>NC_086451.1:175567659-176767659 GCF_028390025.1 Pseudophryne corroboree
AACAGGAGGCTTTAAAATTTTCTTTCTAGTGTCCTTCGTTTGGGAGAAAAATGCAAAGGTACAAGACAGCTTTTCCTTGCCAATATCTCTCTTTTGCAAAGAGCTGCGCATTGGAAAATTCAGGGCTATGCCGTGTAGATGATGGCCTAACAGGAGGCTTTAAAATTTTATTTCTAGTGTCCTTCGTTTGGGAGAAAAATGCAAAGGTACAAGACAGCTTTTCCTTGCCAATATCTCTCTTTTGCACAAAGCTGCGCATTGGAAAATTCAGGGCTATACCGTGTAGATTAGGGGTGGGCAACAGGCGGCCCGCGGGCCGGATGTGGCCCGCGGACCGATCCTGCCTGGCCCGCTGTGCCCCACCAGAGTGCAATGACAAGCGGCCCGACAGGCCGCTTGTCATTGCACTGCTCTCAGACGCGGCGCCGCTGAGGAAATCCCGGTCACGTCACAGTCAGCTGACCGGGATTTCCTCTGTTAGCTGGGCGGCACGGGGAGCGGGCACTGCAGTGACCAGGAGCGGCGGCCTGTGAGGAGGAGATTAAGCGGTGGCCAGTGAGGAGAAGCGGCGGGCAGCGAGCCGGAGCAGGAGAGGCCACATCAGTGGTGACTCCGGCCAGCAGCAGCACGGATCTTCGGACAGCGGGGATCGTTTGTCACGGTGACAAACAGGTAAACCCCCTGTCCAGCCAACCCCTGGATCAGTGCTTAAGCTGCCATATAGGTTTAGGGGTGGGGAGGGAGGGGGATTAAAAACTGCAATATGGGTTTAGGGGAGGGGAGGAAAGGGGGGTAGGGACTGTCTGCCTTAATGTGTAAAAATGGGGGATGCTGTCTGCCGTAATGTGTAAAAATGGGGGATGCTGTCTGCCGTAATGTGTAAAAAGGGGGACGATGTCTGCCGTAATGTGTAAAAAAGGGGGACGATGTCTGCCGTAATGTGTAAAAAAGGGGGACGATGTCTGCCGTAATGTGTAAAAAGAGCACACTGTCTGCCGTAATGTGTAAAAAGGGGACGCTGTCTGCCGTAATGTGTAAAAAGAGGGACGCTGTCTGCCGTAATGTGTAAAAAGAGGGACGCTGTCTGCCGTAATGTGTAAAAAGAGGGACGCTGTGTGCCGTAATGTGTAAAAAAGGGCACGCTGTCTGCCGTAATGTGTAAAAAGAGGGATGCTGTCTACCGTAATTTGTAAAAAGAGGGACGCTGTCTGCCGTATTGTGTAAAAAAGGGCACGCTGTCTGCCGTAATGTGTAAAAAGGGGACTCTTTTTGAGTATTTTGTGTGTGGCCCTCGAATATTCGCTGGAAGTGTTAAGCGGCCCCCCAGCTGAAATAATTGCCCACCCCTGGTGTAGATGAAGCACAAACAGGAGGCTTTAAAATTTTCATTCTAGTGTCCTTCGTTTGGGAGAAAAATGCAAAGGTACAATGCAGCTTTTCCTTGCCGATATCTCTCTTTTGCAAAGAGATAGGCATTGGAAAATTCAGGGCTATAACGTGTAGATGAAGCACTAACAGGAGGCTTTAAAATTTTCTTTCTAGTGTCCTTCGTTTGGGAGAAAAATGCAAAGGTACAAGACAGCTTTTCCTTGCCAATATCTCTCTTTTGCAAAGAGCTGCGCATTGGAAAATTCAGGGCTATGCCGTGTAGATGATGGCCTAACAGGAGGCTTTAAAATTTTCTTTCTAGTGTCCTTCGTTTGGGAGAAAAATGCAAAGGTACAAGACAGCTTTTCCTTGCCAATATCTCTCTTTTGCAAAGAGCTGCGCATTGGAAAATTCAGGGCTATGCCGTGTAGATGATGGCCTAACAGGAGGCTTTAAAATTTTCTTTCTAGTGTCCTTCGTTTGGGAGAAAAATGCAAAGGTACAAGACAGCTTTTCCTTGCCAATATCTCTCTTTTGCAAAGAGCTGCGCATTGGAAAATTCAGGGCTATGCCGTGTAGATGATGGCCTAACAGGAGGCTTTAAAATTTTCTTTCTAGTGTCCTTCGTTTGGGAGAAAAATGCAAAGGTACAAGACAGCTTTTCCTTGCCAATATCTCTCTTTTGCAAAGAGCTGCGCATTGGAAAATTCAGGGCTATGCCGTGTAGATGATGGCCTAACAGGAGGCTTTAAAATTTTCTTTCTAGTGTCCTTCGTTTGGGAGAAAAATGCAAAGGTACAAGACAGCTTTTCCTTGCCAATATCTCTCTTTTGCAAAGAGCTGCGCATTGGAAAATTCAGGGCTATGCCGTGTAGATGATGGCCTAACAGGAGGCTTTAAAATTTTCTTTCTAGTGTCCTTCGTTTGGGAGAAAAATGCAAAGGTACAAGACAGCTTTTCCTTGCCAATATCTCTCTTTTGCAAAGAGCTGCGCATTTGAAAATTCAGGGCTATGCCGTGTAGATGATGGCCTAACAGGAGGCTTTAAAATTTTCTTTCTAGTGTCCTTCGTTTGGGAGAAAAATGCAAAGGTACAAGACAGCTTTTCCTTGCCAATATCTCTCTTTTGCAAAGAGCTGCGCATTGGAAAATTCAGGGCTATGCCGTGTAGATGATGGCCTAACAGGAGGCTTTAAAATTTTCTTTCTAGTGTCCTTCGTTTGGGAGAAAAATGCAAAGGTACAAGACAGCTTTTCCTTGCCAATATCTCTCTTTTGCAAAGAGCTGCGCATTGGAAAATTCAGGGCTATGCCGTGTAGATGATGGCCTAACAGGAGGCTTTAAAATTTTCTTTCTAGTGTCCTTCGTTTGGGAGAAAAATGCAAAGGTACAAGACAGCTTTTCCTTGCCAATATCTCTCTTTTGCAAAGAGCTGCGCATTGGAAAATTCAGGGCTATGCCGTGTAGATGATGGCCTAACAGGAGGCTTTAAAAAAATTTTTCTAGTGTCCTTCGTTTGGGAGAAAAATGCAAAGGTACAAGACAGCTTTTCCTTGCCAATATCTCTCTTTTGCAAAGAGCTGCGCATTGGAAAATTCAGGGCTATGCCGTGTAGATGATGGCCTAACAGGAGGCTTTAAAATTTTCTTTCTAGTGTCCTTCGTTTGGGAGAAAAATGCAAAGGTACAAGACAGCTTTTCCTTGCCAATATCTCTCTTTTGCAAAGAGCTACGCATTGGAAAATTCAGGGCTATACCGTGTAGATGAAGCACAAACAGGAGGCTTTAAAATTTTCATTCTAGTGTCCTTCGTTTGGGAGAAAAATCCAATGGTACAAGACAGCTTTTCCTTGCCAATATCTCTCTTTTGCACAAAGCTGCGCATTGGAAAATTCAGGGCTATGCCGTGTAGATGATGGCCTAACAGGAGGCTTTAAAATTTTCTTTCTAGTGTCCTTCGTTTGGGAGAAAAATGCAAAGGTACAAGACAGCTTTTCCTTGCCAATATCTCTCTTTTGCAAAGAGCTGCGCATTGGAAAATTCAGGGCTATGCCGTGTAGATGATGGCCTAACAGGAGGCTTTAAAATTTTCTTTCTAGTGTCCTTCGTTTGGGAGAAAAATGCAAAGGTACAAGACAGCTTTTCCTTGCCAATATCTCTCTTTTGCAAAGAGCTGCGCATTGGAAAATTCAGGGCTATGCCGTGTAGATGATGGCCTAACAGGAGGCTTTAAAATTTTATTTCTAGTGTCCTTCGTTTGGGAGAAAAATGCAAAGGTACAAGACAGCTTTTCCTTGCCAATATCTCTCTTTTGCACAAAGCTGCGCATTGGAAAATTCAGGGCTATGCCGTGTAGATGATGGCCTAACAGGAGGCTTTAAAATTTTCTTTCTAGTGTCCTTCGTTTGGGAGAAAAATGCAAAGGTACAAGACAGCTTTTCCTTGCCAATATCTCTCTTTTGCAAAGAGCTGCGCATTGGAAAATTCAGGGCTATGCCGTGTAGATGATGGCCTAACAGGAGGCTTTAAAATTTTCTTTCTAGTGTCCTTCGTTTGGGAGAAAAATGCAAAGGTACAAGACAGCTTTTCCTTGCCAATATCTCTCTTTTGCAAAGAGCTGCGCATTGGAAAATTCAGGGCTATGCCGTGTAGATGATGGCCTAACAGGAGGCTTTAAAATTTTCTTTCTAGTGTCCTTCGTTTGGGAGAAAAATGCAAAGGTACAAGACAGCTTTTCCTTGCCAATATCTCTCTTTTGCAAAGAGCTGCGCATTGGAAAATTCAGGGCTATGCCGTGTAGATGATGGCCTAACAGGAGGCTTTAAAATTTTATTTCTAGTGTCCTTCGTTTGGGAGAAAAATGCAAAGGTACAAGACAGCTTTTCCTTGCCAATATCTCTCTTTTGCACAAAGCTGCGCATTGGAAAATTCAGGGCTATACCGTGTAGATTAGGGGTGGGCAACAGGCGGCCCGCGGGCCGGATGTGGCCCGCGGACCGATCCTGCCTGGCCCGCTGTGCCCCACCAGAGTGCAATGACAAGCGGCCCGACAGGCCGCTTGTCATTGCACTGCTCTCAGACGCGGCGCCGCTGAGGAAATCCCGGTCACGTCACAGTCAGCTGACCGGGATTTCCTCTGTTAGCTGGGCGGCACGGGGAGCGGGCACTGCAGTGACCAGGAGCGGCGGCCTGTGAGGAGGAGATTAATCGGTGGCCAGTGAGGAGAAGCGGCGGGCAGCGAGCCGGAGCAGGAGAGGCCACATCAGTGGTGACTCCGGCCAGCAGCAGCACGGATCTTCGGACAGCGGGGATCGTTTGTCACGGTGACAAACAGGTAAACCCCCTGTCCAGCCAACCCCTGGATCAGTGCTTAAGCTGCCATATAGGTTTAGGGGTGGGGAGGGAGGGGGATTAAAAACTGCAATATGGGTTTAGGGGAGGGGAGGAAAGGGGGGTAGGGACTGTCTGCCTTAATGTGTAAAAATGGGGGATGCTGTCTGCCGTAATGTGTAAAAATGGGGGATGCTGTCTGCCGTAATGTGTAAAAAGGGGGACGATGTCTGCCGTAATGTGTAAAAAAGGGGGACGATGTCTGCCGTAATGTGTAAAAAAGGGGGACGATGTCTGCCGTAATGTGTAAAAAGAGCACACTGTCTGCCGTAATGTGTAAAAAGGGGACGCTGTCTGCCGTAATGTGTAAAAAGAGGGACGCTGTCTGCCGTAATGTGTAAAAAGAGGGACGCTGTCTGCCGTAATGTGTAAAAAGAGGGACGCTGTGTGCCGTAATGTGTAAAAAAGGGCACGCTGTCTGCCGTAATGTGTAAAAAGAGGGATGCTGTCTACCGTAATTTGTAAAAAGAGGGACGCTGTCTGCCGTATTGTGTAAAAAAGGGCACGCTGTCTGCCGTAATGTGTAAAAAGGGGACTCTTTTTGAGTATTTTGTGTGTGGCCCTCGAATATTCGCTGGAAGTGTTAAGCGGCCCCCCAGCTGAAATAATTGCCCACCCCTGGTGTAGATGAAGCACAAACAGGAGGCTTTAAAATTTTCATTCTAGTGTTCTTCGTTTGGGAGAAAAATGCAAAGGTACAATGCAGCTTTTCCTTGCCGATATCTCTCTTTTGCAAAGAGATAGGCATTGGAAAATTCAGGGCTATAACGTGTAGATGAAGCACTAACAGGAGGCTTTAAAATTTTCATTCTAGTGTCCTTCGTTTGGGAAAAAAATGCAAAGGTACAATGCAGCTTTTCCTTGCCGATATCTCTCTTTTGCAAAGAGATAGGCATTGGAAAATTCAGGGCTATAACGTGTAGATGAAGCACTAACAGGAGGCTTTAAAATTTTCATTCTAGTGTCCTTCGTTTGGGAGAAAAATGCAAAGGTACAATACAGCTTTTCCTTGCCGATATCTCTCTTTTGCAAAGAGATAGGCATTGGAAAATTCAGGGCTACAACGTGTAGACGAAGCACTAACAGGAGGCTTTAAAATTTTCATTCTAGTGTCCTTCGTTTGGGAGAAAAATGCAAAGGTACAATGCAGCTTTTCCTTGCCGATATCTCTCTTTTGCAAAGAGATAGGCATTGGAAAATTCAGGGCTATAACGTGTAGATGAAGCACTAACAGGAGGCTGTAAAATTTTCATTCTAGTGTCCTTCGTTTGGGAGAAAAATGCAAAGGTACAATACAGCTTTTCCTTGCCGATATCTCTCTTTTGCAAAGAGATAGGCATTGGAAAATTCAGGGCTATAACGTGTAGACAAAGCACTTTAAAATTTTCATTCTAGTGTCCTTCGTTTGGGAGAAAAATGCAAAGGTACAATGCAGCTTTTCCTTGCCGATATCTCTCTTTTGCAAAGAGATAGGCATTGGAAAATTCAGGGCTATAACGTGTAGATGAAGCACTAACAGGAGGCTTTAAAATTTTCATTCTAGTGTCCTTCGTTTGGGAAAAAAATGCAAAGGTACAATGCAGCTTTTCCTTGCCGATATCTCTCTTTTGCAAAGAGATAGGCATTAGAAAATTCAGGGCTATAACGTGTAGATGAAGCACTAACAGGAGGCTTTAAAATGTTCATTCTAGTGTCCTTCGTTTGGGAGAAAAATGCAAAGGTACAATGCAGCTTTTCCTTGCCGATATCTCTCTTTTGCAAAGAGATAGGCATTGGAAAATTCAGGGCTATAACGTGTAGATGAAGCACTAATAGGAGGCTTTAAAATTTTCATTCTAGTGTCCTTCGTTTGGGAGAAAAATGCAAAGGTACAATACAGCTTTTCCTTGCCGATATCTCTCTTTTGCAAAGAGATAGGCATTGGAAAATTCAGGGTTATAACGTGTAGATGAAGCACTAACAGGAGGCTTTAAAATTTTCATTCTAGTGTCTTTCGTTTGGGAGAAAAATGCAAAGGTACAATACAGCTTTTCCTTGCCGATATCTCTCTTTTGCAAAGAGATAGGCATTGGAAAATTCAGGGCTATAACGTGTAGATGAAGCACTAACAGGAGGCTTTAAAATTTTCATTCTAGTGTCTTTCGTTTGGGAGAAAAATGCAAAGGTACAATGCAGCTTTTCCTTGCCGATATCTCTCTTTTGCAAAGAGATAGGCATTGGAAAATTCAGGGCTATAACGTGTAGATGAAGCACTAACAGGAGGCTTTAAAATTTTCATTCTAGTGTCCTTCGTTTGGGAAAAAAATGCAAAGGTACAATGCAGCTTTTCCTTGCCGATATCTCTCTTTTGCAAAGAGATAGGCATTGGAAAATTCAGGGCTATAACGTGTAGATGAAGCACTAACAGGAGGCTTTAAAATTTTCATTCTAGTGTCCTTCGTTTGGGAGAAAAATGCAAAGGTACAATGCAGCTTTTCCTTGCCGATATCTCTCTTTTGCAAAGAGATAGGCATTGGAAAATTCAGGACTATAACGTGTAGATGAAGCACTAATAGGAGGCTTTAAAATTTTCATTCTAGTGTCTTTCGTTTGGGAGAAAAATGCAAAGGTACAATACAGCTTTTCCTTGCCGATATCTCTCTTTTGCAAAGAGATAGGCATTGGAAAATTCAGGGCTATAACGTGTAGATGAAGCACTAACAGGAGGCTTTAAAATTTTCATTCTAGTGTCTTTCGTTTGGGAGAAAAATGCAAAGGTACAATGCAGCTTTTCCTTGCCGATATCTCTCTTTTGCAAAGAGATAGGCATTGGAAAATTCAGGGCTATAACGTGTAGATGAAGCACTAACAGGAGGCTTTAAAATTTTCATTCTAGTGTCCTTCGTTTGGGAGAAAAATGCAAAGGTACAATGCAGCTTTTCCTTGCCGATATCTCTCTTTTGCAAAGAGATAGGCATTGGAAAATTCAGGACTATAACGTGTAGATGAAGCACTAATAGGAGGCTTTAAAATTTTCATTCTAGTGTCCTTCGTTTGGGAGAAAAATGCAAAGGTACAATACAGCTTTTCCTTGCCGATATCTCTCTTTTGCAAAGAGATAGGCATTGGAAAATTCAGGGCTATAACGTGTAGATGAAGCACTAACAGGAGGCTTTAAAATTTTCATTCTAGTGTCTTTCGTTTGGGAGAAAAATGCAAAGGTACAATACAGCTTTTCCTTGCCGATATCTCTCTTTTGCAAAGAGATAGGCATTGGAAAATTCAGGGCTATAACGTGTAGATGAAGCACTAACAGGAGGCTTTAAAATTTTCATTCTAGTGTCTTTCGTTTGGGAGAAAAATGCAAAGGTACAATACAGCTTTTCCTTGCCGATATCTCTCTTTTGCAAAGAGATAGGCATTGGAAAATTCAGGGCTATAACGTGTAGATGAAGCACTAACAGGAGGCTTTAAAATTTTCATTCTAGTGTCCTTCGTTTGGGAGAAAAATGCAAAGGTTCAATACAGCTTTTCCTTGCCAATATCTCTCTTTTGCAAAGAGCTAGGCATTGGAAAATGCAGGGCTATACCGTGTAGATGAAGCACTAACAGGAGGCTTTAAAATTTTCATTCTAGTGTCCTTCGTTTGGGAGAAAAATGCAAAGGTACAATACAGCTTTTCCTTGCCGATATCTCTCTTTTGCAAAGAGATAGGCATTGGAAAATTCAGGGCTATAACGTGTAGACGAAGCACTAACAGGAGGCTTTAAAATTTTCATTCTAGTGTCCTTCGTTTGGGAGAAAAATGCAAAGGTACAATGCAGCTTTTCCTTGCCGATATCTCTCTCTTGCAAAGAGATAGGCATTGGAAAATTCAGGGCTATAACGTGTAGACGAAGCACTTTAAAATTTTCATTCTAGTGTCCTTCGTTTGGGAGAAAAATGCAAAGGTACAATGCAGCTTTTCCTTGCCGATATCTCTCTTTTGCAAAGAGATAGGCATTGGAAAATTCAGGGCTATAACGTGTAGATGAAGCACTAACAGGAGGCTTTAAAATTTTCATTCTAGTGTCCTTCGTTTGGGAAAAAAATGCAAAGGTACAATGCAGCTTTTCCTTGCCGATATCTCTCTTTTGCAAAGAGATAGGCATTGGAAAATTCAGGGCTATAACGTGTAGATGAAGCACTAACAGGAGGCTTTAAAATTTTCATTCTAGTGTCCTTCGTTTGGGAGAAAAATTCAAAGGTACAATACAGCTTTTCCTTGCCGATATCTCTCTTTTGCAAAGAGATAGGCATTGGAAAATTCAGGGCTATAACGTGTAGACGAAGCACTAACAGTGTCCTTCGTTTGGGAGAAAAATGCAAAGGTACAATGCAGCTTTTCCTTGCCGATATCTCTCTTTTGCAAAGAGATAGGCATTGGAAAATTCAGGGCTATAACGTGTAGATGAAGCACTAACAGGAGGCTTTAAAATTTTCATTCTAGTGTCCTTCGTTTGGGAGAAAAATGCAAAGGTACAATACATCTTTTCCTTGCCGATATCTCTTTTTTGCAAAGAGATAGGCATTGGAAAATTCAGGGCTATAACGTGTAGATGAAGCACTACCAGGAGGCTTTAAAATTTTCATTCTAGTGTCCTTCGTTTGGGAGAAAAATGCAAAGGTACAATACAGCTTTTCCTTGCCGATATCTCTCTTTTGCAAAGAGATAGGCATTGGAAAATTCAGGGCTATAACGTGTAGATGAAGCACTAACAGGAGGCTTTAAAATTTTAATTCTAGTGTCCTTCGTTTGGGAGAAAAATGCAAAGGTACAATGCAGCTTTTCCGTGCCGATATCTCTCTTTTGCAAAGAGATAGGCATTGGAAAATTCAGGGCTATAACGTGTAGATGAAGCACTAATAGGAGGCTTTAAAATTTTCATTCTAGTGTCCTTCGTTTGGGAGAAAAATGCAAAGGTACAATACAGCTTTTCCTTGCCGATATCTCTCTTTTGCAAAGAGATAGGCATTGGAAAATTCAGGGCTATAACGTGTAGATGAAGCACTAACAGGAGGCTTTAAAATTTTCATTCTAGTGTCCTTCGTTTGGGAGAAAAATGCAAAGGTACAATGCAGCTTTTCCTTGCCGATATCTCTCTTTTGCAAAGAGATAGGCATTGGAAAATTCAGGGCTATAACGTGTAGATGAAGCACTAACAGGAGGCTTTAAAATTTTCATTCTAGTGTCCTTCGTTTGGGAGAAAAATGCAAAGGTACAATACAGCTTTTCCTTGCCGATATCTCTCTTTTGCAAAGAGATAGGCATTGGAAAATTCAGGGCTATAACGTGTAGATGAAGCACTAACAGGAGGCTTTAAAATTTTCATTCTAGTGTCCTTCATTTGGGAGAAAAATGCAAAGGTACAATACAGCTTTTCCTTGCCGATATCTCTCTTTTGCAAAGAGATAGGCATTGGAAAATTCAGGGCTATAACGTGTAGATGAAGCACTAACAGGAGGCTTTAAAATGTTCATTCTAGTGTCCTTCGTTTGGGAGAAAAATGCAAAGGTACAATGCAGCTTTTCCTTGCCGATATCTCTCTTTTGCAAAGAGATAGGCATTGGAAAATTCAGGGCTATAACGTGTAGATGAAGCACTAATAGGAGGCTTTAAAATTTTCATTCTAGTGTCCTTCGTTTGGGAGAAAAATGCAAAGGTACAATACAGCTTTTCCTTGCCGATATCTCTCTTTTGCAAAGAGATAGGCATTGGAAAATTCAGGGCTATAACGTGTAGATGAAGCACTAACAGGAGGCTTTAAAATTTTCATTCTAGTGTCTTTCGTTTGGGAGAAAAATGCAAAGGTACAATACAGCTTTTCCTTGCCGATATCTCTCTTTTGCAAAGAGATAGGCATTGGAAAATTCAGGGCTATAACGTGTAGATGAAGCACTAACAGGAGGCTTTAAAATTTTCATTCTAGTGTCCTTCGTTTGGGAGAAAAATGCAAAGGTTCAATACAGCTTTTCCTTGCCAATATCTCTCTTTTGCAAAGAGCTAGGCATTGGAAAATTCAGGGCTATAACGAGTAGACGAAGCACTTTAAAATTTTCATTCTAGTGTCCTTCGTTTGGGAGAAAAATGCAAAGGTACAATGCAGCTTTTCCTTGCCGATATCTCTCTTTTGCAAAGAGATAGGCATTGGAAAATTCAGGGCTATAACGTGTAGATGAAGCACTAACAGGAGGCTTTAAAATTTTCATTCTAGTGTCCTTCGTTTGGGAAAAAAATGCAAAGGTACAATGCAGCTTTTCCTTGCCGATATCTCTCTTTTGCAAAGAGATAGGCATTGGAAAATTCAGGGCTATAACGTGTAGATGAAGCACTAACAGGAGGCTTTAAAATTTTCATTCTAGTGTCCTTCGTTTGGGAGAAAAATGCAAAGGTACAATACATCTTTTCCTTGCCGATATCTCTTTTTTGCAAAGAGATAGGCATTGGAAAATTCAGGGCTATAACGTGTAGATGAAGCACTACCAGGAGGCTTTAAAATTTTCATTCTAGTGTCCTTCGTTTGGGAGAAAAATGCAAAGGTACAATACAGCTTTTCCTTGCCGATATCTCTCTTTTGCAAAGAGATAGGCATTGGAAAATTCAGGGCTATAACGTGTAGATGAAGCACTAACAGGAGGCTTTAAAATTTTAATTCTAGTGTCCTTCGTTTGGGAGAAAAATGCAAAGGTACAATGCAGCTTTTCCGTGCCGATATCTCTCTTTTGCAAAGAGATAGGCATTGGAAAATTCAGGGCTATAACGTGTAGATGAAGCACTAATAGGAGGCTTTAAAATTTTCATTCTAGTGTCCTTCGTTTGGGAGAAAAATGCAAAGGTACAATGCAGCTTTTCCTTGCCGATATCTCTCTTTTGCAAAGAGATAGGCATTGGAAAATTTGGGGCTATAACGTGTAGACGAAGCACTAACAGGAGGCTTTACAATTTTCATTCTAGTGTCCTTCGTTTGGGAGAAAAATGCAAAGGTACAATGCAGCTTTTCCTTGCCGATATCTCTCTTTTGCAAAGAGATAGGCATTGGAAAATTCAGGGCTATAACGTGTAGATGAAGCACTAACAGGAGGCTTTAAAATTTTCATTCTAGTGTCTTTCGTTTGGGAGAAAAATGCAAAGGTACAATACAGCTTTTCCTTGCCGATATCTCTCTTTTGCAAAGAGATAGGCATTGGAAAATTCAGGGCTATAACGTGTAGACGAAGCACTAACAGGAGGCTTTAAAATTTTCATTCTAGTGTCCTTCGTTTGGGAGAAAAATGCAAAGGTACAATGCAGCTTTTCCTTGCCGATATCTCTCTTTTGCAAAGAGATAGGCATTGGAAAATTCAGGGCTATAACGTGTAGATGAAGCACTAACAGGAGGCTTTAAAATTTTCATTCTAGTGTCCTTCGTTTGGGAGAAAAATGCAAAGGTACAATGCAGCTTTTCCTTGCCGATATCTCTCTTTTGCAAAGAGATAGGCATTGGAAAATTCAGGGCTATAACGTGTAGATGAAGCACTAACAGGAGGCTTTAAAATTTTCATTCTAGTGTCTTTCGTTTGGGAGAAAAATGCAAAGGTACAATACAGCTTTTCCTTGCCGATATCTCTCTTTTGCATAGAGATAGGCATTGGAAAATTCAGGGCTTTAACGTGTAAATGAAGCACTAACAGAAGGCTTTAAAATTTTCATTCTAGTGTCTTTCGTTTGGGAGAAAAATGCAAAGGTACAATACAGCTTTTCCTTGCCGATATCTTTCTTTTGCAAAGAGATAGGCATTGGAAAATTCAGGGCTATAACGTGTAGATGAAGCACTAACAGGAGGCTATAAAATTTTCATTCTAGTGTCCTTCGTTTGGGAGAAAAATGCAAAGGTACAATGCAGCTTTTCCTTGCCGATATCTCTCTTTTGCAAAGAGATAGGCATTGGAAAATTCAGGGCTATAACGTGTAAATGAAGCACTAACAGAAGGCTTTAAAATTTTCATTCTAGTGTCCTTCGTTTGGGAGAAAAATGCAAAGGTACAATGCAGCTTTTCCTTGCCGATATCTCTCTTTTGCAAAGAGATAGGCATTGGAAAATTCAGGGCTATAACGTGTAGATGAAGCACTAACAGGAGGCTTTAAAATTTTCATTATAGTGTCCTTCGTTTGGGAGAAAAATGCAAAGGTACAATGCAGCTTTTGCTTGCCGATATCTCTCTTTTGCAAAGAGATAGGCATTGGAAAATTCAGGGCTATAACGTGTAAATGAAGCACTAACAGAAGGCTTTAAAATTTTCATTCTAGTGTCTTTCGTTTGGGAGAAAAATGCAAAGGTACAATACAGCTTTTCCTTGCCGATATCTTTCTTTTGCAAAGAGATAGGCATTGGAAAATTCAGGGCTATAACGTGTAGATGAAGCACTAACAGGAGGCTTTAAAATTTTCATTCTAGTGTCCTTCGTTTGGGAGAAAA
This sequence comes from Pseudophryne corroboree, assembly GCF_028390025.1. NCBI lineage: Eukaryota > Metazoa > Chordata > Amphibia > Anura > Myobatrachidae > Pseudophryne > Pseudophryne corroboree. Next base: position 175,580,891 of record NC_086451.1, read on the forward strand.
ATGCAAAGGTACAATACAGCTTTTCCTTGCCGATATCTCTCTTTTGCAAAGAGATAGGCATTGGAAAATTCAGGGCTATAACGTGTAGATGAAGCACTAACAGGAGGCTGTAAAATTTTCATTCTAGTGTCCTTCGTTTGGGAGAAAAATGCAAAGGTACAATACAGCTTTTCCTTGCCGATATCTCTCTTTTGCAAAGAGATAGGCATTGGAAAATTCAGGGCTATAACGTGTAGATGAAGCACTAACAGGAGGCTGTAAAATTTTCATTCTAGTGTCCTTCGTTTGGGAGAAAAATGCAAAGGTACAATACACCTTTTCCTTGCCGATATCTCTCTTTTGCAAAGAGATAGGCATTGGAAAATTCAGGGCTATAACGTGTAGACGAAGCACTTTAAAATTTTCATTCTAGTGTCCTTCGTTTGGGAGAAAAATGCAAAGGTACAATACAGCTTTTCCTTGCCGATATCTCTCTTTTGCAAAGAGATAGGCATTGGAAAATTCAGGGCTATAACGTGTAGACGAAGCACTAACAGGAGGCATTAAAATTTTCATTCTAGTGTCCTTCGTTTGGGAGAAAAATGCAAAGGTACAATACAGCTTTTCCTTGCCGATATCTCTCTTTTGCAAAGAGATAGGCATTGGAAAATTCAGGGCTATAACGTGTAGATGAAGCACTAACAGGAGGCTTTAAAATTTTCATTCTAGTGTCTTTCGTTTGGGAGAAAAATGCAAAGGTACAAAACAGCTTTTCCTTGCCGATATCTCTCTTTTGCAAAGAGATAGGCATTGGAAAATTCAGGGCTATACCGTGTAGATGAAGCACTAACAGGAGGCTTTAAAATTTTCATTCTAGTGTCCTTCGTTTGGGAGAAAAATGCAAAGGTACAATACAGCTTTTCCTTGCCGATATCTCTCTTTTGCAAAGAGATAGGCATTGGAAAATTCAGGGCTATAACGTGTAGATGAAGCACTAACAGGAGGCTTTAAAATTTTAATTCTAGTGTCCTTCGTTTGGGAGAAAAATGCAAAGGTACAATGCAGCTTTTCCGTGCCGATATCTCTCTTTTGCAAAGAGATAGGCATTGGAAAATTCAGGGCTATAACGTGTAGATGAAGCACTAATAGGAGGCTTTAAAATTTTCATTCTAGTGTCCTTCATTTGGGAGAAAAATGCAAAGGTACAATACAGCTTTTCCTTGCCGATATCTCTATTTTGCAAAGAGATAGGCATTGGAAAATTCAGGGCTATAACGTGTAGATGAAGCACTAACAGGAGGCTTTAAAATTTTCATTCTAGTGTCCTTCGTTTGGGAGAAAAATGCAAAGGTACAATACAGCTTTTCCTTGCCGATATCTCTCTTTTGCAAAGAGATAGGCATTGGAAAATTCAGGGCTATAACGTGTAGATGAAGCACTAACGGGAGGCTTTAAAATTTTCATTCTAGTGTCCTTCATTTGGGAGAAAAATGCAAAGGTACAATACAGCTTTTCCTTGCCGATATCTCTCTTTTGCAAAGAGATAGGCATTGGAAAATTCAGGGCTATAACGTGTAGATGAAGCACTAACAGGAGGCTTTAAAATTTTCATTCTAGTGTCTTTCGTTTGGGAGAAAAATGCAAAGGTACAATACAGCTTTTCCTTGCCGATATCTCTCTTTTGCAAAGAGATAGGCATTGGAAAATTCAGGGCTATAACGTGTAGACGAAGCACTAACAGGAGGCTTTAAAATTTTCATTCTTTTGGGAGAAAAATGCAAAGGTACAATGCAGCTTTTCCTTGCCGATATCTCTCTTTTGCAAAGAGATAGGCATTGGAAAATTCAGGGCTATAAAGTGTAAATGAAGCACTAACAGGAGGCTTTAAAATTTTAATTCTAGTGTCCATCGTTTGGGAAAAAAATGCAAAGGTACAATGCAGCTTTTCCTTGCCGATATCTCTCTTTTGCAAAGAGATAGGCATTGGAAAATTCAGGGCTATAACGTGTAGATGAAGCACTAACAGGAGGCTTTAAAATTTTCATTCTAGTGTCCTTCGTTTGGGAGAAAAATGCAAAGGTTCAATACAGCTTTTCCTTGCCGATATCTCTCTTTTGCAAAGAGATAGGCATTGGAAAATTCAGGGCTATAACGTGTAGACGAAGCACTAACATGAGGCTTTAAAATTTTCATTCTAGTGTCCTTCGTTTGGGAGAAAAATGCAAAGGTACAATGCAGCTTTTCCTTGCCGATATCTCTCTTTTGCAAAGAGATAGGCATTGGAAAATTCAGGGCTATAACGTGTAAATGAAGCACTAACAGGAGGCTTTAAAATTTTCATACTAGTGTCTTTCGTTTGGGAGAAAAATGCAAAGGTACAATACAGCTTTTCCTTGCCGATATCTCTCTTTTGCAAAGAGATAGGCATTGGAAAATTCAGGGCTATAACGTGTAGATGAAGCACTAACAGGAGGCTTTAAAAATGTTATTCTAGTGTCTTTCGTTTGGGAGAAAAATGCAAAGGTACAATACAGCTTTTCCTTACCGATATTTCTCTTTTGCAAAGAGATAGGCATTGGAAAATTCAGGGCTATAACGTGTAGACGAAGCACTAACATGAGGCTTTAAAATTTTCATTCTAGTGTCCTTCGTTTGGGAGAAAAATGCAAAGGTACAATGCAGCTTTTCCTTGCCGATATCTCTCTTTTGCAAAGAGATAGGCATTGGAAAATTCAGGGCTATAACGTGTAAATGAAGCACTAACAGGAGGCTTTAAAATTTTCATACTAGTGTCTTTCGTTTGGGAGAAAAATGCAAAGGTACAATACAGCTTTTCCTTGCCGATATCTCTCTTTTGCAAAGAGATAGGCATTGGAAAATTCAGGGCTATAACGTGTAGATGAAGCACTAACAGGAGGCTTTTGAAAATGTTATTCTAGTGTCTTTCGTTTGGGAGAAAAATGCAAAGGTACAATACAGCTTTTCCTTACCGATATCTCTCTTTTGCAAAGAGATAGGCATTGGAAAATTCAGGGCTATAACGTGTAGATGAAGCACTAACAGGAGGCTTTAAAATTTTCATTCTAGTGTCCTTCGTTTGGGAGAAAAATGCAACGGTTCAATACAGCTTTTCCTTGCCGATATCTCTCTTTTGCAAAGAGATAGGCATTGGAAAATTCAGGGCTATAACGTGTAGACGAAGCACTAACAGGAGGCTTTAAAATTTTCATTCTAGTGTCCTTCGTTTGGGAGAAAAATGCAAAGGTACAATGCAGCTTTTCCTTGCCGATATCTCTCTTTTGCAAAGAGATAGGCATTGGAAAATTCAGGGCTATAACGTGTAGATGAAGCACTAACAGAAGGCTTTAAAATTTTCATTCTAGTGTCCTTCGTTTGAGAGAAAAATGCAAAGGTACAATGCAGCTTTTCCTTGCCGATATCTCTCTTTTGCAAAGAGATAGGCATTGGAAAATTCAGGGCTATAACGTGTAGATGAAGCACTAACAGGAGGCTTTAAAATTTTCATTCTAGTGTCTTTCGTTTGGGAGAAAAATGCAAAGGTACAATACAGCTTTTCCTTGCCGATATCTCTCTTTTGCAAAGAGATAGGCATTGGAAAATTCAGGGCTATAACGTGTAGACGAAGCACTAACAGGAGGCTTTAAAATTGTCATTCTAGTGTCCTTCGTTTGGGAGAAAAATGCAAAGGTACAATACAGCTTTTCCTTGCCGATATCTCTCTTTTGCAAAGAGATAGGCATTGAAAAATTCAGGGCTATAACGTGTAGATGGAGCACTAACAGGAGGCTTTAACATTTTCATTCTAGTGTCCTTCGTTTGGGAGAAAAATGCAAAGGTTCAATACAGCTTTTCCTTGCCGATATCTCTCTTTTGCAAAGAGATAGGCATTGGAAAATTCAGGGCTATAACGTGTAGACGAAGCACTAACAGGAGGCTTTAAAATTTTCATTCTAGTGTCCTTCGTTTGGGAGAAAAATGCAAAGGTACAATGCAGCTTTTCCTTGCCGATATCTCTCTTTTGCAAAGAGATAGGCATTGGAAAATTCAGGGCTATAACGTGTAAATGAAGCACTAACAGAAGGCTTTAAAATTTTCATTCTAGTGTCTTTCGTTTGGGAGAAAAATGCAAAGGTACAATACAGCTTTTCCTTGCCGATATCTCTCTTTTGCAAAGAGATAGGCATTGGAAAATTCAGGGCTATAACGTGTAGATGAAGCACTAACAGGAGGCTTTAAAATCTTCATTCTAGTGTCCTTCGTTTGGGAGAAAAATGCAAAGGTACAATGCAGCTTTTCCTTGCCGATATCTCTCTTTTGCAAAGAGATAGGCATTGGAAAATTTGGGGCTATAACGTGTAGACGAAGCACTAACAGGAGGCTTTACAATTTTCATTCTAGTGTCCTTCGTTTGGGAGAAAAATGCAAAGGTACAATGCAGCTTTTCCTTGCCGATATCTCTCTTTTGCAAAGAGATAGGCATTGGAAAATTCAGGGCTATAACGTGTAGATGAAGCACTAACAGGAGGCTTTAAAATTTTCATTCTAGTGTCTTTCGTTTGGGAGAAAAATGCAAAGGTACAATGCAGCTTTTCCTTGCCGATATCTCTCTTTTGCAAAGAGATAGGCATTGGAAAATTCAGGGCTATAACGTGTAAATGAAGCACTAACAGAAGGCTTTAAAATTTTCATTCTAGTGTCTTTCGTTTGGGAGAAAAATGCAAAGGTACAATACAGCTTTTCCTTGCCGATATCTCTCTTTTGCAAAGAGATAGGCATTGAAAAATTCAGGGCTATAACGTGTAGATGGAGCACTAACAGGAGGCTTTAACATTTTCATTCTAGTGTCCTTCGTTTGGGAGAAAAATGCAAAGGTTCAATACAGCTTTTCCTTGCCGATATCTCTCTTTTGCAAAGAGATAGGCATTGGAAAATTCAGGGCTATAACGTGTAGACGAAGCACTAACAGGAGGCTTTAAAATTTTCATTCTAGTGTCCTTCGTTTGGGAGAAAAATGCAAAGGTACAATGCAGCTTTTCCTTGCCGATATCTCTCTTTTGCAAAGAGATAGGCATTGGAAAATTCAGGGCTATAACGTGTAAATGAAGCACTAACAGAAGGCTTTAAAATTTTCATTCTAGTGTCTTTCGTTTGGGAGAAAAATGCAAAGGTACAATACAGCTTTTCCTTGCCGATATCTCTCTTTTGCAAAGAGATAGGCATTGGAAAATTCAGGGCTATAACGTGTAGATGAAGCACTAACAGGAGGCTTTAAAATCTTCATTCTAGTGTCCTTCGTTTGGGAGAAAAATGCAAAGGTACAATGCAGCTTTTCCTTGCCGATATCTCTCTTTTGCAAAGAGATAGGCATTGGAAAATTCAGGGCTATAACGTGTAAATGAAGCACTAACAGAAGGCTTTAAAATTTTCATTCTAGTGTCTTTCGTTTGGGAGAAAAATGCAAAGGTACAATACAGCTTTTCCTTGCCGATATCTCTCTTTTGCAAAGAGATAGGCATTGGAAAATTCAGGGCTATAACGTGTAGATGAAGCACTAACAGGAGGCTTTAAAATTTTCATTCTAGTGTCCTTCGTTTGGGAGAAAAATGCAAAGGTACAATGCAGCTTTTCCTTGCCGATATCTCTCTTTTGCAAAGAGATAGGCATTGGAAAATTCAGGGCTATAACGTGTAGATGAAGCACTAACAGGAGGCTTTAAAATTTTCATTCTAGTGTCCTTCGTTTGGGAGAAAAATGCAAAGGTACAATGCAGCTTTTCCTTGCCGATATCTCTCTTTTGCAAAGAGATAGGCATTGGAAAATTCAGGGCTATAACGTGTAGATGAAGCACTAACAGGAGGCTTTAAAATTTTCATTCTAGTGTCTTTCGTTTGGGAGAAAAATGCAAAGGTACAATACAGCTTTTCCTTGCCGATATCTCTCTTTTGCATAGAGATAGGCATTGGAAAATTCAGGGCTTTAACGTGTAAATGAAGCACTAACAGAAGGCTTTAAAATTTTCATTCTAGTGTCTTTCGTTTGGGAGAAAAATGCAAAGGTACAATACAGCTTTTCCTTGCCGATATCTTTCTTTTGCAAAGAGATAGGCATTGGAAAATTCAGGGCTATAACGTGTAGATGAAGCACTAACAGGAGGCTATAAAATTTTCATTCTAGTGTCCTTCGTTTGGGAGAAAAATGCAAAGGTACAATGCAGCTTTTCCTTGCCGATATCTCTCTTTTGCAAAGAGATAGGCATTGGAAAATTCAGGGCTATAACGTGTAAATGAAGCACTAACAGAAGGCTTTAAAATTTTCATTCTAGTGTCCTTCGTTTGGGAGAAAAATGCAAAGGTACAATGCAGCTTTTCCTTGCCGATATCTCTCTTTTGCAAAGAGATAGGCATTGGAAAATTCAGGGCTATAACGTGTAGATGAAGCACTAACAGGAGGCTTTAAAATTTTCATTATAGTGTCCTTCGTTTGGGAGAAAAATGCAAAGGTACAATGCAGCTTTTGCTTGCCGATATCTCTCTTTTGCAAAGAGATAGGCATTGGAAAATTCAGGGCTATAACGTGTAAATGAAGCACTAACAGAAGGCTTTAAAATTTTCATTCTAGTGTCTTTCGTTTGGGAGAAAAATGCAAAGGTACAATACAGCTTTTCCTTGCCGATATCTTTCTTTTGCAAAGAGATAGGCATTGGAAAATTCAGGGCTATAACGTGTAGATGAAGCACTAACAGGAGGCTTTAAAATTTTCATTCTAGTGTCCTTCGTTTGGGAGAAAAATGCAAAGGTACAATACAGCTTTTCCTTGCCGATATCTCTCTTTTGCAAAGAGATAGGCATTGGAAAATTCAGGGCTATAACGTGTAGATGAAGCACTAACAGGAGGCTGTAAAATTTTCATTCTAGTGTCCTTCGTTTGGGAGAAAAATGCAAAGGTACAATACAGCTTTTCCTTGCCGATATCTCTCTTTTGCAAAGAGATAGGCATTGGAAAATTCAGGGCTATAACGTGTCGATGAAGCACTAACAGGAGGCTGTAAAATTTTCATTCTAGTGTCCTTCGTTTGGGAGAAAAATGCAAAGGTACAATACACCTTTTCCTTGCCGATATCTCTCTTTTGCAAAGAGATAGGCATTGGAAAATTCAGGGCTATAACGTGTAGACGAAGCACTTTAAAATTTTCATTCTAGTGTCCTTCGTTTGGGAGAAAAATGCAAAGGTACAATACAGCTTTTCCTTGCCGATATCTCTCTTTTGCAAAGAGATAGGCATTGGAAAATTCAGGGCTATAACGTGTAGACGAAGCACTAACAGGAGGCATTAAAATTTTCATTCTAGTGTCCTTCGTTTGGGAGAAAAATGCAAAGGTACAATACAGCTTTTCCTTGCCGATATCTCTCTTTTGCAAAGAGATAGGCATTGGAAAATTCAGGGCTATAACGTGTAGATGAAGCACTAACAGGAGGCTTTAAAATTTTCATTCTAGTGTCTTTCGTTTGGGAGAAAAATGCAAAGGTACAAAACAGCTTTTCCTTGCCGATATCTCTCTTTTGCAAAGAGATAGGCATTGGAAAATTCAGGGCTATACCGTGTAGATGAAGCACTAACAGGAGGCTTTAAAATTTTCATTCTAGTGTCCTTCGTTTGGGAGAAAAATGCAAAGGTACAATACAGCTTTTCCTTGCCGATATCTCTCTTTTGCAAAGAGATAGGCATTGGAAAATTCAGGGCTATAACGTGTAGATGAAGCACTAACAGGAGGCTTTAAAATTTTAATTCTAGTGTCCTTCGTTTGGGAGAAAAATGCAAAGGTACAATGCAGCTTTTCCGTGCCGATATCTCTCTTTTGCAAAGAGATAGGCATTGGAAAATTCAGGGCTATAACGTGTAGATGAAGCACTAATAGGAGGCTTTAAAATTTTCATTCTAGTGTCCTTCATTTGGGAGAAAAATGCAAAGGTACAATACAGCTTTTCCTTGCCGATATCTCTATTTTGCAAAGAGATAGGCATTGGAAAATTCAGGGCTATAACGTGTAGATGAAGCACTAACGGGAGGCTTTAAAATTTTCATTCTAGTGTCCTTCATTTGGGAGAAAAATGCAAAGGTACAATACAGCTTTTCCTTGCCGATATCTCTCTTTTGCAAAGAGATAGGCATTGGAAAATTCAGGGCTATAACGTGTAGATGAAGCACTAACAGGAGGCTTTAAAATTTTCATTCTAGTGTCTTTCGTTTGGGAGAAAAATGCAAAGGTACAATACAGCTTTTCCTTGCCGATATCTCTCTTTTGCAAAGAGATAGGCATTGGAAAATTCAGGGCTATAACGTGTAGACGAAGCAATAACAGGAGGCTTTAAAATTTTCATTCTTTTGGGAGAAAAATGCAAAGGTACAATGCAGCTTTTCCTTGCCGATATCTCTCTTTTGCAAAGAGATAGGCATTGGAAAATTCAGGGCTATAAAGTGTAAATGAAGCACTAACAGGAGGCTTTAAAATTTTAATTCTAGTGTCCATCGTTTGGGAAAAAAATGCAAAGGTACAATGCAGCTTTTCCTTGCCGATATCTCTCTTTTGCAAAGAGATAGGCATTGGAAAATTCAGGGCTATAACGTGTAGATGAAGCACTAACAGGAGGCTTTAAAATTTTCATTCTAGTGTCCTTCGTTTGGGAGAAAAATGCAAAGGTTCAATACAGCTTTTCCTTGCCGATATCTCTCTTTTGCAAAGAGATAGGCATTGGAAAATTCAGGGCTATAACGTGTAGACGAAGCACTAACATGAGGCTTTAAAATTTTCATTCTAGTGTCCTTCGTTTGGGAGAAAAATGCAAAGGTACAATGCAGCTTTTCCTTGCCGATATCTCTCTTTTGCAAAGAGATAGGCATTGGAAAATTCAGGGCTATAACGTGTAAATGAAGCACTAACAGGAGGCTTTAAAATTTTCATACTAGTGTCTTTCGTTTGGGAGAAAAATGCAAAGGTACAATACAGCTTTTCCTTGCCGATATCTCTCTTTTGCAAAGAGATAGGCATTGGAAAATTCAGGGCTATAACGTGTAGATGAAGCACTAACAGGAGGCTTTAAAAATGTTATTCTAGTGTCTTTCGTTTGGGAGAAAAATGCAAAGGTACAATACAGCTTTTCCTTACCGATATCTCTCTTTTGCAAAGAGATAGGCATTGGAAAATTCAGGGCTATAACGTGTAGACGAAGCACTAACATGAGGCTTTAAAATTTTCATTCTAGTGTCCTTCGTTTGGGAGAAAAATGCAAAGGTACAATGCAGCTTTTCCTTGCCGATATCTCTCTTTTGCAAAGAGATAGGCATTGGAAAATTCAGGGCTATAACGTGTAAATGAAGCACTAACAGGAGGCTTTAAAATTTTCATACTAGTGTCTTTCGTTTGGGAGAAAAATGCAAAGGTACAATACAGCTTTTCCTTGCCGATATCTCTCTTTTGCAAAGAGATAGGCATTGGAAAATTCAGGGCTATAACGTGTAGATGAAGCACTAACAGGAGGCTTTAAAATTTTCATTCTAGTGTCTTTCGTTTTGGAGAAAAATGCAAAGGTACAATACAGCTTTTCCTTGCCGATATCTCTCTTTTGCAAAGAGATAGGCATTGGAAAATTCAGGGCTATAACGTGTAGACGAAGCACTAACAGGAGGCTTTAAAATTGTCATTCTAGTGTCCTTCGTTTGGGAGAAAAATGCAAAGGTACAATACAGCTTTTCCTTGGCGATATCTCTCTTTTGCAAAGAGATAGGCATTGAAAAATTCAGGGCTATAACGTGTAGATGGAGCACTAACAGGAGGCTTTAACATTTTCATTCTAGTGTCCTTCGTTTGGGAGAAAAATGCAAAGGTTCAATACAGCTTTTCCTTGCCGATATCTCTCTTTTGCAAAGAGATAGGCATTGGAAAATTCAGGGCTATAACGTGTAGACGAAGCACTAACAGGAGGCTTTAAAATTTTCATTCTAGTGTCCTTCGTTTGGGAGAAAAATGCAAAGGTACAATGCAGCTTTTCCTTGCCGATATCTCTCTTTTGCAAAGAGATAGGCATTGGAAAATTCAGGGCTATAACGTGTAAATGAAGCACTAACAGAAGGCTTTAAAATTTTCATTCTAGTGTCTTTCGTTTGGGAGAAAAATGCAAAGGTACAATACAGCTTTTCCTTGCCGATATCTCTCTTTTGCAAAGAGATAGGCATTGGAAAATTCAGGGCTATAACGTGTAGATGAAGCACTAACAGGAGGCTTTAAAATCTTCATTCTAGTGTCCTTCGTTTGGGAGAAAAATGCAAAGGTACAATGCAGCTTTTCCTTGCCGATATCTCTCTTTTGCAAAGAGATAGGCATTGGAAAATTTGGGGCTATAACGTGTAGACGAAGCACTAACAGGAGGCTTTACAATTTTCATTCTAGTGTCCTTCGTTTGGGAGAAAAATGCAAAGGTACAATGCAGCTTTTCCTTGCCGATATCTCTCTTTTGCAAAGAGATAGGCATTGGAAAATTCAGGGCTATAACGTGTAGATGAAGCACTAACAGGAGGCTTTAAAATTTTCATTCTAGTGTCTTTCGTTTGGGAGAAAAATGCAAAGGTACAATACAGCTTTTCCTTGCCGATATCTCTCTTTTGCAAAGAGATAGGCATTGGAAAATTCAGGGCTATAACGTGTAGACGAAGCACTAACAGGAGGCTTTAAAATTTTCATTCTAGTGTCTTTCGTTTGGGAGAAAAATGCAAAGGTACAATACAGCTTTTCCTTGCCGATATCTTTCTTTTGCAAAGAGATAGGCATTGGAAAATTTGGGGCTATAACGTGTAGACGAAGCACTAACAGGAGGCTTTACAATTTTCATTCTAGTGTCTTTCGTTTGGGAGAAAAATGCAAAGGTACAATGCAGCTTTTCCTTGCCGATATCTCTCTTTTGCAAAGAGATAGGCATTGGAAAATTCAGGGCTATAACGTGTAAATGAAGCACTAACAGAAGGCTTTAAAATTTTCATTCTAGTGTCTTTCGTTTGGGAGAAAAATGCAAAGGTACAATACAGCTTTTCCTTGCCGATATCTCTCTTTTGCAAAGAGATAGGCATTGGAAAATTCAGGGCTATAACGTGTAGATGAAGCACTAACAGGAGGCTTTAAAATTTTCATTCTAGTGTCCTTCGTTTGGGAGAAAAATGCAAAGGTACAATGCAGCTTTTCCTTGCCGATATCTCTCTTTTGCAAAGAGATAGGCATTGGAAAATTTGGGGCTATAACGTGTAGACGAAGCACTAACAGGAGGCTTTACAATTTTCATTCTAGTGTCCTTCGTTTGGGAGAAAAATGCAAAGGTACAATGCAGCTTTTCCTTGCCGATATCTCTCTTTTGCAAAGAGATAGGCATTGGAAAATTCAGGGCTATAACGTGTAGATGAAGCACTAACAGGAGGCTTTACAATTTTCATTCTAGTGTCTTTCGTTTGGGAGAAAAATGCAAAGGTACAATACAGCTTTTCCTTGCCGATATCTCTCTTTTGCAAAGAGATAGGCATTGGAAAATTCAGGGCTATAACGTGTAGACGAAGCACTAACAGGAGGCTTTAAAATTTTCATTCTAGTGTCCTTCGTTTGGGAGAAAAATGCAAAGGTACAATGCAGCTTTTCCTTGCCGATATCTCTCTTTTGCAAAGAGATAGGCATTGGAAAATTCAGGGCTATAACGTGTAGATGAAGCACTAACAGGAGGCTTTAAAATTTTCATTCTAGTGTCCTTCGTTTGGGAGAAAAATGCAAAGGTACAATGCAGCTTTTCCTTGCCGATATCTCTCTTTTGCAAAGAGATAGGCATTGGAAAATTCAGGGCTATAACGTGTAGATGAAGCACTAACAGGAGGCTTTAAAATTTTCATTCTAGTGTCTTTCGTTTGGGAGAAAAATGCAAAGGTACAATACAGCTTTTCCTTGCCGATATCTCTCTTTTGCATAGAGATAGGCATTGGAAAATTCAGGGCTTTAACGTGTAAATGAAGCACTAACAGAAGGCTTTAAAATTTTCATTCTAGTGTCTTTCGTTTGGGAGAAAAATGCAAAGGTACAATACAGCTTTTCCTTGCCGATATCTTTCTTTTGCAAAGAGATAGGCATTGGAAAATTCAGGGCTATAACGTGTAGATGAAGCACTAACAGGAGGCTATAAAATTTTCATTCTAGTGTCCTTCGTTTGGGAGAAAAATGCAAAGGTACAATGCAGCTTTTCCTTGCCGATATCTCTCTTTTGCAAAGAGATAGGCATTGGAAAATTCAGGGCTATAACGTGTAAATGAAGCACTAACAGAAGGCTTTAAAATTTTCATTCTAGTGTCCTTCGTTTGGGAGAAAAATGCAAAGGTACAATGCAGCTTTTCCTTGCCGATATCTCTCTTTTGCAAAGAGATAGGCATTGGAAAATTCAGGGCTATAACGTGTAGATGAAGCACTAACAGGAGGCTTTAAAATTTTCATTATAGTGTCCTTCGTTTGGGAGAAAAATGCAAAGGTACAATGCAGCTTTTGCTTGCCGATATCTCTCTTTTGCAAAGAGATAGGCATTGGAAAATTCAGGGCTATAACGTGTAAATGAAGCACTAACAGAAGGCTTTAAAATTTTCATTCTAGTGTCTTTCGTTTGGGAGAAAAATGCAAAGGTACAATACAGCTTTTCCTTGCCGATATCTTTCTTTTGCAAAGAGATAGGCATTGGAAAATTCAGGGCTATAACGTGTAGATGAAGCACTAACAGGAGGCTTTAAAATTTTCATTCTAGTGTCCTTCGTTTGGGAGAAAAATGCAAAGGTACAATGCAGCTTTTCCTTGCCGATATCTCTCTTTTGCAAAGAGATAGGCATTGGAAAATTTGGGGCTATAACGTGTAGACGAAGCACTAACAGGAGGCTTTAAAATTTTCATTCTAGTGTCCTTCGTTTGGGAGAAAAATGCAAAGGTACAATGCAGCTTTTCCTTGCCGATATCTCTCTTTTGCAAAGAGATAGGCATTGGAAAATTCAGGGCTATAACGTGTAGACGAAGCACTAACAGGAGGCTTTAAAATTTTCATTCTAGTGTCTTTCGTTTGGGAGAAAAATGCAAAGGTACAATACAGCTTTTCCTTGCCGATATCTCTCTTTTGCAAAGAGATAGGCATTGGAAAATTCAGGGATATAACGTGTAGATGAAGCACTAACAGGAGGCTTTACAATTTTCATTCTAGTGTCCTTCGTTTGGGAGAAAAATGCAAAGGTACAATGCAGCTTTTCCTTGCCGATATCTCTCTTTTGCAAAGAGATGGGCATTGGAAATTTCAGGGCTATAACGTGTAGATGAAGCGCTAACAGGAGGCTTTAAAATTTTCATTCTAGTGTCTTTCGTTTGGGAGAAAAATGCAAAGGTACAATACAGCTTTTCCTTGCCGATATCTCTCTTTTGCAAAGAGATAGGCATTGGAAAATTCAGGGATATAACGTGTAGATGAAGCACTAACAGGAGGCTTTAAAATTTTCATTCTAGTGTCCTTCGTTTGGGAGAAAAATGCAAAGGTTCAATACAGCTTTTCCTTGCCGATATCTCTCTTTTGCAAAGAGATAGGCATTGGAAAATTCAGGGCTATAACGTGTAGATGAAGCACTAACAGGAGGCTTTAAAATTTTCATTCTAGTGTCCTTCGTTTGGGAGAAAAATGCAAAGGTACAATGCAGCTTTTCCTTGCCGATATCTCTCTTTTGCAAAGAGATAGGCATTGGAAAATTCAGGGCTATAACGTGTAGATGAAGCACTAACAGGAGGCTTTAAAATGTTCATTCTAGTGTCTTTCGTTTGGGAGAAAAATGCAAAGGTACAATACAGCTTTTCCTTGCCGATATCTCTCTTTTGCAAAGAGATAGGCATTGGAAAATTCAGGGCTATAACGTGTAGATGAAGCACTAACAGGAGGCTTTAAAATTTTCATTCTAGTGTCCTTCGTTTGGGAGAAAAATGCAAAGGTTCAATACAGCTTTTCCTTGCCGATATCTCTCTTTTGCAAAGAGATAGGCATTGGAAAATTCAGGGCTATAACGTGCTATAAGCACTAACAGGAGGCTTTAAAATTTTCATTCTAGTGTCCTTCGTTTGGGAGAAAAATGCAAAGGTACAATGCAGCTTTTCCTTGCCGATATCTCTCTTTTGCAAAGAGATAGGCATTGGAAAATTCAGGGCTATAACGTGTAAATGAAGCACTAACAGGAGGCTTTAAAATTTTCATTCTAGTGTCTTTCGTTTGGGAGAAAAATGCAAAGGTACAATACAGCTTTTCCTTGCCGATATCTCTCTTTTGCAAAGAGATAGGCATTGGAAAACTAAGGCTATAACGTGTAGATGAAGCACTAACAGGAGGCTTTAAAATTTTCATTCTAGTGTCCTTCGTTTGGGAGAAAAATGCAAAGGTTCAATACAGCTTTTTCTTGCCAATATCTCTCTTTTGCAAAGAGATAGGCATTGGAAAATTCAGGGCTATACCGTGTAGATGAAGCACTAACAGGAGGCTTTAAAATTTTCATTCTAGTGTCCTTCGTTTGGGAGAAACATGCAAAGGTACAATACAGCTTTTCCTTGCCGATATCTCTCTTTTGCAAAGAGATAGGCATTGGAAAATTCAGGGCTATAACGTGTAGACGAAGCACTAACAGGAGGCTTTAAAATTTTAATTCTAGTGTCCTTCGTTTGGGAGAAAAATGCAAAGGTACAATACAGCTTTTCCTTGCCGATATCTCTCTTTTGCAAAGAGATAGGCATTGGAAAATTCAGGGCTATAACGTGTAGACGAAGCACTAACAGGAGGCTTTAAAATTTTCATTCTAGTGTCCTTCGTTTGGGAGAAAAATGCAAAGGTACAATGCAGCTTTTCCTTGCCGATATCTCTCTTTTGCAAAGTGATAGGCATTGGAAAATTCAGGGCTATAACGTGTAGATGAAGCACTAACAGGAGGCTTTAAAATTTTCATTCTAGTGTCTTTCGTTTGGGAGAAAAATGCAAAGGTACAATACAGCTTTTCCTTGCCGATATCTCTCTTTTGCAAAGAGATAGGCATTGGAAAATTCAGGGCTATAACGTGTAGATGAAGCACTAACAGGAGGCTTTAAAATTTTCATTCTAGTGTCCTTCGTTTGGGAGAAAAATGCAAAGGTTCAATACAGCTTTTCCTTGCCAATATCTCTCTTTTGCAAAGAGATAGGCATTGGAAAATTCAGGGCTACAATAAACAGACTTCTATATGAGAAAGCAGCAAGGATGCAGTGGCGTTAATGTTTCCTGGTGTCAACCTGTATTATTTCAGTAGACATTGAAATGAGGATGCATCTTGCTGCCTTTCCAATGAAGCAAGTTTAATTTAGTAATAGGTGAAAAACCATCCCTACAAAGGTGTTAATCAGAGACTTGGCTTTGTGGACACTTTTCAGAGAACAAATTTGTTAGCATAAAAATAAAGCCAGAAAATGAAGAGCTGTTTAATCACTCAATTGGATTTTTTTTTGCCAGCATATTTCTTTTTCTCTGCAACCCACTGCTAAATTGTGCTTCCTAGCTGTTTTTATAAAATCAATGAATCAAATCTAACTCTGATTGCATCAGAGAAGGCCAGGTACCCTACACCATAACAGGAGGTTTGAAATTTTGACTTGTCTACTTAAAGATCACCAAAATCTGATAACAAGGTCAATTACGTCCCTGGGTGGGATTGAACCACCAACCTTTTGGTTAGTAGCAGGACACATTAACCGATTGCGCCACAGAGACACTTTGCAAAAAGAACATACTGACAAAGTCTAATAAGCATACATCTAGAACGTTTCCTAGAAAAACTTTAAAAAGTCAATAATCTGGAGAGTTTTTGTAAGATGTTTCTTCCATCAACCAACGAAGAAACACATTGGTACTTTCCCATGATGACTGAGTGCTTCAGGAGCTCTTGCACTTACATGTGCAGCAGTGTACTGCAATGGAAGCATGCTGGGCCCATAACCCAGAGGTAGGCAGATTGAAACTATCCTTTGCTATATGCATTTTTTTTTGTTAATTTAAGTAATCAAAACTGGGATTGATATTTTTGCTCTTTTATTTTTACTTAAAGTACAACAACTTTTACCATTTTAATTTGTTTTAATAGTATATTGACAGTATAGTTTTCTTTAAAAAATCCACTGAATTTTCTTTACCCTATTATTAAAAGGGTAATTGACAAAAACAAACTACATTGTCACCAGAAGAGCAATACAAAATGTACAAGTGATATATTAAAATCATCTTTCCAGCTTGAATTTCAATGATGCATTGGGGCAACAATTTTGTGAGAAACATCTTCACCCTTAAATACAGATTTTCTTAATTCCTTACCTGTGTGCTAATTAGATATCACCTTGTTTTCACATTAAACAGACTTCTACATGAGAAAGCAGCAAGGATGCAGTGGCGTTAATGTTTCCTGGTGTCAACCTGTATTATTTCAGTAGACATTGAAATGAGGATGCATCTTGCTGCCTTTCCAATGAAGCAAGTTTAATTTAGTAATAGGTGAAAAACCATCCCTACAAAGGTGTTAATCAGAGACTTGGCTTTGTGGACATTTTTCAGAGAACAAATTTGTTAGCATAAAAATAAAGCCAGAAAATGAAGAGCTGTTTAATCACTCAATTGGATTTTTTTTTTGCCAGCATATTTCTTTTTCTCTGCAACCCACTGCTAAATTGTGCTTCCTAGCTGTTTTTATAAAATCAATGAATCAAATCTAACTCTGATTACATCAGAGAAGGCCAGGTACCCTACACCATAACAGGGGGTTTGAAATTTTGACTTGTCTACTTAAAGATCACCAAAATCTGATAACAAGGTCAATTACGTCCCTGGGTGGGATTGAACCACCAACCTTTTGGTTAGTAGCTGGACACACTAACCGATTGCGGTACAAAGACACTTTGCAAAAATTACATACTGACAAAGGCTAATAAGCATACATCTAGAACGTTTCCTGAAAAACTTTAAAAAGTCAATAATCTGGAGAGTTTTTGTAAGATGTTTCTTCCATCAACCAACGAAGAAACACATTGGTACTTTCCCATGATGACTGAGTGCTTCAGGATCTCTTGCACTTACATGTGCAGCAGTCTACTGCAATGGAAGCATGCTGGGCCCATAACCCAGAGGTAGGCAGATTGAAACTATCCTTTGCTATATGCATTTTTTTTTGTTAATTTAAGTAATCAAAACTGGGATTGATATTTTTGCTCTTTCATTTTTACTTAAAGTACAATAACTTTTACCATTTTAATTTGTTTTAATAGTATATTGACAGTATAGTTTTCTTTAAAAAATCCACTTAATTTTCTTTACCCTATTATTAAAAGGGTAATTGACAAAAACAAACTACATTGTCACCAGAAGAGCAATACAAAATGTACAAGTGATATATTAAAATCATCTTTCCAGCTTGAATTTCAATGATGCATTGGGGCAACGATTTTGTGAGAAACATCTTCACCCTTAAATAAAGATTTTCTTAATTCCTTACCTGTGTGCTAATTAGATATCACCTTGTTTTCACATTAAACAGACTTCTACATGAGAAAGCAGCAAGGATGCAGTGGCGTTAATGTTTCCTGGTGTCAACCTGTATTATTTCAGTAGACATTGAAATGAGGATGCATCTTGCTGCCTTTCCAATGAAGCAAGTTTAATTTAGTAATAGGTGAAAAACCATCCCTACAAAGGTGTTAATCAGAGACTTGGCTTTGTGGACACTTTTCAGAGAACAAATTTGTTAGCATAAAAATAAAGCCAGAAAATGAAGAGCTGTTTAATCACTCAATTGGATTTTTTTTTGCCAGCATATTTCTTTTTCTCTGCAACCCACTGCTAAATTGTGCTTCCTAGCTGTTTTTATAAAATCAATGAATCAAATCTAACTCTGATTACATCAGAGAAGGCCAGGTACCTTACACCATAACAGGGGGTTTGAAATTTTGACTTGTCTACTTAAAGATCACCAAAATCTGATAACAAGGTCAATAACGTCCCTGGTTGGGACTGAACCACCAACCTTTTGGTTAGTAGCCGGACACACTAACTGATTGCGCCACAGAGACACTTTGCAAAAAGTATATTCTGACAAAGGCTAATAAGCATACATCTAGAACGTTTCCTAGAAAAACTTTAAAAAGTCAATAATCTGGAGAGTTTTTGTAAGATGTTTCTTCCATCAACCAACGAAGAAACACATTGGTACTTTCCCATGATGACTGAGTGCTTCAGGATCTCTTGCACTTACATGTGCAGCAGAGTACTGCAATGGAAGCATGCTGGGCCCATAACCCAGAGGTAGGCAGATTGAAACTATCCTTTGCTATATGCATTTTTTTTGTTAATTTAAGTAATCAAAACTGGGATTGATATTTTTGCTCTTTTATTTTTACTTAAAGTACAATAACTTTTACCATTTTAATTTGTTTTAATAGTATATTGACAGTATAGTTTTCTTTAAAAAATCCACTTAATTTTCTTTACCCTATTATTAAAAGGGTAATTGACAAAAACAAACTACATTGTCACCAGAAGAGCAATACAAAATGTACAAGTGATATATTAAAATCATCTTTCCAGCTTGAATTTCAATGATGCATTGGGGCAACGATTTTGTGAGAAACATCTTCACCCTTAAATAAAGATTTTCTTAATTCCTTACCTGTGTGCTAATTAGATATCACCTTGTTTTCACATTAAACAGACTTCTACATGAGAAAGCAGCAAGGATGCAGTGGCGTTAATGTTTCCTGGTGTCAACCTGTATTATTTCAGTAGACATTGAAATGAGGATGCATCTTGCTGCCTTTCCAATGAAGCAAGTTTAATTTAGTAATAGGTGAAAAACCATCCCTACAAAGGTGTTAATCAGAGACTTGGCTTTGTGGACACTTTTCAGAGAACAAATTTGTTAGCATAAAAATAAAGCCAGAAAATGAAGAGCTGTTTAATCACTCAATTGGATTTTTTTTTGCCAGCATATTTCTTTTTCTCTGCAACCCACTGCTAAATTGTGCTTCCTAGCTGTTTTTATAAAATCAATGAATCAAATCTAACTCTGATTACATCAGAGAAGGCCAGGTACCCTACACCATAACAGGGGGTTTGAAATTTTGACTTGTCTACTTAAAGATCACCAAAATCTGATAACAAGGTCAATTACTTCCCTGGGTGGGATTGAACCACCAACCTTTTGGTTAGTAGCCGGACACACTAACCGATTGCGGTACAGAGACACTTTGCAAAAATTACATACTGACAAAGGCTAATAAGCATACATCTAGAACGTTTCCTAGAAAAACTTTAAAAAGTCAATAATCTGGAGAGTTTTTGTAAGATGTTTCTTCCATCAACCAACGAAGAAACACATTGGTACTTTCCCATGATGACTGAGTGCTTCAGGATCTCTTGCACTTACATGTGCAGCAGAGTACTGCAATGGAAGCATGCTGGGCCCATAACCCAGAGGTAGGCAGATTGAAACTATCCTTTGCTATATGCATTTTTTTTGTTAATTTTAGTAATCAAAACTGGGATTGATATTTTTGCTCTTTTATTTTTACTTAAAGTACAATAACTTTTACCATTTTAATTTGTTTTAATAGTATATTGACAGTATAGTTTTCTTTAAAAAATCCACTTAATTTTCTTTACCCTATTATTAAAAGGGTAATTGACAAAAACAAACTACATTGTCACCAGAAGAGCAATACAAAATGTACAAGTGATATATTAAAATCATCTTTCCAGCTTGAATTTCAATGATGCATTGGGGCAACGATTTTGTGAGAAACATCTTCACCCTTAAATAAAGATTTTCTTAATTCCTTACCTGTGTGCTAATTAGATATCACCTTGTTTTCACATTAAACAGACTTCTACATGAGAAAGCAGCAAGGATGCAGTGGCGTTAATGTTTCCTGGTGTCAACCTGTATTATTTCAGTAGACATTGAAATGAGGATGCATCTTGCTGCCTTTCCAATGAAGCAAGTTTAATTTAGTAATAGGTGAAAAACCATCCCTACAAAGGTGTTAATCAGAGACTTGGCTTTGTGGACACTTTTCAGAGAACAAATTTGTTAGCATAAAAATAAAGTCAGAAAATGAAGAGCTGTTTAATCACTCAATTTGATTTTTTTTTGCCAGCATATTTCTTTTTCTCTGCAACCCACTGCTAAATTGTGCTTCCTAGCTGTTTTTATAAAATCAATGAATCAAATCTAACTCTGATTACATCAGAGAAGGCCAGGTACCCTACACCATAACAGGGGGTTTGAAATTTTGACTTGTCTACTTAAAGATCACCAAAATCTGATAACAAGGTCAATTACATCCCTGGGTGGGATTGAACCACCAACCTTTTGGTTAGTAGCCAGACACACTAACCGATTGCGCCACAGAGACACTTCGCAAAAAGTACATACTGACAAAGGCTAATAAGCATACATCTAGAACGTTTCCTAGAAAAACTTTAAAAAGTCAATAATCTGGAGAGTTTTTGTAAGATGTTTCTTCCATCAACCAACGAAGAAACACATTGGTACTTTCCCATGATGACTGAGTGCTTCAGGATCTCTTGCACTTACATGTGCAGCAGAGTACTGCAATGGAAGCATGCTGGGCCCATAACCCAGAGGTAGGCAGATTGAAACTATCCTTTGCTATATGCATTTTTTTTTGTTAATTTAAGTAATCAAAACTGGGATTGATATTTTTGCTCTTTTATTTTTACTTAAAGTACAATAACTTTTACCATTTTAATTTGTTTTAATAGTATATTGACAGTATAGTTTTCTTTAAAAAATCCACTTAATTTTCTTTACCCTATTATTAAAAGGGTAATTGACAAAAACAAACTACATTGTCACCAGAAGAGCAATACAAAATGTACAAGTGATATATTAAAATCATCTTTCCAGCTTGAATTTCAATGATGCATTGGGGCAACGATTTTGTGAGAAACATCTTCACCCTTAAATAAAGATTTTCTTAATTCCTTACCTGTGTGCTAATTAGATATCACCTTGTTTTCACATTAAACAGACTTCCACATGAGAAAGCAGCAAGGATGCAGTGGCGTTAATGTTTCCTGGTGTCAACCCGTATTATTTCAGTAGACATTGAAATGAAGATGCATCTTGCTGCCTTTCCAATGAAGCAAGTTTAATTTAGTAATAGGTGAAAAACCATCCCTACAAAGGTGTTAATCAGAGACTTGGCTTTGTGGACACTTTTCAGAGAACAAATTTGTTAGCATAAAAATAAAGCCAGAAAATGAAGAGCTGTTTAATCACTCAATTGGATTTTTTTTGCCAGCATATTTCTTTTTCTCTGCAACCCACTGCTAAATTGTGCTTCCTAGCTGTTTTTATTAAATCACTGAATCAAATCTAACTCTGATTACATCAGAAAAGGCCAGGTACCCTACACCATAACAGGGGGTTTGAAATTTTGACTTGTCTACTTAAAGATCACCAAAATCTGATAACAAGGTCAATTACGTCCCTGGGTGGGATTGAACCACCAACCTTTTGGTTAGTAGCCAGACACACTAACCGATTGCGCCACAGAGACACTTCGCAAAAAGTACATACTGACAAAGGCTAATAAGCATACATCTAGAACGTTTCCTAGAAAAACTTTAAAAAGTCAATAATCTGGAGAGTTTTTGTAAGATGTTTCTTCCATCAACCAACGAAGAAACACATTGGTACTTTCCCATGATGACTGAGTGCTTCAGGATCTCTTGCACTTACATGTGCAGCAGAGTACTGCAATGGAAGCATGCTGGGCTCATAACCCAGAGGTAGGCAGATTGAAACTATCCTTTGCTATATGCATTTTTTTTGTTAATTTAAATAATCAAAACTGGGATTGATATTTTTGCTCTTTTATTTTTACTTGAAGTACAATAACTTTTACCATTTTAATTTGTTTGAATAGTATATTGACAGTATAGTTTTCTTTAAAAAATCAACTTAATTTTCTTTACCCTATTATTAAAAGGGTAATTGACAAAAACAAACTACATTGTCACCAGAAGAGCAATACAAAATGTACAAGTGATATATTAAAATCATCTTTCCAGCTTGAATTTCAATGATGCATTGGGGCAACGATTTTGTGAGAAACATCTTCACCCTTAAATAAAGATTTTCTTAATTCCTTACCTGTGTGCTAATTAGATATCACCTTGTTTTCACATTAAACAGACTTCCACATGAGAAAGCAGCAAGGATGCAGTGGCGTTAATGTTTCCTGGTGTCAACCTGTATTATTTCAGTAGAAATTGAAATGAGGATGCATCTTGCTGCCTTTCCAATGAAGCAAGTTTAATTTAGTAATAGGTGAAAAACCATCCCTACAAAGGTGTTAATCAGAGACTTGGCTTTGTGGACACTTTTCAGAGAACAAATTTGTTAGCATAAAAATAAAGCCAGAAAATGAAGAGCTGTTTAATCACTCAATTGGATTTTTTTTTCCAGCATATTTCTTTTTCTCTGCAACCCACTGCTAAATTGTGCTTCCTATCTGTTTTTATAAAATCACTGAATCAAATCTAACTCTGATTACATCAGAGAAGGCCAGGTACCCTACACCATAACAGAGGGTTTGAAATTTTGACTTGTCTACTTAAAGATCACCAAAATCTGATAACAAGGTCAATTACGTCCCTGGGTGGGATTGAACCACCAACCTTTTGGTTAGTAACCAGACACACTAACCGATTGCGCCACAGAGACACTTTGTAAAAAGTACGTACTGACAAAGGCTAATAAGCATACATCTAGAACGTTTCCTAGAAAAACTTTAAAAAGTCAATAATCTGGAGAGTTTTTGTAAGATGTTTCTTCCATCAACCAACGAAGAAACACATTGGTACTTTCCCATGATGAGTGAGTGCTTCAGGATCTACTGCACTTACATGTGCAGCAGAGTACAGCAATGGAAGCATGCTGGGCACATAACCCAGAGGTAAGCAGATTGAAACTATCCTCTGCTATATGCATTTTTTTTGTTAATTAAAGTAATCCAAAACTGGGATTGATATTTTGGCTCTTTTATTTTTACTTAAAGTACAACAACTTTTACCATTTTAATTTGTTTTAATAGTATATTGACAGTATTGTTTTCTTTCAAAAATCCACTTAATTTTCTTTACCCTATTATTAAAATGGTAATTGACAAAAACAAACTACATTGTCACCAGAAGAGCAATACAAAATGTACAAGTGATATATTAAAATCATCTTTCCAGCTTGAATTTCAATGATGCATTGGGGCAACGATTTTGTGAGAAACATCTTCACCCTTAAATAAAGATTTTCTTAATTCCTTACCTGTGTGCTAATTAGATATCACCTTGTTTTCACATTAAACAGACTTCTACATGAGAAAGCAGCAAGGATGCAGTGGCGGTAATGTTTCCTGGTGTCAACCTGTATTATTTCAGTAGACATTGAAATGAAGATGCATCTTGCTGCCTTTCCAATGAAGCAAGTTTAATTTAGTAATAGGTGAAAAACCATCCCTACAAAGGTGTTAATCAGAGACTTGGCTTTGTGGACACTTTTCAGAGAACAAATTTGTTAGCATAAAAATAAAGCCAGAAAATGAAGAGCTGTTTAATCACTCAATTGGATTTTTTTTTGCCAGCATATTTCTTTTTCTCTGCAACCCACTGCTAAATTGTGCTTCCTAGCTGTTTTTATTAAATCACTGAATCAAATCTAACTCTGATTACATCAGAAAAGGCCAGGTACCCTACACCATAACAGGGGGTTTGAAATTTTGACTTGTCTACTTAAAGATCACCAAAATCTGATAACAATGTCAATTACGTCCCTGGGTGGGATTGAACCACCAACCTTTTGGTTAGTAGCCGGACACACTAACCGATTGCGCCACAGAGACACTTTGCAAAAGTATATACTGACAAAGGCTAATAAGCATTCATCTAAAACGTTTCCTAGAAAAACTTTAAAAAGTCAATAATCTGGAGAGTTTTTGTAAGATGTTTCTTCCATCCACCAACGAAGAAACACATTGGTACTTTCCCATGATGAGTGAGTGCTTCAGGATCTCTTGCACTTACATGTGCAGCAAAGTACTGCAATGGAAGCATGCTGGGCCCATAACCCAGAGGTAGGCAGATTAAAACTATCCTCTGCTATATGCATATTTTTTTGTTAATTAAAGTAATCCAAAACTGGGATTGATATTTTTGCTCTTTTATTTTTCATTAAAGTACAATAACTTTTACCATTTTAATTTGTTTTAATAGTATATTGAAAGTATTATTTTCTTTCAAAAATCCACTTAATTTTCTTTACCCTATTATTAAAATGGTAATTGACAAAAACAAACTACATTGTCACCAGAAGAGCAATACAAAATGTACAAGTGATATATTAAAATCATCTTTCCAGCTTGAATTTCAATGATGCATTGGGGCAACGATTTTGTGAGAAACATCTTCACCCTTAAATAAAGATTTTCTTAATTCCTTTCCTGTGTGCTAATTAGATATCACCTTGTTTTCACATTAAACAGACTTCCACATGAGAAAGCAGCAAGGATGCAGTGGCGATAATGTTTCCTGGTGTCAACCTGTATTATTTCAGTAGACATTGAAATGAGGATGCATCTTGCTTCCTTTCCAATGAAGCAAGTTTAATTTAGTAATAGGTGAAAAACCATCCTTACAAAGGTGTTAATCAGAGACTTGGCTTTGTGGACACTTTTCAGAGAACAAATTTGTTAGCATAAAAATAAAGCCAGAAAATGGCTTAATCACTCAATTGGATTTTTTTGCCAGCATATATCTTTTTCTCTGCAACCCACTGCTAAATTGTGCTTCCTAGCTGTTTTTATAAAATCACTGAATCAAATCTAACTCTGATTACATCAGAGAAGGCCAGGTACCCTACACCATAAGAGGGGGTTTGAAATTTTGACTTGTCTACTTAAAGATCACCAAAATCTGATAACAAGGTCAAATACGTCCCTGGGTGGGATTGAACCACCAACCTTTTGGTTAATAGCCATACACACTAACTGATTGCGCCACAGAGACACTTTGCAAAAGTCCATACTGACAAAGGCTAATAAGCATTCATCTAAAACGTTTCCTAGAAAAACTTTAAAAAGTCAATAATCTGGAGAGTTTTTGTAAGATGTTTCTTCCATCAACCAACGAAGAAACACATTGGTACTTTCCCATGATGAGTGAGTGCTTCAGGATCTACTGCACTTACATGTGCAGCAGAGTACAGCAATGGAAGCATGCTGGGCACATAACCCAGAGGTAAGCAGATTGAAACTATCCTCTGCTATATGCATTTTTTTTTGTTAATTAAAGTAATCCAAAACTGGGATTGATATTTTGGCTCTTTTATTTTTACTTAAAGTACAATAACTTTTACCATTTTAATTTGTTTTAATAGTATATTGACAGTATTGTTTTCTTTCAAAAATCCACTTAATTTTCTTTACCCTATTATTAAAATGGTAATTGACAAAAACAAACTACATTGTCACCAGAAGAGCAATACAAAATGTACAAGTGATATATTAAAATCATCTTTCCAGCTTGAATTTCAATGATGCATTGGGGCAACGATTTTGTGAGAAACATCTTCACCCTTAAATAAAGATTTTCTTAATTCCTTACCTGTGTGCTAATTAGATATCACCTTGTTTTCACATTAAACAGACTTCTACATGAGAAAGCAGCAAGGATGCAGTGGCGGTAATGTTTCCTGGTGTCAACCTGTATTATTTCAGTAGACATTGAAATGAAGATGCATCTTGCTGCCTTTCCAATGAAGCAAGTTTAATTTAGTAATAGGTGAAAAACCATCCCTACAAAGGTGTTAATCAGAGACTTGGCTTTGTGGACACTTTACAGAGAACAAATTTGTTAGCATAAAAATAAAGCCAGAAAATGAAGAGCTGTTTAATCACTCAATTGGATTTTTTTTGCCAGCATATTTCTTTTTCTCTGCAACCCACTGCTAAATTGTGCTTCAGAGCTGTTTTTATTAAATCACTGAATCAAATCTAACTCTGATTACATCAGAAAAGGCCAGGTACCCTACACCATAACAGGGGGTTTGAAATTTTGACTTGTCTACTTAAAGATCACCAAAATCTGATAACAAGGTCAATTACGTCCCTGGGTGGGATTGAACCACCAACCAGACACACTAACCGATTGCGCCACAGAGACACTTTGTAAAAAGTACGTACTGACAAAGGCTAATAAGCATACATCTAGAACGTTTCCTAGAAAAACTTTAAAAAGTCAATAATCTGGAGAGTTTTTGTAAGATGTTTCTTCCATCAACCAACGAAGAAACACATTGGTACTTTCCTATGATGAGTGAGTGCTTCAGGATCTCTTGCACTTACATGTGCAGCAGAGTACTGCAATGGAAGCATGCTGGGCCCATAACCCAGAGGTAGGCAGATTGAAACTATCCTTTGCTATATGCATTTTTTTTGTTAATTTAAGTAATCAAAACTGGGATTGATATTTTTGCTCTTTTATTTTTACTTAAAGTACAATAACTTTTACCATTTTAATTTGTTTTAATAGTATATTGACAGTATTGTTTTCTTTCAAAAATCCACTTAATTTTCTTTACCCTATTATTAAAATGGTAATTGACAAAAACAAACTACATTGTCACCAGAAGAGCAATACAAAATGTACAAGTGATATATTAAAATCATCTTTCCAGCTTGAATTTCAATGATGCATTGGGGCAACGATTTTGTGAGAAACATCTTCACCCTTAAATAAAGATTTTCTTAATTCCTTACCTGTGTGCTAATTAGATATCACCTTGTTTTCACATTAAACAGACTTCTACATGAGAAAGCAGCAAGGATGCAGTGGCGGTAATGTTTCCTGGTGTCAACCTGTATTATTTCAGTAGACATTGAAATGAAGATGCATCTTGCTGCCTTTCCAATGAAGCAAGTTTAATTTAGTAATAGGTGAAAAACCATCCCTACAAAGGTGTTAATCAGAGACTTGGCTTTGTGGACACTTTTCAGAGAACAAATTTGTTAGCATAAAAATAAAGCCAGAAAATGAAGAGCTGTTTAATCACTCAATTGGATTTTTTTTGCCAGCATATTTCTTTTTCTCTGCAACCCACTGCTAAATTGTGCTTCAGAGCTGTTTTTATTAAATCACTGAATCAAATCTAACTCTGATTACATCAGAAAAGGCCAGGTACCCTACACCATAACACGGGGTTTGAAATTTTGACTTGACTACTTAAAGATCACCAAAATTTGATAACAATGTCAATTACGTCCCTGGGTGGGATTGAACCACCAACCTTTTGGTTAGTAGCTGGACACACTAACCGATTGCGCCACAGAGACACTTTGCGAAAAGTATATACTGACAAAGGCTAATAAGCATACATCTAGAATGTTTCCTAGAAAAGCTTTAAAAAGTCAATAATCTGGAGAGTTTTTGTAAGATGTTTCTTCCATCAACCAACGAAGAAACACATTGGTACTTTCCCATGATGAGTGAGTGCTTCAGGATCTCTTGCACTTACATGTGCAGCAGAGTACTGCAATGGAAGCATGCTGGTCCCATAACCCAGAGGTAGGCAGATTGAAACTATCCTTTGCTATATGCATTTTTTTTTGTTAATTTAAGTAATCAAAACTGGGATTGATATTTTTGCTCTTTTATTTTTACTTAAAGTACAATAACTTTTACCATTTTAATTTGTTTTAATAGTATATTGACAGTATAGTTTTCTTTTAAAAAATCCACTTAATTTTCTTTACCCTATTATTAAAAGGGTAATTGACAAAAACAAACTACATTGTCACCAGAAGAGCAATACAAAATGTACAAGTGATATATTAAAATCATCTTTCCAGCTTGAATTTCAATGATGCATTGGGGCAACGATTTTGTGAGAAACATCTTCACCCTTAAATAAAGATTTTCTTAATTCCTTACCTGTGTGCTAATTAGATATCACCTTGTTTTCACATTAAACAGACTTCTACATGAGAAAGCAGCAAGGATGCAGTGGCGTTAATGTTTCCTGGTGTCAACCTGTATTATTTCAGTAGACATTGAAATGAGGATGCATCTTGCTGCCTTTCCAATGAAGCAAGTTTAATTTAGTTATAGGTGAAAAACCATCCCTACAAAGGTGTTAATCAGAGACTTGGCTTTGTGGACACTTTTCAGAGAACAAATTTGTTAGCATAAAAATAAAGCCAGAAAATGAAGAGCTGTTTAATCACTCAATTGGATTTTTTTTCCAGCATATTTCTTTTTCTCTGCAACCCACTGCTAAATTGTGCTTCCTAGCTGTTTTTATAAAATCACTGAATCAAATCTAACTCTGATTACATCAGAGAAGGCCAGGTACCCTACACCATAAGAGGGGGTTTGAAATTTTGACTTGTCTACTTAAATATCACCAAAACCTGATCACAAGGTCAATTATGTCCCTGGGTGGGATTGAACCACCAACCTTTTGGTTAGTAGCCAGACACACTAACCGATTGCGCCACAGAGACACTTTGCAAAAAGTACATACTGACAAAGGCTAATAAGCATTCATCTAGAACGTTTCCTAGAAAAACTTTAAAAAGTCAATAATCTGGAGAGTTTTTGTAAGAATTTTCTTAACTCAACCAACGAAGAAACACATTGGTACTTTCCCATTATGAGATGAGTGCTTCAGGATCTCTTGCACTTACATGTGCAGCAGAGTACTGCAATGGAAGCATGCTGGGCCCATTACCCAGAGGTAGGCAGATTGAAACTATCCTCAGCTATATGCATTTTTTTTGTTAATTAAAGTAATCCAAAACTGGGATTGATATTTTTGCTCTTTTATTTTTCATTAAAGTACAATAACTTTTACCATTTTAATTTGTTTTAATAGTATATTGAAAGTATTGTTTTCTTTTAAAAATCCACTTAATTTTCTTTACCCTATTATTAAAATGGTAATTGACAAAAACAAACTACATTGTCACCAGAAGAGCAATACAAAATGTACAAGTGATATATTAAAATCATCTTTCCAGCTTGAATTTCAATGATGCATTGGGGCAACGATTTTGTGAGAAACATTTTCACCCTTAAATAAAGATTTTCTTAATTCCTTACCTGTGTGCTAATTAGATATCACCTTGTTTTCACATTAAACAGACTTCCACATGAGAAAGCAGCAAGGATGCAGTGGCGTTAATGTTTCCTGGTGTCAACCTGTATTATTTCAGTAGACATTGAAATGAGGATGCATCTTGCTGCCTTTCCAATGAAGCAAGTTTAATTTAGTAATAGGTGAAAAACCATCCTTACAAAGGTGTTAATCAGAGACTTGGCTTTGTGGACACTTTTCAGAGAACAAATTTGTTAGCATAAAAATAAAGCCAGAAAATGAAGAGCTGTTTAATCACTCAATTGGATTTTTTTGCCAGCATATTTCTTTTTCTCTGCAACCCACTGCTAAATTGTGCTTCCTAGCTGTTTTTATAAAATCACTGAATCAAATCTAACTCTGATTACATCAGAGAAGGCCAGGTACCCTACACCATAAGAGGGGGTTTGATATTTTGACTTGTCTACTTAAAGATCACCAAAATCTGATAACAAGGTCAATTACGTCCCTTGGTGGGATCGAACCACCAACCTTTTGGTTAATAGCCATACACACTAACTGATTGCGCCACAGAGACACTTTGCAAAAGTCCATACTGACAAAGGCTAATAAGCATTCATCTAAAACGTTTCCTAGAAAAACTTTAAAAAGTCAATAATCTGGAGAGTTTTTGTAAGATGTTTCTTCCATCAACCAAAGAAGAAACACATTGGTACTTTCCCATGATGAGTGAGTGCTTCAGGATCTCTTGCACTTACATGTGCAGCAGAGTACTGCAATGGAAGCATACTGGGCCCATAACCCAGAGGTAGGCAGATTGAAACTATCCTTTGCTATAAGCATTTTTTTTTTGTTAATTTAAGTAATCAAAACTGGGATTGATATTTTTGCTCTTTTATTTTTACTTAAAGTACAATAACTTTTACCATTTTAATTTGTTTTAATAGTATATTGACAGTATAGTTTTCTTTAAAAAATCCACTTAATTTTCTTTACCCTATTATTAAAAGGGTAATTGACAAAAACAAACTACATTGTCACCAGAAGAGCAATACAAAATGTACAAGTGATATATTAAAATCATCTTTCCAGCTTGAATTTCAATGATGCATTGGGTCAACGATTTTGTGAGAAACATCTTCACCCTTAAATAAAGATTTTCTTAATTCCTTACCTGTGTGCTAATTAGATATCACCTTGTTTTCACATTAAACAGACTTCTACATGAGAAAGCAGCAAGGATGCAGTGGCGTTAATGTTTCCTGGTGTCAACCTGTATTATTTCAGTAGACATTGAAATGAGGATGCATCTTGCTGCCTTTCCAATGAAGCAAGTTTAATTTAGTAATAGGTGAAAAACCATCCCTACAAAGGTGTTAATCAGAGACTTGGCTTTGTGGACACTTTTCAGAGAACAAATTTGTTAGCATAAAAATAAAGCCAGAAAATGAAGAGCTGTTTAATCACTCAATTGGATTTTTTTTGCCAGCATATTTCTTTTTCTCTGCAACCCACTGCTAAATTGTGCTTCCTAGCTGTTTTTATTAAATCACTGAATCAAATCTAACTCTGATTACATCAGAAAAGGCCAAGTACCCTACACCATAACAGGGGGTTTGAAATTTTGACTTGTCTACTTAAAGATCACCAAAATCTGATCACAAAGTCAATTACGTCCCTGGGTGGGATTGAACCACCAACCTTTTGGTTAGTAGCCGGACACACTAACCCATTGCGCCACAGAGATACTTCACAAAAAGTTCCTACTGACAAAGGCTAATAAGCATACATCTAGAACGTTTCCTAGAAAAACTTTAAAAAGTCAATAATCTGGAGAGTTTTTGTAAAATGTTTCTTCCATCAACCAACGAAGAAACACATTGGTACTTTCCCATGATGAGTGAGTGCTTCAGGATCTCTTGCACTTACATGTGCAGCAGAGTACTGCAATGGAAGCATGCTGGGCCCATAACCCAGAGGTAGGCAGATTGAAACTATCCTTTGCTATATGCATTTTTTTTGTTAATTTAAGTAATCAAAACTGGGATTGATATTTTTGCTCTTTTATTTTTACTTGAAGTACAATAACTTTTACCATTTTAATTTGTTTAAATCCACTTAATTTTCTTTACCCTATTATTAAAAGGGTAATTGACAAAAACAAACTACATTGTCACCAGAAGAGCAATACAAAATGTACAAGTGATATATTAAAATCATCTTTCCAGCTTGAATTTCAATGATGCATTGGGGCAACGATTTTGTGAGAAACATCTTCACCCTTAAATAAAGATTTTCTTAATTCCTTACCTGTGTGCTAATTAGATATCACCTTGTTTTCACATTAAACAGACTTCCACATGAGAAAGCAGCAAGGATGCAGTGGCGTTAATGTTTCCTGGTGTCAACCCGTATTATTTCAGTAGACATTGAAATGAGGATGCATCTTGCTGCCTTTCCAATGAAGCAAATTTAATTTAGTAATAGGTGAAAAACCATCCCTACAAAGGTGTTAATCAGAGACTTGGCTTTGTGGACACTTTTCAGAGAACAAATTTGTTAGCATAAAAATAAAGCCAGAAAATGAAGAGCTGTTTAATCACTCAATTGGATTTTTTTGCCAGCATATTTCTTTTTCTCTGCAACCCACTGCTAAATTGTGCTTCCTAGCTGTTTTTATAAAATCACTGGGGTATATTTACTAAGCTCCCGATTTTGACCGAGATGGCGTTTTTTCTTCAAAGTGTCATCTCGGTCATTTACTAAACACTAATCACGGCAGTGATGAGGTCATTCGTATTTTTTTGCTAGTCCAAGTTCAAAATTACGAATGAATACACCATCGGTCAAATTACGCCTGTTTAGATATGAATCTCGGTCATTTATTAACCATTCGTAATTGCATTTGCTGCCGCGAAAATGATTTCGCGGCTGCGAAAAATTACGATTCGCATTTTTTTCCTAAAAAAAAAACGCGCCAGCCTTTGAAAACCGCGTTTACATGTGAACTTAATTATCCATTACTCACACCTGTTTTTTTGGGCCTATAAAAGTGTTTCAGGCACATTCTGAACTACTCTCACTCTGAAATGGCGGCTGTAGTGTGTGGCAATGGTTTTTTGTTGGCTGTGGGATACGTTAGACTGCTCTATGAGGCTTCCAGGAATCAGGACCAGGTAAGTGAACATGGCCAACATGTTGTCCAGGTACCGCGGAGGCTGCGCCAGCCTCGTTTTTTTAGAGGGCGTTTAAACTTAAATGCATTGTCCGATGATAGGGTCATACAGATGTTCCGCCTAAATAGAAACAACATTTTCCACCTGTATGACCTTGTCAAAC
Organism: Pseudophryne corroboree; assembly: GCF_028390025.1. NCBI lineage: Eukaryota > Metazoa > Chordata > Amphibia > Anura > Myobatrachidae > Pseudophryne > Pseudophryne corroboree. The sequence continues at coordinate 175,613,489 of NC_086451.1, forward strand.
TGGGCATAGACCCTGAGACAGCACGCTCTCGCTCTGTCTCAGGCCTACACAAACTCCTGGCTGTGTTACACTTTATGGCTACTGGGAGCTTCCAGGCTGTGGCAGGCGACGTCATTGGGATCTCACAGCCCACCTTTTCAAGATTTTTGATGCAGGTGAGTCTAAAAATACATATGCGGTTATGGCTAAGTGTTGCTTGTGTAAGTTGAAACACCACAGTATTGTAGAGAATACCTAACATGACACTCACCTTAGCTTATTTAATGTCCACTCAGGTTTTGGATGTGTTGGAGCCACACATTAAAGCCTCAATCTGCTTCCCTACTGAGGAGTCGGAGTGGAGTGCTGTCAGGGTAGCTTTCTATGAGCTTGCAGGCATGCCCAATGTGCTGGGGGCCATAGATTGCACACACGTTCAGCTGAGATCACCTAAGGGCCGCCAGTATATATATACTAATAGGCATATGGATCAATCAACTAATGTCCAGGTGGTCTGTGATGCAAATTTAAAAATTATGAGTGTTGTTGCAGGTTACCCTGGTGCCTGCCATGACTCCTTCATCCTCAGTCAGTCATCGCTCTTCGATAAATTTGAGGAGGGACAAATGCCTGATGGCTGGCTGTTGGGTATGTTGAAAATGTTATGTGTGTATGTCTTTTAACCACAGCCTAGATTTTGGAGGAGGTGATAGAATAATCTAACATATGTCCTAATGTTGACTATATATGTTTTTCAGGTGATGGGGGTTACGGCTGCTACTCTTGGCTCCTTACTCCATTGTCCCAACCTGATTCTCCTGCTGAACACAGTTATAATCATGCACATAAGGCTACGCGGAATGTGATAGAAAGATGTTTTGGGGTGCTGAAGTCACGTTTTCGGTGTCTGGATAAATCTGGTGGCCTTTTGTTGTATAGTCCCTCAAAGGTGACTCGGATTGTGTTCTGCTGCTGTTTTCTCCATAATCTGTGTTTAAGTCAACATCTGGCACATGGTGAGGGAGAAAGCAGTCAGCAAGCAGAGGAGTTAGATACATCTGGTGACAGTGTGAGTACAATTGTAGGGAGGCAGGTACGTCAAGAAGTGATCCTGCGATATTTTACAGGTAAGTTTTATTATGCTGTAATTATCCTTCACTAAACACTTTGCTCTACTTTCTATTGTGTGTTCTGTTACTTACTGTTTGTTGTTTATAGTGGTGTGTCCATTGTGCTTAGTTGATGCTAACAAAACATTTACAGTCATTACCCTTGAAAAACATAACTACATACATACAGACCAGCTTAAAAAATTTTGGAGACGGACACAGGAATGTTTTTTTTTAACAAATTTTTGTATTTATTTGCACAAAAAGATTGGTGTTATTTTTTTCGCTTGTGTGTGCTGGGTGCTGGCTCACTGGCACGTGCTCTTGAGGAACGCCGGACAGGGGAGGTTACTGGCGTTTGAACAGGGGTCGTGGTCCCCGAGCTGGAGGTAACTTGCTGAGCTCCCATCATAGCAATATTGCTGCTCAAATTATTTAAACTGGCAATCAGCTGAGTGTTTGTAGCAGTGTGGCTGGCTACAATCCTGGATAAGGCCTCATTCACCACTTGATTGTGTTGAATGATCTGAACGAGTGCCTGCTGATGTCGCTGTTGCTCATCTATAATGCGGGATAAATGTGCATTCATTTGGCTGTTTTCAGCCCTAATTTGCTCCATTGAGGTAGCCATTCTCCCTACTTGTACTATCAGTCTGCCCGAGTTGCGACTAATACGCGGTAGATGATGGGGCAGACTGGCAAGGTGTTGTGTATGTTGGGTCAGGGTGGCATTGCTTTGGGCCTGTTGGCTTGTCCAACTGGCCCAAAAATCGCCAGGAATTTGGCTTGGGGGCGGAGCTTGTGCCAGTTGGGGACTGATGGATGGTTGGGGTATATCCTGCAACTGTATTGGCATGCTTGGATCAACAGCTGTAAGTTGCAGTGTGAAGGATGGCTCTTGTTCTGGTCCCTGCTGGTCCTCGGCGGACATCAAGTTGTGCTCTGTATGGGGTAGGCAACATGCAATGTTGTAATTTTTTTTAATTTGGCCTGGCTAATGCAACACATTAATACATTCCTAATACTACATTTTTGCATTATTAGCACTTGTTTTTCTCAACGTTAACAATTTATAATTTTTATATTTTAAAAAACCAACACAGGCGCAAACATTGCCAAATTTGCATATTCCTCACTTAACTAACTTCCCTCCACACCATTACACTGTTAGATTCCCTCCCCTCACCACGATATAGACTACTTACCTGTATAGTCCAGAGGAGCGAGCAAGTAAGCCATCTACATACTGGACAGGGGCGATGTGTGAACACTCTAATGGTTTTTTTATTTCGGTCCAACATTTAATTTTATTCATATTTTTTTAAAAATGTGAACGTGTGTGTGCTTAATGTATCCTCAAATCTGTTGTTTTCATACAAATAGGTTGTCTAGACCATCCACTAAGACCTTATCTAATTTTATTAAAGCACCTTGAGCAATTGAAGACGTTACATCACATTGATTGTTGAGGAAAACATGTAAACTCCAAACCAACTAACAACATCTTAAGTGTACTGTGTATATTATTGCTTATGTGTTTAATTTATGTTTTTACTCACCAGATAACTGAGGTGATCTGGCCTCATCACTCTGCGAACTCGACAATAGTGCCAGTGGTGGCTGGGGTGACACTGCCGAAAGTCTTCGCCTGGGTGGGGATGATGGAGGTGCGGAATCAGAGCCAAGACGCCGTGTCTTAGTTGGCCTCCTGGGTAAGTGGCCCAAGCCCTGTGATGGGCGGCTTACAGGAGGTCGGCTTCCAGAAGCAGAACCTAGGTGCAAAATTTAAACTTAATATTTTGTACTTCTATGTGTTTTCAGAATATGTGACTACAGTGAAGACTTACCTGCAATACCGGCATCATCCTGACTTGTGTGAGGCCTGTCTGGGCGGCTGGTCTGTGTGACTGTGGAAAAAGTGACCCCAACATTATTACCATGTTTTTGGAAAAATGACCCACTGAAAACCATTAATGTACTGTAAGCATCTATATGGTTTTGTTTAAAACAAATTTTTAAGCTTAAGAGCTTCTACATTCATGATTTTGAGTTGAATATCAAAATGTACTTGATGTGGCACACAATAAATTTATTTAAAATAAGTTTTTGGTCTCAGATATTGCAGAGATTGAGTACTTGCAAATATTTTTAAAATGTAATGTTTTAAAAATTTCCCCGCTTTTCTGTTTGTTAAAAAAACAAAAACCTTTTGTGGATTTTAAACAAACACACATGTTCAAGCATTATCGCCAAAAATTGCAACAAAAAAAGAAAAAAAAACATTCAAAACACAAACACACCTTAAGGGAGCATAGGCATGCAATCTGTTTTGTGAGAAAAAAATCATCCTTTAAACTTTAAAAATGAAATTAACTAAATTTTACAGACATTTTAAGAACAATATTACAAAACAAACTTACCATCCTGCGTGGGTCGGTCCGAATCCCGGACATGAGTAGCAGACACCACTTCGCCAGGAATCAATGCCCGCACAGGCTCCTCCCAGTCCCGATAGCTTACACGTAAAGGTGGCCCACCTCCGGTTCTCCGTGCAGATTTGGACTCTTTGGCCATCTTGGCCTTGACACGCCGCTTAATATGATAGAAACGCTTGCGGCACGTGTCCTCTGTCCGCCTCACCACACCCTCACTATTCACAGCAAGTATGACTTGCCCCCACAGGGCAGACTTCCTGCGGGAGGACACCCTGGCAGCATCCTGACCAAACAATTGGCGATGGTGCTTCATCAGCTCACGCACCAACGCCATGTTTTCAGCATAGCTGAACTTTATATTCCTGCCAGTCTTGGTAGTGGTGCGTGGCTGCGGTGCCACAACACCATCACTATCACTGGAAAATCCAGCAACAGGCACCCCCTCCTCCTCCTCCTCACTAACCTCCTCCCTCTCACTACCCCCCTCCACCTCACTACCAGCCTCCACCTCACTACCAGCCTCCACCTCACTACCAGCCTCCACCTCACTAACCTCCGCCACCACACTGACCTCTGAGTCGGACATGACAAACAACATAAAACACACAAAAATGAAAACACAAAACACACTCCTCCACTACTCCTACTACACACCACACAGCCAACACACACGCTCACTCACTCACAAACAATGACAAAAGACTGAAAAAAAAAAACAAGGACAAAAAAGTTTACAAACTGGGAAAAAACAATACTACAAAGATCACAAGACTACTAACACACACAGTACAGCACTCAACAATCACCAAACTCCTCTCCAAATCCACCAAAAACTCCACCAAACTCACCAACTCCAAATACACCTTCCTCTCTCCTCTCCACTAGCTAAACCCACGAGGTGCGGAGTGTTTGGGGCGTTTTTATAGTAACATGCACAGACACTCCTCCTTCACGAATACAACCAATCACGGCCGCGTGACGTAAACGAAACTTAGGAGTAAAAACGCGGCCGCAAATTCAAAATCACTGCCGTAACAGACTTGTGACGCAGTCGTAAAAAAAACGCAACAACGCGGCCGCAAAATAGCAAACGCGGCCGCATTCAGCAGCAAAAAAACACGAATGACATCGACATCGGAAGATACGGAAAATACGAATACGACTGCTTAGTAAATGAGTCGTAATCAATTCAAAAAGTTGCAGATTTACACTGTCGATGTCAGTCGTGATTGAACTTGAACATGATTCTGAAAAATACGAATCTTAGTAAATATACCCCACTGAATCAAATCTAACTCTGATTACATCAGAGAAGGCCAGGTACCCTACACCATAAGAGGGGGTTTGAAATTTTGACTTGTCTACTTAAAGATCACCAAAATCTGATAACAAGGTCAATTACGTCCCTGGGTGGGATTGAACCACCAACCTTTTGGTTTATAGCCGTACACACTAACTGATTGCACCACAGAGACACTTTGCGAAAGTACATACTGACAAAGGCTAATAAGCATTCATCTAAAACGTTTCCTAGAAAAACTTTAAAAAGTCAATAATCTGGAGAGTTTTTGTAAGATGTTTCTTCCATCCACCAACGAAGAAACACATTGGTACTTTCCCATGATGAGTGAGTGCTTCAGGATCTATTGCACTTACATGTGCAGCAGAGTACAGCAATGGAAGCATGCTGGGCACATAACCCAGAGGTAGGCAGATTGAAACTATCCTCTGCTATATGCATTTTTTTTTGTTAATTAAAGTAATCCAAAACTGGGATTGATATGTTGGCTCTTTTATTTTTACTTACAGTACAATAACTTTTACCATTTTAATTTGTTTTAATAGTATATTGACAGTATTGTTTTCTTTCAAAAATCCACTTAATTTTCTTTACCCTATTATTAAAATGGTAATTGACAAAAACAAACTACATTGTCACCAGAAGAGCAATACAAAATGTACAAGTGATATATTAAAATCATCTTTCCAGCTTGAATTTCAATGATGCATTGGGGCAACGATTTTGTGAGAAACATTTTCACCCTTAAATAAAGATTTTCTTAATTCCTTACCTGTGTGCTAATTAGATATCACCTTGTTTTCACATTAAACAGACTTCCACATGAGAAAGCAGCAAGGATGCAGTGGCGTTAATGTTTCCTGGTGTCAACCTGTATTATTTCAGTAGACATTGAAATGAGGATGCATCTTGCTGCCTTTCCAATGAAGCAAGTTTAATTTAGTAATAGGTTAAAAACCATCCCTACAAAGGTGTTAATCAGAGACTTGGCTTTGTGGACACTTTTCAGAGAACAAATTTGTTAGCATAAAAATAAAGCTAGAAAATTAAGAGCTGTTTAATCACTCAATTGGATTTTTTTTGCCAGCATATTTCTTTTTCTCTGCAACCCACTGCTAAATTGTGCTTCCTAGCTGTTTTTATAAAATCACTGAATCAAATCTAACTCTGATTACATCAGAGAAGGCCAGGTACCCTACACCAGAACAGGGGGTTTGAAATTTTGACTTGTCTACTTAAAGATCACCAAAATCTGTAAACAAGGTCAATTACGTCCCTGGTTGGGATTGAACCACTAACCTTTTGGTTAGTAGCCGGACATACTAACCGATTGCGCCACAGAGACACTTTGCGAAAAGTATATACTGACAAAGTCTAATAAGCATACATCTAGAACGTTTCCTAGAAAAACTTTAAAAAGTCAATAATCTGGAGAGTTTTTGTAAGATGTTTCTTCCATCAACCAATGAAGAAACACATTGGTACTTTCCCATGATGAGTGAGTGCTTCAGGATCTCTTGCACTTACATGTGCAGCAGAGTACTGCAATGGAAGCATGCTGGGCCCATAACCCAGAGGTAGGCAGATTGAAACTATCCTTTGCTATATGCATTTTTTTTTGTTAATTTAAGTAATCAAAACTGGGATTGATATTTTTGCTCTTTTATTTTTACTTAAAGTACAATAACTTTTACCATTTTAATTTGTTTTAATAGTATATTGACAGTATAGTTTTCTTTAAAAAATCCACTTCATTTTCTTTACCCTATTATTAAAAGGGTAATTGACAAAAACAAACTACATTGTCACCAGAAGAGCAATACAAAATGTACAAGTGATATATTAAAATCATCTTTCCAGCTTGAATTTCAATGATGCATTGGGGCAACGATTTTGTGAGAAACATCTTCACCCTTAAATAAAGATTTTCTTAATTCCTTACCTGTGTGCTAATTAGATATCACCTTGTTTTCACATTAAACAGACTTCTACATGAGAAAGCAGCAAGGATGCAGTGGCGTTAATGTTTCCTGGTGTCAACCTGTATTATTTCAGTAGACATTGAAATGAGGATGCATCTTGCTGCCTTTCCAATGAAGCAAGTTTAATTTAGTAATAGGTGAAAAACCATCCCTACAAAGGTGTTAATCAGAGACTTGGCTTTGTGGACACTTTTCAGAGAACAAATTTGTTAGCATAAAAATAAAGCCAGAAAATGAAGAGCTGTTTAATCACTCAATTGGATTTTTTTTGCCAGCATATTTCTTTTTCTCTGCAACCCACTGCTAAATTGTGCTTCCTAGCTGTTTTTATTAAATCACTGAATCAAATCTAACTCTGATTACATCAGAAAAGGCCAGGTACCCTACACCATAACAGGGGGTTTGAAATTTTGACTTGTCTACTTAAAGATCACCAAAATCTGATAACAAGGTCAATTACGTCCCTGGGTGGGATTGAACCACCAACCTTTTGGTTAGTAGCCGGACACACTAACCGATTGCGCCACAGAGACACTTCGCAAAAAGTATCTACTGACAAAGGCTAATAAGCATACATCTAAAACTTTTCCTAGAAAAACTTTAAAAAGTCAATAATCTGGAGAGTTTTTTTAAGATGTTTCTTCCATCAACCAACGAAGAAACACATTGGTACTTTCCCATGATGAGTGAGTGCTTTAGGATCTCTTGCACTTACATGTGCAGCAGAGTACTGCAATGGAAGCATGCTGGGCCCATTACCCAGAGGTAGGCAGATTGAAACTATCCTCTGCTATATGCATTTTTTTTGTTAATTAAAGTAATCCAAAACTGGGATTGATATGTTAGCTCTTTTATGTTTTCTTAAAGTACAATAACTTTTACCATTTTAATTTGTTTTAATAGTATATTGACAGTATTGTTTTCTTTCAAAAATCTACTTAATTTTTTTTACCCTATTATTAAAATGGTAATTGACAAAAACAAACTACATTTGTTTGGGAGAAAAATGCAAAGGTACAAGACAGCTTTTCCTTGCCAATATCTCTCTTTTGCAAAGAGCTACGCATTGGAAAATTCAGGGCTATACCGTGTAGATGAAGCACTAACAGGAGGCTTTAAAATTTTCTTTCTAGTGTCCTTCGTTTGGGAGAAAAATCCAATGGTACAAGACAGCTTTTCCTTGCCAATATCTCTCTTTTGCAAAGAGCTGCGCATTGAAAAATTCAGGGCTATGCCGTGTAGATGATGGCCTAACAGGAGGCTTTAAAATTTTCTTTCTAGTGTCCTTCGTTTGGGAGAAAAATGCAAAGGTACAAGACAGCTTTTCCTTGCTAATATCTCTCTTTTGCAAAGAGCTGCGCATTGGAAAATTCAGGGCTATGCCGTGTAGATGATGGCCTAACAGGAGGCTTTAAAATTTTCTTTCTAGTGTCCTTCGTTTGGGAGAAAAATGCAAAGGTACAAGACAGCTTTTCCTTGCCAATATCTCTCTTTTGCAAAGAGCTGCGCATTGGAAAATTCAGGGCTATGCCGTGTAGATGATGGCCTAACAGGAGGCTTTAAAATTCCAAACGAAGGACACTAGAAAGAAAATTTTAAAGCCTCCTGTTAGGCCATCATCTACACGGCATAGCCCTGAATTTTCCAATGCGCAGCTCTTTGCGATTACAATCCAACCTGAATCAGGCTCTATTACCTATCACAATGCAGTGCAGGTAGTACAAAATGGGGTTAATATAGGAGAAAAACCCCCAGAGCTGTGCTCCTTAACTGTCCCTGGTGGCTAGTGGAGCGGCTGCCCAGTAATCAGTGTCCACGCCAGTGCGCACACGGCCCGCCCCCTACAGCCACGCTGGATCTCGGTATAGTGTGGGCACAGAAGCCCCTTACCTCCCTTTCATCAGCGGCCTCGTGATCCCGGAGGGCGGTGTGTGTGTGACTGACCTTAGGAAGAAACCGGAGCCTCCGCTGCAGTGACCCAGCAACCAGGGCACGGGAGTATACTGCGCCGCTGGGAGTGATGGAGCTGCAGTAAAGATGTCTATTAGACCTAGCCTGCTGCAGCCCTTGGAGATTCTTATAAAAAAAGTTCTTCTTTTCTTGTCAAAATTAATAGCTAAGAATAGGCTGCCTGAGGCAGCCCCCTGTTAAGTGGCCTGCTACTGAAGGCACCAACTACAAACTGAGCTCCCTGTTCATGGAAGCGAGGTTATAGAGCAGGGGGCGCTGAGCATCTTGGGAACAGTCAAAAGCTTTGAGCCTGTTGGTGCCTCAGATCAAGATCCTACTCTACACCCCAATGTGAATCCTTGTGGAGTCCTGTGTACCCCACAGAAGAAATGAATGTGTCACACCCATTGGCAGCAACATTAGAATAGCTGCTGATGGGCACAATTGAGAAAGGAAGGGGGGAAAACATTTGAATCCAGCACATATATGTAATTTGAATATGTAATTTGTACCTTCCTACTTTAAAATGTAATGGATGAACCTCACCCTGTGAGAACTATCTTTATGATCAAGAGATCTCATATGCAAGATAAGTATGTGTTGGCAGAGGCGCTCACTGGGCAGAGATGCTGATCGCATCTCTGGCATGTGCCGGTGCACTGCGGCACCAGCACACACACACACTTCAGACCTGATCTCCTGTTGTGTGAATATGCACAGCAGAGATCAGGTCTGAATTAGGCCCTATATACAGCTGTCAGTAAGGCAGGGATCTGCTGCTGCCAGTGAGGCAGGGATCTGCTGCTGCCAGTGAGGCAGGGATCTGCTGCTGCCAGTGAGGCAGGGATCTGCTGCTGCCAGTGAGGCAGGGATGTGCTGCTGTCAGTGAAGCAGTGATCTGCTGCTGTCAGTGAGGCAGTGATCTGCTGCTGTCAGTAAGGCAGGGATGTGCTGCTATAAGTGAGGCAGGGATGTGCTGTTGTCAGTGAAGCAGGGATGTGCTGCTGTCAGCAAGGCAGTGATCTGCTGCCCACTATCTCCCTATCACCCCTGCCTGAGTCACACACTTTCCCTGTCACCCCTGCCCCAGTTACCCACTATCTCCCAGTCACCGCTGCCTCAGTTAACCACTATACCTGCGACCCCTGCCTCAGTCACCCACTATACCAGTCACCCCTGCTTTAGTCACCCACTATCTCTGTCACCCCGGCCTCAGTCACCCACTATCTCCCACTCATACATGCTTCAGTCACCCACTATCTCCCAGTCATCCCTGCCTCAGTCACCTACTGACACCAGTGCAGACATTTCTGCTGCGGCCTCTCCACTCTCCAGCGTGAACGTCCTGACGACTGAGGAAATCCGCTTCCCAGTTGAGGACTCCGGGAATGAACACTGCCGATATTGCTGGCAGATGACGTTCTACCCAACTGAGGATTTTTGATACTTCCAGCTTTGCTATGCAATTTCGAGTGCCGCCTTGATGATTTGTGTACACTACCGTGGTGGCGTTGTCCGATTGTACTTGAACAGGCCTGTTCTGTACTAGAGGCAGGGCCAGTGTCAATGAATTGAACACTGCCTGCAATTCCAGAATGTTTATCGGGAGGAGAGATTCCTCCCTTGTCCACCGATGGTGAAGGGTCATCATCACGGCCATGACCTTGGTGAATTTCCGAGGTGCCGTGGCCAAACCAGAAGGCAGGACCTGAAATCCAAAAACTAACCAGGCACAACACTGCTTAGCTTCCAACATCAGATGAGATTGGACATATCCAGTGTGATGCGGCTGTAGATGATTTTTGCTGTTTCTAACTTCTACTTCTAACTACTGGTACATCAATGAATAAGTTTCAAAATAGAATGCATCAAGAGAACGGTGTTGGTAGTATAAAACTACCTACAGCACCTGGTATTCCCAGGTGGTCTCACATCCAAGAACAAACCAGGCCTAAAATCAGGTGATATTGGGCATATACAGTGTGGTGTGGCTGTAGATGAGCTTAGTGGTTTCTGTTAGAGTTCTTCTACTTCTAACTACTCGTACATAAATGAGTAAGCGGACGATTTATTAAACCTGGTGAAATGATAATTTGCATGGTGATAAAGTACCAGCCAATCAGCTCCTAATTGCCATGTCACAGGCTGGGTTTGAAAAATGACAGTTAGGAGCTGACTGGCTGGTACTTTATCACCTTGCACTTTATCAGTTCACCAGGCTTAATAGATCTGCCCCAATGTTTCAAAATGGAATGCATCAAGAGAACGGTGTTAGTATTGTAAAAATACACACAGCTCCTGGTATTTCCTGGTGGTCTCCCATCCAAGTACTAAAACCAGGACCAACACTGCTCAGCTTCCATGATCAGGAGAGATTGGGCAAATCCAGTGTGCTGTGGCTGTAGATGAGCTGGTGGTTTTTATAACAGCTCTTCTACTTCTAACTTCTGGTACATAAAAGAATACATGTAAAAATTGAATGTACCAAGAAAATGGTGTTGGTAGTTTAAAAACACCTAAAGAATCTGATACTACCAAGCAGTCTCCCATCCATGTATTAACAAAGTCCAATACTGCTTTGCTTCAAAAATCAAATGAGATTGGGCATATCCAGTGTGGTGTGGCTTTAGATAAGCTTTGTGGTTTCTGTTAGAGCTCTTCTACTTCTAACTACTGGTACATTAATGAATATGTATAAGGTTGTAGTTTATCCAATATGCCTTTGCTACCTTACCTTTCAACCCCCCCTCCCCTCTTCTCCTTATAGCTTCCTTAGTTCTCTCCTCCTCATGTGTGCGTTATTTGTTTTCTCATACGTCCTAGATGATGCTGGGGTCACATTAAGAACCTTGGGGTATAGACTGGATCCACAGGAGACATGGGCACTTTAAGACTTTCAAAGGGTGTGAACTGTCTCCTCCCTCTATGCCCCTCCTCCAGACTCCAGTTTTAGTATTGTGCGCAGTGATACTGGATGCACTACAGGGGAGCTCTACTGAGTTTCTCTGAAAAGACTTGTTAGTTTTTTTTATTTTCAGGGAGGCTGCTGGCAACAGTCTCCCTGCTTCGTGGGACTTAGGGGAGAGAAGTATGACCAACTTCTAGTGAGTTCAATAGCTCTGCTTCAGGCTGACAGGACACCATTAGCTCCTGAGGGTGATGATCGCTGGGTACGCCTAGATGCACACTCCCGCAGCCTGCCGTCACCCCCTTACAGAGCCAGAAGACAGGTGAGTAGCAGAAGAACAGAAGACTTCTTCTCCAGTGATGGCATTCTGAGGTACCGAGCAGCGAGCGGAACGCTGCGCGCCATGCTCCCACACAAACGCAGGCACTGCAGGGTGCAGGGCACGGGGGGGGGGCACCCTGGGCAGCATAAATTCCTCACAAAAGGCTGGAAAAAGTGGACATTAGTGCCTGGGCACTGTCCTTACCCCGCTAGCATAATTAATTATTTCTGAGCAGGACAGATACGCGCCATTACAGTAGCGGGGCTTCTTCCTCACCTCACCAGAACATCTTTAGAGCATTACAAGTCTATCACTATAGAGTTTATTATTTCCCAGACTGTGTACTTTTGGCGCTGGATTGTGAGCTGAAAAATCCTCTGTGTCCCTCTGACAGATTTACTGACGGTCTGTCCCCCATAAGCCGATGTGTCTGTGGGTACTTGGTACATGTGTGTCAACATGTCGATGGCTGAATGTTTTTCCCAAGAGGAAACTATATCAGGAATGCAGACATATGATGGTGGCCCTGTTGGCACCACCAATAACTGACTGGGTAAAAGTTTCAGTAATATCAGAGTAAGGTTGGATAAATCTGTGTCCCAGACACAGACGTAGAGAATAGATGTGATGTTCATGGCTATGTTTCTTTTCCCTCAGGCCCCGCGGGGTCGCAAAAATGTTATTTTGCCCAGTTACTACACACTGATACTGACACGGATACTGATTCCTATGTCGACCATAATGTTTCCTGATTAGATCCAATATTGGCAAGGAGCATTAAGTACATGATTGTGGATATTAAGGACATATCAAAATCACTGAAGACCCTGCTGTTCCTGACAAAGGGGTCTATATGTATGTATATATAGATATATAATGAAAGCTGATGTAACGTTCCTCCATCTCTGTTTGAGAAAGTCTGGGCCAGCTCGACAAGATGGTTTCAAATCCCCAAAAGGATTCTGGTTGTTTATTCATTTCCCGCCGCGGACAGAAAAAAGTGGGAGTCACCCCCTGTTCTGCACGGGGCCCTGTCACAAATCCAGCGGATCGTATGCAGGAAGCTACATTATTTCTAGTTATGTAACCAAGGGTACATTACTTAGACCTGCCATTACATGTGCATGGGTGAGTAGTAGTATTCAAGAATTGGTCGAATACCTTGTCATCCGATATAGATACCTTGGAGAGATGGGATACTCCTTACGTTGTATCATATCAAGGACACTGCAGCATACTTACGTGAGACTGCAAGGGATATAGGACTCTTGAGTTCACGGGCCAATTTCATGGCAGTCTCGGATAGGAGGGCATTGTGGATTCACCAAGAGAATGCTGATGCTGACTCCAAGAAGAAAGGGAGTCCCTTCCCTATGAAGGTGAAGCGTTGTTTGGTGACTGCCTAGTTAATTTGATCTCGGCAGCTCCCGCAGGTAAGTCAACCTTTTTGCCCTATGTTCCCTCCCAACGGATGAAGACGCATCATTATCTGATGCAGTCATTTCGGCCCAATAGATATGCAAGAAGTTAAGATTCCCCTTTCTTTGCAGGTAGAGGAAGGAGAAGAGGGAAGAGGTCTGCATCCTCTTCAAGATCGCAGGAGCAGAGATCATCCTCTGCTTCTGCCAAATCCACCGCATGACGCTGGGGCTCTCTTGCAGGAGCCCGCACCAGTGGGGGCACGTCTAAAACTCTTCAGTCAGTTCTGGATTCATTCGGACATGGACTCGTGTGTTTTACAAATAGTGTCCCAAGGGTACAAACTGGGGTTTCAAGACGTTCCCCCTCACCGATTGTTCAAATCGGCTTTAGTCAGCAGGGAGCAGGTTTTTATTCAAGCCTCTTCGTGGTCCCTAAGCCGGACAGCTCAGTCAGACCAATCTGAAATCTGAAATCCCTCAATTTCTACCTAAGGAAATTAAATTTCAAGATGGAATCTCTCAGTGCAGTGATCTCCAGTCCGGAGGAAGGAGATTTCATGGTTTTGGTAGACATAAAGGATGCCTACTTACATGTTCCCATTTAGCCTCTGCATCAAGCTACCTGAGGTTTGCAATTCAGTATTGTCATTACCAATTTCAGACATTGCCGTTTGGTCTGTCCACGGCTCTGAGGATTTTCACCAGGGTGATCGCAAGCAAGGAGTAACAATTATCCCGTACTTGGATGATCTTTTGATAAAGGCGAAATCCAGGGACCAGTTAGTGCAAAACATTGCACTCTCCCTGACAGTTCTTCAACAACATAGTTGGCTCCTAAACTTGCCAAAATCGCAGTTGGTCCCAATGACGCGGTTGTTGTTTTTGGGAGTGATACTGGACACAGAAGAGGTTTTCTTCCAGTGGAAAGGCTCTGGAGATCCAGAGTCTGGTCAAACAAATTCTGAAACCAGCAAGAGTGTTAATCCATCAATGCATTTGGTTGCTGGGTAAGATGGTTGCGGCCTACGAGCCCATTCAGTTTGGCTGGTTCCATGCCAGAGTGTTCCAGTGGGACCTGTTGGACAAGTGGTCCGGATCCCACCTACACACGCACCGGAGGATAATCCTGTCTTCCAAGACCAGAATCTCACTCCATTGGTGGCTGCACAGTTCTCACCTCCTAGAGGGGCGAAGGTTCGGGATCCAGGACTGGATCCTAGGGACCATGGATGCAACCCTCCGAGGCTGGGGAGCAGTCACACAGGGGGAAAACGTCCAAGGAAGATGGTCAAGTCGGGAAAGTTGTCTCCACATAAATGTTCTGGAGTTAAGGGCCATTTAATAACTGCAGACACAGTACGCACTGGGACGGGTGCCCAGCATCCTCTACGGAATAAGAGAAAAGTATTTACCTGTAGGTATTAAAATCCTATTTTCTCTAATGTCCTAGAGGATGCTGGGGACTCCGTAAGGAACATGGGGATAGACGGCTCCGCAGGAGACATGGGCACTTTAAGAAAGACTTTAGTTCTGGGTGTGCACTGGCTCCTCCCTCTATGCCCCTCCTCCATACCTCAGTTTGATACTGTGCCCAGTGGAGACTGGGTGCTTTTCAGGAGCTCTCCTGAGCTTTCTGACAGAAAGTATTTTGTTAGGTTTTTAATTTTCAGGGAGCACTGCTGGCAACAGACTCCCTGCATCGAGGGACTGAGGGGAGAGAAGCAGCCCTACTCTCCGAGTTGCAAGGTCCTGCTTCTTAAGCTACTGGACACCATTAGCTCCAAAGGGATTAGCTCCAAAGGGATTGGTACGCAGGATCTCACCCTCGCCGTCCGTCCCAGAGCCGCGCCGCCGTCCCGCTCGCAGAGCCGGAAGATAGAAGCCGGGTGAGTATGAGAAGAAAAGAAGACTTCAGAGGCGGCAGAGGACTTCATGATCTTCATTGAGGTAACGCACAGCACTGCAGCTGTGCGCCATTGCTCCCATACACCTCACATACTCCGGTCACTGTAAGGGTGCAGGGCGCAGGGGGGGCGCCCTGGGCTGCAATATAAACCTCTTTTTGGCAGAAATATAACATATATACAGCTGGGCACTGTATATATGTATGAGCCCCCGCCAATTGTACAGTTTAAGCAGGACAGAAGCCCGCCGCCGAGGGGGCGGGGCTTCTCCCTCAGCACTCACCAGCGACATTTTTTCTCCACAGCACCGCTGAGAGGAAGCTCCCCGGACTCTCCCCTGCTTATACCACGGTAGACAAGAGGGTTGAAAAGAGAGGGGGGGGGCACATAATTTGGCGCAAATTACTTACAGCAGCGCTACTGTGCAAACATTAAGTTACTGTGCTATTCCTGGGTTATATAGCGCTGGGGTATGTGCTGGCATACTCTCTCTCTGTCTCTCCAAAGGGCAGAGCCGGCCATAGGCATAGGCAAACTAGGCAATTGCCTATGGCATTTGATATGCCTAGGGGCATCAGCAACTTCTGCTGATTAAAATGATATGCGGCATGCCTATATTCTGTGTGTAGCATTTCATATGCAGATACAGCCACAGTCTCACACAGTATATAGGCGTGCTGCATATCATTTTAATCGGCAGAAGCTGCGTGTGCATCCTAACAACATAGCAATGCAAATAAGATGCATTTTAATAAAAAAAGGTGCCCCAACGTTAGCATTGAGGCAAGATTTATGAGGACACATCTGTATCCAAGCAGAGGCAGAGGTCACAGTGTTAGTGGCAGTGTGAGTGCTGTGTGCATGTGAGTGGGTTGATTGTGCAGTAGTGTTCGGAATATGAGTAAGGAGCATTATGTGTGTCATGTAAAAATGCATTAATAATGTGCAACATATGTGTAAGGGGCACTATGTGTGTCATTATGTGTATAAGGGCATTAATAATGTGCGGCATATGTGTAAGGGACATTGGTGGTCATTCCGAGTTGTTCGCTCGGTAATTTTCTTCGCATCGCAGCGATTTTCCGCTAATTGCGCATGCGCAAGGGTGGTCATTCCGAGTTGTTCGCTCAGTAATTTTCTTCGCATCGCAGCGATTTTCCGCTAATTGCGCATGCGCAATGTTCGCTCTGCGACTGCGCAAAGTAAATTTGCTATGCAGTTAGGTATTTTACTCACGGCATTACGAGGTTTTTTCTTTGTTCTGCTGATCGTAGTGTGATTGACAGGAAGTGGGTGTTTCTGGGCGGAAACTGGCCGTTTTATGGGTGTGTGTGAAAAAACGCTGCCGTTTCTGGGTAAAACGCGGGAGTGTCTGAAGAAACGGGGGAGTGTCTGGGCGAACACTGGGTGTGTTTGTGACGTCAAACCAGGAACGAAACTGACTGAACTGATCACAGTTGTCGAGTAAGTCTGGAGCTACTCAGAAACTGCTAAGAAGTGTCTATTCGCAATTCTGCTAATCTTTCGTTCGCAATTTTGATAAGCTAAGATTCACTCCCAGTAGGCGGCGGCTTAACGTGTGCAATGCTGCTAAAAGCAGCTTGCGAGCTAACAACTCGGAATGAGGGCCATTATGTGTAAAAGGGCATTAATAAAGGTTGTCATAATGTGTAAGACGCATTATGTTTATAAGGACATTAGTGATGTGTCTCATATGTGTAAGGGGCATTACTGTGTGGAATTATGTGTATAAATGCATTACTAATGTGTGGCATTATGTGTATAAGGTGCTCTAATATGTAGCGTTGCGTATAGAAAGGGCATTTACTGTGTCGTCTAATGTGAATAAAGAGCAATAGGGTGTGGTGTAATGTAAATAAGGAGCAATTCAGTGTGATGTAATGTGAATACGGAGCACTACTGTGAGAAGTAACGTTTATAAGGTAAAGTAATACTACTGTGGGATGTAATGTGAATTATGGACACTATCGCGTGATCAAATGTGAATAAAATTGCAGTACTGTGTTGCGGAATTTTAATTGGGGGTACTATTGTGTGGACATGCCCATTGCCAGCAAAAACACACCCCTTTTTGGACTGTGCGCCAAATGTGCGAACTGTTCCTGTTTAAAATATAGGGGGTACAAACACCAAAATAAGTACTGTTATGGGTGAGGGTTGATGGTGCTGGGAAAGAGGTGCAAGGTCAGAGGCGGAACCAGCGGTGGTGCTAGGGGGCACCAGGCAAAATCTTGCCTAGGGCATCATATTGGTTAGGGCCAGCTTTGGCAAAGGGCCTTGTGGGGGAAATGTCTTCAGTAAAAGCATTCCCTGTGTGTGTGGTGTGTCGGTACGCGTGTGTCGACATGTCTGAGGAAGAAGGCTATATTAGAGAGGAGCGGGAGCAAATGAATGTGGTGTCTCCGCCGACACCTGATTGGATGGATATGTGGAATGTTTTAAATGCTAGTGTAAACTCATTGCACAAAAGATTAGACAAGGCTGAAGCTTTGGGACAGTCAGGGTCTCAACCCATGCCTGATCCTATGTCGCAGGGACTGTCAGGGTCTCATAAGTGCCCACTATCCAGATTGTTGACACAGATACTGACACGGATTCTGACTCCAGTGTCGATTACGATGATGCAAAGTTACAGCCAAAATTGGCAAAATACATTTGATATATGATTATGGCAATAAAAGATGTTTTGCACATCACAGAGGAGCCCCCTATCCCTGACAAGAGGGTACATATGTACAAGGGAAAGAAGCCTGAGGTAACCTTTTCCCCTCACACGAGCTGAACGAGTTATGTGAAAAAGCTTGGGAATCTCCTGCAGATTTCCAAAAGGATTCTTATGGCGTATCCTTTCCCATCAACGGATAGGTTACGATGGGAATCCTCCCCTTGGGTGGACAAAGCATTAACACGCTTATCCAAGAAGTTAGCCCTCCCGTCCCAGGATACGGCTACCCTCAAAGAGTCTGCTGACCGCAAAGAGGAGATTACCCTGAAGTCCATTTATACACATTCAGGTACCTTACTCAGACCGGCAATTGCGTCGGCCTGGGTGTGTATGTGTAGTGCTGTAGCGGCATGGACGGATACTCTAGATAAGGATACTATTTTATTGCCCCTGGGGCATATAAGAGATGCTGTCCTATATATGTGTGTATGCAAACTACAGGTGGTGCTGCATGGCTCACACCCTTTTACTTGTCTTGTAGAGCAACTCTGGAGCTGTTACTGGGTCCAGCTGCTGCAAGAAATCAGCTTGAATGCTTCAGGGGCTGGGGCATGGCCAACATGAGCCCCACACTGATGGGGGTGTATAAAGCGATCTAGGGGTCATCCAAGCGCAACCCCACAAAGGCCGCCATGCCCTGCGTGACCATTTTCTCTTTTCATATGCAGACGAGGGTTGCAGCCAACTATACCCATTGCTTGGATGACATCACCATATGCGAATCCATCTGCTGCAGGCCTTCCCCCAGGAATGCTTGCACTAGTTGTTGCATTTGGTTTGTTGTTTGGGGGGTGCTTCAGTATTAGGCAGCCTTCTTCCCTCACACATTCGTCTGAAAATGTGTTCTCCCTGCAGTTGTTGTCCCCAGATGAGAGTTCCCTTGTGCTGCCTCAGTTGAATCTCCTTTACTTGACGGAGGTGTGCCTGAGCAGCGGCCCTCCCCAGCCCTATCTCAAATCATACTTATTTTGCTTAGGTGATTCCATGGTCATGAAGATTGTTTTCCCAGGGTGAGGTTCATTCATTGCATTCTGGGTATGCTGACCTCTGTGATTTCCCCAAATGTGGGAATCTCGACTGCATAATTTGTGGTAGGGGGGGGGGACTGCATTTGTGCTTTCCCCTGGTTGGCTCTGGTATAATTTAGATCTCATTGTCTCAGGTCTCTCTCCCGCCTAGTTTGCTGTCTGTTTCCACTTCTCTTTTCTTGAGCCCCTCCCTTCTATGCCCTTGCGCACTATCCTGACTTCTCCCGTCTGCTTACTTTGTGCCTTCCAACGCACAATGCGAACTACAGGTGGTGTTGCAGGGCCCACACCCTTTTATTTGCCTTACAGAGCAGCTCTGGAGCTGTTACAGTGCCCAGCTGCTGCAAGAAATCAGCTTGAATGCTTCAGGGGCTGGGGCATGGCCAACATGAGCCCCACACCAAAGGAGGGTGGGGGGTGTTCAATGCGAACTAGGGGTCATCCAAGCGCCCCTTTTCTCTTTTCATATGCAGATGAGGGTTCCAGCCAACTTTGGCCCACTGCTTGGATGACATCACCGTATGCAAATCCGTCTGCTGCAGACCTTTCCCCAGGAATGCTTGTACTAGTTGTTGCATATGGTTTGATGTTTGAGGGTGCTTCAGTATTAGGCAGCCTTCCGCCCTCTCATTTTCATCTGAAAAGATGTGGTCTCCCTGCAGTTGTTGTCCCCAGACAAGAGTTCCCTTGTGCTTCCTCAGTTGAATCTCCTTAACTTGACGGGGGTGTGCTCGAGCAGCCGCCCTCCACAGCCCTATCCCAACACATGCTTTTCTTGCGTATGAGATCTCTTGATCATGAAGATAGTTCTCACAGGGTGAGGTTCATCCATTACATTTTAAAGTAGGAAGGTACAAATTACATATTCAAATTACATATATGTGCTGGATTCAAATGTTTTCCCCCCTTCCTTTCTCAATTGTGCCCATCAGCAGCTATTCTAATGTTGCTGCCAATGGGTGTGACACATTCATTTCTTCTGT
This sequence comes from Pseudophryne corroboree, assembly GCF_028390025.1. NCBI lineage: Eukaryota > Metazoa > Chordata > Amphibia > Anura > Myobatrachidae > Pseudophryne > Pseudophryne corroboree. The sequence continues at coordinate 175,633,556 of NC_086451.1, forward strand.
GGGGTACACTGGACTCCACAAGGATTCACATTGGGGTGTAGAGTAGGATCTTGATCTGAGGCACCAACAGGCTCAAAGCTTTTGACTGTTCCCAAGATGCTCAGCGCCCCCTGCTCTATAACCTCGCTTCCATGAACAGGGAGCTCAGTTTGTAGTTGGTGCCTTCAGTAGCAGGCCACTTAACAGGGGGCTGCCTCAGGCAGCCTATTCTTAGCTATTAATTTTGACAAGAAAAGAAGAACTTTTTTTATAAGAATCTACAAGGGCTGCAGCAGGTTAGGTCTAATAGACATCTTTACTACAGCTCCATCACTCCCAGCGGCGCAGTATACTCCCGTGCCCTGGTTGCTGGGTCACTGCAGCGGAGGCTCCGGTTTCTTCCTAAGGTCAGTCACACACACACCGCCCTCCGGGATCACGAGGCCGCTGATGAAAGGGAGGTAAGGGACTTCTGTGCCCACACTATACCGTGATCCAGCGTGGCTGTAGGGGGTGGGCCATGTGCGCACTGGCGTGGACACTGATTACTGGGCAGCCGCTCCACTAGCCACCAGGGACAGTTAAGGAGCACAGCTCTGGGGGGGTTTTCTCTTATATTAACCCCATTTTGTACTACCCGCAGTGCATTGTGATAGGTAATAGAGCCTGATTCAGGTTGGATTGCAATCGCAATAAGCAATCCAACTGCAAAAATTGCTAAGAGCATACGCATGCGCCTGCATTTTCTGCGGCACCCCGCAGATAATGCGATCGCTTCTGACTGTCAATCGGTGCTGGGGGGGGGGGCAGCAACAATCCATTTCCAAGTCGGAGATGGAGCGGTGCATGGGCAGGGCTACAAAATGGGGTCGGCAACGGAGAAACAGGAGGCGTGGTCAGAGCTGCTGCATGACATCACATGCAGCAGCTGGGATCACAAAAATGGTGGCGGCTTCCTGCGCACACATACAGTCTGCACCAACAGGAGGCTAACCCATTTTTTATGATCACGCTGAACTGCACTGAGACTGCAATTTCAGCGTGGTCAAGAAGGGAGGCGGCATGCTGGGTGGCCCCAGCATGCGAACCAAAGGATTGCAAATTCTGTTACTTAGCAGAATTTGCAATCCTTACTGAATTAGGCCCATTGATTACAAAATGTATTTGTAAATATTTGAAGTTTTTCTTCAGGGACTAACACAAAAGATGCTTGGGGCTACTAACACATGGGTAAGCCACGTAAAGCTTCCCATGGGTCAGTGGCATCACAACGGGGTTGCGGCCCACACCCGAGTGTCACCCGCCAAGGGGGGTGACACCAAAGTGCCGGCTCCTCTTCAGTGACAGAATATGGGTGTTTCACTGTAACATTACGTGCAACACCCAGTTTCTGTCACTGTGCAGGAGCCAGCACCACTCACACACTAGTCCCCGGGTGCAGCACTCAACCCCCGGGATACCCGGAGCAACAAAATGGAGATTCAGGAAAACAGGCCACACCCCTACCTATGAGACCATGCCTCCTTTTTACCATTGCGCTGCTTATCTGCGCGCACTGCATTACAATCTCCCTCGCTGCCTCTCTGGGTGTCACCAATGATAGTGACACCTTTGCCATGCTTGTAGCAGCTGGTCCTAAGATCTACACCTCCAGCCCTGAGTGTTTGCCCTTGTGACTTGTTGATCATCATAGCGAAGCAGATTCTTACAGAAAACTGCAGGGGCTTAGATTGAAAAGAAAAACATTGACGAACCCATCATTTCAGCAACAGGGTCTGCCACACGGCTGACTGAAATGACTGGTTGGTTTGGGTCCCCACCAAAAAAGAAGCAATCAATCTCTCCTTGCACAAACTGGCTCTACAGAGGCAAGATGTCCACCTCATCATCCTCCGATTCCTCACCCCTTTCACTGTGTACATCGCCCCCCTCACATATTATTAATTCGTCCCCACTGGAATCCACCATCTCAGATCCCTGTGTACTTTCTGGAGGCAATTGCTGGTAAATGTCTCCACGGAGGAATTGATTATAATTCATTTTGATGATCATCATCTTCTCCACATTTTCTGGAAGTAACCTCGTACGCCGATTGCTGACAAGGTGAGCGGCTGCACTAAACACTCTTTTGGAGTACACACTGGAGGGAGGGCAACTTAGGTAGAATAAAGCCAGTTTGTGCAAGGGCCTCCAAATTGCCTCTTTTTCCTGCCAGTATACATACGGACTGTCTGACGTGCCTACCTGGATGCGGTCACTCATATAATCCTCCACCATTCTTTCAAAGGTGACAGAATCATATGTAGTGACAGTAGACGACATGTCAGTAATCGTTGCCAGGTCCTTCAGTCCGGACCAGATGTCAGCACTCACTCCAAACTGCCCTGCATCACCGCCAGCGGGTGGGCTCGGAATTCTTAGCCTTTTCCTTGCACCCCCAGTTGCGGGAGAATGTGAAGGAGGAGCTGTTGACGGGTCACGTTCCGCTTGACTTGACAATTTTCTCACCAGCAGGTCTTTGAACCTCTGCAGACTTGTGTCTGCCGGAAAGAGAGATACAATGTAGGTTTTAAATCTAGGATCGAGCACGGTGGCCAAAATGTATTGCTCTGATTTCAACAGATTGAATCCTGGTTAAGCGAATTAAGGGCTCCATCCACAAGTCCCACATGCCTAGCGGAATCGCTCTGTTTTAGCTCCTCCTTCAATGTCTCCAGCTTCTTCTGCAAAAGCCTGGCAGTGTCTGAACTGACTTCACGTGTGGCAAGTTCAAAGGGTTGCAGAACCTTACACAACGTTGAAATCATTCTCCACTGCGCTTGAGTCAGGTGCATTCCCCCTCCTTTGTCTATATCGTGGGTAGATGTATAGGCTTGAATGGCCTTTTGCTGCTCCTCCATCCTCTGAAGCATATAGAGGGTTGAATTCCACCTCGTTACCACCTCTTGCTTCAGAGGATGGCAGGGCAGGTGCAGGAATGTTTGGTGGTGCTCCAGTCTTCGGCACACGGTGGCTGAATGCAGAAAGTGGCCCGCAATTCTTCGGGCCACCGACAGCATCTCTTGCACGCCCCTGTCGTTTTTTAAAATAATTCTGCACCACCAAATTCAATGTATATGCAAAACATGGGACGTGCTGGAATTTGCCCAGATGTAATGCACGCACAATATTGGTGGCATTGTCCGATGTCACAAATCCCCAGGAGAGTCCAATTGGGGTAAGCCATTCTGCGATGATGTTCCTCAGTTTCCGTAAGAGGTTGTCAGCTGTGTGCCTCTTATGGAAAGCGGTGATACAAAGCGTAGTCTGCCTAGGAACGAGTTGGCATTTGCGAGATGCTGCTACTGGTGCCGCCGCCGCTGTTCTTGCTGCGGGAGGCAATACATCTACCCAGTGGGCTGTCACAGTCATATAGTCCTGAGTCTGCCCTGCTCCACTTAACCACGGACATGTGGACTAGTGGACCTTGGGTACAACTGCATTTTTTAGGACACTGGTGACTCTTTTTCTGAGGTCTGTGTACATTTTCGGTATCGCCTGCCTAGAGAAATGGAACCTAGATGGCATTTGGTACCGGGGACACAGTACCTCAATCAAGTCTATAGTTGCCTCTGAATTAACGATGGATACCGGAACCACGTTTCTCACCACCCAGGCTGACAAGACCTGAGTTATCCGCTTTGCAGCAGGATGACTGCTGTGATATTTCATCTTCCTCGCAAAGGACTGTTGGACAGTCAATTGCCTACTGGAAGTAGTACAAGTGGTCTTCCGACTTCCCCTCTGGGATGACGATCGACTCCCAGCAGCAACAACAGCAGCGCCAGCAGCAGTAGGCGTTACACTCAAGGATGCATCGGAGGAATCCCAGGCAGGAGAGGACTCGTCAGACTTGCCAGTGACATGGCCTACAGGACTATTGGCTTTCCTGTCTAAGGAGGAAATTGACACTGAGGGAGTTGGTGGTGTGGTTTGCAGGAGCTTGGTTACAAGAGGAAGGGATTTAGTGGTCAGTGGACTGCTTCCGATGTCATCCAAAGTTTTTGAACTTGTCACTGACTTATGATTAATGCGCTGCAGGTGACGTATAAGGGAGGATGTTCTGAGGTGGTTAACGTCCTTACCCCTACTTATTACAGCTTGACAAAGGCAACACACGGCTTGACACCTGTTGTCCGCATTTGTGTACAGGATGCATACCTTCATGTCCCCATTTATCCATCTCATCAGGCGTACCTCAGATTTGCGGTACAGGACTGTCATTGCCAATTTCAGACGTTGCTGTTTGGTCTCTCCACGGCCCAGAGAATTTTCACCAAGGTAATGGCGGAAATGATGGTTCTCCTGCGTAAGCAAGGTGTCACAATTATCCCGTACTTGAGCGATCTCATAAAAGCGAGATCAAGAGAGCAGTTGCTGAACAGCGTATCACTTTCACTGAAAGTGTTACAGCAACACGGCTGGATTTTCAATATCCCAAAGTCGCAGTTGGTTTCTACGACTCGTCTGTCTTTCTTGGGCATGATTCTGGACACAGACCAGAAGAGAGTTTATCTCCCGATAGGAAAGGCCCAGGAACTCATGACTCTTGTCAGGAACCTATTGAAACCAAAACTTGTGTCAGTGCATCACTGCACTCGAGTCCTGGGAAAGATGGTGGCATCATACGAAGCCATTCCATTCGGCAGGTTCCATGCGAGGACTTTCCAATGGGACCTACTGGACAAGTGGTCTGGGTCACATTTGCAGATGCATTGGTTGATCACCCTGTCCCCCAGGGTCAGGGTATCACTCCTGTGGTGGCTGCAGAGTGCTCACCTTCTCGAGTGACGCAGATTCGGCATTCAGGACTGGATCCTGGTGACCACAGAGGCAAGCCTCCAAGGTTGGGGAGCAGTCACACAGGGAAGAAATATCCAAGGTCTTTGGTCAAGTCAAGAGACTTGTCTTCACATCAACATCCTGAAACTAGGGGCCATATACAATGCCCTACGTCAAGCGGAGACCTTACTTCGCGACCAACCGGTTCTGATCCAGTCAGACAACGTCACCGCAGTGGCTCATGTAAACCGCCAAGGCGGCACAAGGAGCAGAGTGGCGATGGCACAAGCCACCAGAATTCTTCGCTGGGTGGAGAATCACGCAAGCGCACTGTCAGCAGTGTTCATTCTGGGAGTGGACAACTGGGAAGCAGACTTCCTCAGCAGACACGACCTACATCCGGGAGAGTGGGGACTTCATCAGGAAGTCTTTGCACAGATTACAAGTCGGTGGGAACTGCCACAGATAGACATGATGGCGTCCCGGCTCAACAAAAAGCTACAGAGGTATTGCGCAAGGTCAAGAGACCCTCAGGCAGTAGCTGTAGACACCCTAGTGACACCGTGGGTGTTCCGGCCGGTCTATGTATTTCCTCCTCTTCCTCTCATACCCAAGGTGTTAAGGATAATAAGACAAAGAGGAGTGAGAACAATCCTCATTGTTCCAGATTGGCCACGGAGGACCTGGTATCCGGATCTGCAGGAAATGCTCACAGAAGATCCGTGGCCTCTTCCTCTAAGACAGGACCTGTTGCATCAGGGGCCCTGTCTGTTCCAAGACTTACCGCGGCTGCGTTTGACGGCATGGCGGTTGAATGCCGGATCCTAGCAGTGAAAGGCATTCCGGTTGAGGTCATCCCTACGCTGATAAAGGCTAGGAAGGATGTAACGTCAAAACATTACACCGTATATGGTGAAATTATGTTTCTTGGTGTGAGGCCAGGAATGCTCCTACGGAAGAATTCCATCTGGGCCGTTTCCTTCACTTCCTACAAACTGGAGTGAATTTGGGCCTAAAATTAGGCTCTATTAAGGTCCAGATTTCGGCCTTATCCATTTTCTTTCAAAAAGAATTGGTTTCTCTTCCAGAAGTTCAGACTTTTGTAAAAGGAGTGCTGCATATTCAGCCTCCTTTTGTGCCTCCGGTGGCACCTTGGGACCTTAACGTGGTGTTAAGTTTTCTAAAATCACACTGGTTTGAACCACTTAAAACGGTGGAGTTAAAATATCTCACATGGAAGGTGGTCATGTTATTAGCCTTGGCTTCGGCTAGGCGAGTGTCGGAATTAGCGGCTTTGTCACATAAAAGCCCATATTTGGTGTACCATGTGGATAGAGCGGAATTGCGGACCCGTCCTCAATTCCTACCAAAAGTGGTCTCATCTTTTCACATGAACCAACCTATTGTGGTGCCTTTGGCTACGCGTGACTTGGAGGATTCCGAGTTACTTGATGTGGTCAGGGCTTTGAAGATTTACGTGGCCAGGACGGCTAGAGTCAGGAAAACTGAAGCGCTGTTTGTCCTGTATGCAACCAACAAGATTGGTGCCCCTGCTTCAAAGCAGGCTATTGCTCGCTGGATTTGTAACACGATTCAGCAAGCGCATTCTATGGCTGGATTGCAGTTACCGAAATCGGTCTAGGCTCATTCCACGAGGAAAGTGGGCTCTTCTTGGGCGGCTGCCCGAGGGGTCTCGGCACTACAGCTGTGTCGAGCTGCTACTTGGTCAGGTTCAAACACCTTTTCAAAATACTATAAGTTTGATACCCTGGCTGAGGAGGAACTCATGTTTGCTCAATCGGTGCTGCAGAGTCATCCGCACTCTCCCGCCCGTTTTGGAGCTTTGGTATAATCCCCATGGTCCTTACGGAGTCCCCAGCATCCTCTAGGATGTTAGAGAAAATAAGATTTTAAACCTACCGGTAAATCTTTTTCTCGTAGTCCGTAGAGGATGCTGGGTGACCGTCCCAAGTGCGGACTACTTCTGCAATACTTGTATATAGTTATTGCTTCAATAAGGGTTATGTTAGAGTTGCATCAATCCTGCACTGATGCTACAGTATGTTGTTTTTTCGTACTCATAACTGGGTAGTTTATCACAAGTTATACGGTGTGATTGGTGTGGCTGGTATGAATCTTGCCCTGGATTAACAAAATCCTTTCCTCATACTGTCAGTCTCCTCTGGGCACAGTTTCTCTAACTGTGGCATAGAGGGGCATAGAGGGAGGAGCCAGTGCACACCCAGAACTAAAGTCTTTCTTAAAGTGCCCATGTCTCCTGCGGAGCCCGTCTATCCCCATGGTCCTTACGGAGTCCCCAGCATCCTCTACGGACTACGAGAAAAAGATTTACCGGTAGGTTTAAAATCTTATTTTCTACTTTATTCTTTTCTATCCTAGTTTATTACGACCAACTTTCATCCAAGGAGTTTGATATTCTACTACCTGCATGCAATTTAAATTGCTTAAATTGTTTATATGGTTGATTTGTCCTTCACAATCCATAATCTGCAACTTGGATGTACTTGTGTCATTGAAAATCTTATAATAAAAATGTTTATATATTGAAAAAAAAAGTTATAAGACATATGCCTACCTACTAAATGGGGTAAAATTAGGGGATTCTGTACTGGAAAAGGACTTAGGTGTCCTCATAGATAGCAAGCTAAGCAGTAGTACCCAAAGTAGGACTGCAGCAAAGAAGGCTAATAAGATATTAGCATGCATAAAACGGGGTATTGATGCTAGGGACGAGAGTATTATACTCCCGTTATATAAATCACTAGTGAGGCCACACCTTGAATACTGTGTACAGTTCTGGGCACCGTACTACAAAAAGGATATCCTGGAGCTTGAAAAGGTACAGAGGAGGGCGACCAAACTAATTAAGGGCATGGAGATGATGGAATACAAGGAAAGGCTTGAAAGACTAGGCATGTTTACATTGGAAAAGCGGAGACTAAGAGGGGATATGATCAACATCTACAAATATATAAGGGGACAATACACAGAGCTTGCGCGGGACCTGTTTCTGGTTAGATCAACACAGAGGACTCGTGGACACTCGCTCAGGTTAGAGGAGAGGAGATTCCGCACAATACAGCGTAAAGGCTTTTTCACGGTAAGGACAATACGTGTTTGGAATTCCCTGCCCGAGGGAGTTGTAATGGCGAAATCTGTCAACACCTTTAAGAATGGGTTAGATAAATTCCTATTGGATAAGGATATCCAGGGGTATGGTGCATAGTCATGCATTATAATTACTATAAATAGGGATAAAATGCAATGGCTGACAGCAGCATCAGTCAGACATTTTAGTAAAATCATCATGCATAGGACACCACAAATAGGTTGAACTCGATGGACAATTGTCTTTTTTCAACCTCAGATACTATGTTACTATGTTACTATGTAATATTTGAAGAAACAAAATAAAATAAAGCTATGTATTGGGTTTCACTAACAAGCACATTGGAAGACTTGACTACTGTTAAAAGACATGCATTACATGGTATAGAGCCACAAACCACAATGTAGTAAAATAAAAACAAACTTACATGTGTATCAAACCTATGTGAGGCTTACATTGATAGTGCAAGATCAACACTCTATCAACTGTGCAAACTAGACTGCACATAAATGCCATAAAATTTATCTGAGATTTTAGTAAATAAGGCCTGTTGCTGTCCGGGTCACACAGCCGTCACGGCCCCGCCCCCATACGGTCCGGTCATGTCTGCGTTGTCCTGACTGTGCCCCCAAAATGGCGGCACAACGCCGCTGGCCCGACTCCTCATGCCCAGTGACCGCCTATGCCTGTCAATCAGGCAGAGGCGCTCACTGGGCAGAGATGCTGATCGCATCTCTGGCATGTGCCGGTGCACTGCGGCACCAGCACACACGCACTTCAGACCTGATCTCCTGTTGTGTGAATATGCACAGCAGGGATCAGGTCTTAATTAGGCCCTATATACAGCTGTCAGTAAAGCAGGGATGTGCTGCTGCCAGTGAGGCAGGGATGTTCTGCTGTCAGTGAAGCAGTGATGTGCTGCTGTCAGTGAAGCAGTGATGTGCTGCTGTCAGCGAGGCAGTGATGTGCTGCTGTCAGCGAGGCAGTGATGTGCTGCTGTCAGCGAGGCAGGGATGTGCTGCTATAAGTGAGGCAGGGATGTGCTGCCGTCAATGAGGCAGGGATGTGCTGCCGTCAATGTTGCAGGGATGTGTTGCTGTCAACGTTGCAGGGATGTGCTGCTGTCAGTGAAGCAGGAATGTGCTGCTGCAGTGAGGCAGAGATATGCTGCCCACTATCTCCCTATCACCCCTGCCTGAGTCGCACACTTTCCCTGTCACCCCTGCCTCAGTTACCCACTATCTCCCAGTCACCGCTGCCTCAGTCAACCACTATACCTGCGACCCCTGCCTCAGTCTCTTACTGTCCCTGTCACCCCTGCCACAGTCATCCACTATCTCCCTATCATCCCTGCCTTATTCATTTATTATCCCTGTCACCCACTTTCTTCCCATACTTACCCAACCCCTTCCTATCACCCCTCCCTCAGTAACCCACTATCTCCCTGTCACCCCTGCCTAAGTCACCCACTATCACTGTCACCCCTGCATCAGTCACCCACTATCTCCCAGTCACCCCGGCTTCAGTCACCCACTATATCCCACTCATACATGCTTCAGTCACCCACTATCTCCCAGTCATCCCTGCCTCAGTCACCTACTGACACCAGTGCAGATATTTCTGCTGCAGCCTCTCCACTCTCCAGCGTGAACGTCCTGACGACTGAGGAAATCCGCTTCCCAGTTGAGGACTCCGGGAATGAACACTGCCGATATTGCTGGCAGATGACGTTCTACCCAACTGAGGATTTTTTTATACTTCCAGCTTTGCCATGCAGTTTCGAGTGCCGACTTGATGATTTGTGTACACTACCGTGGTGGCGTTGTCCGATTGTACTTGAACAGGCCTGTTCTGTACTAGAGGCAGGGCCAGTATCAATGAATTGAACACTGCCCGCAATTCCAGAATGTTTATCGGGAGGAGAGATTCCTCCCTGGTCCACCGATGGTGAAGGGTCGTCATCACGGCCATGACCTTGGTGAATTTCCGAGGTGCCGTGGCCAAACCAGAAGGCAGGACCTGAAATCCAAAAACTAACCAAGCACAACACTGCTTAGCTTCCAACATCAGATGAGATTGGACATATCCAGTGTGATGCGGCTGTAGATGATTTTTGCTGTTTCTAACTTCTACATCAATGAATAAGTTTCAAAATAGAATGCATCAAGAGAACGGTGTTGGTAGTATAAAACTACCTACAGCACCTGGTATTCCCAGGTGGTCTCACATCCAAGAACAAACCAGGCCTAAGATCAGGTGATATTGGGCATATACAGTGTGGTGTGGCTGTAGATGAGCTTAGTGGTTTCTGTTAGAGTTCTTCTACTTCTAACTACTAGTACATAAATGAATAAGCGGCCGATTTATTAAACCTGGTGGAATGATAATTTGCATGGTGATAAAGTACCTAATTGCCATGTCACAGGCTGGGTTTGAAAAATGACAGTTAGGAGCTGACTGGCTGGTACTTTATCACCTTGCACTTTATCAGTTCACCAGGCTTAATAGATCTGCCCCAATGTTTCAAAATGGAATGCATCAAGAGAACGGTGTTGGTATTGTAAAAATACACACAGCTCCTGGTATTTCCTGGTGGTCTCCCATCCAAGTACTAAAACCAGGACCAACACTGCTCAGCTTCCATGATCAGGAGAGATTGGGCAAATCCAGTGTGCTGTGGCTGTAGATGAGCTGGTGGTTTCTGTTAGAGCTTTTCTACTTCTAACTTCTGGTACATAAAAGAATACATGTAAAAATTAAATGTACCAAGAAAAGGGTGTTGGTAGTTTAAAAACACCTAAAGAATCTGATAATACATGGATGGGAGACTGCTTGGTAGTAACAAAGTCCAATACTGCTTTGCTTCAAAGATCAAATGAGATTGGGCATATCCAGTGTGGTGTGGCTTTAGATAAGCTTTGTGGTTTCTGTTAGAGCTCTTCTACTTCTAACTACTGGTACATTAATGAATATGTATAAGGTTGTAGTTTATCCAATATGCCTTTACTACCTTACCTTACCCCCCCCCTCCCCTCCCCTCCTTATAGCTTCCTTTGTTCTCTCCTCGTGTGTGCGTTATTTGTTTTCTCATACGTCCTAGAGGATGCTGGGATCACATTAAGAACCATGGGGTATAGACGGGATCCGCAGGAGACATGGGCACTTTAAGACTTTCAAAGGGTGTGAACTGTCTCCTCCCTCTATGCCCCTCCTCCAGACTCCAGTTTTAGAATTGTGCCCAGTGAGACTGGATGCACTACAGGGGAGCTCTACTGAGTTTCTCTGAAAAGACTTATGTTAGTTTTTCTTATTTTCAGGGAGGCTGCTGGCAACAGTCTCCCTGCTTCGTGGGACTTAGGGGAGAGAAGTATGACCAACTTCTAGTGAGTTCAATGGCTCTACTTCTGGCTGACAGGACACCATTAGCTCCTGAGGGTGCTGATCGCTGGGTACGCCTAGATGCCCACTCCCGTAGCCTGCCATCACCCCCTTACAGAGCCAGAAGTCAGAAGACAGGCGAGTAGCAGAAGAACAGATGGCATTCTGAGGTACCACGCAGCGAGTGGAATGCTGTGCGCCATGCTCCCACACAAACACAGGCACTGCAGGGTGCAGGGCGTTGGGGGGGGGGGGGGCACCCTGGGCAGCATAAATTCCTCACAAAAGGCTTGCAAAAGTGGACATTAGTGCCTGGGCACTGTCCTTACCCCACCAGCGTAATTAATTATTTGTTTCTGAGCGGGACAGAAGCGTGCCATTACAGCGGCGGGGCTTCTTCCTCACCTCACCAGCACATCTATAGAGCGTTACAAGTCTATCACTATAGAGTTTATTATTTCCCAGACTGTGTACTTTTGACGCTGGGTTGTGAGCTGAAAAATCCCATCTGTCCCTCTGACAGATTTACTGTAGGTCTATCCCCCATAAGCCGATGTGTCTGTGGGTACTTGGTACATGTGTGTCAACATGTCGGTGGCTGAATGTTTTTCCCAAAGGAAACTATATTAGGAATGCAGACATATGATGGTGGCCCTGTTGGCACCACCAATAACTGACTGGGTGAAAGTTTCAGTAATATCAGAGTGAGGTTGGATAAATCTGTGTCCCAGACACAGACGTAGAGAAAAGATGTGATGTTCATGGCTATGCTTCTTTTCCCTCAGGCCCCGCAAAAATGTTATTTTGCCCAGTTACTACACACTGATACTGACTCGGATACTGATTCCTATGTCGACCATAATATTTCCTGATTAGATCCAATATTGGCAAGGAGCATTCAGTACATGATTGTGTATATTAAGGACATATTAACATCACTGAGGACCCTGCTGTTCCTGACAAAGGGGTCTATATGTATGTATATATAGATATATAATGAAAGCTGATGTAACGTTCCTCCATCTCTGTTTGAGAAAGTCTGGGCCAGCTCGACAAGATGGTTTCAAATCCCCAAAAGGTTTCCGGTTGTTTATTCATTTCCTGCCGCGGACAGAATAAAGTGGGAATCACCCCCTGTTCTGCATGGGGCCCTGTCACAAATCCAGCGGATCGTATGCAGGAAGCTACATTATTTCTAGTTATGTAACCACGGGTACATTACTTAGACCTGCCATTACATGCGCATGGGTGAGTAGTAGTATTCAAGAATTGGTCGAATACCTTGTCATCCGATATAGATATCCTGGAAACATGGGATGCTCCTTACGTTGGATCATATCAAGGACACTGCAGCATACTTACGACTGCAAGGGATATAGGACTCTTGAATTCACGGGCCAATTTCATGGCAGTCTCGGATAGGAGGGCATTGTGGATTCACCAAGGGAATGCTGATGCTGACTCCAAGAAGAAAGGGAGTCTCTTCCCTATGAAGGTGAAGCCTTGTTTGGCGACGGCCTAGTTAATTTGATCTCGGCAGCTCCCGCAGGTAAGTCAACCTTCTTGCCCTATGTTCCCTCTCAACGGATGAAGACGCATCATTATCTAACGCAGTCATTTTGGCCCAATAGATATGCAAGAAGTTAAGATTCCCCTTTCTTTGCAGGTAGAGGAAGGAGAAGAGGGAAGAGGTCTGTAGCCTCTTCAAGATCGCAGGAGCAGAGATCGTCCTCTGCTTCTGCCAAATCCACTGCATGACGCTGGGGCTCTCTTGCAGGAGCCCACACCAGTGGGGGCACGTCTAAAACACTTCAGTCAGTTCTGGATTAATTTGGACCTGGACTCGTGGGTTTTACAAATAGTGTCCCAAGGGTACAAACTGGGGTTTCAAGACGTTCCCCCTCACCGATTGTTCAAATCGGCCTTAGTCAGCAGGGAGAAGGCTTTTATTCAAGCCTCTTCGTGGTCCCGAAGCCGGAAGGCTCAGTCAGACCAATCTGAAATCTGAAATCCCTCAATTTCTACCTAAAGAAATTCAATTTCAAGATGGAATCTCTCAGGGTAGGGATCTCCAGTCCGGAGGAAGGAGATTTCATGGTTTTGGTAGACATAAGGATGCCTACTTACATGTTCCGTTTAGCCACTGCATCAAGCTACCTGAGGTTTGCAATTCAGTATTGTCATTACCAATTTCAGACGTTGCCGTTTGGTCTGTCCACGGCTCCGAGGATTTTCACCAGGGTGATGGCGGAAATGATGGTTCTCCTTCGCAAGCAAGGAGTCACAATTATCCCGTACTTGGATGATCTCTTGATAAAGGCGAGATCCAGGGACCAGTTGTTGCAAAACATTGCACTCTCCCTGACAGTTCTTCAACAACATGGTTGGCTCCTAAACTTGCCAAAATCGCAGTTGGTCCCAATGACGCGGTTGTTGTTTTTGGGAGTGATACTGGACACAGAAGAGGTTTTCTTCCAGTGGAAAGGCTATGGAGATCCAGAGTCTGGTCAAACAAATTCTGAAACCAGCAAGAGTGTTAATCCATCAATGCATTCGGTTGCTGGGGAAGATGGTTGCGGCCTACGAGGCCATTCAGTTTGGCAGGTTCCATGCTAGAGTGTTCCAGTGGGACCTGTTGGACAAGTGGTCCGGATCCCACCTACACATGCACCGGAGGATAATCCTATCTTCCAAGACCAGAATATCACTCCATTGGCGGCTGCACAGTTCTCACCTCCTAGAGGGGCGATGGTTCGGGATCCAGGACTGGATCCTAGGGACCACGGATGCAACCCTCCGAGGCTGGGGAGCAGTCACACAGGGGGAAAACATCCAAGGAAGATGGTCAAGTCGGGAAAGTTGTCTCCACATAAATGTTCTGGAGTTAAGGGCCATTTAATAACTGCAGACACAGTACGCACTGGGACGGGTGCCCTGCATCCTCTACGGACTAAGAGAAAAGGATTTACCGGTAGGTATTAAAATCCTATTTTCTCTAACGTCCTAGAGGATGCTGGGGACTCTGTAAGGACCATGGGGATAGACGGGCTCCGCAGGAGACATGGGCACTTTAAGAAAGACTTTAGTTCTGGGTGTGCAGTGGCTCCTCCCTCTATGCCCCTCCTCCATACCTCAGTTTGATACTGTGCCCAGTGGAAACTGTGTGCTTTTCAGGAGCTCTCCTGAGCTTTCTGACAGAAAGTATTTTGTTAGGTTTTTAATTTTCAGGGAGCACTGCTGGCAACAGACTCCCTGCATCGAGGGACTTAGGGGAGAGAAGCAGCCCTACTCTCTGAGTTGCAAGGTCCTGCTTCTTAGGCTACTGGACACCATTAGCTCCAGCGGGATTGGTACGCAGGATCTCACCCTCGCCGTCCGTCCCAGAGCCGCGCCGCCGTCCCCCTCGCAGAGCCGGAAGATAGAAGCCGGGTGAGTATGAGAAGAAAAGAGACTTCAGCGGTGGCAGAAGACTTCATGATCTTCACTGAAGTAACGCACAGCACTGCAGCTGTGCGCCATTGCTCCCATACACCTCACATACTCTGGTCACTGTAAGGGTGCAGGGCGCCCTGGGCAGCAGTATAAACCTCTTTTTGCCAAAAATATAACATATATACAGCTGAGCACTGTATATATGTATGAGCCCCCGCCAATTTTACAGTTTAAGCGGGACAGAAGCCCGCCGCCGAGGGGGCGGGGCTTCTCCCTCAGCACTCACCAGCGCCATTTTTTCTCCACAGCACCGCTGAGGCAGCTCCCCAGACTCTCGCCTGCTGAAACCACGGTAGACAAGAGGGTTGAAAAGAGGGGGGGGGGCACATAATTCGGCGCAAATTACATACAGCAGCACTACTGGGCAAACATTAAGTTACTGTGTTATTCCTGGGTTATATAGCGCTGGGTTGTGTGCTGGCATACTCTCTCTCTCTCTGTCTCTCCAAAGGGCCTTGTGGGGAAACTGTTTTCAGAAAAAGCATTCCCTGTGTGTGTGGTGTGTCGGTACATGTGTGTCGACATGTCTGAGGAAGAAGGCTATATTAGAGAGGAGCGGGAGCAAATTAATGTGGTGTCTCTGCGACAGCTGATTGGATGGATATGTGGAATGTTTTAAATGCTAGTGTAAACTCAGTGCACAAAAGATTAGACAAGGCTGAAGCTTCGGGACAGTCAGGGTCTCAACCCATGCCTGATCCTATGTCGCAGGGACTGTCAGGGTCTCATAAGCGCCCACTATCCCAGATTGTTGACACAGATACTGACACGGATTCTGACTCCAGTGTCGATTACGATGATGCAAAGTTACAGCCAAAATTGGCAAAATCCATTCGATATAGGATTATGGCAATAAAAGATGTTTTGCACATCACAGAGGAACCCCCTGTCCCTGACAAGAGGGTACATAAGTACAAGGGAAAGAAGCCTGAGGTAACCTTTCCCCCCTCACACGAGCTGAACGAGTTATGTGAAAAAGCCTGGGAATCTCCAGATAAAAGACTGCAGATTTCCAAAAGGATTCTTATGG
This sequence comes from Pseudophryne corroboree, assembly GCF_028390025.1. Lineage (NCBI taxonomy): Eukaryota > Metazoa > Chordata > Amphibia > Anura > Myobatrachidae > Pseudophryne > Pseudophryne corroboree. The sequence goes on from NC_086451.1 coordinate 175,649,386, forward strand.
CGTATCCTTTCCCATCAATGGATAGGTTAAGATGGGAATCCTCCCCTAGGGTGGACAAAGCATTAACACGCTTATCCAAGAAGGTAGCCCTCCCGTCCCAGGATACGGCTACCCTCAAAGAGTCTGCTGACCGCAAACAGGAGATAACCCTGAAGTCCATTTATACACATTCGGGTACCTTACTCAGACCGGCAATTGCGTCGGCCTGGGTGTGTAGTGCTGTAGCAGCATGGACGGATACCTTATCTGAGGGGATGGATACCCTAGATAAGGATACTATTTTATTGACCCTGGGGCATATAAGAGATGCTGTCCTATATGTGTGTATGCAAAGTACAGGTGGTGCTGCAGGGCTCACACCCTTTTACTTGTCTTGTAGAGCAACTCTGGAGCTGTTATTGGATCCATCTACTGCAGGCCTTCCCCCAGGAATGCTTGCACTAGTTGTTGCATTTGGTTTGTTGTTTGGGGGTGCTTCAGTATTAGGCAGCCTTCTACCCTCCCACATTCATCTGAAAATGTGTTCTCCCTGCAGTTGTTGTCCCCAGATGAGAGTTCCCTTGTGCTTCCTCAGTTGAATCTCCTTAACTTGACGGGGGTGTGCCCGAGCAGCCGCCCTCCACAGCCCTATCCCAACACATACTTATCTTGCATATGAGATCTCTTGATCATGAAGATAGTTCTCACAGGGTGAGGTTCATCCATTACATTTTAAAGTAGGAAGGTACAAATTACATATTCGAATTACATATATGTGCTGGATTCAAATGTTTTCCCCCCTTCCTTTCTCAATTGTGCCCATCAGCAGCTATTCTTATGTTGCTGCCAATGGTTGTGACACATTTTTTTCTTCTGTGGGGTACACTGGACTCCACAAGGATTCATATTGGGGTGTAGAGTAGGATCTTGATCTGAGGCACCAACAAGCTCAAAGCTTTTGACTGTTCACAAGATACTCAGCGCCCCCTCCTCTATAACCTCGCTTCCATGAACAGGGAGCTCAGTTTGTAGTTGGTGCCTTCAGTAGCAGGCCACTTAACAGGGGGCTGCCTCAGGCAGCCTATTCTTAGCTATTAATTTTGACAAGAAAAGAAGAACTTTTTTAATAAGAATCTACAAGGGCTGCAGCAGGCTAGGTCTAATAGACATATTTACTGCAGCTCCATCACTCCCAGCGGCACAGTATACTCCAGTGCCCCGGTTGCTGGGTCACTGCAGCGGAGGCTCCGGTTTCTTCCTAAGGTCAGTCACACACACACCGCCCTCCGGGATCACGAGGCCGCTGATGAAAGGGTGGTAAGGGGCTTCTGTGCCGACTTTATACCGTGATCCAGCGTGGCTGTAGGGGGCGGGCCGTGTGCGCACTGGCGTGGACACTGATTACTGGGCAGCTGCTCCACTAGCCACCAGGGACAGTTAAGGAGCACAGCTCTGGGGGTTTTTCTCCTATATTAACCCCATTTTGTACTACCCGCAGTGCATTGTGATAGGTAATAGGGCCTGATTCAGGTTGGATTGCAATCGCAATAAGCAATCCAACTGCAAAAATTGCTAAGAGCATACGCATCCGCCTGCAGATAATGCGATCGCCTCTGCCTGTCAATCGGTGCAGGGGGGGGGAGGGGGGTCAACAACACTCCATTTCCAAGTCGGAGATGGAGCGGTGCGGGGGCAGGGTTTTCAATATTGGGTCGGCAACGGAGAAACAGGAGGCGTGGTCAGAGCGGCTGTATGACATCACATGGGCCGGACTCCGCCAGTGGAGCCCCAGCGTCATGCAGTAGATTTTGTAGAGGCCGGGGAGGACTTCTGTTCCTGGGAGCTAGCTGTGTTGTGCATCTTTTTTCCTCTGCCCCTACCTCTGGCAAGAAAGGACGCACCTCGCACTTTCTTGTTTCTTTGTGACCGAAAGGACTGCATTTGATAATGCAGAGCTTTCTTATGCTGTGAGGGAACATAAGGTAAAAAATTTGATTTTCCAGCTGTAGCTGTGCGTGTTAATGCTTTGTCCATCCTAGGGGAGGATTCCCATCGTAACCTATCCGTTGATGGGAAAGGATACGCCATAAGAATCCTTTTGGAAATCTGCAGTCTTTTATCTGGAGATTCCCAAGCTTTTTCACATAACTCGTTCAGCTCGTGTGAGGGGGGAAAGGTTACCTCAGGCTTCTTTCCCTTGTACATATGTACCCTCTTGTCAGGGACAGGGGGTTCCTCTGTGATGTGCAAAACATCTTTTATTGCCATAATCCTATATCGAATGGATTTTGCCAATTTTGGCTGTAACTTTGCATCAACGTAATCGACACTGGAGTCAGAATCCGTGTCGGTATCTGTGTCAACAATCTGGGATAGTGGGCACTTATGAGACCCTGACAGTCCCTGCGACATAGGATCAGGGATGGGTTGAGACCCTGACTGTCCCAAAGCTTCAGCCTTGTCTAATCTTTTGTGCAATGAGTTTACACTAGCATTTAAAACATTCCACATATCCATCCAATCAGGTGTCGGCGGAGACACCACATTCATTTGCTCCCGCTCCTCTCTAATATAGCCTTCTTCCTCAGACATGTCGACACACGTGTACCGACACACCACACACACACAGGGAATGCTTTTTCTGAAGACAGTTTCCCCACAAGGCCCATTGGAGAGACAGAGAGAGAGAGTATGCCAGCACACACCCCAGCGCTATATAACCCAGGAATAACACAGTAACATAATGTTTGTCCAGTAGCGCTGCTGTATGTCATTTGCGCCGAATTATGTGCCCCCCCTCTCTTTTCAACCCTCTTGTCTACCATGGTATAATCAGGGGAGAGTCCGGGCAGCTTCCTCTCAGCGGTGCTGTGGAGAAAAAATGGCGCTGGTGAGTGCTGAGGGAGAAGCCCCGCCCCCTCGGCGGCGGGCTTCTGTCCCGCTTAAACTGTAAAATTGGCAGGGGCTCATACATATACAGTGCCCAGCTGTATATATGTTATATTTTTGCCAAAAAGAGGTTTATATTGCTGCCCAGGGCGCCCCCCCTGCGCCCTGCACCCTTACAGTGACCGGAGTATGTGAGGTGTATGGGAGCAATGGTGCACAGCTGCAGTGCTGTGCGTTAACTCAGTGAAGATTATGAACTCTTCTGCCGCCTCTGAAGTCTTCTTTTCTTCTCATACTCACCCTGCTTCTATCTTCTGAATCTGCAAGGGGGACGGCGGCGCGGCTCTGGGACGGACGGCGAGGGTGAGATCCTGCGTACCAATCCCTCTGGAGCTAATGGTGTCCAGTAGCCTAAGAAGCAGGACCTTGCAACTCAGAGAGTAGGGCTGCTTCTCTCCCCTCAGTCCCTCGATGCAGGGAGTCTGTTGCCAGCAGTGCTCCCTGAAAATTAAAAACCTAACAAAATACTTTCTGTCAGAAAGCTCAGGAGAGCTCCTGAAAAGCACCCAGTCTCAACTGGGCACAGTATCAAACTGAGGTATGGAGGAGGGGCATAGAGGGAGGAGCCAGTGCACACCCAGAACTAAAGTCTTTCTTAAAGTGCCCATGTCTCCTGCGGAGCCCGTCTATCCCCATAGTCCTTACGGAGTCCCCAGCATACTCTAGGACATTAGAGAAACTAGAATTTTAATACCTACCGGTAAATCCTTTTCTCTTAGTCCGTAGAGGATGCTGGGCACCCGTCCCAGTGTGTACTGTGTCTGCTGTTATTAAATGGCCCTTAACTCCAGAACATTTATGTGGAGACAACTTTCCTGACTTGACCATCTTCCTTGGACGTTTTCCCCCTGTGTGACTGCTCCCCACCTCGAAAGGGTTGCATCCGTGGTCCCTAGGATCCAGTCCTGGATCCCGAACCATCGCCGCTCTAGGAGGTGAGAACTGTGCAGCCACCAATGGAGTGAGATTCTGGTCTTGGAAGACAGGATTATCCTCCGGTGCATGTGTAAGTGGGATCCGGACCACTTGTCCAACAGGTCCCACTGGAACACTCTGGCATGGAACCTGCCAAACTGAATGGCCTCGTAGGCCAAAACCATTTTCCCCAGCAACCGAATGCATTGATGGATTAACACTCTTGCTGGTTTCAGAATTTGTTTGACCAGACTCTGGATCTCCATAGCCTTTCCACTGGAGGAAAACCTCTTCTGTGTCCAGTATCACTCCCAAAAACAACAACCGCGTCATTGGGACCAACTGCGATTTTGGCAAGTTTAGGAGCCAACCATGTTGTTGAAGAACTGTCAGGGAGAGTGCAATGTTTTGCACCAACTGGTCCCTGGATCTCGCCTTTATCAGGAGAACATCCAAGTACGGGATAATTGTGACTCCTTGCTTGCAAAGGAGAACCATCATTTCCGCCATCACCCTGGTGAAAATCCTCGGAGCCGCGGACAGACCAAATGGCAACGTCTGAAATTAGTAATGACAATCCTGAATTGCAAACCTCAGGTAGCTTGATGCAGTGGCTAAATGGGAACATGTAAGTAGGCATCCTTTAAGTTTACCAAAACCATGAAATCTCCTTCCTCCAGACTGGAGATCACTACCGTGAGAGATTCCATCTTGAAATTGAATTTCTTTAGGTAGAAATTGAGGGATTTCAGATTTCAGATTGGTCTGACTGAGCCGTCCGGCTTCGGGACCACGAAGCGGCTTGAATAAAAACCTTCTCCCTGCTGACTAAGGCTGATTTGAACAATCGGTGAGGGGGAACGTCTTGAAACCCCAGTTTGTACCCTTGGGACACTATTTATAAAACCCACGAGTCCAGGTCCGAATGAATCCAGAACTGACTGAAGAGTTTTAGACGTGCCCCCACTGGTGCGGGCTCCTGCAAGAAAGCCCTAGCGTCATGCAGTGGATTTGGCAGAAGCAGAGGACAATCTCTGCTCCTGCAATCTTGAAGAGGCTACAGACCTCTTCCCTCTTCTCCTTCCTCTACCTGCAAAGAAAGGGGAATCTTAACTTCTTGCATATCTATTGGGCCGAAATGACTGCATCAGATAATGATGCGTCTTTATCCGTTGAGAGGGAACATAGTGCAAGAAGGTTGACTTACCTGCGGGAGCTGCCGAGATCAAATTAACTAGGCCGTCGCCAAACAAGGCTTCACCTTCATAGGGAAGAGACTCCCTTTCTTCTTGGAGTCAGTATCAGCATTTCCTTGGTGAATCCAGATATACAGGGAATGGGGGGAAGGGGATGTGTTTTGCACCAGCTATTAAATTCTAAATATTTGTATGAAGAGGCCCCAATAAATGTCCATCAGTTATATTAAATATTAATTGTAGGACGTTCGGGGGTGCTACCAGAGACAAGTAATGTTATGCAGGAAAGGAGAAGAGAAAAGAATGTCTCTTTTGCTGGCGCACAAATGATGATTTAAAAATTAACTTTTAATAAATGTGTTAAAATTGTCTAAACACGAAATAAAGTACAATAAGTTTGTATAATGTAATTACCATATATAATAAATGGAAATACATTTATTAATATCAAGGTTCGCTACCTGTGTTGTGTCTTTATTATTGATCCAAATTGACTATATCAATTAGTCTGATACTGAATTACTGGACACTATGTAATATTAGTTGAATGTATATTAGTAATTCACTTGACAAATGTCAGAACCTGGCAATAGTTCTACATATCATACACTTACAGCACTCTTTCCACAATATTTTCCCTTTATTCCAGATCAAATGGTATAATCCCCCACAGTAATTATTCCTGTTGTAGTATAGTACAGTATGGTTGCTGGGGACGTCTACAATGAAAAGAGAGGGAACATCTAATGTGTCTCCTTATGGGTAAAATACTTGCAAGCTAAGTGCTATGAATAGCATCAGCATGTAGATAAATGCTGAGTGTTAGGTGAGTAATGCAGATAAATAGGGATATCTAATAATTCTATAGAATAGTGGGTGAATTATTAGATATCCCTATTTATCTGCACCTCTAAGCACACTATTTGACTGTCCACACCCTGCTGTGCCTATTACCCATCTCCTCCACCACCCTCAACACTGACCCACACATCATTCACCCACAAAGATACAATAAAGGTAGTTTGGATAAATTAGCTAAATGAAATGGATTTAACCAATTTATCTAAATGACCATTTTTGGATGTTTTCCAGTGTTTGGGAGCAAATGGTCAATTGTCATTTGCTGCCACATATTAGCATAATTTTGTTTCAACTAGAAAAAAAAATTGGACAGATAATCTAAGTGTGGATCCAGTTTAATGCTGATTTCAGAGCCAACTATAGACTTGATTGAGGTACTGTGTCCCCGGTACCAAATACCAATTAAAATAATATTGTGAGGTGTGAGGTGTTCAAAAAAGACTGAAAATGAGTGGAAATTATGGTTATTGAGGTTAATAATACTATGGGATCAAAATGACCCCCAAATTCTATGATTTAAGCTGTTTTTTAGGGTTTTTTGAAAAAAACACCCGAATCCAAAACACACCCGAATCCGACAAAAAAATTTCGGTGAGGTTTTGCCAAAACGCGTCCGAACCCAAAACACGGCCGCGGAACCGAACCCAAAACCAAAACCCGAAAAATTTCCGGTGCACATCACTACTTAATTAGAACTTCGGTCAATGTGAATTAATTATTGGACTCAACCATGGTTATCCTTAAAACCCAGGGGTCTATTTAAGATCGATCTTAATCGATGTTGGGCTTCCAGGTTGAAAAAAACACACATTTACTAACATTTTAAAATTTATATAAAAAATCATCTGTTCGTAAATGCAGTGCACATGGTTTTGCCCAACTGCTAACAAAATTCCTGCTGCGATCAACTTGGAATTACCCCCATCGATTGATGTTTTCACACTGCTCGTTCCAACCCCAAAAACTATGAAGAGGATAGGGGCATATACGCAGGGTCCATCATGTGCATGTGCCTACATTTTCTCCGGGTGCCCCGCAGAAAATGCGAATGCCTCTGCCTGTCAATCAATAGAGGGCGTACCTTCGCAGGTATATCGCGATCATGAGCCATGTCTCCCATTTTTCTCATTATAGGTGCTCTGTGAGCTGCTGACCATGCCCCAGCCCCTCTGTCTCCCGTGAATAGACATTGGGGCTTATTCAGACCAGATCGCTTCAATTTATTTTCACCCAGCGGGCAATCAGGTCTGCACTGCACATGCGTATGCGCCACAATGCGTAGGTGCACAAGAAGATTGACAAGAAGAGGGTGTTTGTGTGGGTGGCAACTGAATGTTTCTAGGGAGTGTCCGGAAAAACACTGGAGGGACCCGGCGTTTTGTGGGAGGATTTGTGACGTCACCTCAATGGCTGAGTAAGTGCTGAGCTGTGCAGCTCTTGTGCACATGTGATCACACACCTGCACAGCAAATTTTCCCTTCCGCTGTAGGCGGCAACCACCTGATCACAGGGATGCAAAAAACACACCCTAGCGATCAGGTCTGAATTACCCACAATGTGCATATTTGCAGAGCAACAAGCTACAGGGAGCCTTCCACCCCCCCCCCTTCCCCATGACTATGGGACACTGGGGGGGGGTTATTTGGGTTAGCTGGACATTCCCAAAAAAAGTGACTGTCCTGCAAAAATTGGGTTAGTTGGGAGGTATGTGCAAATACATTTATTGTTTTGCATGCAAGGTAAATACTGGCTTCTTTGACATTTAGCCACAAATGCTGCACAGTTGAATTACAGTATTACACTGCAATTAACAGTTATGCTAGGACATTCCTTCTCCCAAAATCTACCTCTCTCTGCATGTTACATCTGTCCCACAGTGGCGTGCGGTGAGGTCAGTGGCTAGTGAGGCACTACAGCCATAATGTCCGCCGAATCCTGCCGATGACCCTTAGCCAATGCCCGCTACTGCCTCTGAGCCGATACCCACTGCCACCGCCAATGGCTTACAAACTCTCCCACAATCAACTGACCCAGCCCTCCACCACTAATTTCTATCTCAGTCCGATGCCGCCAATGCCCGCTGCCTGCCTGCTCATTGTTCTTGTGATATATTATAAATTTTTAAAGAAAAAAAATGAGTGTTTGGGACTGGGAAGGGTGAGGGAGGAGGACATGAATGCAATTTTGTTGTCCAGGGCTTCCATTAACTTAAAGGAGAAGGGTCTGAATGGGTTAAAAAAAATGTGTGAGGTCCCCCCTCCTTAGTATAACCAGCCTCTTTGAGCCGGTCCTGGTTATTTAAATACTGGGGGAAAAATTGGACAGAGGTTCCCCGTATTTAGACAACCAGCACCGGGCTCTTAGACGGGTCCTGGTTCCAAAAATACGTGGGACAAAATATGTAGGGGTCCCCCATATTTTTAAAACCAGCACCGGGCTCCACTAGCCAGAGAGATAATGCCACAGCCAGGGGACACTTTTATGTAGGTCCCTGCGGCCCTGGCATTACCCCTCCAACTAGTCACCCCTGGCCGGGGTTCCCTGGAGGAGTGGGGATCCCTTAAATCAAGAGGTTCCTCCCCTCGAGGCACCCAAGGGCCAGGGGTGAAGCCCGAGGCTGTCCCCAGCACCCCTGGGTGGTGGGTGCCGGGCTGATAGCCATATGTGTAAAAAAAGAATATTGTTTTTTTGTTGTGGAACTACAAGGCCCAGCAAGCCTCCCCCACTTGCTGGTACTTGGAGAACCTCAAGTACCAGCAGGCGGGGAAATAACGGGCTCGCTGGTACCTGTAGTTCTACAACAACAAAAAATACCCAAATAAAAACACAAACACACACACTGTGACAGTAAAATTATTGAGACAGGCTGTAGCATGTGGATGCATGTAACCCTATAAAAGTGATGGATTGGGTGACTATTACAATACCCACTGTTGCTGTCTGAAAAATGATGGATATATAGATTGCTCTGCCGAGATATGTTTTATTTCTAAAATGCACCACAGGTATGGATGGATAGTATACTTGACGACACAGAGGTAGGTAGAGCAGTGGCCTACTGTACCGTACTGCTATATATTATATTATTTATTATTATTATACTTTATTTATATGGCGCCACAAGGGTTCCGCAGCACCAAATTACAGAGTACATAAACAAATAATCAAACAGGAAAACAGCAACTTACAGTTGATGACAATATAGGACAAGTACAGGGTAAATAAACATAGCTACATCAGCAGATGACACTGGAATAAGTATCAGGTGGCAGAAGACTGCTGGATTTGGTGCAGCTGAAGATTATTAAAGTAAGAAAAGAGTAAGCACATGAGGGAAGAGGGCCCTGCTCATGAGAGCTTACATTCTAAAGGGGAGGGGTAGACAGACAGGGGTGAGACAGATGGGGTACATAGAGAGCGTGGAACAGAGGTTTAGGATGAGATTTGGCTGGGTTTGGTGAAGAAGTGGGTCTTGAGAGCCCATTTGAAGTTTTGTAGAGAGGTGGAGAATCTGAGGGGGAGAGGTAGGGAATTCCAGAGAAGTGGTGCAGCACGTGAAAAATCTTGGAGGTAGGAGTGGGAGGAAGTAATCCGTAGGCAGGAGAGTCGGCGTGCATTAGCAGAGCGAAGAGGACCGGTGGGAGTGTAAAGCGAGATAAGATCAGAGATGTAGATGGGAGAGGAGTGGGTGAGGGTTTTGTAAGCAAGTGTGAGAAGCTTGAAATGGATTCTGAAAGGGAAGGGGAGCCAGTGAAGGACTAGTAAGAGAGGAGAGGTGGACGTAGTGCATTTGGTGAGGAAAATGAGCCGGGCAGCAGCATTGAGGATAGATTGGAGTGGAGAGAGGTATTTGTCAGGAATGCCAGTCAGGAGGAGATTACAGTAGTCCAGTCTGGAGATGACCAGTGAGTGGATAAGAGTCTTAGTAGCATCCTGGGTCAGAAAGGGTCTGATCCTGGAAATATTTTTTAGATGAAAACGGCAGGTTTGTGAGAGGTGCTGAATGTGTGGTTTGAAGGAGAGGGAGGAGTCAAGGATTACTCCAAGACAGCGCACTTGGGGGGTAGAGGAGATAGTAGTGCCATCAATAGATAATGAGATTGTAGGAGGTGAGGTTATGCGGGAGGGAGGGAAGATGATCAGCTCGGTCTTAGACATGTTAAGTTTAAGAAAGCGCTGGGACATCCAGGAAGAGATAGCAGAGAGACAGTTGGAGATACGAGTGAAGAGAGTAGGGGAGAGGTCTGGAGAGGAAAGATAGATTTGAGTGTCATCAGCATAGAGATGATATTGGAAACCAAAAGAACTAATGAGCTTACCTAGTGAGGACGTATAGAGAGAGAAGAGGACCAAGGACAGAACCTTGGGGTACCCCTACAGTTAGTGGAAGTGAGGGGGAGGTGGAGTCATGAGAGGAGACAGAGAATGAACGGTCAGAAAGGTAGGACGACAACCAAGAGAGGGCAGTGTTACGCAGACCAATGGAGTGAAGGATTTGCAGTAGGAGAGGATGGTCCACAGTGTCAAAAGCAGCAGAGAGATCAAGTAGAATAAGTAGAGAGTAGTGTCCCTTAGATTTAGCAGCATGGAGGTCATTGCATACTTTTGTAAGGGCAGTTTCAGTGGAGTGGAGAGGACGGAAGCCAGACTGGAATGGGTCAAGCAGTGAGTGTGAGGAAAGAAAGGAAGTAAGGCGGTTGTAGACAATACGCTCAAGGAGTTTGGAGGCAAAAGGGAGAAGAGAGATGGGTCGGTAATTGGAGAGAGTGTTTGGATCAAGGGTAGGTTTTTTTAAGAATAGGAGAGATGAGAGCGTGCTTGAAGGCAGAGGGGACAGTGCCTGATGAGAGGGAGAGATTGAGAAGGTGGGAAAGATGGGAATAAGCAGAAGAAGAGATGTGGCAGAGGAGGCGGGAGGGGATAGGGTCAAGTGGGGAGGTGGTGAGGGGACAGGAACGAATGAGGGCCATGACTTCCTCTCCAGATGCATGGGAGAAAGATGACAGAGTTGGTGCGAGGGATGGGGAGGGTTGGTAAGGGATGGGAGAAGGCTGGTTACTGATAGTCTGGTGTGATGTGATGTCCTGACGTATGGAGTCAATTTTGGATGTGAAGTAAGTGGCAAAGTCAAGAGCAGAGAGTGAGGAAGGGAGACGAGGTGGAGGTGGGCAGATGAGTGAGTTGAGAGTGGCAAAGAGGCGCCGGGGGTTGGAAGACTGGGAGGAGATGAGGTTCTTGAAGTATGACTGTTTAGCAAGAGAAAGGGCAGCACTGAAGGATGAGAGCATAAGTTTGAAATGGAGGAAGTCTGCCTTAGAGCGTGATTTCCTCCAGTGTCGCTCAGCAGTACGTGAGCATTTTTGCAGATATCTGGTGCATTTGGTGTGCCAGGGTTGAGGTGTTAATTTGCGAGGGTGAACAGTGGTTGGTGGAGCAACAGAGTCAAGAGCAGAAGTAAGGGAAGCATTGTATGTGGAAGTGGCTTGTTCAGGGCATGAGAGAGAGAGAGAATAGGAGAGAGAAGTGAGTCAAACAGGGAGGAAAGGAATGTGGTGTCAATAGCTTCAATGTTACGCTTAGTGATGGTAGCCTTAGGAGGTTGAGATGGGGAAGTCGAGAGAGATAGGTTGAAGGAGAGCAGGTGGTGGTCAGAGAGGGGAAATGGGGAGTTTGAAAAATCAGAAATATCACAGCGGTGAGTGAAGACCAGATCCAGTGAGCTCCCATTCACATGGGAGGGTGAGGAGGTCCACTGGGAGAGACCAAGTGAAGAGGTGAGGTTAAGGAGTTTAGAGGCAGGGGATTGTGTGGGGATGTCAATAGGGATGTTGAAATCGCCTAGGATAATGGTGGGAATGTCAGAAGAGAGGAAGTGAGGAAGCCAGGAAGCAAAGTTGTCGATGAATTTGGAAGCAGTGCCAGGGGGGCGGTAAATGACAGCTACTCTAAGATGGACTGGTTGGAAGAGACATATGGAGTGGACCTCAAATATAGATAATATAAGGGATGGTTCTGGTGGTATGAGTTGGTAGGAGTAACTAGAAGGTAAAAGGACCCCAACACCACCCCCATGGCGACCCCCAGGTCGGGGGGTGTGTGTGAATGTAAGGCCCCCAGCAGAGAGAGCAGCAGCAGAAGTAGTGTCAGAGGGCGTAATCCAAGTTTCAGTAATGGCTAGTAGGTGTAGGGAGTTGGAAATGAAAAGGTCAGGAGTGGGGACCAGTTTGTTACAAACAGATCTGGCATTCCAGAGGGCACAGGATAGGGGGTATGAGTTTGTGGGAGAGATGTGAATTAGATTTTCAGGGTTGCTGTAGCGATGAGGTGGGATTAACTTTGAGGGCAGGGATGAGAGAGTAGTGATGGTACGGGTGCCTGAGATAGGAGGGGAAACTGCAGGAGGTGGGCAGGGAGGGAGGTCAGTGTGATGTGGATGGGGGTGTGGGGAGGTGACAGGGAAGGGAGAGAGGGAGCAGGGCTGAGTTGTGGGGTAGCAGGACCATGGGGCAGAGGTGAATGAAAGTGGGGTAACAGGAAAGGTGGGGGAAGGAAACAGAGGGATGGAGGGGAGACAGAGGAGGAGGTGGAGGAGACTGGGGGGGGGAAGGATAAAGATACATTATTAGGTAGACACTGAGTGATGTGGGGAGTATAAGAAAGCATTCACATAGTGTTAAGAAGGTAAATAGGTTGAGGGAAAGTGGAAGTAGGAGAGGAGACTGTAAGGGAATCCGAGCAGAAGAATTGTAGAAATGCAGGTGAGAAAAGCAGTGTAGGCTCAATTTAGTATGAAATGAGTCAAAAGCGTAGATAAAGTGGGTGCAGAAATGTATTTGGAGTGTAAGAAATGAAAGGATTGTGAGAGGTTTAAGAAGCAATGGTAATTATGTTAGATGTTTTAAGTGTTTGCAGGTAAAATTGCATTGGTGCAGCTGTGCTTAAAAAACAAAATTACAATAATACAGATACAGGCATTTGTAGGTGAAATGGATGGTTTATGAAATGTCCAAGTAAGGTAGTTCTGTGCTATGTAATCAGATGCAACAATCAGGAGGTGAGTGATCTGAGGAGTAAGTGACTCACATTTGTTATTAGTTCTTCAGTTTTCTTTGTTTTGTTAGATTGGTGTGCTTCTGTTTTCCTTCTTTTTCACTTCGATTGAACGCTAATTGAACACTGCTGTTATGTGTCAATTTTATCACGCTTTTATAAAAATGCACGCTTAGATCAATAAATGCACAGCCAAATGGCTTTGCACAGCCTACACCATTGGACTTAAGTAGAAGACTATTACAAGTGAAACCAATAATTTAAATCTGTAACCACACCCCACCCCCTCAAATGCCAGGCAATAAATTACCTTAAAAGCTACAACCAGGCATTCCACAAAAATTAAACTGGGTCTATATCATTCAAAACTTTAAAAAAGTACTTCAAAATCACATACTATGCAATAATGTTTCAATTTGCATTACCCAGCAGAATTAGCTTTGCATATATAGATATAGTGCAGCAGAATAGATTGGTGGTTGTAGTCAATTGTAATTACCTGTAGGTGACAAGAAGAGAAGAAACGTCAATTCACAATCGATATCAGCTGAAGATAAATTAACGCTGATTGAACGCTGCGTTATGTGTCAATTTTATCACGCTTTGATAAAAATGCATGCTTAGATCAATAAATGCACAGCCAAACAGCTTTGCACATCCTACACCATTGGACTTAAGTAGAAGTCTGGTGGTCAGCAAAATTTTGCACTGTCCTCCTACTATATATAGTGCGCACAACTACTAAAATACACCACAGGTATGGATGGATAGTATACTTGACGACACAGAGGTAGGTAGAGCAGTGGCCTACTGTACCGTATTGCTATATATTATATACTGGTGGTCAGCAAAATTCTGCCCTGTCCTCCTACTATATATACTGCGCACAACTACTAAAATACACCACAGGTATGGATGGATAGTATACTTGACGACACAGAGGTAGGTAGAGCAGTGGCCTACTGTACCATACTGCTATATATTATATACTGGTGGTCAGCAAAATTTTGCCCTGTCCTCATACTATATAATACAATGCAGCACAGATATGGAGCATTTTTCAGGCAGAGAACGTAGATATTTTCAGCACACTGAGCACAGATATTTGCAAGCACACTGAGCACAGATATTTGCAGCACACTGAACACAGAAACTGAGAAAACGCTGCACGTCCTCTCCCTATCATCTCCAATGCACAAGTGAAAATGGCGGCGACTCGTGGCTCCTTATATAGAATAGAATAGCTGCTGACGGGCACGATTGAGGGAGGAAAGGGACATGTGAATCCAGCCCATAGATGCAATGTGAATATGTAATTTGTACCTTCCTATCTTAAAATGTATATACAGTGTATATGTCACAACTGAGGGCCTGAGCTGACTGGAGGCAGCCTCAGTTGTAGGGGCTGAGGTGTAGTGGAACCTGGGAGGTTGTATCAGACCCCTGGACATGTAAGTTAAATGTAGAAGAATTGCCCGAAGGCGTGCCCACGACAACCAGGATAAAAGTCAATGATGTTTATTTTGACAAACTCCATGCATCACAGCAGTAATAAAAGAGAAACATAAAATCAGCAGAGAAATAATACAGTTCCTGGGTACTACAGGAGGACAAGGACCACAGGGCTCTGGTAGTATGAGACAGTTCTTATTATCTTCTAGTTGGAAAGTCCTTACCAGGCCCGACTGTAGCAATGGAGATAGCCCAGGATCATACTAGCTGGTGTTCCAGGAAAAGCTGGGCTGCTGTGGATAAAATGGCTGCTGTGGGTACTGGCTGAAACCAGACTGATGTAAGCACGGAGTGGATTGCTGGATGGAACCAGCCAAATAATAAATGAAGCTTGAGAGCTATGAAATATGATTGATATATGGAGTTTGAGAGCGGTGAAATAATAGTGCCGGTGGTGAGTGGTAATCTGCGGAAATGATACCGGCACTTTAAGAAGAGCTGATCTCTGCTGGAAGCTAGGCTGGAAGCAGGTAAATCTGTAACTGGAAACAGATGAGTCCCAGAGGACTGGAGAGTCAGGCTGCACCGCAGGTGGTAGACTAGAGCGGGTCTCTTTAGTGGAGGTTTGGAGATGGTAACTGGAACCTGGAAAACAACCACGGGAGAGAGACAAACTGGAACTAGGTTTGACAACCAAATCACTGACGCCTTCCTTGCTCAGGCACAGAATACTTATACCTGCAGCAAGGAAGGGATTGGCTAGGCAATTATGCAGATTACAATGGAAACAGCGGATTGGTGGAAATGAACAGGTGACAGAATCCAACATGGCTGCGCCCATGCAGACACTTGGAGGGAAGATTGGTTTGATAATCCATGTGGGAACTTTAACAGCAATGGCGGCGCCGGCAACAGTAAACAGGAGACGCCAGACTGATGAGTGCACATTTGAACCACGCGGGCAACAGCGGAGGCCGCGGCTGACATAAGCGCCACTCTGACATCCTGCATGCAGAAACTCAGGGACGGCGGCGGAGGCTGCGGGAGATGCCATTCAAGATGTAACATGGCGCCGCTGTGACAGCGTCTCAGAGTGACAGGAGAGGAGGCAGGAATGGGGACATCAGAATAACAGATGGGATCCGGTCCTGGAGCGCTGAGCCAGCCTTAGGAGGCATCTGAAAGGTAAGTTATGGCGTCCAGATACCCGGATCGTGACAGTATACACTAGAGGTCTTTCCGAACCCCCTAATCCTAACATTGTAATTTGCTTTAGGGCGCACCTCCAATTAGTCTAGTGTTTCTTGCTGCCTTTCCAATGAAGCAAGTTTAATTTAGTAATAGGTGAAAAACCATCCCTACAAAGGTGTTAATCAGAGACTTGGCTTTGTGGACACTTTTCAGAGAACAACTTTGTTAGCATAAAAGTAAAGCCAGAAAATGAAGAGCTGTTTAATCACTCAATTGGATTTTTTTGCCAGCATATTTCTTTTTCTCTGCAACCCACTGCTAAATTGTGCTTCCTAGCTGTTTTTATAAAATCACTGAATCAAATCTAACTCTGATTACATCAGAGAAGACCAGGTACCCTACACCATAACAGGGGGTTTGAAATCTTGACTTGTCTACTTAAAGATCACCAAAATCTGATCACAAGGTCAATTACGTCCCTGGGTGGGATTGAACCACCAACCTTTTGGTTAATAGCCAAACACACTAACCGATTGCGCCACAGAGACACTTTGCAAAAAGTACATACTGACAAAGGCTAATAAGCATTTATCTAGAACGTTTCCTAGAAAAACTTTAAAAAGTCAATAATCTGGAGAGTTTTTGTAAGATGTTTCTTCCATCAACCAATGAAGAAACACATTGGTACTTTCCCATGATGAGTGAGTGCTTCATGATCTACTGCACTTACATGTGCAGCAGAGTACTGCAATGGAAGCATGCTGGGCCCATAACCCAGAGGTAGGCAGATTGAAACTATCCTCTGCTATATGCATTTTTTTTGTTAATTAAAGTAATCCAAAACTGGGATTGATATTTTGGTTCTTTTATTTTTACTTAAAGTACAATAACTTTTACCATTTTAATTTGTTTTAATAGTATATTGACAGTATTGTTTTCTTTCAAAAATCCACTTAATTTTCTTTACCCTATTATTAAAATGGTAATTGACAAAAACAAACTACATTGTCACCAGAAGAGCAATACAAAATGTACAAGTGATATATTAAAATCATCTTTCCAGCATGAATTTCAATGATGCATTGGGGCAACGATTTTGTTAGCAACATCTTCACCCTTAAATAAAGATTTTCTTAATTCCTTACCTGTGTGCTAATTAGATATCACCTTGTTTTCACATTAAACAGACTTCCACATGAGAAAGCAGCAAGGATGCAGTGGCGTTAATGTTTCCTGGTGTCAACCCGTATTATTTAAGTAGACATTGAAATGAGGATGCATCTTGCTGCCTTTCCAATGAAGCAAATTTAATTTAGTAATAGGTGAAAAACCATCCCTACAAAGGTGTTAATCAGAGACTTGGCTTTGTGGACACTTTTCAGAGAACAAATTTGTTAGCATAAAAATAAAGCCAGAAAATTAAGAGCTGTTTAATCACTCAATTGGATTTTTTTACCAGCATATTTCTTTTTCTCTGCAACCCACTGCTAAATTGTGCTTCCTAGCTGTTTTTATAAAATCACTGAATCAAATCTAACTCTGATTACATCAGAGAAGGCCAGGTACCCTACACCATGGGTCTTCAACCTGCGGCCCTCCAGCTGCTGTGGAACTACATATTCCAGCATCCCCTGCC
Organism: Pseudophryne corroboree; assembly: GCF_028390025.1. NCBI lineage: Eukaryota > Metazoa > Chordata > Amphibia > Anura > Myobatrachidae > Pseudophryne > Pseudophryne corroboree. Next base: position 175,666,615 of record NC_086451.1, read on the forward strand.
TCAGTTTTAGCATGCCTGAATAGCAAAACTGTTGCGGTGCATGCTGGGATGTGTAGTTCCACAGCAGCTGGAGGGCCGCAGGTTGAAGACCAATGCCCTACACCATAAGAGGGGGTTTGAAATTTTGACTTGTCTACTTAAAGATCACCAAAATCTGATAACAAGGTCAATTACATCCCTGGGTGGGATTGAACCACCAACCTTTTGGTTTATAGCCGTACACACTAACCAATTGCGCCACAGAGACACTTTGCAAAAGTCTATACTGACAAAGGCTAATAAGCATTCATCTAAAACGTTTCCTAGAAAAACTTTAAAAAGTCAATAATCTGGAGAGTTTTTGTAAGATGTTTCTTCCATCAACCAACGAAGAAACACATTGGTACTTTCCCATGATGAGTGAGTGCTTCAGGATCTCTTGCACTTACATGTGCAGCAGAGTACAGCAATGGAAGCATGCTGGGCCCATAACCCAGCGGTAGGCAGATTGAAACTATCCTCTGCTATATGCATTTTTTTTTGTTAATTAAAGTAATCCAAAACTGGGATTGATATTTTGGCTCTTTTATTTTTACTTAAAGTACAATAACTTTTACCATTTTAATTTGTTTTAATAGTATATTGACAGTATAGTTTTCTTTAAAAAATCCACTTAATTTTCTTTACCCTATTAATAAAATGGTAATTGACAAAAACAAACTACATTGTCACCAGAAGAGCAATACAAAATGTACAAGTGATATATTAAAATCATCTTTCCAGCTTGAATTTCAATGATGCATTGGGGCAACGATTTTGTGAGAAACATTTTCACCCTTAAATAAAGATTTTCTTAATCCCTTACCTGTGTGCTAATTAGATATCACCTTGTTTTCACATTAAACAGACTTCTACATGAGAAAGCAGCAAGGATGCAGTGGCGGTAATGTTTCCTGGTGTCAACCTGTATTATTTCAGTAGACATTGAAATGAAGATGCATCTTGCTGCCTTTCCAATGAAGCAAGTTTAATTTAGTAATAGGTGAAAAACCATCCCTACAAAGGTGTTAATCAGAGACTTGGCTTTGTGGACACTTTTCAGAGAACAAATTTGTTAGCATAAAAATAAAGCCAGAAAATGAAGAGCTGTTTAAATCACTCAATTGGTTTTTTTTTGCCAGCATATTTCTTTTTCTCTGCAACCCACTGCTAAATTGTGCTTCCTATCTGTTTTTATAAAATCACTGAATCAAATCTAACTCTGATTACATCAGAGAAGGCCAGGTACCCTACACCATAACAGGGAGTTTGAAATTTTGACTTGTCTACTTAAAGATCACCAAAATCTGATAACAATGTCAATTACGTCCCTGGGTGGGATTGAACCACCAACCTTTCGGTTAGTAGGCAGACACACTAACCGATTGCGCCACAGAGACACTTTGTTAAAAGTACATACTGACAAAGGCTAATAAGCATACATCTAGAACGTTTCCTAGAAAAACTTTAAAAAGTCAATAATCTGGAGAGTTTTTGTAAGATGTTTCTTCCATCAACCAACGAAGAAACACATTGGTACTTTCCCATGATGAGTGAGTGCTTCAGGATCTCTTGCACTTACATGTGCAGCAGAGTACTGCAATGGAAGCATGCTGGGCCCATAACCCAGAGGTAGGCAGATTGAAACTATCCTTTGCTATATGCATTTTTTGTTGTTGATTTAAGTAATCAAAACTGGGATTGATATTTTTGCTCTTTTATTTTTACTTAAAGTACAATAACTTTTACCATTTTAATTTGTTTTAATAGTATATTGAAAGTATTGTTTTCTTTTAAAAATCCACTTAATTTTCTTTACCCTATTATTAAAATGGTAATTGACAAAAACAAACTACATTGTCACCAGAAGAGCAATACAAAATGTACAAGTGATATATTAAAATCATCTTTCCAGCTTGAATTTCAATGATGCATTGGGGCAACGATTTTGTGAGAAACATTTTCACCCTTAAATAAAGATTTTCTTAATTCCTTACCTGTGTGCTAATTAGATATCACCTTGTTTTCACATTAAACAGACTTCCACATGAGAAAGCAGCAAGGATGCAGTGGCGTTAATGTTTCCTGGTGTCAACCCGTATTATTTAAGTAGACATTGAAATGAGGATGCATCTTGCTGCCTTTCCAATGAAGCAAATTTAATTTAGTAATAGGTGAAAAACCATCCCTACAAAGGTGTTAATCAGAGACTTGGCTTTGTGGACACTTTTCAGAGAACAAATTTGTTAGCATAAAAATAAAGCCAGAAAATTAAGAGCTGTTTAATCACTCAATTGGATTTTTTTACCAGCATATTTCTTTTTCTCTGCAACCCACTGCTAAATTGTGCTTCCTAGCTGTTTTTATAAAATCACTGAATCAAATCTAACTCTGATTACATCAGAGAAGGCCAGGTACCCTACACCATAAGAGGGGGTTTGAAATTTTGACTTGTCTACTTAAAGATCACCAAAATCTGATAACAAGGTCAATTACGTCCCTGGGTGGGATTGAACCACCAACCTTTTGGTTTATAGCCGTACACACTAACCAATTGCGCCACAGAGACACTTTGCAAAAGTCTATACTGACAAAGGCTAATAAGCATTCATCTAAAACGTTTCCTAGAAAAACTTTAAAAAGTCAATAATCTGGAGAGTTTTTGTAAGATGTTTCTTCCATCAACCAACGAAGAAACACATTGGTACTTTCCCATGATGAGTGAGTGCTTCAGGATCTCTTGCACTTACATGTGCAGCAGAGTACAGCAATGGAAGCATGCTGGGCCCATAACCCAGCGGTAGGCAGATTGAAACTATCCTCTGCTATATGCATTTTTTTTTGTTAATTAAAGTAATCCAAAAACTGGGATTGATATTTTGGCTCTTTTATTTTTACTTAAAGTACAATAACTTTTACCATTTAAATTTGTTTTAATAGTATATTGACAGTATAGTTTTCTTTAAAAAATCCACTTAATTTTCTTTACCCTATTAATAAAATGGTAATTGACAAAAACAAACTACATTGTCACCAGAAGAGCAATACAAAATGTACAAGTGATATATTAAAATCATCTTTCCAGCTTGAATTTCAATGATGCATTGGGGCAACGATTTTGTGAGAAACATTTTCACCCTTAAATAAAGATTTTCTTAATCCCTTACCTGTGTGCTAATTAGATATCACCTTGTTTTCACATTAAACAGACTTCTACATGAGAAAGCAGCAAGGATGCAGTGGCGGTAATGTTTCCTGGTGTCAACCTGTATTATTTCAGTAGACATTGAAATGAAGATGCATCTTGCTGCCTTTCCAATGAAGCAAGTTTAATTTAGTAATAGGTGAAAAACCATCCCTACAAAGGTGTTAATCAGAGACTTGGCTTTGTGGACACTTTTCAGAGAACAAATTTGTTAGCATAAAAATAAAGCCAGAAAATGAAGAGCTGTTTAAATCACTCAATTGGTTTTTTTTTGCCAGCATATTTCTTTTTCTCTGCAACCCACTGCTAAATTGTGCTTCCTATCTGTTTTTATAAAATCACTGAATCAAATCTAACTCTGATTACATCAGAGAAGGCCAGGTACCCTACACCATAACAGGGAGTTTGAAATTTTGACTTGTCTACTTAAAGTTCACCAAAATCTGATAACAATGTCAATTACGTCCCTGGTTGGGATTGAACCACCAACCTTTCGGTTAGTAGCCAGACACACTAACCGATTGCGCCACAGAGACACTTTGTAAAAAGTACATACTGACAAAGGCTAATAAGCATACATCTAGAACGTTTCCTAGAAAAACTTTAAAAAGTCAATAATCTGGAGAGTTTTTGTAAGATGTTTCTTCCATCAATCAACGAAGAAACACATTGGTACTTTCCCATGATGAGTGAGTGCTTCAGGATCTCTTGCACTTACATGTGCAGCAGAGTACTGCAATGGAAGCATGCTGGGCCCATAACCCAGAGGTAGGCAGATTGAAACTATCCTTTGCTATATGCATTTTTTGTTGTTGATTTAAGTAATCAAAACTGGGATTGATATTTTTGCTCTTTTATTTTTACTTAAAGTACAATAACTTTTACCATTTTAATTTGTTTTAATAGTATATTGAAAGTATTGTTTTCTTTTAAAAATCCACTTAATTTTCTTTACCCTATTATTAAAATGGTAATTGACAAAAACAAACTACATTGTCACCAGAAGAGCAATACAAAATGTACAAGTGATATATTAAAATCATCTTTCCAGCTTGAATTTCAATGATGCATTGGGGCAACGATTTTGTGAGAAACATTTTCACCCTTAAATAAAGATTTTCTTAATTCCTTACCTGTGTGCTAATTAGATATCACCTTGTTTTCACATTAAACAGACTTCCACATGAGAAAGCAGCAAGGATGCAGTGGCGTTAATGTTTCCTGGTGTCAACCTGTATTATTTCAGTAGACATTGAAATGAGGATGCATCTTGCTGCCTTTCCAATGAAGCAAGTTTAATTTAGTAATAGGTGAAAAACCATCCTTACAAAGGTGTTAATCAGAGACTTGGCTTTGTGGACACTTTTCAGAGAACAAATTTGTTAGCATAAAAATAAAGCCAAAAAATGAAGAGCTGTTTAATCACTCAATTGGATTTTTTTGCCAGCATATTTCTTTTTCTCTGCAACCCACTGCTAAATTGTGCTTCCTAGCTGTTTTTAGAAAATCACTGAATCAAATCTAACTCTGATTACATCAGAGAAGGCCAGGTACCCTACACCATAAGAGGGGGTTTGACATTTTGACTTGTCTACTTAAAGATCACCAAAATCTGATAACAAGGTCAATTACGTCCCTGGGTGGGATTGAACCACCAACCTTTTGGTTAATAGCCGTGCACACTAACTGATTGCGCCACAGTGACACTTTGCAAAAGTCCATACTGACAAAGGCTAATAAGCATTCATCTAAAACGTTTCCTAGAAAAACTTTAAAAAGTCAATAATCTGGAGAGTTTTTGTAAGATGTTTCTTCCATCAACCAACGAAGAAACACATTGGTACTTTCCCATGATGAGTGAGTGCTTCATGATCTCTTGCACTTACATGTGCAGCAGAGTACAGCAATGGAAGCATGCTGGGCCCATAACCCAGCGGTAGGCAGATTGAAACTATCCTCTGCTATATGCATTTTTTTTTGTTAATTAAAGTAATCCAAAACTGGGATTGATATTTTGGCTTTTATTTTTACTTAAAGTACAATAACTTTTACCATTTTAATTTGTTTTAATAGTATATTGACAGTATTGTTTTCTTTCAAAAATCCACTTAATTTTCTTTACCCTATTATTAAAATGGTAATTGACAAAAACAAACTACATTGTCACCAGAAGAGCAATACAAAATGTACAAGTGATATATTAAAATCATCTTTCCAGCTTGAATTTCAATGATGCATTGGGGCAACGATTTTGTGAGAAACATCTTCACCCTTAAATAAAGATTTTCTTAATTCCTTACCTGTGTGCTAATTAGATATCACCTTGTTTTCACATTAAACAGACTTCCACATGAGAAAGCAGCAAGGACACAGTGGCGTTAATGTTTCCTGGTGTCATTCTGTATTATTTCAGTAGACATTGAAATGAGGATGTATCTTGCTGCCTTTCCAATGAAGCAAGTTTAATTTAGTAATAGGTGAAAAACCATCCCTACAAAGGTGTTAATCAGAGACTTGGCTTTGTGGACACTTTTCAAAGAACAAATTTGTTAGCATAAAAATAAAGCCAGAAAATGAAGAGCTGTTTAATCACTCAATTGGATTTTTTTTGCCAGCATATTTCTTTTTCTCTGCAACCCACTGCTAAAGTGTGCTTCCTAGCTGTTTTTATAAAATCACTGAATCAAATCTAACTCTGATTACATCAGAGAAGGCCTGGTACCCTACACCATAACAGGGGGTTTGAAATTTTGACTTGTCTACTTAAAGATCACCAAAATCTGATAACAAGGTCAATTACGTCCCTGGTTGGAATTGAACCACCAACCTTTTGGTTAGTAGCCGGACACACTAACCGATTGCGCCACAGAGACACTTTGCAAAAAGTACATACTGACAAAGTCTTATAAGCATACATCTAGAACGTTTCCTAGAAAAACTTTAAAAAGTCAATAATCTGGAGAGTTTTTGTAAGATGTTTCTTCCATCAACCAACGAAGAAACACATTGGTACTTTCCCATGATGACTGAGTGCTTCAGGATCTCTTGCACTTACATGTGCAGCAGAGTACTGCAATGGAAGCATGCTGGGCCCATAACCCAGAGGTAGGCAGATTGAAACTATCCTTTGCTATATGCATTTTTTTTTGTTAATTTAAGTAATCAAAACTGGGATTGATATTTTTGCTCTTTTATTTTTACTTAAAGTACAATAACTTTTACCATTTTAATTTGTTTTAATAGTATATTGACAGTATAGTTTTCTTTAAAAAATCCACTTAATTTTCTTTACCCTATTATTAAAAGGGTAATTGACAAAAACAAACTACATTGTCACCAGAAGAGCAATACAAAATGTACAAGTGATATATTAAAATCATCTTTCCTGCTTGAATTTCAATGATGCATTGGGGCAACGATTTTGTGAGAAACATCTTCACCCTTAAATAAAGATTTTCTGAATTCCTTACCTGTGTGCTAATTAGATATCACCTTGTTTTCACATTAAACAGACTTCTTCATGAGAAAGCAGCAAGGATGCAGTGGCGTTAATGTTTCCTGGTGTCAACCTGTATTATTTCTGTAGACATTGAAATGAGGATGCATCTTGCTGCCTTTCCAATGAAGCAAGTTTAATTTAGTTATAGGTGAAAAACCATCCCTACAAAGGTGTTAATCAGAGACTTGGCTTTGTGGACACTTTTTAGAGAACAAATTTGTTAGCATAAAAATAAAGGCTGAAAATGAAGAGCTGTTTAATCACTCAATTGGATTTTTCTGCCAGCATATTTTTTTTCTCTGCAACCCATTGCTAAATTGTGCTTCCTAGCTGTTTTTATAAAATCACTGAATCAAATCTAACTCTGATTACATCAGAGAAGGCCAGGTACCCTACACCATAAGAGGGGATTTGAAATTTTGACTTGTCTACTTAAAGATCACCAAAATCTGATAACAAGGTCAATTACGTCCCTGGGTGGGATTGAACCACCAACCTTTTGGTTTATAGCCGTACACACTAACTGATTGCGCCACAGAGACACTTTGCAAAAGTACATACTGACAAAGGCTAATAAGCATTCATCTAAAACGTTTCCTAGAAAAACTTTAAAAAGTCAATAATCTGGAGAGTTTTTGTAAGATGTTTCTTCCATCCACCAACGAAGAAACACATTGGTACTTTCCCATGATGAGTGAGTGCTTCAGGATCTCTTGCACTTACATGTGCAGCAGAGTATTGCAATGGAAGCATGCTGGGCCCATAACCCAGAGGTAGGCAGATTAAAACAATCCTCTGCTATATGCATTTTTTTTGTTAATTAAAGTAATCCAAAACTGGGATTGATATTTTTGCTCTTTTATTTTTCATTAAAGTACAATAACTTTTACCATTTTAATTTGTTTTAATAGTATATTGAAAGTATTGTTTTCTTTTAAAAATCCACTTAATTTTCTTTACCCTATTATTAAAATGGTAATTGACAAAAACAAACTACATTGTCACCAGAAGAGCAATACAAAATGTACAAGTGATATATTAAAATCATCTTTCCAGCTTGAATTTCAATGATGCATTGGGGCAACGATTTTGTGAGAAACATTTTCACCCTCATGACGCTGTCGGATTCTCGCGAGACTCGGATTCTATATAAGGAGCCGCGCGTCGCCGCCATTTTCACACGTGCATTGAGATTGATAGGGAGAGGACGTGGCTGGCGTCCTCTCCATTTAGATTAGGAGAGAGAGAGAGAGATTGACCTGAGGCTGATACTGTAGAAGAGAGTGCAGAGTTTAGTGACTGACCACAGTGACCACCAGCAGTGCAGTTGTTTTCTTTAATATATCCGTTCTCTGCCTGAAAAAAACGGTACACACAGTGACTCAGTCACATACCATATCTGTGTGCACTGCTCAGCCCAGTGTGCTGCATGCCTGCATCATCTATGTATATATATCTGACTGTGCTCAGCTCACACAGCTTATAATTGTGGGGGAGACTGGGGAGCACTGCAGTGCCAGTTATAGGTTATAGCAGGAGCCAGGAGTACAAGACAGTCACATACCATATCTGTGTGCACTGCTCAGCCCAGTGTGCTGCATCATCTATGTATATATATATTATATATCTGACTGTGCTCAGCTCACACAGCTTATAATTGTGGGGGAGACTGGGGAGCACTGCAGTGCCAGTTATAGGTTATAGCAGGAGCCAGGAGTACATATTATATTAAAATTAAACAGTGCACACTTTTGCTGCAGGAGTGCCACTGCCAGTGTGACTGACCAGTGACCTGACCACACTGACCACCAGTATAGTTAGTAGTATACTATATTGTGATTGCCTGAAAAAGTTAAACACTCGTCGTGTGACTTCACTTGTGTGGTGTTTTTTTTTTTATTCTATAAAAAACTCATTCTGCTGACAGACAGTGTCCAGCAGGTCCGTCATTATATAATATATATACCTGTCCGGCTGCAGTAGTGATATATATATATTTTTTATATAATTATTTATCATCCAGTCGCAGCAGACACAGTACGGTAGTTCACGGCTGTAGCTACCTCTGTGTCGGCACTCGGCAGTCCATCCATAATTGTATACCACCTACCCGTGGTTTTTTTTTCTTTCTTCTTTATACATACATACTACTACATCTCTTTATCAACCAGTCTATATTAGCAGCAGACACAGTACAGTACGGTAGTTCACGGCTGTGGCTACCTCTGTGTCGGCACTCGGCAGTCCGTCCATAATTGTATACCACCTAACCGTGGTTTTTTTTTCTTTCTTCTTCATACATACATACTACGACATCTCTTTATCAACCAGTCTATATTAGCAGCAGACACAGTACAGTACGGTAGTTCACGGCTGTGGCTACCTCTGTGTCGGCACTCGGCAGTCCGTCCATAATTGTATACCACCTAACCGTGGTTTTTTTTTCTTTCTTCTTCATACATACATACTACGACATCTCTATATCAACCAGTCTATATTAGCAGCAGACACAGTACAATACGGTAGTTCACGGCTGTGGCTACCTCTGTGTCGGCACTCGGCAGTCCGTCCATAATTGTATACCACCTAACCGTGGTTTTTTTTTCTTTCTTCTTTATACATACATACTACGACATCTCTTTATCAACCAGTCTATATTAGCAGCAGACACAGTACAGTACGGTAGTTCACGGCTGTGGCTACCTCTGTGTCGGCACTCGGCAGTCCGTCCATAATTGTATACCACCTAACCGTGGTTTTTTTTTCTTTCTTCTTCATACATACATACTACGACATCTCTTTATCAACCAGTCTATATTAGCAGCAGACACAGTACAGTACGGTAGTTCACGGCTGTGGCTACCTCTGTGTCGGCACTCGGCAGTCCGTCCATAATTGTATACCACCTAACAGTGTTTTTTTTTTCTTTCTTCTTCATACATACATACTACGACATCTCTTTATCAACCAGTCTATATTAGCAGCAGACACAGTACAGTACGGTAGTTCACGGCTGTGGCTACCTCTGTGTCGGCACTCGGCAGTCCGTCCATAATTGTATACCACCTAACCGTGGTTTTTTTTTCTTTCTTCTTTATACATACATACTACGACATCTCTTTATCAACCAGTCTATATTAGCAGCAGACACAGTACAGTACGGTAGTTCACGGCTGTGGCTACCTCTGTGTCGGCACTCGGCAGTCCGTCCATAATTGTATACCACCTAACCGTGGTTTTTTTTTCTTTCTTCTTCATACATACATACTACGACATCTCTTTATCAACCAGTCTATATTAGCAGCAGACACAGTACGGTAGTTCACGGCTGTAGCTACCTCTGTGTCGGCACTCGGCAGTCCGTCCATAATTGTATACTAGTATCCATCCATCTCCATTGTTTACCTGAGGTGCCTTTTAGTTGTGCCTATTAAAATATGGAGAACAAAAATGTTGAGGTTCCAAAATTAGGGAAAGATCAAGATCCACTTCCACCTCGTGCTGAAGCTGCTGCCACTAGTCATGGCCGAGACGATGAAATGCCAGCAACGTCGTCTGCCAAGGCCGATGCCCAATGTCATAGTACAGAGCATGTCAAATCCAAAACACCAAATATCAGTAAAAAAAGGACTCCAAAACCTAAAATAAAATTGTCGGAGGAGAAGCGTAAACTTGCCAATATGCCATTTACCACACGGAGTGGCAAGGAACGGCTGAGGCCCTGGCCTATGTTCATGGCTAGTGGTTCAGCTTCACATGAGGATGGAGGCACTCAGCCTCTCGCTAGAAAAATGAAAAGACTCAAGCTGGCAAAAGCAGTAGCACCGCAAAGAACTGTGCGTTCTTCGAAATCCCAAATCCACAAGGAGAGTCCAATTGTGTCGGTTGCGATGCCTGACCTTCCCAACACTGGACGTGAAGAGCATGCGCCTTCCACCATTTGCACGCCCCCTGCAAGTGCTGGAAGGAGCACCCGCAGTCCAGTTCCTGATAGTCAGATTGAAGATGTCAGTGTTGAAGTACACCAGGATGAGGAGGATATGGGTGTTGCTGGCGCTGGGGAGGAAATTGACCAGGAGGATTCTGATGGTGAGGTGTTTTGTTTAAGTCAGGCACCCGGGGAGACACCTGTTGTCCGTGGGAGGAATATGGCCGTTGACATGCCTGGTGAAAATACCAAAAAAATCAGCTCTTCGGTGTGGAACTATTTTAACAGAAATGCGGACAACAGGTGTCAAGCCGTGTGTTCCCTTTGTCAAGCTGTAATAAGTAGGGGTAAGGACGTTAACCACCTCGGAACATCCTCCCTTATACGTCACCTGCAGCGCATTCATAATAAGTCAGTGACAAGTTCAAAAACTTTGGGTGACAGCGGAAGCAGTCCACTGACCAGTAAATCCCTTCCTCTTGTAACCAAGCTCACGCAAACCACCCCACCAACTCCCTCAGTGTCAATTTCCTCCTTCCCCAGGAATGCCAATAGTCCTGCAGGCCATGTCACTGGCAATTCTGACGAGTCCTCTCCTGCCTGGGATTCCTCCGATGCATCCTTGCGTGTAACGCCTACTGCTGCTGGCGCTGCTGTTGTTGCTGCTGGGAGTCGATGGTCATCCCAGAGGGGAAGTCGTAAGCCCACTTGTACTACTTCCAGTAAGCAATTGACTGTTCAACAGTCCTTTGCGAGGAAGATGAAATATCACAGCAGTCATCCTGCTGCAAAGCGGATAACTGAGGCCTTGACAACTATGTTGGTGTTAGACGTGCGTCCGGTATCCGCCGTTAGTTCACAGGGAACTAGACAATTTATTGAGGCAGTGTGCCCCCGTTACCAAATACCATCTAGGTTCCACTTCTCTAGGCAGGCGATACCGAAAATTTACACAGACCTCAGAAAAAGACTCACCAGTGTCCTAAAAAATGCAGTTGTACCCAATGTCCACTTAACCACGGACATGTGGACAAGTGGAGCAGGGCAGGGTCAGGACTATATGACTGTGACAGCCCACTGGGTAGATGTATGGACTCCCGCCGCAAGAACAGCAGCGGCGGCACCAGTAGCAGCATCTCGCAAACGCCAACTCTTTCCTAGGCAGGCTACGCTTTGTATCACCGGTTTCCAGAATACGCACACAGCTGAAAACCTCTTACGGCAACTGAGAAAGATCATCGCGGAATGGCTTACCCCAATTGGACTCTCCTGTGGATTTGTGGCATCGGACAACGCCAGCAATATTGTGTGTGCATTAAATATGGGCAAATTCCAGCACGTCCCATGTTTTGCACATACCTTGAATTTGGTGGTGCAGAATTATTTAAAAAACGACAGGGGCGTGCAAGAGATGCTGTCGGTGGCCAGAAAAATTGCGGGACACTTTCGGCGTACAGGCACCACGTACAGAAGACTGGAGCACCACCAAAAACTACTGAACCTGCCCTGCCATCATCTGAAGCAAGAAGTGGTAACGAGGTGGAATTCAACCCTCTATATGCTTCAGAGGTTGGAGGAGCAGCAAAAGGCCATTCAAGCCTATACAATTGAGCACGATATAGGAGGTGGAATGCACCTGTCTCAAGCGCAGTGGAGAATGATTTCAACGTTGTGCAAGGTTCTGATGCCCTTTGAACTTGCCACACGTGAAGTCAGTTCAGACACTGCCAGCCTGAGTCAGGTCATTCCCCTCATCAGGCTTTTGCAGAAGAAGCTGGAGACATTGAAGGAGGAGCTAACACGGAGCGATTCCGCTAGGCATGTGGGACTTGTGGATGGAGCCCTTAATTCGCTTAACAAGGATTCACGGGTGGTCAATCTGTTGAAATCAGAGCACTACATTTTGGCCACCGTGCTCGATCCTAGATTTAAAGCCTACCTTGGATCTCTCTTTCCGGCAGACACAAGTCTACTGGGGTTGAAAGACCTGCTGGTGAGAAAATTGTCAAGTCAAGCGGAACGCGACCTGTCAACATCTCCTCCTTCACATTCTCCCGCAACTGGGGGTGCGAGGAAAAGGCTCAGAATTCCGAGCCCACCCGCTGGCGGTGATGCAGGGCAGTCTGGAGCGACTGCTGATGCTGACATCTGGTCCGGACTGAAGGACCTGACAACGATTACGGACATGTCGTCTACTGTCACTGCATATGATTCTCTCACCATTGAAAGAATGGTGGAGGATTATATGAGTGACCGCATCCAAGTAGGCACGTCACACAGTCCATACTTATACTGGCAGGAAAAAGAGGCAATTTGGAGGCCATTGCACAAACTGGCTTTATTCTACCTAAGTTGCCCTCCCACAAGTGTGTACTCCGAAAGAGTGTTTAGTGCCGCCGCTCACCTTGTCAGCAATCGGCGTACGAGGTTACATCCAGAAAATGTGGAGAAGATGATGTTCATTAAAATGAATTATAATCAATTCCTCCGCGGAGACATTGACCAGCAGCAATTGCCTCCACAAAGTACACAGGGAGCTGAGATGGTGGATTCCAGTGGGGACGAATTGATAATCTGTGAGGAGGGGGATGTACACGGTGATATATCGGAGGGTGATGATGAGGTGGACATCTTGCCTCTGTAGAGCCAGTTTGTGCAAGGAGAGATTAATTGCTTCTTTTTTGGGGGGGGGTCCAAACCAACCCGTCATATCAGTCACAGTCGTGTGGCAGACCCTGTCACTGAAATGATGGGTTGGTTAAAGTGTGCATGTCCTGTTTTGTTTATACAACATAAGGGTGGGTGGGAGGGCCCAAGGACAATTCCATCTTGCACCTCTTTTTTCTTTTATTTTTCTTTGCGTCATGTGCTGTTTGGGGAGGGTTTTTTGGAAGGGACATCCTGCGTGACACTGCAGTGCCACTCCTAAATGGGCCCGGTGTTTGTGTCGGCCACTAGGGTCGCTAATCTTACTCACACAGTCAGCTACCTCATTGCGCCTCTTTTTTTCTTTGCGTCATGTGCTGATTGGGGAGGGTTTTTTGGAAGGGACATCCTGCGTGACACTGCAGTGCCACTCCTAAATGGGCCCGGTGTTTGTGTCGGCCACTAGGGTCGCTAATCTTACTCACACAGTCAGCTACCTCATTGCGCCTCTTTTTTTCTTTGCGTCATGTGCTGATTGGGGAGGGTTTTTTGGAAGGGACATCCTGCGTGACACTGCAGTGCCACTCCTAAATGGGCCCGGTGTTTGTGTCGGCCACTAGGGTCGCTAATCTTACTCACACAGTAAGCTACCTCATTGCGCCTCTTTTTTTCTTTGCGTCATGTGCTGATTGGGGAGGGTTTTTTGGAAGGGACATCCTGCGTGACACTGCAGTGCCACTCCTAAATGGGCCCGGTGTTTGTGTCGGCCACTAGGGTCGCTAATCTTACTCACACAGTCAGCTACCTCATTGCGCCTCTTTTTTTCTTTGCGTCATGTGCTGATTGGGGAGGGTTTTTTGGAAGGGACATCCTGCGTGACACTGCAGTGCCACTCCTAAATGGGCCCGGTGTTTGTGTCGGCCACTAGGGTCGCTAATCTTACTCACACAGTCAGCTACCTCATTGCGCCTCTTTTTTTCTTTGCGTCATGTGCTGATTGGGGAGGGTTTTTTGGAAGGGACATCCTGCGTGACACTGCAGTGCCACTCCTAAATGGGCCCGGTGTTTGTGTCGGCCACTAGGGTCGCTAATCTTACTCACACAGTCAGCTACCTCATTGCGCCTCTTTTTTTCTTTGCGTCATGTGCTGATTGGGGAGGGTTTTTTGGAAGGGACATCCTGCATGACACTGCAGTGCCACTCCTAAATGGGCCCGGTGTTTGTGTCGGCCACTAGGGTCGCTAATCTTACTCACACAGTCAGCTACCTCATTGCGCCTCTTTTTTTCTTTGCGTCATGTGCTGATTGGGGAGGGTTTTTTGGAAGGGACATCCTGCGTGACACTGCAGTGCCACTCCTAAATGGGCCCGGTGTTTGTGTCGGCCACTAGGGTCGCTTATCTTACTCACACAGTCAGCTACCTCATTGCGCCTCTTTTTTTCTTTGCATCATGTGCTGATTGGGGAGGGTTTTTTGGAAGGGACATCCTGCGTGACACTGCAGTGCCACTCCTAGATGGGCCAGGTGTTTGTGTCGGCCACTAGTGTCGCTTAGCTTAGTCATCCAGCGACCTTGGTGCAAATTTTAGGACTAAAAATAATATTGTGAGGTGTGAGGTATTCAGAATAGACTGAAAATGAGTGGAAATTATGGTTTTTGAGGTTAATAATAATATGGGATCAAAATGACCCCCAAATTCTATGATTTAAGCTGTTTTTTAGGGTTTTTTGAAAAAAACACCCGAATCCAAAACACACCCGAATCCGACAAAAAAAATTCGGTGAGGTTTTGCCAAAACGCGGTCGAACCCAAAACACGGCCGCGGAACCGAACCCAAAACCAAAACACAAAACCTGAAAAATTTCAGGCGCTCATCTCTAATTGAAACTATCCTTTGCTATATGCATTTTTTTTTGTTAATTTAAGTAATCAAAACTGGGATTGATATTTTTGCTCTTTTATTTTTACTTAAAGTACAATAACTTTTACCATTTTAATTTGTTTTAATAGTATATTGACAGTATAGTTTTCTTTAAAAAATCCACTTAATTTTCTTTACCCTATTATTAAAAGGGTAATTGACAAAAACAAACTACATTGTCACCAGAAGAGCAATACAAAATGTACAAGTGATATATTAAAATCATCTTTCCAGCTTGAATTTCAATGATGCATTGGGGCAACGATTTTGTGAGAAACATCTTCACCCTTAAATAAAGATTTTCTTAATTCCTTACCTGTGTGCTAATTACATGTCACCTTGTTTTCACATAAAACAGACTTCTACATGAGAAAGCAGCAAGGATGCAGTGGCGTTAATGTTTCCTGGTGTCAACCTGTATTATTTCAGTAGACATTGAAATGAGGATGCATCTTGCTGCCTTTCCAATGAAGCAAGTTTAATTTAGTAATAGGTGAAAAACCATCCTTACAAAGGTGTTAATCAGAGACTTGGCTTTGTGGACACTTTTCAGAGAACAAATTTGTTAGCATAAAAATAAAGGCAGAAAATGAAGAGCTGTTTAATCACTCAATTGGATTTTTCTACCAGCATATTTTTTTTCTCTGCAACCCATTGCTAAATTGTGCTTCCTAGCTGTTTTTTATAAAATCACTGAATCAAATCTAACTCCGATTACATCAGAGAAGGCCAGGTACCCTACACCAAAAGAGGGGGTTTGAAATTTTGACTTGTCTACTTAAATATCACCAAAACCTGATCACAATGTCAATCATGTCCCTGGGTGGGATTGAACCACCAACCTTTTGGTTAGTAGCCAGACACACTAACCGATTGCGCCACAGAGACACTTTGCAAAAAGTACATACTGACAAAGGCTAATAAGCATTAATCTAGAACGTTTCCTAGAAAAACTTTAAAAAGTCAATAATCTGGAGAGTTTTTGTAAGAATTTTCTTAAATCAACCAACGAAGAAACACATTGGTACTTTCCCATGATGAGTGAGTGCTTCAGGATCTCTTGCACTTACATGTGCAGCAGAGTACAGCAATGGAAGCATGCTGGGCCCATAACCCAGCGGTAGGCAGATTGAAACTATCCTCTGCTATATGCATTTTTTTTTGTTAATTAAAGTAATCCAAAACTGGGATTGATATTTTGGCTCTTTTATTTTTACTTAAAGTACAATAACTTTTACCATTTTAATTTGTTTTAATAGTATATTGACAGTATTGTTTTCTTTCAAAAATCCACTTAATTTTCTTTACCCTATTATTAAAATGGTAATTGACAAAAACAAACTACATTGTCACCAGAAGAGCAATACAAAATGTACAAGTGATATATTAAAATCATCTTTCCAGCTTGAATTTCAATGATGCATTGGGGCAACGATTTTGTGAGAAACATCTTCACCCTTAAATAAAGATTTTCTTAATTCCTTACCTGTGTGCTAATTAGATATCACCTTGTTTTCACATTAAACAGACTTCCACATGAGAAAGCAGCAAGGATACAGTGGCGTTAATGTTTCCTGGTGTCAACCTGTATTATTTCAGTAGACATTGAATTGAGGATGCATCTTGCTGCCTTTCCAATGAAGCAAGTTTAATTTAGTAATAGGTGAAAAACCATCCCTACAAAGGTGTTAATCAGAGACTTGGCTTTGTGGACACTTTTCAAAGAACAAATTTGTTAGCATAAAAATAAAGCCAGAAAATGAAGAGCTGTTTAATCACTCAATTGGATTTTTTTTGCCAGCATATTTCTTTTTCTCTGCAACCCACTGCTAAATTGTGCTTCCTAGCTGTTTTTATAAAATCACTGAATCAAATCTAACTACATCAGAGAAGGCCAGGTACCCTACACCATAACAGGGGGTTTGAAATTTTGACTTGTCTACTTAAAGATCACCAAAATCTGATAACAAGGTCAATTACGTCCCTGGTTGGGATTGAACCACCAACCTTTTGGTTAGTAGCCGGACACACTAACCGATTGCGCCACAGAGACACTTCCCAAAAAGTACATACTGACAAAGGCTAATAAGCATACATCTAGAACGTTTCCTAGAAAAACTTTAAAAAGTCAATAATCTGGAGAGTTTTTGTAAAATGTTTCTTCCATCAACCAACGAAGAAACACATTGGTACTTTCCCATGATGAGTGAGTGTTTCAGGATCTCTTGCACTTACATGTGCAGCAGAGTACTGCAATGGAAGCATGCTGGGCCCATAACCCAGAGGTAGGCAGATTGAAACTATCCTTTGCTATATGCATTTTTTTTTTGTTAATTTAAGTAATCAAACTGGGATTGATATTTTTGCTCTTTTATTTTTACTTGAAGTACAATAACTTTTACCATTTTAATTTGTTTGAATAGTATATTGACAGTATAGTTTTCTTTAAAAAATCCACTTAATTTTCTTTACCCTATTATTAAAAGGGTAATTGACAAAAACAAACTACATTGTCACCAGAAGAGCAATACAAAATGTACAAGTGATATATTAAAATCATCTTTCCAGCTTGAATTTCAATGATGCATTGGGGCAACGATTTTGTGAGAAACATTTTCACCCTTAAATAAAGATTTTCTTAATTCCTTACCTGTGTGCTAATTAGATATCACCTTGTTTTCACATTAAACAGACTTCCACATGAGAAAGCAGCAAGGATGCATGGCGTTAATGTTTCCTGGTGTCAACCTGTATTATTTCAGTAGACATTGAAATGAGGATGCATCTTGCTGCCTTTCCAATGAAGCAAGTTTAATTTAGTAATAGGTGAAAAACCATCCCTACAAAGGTGTTAATCAGAGACTTGGCTTTGTGGACACTTTTCAGAGAACAAATTTGTTAGCATAAAAATAAAGCCAGAAAATGAAGAGCTGTTTAATCACTCAATTGGATTTTTTTTTGCCAGCATATTTCTTTTTCTCTGCAACCCACTGCTAAATTGTGCTTCCTAGCTGTTTTTATATAAAATCAATGAATCAAATCTAACTCTGATTACATCAGAGAAGGCCAGGTACCCTACACCATAAGAGGGGATTTGAAATTTTGACTTGTCTACTTAAAGATCACCAAAATCTGATAACAAGGTCAATTACGTCCCTGGGTGGGATTGAACTACCAACCTTTTGGTTAATAGCCGTGCACACTAACTGATTGCGCCACAAAGACACTTTGCAAAAGTGCATACTGACAAAGGCTAATAAGCATACATCTAGAACGTTTCCTAGAAAAACTTTAAAAAGTCAATAATCTGGAGAGTTTTTGTAAGATGTTTCTTCCATCAACCAACGAAGAAACACATTGGTACTTTCCCATGATGACTGAGTGCTTCAGGATCTCTTGCACTTACATGTGCAGCAGAGTACTGCAATGGAAGCATGCTGGGCCCATAACCCAGAGGTAGGCAGATTGAAACTATCCTTTGCTATATGCATTTTTTTTTGTTCATTTAAGTAATCAAAACTGGGATTGATATTTTTGCTCTTTTATTTTTACTTAAAGTACAATAACTTTTACCATTTTAATTTGTTTTAATAGTATATTGACAGTATAGTTTTCTTTAAAAAATCCACTTAATTTTCTTTACCCTATTATTAAAAGGGTAATTTACAAAAACAAACTACATTGTCACCAGAAGAGCAATACAAAATGTACAAGTGATATATTAAAATCATCTTTCCAGCTTGAATTTCAATGATGCATTGGGGCAACGATTTTGTGAGAAACATCTTCACCCTTAAAAAAAAAGATTTTCTTAATTCCTTACCTGTGTGCTAATTAGATATCACCTTGTTTTCACATTAAACAGACTTCCACATGAGAAAGCAGCAAGGATGCAGTGGCGTTAATGTTTCCTGGTGTCAACCCGTATTATTTCAGTAGACATTGAAATGAGGATGCATCTTGCTGCCTTTCCAATGAAGCAAGTTTAATTTAGTAATAGGTGAAAAACCATCCCTACAAATGTGTTAATCAGAGACTTGTCTTTGTGGACACTTTTCAGAGAACAAATTTGTTAGCATAAAAATAAAGCCAGAAAATGAAGAGCTGTTTAATCACTCAATTGGATTTTTTTGCCAGCATATTTCTTTTTCTCTGCAACCCACTGCTAAATTGTGCTTCCTAGCTGTTTTTATAAAATCACTGAATCAAATCTAACTCTGATTACATCAGAGAAGGCCAGGTACCCTACACCATAAGAGGGGGTTTGAAATTTTGACTTGTCTACTTAAAGATCACCAAAATCTGATAACAAGGTCAATTACGTGCCTGGGTGGGATTGAACCACCAACCTTTTGGTTTATAGCCGTACACAATAACTGATTGCACCACAGAGACACTTTGCAAAAGTACTTACTGACATAGGCTAATAAGCATTCATCTAAAACGTTTCCTAGAAAAACTTTAAAAAGTCAATAATCTGGAGAGTTTTTGTAAGATGTTTCTTCCATCCACCAACAAAGAAACACATTGGTACTTTCCCATGATGAGTGAGTGCTTCAGGATCTCTTGCACTTACATGTGCAGCAGAGTACTGCAATGGAAGCATGCTGGGCCCATAACCCAGAGGTAGGCAGATTAAAACTATCCTCTGCTATATGCATTTTTTTTGTTAATTAAAGTAATCCAAAACTGGGATTGATATTTTTGCTCTTTTATTTTTCATTAAAGTACAATAACTTTTACCATTTTAATTTGTTTTAATAGTATATTGAAAGTATTGTTTTCTTTTAAAAATCCACTTAATTTTCTTTACCCTATTATTAAAAGGGTAATTTACAAAAACAAACTACATTGTCACCAGAAGAGCAATACAAAATGTACAAGTGATATATTAAAATCATCTTTCCAGCTTGAATTTCAATGATGCATTGGGGCAACGATTTTGTGAGAAACATTTTCACCCTTAAATAAAGATTTTCTTAATTCCTTACCTGTGTGCTAATTAGATATCACCTTGTTTTCACATTAAACAGACTTCCACATGAGAAAGCAGCAAGGATGCAGTGGCGTTAATGTTTCCTGGTGTCAACCTGTATTATTTCAGTAGACATTGAAATGAGGATGCATCTTGCTGCCTTTCCAATGAAGCAAGTTTAATTTAGTAATAGGTGAAAAACCATCCTTACAAAGGTGTTAATCAGAGACTTGGCTTTGTGGAAACTTTTCAGAGAACAAATTTGTTAGCATAAAAATAAAGCCAGAAAATTAAGAGCTGTTTAATCACTCAATTGGATTTTTTTGCCAGCATATTTCTTTTTCTCTGCAACCCACTGCTAAATTGTGCTTCCTAGCTGTTTTTATAAAATCACTGAATCAAATCTAACTCTGATTACATCAGAGAAGGCCAGGTACCCTACACCATAAGAGGGGGTTTGAAATTTTGTCTTGTCTACTTAAAGATCACCAAAATCTGATAACAAGGTCAATTACGTCCCTGGGTGGGATTGAACCACCAACCTTTTGGTTAATAGCCATACACACTAACTGATTGCGCAACAGAGACACTTTGCAAAAGTCCATACTGACAAAGGCTAATAAGCATTCATCTAAAACGTTTCCTTGAAAAATTTTAAAAAAGTCAATAATCTGGAGAGTTTTTGTAAGATGTTTCTTCCATCAACCAACGAAGAAACACATTGGTACTTTCCCATGATGAGTGAGTGCTTCAGGATCTCTTGCACTTACATGTGCAGCAGAGTACAGCAATGGAAGCATGCTGGGCCCATAACCCAGCGGTAGGCAGATTGAAACTATCCTTTGTTATATGCATTTTCTTTGTTAATTTAAGTAATCAAAACTGGGATTGATATTTTTGCTCTTTTATTTTTACTTGAAGTACAATAACTTTTACCATTTTAATTTGTTTGAATAGTATATTGACAGTATAGTTTTCTTTAAAAAATCCACTTAATTTTCTTTACCCTATTATTAAAAGGGTAATTGACAAAAACAAACTACATTGTCACCAGAAGAGCAATACAAAATGTACAAGTGATATATTAAAATCATCTTTCCAGCTTGAATTTCAATGATGCATTGGGGCAACGATTTTGTGAGAAACATCTTCACCCTTAAATAAAGATTTTCTTAATTCCTTACCTGTGTGCTAATTAGATATCACCTTGTTTTCACATTAAACAGACTTCTACATGAGAAAGCAGCAAGGATGCAGTGGCGTTAATGTTTCCTGGTGTCAACCTGTATTATTTCAGTAGAAATTGAAATGAGGATGCATCTTGCTGCCTTTCCAATGAAGCAAGTTTAATTTAGTAATAGGTGAAAAACCATCCCTACAAAGGTGTTAATCAGAGACTTGGCTTTGTGGACACTTTTCAGAGAACAAATTTGTTAGCATAAAAATAAAGCCAGAAAATGAAGAGCTGTTTAATCACTCAATTGGATTTTTTTTGCCAGCATATTTCTTTTTCTCTGCAACCCACTGCTAAATTGTGCTTCCTATCTGTTTTTATAAAATCCTTGAATCAAATCTAACTCTGATTACATCAGAGAAGGCCAGGTACCCTACACCATAACAGGGGGTTTGAAATTTTGACTTGTCTACTTAAAGATCACCAAAATCTGATAACAAGGTCAATTACGTCCCTGGGTGGGATTGAATCACCAACCTTTTGGTTAGTAGCCAGACACACTAACCAATTGCGCCACAGAGACACTTTGTAAAAATTACGTCCTGACAAAGGCTAATAAGCATACATCTAGAACGTTTCCTAGAAAAACTTTAAAAAGTCAATAATCTGGAGAGTTTTTGTAAGATGTTTCTTCCATCAACCAACGAAGAAACACATTGGTACTTTCCCATGATGAGTGAGTGCTTCAGGATCTCTTGCACTTATATGTGCAGCAGAGTACTGCAATGGAAGCATGCTGGGCCCATAACCCAGAGGTAGGCAGATTGAAACTATCCTTTGCTATATGCATTTTTTTTTTGTTAATTAAAGTAATCCAAAACTGGGATTGATATTTTGGTTCTTTTATTTTTACTTAAAGTACAATAACTTTTACCATTTTAATTTGTTTTAATAGTATATTGACAGTATTGTTTTCTTTCAAAAATCCACTTAATTTTCTTTACCCTATTATTAAAATGGTAATTGACAAAAACAAACTACATTGTCACCAGAAGAGCAATACAAAATGTACAAGTGATATATTAAAATCATCTTTCCAGCTTGAATTTCAATGATGCATTGGGGCAACGATTTTGTGAGAAACATCTTCACCCTTAAATAAAGATTTTCTTAATTCCTTACCTGTGTGCTAATTAGATATCACCTTGTTTTCACATTAAACAGACTTCCACATGAGAAAGCAGCAAGGATGCAGTGGCGTTAATGTTTCCTGGTGTCAACCCGTATTATTTCAGTAGACATTGAAATGAGGATGCATCTTGCTGCCTTTCCAATGAAGCAAATTTAATTTAGTAATAGGTGAAAAACCATCCCTACAAATGTGTTAATCAGAGACTTGGCTTTGTGGACACTTTTCAGAGAACAAATTTGTTAGCATAAAAATAAAGCCAGAAAATTAAGAGCTGTTTAATCACTCAATTGGATTTTTTTGCCAGCATATTTCTTTTTCTCTGCAACCCACTGCTAAATTGTGCTTCCTAGCTGTTTTTATAAAATCACTGAATCAAATCTAACTCTGATTACATCAGAGAAGGCCAGGTACCCTACACCATAAGAGGGGGTTTGAAATTTTGACTTGTCTACTTAAAGATCACCAAAATCTGATAACAAGGTCAATTACGTGCCTGGGTGGGATTGAACCACCAACCTTTTGGTTTATAGCCGTACACACTAACTGATTGCGCCACAGAGACACTTTGCAAAAGTACTTACTGACATAGGCTAATAAGCATTCATTTAAAACGTTTCCTAGAAAAACTTTAAAAAGTCAATAATCTGGAGAGTTTTTGTAAGATGTTTCTTCCATCCACCAACAAAGAAACACATTGGTACTTTCCCATGATGAGTGAGTGCTTCAGGATCTCTTGCACTTACATGTGCAGCAGAGTACTGCAATGCAAGCATGCTGGGCCCATAACCCAGAGGTAGGCAGATTAAAACTATCCTCTGCTATATGCATTTTTTTTGTTAATTAAAGTAATCCAAAACTGGGATTGATATTTTTGCTCTTTTATTTTTCATTAAAGTACAATAACTTTTACCATTTTAATTTGTTTTAATAGTATATTGAAAGTCTTGTTTTCTTTTAAAAATCCACTTAATTTTCTTTACCCTATTATTAAAATGGTAATTGACAAAAACAAACTACATTGTCACCAGAAGAGCAATACAAAATGTACAAGTGATATATTAAAATCATCTTTCCAGCTTGAATTTCAATGATGCATTGGGGCAACGATTTTGTGAGAAACATTTTCACCCTTAAATAAAGATTTTCTTAATTCCTTACCTGTGTGCTAATTAGATATCACCTTGTTTTCACATTAAACAGACTTCCACATGAGAAAGCAGCAAGGATGCAGTGGCGTTAATGTTTCCTGGTGTCAACCTGTATTATTTCAGTAGACATTGAAATGAGGATGCATCTTGCTGCCTTTCCAATGAAGCAAGTTTAATTTAGTAATAGGTGAAAAACCATCCTTACAAAGGTGTTAATCAGAGACTTTGCTTTGTGGAAACTTTTCAGAGAACAAATTTGTTAGCATAAAAATAAAGCCAGAAAATGAAGAGCTGTTTAATCACTCAATTGGATTTTTTTGCCAGCATATTTCTTTTTCTCTGCAACCCACTGCTAAATTGTGCTTCCTAGCTGTTTTTATAAAATCAGTGAATCAAATCTAACTCTGATTACATCAGAGAAGGCCAGGTACCCTACACCATAAGAGGGGGTTTGAAATTTTGACTTGTCTACTTAAAGATCACCAAAATCTGATAACAAGGTCAATTACGTCCCTGGGTGGGATTGAACCACCAACCTTTTGGTTAATAGCCATACACACTAACTGATTGCGCCACAGAGACACTTTGCAAAAGTACCTACTGACAAAGGCTAATAAGCATTCATCTAAAACGTTTCCTTGAAAAACTTTAAAAAGTCAATAATCTGGAGAGTTTTTGTAAGATGTTTCTTCCATCAACCAACGAAGAAACACATTGGTACTTTCCCATGATGAGTGAGTGCTTCAGGATCTCTTGCACTTACATGTGCAGCAGAGTACAGCAATGGAAGCATGCTGGGCCCATAACCCAGCGGTAGGCAGATTGAAACTATCCTTTGCTATATGCATTTTTTTTGTTAATTTAAGTAATCAAAACTGGGATTGATATTTTTGCTCTTTTATTTTTACTTGAAGTACAATAACTTTTACCATTTTAATTTGTTTGAATAGTATATTGACAGTATAGTTTTCTTTAAAAAATCCACTTAATTTTCTTTACCCTATTATTAAAAGGGTAATTGACAAAAACAAACTACATTGTCACCAGAAGAGCAATACAAAATGTACAAGTGATATATTAAAATCATCTTTCCAGCTTGAATTTCAATGATGCATTGGGGCAACGATTTTGTGAGAAACATCTTCACCCTTAAATAAAGATTTTCTTAATTCCTTACCTGTGTGCTAATTAGATATCACCTTGTTTTCACATTAAACAGACTTCCACATGAGAAAGCAGCAAGGATGCAGTGGCGTTAATGTTTCCTGGTGTCAACCTGTATTATTTCAGTAGAAATTGAAATGAGGATGCATCTTGCTGCCTTTCCAATGAAGCAAGTTTAATTTAGTAATAGGTGAAAAACCATCCCTACAAAGGTGTTAATCAGAGACTTGGCTTTGTGGACACTTTTCAGAGAACAAATTTGTTAGCATAAAAATAAAGCCAGAAAATGAAGAGCTGTTTAATCACTCAATTGGATTTTTTTTGCCAGCATATTTCTTTTTCTCTGCAACCCACTGCTAAATTGTGCTTCCTATCTGTTTTTATAAAATCCTTGAATCAAATCTAACTCTGATTACATCAGAGAAGGCCAGGTACCCTACACCATAACAGGGGGTTTGAAATTTTGACTTGTCTACTTAAAGATCACCAAAATCTGATAACAAGGTCAATTACGTGCCTGGGTGGGATTGAACCACTAACCTTTTGGTTTATAGCCGTACACACTAACTGATTGCGCCACAGAGACACTTTGCAAAAGTACTTACTGACATAGGCTAATAAGCATTCATTTAAAACGTTTCCTAGAAAAACTTTAAAAAGTCAATAATCTGGAGAGTTTTTGTAAGATGTTTCTTCCATCCACCAACAAAGAAACACATTGGTACTTTCCCATGATGAGTGAGTGCTTCAGGATCTCTTGCACTTACATGTGCAGCAGAGTACTGCAATGGAAGCATGCTGGGCCCATAACCCAGAGGTAGGCAGATTAAAACTATCCTCTGCTATATGCATTTTTTTTGTTAATTAAAGTAATCCAAAACTGGGATTGATATTTTTGCTCTTTTATTTTTCATTAAAGTACAATAACTTTTACCATTTTAATTTGTTTTAATAGTATATTGAAAGTCTTGTTTTCTTTTAAAAATCCACTTAATTTTCTTTACCCTATTATTAAAATGGTAATTGACAAAAACAAACTACATTGTCACCAGAAGAGCAATACAAAATGTACAAGTGATATATTAAAATCATCTTTCCAGCTTGAATTTCAATGATGCATTGGGGCAACGATTTTGTGAGAAACATTTTCACCCTTAAATAAAGATTTTCTTAATTCCTTACCTGTGTGCTAATTAGATATCACCTTGTTTTCACATTAAACAGACTTCCACATGAGAAAGCAGCAAGGATGCAGTGGCGTTAATGTTTCCTGGTGTCAACCTGTATTATTTCAGTAGACATTGAAATGAGGATGCATCTTGCTGCCTTTCCAATGAAGCAAGTTTAATTTAGTAATAGGTGAAAAACCATCCTTACAAAGGTGTTAATCAGAGACTTGGCTTTGTGGAAACTTTTCAGAGAACAAATTTGTTAGCATAAAAATAAAGCCAGAAAATGAAGAGCTGTTTAATCACTCAATTGGATTTTTTTGCCAGCATATTTCTTTTTCTCTGCAACCCACTGCTAAATTGTGCTTCCTAGCTGTTTTTATAAAATCAGTGAATCAAATCTAACTCTGATTACATCAGAGAAGGCCAGGTACCCTACACCATAAGAGGGGGTTTGAAATTTTGACTTGTCTACTTAAAGATCACCAAAATCTGAAAACAAGGTCAATTACGTCCCTGGGTGGGATTGAACCACCAACCTTTTGGTTAATAGCCATACACACTAACTGATTGCGCCACAGAGACACTTTGCAAAAGTCCCTACTGACAAAGGCTAATAAGCATTCATCTAAAACGTTTCCTTGAAAAACTTTAAAAAGTCAATAATCTGGAGAGTTTTTGTAAGATGTTTCTTCCATCAACCAACGAAGAAACACATTGGTACTTTCCCATGATGAGTGAGTGCTTCAGGATCTCTTGCACTTACATGTGCAGCAGAGTACAGCAATGGAAGCATGCTGGGCCCATAACCCAGCGGTAGGCAGATTGAAACTATCCTTTGCTATATGCATTTTTTTTGTTAATTTAAGTAATCAAAACTGGGATTGATATTTTTGCTCTTTTATTTTTACTTGAAGTACAATAACTTTTACCATTTTAATTTGTTTGAATAGTATATTGACAGTATAGTTTTCTTTAAAAAATCCACTTAATTTTCTTTACCCTATTATTAAAAGGGTAATTGACAAAAACAAACTACATTGTCACCAGAAGAGCAATACAAAATGTACAAGTGATATATTAAAATCATCTTTCCAGCTTGAATTTCAATGATGCATTGGGGCAACGATTTTGTGAGAAACATCTTCACCCTTAAATAAAGATTTTCTTAATTCCTTACCTGTGTGCTAATTAGATATCACCTTGTTTTCACATTAAACAGACTTCCACATGAGAAAGCAGCAAGGATGCAGTGGCGTTAATGTTTCCTGGTGTCAACCTGTATTATTTCAGTAGAAATTGAAATGAGGATGCATCTTGCTGCCTTTCCAATGAAGCAAGTTTAATTTAGTAATAGGTGAAAAACCATCCCTACAAAGGTGTTAATCAGAGACTTGGCTTTGTGGACACTTTTCAGAGAACAAATTTGTTAGCATAAAAATAAAGCCAGAAAATGAAGAGCTGTTTAATCACTCAATTGGATTTTTTTTGCCAGCATATTTCTTTTTCTCTGCAACCCACTGCTAAATTGTGCTTCCTATCTGTTTTTATAAAATCACTGAATCAAATCTAACTCTGATTACATCAGAGAAGGCCAGGTACCCTACACCATAACAGGGGGTTTGAAATTTTGACTTGTCTACTTAAAGATCACCAAAATCTGATAACAAGGTCAATTACGTCCCTTGGTGGGATTGAACCACCAACCTTTTGGTTAGTAGCCAGACACACTAACCAATTGCGCCACAGAGACACTTAGTAAAAATTATATACTGACAAAGGCTAATAAGCATACATCTAGAACGTTTCCTAGAAAAACTTTAAAAAGTCAATAATCTGGAGAGTTTTTGTAAGATGTTTCTTCCGTCAACCAACGAAGAAACACATTGGTACTTTCCCATGATGAGTGAGTGCTTCAGGATCTCTTGCACTTATATGTGCAGCAGAGTACTGCAATGGAAGCATGCTGGGCCCATAACCCAGAGGTAGGCAGATTGAAACTATCCTTTGCTATATGCATTTTTTTTTGTTAATTTAAGTAATCAAAACTGGGATTGATATTTTTGCTCTTTTATTTTTACTTAAAGTACAATAACTTTTACCATTTTAATTTGTTTTAATAGTATATTGACAGTATAGTTTTCTTTAAAAAATCCACTTAATTTTCTTTACCCTATTATTAAAAGGGTAATTGACAAAAACAAACTACATTGTCACCAGAAGAGCAATACAAAATGTACAAGTGATATATTAAAATCATCTTTCCAGCTTGAATTTCAATGATGCATTGGGGCAACGATTTTGTGAGAAACATCTTCACCCTTAAATAAAGATTTTCTTAATTCCTTACCTGTGTGCTAATTAGATATCACCTTGTTTTCACATTAAACAGACTTCCACATGAGAAAGCAGCAAGGATGCTGTGGCGTTAATGTTTCCTGGTGTCAACCCGTATTATTTCAGTAGACATTGAAATGAGGATGCATCTTGCTGCCTTTCCAATGAAGCAAATTAAATTTAGTAATAGGTGAAAAACCATCCCTACAAAGGTGTTAATCAGAGACTTGGCTTTGTGGACACTTTTCAGAGAACAAATTTGTTAGCATAAAAATAAAGCCAGAAAATGAAGAGCTGTTTAATCACTCAATTGGATTTTTTTGCCAGCATATTTCTTTTTCTCTGCAACCCACTGCTAAATTGTGCTTCCTAGCTGTTTTTATAAAATCACTGAATCAAATCTAACTCTGATTACATCAGAGAAGGCCAGGTACCCTACACCATAAGAGGGGGTTTGAAATTTTGACTTGTCTACTTAAAGATCACCAAAATCTGATAACAAGGTCAATTACGTCCCTGGGTGGGATTGAACCACCAACCTTTTTGTTTTCAGCCGTACACACTAACTGATTGCGCCACAGAGAGACTTTGCAAAAGTACATACTGACAAAGGCTAATAAGCATTCATCTAAAACGTTTCCTAGAAAAACTTTAAAAAGTCAATAATCTGGAGAGTTTTTGTAAGATGTTTCTTCCATCCACCAACGAAGAAACACATTGGTACTTTCCCATGATGAGTGAGTGCTTCAGGATCTCTTGCACTTACATGTGCAGCAGAGTACTGCAATGGAAGCATGCTGGGCCCATAACCCAGAGGTAGGCAGATTAAAACTATCCTCTGCTATATGCATTTTTTTTGTTAATTAAAGTAATCCAAAACTGGGATTGATATTTTTGCTCTTTTATTTTTCATTAAAGTACAATAACTTTTACCATTTTAATTTGTTTTAGTAGTATATTGAAAGTATTTTCTTTTAAAAATCCACTTAATTTTCTTTACCCTATTATTAAAATGGTAATTGACAAAAACAAACTACATTGTCACCAGAAGAGCAATACAAAATGTACAAGTGATATATTAAAATCATCTTTCCAGCTTGAATTTCAATGATGCATTGGGGCAACGATTTTGTGAGAAACATTTTCACCCTTAAATAAAGATTTTCTTAATTCCTTACCTGTGTGCTAATTAGATATCACCTTGTTTTCACATTAAACAGACTTCCACATGAGAAAGCAGCAAGGATGCAGTGGCGTTAATGTTTCCTGGTGTCAACCTGTATTATTTCAGTAGACATTGAAATGAGGATGCATCTTGCTGCCTTTCCAATGAAGCAAGTTTAATTTAGTAATAGGTGAAAAACCATCCTTACAAAGGTGTTAATCAGAGACTTGGCTTTGTGGACACTTTTCAGAGAACAAATTTGTTAGCATAAAAATAAAGCCAGAAAATGAAGAGCTGTTTAATCACTCAATTGGATTTTTTTGCCAGCATATTTCTTTTTCTCTGCAACCCACTGCTAAATTGTGCTTCCTAGCTGTTTTTATAAAATCACTGAATCAAATCTAACTCTGATTACATCAGAGAAGGCCAGGTACCCTACACCATAAGAGGGGGTTTGAAATTTTGACTTGTCTACTTAAAGATCACCAAAATCTGATAACAAGGTCAATTACGTCACTGGGTGGGATTGAACCACCAACCTTTTAATTAATAGCCATACACACTAACTGATTGCGCCACAGAGACACTTTGCAAAAGAACATACTGACAAAGGCTAATAAGCATTCATCTAAAACGTTTCCTAGAAAAACTTTAAAAAGTCAATAATCTGGAGAGTTTTTGTAAGATGTTTCTTCCATCAACCAACGAAGAAACACATTGGTACTTTCCCATGATGAGTGAGTGCTTCAGGATCTATTGCACTTACATGTGCAGCAGAGTACAGCAATGGAAGCATGCTGGGCACATAACCCAGAGGTAGGCAGATTGAAACTATCCTCTGCTATATGCATTTTTTTTTGTTAATTAAAGTAATCCAAAACTGGGATTGATATGTTGGCTCTTTTATTTTTACTTACAGTACAATAACTTTTACCATTTTAATTTGTTTTAATAGTATATTGACAGTATTGTTTTCTTTCAAAAATCCACTTAATTTTCTTTACCCTATTATTAAAATGGTAATTGACAAAAACAAACTACATTGTCACCAGAAGAGCAATACAAAATGTACAAGTGATATATTAAAATCATCTTTCCAGCTTGAATTTCAATGATGCATTGGGGCAACGATTTTGTGAGAAACATTTTCACCCTTAAATAAAGATTTTCTTAATTCCTTACCTGTGTGCTAATTAGATATCACCTTGTTTTCACATTAAACAGACTTCCACATGAGAAAGCAGCAAGGATGCAGTGGCGTTAATGTTTCCTGGTGTCAACCCGTATTATTTCAGTAGACATTGAAATGAGGATGCATCTTGCTGCCTTTCCAATGAAGCAAGTTTAATTTAGTAATAGGTTAAAAACCATCCCTACAAAGGTGTTAATCAGAGACTTGGCTTTGTGGACACTTTTCAGAGAACAAATTTGTTAGCATAAAAATAAAGCCAGAAAATTAAGAGCTGTTTAATCACTCAATTGGATTTTTTTTTCCAGCATATTTCTTTTTCTCTGCAACCCACTGCTAAATTGTGCTTCCTAGCTGTTTTTATAAAATCACTGAATCAAATCTAACTCTGATTACATCAGAGAAAGCTAGGTACCCTACACCAGAACAGGGGGTTTGAAATTTTGACTTGTCTACTTAAAGATCACCAAAACCTGATAACAAGGTCAATTACGTCCCTGAGTGGGATTGAACCACCAACCTTTTGGTTAATAGCCGTGCACACTAACTGATTGCGCTACAGAGACACTTTGCAAAAGTCCATACTGACAAAGGCTAATAAGCATTCATCTAAAACGTTTCCTAGAAAAACTTTAAAAAGTCAATAATCTGGAGAGTTTTTGTAAGATGTTTCTTCCATCAACCAACGAAGAAACACATTGGTACTTTCCCATGATGAGTGAGTGCTTCAGGATCTCTTGCACTTACATGTGCAGCAGAGTACAGCAATGGAAGCATGCTGGGCCCATAACCCAGCGGTAGGCAGATTGAAACTATCCTCTGCTATATGCATTTTTTTTTGTTAATTAAAGTAATCCAAAACTGGGATTGATATTTTGGCTCTTTTATTTTTACTTAAAGTACAATAACTTTTACCATTTTAATTTGTTTTAATAGTATATTGACAGTATAGTTTTCTTTAAAAAATCCACTTAATTTTCTTTACCCTATTATTAAAAGGGTAATTGACAAAAACAAACTACATTGTCACCAGAAGAGCAATACAAAATGTACAAGTGATATATTAAAATCATCTTTCCAGCTTGAATTTCAATGATGCATTGGGGCAACGATTTTGTGAGAAACATCTTCACCCTTAAATAAAGATTTTCTTAATTCCTTACCTGTGTGCTAATTAGATATCACCTTGTTTTCACATTAAACAGACTTCTACATGAGAAAGCAGCAAGGATGCAGTGGCGTTAATGTTTCCTGGTGTCAACCTGTATTATTTCAGTAGACATTGAAATGAGGATGCATCTTGCTGCCTTTCCAATGAAGCAAGTTTAATTTAGTAATAGGTGAAAAACCATCCCTACAAAGGTGTTAATCAGAGACTTGGCTTTGTGGACACTTTTCAGAGAACAAATTTGTTAGCATAAAAATAAAGCCAGAAAATGAAGAGCTGTTTAATCACTCAATTGGATTTTTTTTGCCAGCATATTTCTTTTTCTCTGCAACCCACTGCTAAATTGTGCATCCTAGCTGTTTTTATAAAATCAATGAATCAAATCTAACTCTGATTACATCAGAGAAGGCCAGGTACCCTACACCATAACAGGGGGTTTGAAATTTTGACTTGTCTACTTAAAGATCACCAAAATCTGATAACAAGGTCAATTACGTCCCTGGGTGGGATTGAACCACCAACCTTTTGGTTAGTAGCCGGACACACTAACCGATTGCACCACAGAGACACTTTGCAAAAATTACATACTGACAAAGGCTAATAAGCATACATCTAGAACGTTTCCTAGAAAAACTTTAAAAAGTCTATAATCTGGAGAGTTTTTGTAAGATGTTTCTTCCATCAACCAACGAAGAAACACATTTGTACTTTCCCATGATGACTTAGTGCTTCAGGATCTCTTGCACTTACATGTGCAGCAGAGTACTGCAATGGAAGCATGCTGGGCCCATAACCCAGAGGTAGGTAGATTGAAACTATCCTTTGCTATATGCATTTTTTTTTGTTAATTTAAGTAATCAAAACTGGGATTGATATTTTTGCTCTTTTATTTTTACTTAAAGTACAATAACTTTTACCATTTTAATTTGTTTTAATAGTATATTGACAGTATAGTTTTCTTTAAAAAATCCACTTAATTTTCTTTACCCTATTATTAAAAGGGTAATTGACAAAAACAAACTACATTGTCACCAGAAGAGCAATACAAAATGTACAAGTGATATATTAAAATCATTTTTCCAGCTTGAATTTCAATGATGCATTGGGGCAACGATTTTGTGAGAAACATCTTCACCCTTAAATAAAGATTTTCTTAATTCCTTACCTGTGTGCTAATTACATGTCACCTTGTTTTCACATAAAACAGACTTCTACATGAGAAAGCAGCAAGGATGCAGTGGCGTTAATGTTTCCTGGTGTCAACCTGTATTATTTCAGTAGACATTGAAATGAGGATGCATCTTGCTGCCTTTCCAATGAAGCAAGTTTAATTTAGTAATAGGTGAAAAACCATCCTTACAAAGGTGTTAATCAGAGACTTGGCTTTGTGGACACTTTTCAGAGAACAAATTTGTTAGCATAAAATAAAGGCAGAAAATGAAGAGCTGTTTAATCACTCAATTGGATTTTTCTACCAGCATATTTTTTTCTCTGCAACCCATTGCTAAATTGTGCTTCCTAGCTGTTTTTTATAAAATCACTGAATCAAATCTAACTCCGATTACATCAGAGAAGGCCAGGTACCCTACACCAAAAGAGGGGGTTTGAAATTTTGACTTGTCTACTTAAATATCACCAAAACCTGATCACAAGGTCAATCATGTCCCTGGGTGGGATTGAACCACCAACCTTTTGGTTAGTAGCCAGACACACTAACCGATTGCGCCACAGAAACACTTTGCAAAAAGTACATACTGACAAAGGCTAATAAGCATTAATCTAGAACGTTTCATAGAAAAACTTTAAAAAGTCAATAATCTGGAGAGTTTTTGTAAGATGTTTCTTCCATCAACCAACGAAGAAACACATTGGTACTTTCCCATGATGAGTGAGTGCTTCAGGATCTATTGCACTTACATGTGCAGCAGAGTACAGCAATGGAAGCATGCTGGGCACATAACCCAGAGGTAGGCAGATTGAAACTATCCTCTGCTATATGCATTTTTTTTTGTTAATTAAAGTAATCCAAAACTGGGATTGATATGTTGGCTCTTTTATTTTTACTTACAGTACAATAACTTTTACCATTTTAATTTGTTTTAATAGTATATTGACAGTATTGTTTTCTTTCAAAAATCCACTTAATTTTCTTTACCCTATTATTAAAATGGTAATTGACAAAAACAAACTACATTGTCACCAGAAGAGCAATACAAAATGTACAAGTGATATATTAAAATCATCTTTCCAGCTTGAATTTCAATGATGCATTGGGGCAACGATTTTGTGAGAAACATTTTCACCCTTAAATAAATATTTTCTTAATTCCTTACCTGTGTGCTAATTAGATATCACCTTGTTTTCACATTAAACAGACTTCCACATGAGAAAGCAGCAAGGATGCAGTGGCGTTAATGTTTCCTGGTGTCAACCCGTATTATTTCAGTAGACATTGAAATGAGGATGCATCTTGCTGCCTTTCCAATGAAGCAAGTTTAATTTAGTAATAGGTTAAAAACCATCCCTACAAAGGTGTTAATCAGAGACTTGGCTTTGTGGACACTTTTCAGAGAACAAATTTGTTAGCATAAAAATAAAGCCAGAAAATTAAGAGCTGTTTAATCACTCAATTGGATTTTTTTTGCCAGCATATTTCTTTTTCTCTGCAACCCACTGCTAAATTGTGCTTCCTAGCTGTTTTTATAAAATCACTGAATCAAATCTAACTCTGATTACATCAGAGAAAGCTAGGTACCCTACACCAGAACAGGGGGTTTGAAATTTTGACTTGTCTACTTAAAGATCACCAAAACCTGATAACAAGGTCAATTACATCCCTGAGTGGGATTGAACCACCAACCTTTTGGTTAATAGCGGTGCACACTAACTGATTGCGCCACAGAGACACTTTGCAAAAGTCCATACTGACAAAGGCTAATAAGCATTCATCTAAAACGTTTCCTAGAAAAACTTTAAAAAGTCAATAATCTGGAGAGTTTTTGTAAGATGTTTCTTCCATCAACCAACGAAGAAACACATTGGTACTTTCCCATGATGAGTGAGTGCTTCAGGATCTCTTGCACTTACATGTGCAGCAGAGTACAGCAATGGAAGCATGCTGGGCCCATAACCCAGCGGTAGGCAGATTGAAACTATCCTCTGCTATATGCATTTTTTTTTGTTAATTAAAGTAATCCAAAACTGGGATTGATATTTTGGCTCTTTTATTTTTACTTAAAGTACAATAACTTTTACCATTTTAATTTGTTTTAATAGTATATTGACAGTATAGTTTTCTTTAAAAAATCCACTTAATTTTCTTTACCCTATTATTAAAAGGGTAATTGACAAAAACAAACTACATTGTCACCAGAAGAGCAATACAAAATGTACAAGTGATATATTAAAATCATCTTTCCAGCTTGAATTTCAATGATGCATTGGGGCAACGATTTTGTGAGAAACATCTTCACCCTTAAATAAAGATTTTCTTAATTCCTTACCTGTGTGCTAATTAGATATCACCTTGTTTTCACATTAAACAGACTTCTACATGAGAAAGCAGCAAGGATGCAGTGGCGTTAATGTTTCCTGGTGTCAACCTGTATTATTTCAGTAGACATTGAAATGAGGATGCATCTTGCTGCCTTTCCAATGAAGCAAGTTTAATTTAGTAATAGGTGAAAAACCATCCCTACAAAGGTGTTAATCAGAGACTTGGCTTTGTGGACACTTTTCAGAGAACAAATTTGTTAGCATAAAAATAAAGCCAGAAAATGAAGAGCTGTTTAATCACTCAATTGGATTTTTTTTGCCAGCATATTTCTTTTTCTCTGCAACCCACTGCTAAATTGTGCATCCTAGCTGTTTTTATAAAATCAATGAATCAAATCTAACTCTGATTACATCAGAGAAGGCCAGGTACCCTACACCATAACAGGGGGTTTGAAATTTTGACTTGTCTACTTAAAGATCACCAAAATCTGATAACAAGGTCAATTACGTCCCTGGGTGGGATTGAACCACCAACCTTTTGGTTAGTAGCCGGACACACTAACCGATTGCACCACAGAGACACTTTGCAAAAATTACATACTGACAAAGGCTAATAAGCATACATCTAGAACGTTTCCTAGAAAAACTTTAAAAAGTCTATAATCTGGAGAGTTTTTGTAAGATGTTTCTTCCATCAACCAACGAAGAAACACATTTGTACTTTCCCATGATGACTTAGTGCTTCAGGATCTCTTGCACTTACATGTGCAGCAGAGTACTGCAATGGAAGCATGCTGGGCCCATAACCCAGAGGTAGGTAGATTGAAACTATCCTTTGCTATATGCATTTTTTTTTGTTAATTTAAGTAATCAAAACTGGGATTGATATTTTTGCTCTTTTATTTTTACTTAAAGTACAATAACTTTTACCATTTTAATTTGTTTTAATAGTATATTGACAGTATAGTTTTCTTTAAAAAATCCACTTAATTTTCTTTACCCTATTATTAAAAGGGTAATTGACAAAAACAAACTACATTGTCACCAGAAGAGCAATACAAAATGTACAAGTGATATATTAAAATCATCTTTCCAGCTTGAATTTCAATGATGCATTGGGGCAACGATTTTGTGAGAAACATCTTCACCCTTAAATAAAGATTTTCTTAATTCCTTACCTGTGTGCTAATTACATGTCACCTTGTTTTCACATAAAACAGACTTCTACATGAGAAAGCAGCAAGGATGCAGTGGCGTTAATGTTTCCTGGTGTCAACCTGTATTATTTCAGTAGACATTGAAATGAGGATGCATCTTGCTGCCTTTCCAATGAAGCAAGTTTAATTTAGTAATAGGTGAAAAACCATCCTTACAAAGGTGTTAATCAGAGACTTGGCTTTGTGGACACTTTTCAGAGAACAAATTTGTTAGCATAAAATAAAGGCAGAAAATGAAGAGCTGTTTAATCACTCAATTGGATTTTTCTACCAGCATATTTTTTTCTCTGCAACCCATTGCTAAATTGTGCTTCCTAGCTGTTTTTTATAAAATCACTGAATCAAATCTAACTCCGATTACATCAGAGAAGGCCAGGTACCCTACACCAAAAGAGGGGGTTTGAAATTTTGACTTGTCTACTTAAATATCACCAAAACCTGATCACAAGGTCAATCATGTCCCTGGGTGGGATTGAACCACCAACCTTTTGGTTAGTAGCCAGACACACTAACCGATTGCGCCACAGAAACACTTTGCAAAAAGTACATACTGACAAAGGCTAATAAGCATTAATCTAGAACGTTTCATAGAAAAACTTTAAAAAGTCAATAATCTGGAGAGTTTTTGTAAGAATTTTCTTAAATCAACCAACGAAGAAACACATTGGTACTTTCCCATGATGAGTGAGTGCTTCAGGATCTCTTGCACTTACATGTGCAGCAGAGTACTGCAATGGAAGCATGCTGGGCCCATTACCCAGAGGTAGGCAGATTGAAACTATCCTCTGCTATATGCATTTTTTTTTTTTGTTAAAGTAATCCAAAACTGGGATTGATATGTTAGCTATTTTTTATTTAATTAAAGTACAATAATTTTTACCATTTTAATTTGTTTTAATAGTATATTGACAGTATTGTTTTCTTTCAAAAATCCACTTAATTTTCTTTACCCTATTATTAAAATGGTAATTGACAAAAACAAACTACATTGTCACCAGAAGAGCAATACAAAATGTACAAGTGATATATTAAAATCATCTTTCCAGCTTGAATTTCAATGATGCATTGGGGCAACGATTTTGTGAGAAACATTTTCACCCTTAAATAAATATTTTCTTAATTCCTTACCTGTGTGCTAATTAGATATCACCTTGTTTTCACATTAAACAGACTTCCACATGAGAAAGCAGCAAGGATGCAGTGGCGTTAATGTTTCCTGGTGTCAACCCGTATTATTTCAGTAGACATTGAAATGAGGATGCATCTTGCTGCCTTTCCAATGAAGCAAGTTTAATTTAGTAATAGGTTAAAAACCATCCCTACAAAGGTGTTAATCAGAGACTTGGCTTTGTGGACACTTTTCAGAGAACAAATTTGTTAGCATAAAAATAAAGCCAGAAAATTAAGAGCTGTTTAATCACTCAATTGGATTTTTTTTGCCAGCATATTTCTTTTTCTCTGCAACCCACTGCTAAATTGTGCTTCCTAGCTGTTTTTATAAAATCACTGAATCAAATCTAACTCTGATTACATCAGAGAAAGCTAGGTACCCTACACCAGAACAGGGGGTTTGAAATTTTGACTTGTCTACTTAAAGATCACCAAAACCTGATAACAAGGTCAATTACATCCCTGAGTGGGATTGAACCACCAACCTTTTGGTTAATAGCGGTGCACACTAACTGATTGCGCCACAGAGACACTTTGCAAAAGTCCATACTGACAAAGGCTAATAAGCATTCATCTAAAACGTTTCCTAGAAAAACTTTAAAAAGTCAATAATCTGGAGAGTTTTTGTAAGATGTTTCTTCCATCAACCAACGAAGAAACACATTGGTACTTTCCCATGATGAGTGAGTGCTTCAGGATCTCTTGCACTTACATGTGCAGCAGAGTACAGCAATGGAAGCATGCTGGGCCCATAACCCAGCGGTAGGCAGATTGAAACTATCCTCTGCTATATGCATTTTTTTTTGTTAATTAAAGTAATCCAAAACTGGGATTGATATTTTGGCTCTTTTATTTTTACTTAAAGTACAATAACTTTTACCATTTTAATTTGTTTTAATAGTATATTGACAGTATAGTTTTCTTTAAAAAATCCACTTAATTTTCTTTACCCTATTATTAAAAGGGTAATTGACAAAAACAAACTACATTGTCACCAGAAGAGCAATACAAAATGTACAAGTGATATATTAAAATCATCTTTCCAGCTTGAATTTCAATGATGCATTGGGGCAACGATTTTGTGAGAAACATCTTCACCCTTAAATAAAGATTTTCTTAATTCCTTACCTGTGTGCTAATTAGATATCACCTTGTTTTCACATTAAACAGACTTCTACATGAGAAAGCAGCAAGGATGCAGTGGCGTTAATGTTTCCTGGTGTCAACCTGTATTATTTCAGTAGACATTGAAATGAGGATGCATCTTGCTGCCTTTCCAATGAAGCAAGTTTAATTTAGTAATAGGTGAAAAACCATCCCTACAAAGGTGTTAATCAGAGACTTGGCTTTGTGGACACTTTTCAGAGAACAAATTTGTTAGCATAAAAATAAAGCCAGAAAATGAAGAGCTGTTTAATCACTCAATTGGATTTTTTTTGCCAGCATATTTCTTTTTCTCTGCAACCCACTGCTAAATTGTGCATCCTAGCTGTTTTTATAAAATCAATGAATCAAATCTAACTCTGATTACATCAGAGAAGGCCAGGTACCCTACACCATAACAGGGGGTTTGAAATTTTGACTTGTCTACTTAAAGATCACCAAAATCTGATAACAAGGTCAATTACGTCCCTGGGTGGGATTGAACCACCAACCTTTTGGTTAGTAGCCGGACACACTAACCGATTGCACCACAGAGACACTTTGCAAAAATTACATACTGACAAAGGCTAATAAGCATACATCTAGAACGTTTCCTAGAAAAACTTTAAAAAGTCTATAATCTGGAGAGTTTTTGTAAGATGTTTCTTCCATCAACCAACGAAGAAACACATTGGTACTTTCCCATGATGACTTAGTGCTTCAGGATCTCTTGCACTTACATGTGCAGCAGAGTACTGCAATGGAAGCATGCTGGGCCCATAACCCAGAGGTAGGTAGATTGAAACTATCCTTTGCTATATGCATTTTTTTTTGTTAATTTAAGTAATCAAAACTGGGATTGATATTTTTGCTCTTTTATTTTTACTTAAAGTACAATAACTTTTACCATTTTAATTTGTTTTAATAGTATATTGACAGTATAGTTTTCTTTAAAAAATCCACTTAATTTTCTTTACCCTATTATTAAAAGGGTAATTGACAAAAACAAACTACATTGTCACCAGAAGAGCAATACAAAATGTACAAGTGATATATTAAAATCATCTTTCCAGCTTGAATTTCAATGATGCATTGGGGCAACGATTTTGTGAGAAACATCTTCACCCTTAAATAAAGATTTTCTTAATTCCTTACCTGTGTGCTAATTACATGTCACCTTGTTTTCACATAAAACAGACTTCTACATGAGAAAGCAGCAAGGATGCAGTGGCGTTAATGTTTCCTGGTGTCAACCTGTATTATTTCAGTAGACATTGAAATGAGGATGCATCTTGCTGCCTTTCCAATGAAGCAAGTTTAATTTAGTAATAGGTGAAAAACCATCCTTACAAAGGTGTTAATCAGAGACTTGGCTTTGTGGACACTTTTCAGAGAACAAATTTGTTAGCATAAAAATAAAGGCAGAAAATGAAGAGCTGTTTAATCACTCAATTGGATTTTTCTACCAGCATATTTTTTTCTCTGCAACCCATTGCTAAATTGTGCTTCCTAGCTGTTTTTTATAAAATCACTGAATCAAATCTAACTCCGATTACATCAGAGAAGGCCAGGTACCCTACACCAAAAGAGGGGGTTTGAAATTTTGACTTGTCTACTTAAATATCACCAAAACCTGATCACAAGGTCAATCATGTCCCTGGGTGGGATTGAACCACCAACCTTTTGGTTAGTAGCCAGACACACTAACCGATTGCGCCACAGAAACACTTTGCAAAAAGTACATACTGACAAAGGCTAATAAGCATTAATCTAGAACGTTTCATAGAAAAACTTTAAAAAGTCAATAATCTGGAGAGTTTTTGTAAGAATTTTCTTAAATCAACCAACGAAGAAACACATTGGTACTTTCCCATGATGAGTGAGTGCTTCAGGATCTCTTGCACTTACATGTGCAGCAGAGTACTGCAATGGAAGCATGCTGGGCCCATTACCCAGAGGTAGGCAGATTGAAACTATCCTCTGCTATATGCATTTTTTTTTGTTAAAGTAATCCAAAACTGGGATTGATATGTTAGCTATTTTTTATTTAATTAAAGTACAATAACTTTTACCATTTTAATTTGTTTTAATAGTATATTGACAGTATTGTTTTCTTTCAAAAATCCACTTAATTTTCTTTACCCTATTATTAAAATGGTAATTGACAAAAACAAACTACATTGTCACCAGAAGAGCAATACAAAATGTACAAGTGATATATTAAAATCATCTTTCCAGCTTGAATTTCAATGATGCATTGGGGCAACGATTTTGTGAGAAACATCTTCACCCTTAAATAAAGATTTTCTTAATTCCTTACCTGTGTGCTAATTAGATATCACCTTGTTTTCACATTAAACAGACTTCCACGTGGCGTTAATGTTTCCTGGTGTCAACCTGTATTATTTCAGTAGACATTGAAATGAGGATGCATCTTGCTGCCTTTCCAATGAAGCAAGTTTAATTTAGTAATAGGTGAAAAACCATCCTTACAAAGGTGTTAATCAGAGACTTGGCTTTGTGGACACTTTTCAGAGAACAAATTTGTTAGCATAAAAATAAAGCCAGAAAATGAAGAGCTGTTTAATCACTCAATTGGATTTTTTTGCCAGCATATTTCTTTTTCTCTGTAACCCACTGCTAAATTGTGCTTCCTAGCTGTTTTTATAAAATCACTGAATCAAATCTAACTCTGATTACATCAGAGAAGGCCAGGTACCCTACACCATAAGAGGGGGGTTGAAATTTTGACTTGTCTACTTAAAGATCACCAAAATCTGATAACAAGGTCAATTACGTCCCTGGGTGGGATTGAACCACCAACCTTTTGGTTTATAGCCATACACACTAACTGATTGCGCCACAGAGACACTTTGCAAAAGTACATACTGACAAAGGCTAATAAGCATTCATCTAAAACGTTTCCTAGAAAAACTTTAAAAAGTCAATAATCTGGAGAGTTTTTGTAAGATGTTTCTTCCACCAACCAACGAAGAAACACATTGGTACTTTCCCATGATGAGTGAGTGCTTCAGGATCTATTGCACTTACATGTGCAGCAGAGTACAGCAATGGAAGCATGCTGGGCACATAACCCAGAGGTAGGCAGATTGAAACTATCCTCTGCTATATGCATTTTTTTTGTTAATTAAAGTAATCCAAAACTGGGATTGATATGTTGGCTCTTTTATTTTTACTTACAGTACAATAACTTTTACCATTTTAATTTGTTTTAATAGTATATTGACAGTATTGTTTTCTTTCAAAAATCCACTTAATTTTCTTTACCCTATTATTAAAATGGTAATTGACAAAAACAAACTACATTGTCACCAGAAGAGCAATACAAAATGTACAAGTGATATATTAAAATCATCTTTCCAGCTTGAATTTCAATGATGCATTGGGGCAACGATTTTGTGAGAAACATTTTCACCCTTAAATAAAGATTTTCTTAATTCCTTACCTGTGTGCTAATTAGATATCACCTTGTTTTCACATTAAACAGACTTCCACATGAGAAAGCAGCAAGGATGCAGTGGCGTTAATGTTTCCTTGTGTCAACCTGTATTATTTCAGTAGACATTGAAATGAGGATGCATCTTGCTGCCTTTCCAATGAAGCAAGTTTAATTTAGTAATAGGTTAAAAACCATCCTTACAAAGGTGTTAATCAGAGACTTGGCTTTGTGGACACTTTTCAGAGAACAAATTTGTTAGCATAAAAATAAAGCCAGAAAATTAAGAGCTGTTTAATCACTCAATTGGATTTTTTTTGCCAGCATATTTCTTTTTCTCTGCAACCCACTGCTAAATTGTGCTTCCTAGCTGTTTTTATAAAATCACTGAATCAAATCTAACTCTGATTACATCAGAGAAGGACAGGTACCCTACACCAGAAAAGGGGGATTTGAAATTTTGACTTGTCTTCTTAAAGATCACCAAAATCTGATAACAAGGTCAATTACGTCCCTGGGTGGGATTGAACCACCAACCTTTTGGTTAGTAGCCGGACACACTAACCGATTGCACCACAGAGACAC
Source organism: Pseudophryne corroboree (assembly GCF_028390025.1). NCBI lineage: Eukaryota > Metazoa > Chordata > Amphibia > Anura > Myobatrachidae > Pseudophryne > Pseudophryne corroboree. The sequence goes on from NC_086451.1 coordinate 175,709,580, forward strand.
TTTGCAAAAATTACATACTGACAAAGGCTAATAAGCATACATCTAGAACGTTTCCTAGAAAAACTTTAAAAAGTCTATAATCTGGAGAGTTTTTGTAAGATGTTTCTTCCATCAACCAACGAAGAAACACATTGGTACTTTCCCATGATGACTTAGTGCTTCAGGATCTCTTGCACTTACATGTGCAGCAGAGTACTGCAATGGAAGCATGCTGGGCCCATAACCCAGAGGTAGGTAGATTGAAACTATCCTTTGCTATATGCATTTTTTTTTGTTAATTTAAGTAATCAAAACTGGGATTGATATTTTTGCTCTTTTATTTTTACTTAAAGTACAATAACTTTTACCATTTTAATTTGTTTTAATAGTATATTGACAGTATAGTTTTCTTTAAAAAATCCACTTAATTTTCTTTACCCTATTATTAAAAGGGTAATTGACAAAAACAAACTACATTGTCACCAGAAGAGCAATACAAAATGTACAAGTGATATATTAAAATCATCTTTCCAGCTTGAATTTCAATGATGCATTGGGGCAACGATTTTGTGAGAAACATCTTCACCCTTAAATAAAGATTTTCTTAATTCCTTACCTGTGTGCTAATTACATGTCACCTTGTTTTCACATAAAACAGACTTCTACATGAGAAAGCAGCAAGGATGCAGTGGCGTTAATGTTTCCTGGTGTCAACCTGTATTATTTCAGTAGACATTGAAATGAGGATGCATCTTGCTGCCTTTCCAATGAAGCAAGTTTAATTTAGTAATAGGTGAAAAACCATCCTTACAAAGGTGTTAATCAGAGACTTGGCTTTGTGGACACTTTTCAGAGAACAAATTTGTTAGCATAAAAATAAAGGCAGAAAATGAAGAGCTGTTTAATCACTCAATTGGATTTTTCTACCAGCATATTTTTTTCTCTGCAACCCATTGCTAAATTGTGCTTCCTAGCTGTTTTTTATAAAATCACTGAATCAAATCTAACTCCGATTACATCAGAGAAGGCCAGGTACCCTACACCAAAAGAGGGGGTTTGAAATTTTGACTTGTCTACTTAAATATCACCAAAACCTGATCACAAGGTCAATCATGTCCCTGGGTGGGATTGAACCACCAACCTTTTGGTTAGTAGCCAGACACACTAACCGATTGCGCCACAGAAACACTTTGCAAAAAGTACATACTGACAAAGGCTAATAAGCATTAATCTAGAACGTTTCATAGAAAAACTTTAAAAAGTCAATAATCTGGAGAGTTTTTGTAAGAATTTTCTTAAATCAACCAACGAAGAAACACATTGGTACTTTCCCATGATGAGTGAGTGCTTCAGGATCTCTTGCACTTACATGTGCAGCAGAGTACTGCAATGGAAGCATGCTGGGCCCATTACCCAGAGGTAGGCAGATTGAAACTATCCTCTGCTATATGCATTTTTTTTTGTTAAAGTAATCCAAAACTGGGATTGATATGTTAGCTATTTTTTATTTAATTAAAGTACAATAACTTTTACCATTTTAATTTGTTTTAATAGTATATTGACAGTATTGTTTTCTTTCAAAAATCCACTTAATTTTCTTTACCCTATTATTAAAATGGTAATTGACAAAAACAAACTACATTGTCACCAGAAGAGCAATACAAAATGTACAAGTGATATATTAAAATCATCTTTCCAGCTTGAATTTCAATGATGCATTGGGGCAACGATTTTGTGAGAAACATCTTCACCCTTAAATAAAGATTTTCTTAATTCCTTACCTGTGTGCTAATTAGATATCACCTTGTTTTCACATTAAACAGACTTCCACGTGGCGTTAATGTTTCCTGGTGTCAACCTGTATTATTTCAGTAGACATTGAAATGAGGATGCATCTTGCTGCCTTTCCAATGAAGCAAGTTTAATTTAGTAATAGGTGAAAAACCATCCTTACAAAGGTGTTAATCAGAGACTTGGCTTTGTGGACACTTTTCAGAGAACAAATTTGTTAGCATAAAAATAAAGCCAGAAAATGAAGAGCTGTTTAATCACTCAATTGGATTTTTTTGCCAGCATATTTCTTTTTCTCTGTAACCCACTGCTAAATTGTGCTTCCTAGCTGTTTTTATAAAATCACTGAATCAAATCTAACTCTGATTACATCAGAGAAGGCCAGGTACCCTACACCATAAGAGGGGGGTTGAAATTTTGACTTGTCTACTTAAAGATCACCAAAATCTGATAACAAGGTCAATTACGTCCCTGGGTGGGATTGAACCACCAACCTTTTGGTTTATAGCCATACACACTAACTGATTGCGCCACAGAGACACTTTGCAAAAGTACATACTGACAAAGGCTAATAAGCATTCATCTAAAACGTTTCCTAGAAAAACTTTAAAAAGTCAATAATCTGGAGAGTTTTTGTAAGATGTTTCTTCCACCAACCAACGAAGAAACACATTGGTACTTTCCCATGATGAGTGAGTGCTTCAGGATCTATTGCACTTACATGTGCAGCAGAGTACAGCAATGGAAGCATGCTGGGCACATAACCCAGAGGTAGGCAGATTGAAACTATCCTCTGCTATATGCATTTTTTTTGTTAATTAAAGTAATCCAAAACTGGGATTGATATGTTGGCTCTTTTATTTTTACTTACAGTACAATAACTTTTACCATTTTAATTTGTTTTAATAGTATATTGACAGTATTGTTTTCTTTCAAAAATCCACTTAATTTTCTTTACCCTATTATTAAAATGGTAATTGACAAAAACAAACTACATTGTCACCAGAAGAGCAATACAAAATGTACAAGTGATATATTAAAATCATCTTTCCAGCTTGAATTTCAATGATGCATTGGGGCAACGATTTTGTGAGAAACATTTTCACCCTTAAATAAAGATTTTCTTAATTCCTTACCTGTGTGCTAATTAGATATCACCTTGTTTTCACATTAAACAGACTTCCACATGAGAAAGCAGCAAGGATGCAGTGGCGTTAATGTTTCCTGGTGTCAACCTGTATTATTTCAGTAGACATTGAAATGAGGATGCATCTTGCTGCCTTTCCAATGAAGCAAGTTTAATTTAGTAATAGGTTAAAAACCATCCTTACAAAGGTGTTAATCAGAGACTTGGCTTTGTGGACACTTTTCAGAGAACAAATTTGTTAGCATAAAAATAAAGCCAGAAAATTAAGAGCTGTTTAATCACTCAATTGGATTTTTTTTGCCAGCATATTTCTTTTTCTCTGCAACCCACTGCTAAATTGTGCTTCCTAGCTGTTTTTATAAAATCACTGAATCAAATCTAACTCTGATTACATCAGAGAAGGACAGGTACCCTACACCAGAAAAGGGGGATTTGAAATTTTGACTTGTCTTCTTAAAGATCACCAAAATCTGATAACAAGGTCAATTACGTCCCTGGGTGGGATTGAACCACCAACCTTTTGGTTAATAGCCGTGCACACTAACTGATTGCGCCACAAAGACACTTTGCGAAAGTTTTTACTGACAAAGGCTAATAAGCATTCATCTAAAACGTTTCCTAGAAAAACTTTAAAAAGTCAATAATCTGGAGAGTTTTTGTAAAATGTTTCTTCCATCAACCAACGAAGAAACACATTGGTACTTTCCCATGATGAGTGAGTGCTTCAGGATCTCTTGCACTTACATGTGCAGCAGAGTACAGCAATAGAAGCATGCTGGGCCCATAACCCAGCGGTAGGCAGATTGAAACTATCCTCTGCTATATGCATTTTTTTTTGTTAATTAAAGTAATCCAAAACTGGGATTGATATTTTGGCTCTTTTATTTTTACTTAAAGTACAATAACTTTTACCATTTTAATTTGTTTTAATAGTATATTGACAGTAATGTTTTCTTTCAAAAATCCACTTAATTTTCTTTACCCTATTATTAAAATGGTAATTGACAAAAACAAACTACATTGTCACCAGAAGAGCAATACAAAATGTACAAGTGATATATTAAAATCATCTTTCCAGCTTGAATTTCAATGATGCATTGGGGCAACGATTTTGTGAGAAACATTTTCACCCTTAAATAAAGATTTTCTTAATTCCTTACCTGTGTGCTAATTATATATCACCTTGTTTTCACATTAAACAGACTTCCACATGAGAAAGCAGCAAGGATGCAGTGGCGTTAATGTTTCCTGGTGTCAACCTGTATTATTTCAGTAGACATTGAAATGAGGATGCATCTTGCTGCCTTTCCAATGAAGCAAGTTTAATTTAGTAATAGGTTAAAAACCATCCTTACAAAGGTGTTAATCAGAGACTTGGCTTTGTGGACACTTTTCAGAGAACAAATTTGTTAGCATAAAAATAAAGCCAGAAAATTAAGAGCTGTTTAATCACTCAATTGGATTTTTTTTGCCAGCATATTTCTTTTTCTCTGCAACCCACTGCTAAATTGTGCTTCCTAGCTGTTTTTATAAAATCACTGAATCAAATCTAACTCTGATTACATCAGAGAAGGCCAGGTACCCTACACCAGAACAGGGGGATTTGAAATTTTGACTTGTCTACTTAAAGATCACCAAAATCTGATAACAAGGTCAATTACGTCCCTGGGTGGGATTGAACCACCAACCTTTTGGTTAATAGCCGTGCACACTAACTGATTGCGCCACAAAGACACTTTGCAAAAGTACATACTGACAAAGGCTAATAAGCATTCATCTAAAACGTTTCCTAGAAAAACTTTAAAAAGTCAATAATCTGGAGAGTTTTTGTAAAATGTTTCTTCCATCAACCAACGAAGAAACACATTGGTACTTTCCCATGATGAGTGAGTGCTTCAGGATCTCTTGCACTTACATGTGCAGCAGAGTACAGCAATGGAAGCATGCTGGGCCCATAACCCAGCGGTAGGCAGATTGAAACTATCCTTTGCTATATGCATTTTTTTTTGTTAATTAAAGTAATCCAAAACTGGGATTGATATTTTGGCTCTTTTATTTTTACTTAAAGTACAATAACTTTTACCATTTTAATTTGTTTTAATAGTATATTGACAGTATTGTTTTCTTTCAAAAATCCACTTAATTTTCTTTACCCTATTATTAAAATGGTAATTGACAAAAACAAACTACATTGTCACCAGAAGAGCAATACAAAATGTACAAGTGATATATTAAAATCATCTTTCCAGCTTGAATTTCAATGATGCATTGGGGCAACGATTTTGTGAGAAACATCTTCACCCTTAAATAAAGATTTTCTTAATTCCTTACCTGTGTGCTAATTAGATATCACCTTGTTTTCACATTAAACAGACTTCCACATGAGAAAGCAGCAAGGATACAGTGGCGTTAATGTTTCCTGGTGTCAACCTGTATTATTTCAGTAGACATTGAATTGAGGATGCATCTTGCTGCCTTTCCAATGAAGCAAGTTTAATTTAGTAATAGGTGAAAAACCATCCCTACAAAGGTGTTAATCAGAGACTTGGCTTTGTGGACACTTTTCAAAGAACAAATTTGTTAGCATAAAAATAAAGCCAGAAAATGAAGAGCTGTTTAATCACTCAATTGGATTTTTTTTGCCAGCATATTTCTTTTTCTCTGCAACCCACTGCTAAATTGTGCTTCCTAGCTGTTTTTATAAAATCACTGAATCAAATCTAACTACATCAGAGAAGGCCAGGTACCCTACACCATAACAGGGGGTTTGAAATGTTGACTTGTCTACTTAAAGATCACCAAAATCTGATAACAAGGTCAATTACGTTCCTGGTTGAGATTGAACCACCAACCTTTTGGTTAGTAGCCGGACACACTAACCGATTGCGCCACAGAGACACTTTGCAAAAAGTATATACTGACAAAGTCTAATAAGCATACATCTAGAACGTTTCCTAGAAAAACTTTAAAAAGTCAATAATCTGGAGAGTTTTTGTAAGATGTTTCTTCCATCAACCAATGAAGAAACACATTGGTACTTTCCCATGATGAGTGAGTGCTTCAGGATCTCTTGCACTTACATGTGCAGCAGAGTACTGCAATGGAAGCATGCTGGGCCCATAACCCAGAGGTAGGCAGATTGAAACTATCCTTTGCTATATGCATTTTTTTTTGTTAATTTAAGTAATCAAAACTGGGATTGATATTTTTGCTCTTTTATTTTTACTTAAAGTACAATAACTTTTACCATTTTAATTTGTTTTAATAGTATATTGACAGTATAGTTTTCTTTAAAAAATCCACTTAATTTTCTTTACCCTATTATTAAAAGGGTAATTGACAAAAACAAACTACATTGTCACCAGAAGAGCAATACAAAATGTACAAGTGATATATTAAAATCATCTTTCCAGCTTGAATTTCAATGATGCATTGGGGCAACGATTTTGTGAGAAACATCTTCACCCTTAAATAAAGATTTTCTTAATTCCTTACATGTGTGCTAATTAGATATCACCTTGTTTTCACATTAAACAGACTTCTACATGAGAAAGCAGCAAGGATGCAGTGGCGTTAATGTTTCCTCGTGTCAACCTGTATTATTTCAGTAGACATTGAAATGAGGATGCATCTTGCTGCCTTTCCAATGAAGCAAGTTTAATTTAGTAATAGGTGAAAAAACATTCCTACAAAGGTGTTAATCAGAGACTTGGCTTTGTGGACACTTTTCAGAGAACAAATTTGTTAGCATAAAAATAAAGCCAGAAAATGAAGAGCTGTTTAATCACTCAATTGGATTTTTTTTGCCAGCATATTTCTTTTTCTCTGCAACCCACTGCTAAATTGTGCTTCCTAGCTGTTTTTATAAAATCACTGAATCAAATCTAACTCTTATTACATCAGAGAAGGCCAGGTACCCTACACCATAACAGGGGGTTTGAAATTTTGACTTGTCTACTTAAAGATCACCAAAATCTGATAACAAGGTCAATTACGTCCCTGGTTGGGATTGAACCACCAACCTTTTGGTTAGTAGCCGGACACACTAACCGATTGCGCCACAGAGACACTTCCCAAAAAGTACATACTGACAAAGGCTAATAAGCATACATCTAGAACGTTTCCTAGAAAAACTTTAAAAAGTCAATAATCTGGAGAGTTTTTGTAAAATGTTTCTTCCATCAACCAACGAAGAAACACATTGGTACTTTCCCATGATGAGTGAGTGCTTCAGGATCTCTTGCACTTACATGTGCAGCAGAGTACTGCAATGGAAGCATGCTGGGCCCATAACCCAGAGGTAGGCAGATTGAAACTATCCTTTGCTATATGCATTTTTTTTGTTAATTTAAGTAATCAAAACTGGGATTGATATTTTTGCTCTTTTATTTTTACTTGAAGTACAATAACTTTTACCATTTTAATTTGTTTGAATAGTATATTGACAGTATAGTTTTCTTTAAAAAATCCACTTAATTTTCTTTACCCTATTATTAAAAGGGTAATTGACAAAAACAAACTACATTGTCACCAGAAGAGCAATACAAAATGTACAAGTGATATATTAAAATCATCTTTCCAGCTTGAATTTCAATGATGCATTGGGGCAACGATTTTGTGAGAAACATCTTCACCCTTAAATAAAGATTTTCTTAATTCCTTACCTGTGTGCTAATTAGATATCACCTTGTTTTCACATTAAACAAACTTCCACATGAGAAAGCAGCAAGGATGCAGTGGCGTTAATGTTTCCTGGTGTCAACCTGTATTATTTCAGTAGAAATTGAAATGAGGATGCATCTTGCTGCCTTTCCAATGAAGCAAGTTTAATTTAGTAATAGGTGAAAAACCATCCCTACAAAGGTGTTAATCAGAGACTTGGCTTTGTGGACACTTTTCAGAGAACAAATTTGTTAGCATAAAAATAAAGTCAGAAAATGAAGAGCTGTTTAATCACTCAATTGGATTTTTTTTGCCAGCATATTTCTTTTTCTCTGCAACCCACTGCTAAATTGTGCTTCCTATCTGTTTTTATAAAATCACTGAATCAAATCTAACTCTGATTACATCAGAGAAGGCCAGGTACCCTACACCATAACAGGGGGTTTGAAATTTTGACTTGTCTACTTAAAGATCACCAAAATCTGATAACAAGGTCAATTACGTCCCTGGGTGGGATTGAACCACCAACCTTTTGTTAGTAGCCAGACACACTAACCGATTGCGCCACAGAGACACTTTGTAAAAAGTGCTTACTGACAAAGGCTAATAAGCATACATCTAGAACGTTTCCTAGAAAAACTTTAAAAAGTCAATAATCTGGAGAGTTTTTGTAAGATGTTTCTTCCATCAACCAACGAAGAAACACATTGGTACTTTCCCATGATGACTGAGTGCTTCAGGATCTCTTGCACTTACATGTGCAGCAGAGTACTGCAATGGAAGCATGCTGGGCCCATAACCCAGAGGTAGGCAGATTGAAACTATCCTTTGCTATATGCATTTTTTTTTGTTAATTTAAGTAATCAAAACTGGGATTGATATTTTTGCTCTTTTATTTTTACTTAAAGTACAATAACTTTTACCATTTTAATTTGTTTTAATAGTATATTGACAGTATAGTTTTCTTTAAAAAAGCCACTTAATTTTCTTTACCCTATTATTAAAAGGGTAATTGACAAAAACAAACTACATTGTCACCAGAAGAGCAATACAAAATGTACAAGTGATATATTAAAATCATCTTTCCAGCTTGAATTTCAATGATGCATTGGGGCAACGATTTTGTGAGAAACATTTTCACCCTTAAATAAAGATTTTCTTAATTCCTTACCTGTGTGCTAATTAGATATCACCTTGTTTTCACATTAAACAGACTTCCACATGAGAAAGCAGCAAGGATGCAGTGGCGTTAATGTTTCCTGGTGTCAACCTGTATTATTTCAGTAGACATTGAAATGAGGATGCATCTTGCTGCCTTTCCAATGAAGCAAGTTTAATTTAGTAATAGGTTAAAAACCATCCTTACAAAGGTGTTAATCAGAGACTTGGCTTTGTGGACACTTTTCAGAGAACAAATTTGTTAGCATAAAAATAAAGCCAGAAAATTAAGAGCTGTTTAATCACTCAATTGGATTTTTTTTGCCAGCATATTTCTTTTTCTCTGCAACCCACTGCTAAATTGTGCTTCCTAGCTGTTTTTATAAAATCACTGAATCAAATCTAACTCTGATTACATCAGAGAAGGCCAGGTACCCTACACCAGAACAGGGGGATTTGAAATTTTGACTTGTCTACTTAAAGATCACCAAAATCTGATAACAAGGTCAATTACATCCCTGGGTGGGATTGAACCACCAACCTTTTGGTTAATAGCCGTGCACACTAACTGATTGCGCCACAAAGACACTTTGCAAAAGTACATACTGACAAAGGCTAATAAGCATTCATCTAAAACGTTTCCTAGAAAAACTTTAAAAAGTCAATAATCTGGAGAGTTTTTGTAAAATGTTTCTTCCATCAACCAACGAAGAAACACATTGGTACTTTCCCATGATGAGTGAGTGCTTCAGGATCTCTTACACTTACATGTGCAGCAGAGTACAGCAATGGAAGCATGCTGGGCCCATAACCCAGCGGTAGGCAGATTGAAACTATCCTTTGCTATATGCATTTTTTTTTTGTTAATTAAAGTAATCCAAAACTGGGATTGATATTTTGGCTCTTTTATTTTTACTTAAAGTACAATAACTTTTACCATTTTAATTTGTTTTAATAGTATATTGACAGTATTGTTTTCTTTCAAAAATCCACTTAATTTTCTTTACCCTATTATTAAAATGGTAATTGACAAAAACAAACTACATTGTCACCAGAAGAGCAATACAAAATGTACAAGTGATATATTAAAATCATCTTTCCAGCTTGAATTTCAATGATGCATTGGGGCAACGATTTTGTGAGAAATATCTTCACCCTTAAATAAAGATTTTCTTAATTCCTTACCTGTGTGCTAATTAGATATCACCTTGTTTTCACATTAAACAGACTTCCACATGAGAAGCAGCAAGGATACAGTGGCGTTAATGTTTCCTGGTGTCAACCTGTATTATTTCAGTAGACATTGAATTGAGGATGCATCTTGCTGCCTTTCCAATGAAGCAAGTTTAATTTAGTAATAGGTGAAAAACCATCCCTACAAAGGTGTTAATCAGAGACTTGGCTTTGTGGACACTTTTCAAAGAACAAATTTGTTAGCATAAAAATAAAGCCAGAAAATGAAGAGCTGTTTAATCACTCAACTGGATTTTTTTTGCCAGCATATTTCTTTTTCTCTGCAACCCACTGCTAAATTGTGCTTCCTAGCTGTTTTAATAAAATCACTGAATCAAATCTTACTACATCAGAGAAGGCCAGGTACCCTACACCATAACAGGGGGTTTGAAATTTTGACTTGTCTACTTAAAGATCACCAAAATCAGATAACAAGGTCAATTACGTTCCTGGTTGAGATTGAACCACCAACCTTTTGGTTAGTAGCCGGACACACTAACCGATTGCGCCACAGAGACACTTTGCAAAAAGTATATACTGACAAAGTCTAATAAGCATACATCTAGAACGTTTCCTAGAAAAACTTTAAAAAGTCAATAATCTGGAGAGTTTTTGTAAGATGTTTCTTCCATCAACCAATGAAGAAACACATTGGTACTTTCCCATGATGAGTGAGTGCTTCAGGATCTCTTGCACTTACATGTGCAGCAGAGTAAGAGAACGGAGGACATTTTATATGGCTGTAGTGACATAAAATTCTGAATAGCAGGCTGAATGAAGCAGCTAGAGAAGAGATAGTATCCATGGTAACGATGGTCCTATGAGGTGACTGAGGAGTCTGGTGATGGGAGGGGCTTAGGCCTTATAAGGAGAGGACTGATTAGGTTCTCCCTCCTTTTTCCTCAGTGAAAATTGAACAGTGAAGTGCTCTGCATTTGTGTTATACTGAATTGTTTATCATTTGTGATTTTGTGGTGTTTTTCTTCTCATTTCCTTTCTATCTTTACTAATCTTTAAGCTTTTCATCCTCCTTTTATTCTTGGACTTTCTCTTATCTATTCTTTGCTATCTCTTAACATGCCTAGGCCCAGTCGTGCTGTGCGTCCCCCTGTTCGTTTTATTGACAGCGGGGAAAGGGATGCTGCTGTATTAGTGACAGGGAGGGGGCGACAGCGGTCTTTACAGACAAGTACTCAGTCTAGGAACAATGTTGGTAACGCCGCCACCAGGGGTCGGGCTCGACCGCCTGAGAGGCTTTTGGCGGGTGAAGCGGCGTCACGCAGAGGCCGGGTCAGTAGCGCGTCTGTGACTAGAGCTGCTGTGGTGAATAATTATTCCAGAAATTGTTCTAAAGAACCAGTTTCAGCGAACAACATGTCGCGAAGTGTTGGGGCTATGGCGGAGTCGCCTATCGGGAGATTGAGGAGTATGGTGACATCTCGGGGAGTTACCTCAGGAGTGCATGTGCCTGAGGTACGCCGCGGTCGCCCCGTGGGCCCGCGGGGGGCCGTGGCTGCCAGAGGTGGCCGACGCAGTTCGGTTCTTACTAGAGGTGAGCGCAATGGGAGAGTTACACGGTTACAAGAATCGGTGCAAGGAGAGGGGGCACCTAACAATGATATCTCAACGGGTCCGGTTAGTACGTTATATAATAGCGGTGACACGGTTGTAGCGGGCCAGGGCGAGAGCACATCGGGTAGTAGAAATGCTGGAAGACAGCAAGGTAGGCCCGCCACGTGTAATAGTAGGGGTAAAAAAGGAGCATCGGAGATAAGTGTTATGAGGGGCACAGTACCGGGGAGGTCTTATGCTGATGCGGTACGTTTTGGGAGTAATGGCGCGGGTTTCAACTCGTCTGAGGTAGCGTCTATATGCACCTCGGTTATATCAGCACTGGTCCCGGTGCTGAATGCCAATAACATTGGAAGAAATTTTGTGAGGGAGGAAAATACTGCTGGTCTGCAGAGGGATTGTTTTAGTGAATCAGGGGCGGCTGTTTTACAGGACAGATCGGGTGGAAGTAAGAGGGGTAACAGGAGGGTTAATGAGTTTTTGGTAGATGTTTCTCCTTGCATTTCTACAGAGGAGTCCTTGGCAGTCCCTAATGTGCAGGATGATTCTGGGGAATCAGCGGCTGTGGTGGAGTCTTCCCTGGACGAGAGGGGTTCTCACGGTGAGTCGGTTGTGCATACGGCAGCGCGCCAGAATGATACAGTGGTGGAGACAGATAACAGGGGCGCAGTTACTGATAAAGTATGTGGTAAAAAAGCGTCAAAAAAGCGTAAGCATAGGCGCAGAGATCACAGGGACTCATCTACTTCTTCTTCTGAGTCCACAGGATCATGTGATAGCAGATGCAGGGGTTGCAGTGCAAAACATAAAAGAAGGCGCAGACATAGTAGCTCCAGCATGTCCTCGGAGGAGGGTCCTGAGGATTCTTTGCAATGCGCTAATACTGCAGTGTTGAGAGGTGTACGACCTAGAATTAGGGAGCGTATTAGGAAAGGGAAATTTGTTAATATATTTGCTTTAACTAGTAAAGGCAGGAAAGCATTAGAAGCTGCTAAAAAGAAATCAGGTATGGGTGAGGAGGCTTATAAGTCTTATTCTAACTGGCAGAAGGGCATGTTGATTTTTGCAGCCTGTTATTTGGAATCCAGGCCTCAAGAGCACATGAACATTATTAAATATATGTATTTGCTACATGAGTTGGCTAGATCCGGGCGCGGAACAGCTTGGAGGGCCTATGACGAGGAGTTTCGTAGAAAACAAAATGGGAAAGATATTATGGATTTTGGTAAAAAGGATGTGGAGATCTTTGTAGATGTTACCCAGCCGCTTAAGAGTGGTATAGAGGGTCTGGGGGATAAACGAGGTAACTCCAGTAATAGATGGTTGGTGGGTAAGAATCGGGCAGGCAAATGCTATGCCTTCAATAATAGTCAATGTACCCTGGGGTTCAAGTGTCGTTTTCGGCATGTTTGTATCCGCTGTGAAGGAACCCATCCCATTAAAAACTGCCAGCAAACAGCCAGTGGGAGAGGTAGTTGGCAAAAACAGCAGCAACGAATCCCAGCTGCTAAGGTGTCTAAGTAGGGCACCTACTCCAGTTAAGTTGAACAAAATTTTGCTTTGGTTGGATCACTATCCAAATAAAGACGATGCTGAGTTTATAAGGTTAGGTTTCTCAAAAGGTTTTCCGTTGCCTATTAAAGGCCAAGTTAAATGTGGTCGGGTTTGCAATTTACGTTCGGCTCAGGAGTTCCCAGTTATGTTAAAGGAAAAAGTTGATAAGGAAGTTGCTTTGGGTAGGATGGTAGGTCCTTTTAATTGCCCTCCATTGCCGGATTTAATTTTGTCCCCAGTTGGAGTTGTTCCAAAAAAGACTCCAGGAAAATTCAGGTTAATTCAGCATTTATCATTTCCAAAAGGGTCTTCAGTGAATGATGCGATTCCTGAAAGTTTGTCCATGGTAGTGTATCAGTCCTTTGAGGACGCTTTAGTCAAGGTGAGATCATTCGGTATAGGGGCTCTTATGAGTAAAATTGATATAGAGTCGGCCTTTCGGCTGTTGCCCATTGATCCGAAATTTTTTCGTTATTTAGGTTTCCGTCTTGATGACGGTTTTTATGTGGATAGGTGTCTTCCAATGGGTTGCTCCATATCTTGTTCATATTTTGAAAAATTCAGCAATTTTCTGCATTGGTGCATTTCAAAAAGTACAGGTCAGTTTGGAATTGTTCATTACTTAGATGATTTTTTGTTCATGGGTCCTGCCGGATCCGACAGTTGTGGGAATATTTTATCAAATGCGTTGACATTATTGAAAGAATTTGGGGTTCCAGTGGCTGAGGAGAAGACGGTAGGTCCCACAGCGGTGTTGACATTCTTGGGAATAGAGATTGATACCATAGAAGGATGCTGTCGTTTACCCAGGGAAAAAATAGAGAAATTAAGGGGAGAGATAATGGTAGTTTTGGCAAACGGCAAGTTGACGCTCAAACAGGCCCAATCATTATTGGGGTCTCTCAATTTTGCTTGTCGAGTTATACCCATGGGTAAAGTTTTTAGCAGGAAGTTGGAGAGAGCTACAGCGGGTGTTAAAAAACCCAGACATTTCATAAGATTATCTAATGAAATTCGCAGGGATCTACACATCTGGGAAGAGTTCCTAGCCACTTTTAATGGTGTTCTCATATGGCAGTCCATACCTATTTCCAATGTTGAGTTGCAATTATTCACAGATGCGGCAGGTTCCACGGGGTTTGGAGCATTTTTGGAGGGTAGGTGGTGTTCTTCCCCATGGCCAAAATCTTGGGTGGAAGAGGGTCTCACTAGTAACTTGTTATTATTAGAATTATTTCCTATAATGGTGGCTCTGGAGTTATGGCATGAGTTGTTAGCCAACTTGTCAGTGGTTTTTTGGTGCGATAACTTGGGGGTGGTTCAGTCGGTCAACAGTCAGAGAGCCTCCGGCCTTCCAGCACTGCGATTGCTGGGTCAGATAGTATTGCGCTGCCTCCAATCAAATATAAGTTTTCGCGCTAAACATGTTCCGGGCATCGAAAACGGCGTGGCAGATGCGCTATCGCGTTTCGAGTGGCGCAGGTTTAGGGTGCTAGCTCCGGATGCGAATGTATCTGGTGACCCTTGCCCGTCTTATGCCTGGCAGGTTATACGTCCGGATTGGAGGGCTTAGCTCTGCGAGCCCTGGCTCCCTCCACTCTTCGAGGGTACAGAAATGCCATGGGAGAGTGGGAAAGATATGTGCGTCTGCATCAGGAGCAAGGTAAGTCCGATTACGCAATGTTATTGGATTATGTGTGGGAATGTTTTAGGTCAGGCAGATCAAGAGGGTGCGTAACACGTTTACTGTCTGCTCTTTCTTATTTCTTGAGACTTGATGGCCGGCATGATTTTACTAAATCTTTCTTTCTAGCAAAGATTCTGAAGGGGTGGGCTCGAGTTATGCCCCCTGCACAAGATGCACGTAGACCAATAACCATTTCAATATTGCGGCGCATGGCGGTCGTGTTGCAGGATGTCTGTGCATCTGGTTACGAAGCACTTTTATTTACATTGTGCTTCGTGATGGCCTTTTTTGGGGCCTTTAGAGTCAGTGAACTGGTGGCGGCTTCGAAATCAGCAATGTCACCTATGCTTCGCGAACACGTGTCATTGGAAGAGGGAGGCTTATGGTGCAAAGTACAACGTTCCAAAACGGACCAATTGGGCAAAGGATGTTGGGTCGTTTTGAGAAGTGTGGATGACAAAGAGATTTGTCCTGTGTCCTTGGCAAGGAGTTATGTGAAAACAAGGTCTGATATACCAGGTCCATGGTTGCAGCATTTGGATGGTACGCCGGTGACTCAATTTCAATTTAGATGGGTGATGGAACGTTGTATTTGCACGATGGGTTTGCCGGTATCAAGATATGGTACCCATTCGTTTCGGATAGGTGCGGCGACAGCAGCAGCTGCGGAAGGCTGTTCGAGCGGGCAAATTAGAGCCTTGGGAAGGTGGAAGTCTGATGTATTTCGGAAATATATCAGGTTTTGACCTGTTTTTAAAAAAAAAAAAAAAAAAATCAGACTTGAGGTTTCAGCCACTCGCCATATTTGGGGGTCTTGAGGAATTTTTTATCCTGTCAGGTGCCTTAAGCCTAGGGGTTCACACCCGCCTGTCAGGTGTGTTTTTCGCCTCTCGTCAAGTCTGATTCCCCCCCCCCTTATTTAACTCCCTTTGTTAAAGAAGAGTAATTCTCTTCAAAAATTCTCACATTAGAGGCCAAATTAAAATATTTAATAAATAAATAAGAAACCATTTTAGCAAGATTTAAAGGGATGTTTTTTCGGGGTAATGTTGTTGCAAGATTTTGGTTTTAGGGGTTTTTGTGTTCATAAAGTTCTGTGAATGCTTTTGTATTTTTCAGATTTGCGTTTGGACGAGTGTCCGATTTGGATCTTGGGGCACTCATACATTTATTATGGTGAAAGGTCTGGTGTTGAGTGCCTTCAGTCCCCAGAAGCTAATCTGGTCAGATGGATTGGAGTGAGGGGACTTCGGTGGGAACAAGTCATCCCGCTTTTTTGGCAGCAAGTGGAGAGGTCGGGATACCCCCTGAGGGTGGTGTTCCATGTTGCTGGAAATGATCTGACCAGGAGGTCGGGTTTAGATCTTAGGAAAACCATAGTTAGGGACGTTGTTAGTCTACAGAACAGGTTGTGTTTTTTGAGTGTAGGTTGGTCGGAGATAATCCCTCGTTTAGTGTGGAGGGGTGCAGACAGACCCGCTGCCATTGAGTTGATCCGGCGCCGGATCAATTCTGTGGTTGGCAGAGCTGTTAGCGAAAATTGGGGGTTTGTGGTCCCACATCCCTCAATTTCAGTTTCTGCTCCTCATCTTTATATGGCCGATGGTGTCCATCTGAATTTGAGGGGTATTGAAATTTTTATGGGTGATTTGTGGTTAGCAATTTTTTCTCAGGAGTTTTATTGATAGTTTGAAGGGTTTTATGAGTGGTTAAGGTTAGTTTGTAAGGTAGAGGTATGGTGGCGGGGTTTCGTTGAAACTGTGGCGGGTTGGGACGGCCTTAAATTGTGGCTGTAATTTAAAGAGTTTTATAGGTGCTCAGGATATGTGAAGGTGGTGGAGTTTGATACATTACGGGGCCGGAGTTCCATCGGACCAGGTGGGCTTCGGTCTCCGGTGGAGTTTGTACACACCTGAGCACCTTTGGGTGGAAGTTGGGGAATACCTTGAGTGGAGAGTTGGCCACGGTATTCCCGATAAGGAGAAAGAACACAAGGGGTGGCAAATGGCCCATGGTGGCCCCTTGTGATGAGTGGGGGGCTGGGCTGAAATTGGGCCCCTTAAGAGCCTCCCCTTGGGATGTATGGGGGCTGGGCTGAAATTGGGCCCTTAATACCCCCCATTTGTTATGCGATGGAGGCCGGGCTGAAGTTGGGCCCTTGCCTCCTCTTGTGTTGTTATCAGCCACAGTTAAAAGGGTAGAATAAATAGGGACATTTTAAATAGGCCGTCCCTCCTTGCCACCATACCATTTGGTTAATAAAGCTGACAATTTTATTGGCAAACATATCCTGGTGTCGGTGTCAGTTATTTCTTTATGGATGTTTGGTGTATGCGCATGAATGAAGAACAGTCTATGATAGACATTTTAAGAGAACGGAGGACATTTTATATGGCTGTAGTGACATAAAATTCTGAATAGCAGGCTGAATGAAGCAGCTAGAGAAGAGATAGTATCCATGGTAACGATGGTCCTATGAGGTGACTGAGGAGTCTGGTGATGGGAGGGGCTTAGGCCTTATAAGGAGAGGACTGATTAGGTTCTCCCTCCTTTTTCCTCAGTGAAAATTGACCCACCCACCCGCCCTTGAGGAGTTTATTATTGGTGTCGGCTTGGCGGGTTGGGACGGCCTTAAATTGTGGCTGTAATTTAAAGAGTTTTATAGGTGCTCAGGATATGTGAAGGTGGTGGAGTTTGATACATTACGGGGCCGGAGTTCCATCGGACCAGGTGGGCTTCGGTCTCCGGTGGAGTTTGTACACACCTGAGCACCTTTGGGTGGAAGTTGGGGAATACCTTGAGTGGAGAGTTGGCCACGGTATTCCCGATAAGGAGAAAGAACACAAGGGGTGGCAAATGGCCCATGGTGGCCCCTTGTGATGAGTGGGGGGCTGGGCTGAAATTGGGCCCCTTAAGAGCCTCCCCTTGGGATGTATGGGGGCTGGGCTGAAATTGGGCCCTTAATACCCCCCATTTGTTATGCGATGGAGGCCGGGCTGAAGTTGGGCCCTTGCCTCCTCTTGTGTTGTTATCAGCCACAGTTAAAAGGGTAGAATAAATAGGGACATTTTAAATAGGCCGTCCCTCCTTGCCACCATACCATTTGGTTAATAAAGCTGACAATTTTATTGGCAAACATATCCTGGTGTCGGTGTCAGTTATTTCTTTATGGATGTTTGGTGTATGCGCATGAATGAAGAACAGTCTATGATAGACATTTTACTGCAATGGAAGCATGCTGGGCCCATAACCCAGAGGTAGGCAGATTGAAACTATCCTTTGCTATATGCATTTTTTTTTTGTTAATTTAAGTAATCAAAACTGGGATTGATATTTTTGCTCTTTTATTTTTACTTAAAGTACAATAACTTTTACCATTTTAATTTGTTTTAATAGTATATTGACAGTATAGTTTTCTTTAAAAAATCCACTTAATTTTCTTTACCCTATTATTAAAAGGGTAATTGACAAAAACAAACTACATTGTCACCAGAAGAGCAATACAAAATGTACAAGTGATATATTAAAATCATCTTTCCAGCTTGAATTTCAATGATGCATTGGGGCAACGATTTTGTGAGAAACATCTTCACCCTTAAATAAAGATTTTCTTAATTCCTTACATGTGTGCTAATTAGATATCACCTTGTTTTCACATTAAACAGACTTCTACATGAGAAAGCAGCAAGGATGCAGTGGCGTTAATGTTTCCTGGTGTCAACCTGTATTATTTCAGTAGACATTGAAATGAGGATGCATCTTGCTGCCTTTCCAATGAAGCAAGTTTAATTTAGTAATAGGTGAAAAAACATTCCTACAAAGGTGTTAATCAGAGACTTGGCTTTGTGGACACTTTTCAGAGAACAAATTTGTTAGCATAAAAATAAAGCCAGAAAATGAAGAGCTGTTTAATCACTCAATTGGATTTTTTTTGCCAGCATATTTCTTTTTCTCTGCAACCCACTGCTAAATTGTGCTTCCTAGCTGTTTTTATAAAATCACTGAATCAAATCTAACTCTTATTACATCAGAGAAGGCCAGGTACCCTACACCATAACAGGGGGTTTGAAATTTTGACTTGTCTACTTAAAGATCACCAAAATCTGATAACAAGGTCAATTACGTCCCTGGTTGGGATTGAACCACCAACCTTTTGGTTAGTAGCCGGACACACTAACCGATTGCGCCACAGAGACACTTCCCAAAAAGTACATACTGACAAAGGCTAATAAGCATACATCTAGAACGTTTCCTAGAAAAACTTTAAAAAGTCAATAATCTGGAGAGTTTTTGTAAAATGTTTCTTCCATCAACCAACGAAGAAACACATTGGTACTTTCCCATGATGAGTGAGTGCTTCAGGATCTCTTGCACTTACATGTGCAGCAGAGTACTGCAATGGAAGCATGCTGGGCCCATAACCCAGAGGTAGGCAGATTGAAACTATCCTTTGCTATATGCATTTTTTTTTGTTAATTTAAGTAATCAAAACTGGGATTGATATTTTTGCTCTTTTATTTTTACTTGAAGTACAATAACTTTTACCATTTTAATTTGTTTGAATAGTATATTGACAGTATAGTTTTCTTTAAAAAATCCACTTAATTTTCTTTACCCTATTATTAAAAGGGTAATTGACAAAAACAAACTACATTGTCACCAGAAGAGCAATACAAAATGTACAAGTGATATATTAAAATCATCTTTCCAGCTTGAATTTCAATGATGCATTGGGGCAACGATTTTGTGAGAAACATCTTCACCCTTAAATAAAGATTTTCTTAATTCCTTACCTGTGTGCTAATTAGATATCACCTTGTTTTCACATTAAACAAACTTCCACATGAGAAAGCAGCAAGGATGCAGTGGCGTTAATGTTTCCTGGTGTCAACCTGTATTATTTCAGTAGAAATTGAAATGAGGATGCATCTTGCTGCCTTTCCAATGAAGCAAGTTTAATTTAGTAATAGGTGAAAAACCATCCCTACAAAGGTGTTAATCAGAGACTTGGCTTTGTGGACACTTTTCAGAGAACAAATTTGTTAGCATAAAAATAAAGTCAGAAAATGAAGAGCTGTTTAATCACTCAATTGGATTTTTTTTGCCAGCATATTTCTTTTTCTCTGCAACCCACTGCTTAATTGTGCTTCCTATCTGTTTTTATAAAATCACTGAATCAAATCTAACTCTGATTACATCAGAGAAGGCCAGGTACCCTACACCATAACAGGGGGTTTGAAATTTTGACTTGTCTACTTAAAGATCACCAAAATCTGATAACAAGGTCAATTACGTCCCTGGGTGGGATTGAACCACCAACCTTTTGTTAGTAGCCAGACACACTAACCGATTGCGCCATAGAGACACTTTGTAAAAAGTGTATACTGACAAAGGCTAATAAGCATACATCTAGAACGTTTCCTAGAAAAACTTTAAAAAGTCAATAATCTGGAGAGTTTTTGTAAGATGTTTCTTCCATCAACCAACGAAGAAACACATTGGTACTTTCCCATGATGACTGAGTGCTTCAGGATCTCTTGCACTTACATGTGCAGCAGAGTACTGCAATGGAAGCATGCTGGGCCCATAACCCAGAGGTAGGCAGATTGAAACTATCCTTTGCTATATGCATTTTTTTTTGTTAATTTAAGTAATCAAAACTGGGATTGATATTTTTGCTCTTTTATTTTTACTTAAAGTACAATAACTTTTACCATTTTAATTTGTTTTAATAGTATATTGACAGTATAGTTTTCTTTAAAAAAGCCACTTAATTTTCTTTACCCTATTATTAAAAGGGTAATTGACAAAAACAAACTACATTGTCACCAGAAGAGCAATACAAAATGTACAAGTGATATATTAAAATCATCTTTCCAGCTTGAATTTCAATGATGCATTGGGGCAACGATTTTGTGAGAAACATTTTCACCCTTAAATAAAGATTTTCTTAATTCCTTACCTGTGTGCTAATTAGATATCACCTTGTTTTCACATTAAACAGACTTCCACATGAGAAAGCAGCAAGGATGCAGTGGCGTTAATGTTTCCTGGTGTCAACCTGTATTATTTCAGTAGACATTGAAATGAGGATGCATCTTGCTGCCTTTCCAATGAAGCAAGTTTAATTTAGTAATAGGTTAAAAACCATCCTTACAAAGGTGTTAATCAGAGACTTGGCTTTGTGGACACTTTTCAGAGAACAAATTTGTTAGCATAAAAATAAAGCCAGAAAATTAAGAGCTGTTTAATCACTCAATTGGATTTTTTTTGCCAGCATATTTCTTTTTCTCTGCAACCCACTGCTAAATTGTGCTTCCTAGCTGTTTTTATAAAATCACTGAATCAAATCTAACTCTGATTACATCAGAGAAGGCCAGGTACCCTACACCAGAACAGGGGGATTTGAAATTTTGACTTGTCTACTTAAAGATCACCAAAATTTGATAACAAGGTCAATTACGTCCCTGGGTGGGATTGAACCACCAACCTTTTGGTTAATAGCCATGCACACTAACTGATTGCGCCACAAAGACACTTTGCAAAAGTACATACTGACAAAGGCTAATAAGCATTCATCTAAAACGTTTCCTAGAAAAACTTTAAAAAGTCAATTATCTGGAGAGTTTTTGTAAAATGTTTCTTCCATCAACCAACGAAGAAACACATTGGTACTTTCCCATGATGAGTGAGTGCTTCAGGATCTCTTGCACTTACATGTGCAGCAGAGTACAGCAATGGAAGCAAGCTGGGCCCATAACCCAGCGGTAGGCAGATTGAAACTATCCTTTGCTATATGCATTTTTTTTTGTTCATTTAAGTAATCAAAACTGGGATTGATATTTTTGCTCTTTTATTTTTACTTAAAGTACAATAACTTTTACCATTTTAATTTGTTTTAATAGTATATTGACAGTATTGTTTTCTTTCAAAAATCCACTTAATTTTCTTTACCCTATTATTAAAATGGTAATTGACAAAAACAAACTACATTGTCACCAGAAGAGCAATACAAAATGTACAAGTGATATATTAAAATCATCTTTCCAGCTTGAATTTCAATGATGCATTGGGGCAACGATTTTGTGAGAAACATCTTCACCCTTAAATAAAGATTTTCTTAATTCCTTACCTGTGTGCTAATTAGATATCACCTTGTTTTCACATTGGCCCTCATTCCGAGTTGTTCGCTCGGTATTTTTCATCGCATCGCAGTGAAAATCCGCTTAGTACGCATGCGCAATGTTCGCACTGCGACTGCGCCAAGTAACTTTACTATGAAGAAAGTATTTTTACTCACGGCTTTTTCTTCGCTCCGGCGATCGTAATGTGATTGACAGGAAATGGGTGTTACTGGGCGGAAACACGGCGTTTCAGGGGCGTGTGGCTGAAAACGCTACCGTTTCCGGAAAAAACGCAGGAGTGGCCGGAGAAACGGTGGGAGTGCCTGGGCGAACGCTGGGTGTGTTTGTGACGTCAACCAGGAACGACAAGCACTGAACTGATCGCACAGGCAGAGTAAGTCTGGAGCTACTCTGAAACTGCTAAGTAGTTAGTAATCGCAATATTGCGAATACATCGGTCGCAATTTTAAGAAGCTAAGATTCACTCCCAGTAGGCGGCGGCTTAGCGTGTGTAACTCTGCTAAATTCGCCTTGCGACCGATCAACTCGGAATGAGGGCCATTAAACAGACTTCCACATGAGAAAGCAGCAATGATACAGTGGCGTTAATGTTTCCTGGTGTCAACCTGTATTATTTCAGTAGACATTGAATTGAGGATGCATCTTGCTGCCTTTCCAATGAAGCAAGTTTAATTTAGTAATAGGTGAAAAACCATCCCTACAAAGGTGTTAATCAGAGACTTGGCTTTGTGGACACTTTTCAAAGAACAAATTTGTTAGCATAAAAATAAAGCCAGAAAATGAAGAGCTGTTTAATCACTCAATTGGATTTTTTTTGCCAGCATATTTCTTTTTCTCTGCAACCCACTGCTAAATTGTGCTTCCTAGCTGTTTTTATAAAATCACTGAGTCAAATCTAACTACATCAGAGAAGGCCAGGTACCCTACAGCATAACAGGGGGTTTGAAATTTTGACTTGTCTACTTAAAGATCACCAAAATCTGATAACAAGGTCAATTACGTCCCTGGTTGGGATTGAACCACCAACCTTTTGGTTAGTAGCCGGACACACTAACCGATTGCGCCACAGAGACACTTTGCAAAAAGTATATATTGACAAAGTCTAATAAGCATACATCTAGAACGTTTCCTAGAAAAACTTTAAAAAGTCAATAATCTGGAGAGTTTTTGTAAGATGTTTCTTCCATCAACCAATGAAGAAACACATTGGTACTTTCCCATGATGAGTGAGTGCTTCAGGATCTATTGCACTTACATGTGCAGCAGAGTACAGCAATGGAAGCATGCTGGGCATATAACCCAGAGGTAGGTAGATTGAAACTATCCTCTGCTATATGCATTTTTTTTTTGTTAATTAAAGTAATCCAAAACTGGGATTGATATGTTGGCTCTTTTATTTTTACTTACAGTACAATAACTTTTACCATTTTAATTTGTTTTAATAGTATATTGACAGTATTGTTTTCTTTCAAAAATCCACTTAATTTTCTTTACCCTATTATTAAAATGGTAATTGACAAAAACAAACTACATTGTCACCAGAAGAGCAATACAAAATGTACAAGTGATATATTAAAATCATCTTTCCAGCTTAAATTTCAATGATGCATTGGGGCAACGATTTTGTGAGAAACATTTTCACCCTTAAATAAAGATTTTCTTAATTCCTTACCTGTGTGCTAATTAGATATCACCTTGTTTTCACATTAAACAGACTTCCACATGAGAAAGCAGCAAGGATGCAGTGGCGTTAATGTTTCCTGGTGTCAACCTGTATTATTTCAGTAGACATTGAAATGAGGATGCATCTTGCTGCCTTTCCAATGAAGCAAGTTTAATTTAGTAATAGGTTAAAAACCATCCTTACAAAGGTGTTAATCAGAGACTTGGCTTTGTGGACACTTTTCAGAGAACAAATTTGTTAGCATAAAAATAAAGCCAGAAAATTAAGAGCTGTTTAATCACTCAATTGGATTTTTTTTGCCAGCATATTTCTTTTTCTCTGCAACCCACTGCTAAATTGTGCTTCCTAGCTGTTTTTATAAAATCACTGAATCAAATCTAACTCTGATTACATCAGAGAAGGCCAGGTACCCTACACCAGAACAGGGGGATTTGAAATTTTGACTTGTCTACTTAAAGATCACCAAAATCTGATAACAAGGTCAATTACGTCCCTGGGTGGGATTGAACCACCAACCTTTTGGTTAATAGCCGTGCACACTAACTGATTGCGCCACAAAGACACTTTGCAAAAGTTCTTACTGACAAAGGCTAATAAGCATTCATCTAAAACGTTTCCTAGAAAAACTTTAAAAAGTCAATAATCTGGAGAGTTTTTGTAAAATGTTTCTTCCATCAACCAACGAAGAAACACATTGGTACTTTCCCATGATGAGTGAGTGCTTCAGGATCTCTTGCACTTACATGTGCAGCAGAGTACAGCAATAGAAGCATGCTGGGCCCATAACCCAGCGGTAGGCAGATTGAAACTATCCTCTGCTATATGCATTTTTTTTTGTTAATTAAAGTAATCCAAAACTGGGATTGATATTTTGGCTCTTTTATTTTTACTTAAAGTACAATAACTTTTACCATTTTAATTTGTTTTAATAGTATATTGACAGTATTGTTTTCTTTCAAAAATCCACTTAATTTTCTTTACCCTATTATTAAAATGGTAATTGACAAAAACAAACTACATTGTCACCAGAAGAGCAATACAAAATGTACAAGTGATATATTAAAATCATCTTTCCAGCTTGAATTTCAATGATGCATTGGGGCAACGATTTTGTGAGAAACATCTTCACCCTTAAATAAAGATTTTCTTAATTCCTTACCTGTGTGCTAATTAGATATCACCTTGTTTTCACATTAAACAGACTTCCACATGAGAAAGCAGCAAGGATACAGTGGCGTTAATGTTTCCTGGTGTCAACCTGTATTATTTCAGTAGACATTGAATTGAGGATGCATCTTGCTGCCTTTCCAATGAAGCAAGTTTAATTTAGTAATAGGTGAAAAACCATCCCTACAAAGGTGTTAATCAGAGACTTGGCTTTGTGGACACTTTTCAAAGAACAAATTTGTTAGCATAAAAATAAAGCCAGAAAATGAAGAGCTGTTTAATCACTCAAATGGATTTTTTTTGCCAGCATATTTCTTTTTCTCTGCAACCCACTGCTAAATTGTGCTTCCTAGCTGTTTTTATAAAATCACTGAATCAAATCTAACTACATCAGAGAAGGCCAGGTACCCTACACCATAACAGGGGGTTTGAAATTTTGACTTGTCTACTTAAAGATCACCAAAATCTGATAACAAGGTCAATTACGTTCCTGGCTGGGATTGAACCACCAACCTTTTGGTTAGTAGCCAGACACACTAACCGATTGCACCACAGAGACACTTTGCAAAAAGTACATACTGACAAAGTCTAATAAGCATACATCTAGAACGTTTCCTAGAAAAACTTTAAAAAGTCAATAATCTGGAGAGTTTTTGTAAGATGTTTCTTCCATCAACCAATGAAGAAACACATTGGTACTTTCCCATGATGAGTGAGTGCTTCAGGATCTCTTGCACTTACATGTGCAGCAGAGTACTGCAATGGAAGCATGCTGGGCCCATAACCCAGAGGTAGGCAGATTGAAACTATCCTTTGCTATATGCATTTTTTTTTTGTTAATTTAAGTAATCAAAACTGGGATTGATATTTTTGCTCTTTTATTTTTACTTAAAGTACAATAACTTTTACCATTTTAATTTGTTTTAATAGTATATTGACAGTATAGTTTTCTTTAAAAAATCCACTTAATTTTCTTTACCCTATTATTAAAAGGGTAATTGACAAAAACAAACTACATTGTCACCAGAAGAGCAATACAAAATGTACAAGTGATATATTAAAATCATCTTTCCAGCTTGAATTTCAATGATGCATTGGGGCAACGATTTTGTGAGAAACATCTTCACCCTTAAATAAAGATTTTCTTAATTCCTTACGTGTGCTAATTAGATATCACCTTGTTTTCACATTAAACAGACTTCTACATGAGAAAGCAGCAAGGATGCAGTGGCGTTAATGTTTCCTGGTGTCAACCTGTATTATTTCAGTAGACATTGAAATGAGGATGCATCTTGCTGCCTTTCCAATGAAGCAAGTTTAATTTAGTAATAGGTGAAAAACCATCCCTACAAAGGTGTTAATCAGAGACTTGGCTTTGTGGACACTTTTCAGAGAACAAATTTGTTAGCATAAAAATAAAGCCAGAAAATGAAGAGCTGTTTAATCACTCAATTGGATTTTTTTTGCCAGCATATTTCTTTTTCTCTGCAACCCACTGCTAAATTGTGCTTCCTAGCTGTTTTTATAAAATCACTGAATCAAATCTAACTCTTATTACATCAGAGAAGGCCAGGTACCCTACACCATAACAGGGGGTTTGAAATTTTGACTTGTCTACTTAAAGATCACCAAAATCTGATAACAAGGTCAATTACGTCCCTGGTTGGGATTAAACCACCAACCTTTTGGTTAGTAGCCGGACACACTAACCGATTGCGCCACAGAGACACTTCCCAAAAAGTACATACTGACAAAGGCTAATAAGCATACATCTAGAACGTTTCCTAGAAAAACTTTAAAAAGTCAATAATCTGGAGAGTTTTTGTAAAATGTTTCTTCCATCAACCAACGAAGAAACACATTGGTACTTTCCCATGATGAGTGAGTGCTTCAGGATCTCTTGCACTTACATGTGCAGCAGAGTACTGCAATGGAAGCATGCTGGGCCCATAACCCAGAGGTAGGCAGATTGAAACTATCCTTTGCTATATGCATTTTTTTTGTTAATTTAAGTAATCAAAACTGGGATTGATATTTTTGCTCTTTTATTTTTACTTGAAGTACAATAACTTTTACCATTTTAATTTGTTTGAATAGTATATTGACAGTATAGTTTTCTTTAAAAAATCCACTTAATTTTCTTTACCCTATTATTAAAAGGGTAATTGACAAAAACAAACTACATTGTCACCAGAAGAGCAATACAAAATGTACAAGTGATATATTAAAATCATCTTTCCAGCTTGAATTTCAATGATGCATTGGGGCAACGATTTTGTGAGAAACATCTTCACCCTTAAATAAAGATTTTCTTAATTCCTTACCTGTGTGCTAATTAGATATCACCTTGTTTTCACATTAAACAAACTTCCACATGAGAAAGCAGCAAGGATGCAGTGGCGTTAATGTTTCCTGGTGTCAACCTGTATTATTTCAGTAGAAATTGAAATGAGGATGCATCTTGCTGCCTTTCCAATGAAGCAAGTTTAATTTAGTAATAGGTGAAAAACCATCCCTACAAAGGTGTTAATCAGAGACTTGGCTTTGTGGACACTTTTCAGAGAACAAATTTGTTAGCATAAAAATAAAGTCAGAAAATGAAGAGCTGTTTAATCACTCAAATGGATTTTTTTTGCCAGCATATTTCTTTTTCTCTGCAACCCACTGCTAAATTGTGCTTCCTATCTGTTTTTATAAAATCACTGAATCAAATCTAACTCTGATTACATCAGAGAAGGCCAGGTACCCTACACCATAACAGGGAGTTTGAAATTTTGACTTGTCTACTTAAAGATCACCAAAATCTGATAACAAGGTCAATTACGTCCCTGGGTGGGATTGAACCACCAACCTTTTGTTAGTAGCCAGACACACTAACCGATTGCGCCACAGAGACACTTTGTAAAAAGTACATACTGACAAAGGCTAATAAGCATACATCTAGAACGTTTCCTAGAAAAACTTTAAAAAGTCAATAATCTGGAGAGTTTTTGTAAGATGTTTCTTCCATCAACCAACGAAGAAACACATTGGTACTTTCCCATGATGACTGAGTGCTTCAGGATCTCTTGCACTTACATGTGCAGCAGAGTACTGCAATGGAAGCATGCTGGGCCCATAACCCAGAGGTAGGCAGATTGAAACTATCCTTTGCTATATGCATTTTTTTTTTGTTAATTTAAGTAATCAAAACTGGGATTGATATTTTTTGCTCTTTTATTTTTACTTAAAGTACAATAACTTTTACCATTTTAATTTGTTTTAATAGTATATTGACAGTATAGTTTTCTTTAAAAAATCCACTTAATTTTCTTTACCCTATTATTAAAAGGGTAATTGACAAAAACAAACTACATTGTCACCAGAAGAGCAATACAAAATGTACAAGTGATATATTAAAATCATCTTTCCAGCTTGAATTTCAATGATGCATTGGGGCAACGATTTTGTGAGAAACATCTTCACCCTTAAATAAAGATTTTCTTAATTCCTTACCTGTGTGCTAATTAGATATCACCTTGTTTTCACATTAAACAGACTTCTACATGAGAAAGCAGCAAGGATGCAGTGGCGTTAATGTTTCCTGGTGTCAACCTGTATTATTTCAGTAGACATTGAAATGAGGATGCATCTTGCTGCCTTTCCAATGAAGCAAGTTTAATTTAGTAATAGGTGAAAAACCATCCCTACAAAGGTGTTAATCAGAGACTTGGCTTTGTGGACACTTTTCAGAGAACAAATTTGTTAGCATAAAAATAAAGCCAGAAAATGAAGAGCTGTTTAATCACTCAATTGGATTTTTTTGCCAGCATATTTCTTTTTCTCTGCAACCCACTGCTAAATTGTGCTTTCTAGCTGTTTTTATAAAATCAATGAATCAAATCTAATTACATCAGAGAAGGCCAGGTACCCTACACCATAACAGGGGGTTTGAAATTTTGACTTGTCTACTTAAAGATCACCAAAATCTGATAACAAGGTCAATTACGTCCTTGGTTGGGATTGAACCACCAACCTTTTGGTTAGTAGCCGGACACACTAGCTGATTGCGCTACAGAGACACTTTGCAAAAAGTACATACTGACAAAGGCTAATAAGCATACATCTAGAACGTTTCCTAGAAAAACTTTAAAAAGTCAATAATCTGGAGAGTTTTTGTAAGATGTTTCTTCCATCAACCAACGAAGAAACACATTGGTACTTTCCCATGATGAGTGAGTGCTTCAGGATCTCTTGCACTTACATGTGCAGCAGAGTACTGCAATGGAAGCATGCTGGGCCCATAACCCAGAGGTAGGCAGATTGAAACTATCCTTTGCTATATGCATTTTTTTTTGTTAATTTAAGTAATCAAAACTGGGATTGATATTTTTGCTCTTTTATTTTTACTTAAAGTACAATAACTTTTACCATTTTAATTTGTTTTAATAGTATATTGACAGTATTGTTTTCTTTCAAAAATCCACTTAATTTTCTTTACCCTATTATTAAAATGGTAATTGACAAAAACAAACTACATTGCCACCAGAAGAGCAATACAAAATGTACAAGTGATATATTAAAATCATCTTTCCAGCTTGAATTTCAATGATGCATTGGGGCAACGATTTTGTGAGAAACATCTTCACCCTTAAATAAAGATTTTCTTAATTCCTTACCTGTGTGCTAATTAGATATCACCTTGTTTTCACATTAAACAGACTTCCACATGAGAAAGCAGCAAGGATACAGTGGCGTTAATGTTTCCTGGTGTCAACCTGTATTATTTCAGTAGACATTGAATTAAGGATGCATCTTGCTGCCTTTCCAATGAAGCAAGTTTAATTTAGTAATAGGTGAAAAACCATCCCTACAAAGGTGTTAATCAGAGACTTGGCTTTGTGGACACTTTTCAAAGAACAAATTTGTTAGCATAAAAATAAAGCCAGAAAATGAAGAGCTGTTTAATCACTCAATTGGATTTTTTTTGCCAGCATATTTCTTTTTCTCTGCAACCCACTGCTAAATTGTGCTTCCTAGCTGTTTTTATAAAATCACTGAATCAAATCTAACTCTGATTACATCAGAGAAGGCCAGGTACCCCACACCATAACAGGGGGTTTGAAATTTTGACTTGTCTACTTAAAGATCACCAAAATCTGATAACAAGGTCAATTACGTCCCTGGGTGGGATTGAACCACCAACCTTTTGGTTAGTAGCCAGACACACTAACCGATTGCGCCACAGAGTCACTTTGTAAAAAGTACATACTGACAAAGGCTAATAAGCATACATCTAGAACGTTTCCTAGAAAAACTTTAAAAAGTCAATAATCTGGAGAGTTTTTGTAAGATGTTTCTTCCATCAACCAACGAAGAAACACATTGGTACTTTCCCATGATGACTGAGTGCTTCAGGATCTCTTGCACTTACATGTGCAGCAGAGTACTGCAATGGAAGCATGCTGGGCCCATAACCCAGAGGTAGGCAGATTGAAACTATCCTTTGCTATATGCATTTTTTTTTGTTAATTTAAGTAATCAAAACTGGGATTGATATTTTTGCTCTTTTATTTTTACTTGAAGTACAATAACTTTTACCATTTTAATTTGTTTGAATAGTATATTGACAGTATAGTTTTCTTTAAAAAATCCACTTAATTTTCTTTACCCTATTATTAAAAGGGTAATTGACAAAAACAAACTACATTGTCACCAGAAGAGCAATACAAAATGTACAAGTGATATATTAAAATCATCTTTCCAGCTTGAATTTCAATGATGCATTGGGGCAACGATTTTGTGAGAAACATCTTCACCCTTAAATAAAGATTTTCTTAATTCCTTACCTGTGTGCTAATTAGATATCACCTTGTTTTCACATTAAACAAACTTCCACATGAGAAAGCAGCAAGGATGCAGTGGCGTTAATGTTTCCTGGTGTCAACCTGTATTATTTCAGTAGAAATTGAAATGAGGATGCATCTTGCTGCCTTTCCAATGAAGCAAGTTTAATTTAGTAATAGGTGAAAAACCATCCCTACAAAGGTGTTAATCAGAGACTTGGCTTTGTGGACACTTTTCAGAGAACAAATTTGTTAGCATAAAAATAAAGCCAGAAAATGAAGAGCTGTTTAATCACTCAATTGGATTTTTTTTGCCAGCATATTTCTTTGTCTCTGCAACCCACTGCTAAATTGTGCTTCCTATCTGTTTTTATAAAATCACTGAATCAAATCTAACTCTGATTACATCAGAGAAGGCCAGGTACCCTACACCATAACAGGGGGTTTGAAATTTTGACTTGTCTACTTAAAGATCACCAAAATCTGATAACAAGGTCAATTACGTCCCTGGGTGGGATTGAACCACCAACCTTTTGTTAGTAGCCAGACACACTAACCGATTGCGCCACAGAGACACTTTGTAAAAAGTACTTACTGACAAAGGCTAATAAGCATACATCTAGAACGTTTCCTAGAAAAACTTTAAAAAGTCAATAATCTGGAGAGTTTTTGTAAGATGTTTCTTCCATCAACCAACGAAGAAACACATTGGTACTTTCCCATGATGACTGAGTGCTTCAGGATCTCTTGCACTTACATGTGCAGCAGAGTACTGCAATGGAAGCATGCTGGGCCCATAACCCAGAGGTAGGCAGATTGAAACTATCCTTTGCTATATGCATTTTTTTTGTTCATTTAAGTAATCAAAACTGGGATTGATATTTTTGCTCTTTTATTTTTACTTAAAGTACAATAACTTTTACCATTTTAATTTGTTTTAATAGTATATTGACAGTATAGTTTTCTTTAAAAAATCCACTTAATTTTCTTTACCCTATTATTAAAAGGGTAATTGACAAAAACAAACTACATTGTCACCAGAAGAGCAATACAAAATGTACAAGTGATATATTAAAATCATCTTTCCAGCTTGAATTTCAATGATGCATTGGGGCAACGATTTTGTGAGAAACATCTTTACCCTTAAATAAAGGTTTTCTTAATTCCTTACCTGTGTGCTAATTAGATATCACCTTGTTTTCACATTAAACAAACTTCCACATGTGAAAGCAGCAAGGATGCAGTGGCGTTAATGTTTCCTGGTGTCAACCTGTATTATTTCAGTAGAAATTGAAATGAGGATGCATCTTGCTGCCTTTCCAATGAAGCAAGTTTAATTTAGTAATAGGTGAAAAACCATCCCTACAAAGGTGTTAATCAGAGACTTGGCTTTGTGGACACTTTTCAGAGAACAAATTTGTTAGCATAAAAATAAAGCCAGAAAATGAAGAGCTGTTTAATCACTCAATTGGATTTTTTTTGCCAGCATATTTCTTTTTCTCTGCAACCCACTGCTAAATAGTGCTTCCTAGCTGTTTTTATAAAATCACTGAATCAAATCTAACTCTGATTACATCAGAGAAGGCCAGGTACCCTACACCAGAACAGGGGGTTTGAAATTTTGACTTGTCTACTTAAAGATCACCAAAATCTGATAACAAGGTCAATTACGTGCCTGGGTGGGATTGAACCACCAACCTCTTGGTTAATAGCCGTGCACACTAACTGATTGCGCCACAAAGACACGTTGCAAAAGGACATACTGACAAAGGCTAATAAGCATTCATCTAAAACGTTTCCTAGAAAAACTTTAAAAAGTCAATAATCTGGAGAGTTTTTGTAAAATGTTTCTTCCATCAACCAACGAAGAAACACATTGGTACTTTCCCATGATGAGTGAGTGCTTCAGGATCTCTTGCACTTACATGTGCAGCAGAGTACAGCAATGGAAGCATGCTGGGCCCAAAACCCAGCGGTAGGCAGATTGAAACTATCCTTTGCTATATGCATTTTTTTTTGTTCATTTAAGTAATCAAAACTGGGATTGATATTTTTGCTCTTTTATTTTTACTTAAAGTACAATAACTTTTACCATTTTAATTTGTTTTAATAGTATATTGACAGTATTGTTTTCTTTCAAAAATCCACTTAATTTTCTTTACCCTATTATTAAAATGGTAATTGACAAAAACAAACTACATTGTCACCAGAAGAGCAATACAAAATGTACAAGTGATATATTAAAATCATCTTTCCAGCTTGAATTTCAATGATGCATTGGGGCAACGATTTTGTGAGCAACATCTTCACCCTTAAATAAAGATTTTCTTAATTCCTTACCTGTGTGCTAATTAGATATCACCTTGTTTTCACATTAAACAGACTTCCACATGAGAAAGCAGCAAGGATACAGTGGCGTTAATGTTTCCTGGTGTCAACCTGTATTATTTCAGTAGACATTGAATTGAGGATGCATCTTGCTGCCTTTCCAATGAAGCAAGTTTAATTTAGTAATAGGTGAAAAACCATCCCTACAAAGGTGTTAATCAGAGACTTGGCTTTGTGGACACTTTTCAAAGAACAAATTTGTTAGCATAAAAATAAAGCCAGAAAATGAAGAGCTGTTTAATCACTCAATTGGATTTTTTTTGCCAGCATATTTCTTTTTCTCTGCAACCCACTGCTAAATTGTGCTTCCTAGCTGTTTTTATAAAATCACTGAGTCAAATCTAACTACATCAGAGAAGGCCAGGTACCCTACAGCATAACAGGGGGTTTGAAATTTTGACTTGTCTACTTAAAGATCACCAAAATCTGATAACAAGGTCAATTACGTCCCTGGTTGGGATTGAACCACCAACCTTTTGGTTAGTAGCCGGACACACTAACCGATTGCGCCACAGAGACACTTTGCAAAAAGTACATACTGACAAAGTCTAATAAGCATACATCTAGAACGTTTCCTAGAAAAACTTTAAAAAGTCAATAATCTGGAGAGTTTTTGTAAGATGTTTCTTCCATCAACCAATGAAGAAACACATTGGTACTTTCCCATGATGAGTGAGTGCTTCAGGATCTCTTGCACTTACATGTGCAGCAGAGTACTGCAATGGAAGCATGCTGGGCCCATAACCCAGAGGTAGGCAGATTGAAACTATCCTTTGCTATATGCATTTTTTTTGTTAATTTAAGTAATCAAAACTGGGATTGATATTTTTGCTCTTTTATTTTTACTTGAAGTACAATAACTTTTACCATTTTAATTTGTTTGAATAGTATATTGACAGTATAGTTTTCTTTAAAAAATCCACTTAATTTTCTTTACCCTATTATTAAAAGGGTAATTGACAAAAACAAACTACATTGTCACCAGAAGAGCAATACAAAATGTACAAGTGATATATTAAAATCATCTTTCCAGCTTGAATTTCAATGATGCATTGGGGCAACGATTTTGTGAGAAACATCTTTACCCTTAAATAAAGGTTTTCTTAATTCCTTACCTGTGTGCTAATTAGATATCACCTTGTTTTCACATTAAACAAACTTCCACATGTGAAAGCAGCAAGGATGCAGTGGCGTTAATGTTTCCTGGTGTCAACCTGTATTATTTCAGTAGAAATTGAAATGAGGATGCATCTTGCTGCCTTTCCAATGAAGCAAGTTTAATTTAGTAATAGGTGAAAAACCATCCCTACAAAGGTGTTAATCAGAGACTTGGCTTTGTGGACACTTTTCAGAGAACAAATTTGTTAGCATAAAAATAAAGCCAGAAAATGAAGAGCTGTTTAATCACTCAATTGGATTTTTTTTGCCAGCATATTTCTTTTTCTCTGCAACCCACTGCTAAATAGTGCTTCCTAGCTGTTTTTATAAAATCACTGAATCAAATCTAACTCTGATTACATCAGAGAAGGCCAGGTACCCTACACCATAACAGGGGGTTTGAAATTTTGACTTGTCTACTTAAAGATCACCAAAATCTGATAACAAGGTCAATTACGTCCCTGGGTTGGATTGAACCACCAACCTTTTGGTTAGTAGCCGGACACACTAACCGATTGCGCCACAGAGACACTTTGCAAAAGGTACTTACTGACAAAGGCTAATAAGCATACATCTAGAACGTTTCCTAGAAAAACTTTAAAAAGTCAATAATCTGGAGAGTTTTTGTAAGATGTTTCTTCCATCAACCAACGAAGAAACACATTGGTACTTTCCCATGATGACTGAGTGCTTCAGGATCTCTTGCACTTACATGTGCAGCAGAGTACTGCAATGGAAGCATGCTGGGCCCATAACCCAGAGGTAGGCAGATTGAAACTATCCTTTGCTATATGCATTTTTTTTGTTAATTTAAGTAATCAAAACTGGGATTGATATTTTTGCTCTTTTATTTTTACTTGAAGTACAATAACTTTTACCATTTTAATTTGTTTGAATAGTATATTGACAGTATAGTTTTCTTTAAAAAATCCACTTAATTTTCTTTACCCTATTATTAAAAGGGTAATTGACAAAAACAAACTACATTGTCACCAGAAGAGCAATACAAAATGTACAAGTGATATATTAAAATCATCTTTCCAGCTTGAATTTCAATGATGCATTGGGGCAACGATTTTGTGAGAAACATCTTCACCCTTAAATAAAGATTTTCTTAATTCCTTACCTGTGTGCTAATTAGATATCACCTTGTTTTCACATTAAACAGACTTCTACATGAGAAAGCAGCAAGGATGCAGTGGCGTTAATGTTTCCTGGTGTCAACCTGTATTATTTCAGTAGACATTGAAATGAGGATGCATCTTGCTGCCTTTCCAATGAAGCAAGTTTAATTTAGTAATAGGTGAAAAACCATCCCTACAAAGGTGTTAATCAGAGACTTGGCTTTGTGGACACTTTTCAGAGAACAAATTTGTTAGCATAAAAATAAAGCCAGAAAATGAAGAGCTGTTTAATCACTCAATTGGATTTTTTTTGCCAGCATATTTCTTTTTCTCTGCAACCCACTGCTAAATAGTGCTTCCTAGCTGTTTTTATAAAATCACTGAATCAAATCTAACTCTGATTACATCAGAGAAGGCCAGGTACCCTACACCATAACAGGGGGTTTGAAATTTTGACTTGTCTACTTAAAGATCACCAAAATCTGATAACAAGGTCAATTACGTCCCTGGGTTGGATTGAACCACCAACCTTTTGGTTAGTAGCCGGACACACTAACCGATTGCGCCACAGAGACACTTTGCAAAAGGTACTTACTGACAAAGGCTAATAAGCATACATCTAGAACGTTTCCTAGAAAAACTTTAAAAAGTCAATAATCTGGAGAGTTTTTGTAAGATGTTTCTTCCATCAACCAACGAAGAAACACATTGGTACTTTCCCATGATGACTGAGTGCTTCAGGATCTCTTGCACTTACATGTGCAGCAGAGTACTGCAATGGAAGCATGCTGGGCCCATAACCCAGAGGTAGGCAGATTGAAACTATCCTTTGCTATATGCATTTTTTTTGTTAATTTAAGTAATCAAAACTGGGATTGATATTTT
Organism: Pseudophryne corroboree; assembly: GCF_028390025.1. NCBI lineage: Eukaryota > Metazoa > Chordata > Amphibia > Anura > Myobatrachidae > Pseudophryne > Pseudophryne corroboree. The sequence continues at coordinate 175,745,739 of NC_086451.1, forward strand.
TGCTCTTTTATTTTTACTTGAAGTACAATAACTTTTACCATTTTAATTTGTTTGAATAGTATATTGACAGTATAGTTTTCTTTAAAAAATCCACTTAATTTTCTTTACCCTATTATTAAAAGGGTAATTGACAAAAACAAACTACATTGTCACCAGAAGAGCAATACAAAATGTACAAGTGATATATTAAAATCATCTTTCCAGCTTGAATTTCAATGATGCATTGGGGCAACGATTTTGTGAGAAACATCTTCACCCTTAAATAAAGATTTTCTTAATTCCTTACCTGTGTGCTAATTAGATATCACCTTGTTTTCACATTAAACAAACTTCCACATGAGAAAGCAGCAAGGATGCAGTGGCGTTAATGTTTCCTGGTGTCAACCTGTATTATTTCAGTAGAAATTGAAATGAGGATGCATCTTGCTGCCTTTCCAATGAAGCAAGTTTAATTTAGTAATAGGTGAAAAACCATCCCTACAAAGGTGTTAATCAGAGACTTGGCTTTGTGGACACTTTTCAGAGAACAAATTTGTTAGCATAAAAATAAAGCCAGAAAATGAAGAGCTGTTTAATCACTCAATTGGATTTTTTTTGCCAGCATATTTCTTTGTCTCTGCAACCCACTGCTAAATTGTGCTTCCTATCTGTTTTTATAAAATCACTGAATCAAATCTAACTCTGATTACATCAGAGAAGGCCAGGTACCCTACACCATAACAGGGGGTTTGAAATTTTGACTTGTCTACTTAAAGATCACCAAAATCTGATAACAAGGTCAATTACGTCCCTGGGTGGGATTGAACCACCAACCTTTTGTTAGTAGCCAGACACACTAACCGATTGCGCCACAGAGACACTTTGTAAAAAGTACTTACTGACAAAGGCTAATAAGCATACATCTAGAACGTTTCCTAGAAAAACTTTAAAAAGTCAATAATCTGGAGAGTTTTTGTAAGATGTTTCTTCCATCAACCAACGAAGAAACACATTGGTACTTTCCCATGATGACTGAGTGCTTCAGGATCTCTTGCACTTACATGTGCAGCAGAGTACTGCAATGGAAGCATGCTGGGCCCATAACCCAGAGGTAGGCAGATTGAAACTATCCTTTGCTATATGCATTTTTTTTGTTCATTTAAGTAATCAAAACTGGGATTGATATTTTTGCTCTTTTATTTTTACTTAAAGTACAATAACTTTTACCATTTTAATTTGTTTTAATAGTATATTGACAGTATAGTTTTCTTTAAAAAATCCACTTAATTTTCTTTACCCTATTATTAAAAGGGTAATTGACAAAAACAAACTACATTGTCACCAGAAGAGCAATACAAAATGTACAAGTGATATATTAAAATCATCTTTCCAGCTTGAATTTCAATGATGCATTGGGGCAACGATTTTGTGAGAAACATCTTTACCCTTAAATAAAGGTTTTCTTAATTCCTTACCTGTGTGCTAATTAGATATCACCTTGTTTTCACATTAAACAAACTTCCACATGTGAAAGCAGCAAGGATGCAGTGGCGTTAATGTTTCCTGGTGTCAACCTGTATTATTTCAGTAGAAATTGAAATGAGGATGCATCTTGCTGCCTTTCCAATGAAGCAAGTTTAATTTAGTAATAGGTGAAAAACCATCCCTACAAAGGTGTTAATCAGAGACTTGGCTTTGTGGACACTTTTCAGAGAACAAATTTGTTAGCATAAAAATAAAGCCAGAAAATGAAGAGCTGTTTAATCACTCAATTGGATTTTTTTTGCCAGCATATTTCTTTTTCTCTGCAACCCACTGCTAAATAGTGCTTCCTAGCTGTTTTTATAAAATCACTGAATCAAATCTAACTCTGATTACATCAGAGAAGGCCAGGTACCCTACACCAGAACAGGGGGTTTGAAATTTTGACTTGTCTACTTAAAGATCACCAAAATCTGATAACAAGGTCAATTACGTGCCTGGGTGGGATTGAACCACCAACCTCTTGGTTAATAGCCGTGCACACTAACTGATTGCGCCACAAAGACACGTTGCAAAAGGACATACTGACAAAGGCTAATAAGCATTCATCTAAAACGTTTCCTAGAAAAACTTTAAAAAGTCAATAATCTGGAGAGTTTTTGTAAAATGTTTCTTCCATCAACCAACGAAGAAACACATTGGTACTTTCCCATGATGAGTGAGTGCTTCAGGATCTCTTGCACTTACATGTGCAGCAGAGTACAGCAATGGAAGCATGCTGGGCCCAAAACCCAGCGGTAGGCAGATTGAAACTATCCTTTGCTATATGCATTTTTTTTTGTTCATTTAAGTAATCAAAACTGGGATTGATATTTTTGCTCTTTTATTTTTACTTAAAGTACAATAACTTTTACCATTTTAATTTGTTTTAATAGTATATTGACAGTATTGTTTTCTTTCAAAAATCCACTTAATTTTCTTTACCCTATTATTAAAATGGTAATTGACAAAAACAAACTACATTGTCACCAGAAGAGCAATACAAAATGTACAAGTGATATATTAAAATCATCTTTCCAGCTTGAATTTCAATGATGCATTGGGGCAACGATTTTGTGAGCAACATCTTCACCCTTAAATAAAGATTTTCTTAATTCCTTACCTGTGTGCTAATTAGATATCACCTTGTTTTCACATTAAACAGACTTCCACATGAGAAAGCAGCAAGGATACAGTGGCGTTAATGTTTCCTGGTGTCAACCTGTATTATTTCAGTAGACATTGAATTGAGGATGCATCTTGCTGCCTTTCCAATGAAGCAAGTTTAATTTAGTAATAGGTGAAAAACCATCCCTACAAAGGTGTTAATCAGAGACTTGGCTTTGTGGACACTTTTCAAAGAACAAATTTGTTAGCATAAAAATAAAGCCAGAAAATGAAGAGCTGTTTAATCACTCAATTGGATTTTTTTTGCCAGCATATTTCTTTTTCTCTGCAACCCACTGCTAAATTGTGCTTCCTAGCTGTTTTTATAAAATCACTGAGTCAAATCTAACTACATCAGAGAAGGCCAGGTACCCTACAGCATAACAGGGGGTTTGAAATTTTGACTTGTCTACTTAAAGATCACCAAAATCTGATAACAAGGTCAATTACGTCCCTGGTTGGGATTGAACCACCAACCTTTTGGTTAGTAGCCGGACACACTAACCGATTGCGCCACAGAGACACTTTGCAAAAAGTACATACTGACAAAGTCTAATAAGCATACATCTAGAACGTTTCCTAGAAAAACTTTAAAAAGTCAATAATCTGGAGAGTTTTTGTAAGATGTTTCTTCCATCAACCAATGAAGAAACACATTGGTACTTTCCCATGATGAGTGAGTGCTTCAGGATCTCTTGCACTTACATGTGCAGCAGAGTACTGCAATGGAAGCATGCTGGGCCCATAACCCAGAGGTAGGCAGATTGAAACTATCCTTTGCTATATGCATTTTTTTTGTTAATTTAAGTAATCAAAACTGGGATTGATATTTTTGCTCTTTTATTTTTACTTGAAGTACAATAACTTTTACCATTTTAATTTGTTTGAATAGTATATTGACAGTATAGTTTTCTTTAAAAAATCCACTTAATTTTCTTTACCCTATTATTAAAAGGGTAATTGACAAAAACAAACTACATTGTCACCAGAAGAGCAATACAAAATGTACAAGTGATATATTAAAATCATCTTTCCAGCTTGAATTTCAATGATGCATTGGGGCAACGATTTTGTGAGAAACATCTTTACCCTTAAATAAAGGTTTTCTTAATTCCTTACCTGTGTGCTAATTAGATATCACCTTGTTTTCACATTAAACAAACTTCCACATGTGAAAGCAGCAAGGATGCAGTGGCGTTAATGTTTCCTGGTGTCAACCTGTATTATTTCAGTAGAAATTGAAATGAGGATGCATCTTGCTGCCTTTCCAATGAAGCAAGTTTAATTTAGTAATAGGTGAAAAACCATCCCTACAAAGGTGTTAATCAGAGACTTGGCTTTGTGGACACTTTTCAGAGAACAAATTTGTTAGCATAAAAATAAAGCCAGAAAATGAAGAGCTGTTTAATCACTCAATTGGATTTTTTTTGCCAGCATATTTCTTTTTCTCTGCAACCCACTGCTAAATAGTGCTTCCTAGCTGTTTTTATAAAATCACTGAATCAAATCTAACTCTGATTACATCAGAGAAGGCCAGGTACCCTACACCATAACAGGGGGTTTGAAATTTTGACTTGTCTACTTAAAGATCACCAAAATCTGATAACAAGGTCAATTACGTCCCTGGGTTGGATTGAACCACCAACCTTTTGGTTAGTAGCCGGACACACTAACCGATTGCGCCACAGAGACACTTTGCAAAAGGTACTTACTGACAAAGGCTAATAAGCATACATCTAGAACGTTTCCTAGAAAAACTTTAAAAAGTCAATAATCTGGAGAGTTTTTGTAAGATGTTTCTTCCATCAACCAACGAAGAAACACATTGGTACTTTCCCATGATGACTGAGTGCTTCAGGATCTCTTGCACTTACATGTGCAGCAGAGTACTGCAATGGAAGCATGCTGGGCCCATAACCCAGAGGTAGGCAGATTGAAACTATCCTTTGCTATATGCATTTTTTTTGTTAATTTAAGTAATCAAAACTGGGATTGATATTTTTGCTCTTTTATTTTTACTTGAAGTACAATAACTTTTACCATTTTAATTTGTTTGAATAGTATATTGACAGTATAGTTTTCTTTAAAAAATCCACTTAATTTTCTTTACCCTATTATTAAAAGGGTAATTGACAAAAACAAACTACATTGTCACCAGAAGAGCAATACAAAATGTACAAGTGATATATTAAAATCATCTTTCCAGCTTGAATTTCAATGATGCATTGGGGCAACGATTTTGTGAGAAACATCTTCACCCTTAAATAAAGATTTTCTTAATTCCTTACCTGTGTGCTAATTAGATATCACCTTGTTTTCACATTAAACAGACTTCTACATGAGAAAGCAGCAAGGATGCAGTGGCGTTAATGTTTCCTGGTGTCAACCTGTATTATTTCAGTAGACATTGAAATGAGGATGCATCTTGCTGCCTTTCCAATGAAGCAAGTTTAATTTAGTAATAGGTGAAAAACCATCCCTACAAAGGTGTTAATCAGAGACTTGGCTTTGTGGACACTTTTCAGAGAACAAATTTGTTAGCATAAAAATAAAGCCAGAAAATGAAGAGCTGTTTAATCACTCAATTGGATTTTTTTGCCAGCATATTTCTTTTTCTCTGCAACCCACTGCTAAATTGTGCTTTCTAGCTGTTTTTATAAAATCAATGAATCAAATCTAATTACATCAGAGAAGGCCAGGTACCCTACACCATAACAGGGGGTTTGAAATTTTGACTTGTCTACTTAAAGATCACCAAAATCTGATAACAAGGTCAATTACGTCCCTGGTTGGGATTGAACCACCAACCTTTTGGTTAGTAGCCGGACACACTAGCTGATTGCGCTACAGAGACACTTTGCAAAAAGTCCATACTGACAAAGGCTAATAAGCATACATCTAGAACGTTTCCTAGAAAAACTTTAAAAAGTCAATAATCTGGAGAGTTTTTGTAAGATGTTTCTTCCATCAACCAACGAAGAAACACATTGGTACTTTCCCATGATGAGTGAGTGCTTCAGGATCTCTTGCACTTACATGTGCAGCAGAGTACTGCAATGGAAGCATGCTGGGCCCATAACCCAGAGGTAGGCAGATTGAAACTATCCTTTGCTATATGCATTTTTTTTTGTTAATTTAAGTAATCAAAACTGGGATTGATATTTTTGCTCTTTTATTTTTACTTAAAGTACAATAACTTTTACCATTTTAATTTGTTTTAATAGTATATTGACAGTATTGTTTTCTTTCAAAAATCCACTTAATTTTCTTTACCCTATTATTAAAATGGTAATTGACAAAAACAAACTACATTGCCACCAGAAGAGCAACACAAAATGTACAAGTGATATATTAAAATCATCTTTCCAGCTTGAATTTCAATGATGCATTGGGGCAACGATTTTGTGAGAAACATCTTCACCCTTAAATAAAGATTTTCTTAATTCCTTACCTGTGTGCTAATTAGATATCACCTTGTTTTCACATTAAACAGACTTCCACATGAGAAAGCAGCAAGGATACAGTGGCGTTAATGTTTCCTGGTGTCAACCTGTATTATTTCAGTAGACATTGAATTAAGGATGCATCTTGCTGCCTTTCCAATGAAGCAAGTTTAATTTAGTAATAGGTGAAAAACCATCCCTACAAAGGTGTTAATCAGAGACTTGGCTTTGTGGACACTTTTCAAAGAACAAATTTGTTAGCATAAAAATAAAGCCAGAAAATGAAGAGCTGTTTAATCACTCAATTGGATTTTTTTTGCCAGCATATTTCTTTTTCTCTGCAACCCACTGCTAAATTGTGCTTCCTAGCTGTTTTTATAAAATCACTGAATCAAATCTAACTCTGATTACATCAGAGAAGGCCAGGTACCCTACACCATAACAGGGGGTTTGAAATTTTGACTTGTCTACTTAAAGATCACCAAAATCTGATAACAAGGTCAATTACGTCCCTGGGTGGGATTGAACCACCAACCTTTTGGTTAGTAGCCAGACACACTAACCGATTGCGCCACAGAGTCACTTTGTAAAAAGTACATACTGACAAAGGCTAATAAGCATACATCTAGAACGTTTCCTAGAAAAACTTTAAAAAGTCAATAATCTGGAGAGTTTTTGTAAGATGTTTCTTCCATCAACCAACGAAGAAACACATTGGTACTTTCCCATGATGACTGAGTGCTTCAGGATCTCTTGCACTTACATGTGCAGCAGAGTACTGCAATGGAAGCATGCTGGGCCCATAACCCAGAGGTAGGCAGATTGAAACTATCCTTTGCTATATGCATTTTTTTTTTGTTAATTTAAGTAATCAAAACTGGGATTGATATTTTTGCTCTTTTATTTTTACTTGAAGTACAATAACTTTTACCATTTTAATTTGTTTGAATAGTATATTGACAGTATAGTTTTCTTTAAAAAATCCACTTAATTTTCTTTACCCTATTATTAAAAGGGTAATTGACAAAAACAAACTACATTGTCACCAGAAGAGCAATACAAAATGTACAAGTGATATATTAAAATCATCTTTCCAGCTTGAATTTCAATGATGCATTGGGGCAACGATTTTGTGAGAAACATCTTCACCCTTAAATAAAGATTTTCTTAATTCCTTACCTGTGTGCTAATTAGATATCACCTTGTTTTCACATTAAACAAACTTCCACATGAGAAAGCAGCAAGGATGCAGTGGCGTTAATGTTTCCTGGTGTCAACCTGTATTATTTCAGTAGAAATTGAAATGAGGATGCATCTTGCTGCCTTTCCAATGAAGCAAGTTTAATTTAGTAATAGGTGAAAAACCATCCCTACAAAGGTGTTAATCAGAGACTTGGCTTTGTGGACACTTTTCAGAGAACAAATTTGTTAGCATAAAAATAAAGCCAGAAAATGAAGAGCTGTTTAATCACTCAATTGGATTTTTTTTGCCAGCATATTTCTTTTTCTCTGCAACCCACTGCTAAATTGTGCTTCCTATCTGTTTTTATAAAATCACTGAATCAAATCTAACTCTGATTACATCAGAGAAGGCCAGGTACCCTACACCATAACAGGGGGTTTGAAATTTTGACTTGTCTACTTAAAGATCACCAAAATCTGATAACAAGGTCAATTACGTCCCTGGGTGGGATTGAACCACCAACCTTTTGTTAGTAGCCAGACACACTAACCGATTGCGCCACAGAGACACTTTGTAAAAAGTACTTACTGACAAAGGCTAATAAGCATACATCTAGAACGTTTCCTAGAAAAACTTTAAAAAGTCAATAATCTGGAGAGTTTTTGTAAGATGTTTCTTCCATCAACCAACGAAGAAACACATTGGTACTTTCCCATGATGACTGAGTGCTTCAGGATCTCTTGCACTTACATGTGCAGCAGAGTACTGCAATGGAAGCATGCTGGGCCCATAACCCAGAGGTAGGCAGATTGAAACTATCCTTTGCTATATACATTTTTTTTGTTCATTTAAGTAATCAAAACTGGGATTGATATTTTTGCTCTTTTATTTTTACTTAAAGTACAATAACTTTTACCATTAATTTGTTTTAATAGTATATTGACAGTATAGTTTTCTTTAAAAAATCCACTTAATTTTCTTTACCCTATTATTAAAAGGGTAATTGACAAAAACAAACTACATTGTCACCAGAAGAGCAATACAAAATGTACAAGTGATATATTAAAATCATCTTTCCAGCTTGAATTTCAATGATGCATTGGGGCAACGATTTTGTGAGAAACATCTTCACCCTTAAATAAAGATTTTCTTAATTCCTTACCTGTGTGCTAATTAGATATCACCTTGTTTTCACATTAAACAGACTTCTACATGAGAAAGCAGCAAGGATGCAGTGGCGTTAATGTTTCCTGGTGTCAACCTGTATTATTTCAGTAGACATTGAAATGAGGATGCATCTTGCTGCCTTTCCAATGAAGCAAGTTTAATTTAGTAATAGGTGAAAAACCATCCCTACAAAGGTGTTAATCAGAGACTTGGCTTTGTGGACACTTTTCAGAGAACAAATTTGTTAGCATAAAAATAAAGCCAGAAAATGAAGAGCTGTTTAATCACTCAATTGGATTTTTTTTTGCCAGCATATTTCTTTTTCTCTGCAACCCACTGCTAAATTGTGCTTCCTAGCTGTTTTAACAAAATCACTGAATCAAATCTAACTCTGATTACATCAGAGAAGGCCAGGTACCCTACACCAGAACAGGGGGATTTGAAATTTTTACTTGTCTACTTAAAGATCACCAAAATCTGATAACAAGGTCAATTACGTCCCTGGGTGGGATTGAACCACCAACCTTTTGGTTAATAGCCATGCACACTAACTGATTGCGCCACAAAGACACTTTGCAAAAGTACATACTGACAAAGGCTAATAAGCATTCATCTAAAACGTTTCCTAGAAAAACTTTAAAAAGTCAATAATCTGGAGAGTTTTTGTAAAATGTTTCTTCCATCAACCAACGAAGAAACACATTGGTACTTTCCCATGATGAGTGAGTGCTTCAGGATCTCTTGCACTTACATGTGCAGCAGAGTACAGCAATGGAAGCATGCTGGGCCCAAAACCCAGCGGTAGGCAGATTGAAACTATCCTTTGCTATATGCATTTTTTTTTGTTCATTTAAGTAATCAAAACTGGGATTGATATTTTTGCTCTTTTATTTTTACTTAAAGTACAATAACTTTTACCATTTTAATTTGTTTTAATAGTATATTGACAGTATTGTTTTCTTTCAAAAATCCACTTAATTTTCTTTACCCTATTATTAAAATGGTAATTGACAAAAACAAACTACATTGTCACCAGAAGAGCAATACAAAATGTACAAGTGATATATTAAAATCATCTTTCCAGCTTGAATTTCAATGATGCATTGGGGCAACGATTTTGTGAGCAACATCTTCACCCTTAAATAAAGATTTTCTTAATTCCTTACCTGTGTGCTAATTAGATATCACCTTGTTTTCACATTAAACAGACTTCCACATGAGAAAGCAGCAAGGATACAGTGGCGTTAATGTTTCCTGGTGTCAACCTGTATTATTTCAGTAGACATTGAATTGAGGATGCATCTTGCTGCCTTTCCAATGAAGCAAGTTTAATTTAGTAATAGGTGAAAAACCATCCCTACAAAGGTGTTAATCAGAGACTTGGCTTTGTGGACACTTTTCAAAGAACAAATTTGTTAGCATAAAAATAAAGCCAGAAAATGAAGAGCTGTTTAATCACTCAATTGGATTTTTTTTGCCAGCATATTTCTTTTTCTCTGCAACCCACTGCTAAATTGTGCTTCCTAGCTGTTTTTATAAAATCACTGAGTCAAATCTAACTACATCAGAGAAGGCCAGGTACCCTACAGCATAACAGGGGGTTTGAAATTTTGACTTGTCTACTTAAAGATCACCAAAATCTGATAACAAGGTCAATTACGTCCCTGGTTGGGATTGAACCACCAACCTTTTGGTTAGTAGCCGGACACACTAACCGATTGCGCCACAGAGACACTTTGCAAAAAGTACATACTGACAAAGTCTAATAAGCATACATCTAGAACGTTTCCTAGAAAAACTTTAAAAAGTCAATAATCTGGAGAGTTTTTGTAAGATGTTTCTTCCATCAACCAATGAAGAAACACATTGGTACTTTCCCATGATGAGTGAGTGCTTCAGGATCTCTTGCACTTACATGTGCAGCAGAGTACTGCAATGGAAGCATGCTGGGCCCATAACCCAGAGGTAGGCAGATTGAAACTATCCTTTGCTATATGCATTTTTTTTGTTAATTTAAGTAATCAAAACTGGGATTGATATTTTTGCTCTTTTATTTTTACTTGAAGTACAATAACTTTTACCATTTTAATTTGTTTGAATAGTATATTGACAGTATAGTTTTCTTTAAAAAATCCACTTAATTTTCTTTACCCTATTATTAAAAGGGTAATTGACAAAAACAAACTACATTGTCACCAGAAGAGCAATACAAAATGTACAAGTGATATATTAAAATCATCTTTCCAGCTTGAATTTCAATGATGCATTGGGGCAACGATTTTGTGAGAAACATCTTCACCCTTAAATAAAGATTTTCTTAATTCCTTACCTGTGTGCTAATTAGATATCACCTTGTTTTCACATTAAACAGACTTCTACATGAGAAAGCAGCAAGGATGCAGTGGCGTTAATGTTTCCTGGTGTCAACCTGTATTATTTCAGTAGACATTGAAATGAGGATGCATCTTGCTGCCTTTCCAATGAAGCAAGTTTAATTTAGTAATAGGTGAAAAACCATCCCTACAAAGGTGTTAATCAGAGACTTGGCTTTGTGGACACTTTTCAGAGAACAAATTTGTTAGCATAAAAATAAAGCCAGAAAATGAAGAGCTGTTTAATCACTCAATTGGATTTTTTTTTGCCAGCATATTTCTTTTTCTCTGCAACCCACTGCTAAATTGTGCTTCCTAGCTGTTTTAACAAAATCACTGAATCAAATCTAACTCTGATTACATCAGAGAAGGCCAGGTACCCTACACCAGAACAGGGGGATTTGAAATTTTTACTTGTCTACTTAAAGATCACCAAAATCTGATAACAAGGTCAATTACGTCCCTGGGTGGGATTGAACCACCAACCTTTTGGTTAATAGCCATGCACACTAACTGATTGCGCCACAAAGACACTTTGCAAAAGTACATACTGACAAAGGCTAATAAGCATTCATCTAAAACGTTTCCTAGAAAAACTTTAAAAAGTCAATAATCTGGAGAGTTTTTGTAAAATGTTTCTTCCATCAACCAACGAAGAAACACATTGGTACTTTCCCATGATGAGTGAGTGCTTCAGGATCTCTTGCACTTACATGTGCAGCAGAGTACAGCAATGGAAGCATGCTGGGCCCAAAACCCAGCGGTAGGCAGATTGAAACTATCCTTTGCTATATGCATTTTTTTTTGTTCATTTAAGTAATCAAAACTGGGATTGATATTTTTGCTCTTTTATTTTTACTTAAAGTACAATAACTTTTACCATTTTAATTTGTTTTAATAGTATATTGACAGTATTGTTTTCTTTCAAAAATCCACTTAATTTTCTTTACCCTATTATTAAAATGGTAATTGACAAAAACAAACTACATTGTCACCAGAAGAGCAATACAAAATGTACAAGTGATATATTAAAATCATCTTTCCAGCTTGAATTTCAATGATGCATTGGGGCAACGATTTTGTGAGCAACATCTTCACCCTTAAATAAAGATTTTCTTAATTCCTTACCTGTGTGCTAATTAGATATCACCTTGTTTTCACATTAAACAGACTTCCACATGAGAAAGCAGCAAGGATACAGTGGCGTTAATGTTTCCTGGTGTCAACCTGTATTATTTCAGTAGACATTGAATTGAGGATGCATCTTGCTGCCTTTCCAATGAAGCAAGTTTAATTTAGTAATAGGTGAAAAACCATCCCTACAAAGGTGTTAATCAGAGACTTGGCTTTGTGGACACTTTTCAAAGAACAAATTTGTTAGCATAAAAATAAAGCCAGAAAATGAAGAGCTGTTTAATCACTCAATTGGATTTTTTTTGCCAGCATATTTCTTTTTCTCTGCAACCCACTGCTAAATTGTGCTTCCTAGCTGTTTTTATAAAATCACTGAGTCAAATCTAACTACATCAGAGAAGGCCAGGTACCCTACAGCATAACAGGGGGTTTGAAATTTTGACTTGTCTACTTAAAGATCACCAAAATCTGATAACAAGGTCAATTACGTCCCTGGTTGGGATTGAACCACCAACCTTTTGGTTAGTAGCCGGACACACTAACCGATTGCGCCACAGAGACACTTTGCAAAAAGTACATACTGACAAAGTCTAATAAGCATACATCTAGAACGTTTCCTAGAAAAACTTTAAAAAGTCAATAATCTGGAGAGTTTTTGTAAGATGTTTCTTCCATCAACCAATGAAGAAACACATTGGTACTTTCCCATGATGAGTGAGTGCTTCAGGATCTCTTGCACTTACATGTGCAGCAGAGTACTGCAATGGAAGCATGCTGGGCCCATAACCCAGAGGTAGGCAGATTGAAACTATCCTTTGCTATATGCATTTTCTTTGTTAATTTAAGTAATCAAAACTGGGATTGATATTTTTGCTCTTTTATTTTTACTTGAAGTACAATAACTTTTACCATTTTAATTTGTTTGAATAGTATATTGACAGTATAGTTTTCTTTAAAAAATCCACTTAATTTTCTTTACCCTATTATTAAAAGGGTAATTGACAAAAACAAACTACATTGTCACCAGAAGAGCAATACAAAATGTACAAGTGATATATTAAAATCATCTTTCCAGCTTGAATTTCAATGATGCATTGGGGCAACGATTTTGTGAGAAACATCTTTACCCTTAAATAAAGGTTTTCTTAATTCCTTACCTGTGTGCTAATTAGATATCACCTTGTTTTCACATTAAACAAACTTCCACATGTGAAAGCAGCAAGGATGCAGTGGCGTTAATGTTTCCTGGTGTCAACCTGTATTATTTCAGTAGAAATTGAAATGAGGATGCATCTTGCTGCCTTTCCAATGAAGCAAGTTTAATTTAGAAATAGGTGAAAAACCATCCCTACAAAGGTGTTAATCAGAGACTTGGCTTTGTGGACACTTTTCAGAGAACAAATTTGTTAGCATAAAAATAAAGCCAGAAAATGAAGAGCTGTTTAATCACTCAATTGGATTTTTTTTGCCAGCATATTTCTTTTTCTCTGCAACCCACTGCTAAATAGTGCTTCCTAGCTGTTTTTATAAAATCACTGAATCAAATCTAACTCTGATTACATCAGAGAAGGCCAGGTACCCTACACCATAACAGGGGGTTTGAAATTTTGACTTGTCTACTTAAAGATCACCAAAATCTGATAACAAGGTCAATTACGTGCCTGGGTGGGATTGAACCACCAACCTTTTGGTTAATAGCCGTGCACACTAACTGATTGCGCCACAAAGACACTTTGCAAAAGGACATACTGACAAAGGCTAATAAGCATTCATCTAAAACGTTTCCTAGAAAAACTTTAAAAAGTCAATAATCTGGAGAGTTTTTGGAAAATGTTTCTTCCATCAACCAACGAAGAAACACATTGGTACTTTCCCATGATGAGTGAGTGCTTCAGGATCTCTTGCACTTACATGTGCAGCAGAGTACAGCAATGGAAGCATGCTGGGCCCAAAACCCAGCGGTAGGCAGATTGAAACTATCCTTTGCTATATGCATTTTTTTTTGTTCATTTAAGTAATCAAAACTGGGATTGATATTTTTGCTCTTTTATTTTTACTTAAAGTACAATAACTTTTACCATTTTAATTTGTTTTAATAGTATATTGACAGTATTGTTTTCTTTCAAAAATCCACTTAATTTTCTTTACCCTATTATTAAAAGGGTAATTGACAAAAACAAACTACATTGTCACCAGAAGAGCAATACAAAATGTACAAGTGATATATTAAAATCATCTTTCCAGCTTGAATTTCAATGATGCATTGGGGCAACGATTTTGTGAGAAACATCTTCACCCTTAAATAAAGATTTTCTTAATTCCTTACCTGTGTGCTAATTAGATATCACCTTGTTTTCACATTAAACAAACTTCCACATGAGAAAGCAGCAAGGATGCAGTGGCGTTAATGTTTCCTGGTGTCAACCTGTATTATTTCAGTAGAAATTGAAATGAGGATGCATCTTGCTGCCTTTCCAATGAAGCAAGTTTAATTTAGTAATAGGTGAAAAACCATCCCTACAAAGGTGTTAATCAGAGACTTGGCTTTGTGGACACTTTTCAGAGAACAAATTTGTTAGCATAAAAATAAAGCCAGAAAATGAAGAGCTGTTTAATCACTCAATTGGATTTTTTTTGCCAGCATATTTCTTTTTCTCTGCAACCCACTGCTAAATTGTGCTTCCTATCTGTTTTTATAAAATCACTGAATCAAATCTAACTCTGATTACATCAGAGAAGGCCAGGTACCCTACACCATAACAGGGGGTTTGAAATTTTGACTTGTCTACTTAAAGATCACCAAAATCTGATAACAAGGTCAATTACGTCCCTGGGTGGGATTGAACCACCAACCTTTTGTTAGTAGCCAGACACACTAACCGATTGCGCCACAGAGACACTTTGTAAAAAGTACTTACTGACAAAGGCTAATAAGCATACATCTAGAACGTTTCCTAGAAAAACTTTAAAAAGTCAATAATCTGGAGAGTTTTTGTAAGATGTTTCTTCCATCAACCAACGAAGAAACACATTGGTACTTTCCCATGATGACTGAGTGCTTCAGGATCTCTTGCACTTACATGTGCAGCAGAGTACTGCAATGGAAGCATGCTGGGCCCATAACCCAGAGGTAGGCAGATTGAAACTATCCTTTGCTATATACATTTTTTTTGTTCATTTAAGTAATCAAAACTGGGATTGATATTTTTGCTCTTTTATTTTTACTTAAAGTACAATAACTTTTACCATTAATTTGTTTTAATAGTATATTGACAGTATAGTATTCTTTAAAAAATCCACTTAATTTTCTTTACCCTATTATTAAAAGGGTAATTGACAAAAACAAACTACATTGTCACCAGAAGAGCAATACAAAATGTACAAGTGATATATTAAAATCATCTTTCCAGCTTGAATTTCAATGATGCATTGGGGCAACGATTTTGTGAGAAACATCTTCACCCTTAAATAAAGATTTTCTTAATTCCTTACCTGTGTGCTAATTAGATATCACCTTGTTTTCACATTAAACAGACTTCTACATGAGAAAGCAGCAAGGATGCAGTGGCGTTAATGTTTCCTGGTGTCAACCTGTATTATTTCAGTAGACATTGAAATGAGGATGCATCTTGCTGCCTTTCCAATGAAGCAAGTTTAATTTAGTAATAGGTGAAAAACCATCCCTACAAAGGTGTTAATCAGAGACTTGGCTTTGTGGACACTTTTCAGAGAACAAATTTGTTAGCATAAAAATAAAGCCAGAAAATGAAGAGCTGTTTAATCACTCAATTGGATTTTTTTTTGCCAGCATATTTCTTTTTCTCTGCAACCCACTGCTAAATTGTGCTTCCTAGCTGTTTTAACAAAATCACTGAATCAAATCTAACTCTGATTACATCAGAGAAGGCCAGGTACCCTACACCAGAACAGGGGGATTTGAAATTTTTACTTGTCTACTTAAAGATCACCAAAATCTGATAACAAGGTCAATTACGTCCCTGGGTGGGATTGAACCACCAACCTTTTGGTTAATAGCCATGCACACTAACTGATTGCGCCACAAAGACACTTTGCAAAAGTACATACTGACAAAGGCTAATAAGCATTCATCTAAAACGTTTCCTAGAAAAACTTTAAAAAGTCAATAATCTGGAGAGTTTTTGTAAAATGTTTCTTCCATCAACCAACGAAGAAACACATTGGTACTTTCCCATGATGAGTGAGTGCTTCAGGATCTCTTGCACTTACATGTGCAGCAGAGTACAGCAATGGAAGCATGCTGGGCCCAAAACCCAGCGGTAGGCAGATTGAAACTATCCTTTGCTATATGCATTTTTTTTTGTTCATTTAAGTAATCAAAACTGGGATTGATATTTTTGCTCTTTTATTTTTACTTAAAGTACAATAACTTTTACCATTTTAATTTGTTTTAATAGTATATTGACAGTATTGTTTTCTTTCAAAAATCCACTTAATTTTCTTTACCCTATTATTAAAATGGTAATTGACAAAAACAAACTACATTGTCACCAGAAGAGCAATACAAAATGTACAAGTGATATATTAAAATCATCTTTCCAGCTTGAATTTCAATGATGCATTGGGGCAACGATTTTGTGAGCAACATCTTCACCCTTAAATAAAGATTTTCTTAATTCCTTACCTGTGTGCTAATTAGATATCACCTTGTTTTCACATTAAACAGACTTCCACATGAGAAAGCAGCAAGGATACAGTGGCGTTAATGTTTCCTGGTGTCAACCTGTATTATTTCAGTAGACATTGAATTGAGGATGCATCTTGCTGCCTTTCCAATGAAGCAAGTTTAATTTAGTAATAGGTGAAAAACCATCCCTACAAAGGTGTTAATCAGAGACTTGGCTTTGTGGACACTTTTCAAAGAACAAATTTGTTAGCATAAAAATAAAGCCAGAAAATGAAGAGCTGTTTAATCACTCAATTGGATTTTTTTTGCCAGCATATTTCTTTTTCTCTGCAACCCACTGCTAAATTGTGCTTCCTAGCTGTTTTTATAAAATCACTGAGTCAAATCTAACTACATCAGAGAAGGCCAGGTACCCTACAGCATAACAGGGGGTTTGAAATTTTGACTTGTCTACTTAAAGATCACCAAAATCTGATAACAAGGTCAATTACGTCCCTGGTTGGGATTGAACCACCAACCTTTTGGTTAGTAGCCGGACACACTAACCGATTGCGCCACAGAGACACTTTGCAAAAAGTACATACTGACAAAGTCTAATAAGCATACATCTAGAACGTTTCCTAGAAAAACTTTAAAAAGTCAATAATCTGGAGAGTTTTTGTAAGATGTTTCTTCCATCAACCAATGAAGAAACACATTGGTACTTTCCCATGATGAGTGAGTGCTTCAGGATCTCTTGCACTTACATGTGCAGCAGAGTACTGCAATGGAAGCATGCTGGGCCCATAACCCAGAGGTAGGCAGATTGAAACTATCCTTTGCTATATGCATTTTTTTTGTTAATTTAAGTAATCAAAACTGGGATTGATATTTTTGCTCTTTTATTTTTACTTGAAGTACAATAACTTTTACCATTTTAATTTGTTTGAATAGTATATTGACAGTATAGTTTTCTTTAAAAAATCCACTTAATTTTCTTTACCCTATTATTAAAAGGGTAATTGACAAAAACAAACTACATTGTCACCAGAAGAGCAATACAAAATGTACAAGTGATATATTAAAATCATCTTTCCAGCTTGAATTTCAATGATGCATTGGGGCAACGATTTTGTGAGAAACATCTTTACCCTTAAATAAAGGTTTTCTTAATTCCTTACCTGTGTGCTAATTAGATATCACCTTGTTTTCACATTAAACAAACTTCCACATGTGAAAGCAGCAAGGATGCAGTGGCGTTAATGTTTCCTGGTGTCAACCTGTATTATTTCAGTAGAAATTGAAATGAGGATGCATCTTGCTGCCTTTCCAATGAAGCAAGTTTAATTTAGAAATAGGTGAAAAACCATCCCTACAAAGGTGTTAATCAGAGACTTGGCTTTGTGGACACTTTTCAGAGAACAAATTTGTTAGCATAAAAATAAAGCCAGAAAATGAAGAGCTGTTTAATCACTCAATTGGATTTTTTTTGCCAGCATATTTCTTTTTCTCTGCAACCCACTGCTAAATAGTGCTTCCTAGCTGTTTTTATAAAATCACTGAATCAAATCTAACTCTGATTACATCAGAGAAGGCCAGGTACCCTACACCATAACAGGGGGTTTGAAATTTTGACTTGTCTACTTAAAGATCACCAAAATCTGATAACAAGGTCAATTACGTGCCTGGGTGGGATTGAACCACCAACCTTTTGGTTAATAGCCGTGCACACTAACTGATTGCGCCACAAAGACACTTTGCAAAAGGACATACTGACAAAGGCTAATAAGCATTCATCTAAAACGTTTCCTAGAAAAACTTTAAAAAGTCAATAATCTGGAGAGTTTTTGTAAAATGTTTCTTCCATCAACCAACGAAGAAACACATTGGTACTTTCCCATGATGAGTGAGTGCTTCAGGATCTCTTGCACTTACATGTGCAGCAGAGTACAGCAATGGAAGCATGCTGGGCCCAAAACCCAGCGGTAGGCAGATTGAAACTATCCTTTGCTATATGCATTTTTTTTTGTTCATTTAAGTAATCAAAACTGGGATTGATATTTTTGCTCTTTTATTTTTACTTAAAGTACAATAACTTTTACCATTTTAATTTGTTTTAATAGTATATTGACAGTATTGTTTTCTTTCAAAAATCCACTTAATTTTCTTTACCCTATTATTAAAATGGTAATTGACAAAAACAAACTACATTGTCACCAGAAGAGCAATACAAAATGTACAAGTGATATATTAAAATCATCTTTCCAGCTTGAATTTCAATGATGCATTGGGGCAACGATTTTGTGAGCAACATCTTCACCCTTAAATAAAGATTTTCTTAATTCCTTACCTGTGTGCTAATTAGATATCACCTTGTTTTCACATTAAACAGACTTCCACATGAGAAAGCAGCAAGGATACAGTGGCGTTAATGTTTCCTGGTGTCAACCTGTATTATTTCAGTAGACATTGAATTGAGGATGCATCTTGCTGCCTTTCCAATGAAGCAAGTTTAATTTAGTAATAGGTGAAAAACC
The DNA here is from genome assembly GCF_028390025.1 of Pseudophryne corroboree. Taxonomy (NCBI): domain Eukaryota; kingdom Metazoa; phylum Chordata; class Amphibia; order Anura; family Myobatrachidae; genus Pseudophryne; species Pseudophryne corroboree. Next base: position 175,764,887 of record NC_086451.1, read on the forward strand.
ATCCCTACAAAGGTGTTAATCAGAGACTTGGCTTTGTGGACACTTTTCAAAGAACAAATTTGTTAGCATAAAAATAAAGCCAGAAAATGAAGAGCTGTTTAATCACTCAATTGGATTTTTTTTGCCAGCATATTTCTTTTTCTCTGCAACCCACTGCTAAATTGTGCTTCCTAGCTGTTTTTATAAAATCACTGAGTCAAATCTAACTACATCAGAGAAGGCCAGGTACCCTACAGCATAACAGGGGGTTTGAAATTTTGACTTGTCTACTTAAAGATCACCAAAATCTGATAACAAGGTCAATTACGTCCCTGGTTGGGATTGAACCACCAACCTTTTGGTTAGTAGCCGGACACACTAACCGATTGCGCCACAGAGACACTTTGCAAAAATTACATACTGACAAAGTCTAATAAGCATACATCTAGAACGTTTCCTAGAAAAACTTTAAAAAGTCAATAATCTGGAGAGTTTTTGTAAGATGTTTCTTCCATCAACCAATGAAGAAACACATTGGTACTTTCCCATGATGAGTGAGTGCTTCAGGATCTCTTGCACTTACATGTGCAGCAGAGTACTGCAATGGAAGCATGCTGGGCCCATAACCCAGAGGTAGGCAGATTGAAACTATCCTTTGCTATATGCATTTTTTTGTTAATTTAAGTAATCAAAACTGGGATTGATATTTTTGCTCTTTTATTTTTACTTGAAGTACAATAACTTTTACCATTTTAATTTGTTTGAATAGTATATTGACAGTATAGTTTTCTTTAAAAAATCCACTTAATTTTCTTTACCCTATTATTAAAAGGGTAATTGACAAAAACAAACTACATTGTCACCAGAAGAGCAATACAAAATGTACAAGTGATATATTAAAATCATCTTTCCAGCTTGAATTTCAATGATGCATTGGGGCAACGATTTTGTGAGAAACATCTTTACCCTTAAATAAAGGTTTTCTTAATTCCTTACCTGTGTGCTAATTAGATATCACCTTGTTTTCACATTAAACAAACTTCCACATGTGAAAGCAGCAAGGATGCAGTGGCGTTAATGTTTCCTGGTGTCAACCTGTATTATTTCAGTAGAAATTGAAATGAGGATGCATCTTGCTGCCTTTCCAATGAAGCAAGTTTAATTTAGTAATAGGTGAAAAACCATCCCTACAAAGGTGTTAATCAGAGACTTGGCTTTGTGGACACTTTTCAGAGAACAAATTTGTTAGCATAAAAATAAAGCCAGAAAATGAAGAGCTGTTTAATCACTCAATTGGATTTTTTTTGCCAGCATATTTCTTTTTCTCTGCAACCCACTGCTAAATAGTGCTTCCTAGCTGTTTTTATAAAATCACTGAATCAAATCTAACTCTGATTACATCAGAGAAGGCCAGGTACCCTACACCATAACAGGGGGTTTGAAATTTTGACTTATCTACTTAAAGATCACCAAAATCTGATAACAAGGTCAATTACGTCCCTGGGTGGGATTGAACCACCAACTTTTTGGTTAGTAGCCAAACACACTAACCGATTGCGCCACAGAGACACTTTGTAAAAAGTCCATACTGACAAAGGCTAATAAGCATACATCTAGAACGTTTCCTAGAAAAACTTTAAAAAGTCAATAATCTGGAGAGTTTTTGTAAGATGTTTCTTCCATCAACCAACGAAGAAACACATTGGTACTTTCCCATGATGACTGAGTGCTTCAGGATCTCTTGCACTTACATGTGCAGCAGAGTACTGCAATGGAAGCATGCTGGGCCCATAACCCAGAGGTAGGCAGATTGAAACTATCCTTTGCTATATGCATTTTTTTTTGTTAATTTAAGTAATCAAAACTGGGATTGATATTTTTGCTCTTTTATTTTTACTTAAAGTACAATAACTTTTACCATTTTAATTTGTTTTAATAGTATATTGACAGTATAGTTTTCTTTAAAAAATCCACTTAATTTTCTTTACCCTATTATTAAAAGGGTAATTGACAAAAACAAACTACATTGTCACCAGAAGAGCAATACAAAATGTTCAAGTGATATATTAAAATCATCTTTCCAGCTTGAATTTCAATGATGCATTGGGGCAACGATTTTGTGAGAAACATCTTCACCCTTAAATAAAGATTTTCTTAATTCCTTACCTGTGTGCTAATTAGATATCACCTTGTTTTCACATTAAACAGACTTCTACATGAGAAAGCAGCAAGGATGCAGTGGCGTTAATGTTTCCTGGTGTCAACCTGTATTATTTCAGTAGACATTGAAATGAGGATGCATCTTGCTGCCTTTCCAATGAAGCAAGTTTAATTTAGTAATAGGTGAAAAACCATCCCTACAAAGGTGTTAATCAGAGACTTGGCTTTGTGGACACTTTTCAGAGAACAAATTTGTTAGCATAAAAATAAAGCCAGAAAATGAAGAGCTGTTTAATCACTCAATTGGATTTTTTTTGCCAGCATATTTCTTTTTCTCTACAACCCACTGCTAAATTGTGCTTCCTAGCTGTTTTTATAAAATCAATGAATCAAATCTAACTCTGATTACATCAGAGAAGGCCAGGTACCCTACACCATAACAGGGGGTTTGAAATTTTGACTTGTCTACTTAAAGATCACCAAAATCTGATAACAAGGTCAATTACGTCCCTGGGTTGGATTGAACCACCAACCTTTTGGTTAGTAGCCGGACACACTAACCGATTGCGCCACAGAGACACTTTGCAAAAGGTACTTACTGACAAAGGCTAATAAGCATACATCTAGAACGTTTCCTAGAAAAACTTTAAAAAGTCAATAATCTGGAGAGTTTTTGTAAGATGTTTCTTCCATCAACCAACGAAGAAACACATTGGTACTTTCCCATGATGACTGAGTGCTTCAGGATCTCTTGCACTTACATGTGCAGCAGAGTACTGCAATGGAAGCATGCTGGGCCCATAACCCAGAGGTAGGCAGATTGAAACTATCCTTTGCTATATGCATTTTTTTTTGTTAATTTAAGTAATCAAAACTGGGATTGATATTTTTGCTCTTTTATTTTTTCTTAAAGTACAATAACTTTTACCATTTTAATTTGTTTTAATAGTATATTGACAGTATAGTTTTCTTTAAAAAATCCACTTAATTTTCTTTACCCTATTATTAAAAGGGTAATTGACAAAAACAAACTACATTGTCACCAGAAGAGCAATACAAAATGTACAAGTGATATATTAAAATCATCTTTCCAGCTTGAATTTCAATGATGCATTGGGGCAACGATTTTGTGAGAAACATCTTCACCCTTAAATAAAGATTTTCTTAATTCCTTACCTGTGTGCTAATTAGATATCACCTTGTTTTCACATTAAACAGACTTCTACATGAGAAAGCAGCAAGGATGCAGTGGCGTTAATGTTTCCTGGTGTCAACCTGTATTATTTCAGTAGACATTGAAATGAGGATGCATCTTGCTGCCTTTCCAATGAAGCAAGTTTAATTTAGTAATAGGTGAAAAACCATCCCTACAAAGGTGTTAATCAGAGACTTGGCTTTGTGGACACTTTTCAGAGAACAAATTTGTTAGCATAAAAATAAAGCCAGAAATGAAGAGCTGTTTAATCACTCAATTGGATTTTTTTTGCCAGCATATTTCTTTTTCTCTGCAACCCACTGCTAAATTGTGCTTCCTAGCTGTTTTTATAAAATCAATGAATCAAATCTAACTCTGATTACATCAGAGAAGGCCAGGTACCCTACACCATAACAGGGGGTTTGAAATTTTGACTTGTCTACTTAAAGATCACCAAAATCTGATAACAAGGTCAGTTACGTCCCTGGGTGGGATTGAACCACCAACCTTTTGGTTAGTAGCCGGACACACTAACCGATTGCGCCACAGAGACACTTTGCAAAAAGTACATTCTGACAAAGGCTAATAAGCATACATCTAGAACGTTTCCTAGAAAAACTTTAAAAAGTCAATAATCTGGAGAGTTTTTGTAAGATGTTTCTTCCATCAACCAACGAAGAAACACATTGGTACTTTCCCATGATGACTGAGTGCTTCAGGATCTCTTGCACTTACATGTGCAGCAGAGTACTGCAATGGAAGCATGCTGGGCCCATAACCCAGAGGTAGGCAGATTGAAACTATCCTTTGCTATATGCATTTTTTTTTGTTAATTTAAGTAATCAAAACTGGGATTGATATTTTTGCTCTTTCATTTTTACTTAAAGTACAATAACTTTTACCATTTTAATTTGTTTTAATAGTATATTGACAGTATAGTTTTCTTTAACAAATCCACTTAATTTTCTTTACCCTATTATTAAAAGGGTAATTGACAAAAACAAACTACATTGTCACCAGAAGAGCAATACAAAATGTACAAGTGATATATTAAAATCATCTTTCCAGCTTGAATTTCAATGATGCATTGGGGCAACGATTTTGTGAGAAACATCTTCACCCTTAAATAAAGATTTTCTTAATTCCTTACCTGTGTGCTAATTAGATATCACCTTGTTTTCACATTAAACAGACTTCTACATGAGAAAGCAGCAAGGATGCAGTGGCGTTAATGTTTCCTGGTGTCAACCTGTATTATTTCAGTAGACATTGAAATGAGGATGCATCTTGCTGCCTTTCCAATGAAGCAAGTTTAATTTAGTAATAGGTGAAAAACCATCCCTACAAAGGTGTTAATCAGAGACTTGGCTTTGTGGACACTTTTCAGAGAACAAATTTGTTAGCATAAAAATAAAGCCAGAAAATGAAGAGCTGTTTAATCACTCAATTGGATTTTTTTTGCCAGCATATTTCTTTTTCTCTGCAACCCACTGCTAAATTGTGATTCCTAGCTGTTTTTATAAAATCAATGAATCAAATCTAACTCTGATTACATCAGAGAAGGCCAGGTACCCTACACCATAACAGGGGGTTTGAAATTTTGACTTGTCTACTTAAAGATCACCAAAATCTGATAACAAGGTCAATTACGTCCCTGGGAGGGATTGAACCACCAACCTTTTGGTTAGTAGCCGGACACACTAACCGATTGCGCCACAGAGACACTTTGCAAAAAGTACATACTGACAAAGGCTAATAAGCATACATCTAGAACGTTTCCTAGAAAAACTTTAAAAAGTCAATAATCTGGAGAGTTTTTGTAAGATGTTTCTTCCATCAACCAACGAAGAAACACATTGGTACTTTCCCATGATGAGTGAGTGCTTCAGGATCTCTTGCACTTACATGTGCAGCAGAGTACTGCAATGGAAGCATGCTGGGCCCATTACCCAGAGGTAGGCAGATTGAAACTATCCTCTGCTATATGCATTTTTTTTGTTAATTAAAGTAATCCAAAACTGGGATTGATATGTTAGCTATTTTATGTTTACTTAAAGTACAATAACTTTTACCATTTTAATTTGTTTTAATAGTATATTGACAGTATTGTTTTCTTTCAAAAATCCACTTAATTTTCTTTACCCTATTATTAAAATGGTAATTGACAAAAACAAACTACATTGTCACCAGAAGAGCAATACAAAATGTACAAGTGATATATTAAAATCATCTTTCCAGCTTGAATTTCAATGATGCATTGGGGCAACGATTTTGTGAGAAACATCTTCACCCTTAAATAAAGATTTTCTTAATTCCTTACCTGTGTGCTAATTAGATATCACCTTGTTTTCACATTAAACAGACTTCCACATGAGAAAGCAGCAAGGATGCATTGGCGTTAATGTTTCCTGGTGTCAACCTGTATTATTTCAGTAGACATTGAAATGAGGATGCATCTTGCTGCCTTTCCAATGAAGCAAGTTTAATTTAGTAATAGGTGAAAAACCATCCTTACAAAGGTGTTCATCAGAGACTTGGCTTTGTGGACACTTTTCAGAGAACAAATTTGTTAGCATAAAAATAAAGCCAGAAAATGAAGAGCTGTTTAATCACTCAATTGTATTTTTTTGCCAGCATATTTCTTTTTCTCTGCAACCCACTGCTTAATAGTGCTTCCTAGCTGTTTTTATAAAATCACTGAATCAAATCTAACTCTGATTACATCAGAGAAGGCCAGGTACCCTACACCATAAGAGGGGATTTGAAATTTTGACTTGTCTACTTAAAGATCACCAAAATCTGATCACAAGTTCAATTACGTCCCTGGGTGGGATTGAACCACCAACCTTTTGGTTTATAGCTGTACACACTAACTGATTGCACCACAGAAACACTTTGCGAAAGTACATACTGACAAAGGCTAATAAGCATTCATCTAAAACGTTTCCTAGAAAAACTTTAAAAAGTCAATAATCTGGAGAGTTTTTGTAAGATGTTTCTTCCATCCACCAACGAAGAAACACATTGGTACTTTCCCATGATGACTGAGTGCTTCAGGATCTCTTGCACTTACATGTGCAGCAGAGTACTGCAATGGAAGCATGCTGGGCCCATAACCCAGAGGTAGGCAGATTAAAACTATCCTCTGCTATATGCATTTTTTTTGTTAATTAAAGTAATCCAAAACTGGGATTGATATTTTTGCTCTTTTATTTTTCATTAAAGTACAATAACTTTTACCATTTTAATTTGTTTTAATAGTATATTGAAAGTATTGTTTTCTTTTAAAAATCCACTTAATTTTCTTTACCCTATTATTAAAATGGTAATTGACAAAAACAAACTACATTGTCACCAGAAGAGCAATACAAAATGTACAAGTGATATATTAAAATCATCTTTCCAGCTTGAATTTCAATGATGCATTGGGGCAACGATTTTGTGAGAAACATTTTCACCCTTAAATAAAGATTTTCTTAATTCCTTACCTGTGTGCTAATTAGATATCACCTTGTTTTCACATTAAACAGACTTCCACATGAGAAAGCAGCAAGGATGCAGTGGCGTTAATGTTTCCTGGTGTCAACCTGTATTATTTCAGTAGACATTGAAATGAGGATGCATCTTGCTGCCTTTCCAATGAAGCAAGTTTAATTTAGTAATAGGTGAAAAACCATCCTTACAAAGGTGTTAATCAGAGACTTGGCTTTGTGGACACTTTTCAGAGAACAAATTTGTTAGCATAAAAATAAAGCCAGAAAATGAAGAGCTGTTTAATCACTCAATTGGATTTTTTTGCCAGCATATTTCTTTTTCTCTGCAACCCACTGCTAAATTGTGCTTCCTAGCTGTTTTTATAAAATCACTGAATCAAATCTAACTCTGATTACATCAGAGAAGGCCAGGTACCCTACACCATAAGAGGGGGTTTGATATTTTGACTTGTCTACTTAAAGATCACCAAAATCTGATAACAAAGTCAATTACGTCCCTGGGTGGGATTGAACCACCAACCTTTTGGTTAATAGCCATACACACTAACTGATTGCGCCACAGAGACACTTTGCAAAAGTGCATACTGACAAAGGCTAATAAGCATTCATCTAAAACGTTTCCTAGAAAAACTTTAAAAAGTCAATAATCTGGAGAGTTTTTGTAAAATGTTTCTTCCATCAACCAACGAAGAAACAAATTGGTACTTTCCCATGATGAGTGAGTGCTTCAGGATCTCTTGCACTTACATGTGCAGCAGAGTACTGCAATGGAAGCATGCTGGGCCCATAACCCAGAGGTAGGCAGATTGAAACTGTCCTTTGCTATATGCATTTTTTTTGTTAATTTAAGTAATCAAAACTGGGATTGATATTTTTGCTCTTTTATTTTTACTTGAAGTACAATAACTTTTACCATTTTAATTTGTTTAAATCCACTTAATTTTCTTTACCCTATTATTAAAAGGGTAATTGACAAAAACAAACTACATTGTCACCAGAAGAGCAATACAAAATGTACAAGTGATATATTAAAATCATCTTTCCAGCTTGAATTTCAATGATGCATTGGGGCAACGATTTTGTGAGAAACATCTTCACCCTTAAATAAAGATTTTCTTAATTCCTTACCTGTGTGCTAATTAGATATCACCTTGTTTTCACATTAAACAGACTTCCACATGAGAAAGCAGCAAGGATGCAGTGGCGTTAATGTTTCCTGGTGTCAACCCGTATTATTTCAGTAGACATTGAAATGAGGATGCATCTTGCTGCCTTTCCAATGAAGCAAATTTAATTTAGTAATAGGTGAAAAACCATCCCTACAAAGGTGTTAATCAGAGACTTGGCTTTGTGGACACTTTTCAGAGAACAAATTTGTTAGCATAAAAATAAAGCCAGAAAATGAAGAGCTGTTTAATCACTCAATTGGATTTTTTTGCCAGCATATTTCTTTTTCTCTGCAACCCACTGCTAAATTGTGCTTCCTAGCTGTTTTTATAAAATCACTGAATCAAATCTAACTCTGATTACATCAGAGAAGGCCAGGTACCCTACACCATAAGAGGGGGTTTGAAATTTTGACTTGTCTACTTAAAGATCACCAAAATCTGATAACAAGGTCAATTATGTCCCTGGGTGGGATTGAACCACCGACCTTTTGGTTAGTAGCCGGACACACTAACCGATTGCGCCACAGAGACACTTCACAAAAAGTACCTACTGACAAAGGCTAATAAGCATACATCTAGAACGTTCCCTAGAAAAACTTTAAAAAGTCAATAATCTGGAGAGTTTTTGTAAAATGTTTCTTCCATCAACCAACGAAGAAACACATTGGTACTTTCCCATGATGAGTGAGTGCTTCAGGATCTCTTGCACTTACATGTGCAGCAGAGTACTGCAATGGAAGCATGCTGGGCCCATAACCCAGAGGTAGGCAGATTGAAACTGTCCTTTGCTATATGCATTTTTTTTGTTAATTTAAGTAATCAAAACTGGGATTGATATTTTTGCTCTTTTATTTTTACTTGAAGTACAATAACTTTTACCATTTTAATTTGTTTAAATCCACTTAATTTTCTTTACCCTATTATTAAAAGGGTAATTGACAAAAACAAACTACATTGTCACCAGAAGAGCAATACAAAATGTACAAGTGATATATTAAAATCATCTTTCCAGCTTGAATTTCAATGATGCATTGGGGCAACGATTTTGTGAGAAACATCTTCACCCTTAAATAAAGATTTTCTTAAATCCTTACCTGTGTGCTAATTAGATATCACCTTGTTTTCACATTAAACAGACTTCCACATGAGAAAGCAGCAAGGATGCAGTGGCTTTAATGTTTCCTGGTGTCAACCCGTATTATTTCAGTAGACATTGAAATGAGGATGCATCTTGCTGCCTTTCCAATTAAGCAAATTTAATTTAGTAATAGGTGAAAAACCATCCCTACAAAGGTGTTAATCAGAGACTTGGCTTTGTGGACACTTTTCAGAGAACAAATTTGTTAGCATAAAAATAAAGCCAGAAAATGAAGAGCTGTTTAATCACTCAATTGGATTTTTTTGCCAGCATATTTCTTTTTCTCTGCAACCCACTGCTAAATTGTGCTTCCTAGCTGTTTTTATAAAATCACTGAATCAAATCTAACTCTTATTACATCAGAGAAGGCCAGGTACCCTACACCATAAGAGGGAGTTTGAAATTTTGACTTGTCTACTTAAAGATCACCAAAATCTGATAACAAGGTCAATTACGTCTCTGGGTGGGATTGAACCACCAACCTTTTGGTTAATAGCCATACACACTAACTGATTGCGCCACAGAGACACTTTGCAAAAGTACATACTGACAAAGGCTAATAAGCATTCATCTAAAACGTTTCCTAGAAAAACTTTAAAAATTCAATAATCTGGAGAGTTTATGTAAGATGTTTCTTCCATCAACCAACGAAGAAACACATTGGTACTTTCCCATGATGAGTGAGTGCTTCAGGATCTACTGCACTTACATGTGCAGCAGAGTACAGCAATGGAAGCATGCTGGGCACATAACCCAGAGGTAGGCAGATTGAAACTATCCTCTGCTATATGCATTTTTTTTTGTTAATTAAAGTAATCCAAAACTGGGATTGATATTTTGGCTCTTTTATTTTTACTTACAGTACAATAACTTTTACCATTTTAATTTGTTTTAATAGTATATTGACAGTATTGTTTTCTTTCAAAAATCCACTTAATTTTCTTTACCCTATTATTAAAATGGTAATTGACAAAAACAAACTACATTGTCACCAGAAGAGCAATACAAAATGTACAAGTGATATATTAAAATCATCTTTCCAGCTTGAATTTCAATGATGCATTGGGGCAACGATTTTGTGAGAAACATTTTCACCCTTAAATAAAGATTTTCTTAATTCCTTACCTGTGTGCTAATTAGATATCACCTTGTTTTCACATTAAACAGACTTCCACATGAGAAAGCAGCAAGGATGCAGTGGCGTTAATGTTTCCTGGTGTCAACCTGTATTATTTCAGTAGACATTGAAATGAGGATGCATCTTGCTGCCTTTCCAATGAAGCAAGTTTAATTTAGTAATAGGTGAAAAACCATCCTTACAAAGGTGTTAATCAGAGACTTGGCTTTGTGGACACTATTCAGAGAACAAATTTGTTAGCATAAAAATAAAGCCAGAAAATGAAGAGCTGTTTAATCACTCAATTGGATTTTTTTGCCAGCATATTTCTTTTTCTCTGCAACCCACTGCTAAATTGTGCTTCCTAGCTGTTTTTATAAAATCACTGAATCAAATCTAACTCTGATTACATCAGAGAAGGCCAGGTACCCTACACCATAAGAGGGGGTTTGAAATTTTGACTTGTCTACTTAAAGATCACCAAAATCTAATAACAAGGTCAATTACGTCTCTGGGTGGGATTGAACCACCAACCTTTTGGTTAATAGCCATACACACTAACTGATTGCGCCACAGAGACACTTTGCAAAAGTCCATACTGACAAAGGCTAATAAGCATTCATCTAAAACGTTTCCTAGAAAAACTTTAAAAATTCAATAATCTGGAGAGTTTATGTAAGATGTTTCTTCCATCAACCAACGAAGAAACACATTGGTACTTTCCCATGATGAGTGAGTGCTTCAGGATCTACTGCACTTACATGTGCAGCAGAGTACAGCAATGGAAGCATGCTGGGCACATAACCCAGAGGTAGGCAGATTGAAACTATCCTCTGCTATATGCATTTTTTTTGTTAATTAAAGTAATCCAAAACTGGGATTGATATGTTGGCTCTTTTATTTTTACTTACAGTACAATAACTTTTACCATTTTAATTTGTTTTAATAGTATATTGACAGTATTGTTTTCTTTCAAAAATCCACTTAATTTTCTTTACCCTATTATTAAAATGGTAATTGACAAAAACAAACTACATTGTCACCAGAAGAGCAATACAAAATGTACAAGTGATATATTAAAATCATCTTTCCAGCTTGAATTTCAATGATGCATTGGGGCAACGATTTTGTGAGAAACATTTTCACCCTTAAATAAAGATTTTCTTAATTCCTTACCTGTGTGCTAATTAGATATCACCTTGTTTTCACATTAAACAGACTTCCACATGAGAAAGCAGCAAGGATGCAGTGGCGTTAATGTTTCCTGGTGTCAACCTGTATTATTTCAGTAGACATTGAAATGAGGATGCATCTTGCTGCCTTTCCAATGAAGCAAGTTTAATTTAGTAATAGGTTAAAAACCATCCTTACAAAGGTGTTAATCAGAGACTTGGCTTTGTGGACACTTTTCAGAGAACAAATTTGTTAGCATAAAAATAAAGCTAGAAAATTAAGAGCTGTTTAATCACTCAATTGGATTTTTTTTGCCAGCATATTTCTTTTTCTCTGCAACCCACTGCTAAATTGTGCTTCCTAGCTATTTTTATAAAATCACTGAATCAAATCTAACTCTGATTACATCAGAGAAGGCCAGGTACCCTACACCAGAACAGGGGGTTTGAAATTTTGACTTGTCTACTTAAAGATCACCAAAATCTGATAACAAGGTCAATTACGTCCCTGGGTGTGATTGAACCACCAACCTTTTGGTTAATAGCCATGCACACTAACTGATTGCGCCACAGAGACACTTTGCGAAAGTCCATACTGACAAAGGCTAATAAGCATTCATCTAAAACGTTTCCTAGAAAAACTTTAAAAAGTCAATAATCTGGAGAGTTTTTGTAAGATGTTTCTTCCATCAACCAACGAAGAAACACATTGGTACTTTCCCATGATGAGTGAGTGCTTCAGGATCTCTTGCACTTACATGTGCAGCAGAGTACAGCAATGGAAGCATGCTGGGCCCATAACCCAGCGGTAGGCAGATTGAAACTATCCTCTGCTATATGCATTTTTTTTTGTTAATTAAAGTAATCCAAAACTGGGATTGATATTTTGGCTCTTTTATTTTTACTTAAAGTACAATAACTTTTACCATTTTAATTTGTTTTAATAGTATATTGACAGTATTGTTTTCTTTCAAAAATCCACTTAATTTTCTTTACCCTATTATTAAAATGGTAATTGACAAAAACAAACTACATTGTCACCAGAAGAGCAATACAAAATGTACAAGTGATATATTAAAATCATCTTTCCAGCTTGAATTTCAATGATGCATTGGGGCAACGATTTTGTGAGAAACATCTTCACCCTTAAATAAAGATTTTCTTAATTCCTTACCTGTGTGCTAATTAGATATCACCTTGTTTTCACATTAAACAGACTTCCACATGAGAAAGCAGCAAGGATACAGTGGCGTTAATGTTTCCTGGTGTCAACCTGTATTATTTCAGTAGACATTGAAATGAGGATGCATCTTGCTGCCTTTCCAATGAAGCAAGTTTAATTTAGTAATAGGTGAAAAATCATCCCTACAAAGGTGTTAATCAGAGACTTGGCTTTGTGGACACTTTTCAAAGAACAAATTTGTTAGCATAAAAATAAAGCCAGAAAATGAAGAGCTGTTTAATCACTCAATTGGATTTTTTTTGCCAGCATATTTCTTTTTCTCTGCAACCCACAGCTAAATTGTGCTTCCTAGCTGTTTTTATTAAATCACTGAATCAAATCTAACTCTGATTACATCAGAGAAGGCCAGGTACCCTACACCATAACAGGGGGTTTGAAATTTTGACTTGTCTACTTAAAGATCACCAAAATCTGATAACAAGGTCAATTACGTCCCTGGTTGGGATTGAACCACTAACCTTTTGGTTAGTAGTCGGACACACTAACCGATTGCGCCACAGAGACACTTTGCAAAAAGTCCATACTGACAAAGTCTAATAAGCATACATCTAGAACGTTTCCTAGAAAAACTTTAAAAAGTCAATAATCTGGAGAGTTTTTGTAAGATGTTTCTTCCATCATCCAATGAAGAAACACATTGGTACTTTCCCATGATGAGTGAGTGCTTCAGGATCTCTTGCACTTACATGTGCAGCAGAGTACTGCAATGGAAGCATGCTGGGCCCATAACCCAGAGGTAGGCAGATTGAAACTATCCTTTGCTATATGCATTTTTTTTGTTAATTTAAGTAATCAAAACTGGGATTGATATTTTTGCTCTTTTATTTTTACTTAAAGTACAATAACTTTTACCATTTTAATTTGTTTTAATAGTATATTGACAGTATTGTTTTCTTTAAAAAATCCACTTAATTTTCTTTACCCTATTATTAAAAGGGTAATTGACAAAAACAAACTACATTGTCACCAGAAGAGCAATACAAAATGTACAAGTGATATATTAAAATCATCTTTCCAGCTTGAATTTCAATGATGCATTGGGGCAACGATTTTGTGAGAAACATCTTCACCCTTAAATAAAGATTTTCTTAATTCCTTACCTGTGTGCTAATTAGATATCACCTTGTTTTCACATTAAACAGACTTCTACATGAGAAAGCAGCAAGGATGCAGTGGCGTTAATGTTTCCTGGTGTCAACCTGTATTATTTCAGTAGACATTGAAATGAGGATGCATCTTGCTGCCTTTCCAATGAAGCAAGTTTAATTTAGTAATAGGTGAAAAACCATCCCTACAAAGGTGTTAATCAGAGACTTGGCTTTGTGGACACTTTTCAGAGAACAAATTTGTTAGCATAAAAATAAAGCCAGAAAATGAAGAGCTGTTTAATCACTCAATTGGATTTTTTTTGCCAGCATATTTCTTTTTCTCTGCAACCCACTGCTAAATTGTGCTTCCTAGCTGTTTTTATTAAATCACTGAATCAAATCTAACTCTGATTACATCAGAAAAGGCCAGGTACCCTACACCATAACAGGGGGTTTGAAATTTTGACTTGTCTACTTAAAGATCACCAAAATCTGATAACAAGGTCAATTACATCCCTGGGTGGGATTGAACCACCAACATTTTGGTTAGTAGCCGGACACACTAACCGATTGCGCCACAGAGACACTTCGCGAAAAGTACATACTGACAAAGGCTAATAAGCATACATCTAAAACTTTTCCTAGAAAAACTTTAAAAAGTCAATAATCTGGAGAGTTTTTTTAAGATGTTTCTTCCATCAACCAACGAAGAAACACATTGGTACTTTCCCATGATGAGTGAGTGCTTTAGGATCTCTTGCACTTACATGTGCAGCAGAGTACTGCAATGGAAGCATGCTGGGCCCATTACCCAGAGGTAGGCAGATTGAAACTATCCTCTGCTATATGCATTTTTTTTGTTAATTAAAGTAATCCAAAACTGGGATTGATATGTTAGCTCTTTTATGTTTTCTTAAAGTACAATAACTTTTACCATTTTAATTTGTTTATATAGTATATTGACAGTATTGTTTTCTTTCAAAAATCTACTTAATTTTTTTTACCCTATTATTAAAATGGTAATTGACAAAAACAAACTACATTTGTTTGGGAGAAAAATGCAAAGGTACAAGACAGCTTTTCCTTGCCAATATCTCTCTTTTGCAAAGAGCTACGCATTGGAAAATTCAGGGCTATACCGTGTAGATGAAGCACTAACAGGAGGCTTTAAAATTTTCATTCTAGTGTCCTTCGTTTGGGAGAAAAATCCAATGGTACAAGACAGCTTTTCCTTGCCAATATCTCTCTGTTGCAAAGAGCTGCGCATTGGAAAATTCAGGGCTATGCCGTGTAGATGATGGCCTAACAGGAGGCTTTAAAATTTTCTTTCTAGTGTCCTTCGTTTGGGAGAAAAATGCAAAGGTACAAGACAGCTTTTCCTTGCCAATATCTCTCTTTTGCAAAGAGCTGCGCATTGGAAAATTCAGGGCTATGCCGTGTAGATGATGGCCTAACAGGAGGCTTTAAAATTCCAAACGAAGGACACTAGAAAGAAAATTTTAAAGCCTCCTGTTAGGCCATCATCTACACGGCATAGCCCTGAATTTTCCAATGCGCAGCTCTTTGCGATTACAATCCAACCTGAATCAGGCTCTATTACCTATCACAATGCACTGCAGGTAGTACAAAATGGGGTTAAAATAGGAGAAAACCCCCCAGAGCTGTGCTCCTTAACTGTCCCTGGTGGCTAGTGGAGCGGCTGCCCAGTAATCAGTGTCCACGCCAGTGCGCACACGGCCCGCCCCCTACAGCCACGCTGGATCTCGGTATAGTGTGGGCACAGAAGCCCCTTACCTCCCTTTCATCAGCGGCCTCGTGATCCCGGAGGGCGGTGTGTGTGTGACTGACCTTAGGAAGAAACCGGAGCCTCCGCTGCAGTGACCCAGCAACCAGGGCACGGGAGTATACTGCGCCGCTGGGAGTGATGGAGCTGCAGTAAAGATGTCTATTAGACCTAGCCTGCTGCAGCCCTTGTAGATTCTTATAAAAAAAAGTTCTTCTTTTCTTGTCAAAATTAATAGCTAAGAATAGGCTGCCTGAGGCAGCCCCCTGTTAAGTGGCCTGCTACTGAAGGCACCAACTACAAACTGAGCTCCCTGTTCATGGAAGCGAGGTTATAGAGCAGGGGGCGCTGAGCATCTTGGGAACAGTCAAAAGCTTTGAGCCTGTTGGTGCCTCAGATCAAGATCCTACTCTACACCCCAATGTGAATCCTTGTGGAGTCCAGTGTACCCCACAGAAGAAATGAATGTGTCACACCCATTGGCAGCAACATTAGAATAGCTGCTGATGGGCACAATTGAGAAAGGAAGGGGGGAAAACATTTGAATCCAGCACATATATGTAATTTGAATATGTAATTTGTACCTTCCTACTTTAAAATGTAATGGATGAACCTCACCCTGTGAGAACTATCTTTATGATCAAGAGATCTCATATGCAAGATAAGTATGTGTTGGCAGAGGCGCTCACTGGGCAGAGATGCTGATCGCATCTCTGGCATGTGCCGGTGCACTGCGGCACCAGCACACACACACACTTCAGACCTGATCTCCTGTTGTGTGAATATGCACAGCAGAGATCAGGTCTGAATTAGGCCCTATATACAGCTGTCAGTAAGGCAGGGATCTGCTGCTGCCAGTGAGGCAGGGATCTGCTGCTGCCAGTGAGGCAGGGATCTGCTGCTGCCAGTGAGGCAGGGATGTGCTGCTGTCAGTGAAGCAGTGATCTGCTGCTGTCAGTGAGGCAGTGATCTGCTGCTGTCAGTGAGGCAGTGATCTGCTGCTGTCAGTAAGGCAGGGATGTGCTGCTATAAGTGAGGCAGGGATGTGCTGCTGTCAGTGAAGCAGGGATGTGCTGCTGTCAGCAAGGCAGTGATCTGCTGCCCACTATCTCCCTATCACCCCTGCCTGAGTCACACACTTTCCCTGTCACCCCTGCCCCAGTTACCCACTATCTCCCAGTCACCGCTGCCTCAGTTAACCACTATACCTGCGACCCCTGCCTCAGTCACCCACTATACCAGTCACCCCTGCTTTAGTCACCCACTATCTCTGTCACCCCGGCCTCAGTCACCCACTATCTCCCACTCATACATGCTTCAGTCACCCACTATCTCCCAGTCATCCCTGCCTCAGTCACCTACTGACACCAGTGCAGACATTTCTGCTGCGGCCTCTCCACTCTCCAGCGTGAACGTCCTGACGACTGAGGAAATCCGCTTCCCAGTTGAGGACTCCGGGAATGAACACTGCCGATATTGCTGGCAGATGACGTTCTACCCAACTGAGGATTTTTGATACTTCCAGCTTTGCTATGCAATTTCGAGTGCCGCCTTGATGATTTGTGTACACTACCGTGGTGGCGTTGTCCGATTGTACTTGAACAGGCCTGTTCTGTACTAGAGGCAGGGCCAGTGTCAATGAATTGAACACTGCCTGCAATTCCAGAATGTTTATCGGGAGGAGAGATTCCTCCCTGGTCCACCGATGGTGAAGGGTCGTCATCACGGCCATGACCTTGGTGAATTTCCGAGGTGCCGTGGCCAAACCAGAAGGCAGGACCTGAAATCCAAAAACTAACCAGGCACAACACTGCTTAGCTTCCAACATCAGATGAGATTGGACATATCCAGTGTGATGCGGCTGTAGATGATTTTTGCTGTTTCTAACTTCTACTTCTAACTACTGGTACATCAATGAATAAGTTTCAAAATAGAATGCATCAAGAGAACGGTGTTGGTAGTATAAAACTACCTACAGCACCTGGTATTCCCAGGTGGTCTCACATCCAAGAACATACCAGGCCTAAAATCAGGTGATATTGGGCATATACAGTGTGGTGTGGCTGTAGATGAGCTTAGTGGTTTCTGTTAGAGTTCTTCTACTTCTAACTACTCGTACATAAATGAGTAAGCGGACGATTTATTAAACCTGGTGAAATGATAATTTGCATGGTGATAAAGTACCAGCCAATCAGCTCCTAATTGCCATGTCACAGGCTGGGTTTGAAAAATGACAGTTAGGAGCTGACTGGCTGGTACTTTATCACCTTGCACTTTATCAGTTCACCAGGCTTAATAGATCTGCCCCAATGTTTCAAAATGGAATGCATCAAGAGAACGGTGTTAGTATTGTAAAAATACACACAGCTCCTGGTATTTCCTGGTGGTCTCCCATCCAAGTACTAAAACCAGGACCAACACTGCTCAGCTTCCATGATCAGGAGAGATTGGGCAAATCCAGTGTGCTGTGGCTGTAGATGAGCTGGTGGTTTTTATTACAGCTCTTCTACTTCTAACTTCTGGTACATAAAAGAATACATGTAAAAATTAAATGTACCAAGAAAATGGTGTTGGTAGTTTAAAAACACCTAAAGAATCTGATACTACCAAGCAGTCTCCCATCCATGTATTAACAAAGTCCAATACTGCTTTGCTTCAAAAATCAAATGAGATTGGGCATATCCAGTGTGGTGTGGCTTTAGATAAGCTTTGTGGTTTCTGTTAGAGCTCTTCTACTTCTAACTACTGGTACATTAATGAATATGTATAAGGTTGTAGTTTATCCAATATGCCTTTACTACCTTACCTTTCAACCCCCCCTCCCCTCTTCTCCTTATAGCTTCCTTAGTTCTCTCCTCCTCATGTGTGCGTTATTTGTTTTCTCATACGTCCTAGATGATGCTGGGGTCACATTAAGAACCTTGGGGTATAGACTGGATCCGCAGGAGACATGGGCACTTTAAGACTTTCAAAGGGTGTGAACTGTCTCCTCCCTCTATGCCCCTCCTCCAGACTCCAGTTTTAGTATTGTGCGCAGTGATACTGGATGCACTACAGGGGAGCTCTACTGAGTTTCTCTGAAAAGACTTGTTAGTTTTTTTTATTTTCAGGGAGGCTGCTGGCAACAGTCTCCCTGCTTCGTGGGACTTAGGGGAGAGAAGTATGACCAACTTCTAGTGAGTTCAATAGCTCTGCTTCAGGCTGACAGGACACCATTAGCTCCTGAGGGTGCTGATCGCTGGGTACGCCTAGATGCACACTCCCGCAGCCTGCCGTCACCCCCTTACAGAGCCAGAAGACAGGTGAGTAGCAGAAGAACAGAAGACTTCTTCTCCAGTGATTGCATTCTGAGGTACCGAGCAGCGAGCGGAACGCTGCGCGCCATGCTCCCACACAAACACAGGCACTGCAGGGTGCAGGGCACAGGGGGGGGGGGCACCCTGGGCAGCATAAATTCCTCACAAAAGGCTGGAAAAAGTGGACATTAGTGCCTGGGCACTGTCCTTACCCCGCTAGCGTAATTAATTATTTCTGAGCAGGACAGATACGCGCCATTACAGTAGCGGGGCTTCTTCCTCACCTCACCAGAACATCTTTAGAGCATTACAAGTCTATCACTATAGAGTTTATTATTTCCCAGACTGTGTACTTTTGGCGCTGGATTGTGAGCTGAAAAATCCTCTGTGTCCCTCTGACAGATTTACTGACGGTCTGTCCCCCATAAGCCGATGTGTCTGTGGGTACTTGGTACATGTGTGTCAACATGTCGATGGCTGAATGTTTTTCCCAAGAGGAAACTATATTAGGAATGCAGACATATGATGGTGGCCCTGTTGGCACCACCAATAACTGACTGGGTAAAAGTTTCAGTAATATCAGAGTAAGGTTGGATAAATCTGTGTCCCAGACACAGACGTAGAGAATAGATGTGATGTTCTTGGCTATGTTTCTTTTCCCTCAGGCCCCGCGGGGTCGCAAAAATGTTATTTTGCCCAGTTACTACACACTGATACTGACACGGATACTGATTCCTATGTCGACCATAATGTTTCCTGATTAGATCCAATATTGGCAAGGAGCATTCAGTACATGATTGTGGATATTAAGGACATATTAAAATCACTGAAGACCCTGCTGTTCCTGAGAAAGGGGTCTATATGTATGTATATATAGATATATAATGAAAGCTGATGTAACGTTCCTCCATCTCTGTTTGAGAAAGTCTGGGCCAGCTCGACAAGATGGTTTCAAATCCCCAAAAGGATTCTGGTTGTTTATTCATTTCCCGCCGCGGACAGAATAAAGTGGGAGTCACCCCCTGTTCTGCACGGGGCCCTGTCACAAATCCAGCGGATCGTATGCAGGAAGCTACATTATTTCTAGTTATGTAACCAAGGGTACATTACTTAGACCTGCCATTACATGTGCATGGGTGAGTAGTAGTATTCAAGAATTGGTCGAATACCTTGTCATCCGATATAGATACCTTGGAGAGATGGGATACTCCTTACGTTGTATCATATCAAGGACACTGCAGCATACTTACGTGAGACTGCAAGGGATATAGGACTCTTGAGTTCACGGGCCAATTTCATGGCAGTCTCGGATAGGAGGGCATTGTGGATTCACCAAGAGAATGCTGATGCTGACTCCAAGAAGAAAGGGAGTCCCTTCCCTATGAAGGTGAAGCGTTGTTTGGTGACTGCCTAGTTAATTTGATCTCGGCAGCTCCCGCAGGTAAGTCAACCTTCTTGCCCTATGTTCCCTCCCAACGGATGAAGACGCATCATTATCTGATGCAGTCATTTCGGCCCAATAGATATGCAAGAAGTTAAGATTCCCCTTTCTTTGCAGGTAGAGGAAGGAGAAGAGGGAAGAGGTCTGCATCCTCTTCAAGATCGCAGGAGCAGAGATCATCCTCTGCTTCTGCCAAATCCACCGCATGACGCTGGGGCTCTCTTGCAGGAGCCCGCACCAGTGGGGGCACGTCTAAAACTCTTCAGTCAGTTCTGGATTCATTCGGACATGGACTCGTGTGTTTTACAAATAGTGTCCCAAGGGTACAAACTGGGGTTTCAAGACGTTCCCCCTCACCGATTGTTCAAATCGGCTTTAGTCAGCAGGGAGAAGGTTTTTATTCAAGCCTCTTCGTGGTCCCTAAGCCGGACAGCTCAGTCAGACCAATCTGAAATCTGAAATCCCTCAATTTCTACCTAAGGAAATTAAATTTCAAGATGGAATCTCTCAGTGCAGTGATCTCCAGTCCGGAGGAAGGAGATTTCATGGTTTTGGTAGACATAAAGGATGCCTACTTACATGTTCCCATTTAGCCTCTGCATCAAGCTACCTGAGGTTTGCAATTCAGTATTGCCATTACCAATTTCAGACATTGCCGTTTGGTCTGTCCACGGCTCTGAGGATTTTCACCAGGGTGATCGCAAGCAAGGAGTAACAATTATCCCGTACTTGGATGATCTTTTGATAAAGGCGAAATCCAGGGACCAGTTAGTGCAAAACATTGCACTCTCCCTGACAGTTCTTCAACAACATAGTTGGCTCCTAAACTTGCCAAAATCGCAGTTGGTCCCAATGACGCGGTTGTTGTTTTTGGGAGTGATACTGGACACAGAAGAGGTTTTCTTCCAGTGGAAAGGCTCTGGAGATCCAGAGTCTGGTCAAACAAATTCTGAAACCAGCAAGAGTGTTAATCCATCAATGCATTTGGTTGCTGGGTAAGATGGTTGCGGCCTACGAGCCCATTCAGTTTGGCTGGTTCCATGCCAGAGTGTTCCAGTGGGACCTGTTGGACAAGTGGTCCGGATCCCACCTACACACGCACCGGAGGATAATCCTGTCTTCCAAGACCAGAATCTCACTCCATTGGTGGCTGCACAGTTCTCACCTCCTAGAGGGGCGAAGGTTCGGGATCCAGGACTGGATCCTAGGGACCATGGATGCAACCCTCCGAGGCTGGGGAGCAGTCACACAGGGGGAAAACGTCCAAGGAAGATGGTCAAGTCGGGAAAGTTGTCTCCACATAAATGTTCTGGAGTTAAGGGCCATTTAATAACTGCAGACACAGTACGCACTGGGACGGGTGCCCAGCATCCTCTACGGAATAAGAGAACATTAGAATAGCTGCTGATGGGCACAATTGAGAAAGGAAGGGGGGAAAACATTTGAATCCAGCACATATATGTAATTTGAATATGTAATTTGTACCTTCCTACTTTAAAATGTAATGGATGAACCTCACCCTGTGAGAACTATCTTTATGATCAAGAGATCTCATATGCAAGATAAGTATGTGTTGGCAGAGGCGCTCACTGGGCAGAGATGCTGATCGCATCTCTGGCATGTGCCGGTGCACTGCGGCACCAGCACACACACACACTTCAGACCTGATCTCCTGTTGTGTGAATATGCACAGCAGAGATCAGGTCTGAATTAGGCCCTATATACAGCTGTCAGTAAGGCAGGGATCTGCTGCTGCCAGTGAGGCAGGGATCTGCTGCTGCCAGTGAGGCAGGGATCTGCTGCTGCCAGTGAGGCAGGGATGTGCTGCTGTCAGTGAAGCAGTGATCTGCTGCTGTCAGTGAGGCAGTGATCTGCTGCTGTCAGTAAGGCAGGGATGTGCTGCTATAAGTGAGGCAGGGATGTGCTGCTGTCAGTGAAGCAGGGATGTGCTGCTGTCAGCAAGGCAGTGATCTGCTGCCCACTATCTCCCTATCACCCCTGCCTGAGTCACACACTTTCCCTGTCACCCCTGCCCCAGTTACCCACTATCTCCCAGTCACCGCTGCCTCAGTTAACCACTATACCTGCGACCCCTGCCTCAGTCACCCACTATACCAGTCACCCCTGCTTTAGTCACCCACTATCTCTGTCACCCCGGCCTCAGTCACCCACTATCTCCCACTCATACATGCTTCAGTCACCCACTATCTCCCAGTCATCCCTGCCTCAGTCACCTACTGACACCAGTGCAGACATTTCTGCTGCGGCCTCTCCACTCTCCAGCGTGAACGTCCTGACGACTGAGGAAATCCGCTTCCCAGTTGAGGACTCCGGGAATGAACACTGCCGATATTGCTGGCAGATGACGTTCTACCCAACTGAGGATTTTTGATACTTCCAGCTTTGCTATGCAATTTCGAGTGCCGCCTTGATGATTTGTGTACACTACCGTGGTGGCGTTGTCCGATTGTACTTGAACAGGCCTGTTCTGTACTAGAGGCAGGGCCAGTGTCAATGAATTGAACACTGCCTGCAATTCCAGAATGTTTATCGGGAGGAGAGATTCCTCCCTGGTCCACCGATGGTGAAGGGTCGTCATCACGGCCATGACCTTGGTGAATTTCCGAGGTGCCGTGGCCAAACCAGAAGGCAGGACCTGAAATCCAAAAACTAACCAGGCACAACACTGCTTAGCTTCCAACATCAGATGAGATTGGACATATCCAGTGTGATGCGGCTGTAGATGATTTTTGCTGTTTCTAACTTCTACTTCTAACTACTGGTACATCAATGAATAAGTTTCAAAATAGAATGCATCAAGAGAACGGTGTTGGTAGTATAAAACTACCTACAGCACCTGGTATTCCCAGGTGGTCTCACATCCAAGAACATACCAGGCCTAAAATCAGGTGATATTGGGCATATACAGTGTGGTGTGGCTGTAGATGAGCTTAGTGGTTTCTGTTAGAGTTCTTCTACTTCTAACTACTCGTACATAAATGAGTAAGCGGACGATTTATTAAACCTGGTGAAATGATAATTTGCATGGTGATAAAGTACCAGCCAATCAGCTCCTAATTGCCATGTCACAGGCTGGGTTTGAAAAATGACAGTTAGGAGCTGACTGGCTGGTACTTTATCACCTTGCACTTTATCAGTTCACCAGGCTTAATAGATCTGCCCCAATGTTTCAAAATGGAATGCATCAAGAGAACGGTGTTAGTATTGTAAAAATACACACAGCTCCTGGTATTTCCTGGTGGTCTCCCATCCAAGTACTAAAACCAGGACCAACACTGCTCAGCTTCCATGATCAGGAGAGATTGGGCAAATCCAGTGTGCTGTGGCTGTAGATGAGCTGGTGGTTTTTATTACAGCTCTTCTACTTCTAACTTCTGGTACATAAAAGAATACATGTAAAAATTAAATGTACCAAGAAAATGGTGTTGGTAGTTTAAAAACACCTAAAGAATCTGATACTACCAAGCAGTCTCCCATCCATGTATTAACAAAGTCCAATACTGCTTTGCTTCAAAAATCAAATGAGATTGGGCATATCCAGTGTGGTGTGGCTTTAGATAAGCTTTGTGGTTTCTGTTAGAGCTCTTCTACTTCTAACTACTGGTACATTAATGAATATGTATAAGGTTGTAGTTTATCCAATATGCCTTTACTACCTTACCTTTCAACCCCCCCTCCCCTCTTCTCCTTATAGCTTCCTTAGTTCTCTCCTCCTCATGTGTGCGTTATTTGTTTTCTCATACGTCCTAGATGATGCTGGGGTCACATTAAGAACCTTGGGGTATAGACTGGATCCGCAGGAGACATGGGCACTTTAAGACTTTCAAAGGGTGTGAACTGTCTCCTCCCTCTATGCCCCTCCTCCAGACTCCAGTTTTAGTATTGTGCGCAGTGATACTGGATGCACTACAGGGGAGCTCTACTGAGTTTCTCTGAAAAGACTTGTTAGTTTTTTTTATTTTCAGGGAGGCTGCTGGCAACAGTCTCCCTGCTTCGTGGGACTTAGGGGAGAGAAGTATGACCAACTTCTAGTGAGTTCAATAGCTCTGCTTCAGGCTGACAGGACACCATTAGCTCCTGAGGGTGCTGATCGCTGGGTACGCCTAGATGCACACTCCCGCAGCCTGCCGTCACCCCCTTACAGAGCCAGAAGACAGGTGAGTAGCAGAAGAACAGAAGACTTCTTCTCCAGTGATGGCATTCTGAGGTACCGAGCAGCGAGCGGAACGCTGCGCGCCATGCTCCCACACAAACACAGGCACTGCAGGGTGCAGGGCACAGGGGGGGGGGCACCCTGGGCAGCATAAATTCCTCACAAAAGGCTGGAAAAAGTGGACATTAGTGCCTGGGCACTGTCCTTACCCCGCTAGCGTAATTAATTATTTCTGAGCAGGACAGATACGCGCCATTACAGTAGCGGGGCTTCTTCCTCACCTCACCAGAACATCTTTAGAGCATTACAAGTCTATCACTATAGAGTTTATTATTTCCCAGACTGTGTACTTTTGGCGCTGGATTGTGAGCTGAAAAATCCTCTGTGTCCCTCTGACAGATTTACTGACGGTCTGTCCCCCATAAGCCGATGTGTCTGTGGGTACTTGGTACATGTGTGTCAACATGTCGATGGCTGAATGTTTTTCCCAAGAGGAAACTATATTAGGAATGCAGACATATGATGGTGGCCCTGTTGGCACCACCAATAACTGACTGGGTAAAAGTTTCAGTAATATCAGAGTAAGGTTGGATAAATCTGTGTCCCAGACACAGACGTAGAGAATAGATGTGATGTTCTTGGCTATGTTTCTTTTCCCTCAGGCCCCGCGGGGTCGCAAAAATGTTATTTTGCCCAGTTACTACACACTGATACTGACACGGATACTGATTCCTATGTCGACCATAATGTTTCCTGATTAGATCCAATATTGGCAAGGAGCATTCAGTACATGATTGTGGATATTAAGGACATATTAAAATCACTGAAGACCCTGCTGTTCCTGAGAAAGGGGTCTATATGTATGTATATATAGATATATAATGAAAGCTGATGTAACGTTCCTCCATCTCTGTTTGAGAAAGTCTGGGCCAGCTCGACAAGATGGTTTCAAATCCCCAAAAGGATTCTGGTTGTTTATTAATTTCCCGCCGCGGACAGAATAAAGTGGGAGTCACCCCCTGTTCTGCACGGGGCCCTGTCACAAATCCAGCGGATCGTATGCAGGAAGCTACATTATTTCTAGTTATGTAACCAAGGGTACATTACTTAGACCTGCCATTACATGTGCATGGGTGAGTAGTAGTATTCAAGAATTGGTCGAATACCTTGTCATCCGATATAGATACCTTGGAGAGATGGGATACTCCTTACGTTGTATCATATCAAGGACACTGCAGCATACTTACGTGAGACTGCAAGGGATATAGGACTCTTGAGTTCACGGGCCAATTTCATGGCAGTCTCGGATAGGAGGGCATTGTGGATTCACCAAGAGAATGCTGATGCTGACTCCAAGAAGAAAGGGAGTCCCTTCCCTATGAAGGTGAAGCGTTGTTTGGTGACTGCCTAGTTAATTTGATCTCGGCAGCTCCCGCAGGTAAGTCAACCTTCTTGCCCTATGTTCTCTCCCAACGGATGAAGACGCATCATTATCTGATGCAGTCATTTCGGCCCAATAGATATGCAAGAAGTTAAGATTCCCCTTTCTTTGCAGGTAGAGGAAGGAGAAGAGGGAAGAGGTCTGCATCCTCTTCAAGATCGCAGGAGCAGAGATCATCCTCTGCTTCTGCCAAATCCACCGCATGACGCTGGGGCTCTCTTGCAGGAGCCCGCACCAGTGGGGGCACGTCTAAAACTCTTCAGTCAGTTCTGGATTCATTCGGACATGGACTCGTGTGTTTTACAAATAGTGTCCCAAGGGTACAAACTGGGGTTTCAAGACGTTCCCCCTCACCGATTGTTCAAATCGGCTTTAGTCAGCAGGGAGAAGGTTTTTATTCAAGCCTCTTCGTGGTCCCTAAGCCGGACAGCTCAGTCAGACCAATCTGAAATCTGAAATCCCTCAATTTCTACCTAAGGAAATTAAATTTCAAGATGGAATCTCTCAGTGCAGTGATCTCCAGTCCGGAGGAAGGAGATTTCATGGTTTTGGTAGACATAAAGGATGCCTACTTACATGTTCCCATTTAGCCTCTGCATCAAGCTACCTGAGGTTTGCAATTCAGTATTGCCATTACCAATTTCAGACATTGCCGTTTGGTCTGTCCACGGCTCTGAGGATTTTCACCAGGGTGATCGCAAGCAAGGAGTAACAATTATCCCGTACTTGGATGATCTTTTGATAAAGGCGAAATCCAGGGACCAGTTAGTGCAAAACATTGCACTCTCCCTGACAGTTCTTCAACAACATAGTTGGCTCCTAAACTTGCCAAAATCGCAGTTGGTCCCAATGACGCGGTTGTTGTTTTTGGGAGTGATACTGGACACAGAAGAGGTTTTCTTCCAGTGGAAAGGCTCTGGAGATCCAGAGTCTGGTCAAACAAATTCTGAAACCAGCAAGAGTGTTAATCCATCAATGCATTTGGTTGCTGGGTAAGATGGTTGCGGCCTACGAGCCCATTCAGTTTGGCTGGTTCCATGCCAGAGTGTTCCAGTGGGACCTGTTGGACAGGTGGTCCGGATCCCACCTACACACGCACCGGAGGATAATCCTGTCTTCCAAGACCAGAATCTCACTCCATTGGTGGCTGCACAGTTCTCACCTCCTAGAGGGGCGAAGGTTCGGGATCCAGGACTGGATCCTAGGGACCATGGATGCAACCCTCCGAGGCTGGGGAGCAGTCACACAGGGGGAAAACGTCCAAGGAAGATGGTCAAGTCGGGAAAGTTGTCTCCACATAAATGTTCTGGAGTTAAGGGCCATTTAATAACTGCAGACACAGTACGCACTGGGACGGGTGCCCAGCATCCTCTACGGAATAAGAGAAAAGGATTTACCTGTAGGTATTAAAATCCTATTTTCTCTAATGTCCTAGAGGATGCTGGGGACTCCGTAAGGACCATGGGGATAGACGGCTCCGCAGGAGACATGGGCACTTTAAGAAAGACTTTAGTTCTGGGTGTGCACTGGCTCCTCCCTCTATGCCCCTCCTCCATACCTCAGTTTGATACTGTGCCCAGTGGAGACTGGGTGCTTTTCAGGAGCTCTCCTGAGCTTTCTGACAGAAAGTATTTTGTTAGGTTTCTTAATTTTCAGGGAGCACTGCTGGCAACAGACTCCCTGCATCGAGGGACTGAGGGGAGAGAAGCAGCCCTACTCTCCGAGTTGCAAGGTCCTGCTTCTTAAGCTACTGGACACCATTAGCTCCAAAGGGATTAGCTCCAAAGGGATTGGTACGCAGGATCTCACCCTCGCCGTCCGTCCCAGAGCCGCGCCGCCGTCCCCCTCGCAGAGCCGGAAGATAGAAGCTGGGTGAGTATGAGAAGAAAAGAAGACTTCAGAGGCGGCAGAGGACTTCATGATCTTCATTGAGGTAACGCACAGCACTGCAGCTGTGCGCCATTGCTCCCATACACCTCACATACTCCGGTCACTGTAAGGGTGCAGGGCGCAGGGGGGGCGCCCTGGGCTGCAATATAAACCTCTTTTTGGCAGAAATATAACATATATACAGCTGGGCACAGTATATATGTATGAGCCCCCGCCAATTGTACAGTTTAAGCAGGACAGAAGCCCGCCGCTGAGGGGGCGGGGCTTCTCCCTCAGCACTCACCAACGCCATTTTTTCTCCACAGCACCGCTGAGAGGAAGCTCCCCGGACTCTCCCCTGCTTATACCACGGTAGACAAGAGGGTTGAAAAGAGAGGGGGGGGGCACATAATTTGGCGCAAATTACTTACAGCAGCGCTACTGTGCAAACATTAAGTTACTGTGCTATTCCTGGGTTATATAGCGCTGGGGTATGTGCTGGCATACTCTCTCTCTCTGTCTCTCCAAAGGGCAGAGCCGGCCATAGGCATAGGCAAACTAGGCAATTGCCTAGGGCATTTGATATGCCTAGGGGCATCAGCAACTTCTGCTGATTAAAATGATATGCGGCATGCCTATATTCTGTGTGTAGCATTTCATATGCAGATACAGCCACAGTCTCACACAGTATATAGGCGTGCTGCATATCATTTTAATCGGCAGAAGCTGCGTGTGCATCCTAACAACATAGCAATGCAAATAAGATGCATTTTAATAAAAAAAAGGTGCCCCAACGTTAGCATTGAGGCAAGATTTATGAGGACACATCTGTATCCAAGCAGAGGCAGAGGTCACAGTGTTAGTGGCAGTGTGAGTGCTGTGTGCATGTGAGTGGGTTGATTGTGCAGTAGTGTTCGGAATATGAGTAAGGAGCATTATGTGTGTCATGTAAAAATGCATTAATAATGTGCAACATATGGGTAAGGGGCACTATGTGTGTCATTATGTGTATAAGGGCATTAATAATGTGCGGCATATGTGTAAGGGACATTGGTGGTCATTTCGAGTTGTTCGCTCGGTAATTTTCTTCGCATCGCAGCGATTTTCCGCTAATTGCGCATGCGCAAGGGTGGTCATTCCGAGTTGTTCGCTCGGTAATTTTCTTCGCATCGCAGCGATTTTCCGCTAATTGCGCATGCGCAATGTTCGCTCTGCGACTGCGCAAAGTAAATTTGCTATGCAGTTAGGTATTTTACTCACGGCATTACGAGGTTTTTTCTTTGTTCTGCTGATCGTAGTGTGATTGACAGGAAGTGGGTGTTTCTGGGCGGAAACTGGCCGTTTTATGGGTGTGTGTGAAAAAACGCTGCCGTTTCTGGGTAAAACGCGGGAGTGTCTGAAGAAACGGGGGAGTGTCTGGGCGAACGCTGGGTGTGTTTGTGACGTCAAACCAGGAACGAAACTGACTGAACTGATCACAGTTGTCGAGTAAGTCTGGAGCTACTCAGAAACTGCTAAGAAGTGTCTATTCGCAATTCTGCTAATCTTTCGTTCGCAATTTTGATAAGCTAAGATTCACTCCCAGTAGGCGGCGGCTTAACGTGTGCAATGCTGCTAAAAGCAGCTTGCGAGCTAACAACTCGGAATGAGGGCCATTATGTGTAAAAGGGCATTAATAAAGGTTGTCATAATGTGTAAGACGCATTATGTTTATAAGGACATTAGTGATGTGTCTCATATGTGTAAGGGGCATTACTGTGTGGAATTATGTGTATAAATGCATTACTAATGTGTGGCATTATGTGTATAAGGTGCTCTAATATGTAGCGTTGCGTATAGAAAGGGCATTTACTGTGTCGTCTAATGTGAATAAAGAGCAATAGGGTGTGGTGTAATGTAAATAAGGAGCAATTCAGTGTGATGTAATGTGAATAAGGAGCACTACTGTGAGAAGTAACGTTTATAAGGTAAATAATACTACTGTGGGATGTAATGTGAATTATGGACACTATCGCGTGATCAAATGTGAATAAAATTGCAGTACTGTGTGGCGGAATTTTAATTGGGGGTACTATTGTGAGGACATGCCCATTGCCAGCAAAAACACACCCCTTTTTGGACTGTGCGCCAAATGTGCGAACTGTTCCTGTTTAAAATATAGGGGGTACAAACACCAAAATAAGTACTGTTATGGGTGAGGGTTGATGGTGCTGGGAAAGAGGTGCAAGGTCAGAGGCGGAACCAGCGGTGGTGCTAGGGGGCACCAGGCAAAATCTTGCCTAGGGCATCATATTGGTTAGGGCCAGCTCTGCCAAAGGGCCTTGTGGGGGAAATGTCTTCAGTAAAAGCATTCCCTGTGTGTGTGGTGTGTCGGTACGCGTGTGTCGACATGTCTGAGGAAGAAGGCTATATTAGAGAGGAGCGGGAGCAAATGAATGTGGTGTCTCCGCCGACACCTGATTGGATGGATATGTGGAATGTTTTAAATGCTAGTGTAAACTCATTGCACAAAAGATTAGACAAGGCTGAAGCTTTGGGACAGTCAGGGTCTCAACCCATGCCTGATCCTATGTCGCAGGGACTGTCAGGGTCTCATAAGTGCCCACTATCCAGATTGTTGACACAGATACCGACACGGATTCTGACTCCAGTGTCGATTACGATGATGCAAAGTTACAGCCAAAATTGGCAAAATACATTTGATATATGATTATGGCAATAAAAGATGTTTTGCACATCACAGAGGAGCCCCCTATCCCTGACAAGAGGGTACATATGTACAAGGGAAAGAAGCCTGAGGTAACCTTTTCCCCTCACACGAGCTGAACGAGTTATGTGAAAAAGCTTGGGAATCTCCTGCAGATTTCCAAAAGGATTCTTATGGCGTATCCTTTCCCATCAACGGATAGGTTACGATGGGAATCCTCCCCTTGGGTGGACAAAGCATTAACACGCTTATCCAAGAAGTTAGCCCTCCCGTCCCAGGATACGGCTACCCTCAAAGAGTCTGCTGACCGCAAACAGGAGATTACCCTGAAGTCCATTTATACACATTCAGGTACCTTACTCAGACCGGCAATTGCGTCGGCCTGGGTGTGTATGTGTAGTGCTGTAGCGGCATGGACGGATACTCTAGATAAGGATACTATTTTATTGCCCCTGGGGCATATAAGAGATGCTGTCCTATATATGTGTGTATGCAAACTACAGGTGGTGCTGCATGGCTCACACCCTTTTACTTGTCTTGTAGAGCAACTCTGGAGCTGTTACTGGGTCCAGCTGCTGCAAGAAATCAGCTTGAATGCTTCAGGGGCTGGGGCATGGCCAACATGAGCCCCACACTGATGGGGGTGTATAAAGCGATCTAGGGGTCATCCAAGCGCAACCCCACAAAGGCCGCCATGCCCTGCGTGACCATTTTCTCTTTTCATATGCAGACGAGGGTTGCAGCCAACTATACCCATTGCTTGGATGACATCACCATATGCGAATCCATCTGCTGCAGGCCTTCCCCCAGGAATGCTTGCACTAGTTGTTGCATTTGGTTTGTTGTTTGGGGGGTGCTTCAGTATTAGGCAGCCTTCTGCCCTCACACATTCGTCTGAAAATGTGTTCTCCCTGCAGTTGTTGTCCCCAGATGAGAGTTCCCTTGTGCTGCCTCAGTTGAATCTCCTTTACTTGACGGAGGTGTGCCTGAGCAGCGGCCCTCCCCAGCCCTATCTCAAATCATACTTATTTTGCTTAGGTGATACCATGGTCATGAAGATTGTTTTCCCAGGGTGAGGTTCATTCATTGCATTCTGGGTATGCTGACCTCTGTGATTTCCCCAAATGTGGGAATCTCGACTGCATAATTTGTGGTAGGGGGGGGGGACTGCATTTGTGCTTTCCCCTGGTTGGCTCTGGTATAATTTAGATCTCATTGTCTCAGGTCTCTCTCCCGCCTAGTTTGCTGTCTGTTTCCACTTCTCTTTTCTTGAGCCCCTCCATTCTATGCCCTTGCGCACTATCCTGACTTCTCCCGTCTGCTTACTTTGTGCCTTCCAACGCACAATGCGAACTACAGGTGGTGTTGCAGGGCCCACACCCTTTTATTTGCATTACAGAGCAGCTCTGGAGCTGTTACAGTGCCCAGCTGCTGCAAGAAATCAGCTTGAATGCTTCAGGGGCTGGGGCATGGCCAACATGAGCCCCACACCAAAGGAGGGTGGGGGGTGTTCAATGCGAACTAGGGGTCATCCAAGCGCCCCTTTTCTCTTTTCATATGCAGATGAGGGTTCCAGCCAACTTTGGCCCACTGCTTGGATGACATCACCGTATGCAAATCCGTCTGCTGCAGACCTTTCCCCAGGAATGCTTGTACTAGTTGTTGCATATGGTTTGATGTTTGAGGGTGCTTCAGTATTAGGCAGCCTTCCGCCCTCTCATTTTCATCTGAAAAGATGTGGTCTCCCTGCAGTTGTTGTCCCCAGACAAGAGTTCCCTTGTGCTTCCTCAGTTGAATCTCCTTAACTTGACGGGGGTGTGCTCGAGCAGCCGCCCTCCACAGCCCTATCCCAACACATGCTTTTCTTGCGTATGAGATCTCTTGATCATGAAGATAGTTCTCACAGGGTGAGGTTCATCCATAACATTTTAAAGTAGGAAGGTACAAATTACATATTCAAATTACATATATGTGCTGGATTCAAATGTTTTCCCCCCTTCCTTTCTCAATTGTGCCCATCAGCAGCTATTCTAATGTTGCTGCCAATGGGTGTGACACATTCATTTCTTCTGTGGGGTACACTGGACTCCACAAGGATTCACATTGGGGTGTAGAGTAGGATCTTGATCTGAGGCACCAACAGGCTCAAAGCTTTTGACTGTTCCCAAGATGCTCAGCGCCCCCTGCTCTATAACCTCGCTTCCATGAACAGGGAGCTCAGTTTGTAGTTGGTGCCTTCAGTAGCAGGCCACTTAACAGGGGGCTGCCTCAGGCAGCCTATTCTTAGCTATTAATTTTGACAAGAAAAGAAGAACTTTTTTTTATAAGAATCTACAAGGGCTGCAGCAGGTTAGGTCTAATAGACATCTTTACTGCAGCTCCATCACTCCCAGCGGCGCAGTATACTCCCGTGCCCTGGTTGCTGGGTCACTGCAGCGGAGGCTCCGGTTTCTTCCTAAGGTCAGTCACACACACACCGCCCTCCGGGATCACGAGGCCGCTGATGAAAGGGAGGTAAGGGACTTCTGTGCCCACACTATACCGTGATCCAGCGTGGCTGTAGGGGGTGGGCCATGTGCGCACTGGCGTGGACACTGATTACTGGGCAGCCGCTCCACTAGCCACCAGGGACAGTTAAGGAGCACAGCTCTGGGGGGGTTTTCTCTTATATTAACCCCATTTTGTACTACCCGCAGTGCATTGTGATAGGTAATAGAGCCTGATTCAGGTTGGATTGCAATCGCAATAAGCAATCCAACTGCAAAAATTGCTAAGAGCATACGCATGCGCCTGCATTTTCTGCGGCACCCCGCAGATAATGCGATCGCTTCTGACTGTCAATCGGTGCTGGGGGGAAGGGGCAGCAACAATCCATTTCCAAGTCGGAGATGGAGCGGTGCATGGGCAGGGCTACAAAATGGGGTCGGCAACGGAGAAACAGGAGGCGTGGTCAGAGCTGCTGCATGACATCACATGCAGCAGCTGCGATCACAAAAATGGTGGCGGCTTCCTGCGCACACATACAGTCTGCACCAACAGGAGGCTAACCCATTTTTTATGATCACGCTGAACTGCACTGAGACTGCAATTTCAGCGTGGTCAAGAAGGGAGGCGGCATGCTGGGTGGCCCCAGCATGCGAACCAAAGGATTGCAAATTCTGTTACTTAGCAGAATTTGCAATCCTTACTGAATTAGGCCCATTGATTACAAAATGTATTTGTAAATATTTGAAGTTTTTCTTCAGGGACTAACACAAAAGATGCTTGGGGCTACTAACACATGGGTAAGCCACGTAAAGCTTCCCATGGGTCAGTGGCATCACAACGGGGTTGCGGCCCACACCCGAGTGTCACCCGCCAAGGGGGGTGACACCAAAGTGCCGGCTCCTCTTCAGTGACAGAATATGGGTGTTTCACTGTAACATTACGTGCAACACCCAGTTTCTGTCACTGTGCAGGAGCCAGCACCACTCACACACTAGTCCCCGGGTGCAGCACTCAACCCCCGGGATACCCGGAGCAACAAAATGGAGATTCAGGAAAACAGGCCACACCCCTACCTATGAGACCATGCCTCTTTTTTACCATTGCGCTGCTTATCTGCGCGCACTGCATTACAATCTCCCTCGCTGCCTCTCTGGGTGTCACCAATGATAGTGACACCTTTGCCATGCTTGTAGCAGCTGGTCCTAAGATCTACACCTCCAGCCCTGAGTGTTTGCCCTTGTGACTTGTTGATCATCATAGCGAAGCAGATTCTTACAGAAAACTGCAGGGGCTTAGATTGAAAAGAAAAACATTGACGAACCCATCATTTCAGCAACAGGGTCTGCCACACGGCTGACTGAAATGACTGGTTGGTTTGGGTCCCCACCAAAAAAGAAGCAATCAATCTCTCCTTGCACAAACTGGCTCTACAGAGGCAAGATGTCCACCTCATCATCCTCCGATTCCTCACCCCTTTCACTGTGTACATCGCCCCCCTCACATATTATTAATTCGTCCCCACTGGAATCCACCATCTCAGATCCCTGTGTACTTTCTGGAGGCAATTGCTGGTAAATGTCTCCACGGAGGAATTGATTATAATTCATTTTGATGATCATCATCTTCTCCACATTTTCTGGAAGTAACCTCGTACGCCGATTGCTGACAAGGTGAGCGGCTGCACTAAACACTCTTTTGGAGTACACACTGGAGGGAGGGCAACTTAGGTAGAATAAAGCCAGTTTGTGCAAGGGCCTCCAAATTGCCTCTTTTTCCTGCCAGTATACATACGGACTGTCTGACGTGCCTACCTGGATGCGGTCACTCATATAATCCTCCACCATTCTTTCAAAGGTGACAGAATCATATGTAGTGACAGTAGACGACATGTCAGTAATCGTTGCCAGGTCCTTCAGTCCGGACCAGATGTCAGCACTCACTCCAAACTGCCCTGCATCACCGCCAGCGGGTGGGCTCGGAATTCTTAGCCTTTTCCTTGCACCCCCAGTTGCGGGAGAATGTGAAGGAGGAGCTGTTGACGGGTCACGTTCCGCTTGACTTGACAATTTTCTCACCAGCAGGTCTTTGAACCTCTGCAGACTTGTGTCTGCCGGAAAGAGAGATACAATGTAGGTTTTAAATCTAGGATCGAGCACGGTGGCCAAAATTTATTGCTCTGATTTCAACAGATTGAATCCTGGTTAAGCGAATTAAGGGCTCCATCCACAAGTCCCACATGCCTAGCGGAATCGCTCTGTTTTAGCTCCTCCTTCAATGTCTCCAGCTTCTTCTGCAAAAGCCTGGCAGTGTCTGAACTGACTTCACGTGTGGCAAGTTCAAAGGGTTGCAGAACCTTACACAACGTTGAAATCATTCTCCACTGCGCTTGAGTCAGGTGCATTCCCCCTCCTTTGTCTATATCGTGGGTAGATGTATAGGCTTGAATGGCCTTTTGCTGCTCCTCCATCCTCTGAAGCATATAGAGGGTTGAATTCCACCTCGTTACCACCTCTTGCTTCAGAGGATGGCAGGGCAGGTGCAGGAATGTTTGGTGGTGCTCCAGTCTTCGGCACGCGGTGGCTGAATGCAGAAAGTGGCCCGCAATTCTTCGGGCCACCGACAGCATCTCTTGCACGCCCCTGTCGTTTTTTTAAATAATTCTGCACCACCAAATTCAATGTATGTGCAAAACATGGGACGTGCTGGAATTTGCCCAGATGTAATGCACGCACAATATTGGTGGCATTGTCCGATGTCACAAATCCCCAGGAGAGTCCAATTGGGGTAAGCCATTCTGCGATGATGTTCCTCAGTTTCCGTAAGAGGTTGTCAGCTGTGTGCCTCTTATGGAAAGCGGTGATACAAAGCGTAGTCTGCCTAGGAACGAGTTGGCATTTGCGAGATGCTGCTACTGGTGCCGCCGCTGCTGTTCTTGCTGCGGGAGGCAATACATCTACCCAGTGGGCTGTCACAGTCATATAGTCCTGAGTCTGCCCTGCTCCACTTAACCACGGACATGTGGACTAGTGGACCTTGGGTACAACTGCATTTTTTAGGACACTGGTGACTCTTTTTCTGAGGTCTGTGTACATTTTCGGTATCGCCTGCCTAGAGAAATGGAACCTAGATGGCATTTGGTACCGGGGACACAGTACCTCAATCAAGTCTCTAGTTGCCTCTGAATTAACGATGGATACCGGAACCACGTTTCTCACCACCCAGGCTGACAAGACCTGAGTTATCCGCTTTGCAGCAGGATGACTGCTGTGATATTTCATCTTCCTCGCAAAGGACTGTTGGACAGTCAATTGCCTACTGGAAGTAGTACAAGTGGTCTTCCGACTTCCCCTCTGGGATGACGATTGACTCCCAGCAGCAACAACAGCAGCGCCAGCAGCAGTAGGCGTTACACTCAAGGATGCATCGGAGGAATCCCAGGCAGGAGAGGACTCGTCAGACTTGCCAGTGACATGGCCTGCAGGACTATTGGCTTTCCTGTCTAAGGAGGAAATTGACACTGAGGGAGTTGGTGGTGTGGTTTGCAGGAGCTTGGTTACAAGAGGAAGGGATTTAGTGGTCAGTGGACTGCTTCCGCTGTCATCCAAAGTTTTTGAACTTGTCACTGACTTATGATTAATGCGCTGCAGGTGACGTATAAGGGAGGATGTTCTGAGGTGGTTAACGTCCTTACCCCTACTTATTACAGCTTGACAAAGGCAACACACGGCTTGACACCTGTTGTCCGCATTTGTGTACAGGATGCATACCTTCATGTCCCCATTTATCCATCTCATCAGGCGTACCTCAGATTTGCGGTACAGGATTGTCATTGCCAATTTCAGACGTTGCTGTTTGGTCTCTCCACGGCCCAGAGAATTTTCACCAAGGTAATGGCGGAAATGATGGTTCTCCTGCGAGGTGTCACAATTATCCCGTACTTGAGCGATCTCATAAAAGCGAGATCAAGAGAGCAGTTGCTGAACAGCGTATCACTTTCACTGAAAGTGTTACAGCAACACGGCTGGATTTTCAATATCCCAAAGTCGCAGTTGGTTTCTACGACTCGTCTGTCTTTCTTGGGCATGATTCTGGACACAGACCAGAAGAGAGTTTATCTCCCGATAGGAAAGGCCCAGGAACTCATGACTCTTGTCAGGAACCTATTGAAACCAAAACTTGTGTCAGTGCATCACTGCACTCGAGTCCTGGGAAAGATGGTGGCATCATACGAAGCCATTCCATTCGGCAGGTTCCATGCGAGGACTTTCCAATGGGACCTACTGGACAAGTGGTCTGGGTCACATTTGCAGATGCATTGGTTGATCACCCTGTCCCCCAGGGTCAGGGTATCACTCCTGTGGTGGCTGCAGAGTGCTCACCTTCTCGAGTGACGCAGATTCGGCATTCAGGACTGGATCCTGGTGACCACAGAGGCAAGCCTCCAAGGTTGGGGAGCAGTCACACAGGGAAGAAATATCCAAGGTCTTTGGTCAAGTCAAGAGACTTGTCTTCACATCAACATCCTGAAACTAGGGGCCATATACAATGCCCTACGTCAAGCGGAGACCTTACTTCGCGACCAACCGGTTCTGATCCAGTCAGACAACGTCACCGCAGTGGCTCATGTAAACCGCCAAGGCGGCACAAGGAGCAGAGTGGCGATGGCACAAGCCACCAGAATTCTTCGCTGGGTGGAGAATCACGCAAGCGCACTGTCAGCAGTGTTCATTCTGGGAGTGGACAACTGGGAAGCAGACTTCCTCAGCAGACACGACCTACATCCGGGAGAGTGGGGACTTCATCAGGAAGTCTTTGCACAGATTACAAGTCGGTGGGAACTGCCACAGATAGACATGATGGCGTCCCGGCTCAACAAAAAGCTACAGAGGTATTGCGCAAGGTCAAGAGACCCTCAGGCAGTAGCTGTAGACACCCTAGTGACACCGTGGGTGTTCCGGCCGGTCTATGTATTTCCTCCTCTTCCTCTCATACCCAAGGTGTTAAGGATAATAAGACAAAGAGGAGTGAGAACAATCCTCATTGTTCCAGATTGGCCACGGAGGACCTGGTATCCGGATCTGCAGGAAATGCTCACAGAAGATCCGTGGCCTCTTCCTCTAAGACAGGACCTGTTGCATCAGGGGCCCTGTCTGTTCCAAGACTTACCGCGGCTGCGTTTGACGGCATGGCGGTTGAATGCCGGATCCTAGCAGTGAAAGGCATTCCGGTTGAGGTCATCCCTACGCTGATAAAGGCTAGGAAGGATGTAACGTCAAAACATTACACCGTATATGGTGAAATTATGTTTCTTGGTGTGAGGCCAGGAATGCTCCTACGGAAGAATTCCATCTGGGCCGTTTCCTTCACTTCCTACAAACTGGAGTGAATTTGGGCCTAAAATTAGGCTCTATTAAGGTCCAGATTTCGGCCTTATCCATTTTCTTTCAAAAAGAATTGGTTTCTCTTCCAGAAGTTCAGACTTTTGTAAAAGGAGTGCTGCATATTCAGCCTCCTTTTGTGCCTCCGGTGGCACCTTGGGACCTTAACGTGGTGTTAAGTTTTCTAAAATCACACTGGTTTGAACCACTTAAAACGGTGGAGTTAAAATATCTCACATGGAAGGTGGTCATGTTATTAGCCTTGGCTTCGGCTAGGCGAGTGTCGGAATTAGCGGCTTTGTCACATAAAAGCCCATATTTGGTGTACCATGTGGATAGAGCGGAATTGCGGACCCGTTTTCAATTCCTACCAAAAGTGGTCTCATCTTTTCACATGAACCAACCTATTGTGGTGCCTTTGGCTACGCGTGACTTGGAGGATTCCGAGTTACTTGATGTGGTCAGGGCTTTGAAAATTTACGTGGCCAGGACGGCTAGAGTCAGGAAAACTGAAGCGCTGTTTGTCCTGTATGCAACCAACAAGATTGGTGCCCCTGCTTCAAAGCAGGCTATTGCTCGCTGGATTTGTAACACGATTCAGCAAGCGCATTCTATGGCTGGATTGCAGTTACCGAAATCGGTCTAGGCCCATTCCACGAGGAAAGTGGGCTCTTCTTGGGCGGCTGCCCGAGGGGTCTCGGCACTACAGCTGTGTCGAGCTGCTACTTGGTCAGGTTCAAACACCTTTTCAAAATACTATAAGTTTGATACCCTGGCTGAGGAGGAACTCATGTTTGCTCAATCGGTGCTGCAGAGTCATCCGCACTCTCCCGCCCGTTTTGGAGCTTTGGTATAATCCCCATGGTCCTTACGGAGTCCCCAGCATCCTCTAGGATGTTAGAGAAAATAAGATTTTAAACCTACCGGTAAATCTTT
Organism: Pseudophryne corroboree; assembly: GCF_028390025.1. Classification (NCBI taxonomy): domain Eukaryota; kingdom Metazoa; phylum Chordata; class Amphibia; order Anura; family Myobatrachidae; genus Pseudophryne; species Pseudophryne corroboree. Next base: position 175,804,154 of record NC_086451.1, read on the forward strand.
TTCTCGTAGTCCGTAGAGGATGCTGGGTGACCGTCCCAAGTGCGGACTACTTCTGCAATACTTGTATATAGTTATTGCTTCAATAAGGGTTATGTTAGAGTTGCATCAATCCTGCACTGATGCTACAGTATGTTGTTTTTTCGTACTCATAACTGGGTAGTTTATCACAAGTTATATGGTGTGATTGGTGTGGCTGGTATGAATCTTGCCCTGGATTAACAAAATCCTTTCCTCATACTGTCAGTCTCCTCTGGGCACAGTTTCTCTAACTGTGGCATAGAGGGGCATAGAGGGAGGAGCCAGTGCACACCCAGAACTAAAGTCTTTCTTAAAGTGCCCATGTCTCCTGCGGAGCCCGTCTATCCCCATGGTCCTTACGGAGTCCCCAGCATCCTCTACGGACTACGAGAAAAAGATTTACCGGTAGGTTTAAAATCTTATTTTCTACTTTATTCTTTTCTATCCTAGTTTATTACGACCAACTTTCATCCAAGGAGTTTGATATTCTACTACCTGCATGCAATTTAAATTGCTTAAATTGTTTATATGGTTGATTTGTCCTTCACAATCCATAATCTGCAACTTGGATGTACTTGTGTCATTGAAAATCTTATAATAAAAATGTTTATATATTGAAAAAAAAAGTTATAAGACATATGCCTACCTACTAAATGGGGTAAAATTAGGGGATTCTGTACTGGAAAAGGACTTAGGTGTCCTCATAGATAGCAAGCTAAGCAGTAGTACCCAAAGTAGGACTGCAGCAAAGAAGGCTAATAAGATATTAGCATGCATAAAACGGGGTATTGATGCTAGGGACGAGAGTATTATACTCCCGTTATATAAATCACTAGTGAGGCCACACCTTGAATACTGTGTACAGTTCTGGGCACCGTACTACAAAAAGGATATCCTGGAGCTTGAAAAGGTACAGAGGAGGGCGACCAAACTAATTAAGGGCATGGAGATGATGGCATACAAGGAAAGGCTTGAAAGACTAGGCATGTTTACATTGGAAAAGCGGAGACTAAGAGGGGATATGATCAACATCTACAAATATATAAGGGGACAATACACAGAGCTTGCGTGGGACCTGTTTCTGGTTAGATCAACACAGAGGACTCGTGGACACTCGCTCAGGTTAGAGGAGAGGAGATTCCGCACAATACAGCGTAAAGGCTTTTTCACGGTAAGGACAATACGTGTTTGGAATTCCCTGCCCGAGGGAGTTGTAATGGCGGAATCTGTCAACACCTTTAAGAATGGGTTAGATAAATTCCTATTGGATAAGGATATCCAGGGGTATGGTGCATAGTCATGCATTATAATTACTATAAATAGGGATAAAATGCAATGGCTGACAGCAGCATCAGTCAGACATTTTAGTAAAATCATCATGCATAGGACACCACAAATAGGTTGAACTCGATGGACAATTGTCTTTTTTCAACCTCAGATACTATGTTACTATGTTACTATGTAATATTTGAAGAAACAAAATAAAATAAAGCTATGTATTGGGTTTCACTAACAAGCACATTGGAAGACTTGACTACTGTTAAAAGACATGCATTACATGGTATAGAGCCACAAACCACAATGTAGTAAAATAAAAACAAACTTACATGTGTATCAAACCTATGTGAGGCTTACATTGATAGTGCAAGATCAACACTCTATCAACTGTGCAAACTAGACTGCACATAAATGCCATAAAATTTATCTGAGATTTTAGTAAATAAGGCCTGTTGCTGTCCGGGTCACACAGCCGTCACGGCCCCGCCCCCATACGGTCCGGTCATGTCTGCGTTGTCCTGACTGTGCCCCCAAAATGGCGGCACAACGCCGCTGGCCCGACTCCTCCTGCCCAGTGACCGCCTCTACCTGTCAATCAGGCAGAGGCGCTCACTGGGCAGAGATGCTGATCGCATCTCTGGCATGTGCCGGTGCACTGTGGCACCAGCACACACGCACTTCAGACCTGATCTCCTGTTGTGTGAATATGCACAGCAGGGATCAGGTCTTAATTAGGCCCTATATACAGCTGTCAGTAAAGCAGGGATGTGCTGCTGCCAGTGAGGCAGGGATGTTCTGCTGTCAGTGAAGCAGTGATGTGCTGCTGTCAGTGAAGCAGTGATGTGCTGCTGTCAGCGAGGCAGTGATGTGCTGCTGTCAGCGAGGCAGGGATGTGCTGCTATAAGTGAGGCAGGGATGTGCTGCCGTCAATGAGGCAGGGATGTGCTGCCGTCAATGTTGCAGGGATGTGTTGCTGTCAACGTTGCAGGGATGTGCTGCTGTCAGTGAAGCAGGAATGTGCTGCTGCAGTGAGGCAGAGATATGCTGCCCACTATCTCCCTATCACCCCTGCCTGAGTCGCACACTTTCCCTGTCACCCCTGCCTCAGTTACCCACTATCTCCCAGTCACCGCTGCCTCAGTCAACCACTATACCTGCGACCCCTGCCTCAGTCTCTCACTGTCCCTGTCACCCCTGCCACAGTCATCCACTATCTCCCTATCATCCCTGCCTTATTCATTTATTATCCCTGTCACCCACTTTCTTCCCATACTTACCCAACCCCTTCCTATCACCCCTCCCTCAGTAACCAACTATCTCCCTGTCACCCCTGCCTAAGTCACCCACTATCACTGTCACCCCTGCATCAGTCACCCACTATCTCCCAGTCACCCCGGCTTCAGTCACCCACTATATCCCACTCATACATGCTTCAGTCACCCACTATCTCCCAGTCATCCCTGCCTCAGTCACCTACTGACACCAGTGCAGATATTTCTGCTGCAGCCTCTCCACTCTCCAGCGTGAACGTCCTGACGACTGAGGAAATCTGCTTCCCAGTTGAGGACTCCGGGAATGAACACTGCCGATATTGCTGGCAGATGACGTTCTACCCAACTGAGGATTTTTTTATACTTCCAGCTTTGCCATGCAGTTTCGAGTGCCGACTTGATGATTTGTGTACACTACCGTGGTGGCGTTGTCCGATTGTACTTGAACAGGCCTGTTCTGTACTAGAGGCAGGGCCAGTATCAATGAATTGAACACTGCCCGCAATTCCAGAATGTTTATCGGGAGGAGAGATTCCTCCCTGGTCCACCGATGGTGAAGGGTCGTCATCACGGCCATGACCTTGGTGAATTTCCGAGGTGCCGTTGCCAAACCAGAAGGCAGGACCTGAAATCCAAAAACTAACCAGGCACAACACTGCTTAGCTTCCAACATCAGATGAGATTGGACATATCCAGTGTGATGCGGCTGTAGATGATTTTTGCTGTTTCTAACTTCTACATCAATGAATAAGTTTCAAAATAGAATGCATCAAGAGAACGGTGTTGGTAGTATAAAACTACCTACAGCACCTGGTATTCCCAGGTGGTCTCACATCCAAGAACAAACCAGGCCTAAGATCAGGTGATATTGGGCATATACAGTGTGGTGTGGCTGTAGATGAGCTTAGTGGTTTCTGTTAGAGTTCTTCTACTTCTAACTACTAGTACATAAATGAATAAGCGGCCGATTTATTAAACCTGGTGGAATGATAATTTGCATGGTGATAAAGTACCAGCCAATCAGCTCCTAATTGCCATGTCACAGGCTGGGTTTGAAAAATGACAGTTAGGAGCTGACTGGCTGGTACTTTATCACCTTGCACTTTATCAGTTCACCAGGCTTAATAGATCTGCCCCAATGTTTCAAAATGGAATGCATCAAGAGAACGGTGTTGGTATTGTAAAAATACACACAGCTCCTGGTATTTCCTGGTGGTCTCCCATCCAAGTACTAAAACCAGGACCAACACTGCTCAGCTTCCATGATCAGGAGAGATTGGGCAAATCCAGTGTGCTGTGGCTGTAGATGAGCTGGTGGTTTCTGTTAGAGCTTTTCTACTTCTAACTTCTGGTACATAAAAGAATACATGTAAAAATTAAATGTACCAAGAAAAGGGTGTTGGTAGTTTAAAAACACCTAAAGAATCTGATAATACATGGATGGGAGACTGCTTGGTAGTAACAAAGTCCAATACTGCTTTGCTTCAAAGATCAAATGAGATTGGGCATATCCAGTGTGGTGTGGCTTTAGATAAGCTTTGTGGTTTCTGTTAGAGCTCTTCTACTTCTAACTACTGGTACATTAATGAATATGTATAAGGTTGTAGTTTATCCAATATGCCTTTACTACCTTACCTTACCCCCCACCTCCCCCCCCCTTCCTTTGTTCTCTCCTCGTGTGTGCGTTATTTGTTTTCTCATACGTCCTAGAGGATGCTGGGATCACATTAAGAACCATGGGGTATAGACGGGATCCGCAGGAGACATGGGCACTTTAAGACTTTCAAAGGGTGTGAACTGTCTCCTCCCTCTATGCCCCTCCTCCAGACTCCAGTTTTAGAATTGTGCCCAGTGAGACTGGATGCACTACAGGGGAGCTCTACTGAGTTTCTCTGAAAAGACTTATGTTAGTTTTTCTTATTTTCAGGGAGGCTGCTGGCAACAGTCTCCCTGCTTCGTGGGACTTAGGGGAGAGAAGTATGACCAACTTCTAGTGAGTTCAATGGCTCTACTTCTGGCTGACAGGACACCATTAGCTCCTGAGGGTGCTGATCGCTGGGTACGCCTAGATGCCCACTCCCGTAGCCTGCCATCACCCCCTTACAGAGCCAGAAGTCAGAAGACAGGCGAGTAGCAGAAGAACAGATGGCATTCTGAGGTACCACGCAGCGAGCGGAATGCTGTGCGCCATGCTCCCACACAAACACAGGCACTGCAGGGTGCAGGGCGTTGGGGGGGGGGGGGCACCCTGGGCAGCATAAATTCCTCACAAAAGGCTGGCAAAAGTGGACATTAGTGCCTGGGCACTGTCCTTACCCCACCAGCGTAATTAATTATTTGTTTCTGAGCGGGACAGAAGCGTGCCATTACAGCGGCGGGGCTTCTTCCTCACCTCACCAGCACATCTATAGAGCGTTACAAGTCTATCACTATAGAGTTTATTATTTCCCAGACTGTGTACTTTTGACGCTGGGTTGTGAGCTGAAAAATCCCATCTGTCCCTCTGACAGATTTACTGTAGGTCTATCCCCCATAAGCCGATGTGTCTGTGGGTACTTGGTACATGTGTGTCAACATGTCGGTGGCTGAATGTTTTTCCCAAGAGGAAACTATATTAGGAATGCAGACATATGATGGTGGCCCTGTTGGCACCACCAATAACTGACTGGGTGAAAGTTTCAGTAATATCAGAGTGAGGTTGGATAAATCTGTGTCCCAGACACAGACGTAGAGAAAAGATGTGATGTTCATGGCTATGCTTCTTTTCCCTCAGGCCCCGCAATAATGTTATTTTGCCCAGTTACTACACACTGATACTGACTCGGATACTGATTCCTATGTCGACCATAATATTTCCTGATTAGATCCAATATTGGCAAGGAGCATTCAGTACATGATTGTGGATATTAAGGACATATTAACATCACTGAGGACCCTGCTGTTCCTGACAAAGGGGTCTATATGTATGTATATATATAGATATATAATGAAAGCTGATGTAACGTTCCTCCATCTCTGTTTGAGAAAGTCTGGGCCAGCTCGACAAGATGGTTTCAAATCCCCAAAAGGTTTCCGGTTGTTTATTCATTTCCTGCCGCGGACAGAATAAAGTGGGAAACACCCCCTGTTCTGCATGGGGCCCTGCCACAAATCCAGCGGATCGTATGCAGGAAGCTACATTATTTCTAGTTATGTAACCACGGGTACATTACTTAGACCTGCCATTACATGCGCATGGGTGAGTAGTAGTATTCAAGAATTGGTCGAATACCTTGTCATCCGATATAGATATCCTGGAGACATGGGATGCACATTACGTTGGATCATATCAAGGACACTGCAGCATACTTACGACTGCAAGGGATATAGGACTCTTGAGTTCACGGGCCAATTTCATGGCAGTCTCGGATAGGAGGGCATTGTGGATTCACCAAGGGAATGCTGATGCTGACTCCAAGAAGAAAGGGAGTCTCTTCCCTATGAAGGTGAAGCCTTGTTTGGCGACGGCCTAGTTAATTTGATCTCGGCAGCTCCCGCAGGTAAGTCAACCTTCTTGCCCTATGTTCCCTCTCAACGGATGAAGACGCATCATTATCTAACGCAGTCATTTTGGCCCAATAGATATGCAAGAAGTTAAGATTCCCCTTTCTTTGCAGGTAGAGGAAGGAGAAGAGGGAAGAGGTCTGTAGCCTCTTCAAGATCGCAGGAGCAGAGATCGTCCTCTGCTTCTGCCAAATCCACTGCATGACGCTGGGGCTCTCTTGCAGGAGCCCACACCAGTGGGGGCACGTCTAAAACACTTCAGTCAGTTCTGGAATAATTTGGACCTGGACTCGTGGGTTTTACAAATAGTGTCCCAAGGGTACAAACTGGGGTTTCAAGACGTTCCCCCTCACCGATTGTTCAAATCGGCCTTAGTCAGCAGGGAGAAGGCTTTTATTCAAGCCTCTTCGTGGTCCCGAAGCCGGAAGGCTCAGTCAGACCAATCTGAAATCTGAAATCCCTCAATTTCTACCTAAAGAAATTCAATTTCAAGATGGAATCTCTCAGGGTAGGGATCTCCAGTCCGGAGGAAGGAGATTTCATGGTTTTGGTAGACATAAGGATGCCTACTTACATGTTCCGTTTAGCCACTGCATCAAGCTACCTGAGGTTTGCAATTCAGTATTGTCATTACCAATTTCAGACGTTGCCGTTTGGTCTCTCCACGGCTCCAAGGATTTTCACCAGGGTGATGGCGGAAATTATGGTTCTCCTTCGCAAGCAAGGAGTCACAATTATCCCGTACTTGGATGATCTCTTGATAAAGGCGAGATCCAGGGACCAGTTGTTGCAAAACATTGCACTCTCCCTGACAGTTCTTCAACAACATGGTTGGCTCCTAAACTTGCCAAAATCGCAGTTGGTCCCAATGACGCGGTTGTTGTTTTTGGGAGTGATACTGGACACAGAAGAGGTTTTCTTCCAGTGGAAAGGCTATGGAGATCCAGAGTCTGGTCAAACAAATTCTGAAACCAGCAAGAGTGTTAATCCATCAATGCATTCGGTTGCTGGGGAAGATGGTTACGGCCTACGAGGCCATTCAGTTTGGCAGGTTCCATGCTAGAGTGTTCCAGTGGGACCTGTTGGACAAGTGGTCCGGATCCCACCTACACATGCACCGGAGGATAATCCTATCTTCCAAGACCAGAATATCACTCCATTGGCGGCTGCACAGTTCTCACCTCCTAGAGGGGCGATGGTTCGGGATCCAGGACTGGATCCTAGGGACCACGGATGCAACCCTCCGAGGCTGGGGAGCAGTCACACAGGGGGAAAACATCCAAGGAAGATGGTCAAGTCGGGAAAGTTGTCTCCACATAAATGTTCTGGAGTTAAGGGCCATTTAATAACTGCAGACACAGTACGCACTGGGACGGGTGCCCTGCATCCTCTACGGACTAAGAGAAAAGGATTTACCGGTAGGTATTAAAATCCTATTTTCTCTAACGTCCTAGAGGATGCTGGGGACTCTGTAAGGACCATGGGGATAGACGGGCTCCGCAGGAGACATGGGCACTTTAAGAAAGACTTTAGTTCTTGGTGTGCAGTGGCTCCTCCCTCTATGCCCCTCCTCCATACCTCAGTTTGATACTGTGCCCAGTGGAAACTGTGTGCTTTTCAGGAGCTCTCCTGAGCTTTCTGACAGAAAGTATTTTGTTAGGTTTTTAATTTTCAGGGAGCACTGCTGGCAACAGACTCCCTGCATCGAGGGACTGAGGGGAGAGAAGCAGCCCTACTCTCTGAGTTGCAAGGTCCTGCTTCTTAGGCTACTGGACACCATTAGCTCCAGCGGGATTGGTACGCAGGATCTCACCCTCGCCGTCCGTCCCAGAGCCGCGCCGCCGTCCCCCTCGCAGAGCCGGAAGATAGAAGCCGGGTGAGTATGAGAAGAAAAGAGACTTCAGCGGTGGCAGAAGACTTCATGATCTTCACTGAAGTAATGCACAGCACTGCAGCTGTGCGCCATTGCTCCCATACACCTCACATACTCTGGTCACTGTAAGGGTGCAGGGCGCCCTGGGCAGCAATATAAACCTCTTTTTGCCAAAAATATAACATATATACAGCTGAGCACTGTATATATGTATGAGCCCCCGCCAATTTTACAGTTTAAGCGGGACAGAAGCCCGCCGCCGAGGGGGCGGGGCTTCTCCCTCAGCACTCACCAGCGCCATTTTTTCTCCACAGCACCGCTGAGGCAGCTCCCCAGACTCTCGCCTGCTGAAACCACGGTAGACAAGAGGGTTGAAAAGAGGGGGGGGGGCACATAATTCGGCGCAAATTACATACAGCAGCACTACTGGGCAAACATTAAGTTACTGTGTTATTCCTGGGTTATATAGCGCTGGGGTGTGTGCTGGCATACTCTCTCTCTCTGTCTCTCCAAAGGGCCTTGTGGGGAAACTGTTTTCAGAAAAAGCATTCCCTGTGTGTGTGGTGTGTCGGTACACGTGTGTCGACATGTCTGAGGAAGAAGGCTATATTAGAGAGGAGCGGGAGCAAATTAATGTGGTGTCTCTGCGACAGCTGATTGGATGGATATGTGGAATGTTTTAAATGCTAGTGTAAACTCAGTGCACAAAAGATTAGACAAGGCTGAAGCTTTGGGACAGTCAGGGTCTCAACCCATGCCTGATCCTATGTCGCAGGGACTGTCAGGGTCTCATAAGCGCCCACTATCCCAGATTGTTGACACAGATACTGACACGGATTCTGACTCCAGTGTCGATTACGATGATGCAAAGTTACAGCCAAAATTGGCAAAATCCATTCGATATAGGATTATGGCAATAAAAGATGTTTTGCACATCACAGAGGAACCCCCTGTCCCTGACAAGAGGGTACATAAGTACAAGGGAAAGAAGCCTGAGGTAACCTTTCCCCCCTCACACGAGCTGAACGAGTTATGTGAAAAAGCCTGGGAATCTCAAGATAAAAGACTGCAGATTTCCAAAAGGATTCTTATGGCGTATCCTTTCCCATCAATGGATAGGTTAAGATGGGAATCCTCCCCTAGGGTGGACAAAGCATTAACACGCTTATCCAAGAAGGTAGCCCTCCCGTCCCAGGATACGGCTACCCTCAAAGAGTCTGCTGACCGCAAACAGGAGATAACCCTGAAGTCCATTTATACACATTCGGGTACCTTACTCAGACCGGCAATTGCGTCGGCCTGGGTGTGTAGTGCTGTAGCAGCATGGACGGATACCTTATCTGAGGGGATGGATACCCTAGATAAGGATACTATTTTATTGACCCTGGGGCATATAAGAGATGCTGTCCTATATGTGTGTATGCAAAGTACAGGTGGTGCTGCAGGGCTCACACCCTTTTACTTGTCTTGTAGAGCAACTCTGGAGCTGTTATTGGATCCATCTGCTGCAGGCCTTCCCCCAGGAATGCTTGCACTAGTTGTTGCATTTGGTTTGTTGTTTGGGGGTGCTTCAGTATTAGGCAGCCTTCTGCCCTCCCATGTTCATCTGAAAATATGTGTTCTCCCTGCAGTTGTTGTCCCCAGATGAGAGTTCCCTTGTGCTGCCTCAGTTGAATCTCCTTTACATGACAGAGATGTGCCTGAGCAGCGGCCCTCCCCAGCCCTATCCCAAGTCATACTTATTTTGCATAGGATATACCATGGTCATGAAGATTGTTCTCCCAGGGTGAGGTTCATTGATTGCATTCTGGGTATGCTGACCCCTGTGATTTCCACAAATGTGGGAAACTCGACTGCATTATTTGTGGTAGTGGGGGACTGTGTTTGTTCTTTCCTCTGGTCAGCTCTGGTAAAAGTCAGATTTATTTGTCTCAGATCTTCCTCTAGCCTTGTTCTTCTATCGAGAGTTTCCTTGTGCTGCCTCAGTTGGATCTACTTCACTTGACAGGGGGGTGCCCGAGCAGCGACCCTCCCCAGCTCTAGCCCAACTCCTACTTACCTGCCAGGTGAGATACTATGATCATGAAGTTGCTTCTCCCAGGACAAGGATCACCCAGGTACAATGCAAAGCTTGAATGCTTCAGGGGCTGGGGCATAGCCAACATGAGCCCCACACCGAAGTAGGGTGGAGGTGTTTAATGCGAACTAGGGGTCATCCAAGCGCCGCAAAAGGCCGCCATGCCCTGCACGCCCCTTTTCTCTTTTCATATGCAGACGAGGGTTGAAGCCAACTTTGACCCACTGCTTGGATGACATCACCATATGCAAATCCATCTGCTGCAGGCCTTCCCCCAGGAATGCTTGTACTAGTTGTTGCATTTGGTTTGTTGTTTGGGGGTGCTTCAGTATTAGGCAGCCTTCTGCCCTCCCATGTTTATCTGAAAATATGTGTTCTCCCTGCAGTTGTTGTCCCCAGATGAGAGTTCCCTTGTGCTGCCTCAGTTGAATCTCCTTTACTTGACAAGGGAGGCATTTTGGATTTTTTCTTTGGGTACCCTTACACCTGATGGTCTGAATGAGAGCATCGAACTGAACAACATTGGCAGTCTCTGAAGATTTTTTCTATTGATTTACCTAATATATTATTTATTGAATATCCATTTATTGTATGTTTAATAAATAAACAAAATTATTAGAAGTAGCTATTTTGGAAACAGCTTTCCTCTTAGGATCAAACTGTATAATCCTGTTGTGTGTGTTCCTTTAAAGTTCTTTAGTAAAATCCACTAGTAATGATGAACATCAGATTTCTTCCTCCATCCTCTTTTTACACTTTCTCTTGGTTCTATATATATATATTTTTCTATTTTTATTTTTTTCCCCTCCTTCTCCCAAAAGGCCCCCCTCCCTCCCCCCCCCTCCCTGTTTTAAATTTTAAAATCTTTAAATATTTAAATCTTCGAATCCTTAAATTGTCTGTTTAATATTTATTTTTTCTTCAATTCTTTTTGTTGTTTAAACAGCAATGTAGTTATTCCAGGGGTTAAAATAATGAAATATAGAAATAATATTAACAAAAATTAAAGGTAAAAATGAATTGATAGAATGATCCCATTAAAAGTAAATAAATAATATGGATGTTAAGCTGAGCAGGTTGGATTCGAACATGGGACTAGCTGCATAGAGTGCAGGTGATGTTTCCCCTGCGCCACAAGAACTGCTTTAGTAGTGGCATGGATTTATGTTACCCTAAAAGGTTTTATATAAGTAAATGGGGATCCTTAGTGCTGAGTCTCTGAATTATGTATATGTGATTATAGATATGAGGTATTGATTGAAAGATTATAGGTTAATCTGTATATAGATTATATATGTTCTGTTATTTTTTAAACCACCTTGTTGCTTATTTTATTATTATTTTTAATCACCATGTTGCTTATTTTTATATTATGAAATGCCTTTATATGTGCAATTGCAATTAGAAAGTTGTTCCATATGTGAGTCATTACATGTATGCATCCAATTAGTACATGTATGTATCCAATCAACTAATTAGTAATGCTATTGGTCCGGTGCATTTTAAAAAGAGCCTGCTAGGCTGCTGATGTATCCTCTGACGAAACCGCTCTTGGATAACAGCGGAGAAACGCGTAAGTAAGGTGATTACCGGACACTCTGATTGCTGAGATATAAGCCCGTTCATGAACGAGCTACATCACGGCGGACGTCTGATGTAAAGACAGCGGTGAAGGGGAAAAAGCAATTTGAGACCGAGCAAAAGGAGGTCTCTACCCCACGGCAGGGAGAAATATCCCGACCGCGAGTGCCAATAAGATCCAGCCACGGTTAACGGGGGTCGTAGCATACCGCTGTGTTTCACCAACCATCACAGCGCTCTCCCCCTGTTTTCTTTCATTACTCACGTGAGTTACATATGAACTTTAACTGCAGTTAATAAGAGGCGTTGGTTACAACTGTTGCTGTTCATCCACAAGAAGGAATTTAATGTATCAATTACAATTGGAAAGTAACGATTAAATTACAACAGCTGTATCCAGGAGGATTTTTTGGACACTTTAATAAACATTCCGTTGTCATCAAGGGCAATATGAAATAGATCCTGATTACATTTAGATATGGATAGTGGTGCCTATATATGTTGACTCCATTGTATTTTATTGAATGTGGGTTTCTTCTGTCTATATATATTTTTTAAAAATAAAGAGCTTGTATATTTTATTTTTTGCGCTCCCTTGATAACAAGTGTGATTATCTTTAAAATTTGGTTTATTATTGGTAGAACAGTACTACCTATGGGAGCAGCATTTTATAATATATGGTGAAAATTAATAGATGTATAAAGATTAAATAAGCAACAAATTGGTGAAATAGATACGTTTTGATAGGAGCGCTGGGTTCTATATATATATATTGACATTTGGTTATATATATGTATAGACTTTATAAATTCTTGACAGAGATGTGCCTGAGCAGCGGCCCTCCCCAGCCCTATCCCAAATCATACTTATTTTGCATAGGAGATACCATGGTCATGAAGATTGTTCTCCCAGGGTGAGGTTCATTCATTGCATTCTGGGTATGCTGACCCCTGTGATTTCCCCAAATGTGGGAAACTCGACTGCATTATTTGTGGTAGTGGGGGACTGTGTTTGTGCTTTCCTCTGGTCAGCTCTGGTAAAAGTCAGATTTATTTGTCTCAGATCTTCCTCTAGCCTTGTTCTTCTTTCGAGAGTTTCCATGTGCTGCCTCAGTTGGATCTCCTTCACTTGACAGGGGGGTGCCCGAGCAGCGACCCTCCCCAGCTCTAGCCCAACTCCTACTTACCTGCCAGGTGAGATACTATGATCATGAAGGTGCTTCTCCCAGGGCAAGGCTCACCCATTGCACTCTGGGTGTGCTGCTCCTGCGGTTTCCCCAAATGTTGGACACTTGACTGCATAATTTGTGTTTCCCCTGGTCGGCTCTCGTATAATTCAGATCTCTTTGTCTCAGGTCTCTCTCCAGCCTAGTTTGCTGTCTGTTTCCACTTCTCTTTTCTTGAGTTGCTCCCTTCTATGCCCTTGCGCACTATCCTGACTTCTCCCGTCTGCTTACTTTGTGCCTTCCAACGCACAATGCAAACTACAGGTAGTGCTGCAGGGCCCACACCCTTTTACTTGCCTTACAGAGCAGCTCTGGAGCTGTTACAGTGCCCAGCTGCTGCAAGAAATCAGCTTGAATGCTTCAGGGGCTGGGGCATAGCCCCACACCGAAGGAGGGTGGAGGTGTTTAATGCGAACTAGGGGTCATCCAAGCGCCGCAAAAGGCCGCCATGCCCTGCACGCCCCTTTTCTCTTTTCATATGCAGACGAGGGTTGAAGCCAACTTTGACCCACTGCTTGGATGACATCACCATATGCAAATCCATCTGCTGCAGGCCTTCCCCCAGGAATGCTTGCACTAGTTGTTGCATTTGGTTTGTTGTTTGGGGGTGCTTCAGTATTAGGCAGCCTTCTGCCCTCCCATGTTCATCTGAAAATATGTGTTCTCCCTGCAGTTGTTGTCCCCAGATGAGAGTTCCCTTGTGCTGCCTCAGTTGAATCTCCTTTACTTGACAGAGATGTGCCTGAGCAGCGGCCCTCCCCAGCCCTATCCCAAGTCATACTTATTTTGCATAGGAGATACCATGGTCATGAAGATTGTTCTCCCAGGGTGAGGTTCATTCATTGCATTCTGGGTATGCTGACCCCTATGATTTCCCCAAATGTGGGAAACTCGACTGCATTATTTGTGGTAGTGGGGGACTGTGTTTGTTCTTTCCTCTGGTCAGCTCTGGTAAAAGTCAGATTTATTTGTCTCAGATCTTCCTCTAGCCTTGTTCTTCTATCGAGAGTTTCCTTGTGCTGCCTCAGTTGGATCTACTTCACTTGACAGGGGGGTGCCCGAGCAGCGACCCTCCCCAGCTCTATCCCAAATCCTACTTACCTGCCAGGTGAGATACTATGATCATGAAGGTGCTTCTCCCAGGGCAAGTCTCACCCATTGCACTCTGGGTGTGCTGCTCCTGCGATTTCCCCAAATGTGGGAAACTTGACTGCGTAATTTGTGTTTCCCCTGGTCGGCTCTGATTTCCCCAAATGTGGGAAACTTGACTGCATTATTTGTGGTAGTGAGTGACTGTGTTTGTGCTTTCCTCTGGTCAGCTCTGGTAAAAGTCAGATTTCTTTGTCTCAGATCTTCCTCTAGCCTTGTTCTTCTTTCGAGAGTTTCCTTGTGCTGCCTCAGTTGGATCTCCTTCACTTGACAGGGGGGTGCCCGAGCAGCGACCCTCCCCAGCTCTAGCCCAACTCCTACTTACCTGCCAGGTAAGATACTATGATCATGAAGGTGCTTCTCCCAGGGCAAGGCTCACCCATTGCACTCTGGGTGTGCTGCTCCTGCGATTTCCCCAAATGTGGGAAACTTGACTGCATAATTTGTGTTTCCCCTGGTCGGCTCTCGTATAATTCAGATCTCTTTGTCTCAGGTCTCTCTCCAGCCTAGTTTGCTGTCTGTTTCCACTTCTCTTTTCTTGAGCCGCTCCCTTCTATGCCCTTGCGCACTATCCTGACTTCTCCCGTCTGCTTACTTTTTGCCTTCCAACGCACAATGCGAACTACAGGTAGTGCTGCAGGTCCCACACCCTTTTATTTGCCTTACAGAGCAGCTCTGGAGCTGTTACAGTGCCCAGCTGCTGCAAGAAATCAGCTTGAATGCTTCAGGGGCTGGGGCATAGCCAACATGAGCCCCACACTGAAGGAGGGTGGAGGTGTTTAATGCGAGCTAGGGGTCATCCAAGCGCCGCAAAAGGCTGCCATGCCCTGCACGCCCCTTTTCTCTTTTCATATGCAGACGAGGGTTGAAGCCAACTTTGACCCACTGCTTGGATGACATCACCATATGCAAATCCATCTGCTGCAGGCCTTCCCCCAGGAATGCCTGCACTAGTTGTTGCATTTTGTTTGTTGTTTTGGGGTGCTTCAGTATTAGGTAGCCTTCTGCCCTCCCATGTTCATCTGAAAATATGTGTTCTCCCTGCAGTTGTTGTCCCCAGATGAGAGTTCCCTTGTGCTGCCTCAGTTGAATCTCCTTTACTTGACAGAGATGTGCCTGAGCAGCGGCCCTCCCCAGCCCTATCCCAAATCATACTTATTTTGCATAGGAGATACCATGGTCATGAAGATTGTTCTCCCAGGGTGAGGTTCATTCATTGCATTCTGGGTATGCTGACCCCTGTGATTTCCACAAATGTGGGAAACTCGACTGCATTATTTGTGATAGTGGGGGACTGTGTTTGTGCTTTCCTCTGGTCAGCTCTGGTAAAAGTCAGATTTCTTTGTCTCAGATTTTCCTCTAACCTTGTTCTTCTTTCGAGAGTTCCCTTGTGCTGCCTCAGTTGGATCTCCTTCACTTGACAGGGGGCTGCCCGAGCAGCGACCCTCCCCAGCTCTAGCCCAACTCCTACTTACCTGCCAGGTGAGATACTATGATCATGAAGTTGCTTCTCCCTGGGCAAGGATCACCCATTGCACTCTGGGTGTGCTGCCCCTGTGATTTCCCCAAATGTGGGAAACTTGACTGCGTAATTTGTGTTTCCCCTGGTCGGCTCTCATATAATTCAGATCTCTTTGTCTCAGGTCTCTCTCCAGCCTAGTTTGCTGTCTGTTTCCACTTCTTTTTTCTTGAGCCCCTCCCTTCTATACCCTTGTGCACTATCCTGACTTCTCCTCCCGTCTGCTTACTTTGTGCCTTACAATGCACAATGCAAACTACAGGTAGTGCTGCAGGGCCCACACCCTTTTACTTGCCTTACAGAGCAGCTCTGGAGCTGTTACAGTGCCCAGCTGCTGCAAGAAATCAGCTTGAATGCTTCAGGGGCTGGGGCATGGCCAACATGAGCCCCACACAGAAGGAGGGTGGGGGTATTTAATGCGAACTAGGGGTCATCCAAGCGCCGCAAAAGGCCGCCATGCCCTGCATACCCCTTTTCTCTTTTCATATGCAGATGAGGGTTCCAGCCAACTTTGGCCCACTGCTTGGATGACATCACCGTATGCAAATCCGTCTTCTGCAGACCTTCCCCCAGGAATGCTTGTACTAGTTGTTGCATTTGGTTTGTTGTTTGGGGGTGCTTCAGTATTAGGCAGCCTTCTGCCCTCCCATGTTCATCTGAAAATATGTGTTCTCCCTGCAGTTGTTGTCCCCAGATGAGAGTTCCCTTGTGCTGCCTCAGTTGAATCTCCTTTACTTGACAGAGATGTGCCTGAGCAGCGGCCCTCCCCAGCCCTATCCCAAATCATACTTATTTTGCATAGGAGATACCATGGTCATGAAGATTGTTCTCCCAGGGTGAGGTTCATTCATTGCATTCTGGGTATGCTGACCCCTGTGATTTCCCCAAACGTGGGAAACTTGACTGCATTATTTGTGGTAGTGAGTGACTGTGTTTGTGCTTTCCTCTGGTCAGCTCTGGTAAAAGTCAGATTTCTTTGTCTCAGATCTTCCTCTAGCCTTGTTCTTCTTTCGAGAGTTTCCATGTGCTGCCTCAGTTGGATCTCCTTCACTTGACAGGGGGGTGCCCGAGCAGCGACCCTCCCCAGCTCTAGCCCAACTCCTACTTACCTGCCAGGTGAGATACTATTATCATGAAGGTGCTTCTCCCAGGGCAAGGCTCACCCATTGCACTCTGGGTGTGCTGCTCCTGCGATTTCCCCAAATGTGGGAAACTTGACTGCATAATTTGTGTTTCCCCTGGTCGGCTCTCGTATAATTCAGATCTCTTTGTCTCAGGTCTCTCTCCAGCCTAGTTTGCTGTCTGTTTCCACTTCTCTTTTCTTGAGCCGCTCCCTTCTATGCCCTTGCGCACTATCCCAGGATAATTATTGTAGCTGGTCTGCGGGTAACAGCTCTCAGATCCACTTCTAGAAAAAATGCAACAATGTAATTTGAGTGACAAACTGCAGAGATGAACCCTTTCTGTGACTGCTGCACAGGGATCACACAAACTCTATTCATAGGGCTGACTTCACTTAGGGGAGATGTTCTCGCACCGCAAAGAAGTGCGAGTATATACCGCACTTACGGTACCATTGGATTTACAGATATTTTCTTGCAATACACTATGGGGGTCATTCTGAGTTGATTGCTCGCTAGCAGTTTTTAGCAGCCTTAAAACGGTGGAGTTAACATATCTCACGTGGAAGGTGGTCATGTTATTAGCCTTGGCTTCGGCTAGGCGAGTGTCGGAATTAGCGGCTTTGTCACATAAAAGCCCATATTTGGTGTTCCATGTGGATAGAGCGGAATTGCGGACCCATCCTCAATTCCTACCAAAAGTGGTCTCATCTTTTCATATGAACCAATCTATTGTGGTGCCTTTTGCTACGCGTGACTTGGAGGATTCCGAGTTACTTGATGTGGTCAGGGCTTTGAAAATTTACGTGGCCAGGACGGCTAGAGTCAGGAAAACTGAAGCGCTGTTTGTCCTGTATGCAACCAACAAGATTGGTGCCCCTGCTTCAAAGCAGGCTATTGCTCGCTGGATTTGTAACACGATTCAGCAAGCGCATTCTATGGCTGGATTGCAGTTACCGAAATCGGTCTAGGCCCATTCCACGAGGAAAGTGGGCTCTTCTTGGGCGGCTGCCCGAGGGGTCTCGGCACTACAGCTGTGTCGAGCTGCTACTTGGTCAGGTTCAAACACCTTTTCAAAATACTATAAGTTTGATACCCTGGCTGAGGAGGAACTCATGTTTGCTCAATCGGTGCTGCAGAGTCATCCGCACTCTCCCGCCCGTTTTGGAGCTTTGGTATAATCCCCATGGTCCTTACGGAGTCCCCAGCATCCTCTAGGACGTTAGAGAAAATAAGATTTTAAACCTACCGGTAAATCTTTTTCTCGTAGTCCGTAGAGGATGCTGGGCGCCCGTCCCAAGTGCGGACTACTTCTGCAATACTTGTATATAGTTATTGCTTCAATAAGGGTTATGTTATAGTTGCATCGGTCCTGCACTGATGCTACAGTATGTTGTTTTTTCGTACTCATAACTGGGTAGTTTATCACAAGTTATACGGTGTGATTGGTGTGGCTGGTATGAATCTTGCCCTGGATTAACAAAATCCTTTCCTCATACTGTCAGTCTCCTCTGGGCACAGTTTCTCTAACTGTGGCATAGAGGCGCATAGAGGGAGGAGCCAGTGCACACCCAGAACTAAAGTCTTTCTTAAAGTGCCCATGTCTCCTGCGGAGCCCGTCTATCCCCATGGTCCTTACGGAGTCCCCAGCACCCTCTACGGACTACGAGAAAAAGATTTACCGGTAGGTTTAAAATCTTATTTTCTACTTTATTCTTTTCTATCCTAGTTTATTACGACCAACTCTCATCCAAGGAGTTTGATATTCTACTACCTGCATGCAATTTAAATTGCTTAAATTGTTTATATGGTTGATTTGTCCTTCACAACCCATAATCTGCAACTTGGATGTACTTGTGTCATTGAAAATCTTATAATAAAAATGTTTATATATTGAAAAAAAAAGTTATAAGACATATGCATTCAATATTTGAAGAAACAAAATAAAATAAAGCTATGTATTGGGTTTCACTAACAAGCACATTGGAAGACTTGACTACTGTTAAAAGACATGCATTACATGGTATAGAGCCACAAACCACAATGTAGTAAAATAAAAACAAACTTACATGTGCTAGAGCTGGGGAGGGTCGCTGCTCGGGCAGCCCCCTGTCAAGTGAAGGAGATCCAACTGAGGCAGCACAAGGGAACTCTCGAAAGAAGAACAAGGCTAGAGGAAAATCTGAGACAAAGAAATCTGACTTTTACCAGAGCTGACCAGAGGAAAGCACAAACACAGTCCCCCACTACCACAAATAATGCAGTCGAGTTTCCCACATTTGTGGAAATCACAGGGGTCAGCATACCCAGAATGCAATGAATGAACCTCACCCTGGGAGAACAATCTTCATGACCATGGTATCTCCTATGCAAAATAAGTATGATTTGGGATAGGGCTGGGGAGGGCCGCTGCTCAGGCACATCTCTGTCAAGTAAAGGAGATTCAACTGAGGCAGCACAAGGGAACTCTCATCTGGGGACAACAACTGCAGGGAGAACACATATTTTCAGATGAACATGGGAGGGCAGAAGGCTACCTAATACTGAAGCACCCCCAAACAACAAACAAAATGCAACAACTAGTGCAAGCATTCCTGGGGGAAGGCCTGCAGCAGATGGATTTGCATATGGTGATGTCATCCAAGCAGTGGGTCAAAGTTGGCTTCAACCCTCGTCTGCATATGAAAAGAGAAAAGGGGCGTGCAGGGCATGGCAGCCTTTTGCTGCGCTTGGATGACCTCTAGCTCGCATTAAACACCTCCACCCTCCTTCGGTGTGGGGCTCATGTTGGCTATGCCCCAGCCCCTGAAGCATTCAAGCTGATTTCTTGCAGCAGTTGGCACTGTAACAGCTCCAGAGCTGCTCTGTAAGGCAAATAAAAGGGTGTGGGACCTGCAGCACTACCTGTAGTTCGCATTGTGCGTTGGAAGGCAAAAAGTAAGCAGACGGGAGAAGACAGGATAGTGCGCAAGGGCATAGAAGGGAGCGGCTCAAGAAAAGAGAAGTGGAAACAGACAGCAAACTAGGCTGGAGAGAGACCTGAGACAAAGAGATCTGAATTATACGAGAGCCGACCAGGGGAAACACAAATTATGCAGTCAAGTTTCCCACATTTGGGGAAATCGCAGGAGCAGCACACCCAGAGTGCAATGGGTGAGCCTTGCCCTGGGAGAAGCACCTTCATGATCATAGTATCTCACCTGGCAGGTAAGTAGGAGTTGGGCTAGAGCTGGGGAGGGTCGCTGCTCGGGCACCCCCCTGTCAAGTGAAGGAGATCCAACTGAGGCAGCACAAGGAAACTCTCGAAAGAAGAACAAGGCTAGAGGAAGATCTGAGACAAAGAAATCTGACTTTTACCAGAGCTGACCAGAGGAAAGCACAAACACAGTCACTCACTACCACAAATAATGCAGTCAAGTTTCCCACATTTGGGGAAATCACAGGGGTCAGCATACCCAGAATGCAATGAATGAACCTCACCCTGGGAGAACAATCTTCATGACCATGGTATCTCCTATGCAAAATAAGTATGATTTGGGATAGGGCTGGGGAGGGCCGCTGCTCAGGCACATCTCTGTCAAGTAAAGGAGATTCAACTGAGGCAGCACAAGGGAACTCTCATCTGGGGACAACAACTGCAGGGAGAACACATATTTTCAGATGAACATGGGAGGGCAGAAGGCTGCCTAATACTGAAGCACCCCCAAACAACAAACCAAATGCAACAACTAGTACAAGCATTCCTGGGGGAAGGTCTGCAGAAGACGGATTTGCATACGGTGATGTCATCCAAGCAGTGGGCCAAAGTTGGCTGGAACCCTCATCTGCATATGAAAAGAGAAAAGGGGTATGCAGGGCATGGCGGCCTTTTGCAGCGCTTGGATGACCCCTAGTTCGCATTAAATACCTCCACCCTCCTTCTATGTGGGGCTCATGTTGGCCATGCCCCAGCCCCTGAAGCATTCAAGCTGATTTCTTGCAGCAGCTGGGCACTGTAACAGCTCCAGAGCTGCTCTGTAAGGCAAGTAAAAGGGTGTGGGCCCTGCAGCACTACCTGTAGTTTGCATTGTGCATTGTAAGGCACAAAGTAAGCAGACGGGAGGAGAAGTCAGGATAGTGCACAAGGGTATAGAAGGGAGGGGCTCAAGAAAAAAGAAGTGGAAACAGACAGCAAACTAGGCTGGAGAGAGACCTGAGACAAAGAGATCTGAATTATATGAGAGCCGACCAGGGGAAACACAAATTACGCAGTCAAGTTTCCCACATTTGGGGAAATCACAGGGGCAGCACACCCAGAGTGCAATGGGTGATCCTTGCCCAGGGAGAAGCAACTTCATGATCATAGTATCTCACCTGGCAGGTAAGTAGGAGTTGGGCTAGAGCTGGGGAGGGTCGCTGCTCGGGCACCCCCCTGTCAAGTGAAGGAGATCCAACTGAGGCAGCACAAGGGAACTCTCGAAAGAAGAACAAGGCTAGAGGAAAATATGAAAAAAAGAAATCTGACTTTTACCAGAGCTGACCAGAGGAAAGAACAAACACAGTCCCCCACTACCACAAATAATGCAGTCGAGTTTCCCACATTTAGGGAAATCACAGGGGTCAGCATACCCAGAATGCAATGAATGAACCTCACCCTGAGAGAACAATCTTCATGACCATGATATCGCCTATGCAAAATAAGTATGATTTGGGATAGGGCTGGGGAGGGCCGCTGCTCAGGCACATCTCTGTCAAGTAAAGGAGATTCAACTGAGGCAGCACAAGGGAACTCTCATCTGGGGACAACAACTGCAGGGAGAACACATATTTTCAGATGAACATGGGAGGGCAGAAGGCTGCCTAATACTGAAGCACCCCCAAACAACAAACCAAATGCAACAACTAGTGCAAGCATTCCTGGGGGAAGGCTGCAGCAGATGGATTTGCATATGGTGATGTCATCCAAGCAGTGGGTCAAAGTTGGCTTCAACCCTCGTCTGCATATGAAAAGAGAAAAGGGGCGTGCAGGGCATGGCGGCCTTTTGCGGCAATTGGATGACCCCTAGTTCGCATTAAACACCTCCACCCTCCTTCGGTGTGGGGCTCATGTTGGCTATGCCCCAGCCCCTGAAGCATTCAAGCTGATTTCTTGCAGCAGCTAGGCACTGTAACAGCTCCAGAGCTGCTCTGTAAGGCAAGTAAAAGGGCGTGGGCCCTGCAGCACTACCTGTAGTTCGCATTGTGCGTTGGAAGGCACAAATTAAGCAGACGGGAGAAGTCAGGATAGTGCGCAAGGGCATAGAAGGGAGCGGCTCAAGAAAAAAGAAGTGTAAACAGACAGCAAACTAGGCTGGAGAGAGACATGAGACAAAGAGATCTGAATTATACGAGAGCCGACCAGGGGAAACACAAATTATGCAGTCAAGTTTCCCACATTTGGGGAAATCGCAGGAGCAGCACACCCAGAGTGCAATTGGTGAGCCTTGCCCTGGGAGAAGCACCTTCATGATCATAGTATCTTACCTAGCAGGTAAGAAGGAGTTGGGCTAGAGCTGGGGAGGGTCGCTGCTCGGGCACCCCCCTGTCAAGTGAAGGAGATCCAACTGAGGCAGCACAAGGGAACTCTCGAAAGAAGAACAAGGCTAGAGGAAGATCTGAGACAAAGAAATCTGACTTTTACCAGAGCTGACCAGAGGAAAGCACAAACACAGTCCCCCACTACCACAAATAATGCTGTCAAGTTTACCACATTTGGGGAAATAACAGGGGTCAGCATACCCAGAATGCAATGAATGAACCTCACCCTGGGAGAACAATCTTCATGACCATGGTATCTCCTATGCAAAATAAGTATGATTTGGGATAGGGCTGGGGAGGGCCGCTGCTCAGGCACATCTCTGTCAAGTAAAGGAGATTCAACTGAGGCAGCACAAGGGAACTCTCATCTGGGGACAACAACTGCAGGAGGTACACATATTTTCAGATGAACATGGGAGGGCAGAAGGCTGCCTAATACTAAAGCACCCCCAAACAACAAACCAAATGCAACAACTAGTGCAAGCATTCCTGGGGGAAGGCCTGCAGCAGATGGATTTGCATATGGTGATGTCATCCAAGCAGTGGGTCAAAGTTGGCTTCAACCCTCGTCTGCATATGAAAAGAGAAAATTGGCATGCAGGGCATGGCGGCCTTTTGCGGTGCTTGGATGACCCCTAGTTCGCATTAAACACCTCCACCCTCCTTCGGTGTGGGGCTCATGATGGCTATGCCTCAGCCCCTGAAGCATTTAAGCTGATTTCTTGCAGCAGCTGGGCACTGTAACAGCTCCAGAGCTGCTCTGTAAGGCAAGTAAAAGGGTGTGGGCCCTGCAGCACTACCTGTAGTTTGCATTATGCGTTGGAAGGCACAAAGTAAGCAGACGGGAGAAGTCAGGATAGTGAGCAAGGGCATAGAAGGGAGCAACTCAAGAAAAGAGAAGTGGAAACAGACAGCAAACTAGGCTGGAGAGAGACCTGAGACAAAGAGATCTGAATTATACGAGAGCCGACCAGGGGAAACACAAATTATGTAGTCAAGTGTCCAACATTTGGGGAAACCGCAGAAGCAGCACACCCAGAGTGCAATGGGTGAGCCTTGCCCTAGGAGAAGCACCTTCATGATCATAATATCTCACCTGGCAGGTAAGTAGGAGTTGGGCTAGAGCTGGGGAGGGTCGCTGCTCGGGCACCCCCCTGTCAAGTGAAGGAGATCCAACTGAGGCAGCACATGGAAACTCTCGAAAGAAGAACAAGGCTAGAGGAAGATCTGAGACAAATAAATCTGACTTTTACCAGAGCTGACCAGAGGAAAGCACAAACACAGTCCCCCACTACCACAAATAATGCAGTCGAGTTTCCCACATTTGGGGAAATCACAGGGGTCAGCATACCCAGAATGCAATGAATGAACCTCACCCTGGGAGAACAATCTTCATGACCATGGTATCTCCTATGCAAAATAAGTATGATTTGGGATAGGGCTGGGGAGGGCTCAGGCACATCTCTGTCAAGAATTTATAAAGTCTATACATATATATAACCAAATGTCAATATATATATATAGAACCCAGCGCTCCTATCAAAACTTATCTATTTCACCAATTTGTTGCTTATTTAATCTTTATACATCTATTAATTTTCACCATATATTATAAAATGCTGCTCCCATAGGTAGTACTGTTCTACCAATAATAAACCAAATTTTAAAGATAATCACACTTGTTATCAAGGGAGCGCAAAAAATAAAATATACAAGCTCTTTATTTTTAAAAAATATATATAGACAGAAGAAACACACATTCAATAAATTACAATGGAGTCAACATATATAGGCACCACTATCCATATCTAAATGTAATCAGGATCTATTTCATATTGCCCTTGATGACAACGGAATGTTTATTAAAGTGTCCAAAAAATCCTCCTGGATACAGCTGTTGTAATTTAATCGTTACTTTCCAATTGTAATTGATACATTAAATTCCTTCTTGTGGATGAACAGCAACAGTTGTAACCAACGCCTCTTATTTACTGCAGTTAAAGTTCATATGTAACTCACGTGAGTAATGAAAGAAAACAGGGGGAGAGCGCTGTGATGGTTGGTGAAACACAGCGGTATGCTACGACCCCCGTTAACCGTGGCTGGATCTTATTGGCACTCGCGGTCGGGATATTTCTCCCTGCCGTGGGGTAGAGACCTCCTTTTGCTCGGTCTCAAATTGCTTTTTCCCCTTCACCGCTGTCTTTACATCAGACGTCCGCCGTGATGTAGCTCGTTCATGAACGGGCTTATATCTCAGCAATCAGAGTGTCCGGTAATCACCTTCCTTACGCGTTTCTCCGCTGTTATCCAAGAGCGGTTTCGTCAGAGGATACATCAGCAGCCTAGCAGGCTCTTTTTAAAATGCACCGGACCAATAGTATTACTAATTAGTTGATTGGATACATACATGTACTAATTGGATGCATACATGTAATGACTCACATATGGAACAACTTTCTAATTGCAATTGCACATATAAAGGCATTTCATAATATAAAAATAAGCAACATGGTGATTAAAAATAATAATAAAATAAGCAACAAGGTGGTTTAAAAAATAACAGAAAATATATAATCTATATACAGATTAACCTATAATCTTTCAATCAATACCTCATATCTATAATCACATATACATAATTCAGAGACTCAGCACTAAGGATCCCCATTTACTTATATAAAACCTTTTAGGGTAACATAAATCCATGCCACTACTAAAGCAGTTCTTGTGGCGCAGGGGAAACATCACCTGCACTCTATGCAACTAGTCCCATGTTCGAATCCAACCTGCTCAGCTTAACATCCATATTATTTATTTACTTTTAATGGGATCATTCTATCAATTCATTTTTACCTTTAATTTTTGTTAATATTATTTCTATATTTCATTATTTTAACCCCTGGAATAATTACATTGCTGTTTAAACAACAAAAAGAATTGAAGAAAAAATAAATATTAAACAGACAATTTAAGGATTCGAAGATTTAAATATTTAAAGATTTTAAAATTTAAAACAGGGAGGGGGGGGGGGGAGGGAGGGTGGCCTTTTGGGAGAAGGAGGGGAAAAAAATAAAAATAGAAAAAAAAATATATATATAGAACCAAGAGAAAGTGTAAAAAGAGGATGGAGGAAGAAATCTGATGTTCATCATTACTAGTGGATTTTACTAAGGAACTTTAAAGGAATACACACAACAGGATTATACAGTTTCATCCTAAGAGGAAAGCTGTTTCCAAAATAGCTACTTCTAATAATTTTGTTTATTTATTAAACATACAATAAATGGATATTCAATAAATAATATATTAGGTAAATCAATAGATAAAATCTTCAGAGACTGCCAATGTTGTTCAGTTCGATGCTCTCATTCAGACCATCAGGTGTAAGGGTACCCAAAGAAAAAATCCAAAATGCCTCCCTTGTCAAGTAAAGGAGATTCAACTGAGGCAGCACAAGGGAACTCTCATCTGGGGACAACAACTGCAGGGAGAACACATATTTTCAGATGAACATGGGAGGGCAGAAGGCTGCCTAATACTGAAGCACCCCCAAACAACAAACCAAATGCAACAACTAGTACAAGCATTCCTGGGGGAAGGCCTGCAGCAGATGGATTTGCATATGGTGATGTCATCCAAGCAGTGGGTCAAAGTTGGCTTCAACCCTCGTCTGCATATGAAAAGAGAAAAGGGGCGTGCAGGGCATGGCGGCCTTTTGCGGCGCTTGGATGACCCCTAGTTCGCATTAAACACCTCCACCCTACTTCGGTGTGGGGCTCATGTTGGCTATGCCCCAGCCCCTGAAGCATTCAAGCTGATTACTTGCAGCAGCTGGGCACTGTAATAGCTCCAGAGCTGCTCTGTAAGGCAACTAAAAGGGTGTGGGCCCTGCAGCACTACCTGTAGTTCGCATTGTGCGTTGGAAGGCACAAAGTAAGCAGACGGGAGAAGTCAAGATAGTGCGCAAGGGCATAGAAGGGAGTGGCTCAAGAAAAGAGAAGTGTAAACAGACAGCAAACTAGGCTGGAGACAGACATGAGACAAAGAGATCTGAATTATACGAGAGCCGACCAGGGGAAACACAAATTATGCAGTCAAGTTTCCCACATTTGGGGAAATCGCAGGAGCAGCACACCCAGAGTGCAATTGGTGAGCCTTGCCCTGGGAGAAGCACCTTCATGATCATAGTATCTTACCTAGCAGGTAAGAAGGAGTTGGGCTAGAGCTGGGGAGGGTCGCTGCTCGGGCACCCCCCTGTCAAGTGAAGGAGATCCAACTGAGGCAGCACAAGGGAACTCTCGAAAGAAGAACAAGGCTAGAGGAAGATCTGAGACAAAGAAATCTGACTTTTACCAGAGCTGACCAGAGGAAAGCACAAACACAGTCCCCCACTACCACAAATAATGCTGTCAAGTTTACCACATTTGGGGAAATAACAGGGGTCAGCATACCCAGAATGCAATGAATGAACCTCACCCTGGGAGAACAATCTTCATGACCATGGTATCTCCTATGCAAAATAAGTATGATTTGGGATAGGGCTGGGGAGGGCCGCTGCTCAGGCACATCTCTGTCAAGTAAAGGAGATTCAACTGAGGCAGCACAAGGGAACTCTCATCTGGGGACAACAACTGCAGGAGGTACACATATTTTCAGATGAACATGGGAGGGCAGACGGCTGCCTAATACTGAAGCACCCCCAAACAACAAACCAAATGCAACAACTAGTGCAAGCATTCCTGGGGGAAGGCCTGCAGCAGATGGATTTGCATATGGTGATGTCATCCAAGCAGTGGGTCAAAGTTGGCTTCAACCCTCGTCTGCATATGAAAAGAGAAAATTGGCATGCAGGGCATGGCGGCCTTTTGCGGCGCTTGGATGACCCCTAGTTCGCATTAAACACCTCCACCCTCCTTCGGTGTGGGGCTCATGTTGGCTATGCCCCAGCCCCTGAAGCATTCAAGCTGATTTCTTGCAGCAGCTGGGCACTGTAACAGCTCCAGAGCTGCTCTGTAAGGCAAGTAAAAGGGTGTGGGCCCTGCAGCACTACCTGTAGTTCGCATTGTGCGTTGGAAGGCAAAAAGTAAGCAGACGGGAGAAGTCAGGATAGTGCGCAAGGGCATAGAAGGGAGCGGCTCAAGAAAAGAGAAGTGGAAACAGACAGCAAACTAGGCTGGAGAGAGACCTGAGACAAAGACATCTGAATTATACGAGAGCCGACCAGGGGAAACACAAATTATGCAGTCAAGTTTCCCGCATTTGGGGAAATCACAGGGGCAGCACACCCAGAGTGCGATGGGTGAGCCTTGCCCTGGTAGAAGCACCTACATGATCATAGTATCTCACCTGGCAGGTAAGTAGGAGTTGGGCTAGAGCTGGGGAGGGTCGCTGCTCGGGCACCCCCCTGTCAAGTGAAGGAGATCCAACTGAGGCAGCACAAGGGAACTCTCGAAAGAAGAACAAGGCTAGAGGAAGATCTGAGACAAAGAAATCTGTCTTTTACCAGAGCTGACCAGAGGAAAGCACAAACACAGTCCCCCACTACCACAAATAATGCAGTCGAGTTTCCAACATTTGGGGAAATCACAGGGGTCAGCATACCCAGAATGCAATGAATGAACCTCACCCTGGGAGAACAATCTTCATGACCATGGTATCTCCTATGCAAAATAAGTATGATTTGGGATAGGGCTGGGGAGGGCCGCTGCTCAGGCACATCTCTGTCAAGTAAAGGCGATTCAACTGAGGCAGCACAAGGGAACTCTCATCTGGGGACAACAACTGCAGGGAGAACACA
The DNA here is from genome assembly GCF_028390025.1 of Pseudophryne corroboree. NCBI lineage: Eukaryota > Metazoa > Chordata > Amphibia > Anura > Myobatrachidae > Pseudophryne > Pseudophryne corroboree. The sequence continues at coordinate 175,832,166 of NC_086451.1, forward strand.
TATTTTCAGATGAACATGGGAGGGCAGAAGGCTGCCTAATACTGAAGCACCCCCAAACAACAAACCAAATGCAACAACTAGTGCAAGCATTCCTGGGGAAGGCCTGCAGCAGATGGATTTGCATATGGTGATGTCATCCAAGCAGTGGGTCAAAGTTGGCTTCAACCCTCGTCTGCATATGAAAAGAAAAAAGGGATGTGCAGGGCATGGCGGCCTTTTGCGGCGCTTGGATGACCCCTAATTCGCATTAAACATCTCCACCCTCCTTCGGTGTGGGGCTCATGTTGGCTATGCCCCAGCCCCTGAAGCATTCAAGCTGATTTCTTGCAGCAGCTGGGCACTGTAACAGCTCCAGAGCTGCTCTGTAAAGCATGTAAAAGGGTGTGGGCCCTGCAGCACTACCTGTAGTTTGCATTGTGCGTTGGAAGGCACAAAGTAAGCAGACAGGAGAGGTCAGAATAGTGCGCAAGGGCATAGAAGGGAGCGGCTCAAGAAAAGAGAAGTGGAAACAGACAGCAAACTAGGCTGGAGAGAGACCTGAGACAAAGAGATCTGAATTATACGAGAGCCGACCAGGGGAAACACAAATTATGCAGTCAAGTGTCCCACATTTGGGGAAATCGCAGGAGCAGCACACCCAGAGTGCAATGGGTGAGCCTTGCCCTGGGAGAAGCACCTACATGATCATAGTATCTCACCTGGCAGGTAAGTAGGAGTTGGGCTAGAGCTGGGGAGGGTCGCTGCTCGGGCACCCCCCTGTCAAGTGAAGGAGATCCAACTGAGGCAGCACAAGGGAACTCTCGAAAGAAGAACAAGGCTAGAGGAAGAAATGAGACAAAGAAATCTGACTTTTACCAGAGGAAAGCACAAACACAGTCCCCCACTACTACAAATAATGCAGTCAAGTTTCCCACATTTGGGGAAATCACAGGGGTCAGCATACCCAGAATGCAATGAATGAACCTCACCCTGGGATAACAATCTTCATGACCATGGTATCTCCTATGCACGATAAGTATGATTTGGGATAGGGCTGGAGAGGGCCGCTGCTCAGGCACATCTCTGTCAAGTAAAGGAGATTCAACTGAGGCAGCACAAGGGAACTCTCATCTGGGGACAACAACTGCAGGGAGAACACATATTTTCAGATGAACATGGGAGGGCAGAAGGCTGCCTAATACTGAAGCACCCCCAAACAACAAACCAAATGCAACAACTAGTGCAAGCATTCCTGGGGGAAGGCCTGCAGCAGATTGATTTGCATATGGTAATGCCATCCAAGCAGTGGGTCAAAGTTGGCTTTAACCCTCGTCTGCATATGAAAAGAGAAAAGGGGCGTGCAGGGCATGGCGGCCTTTTGCGGCGCTTGGATGACCTCTAGTTCGCATTAAACACCTCCACCCTCCTTCGGTGTGGGGCTCATGTTGGCTATGCCCCAGCCCCTGAAGCATTCAAGCTGATTTCTTGCAGCAGCTGGGCACTGTAACAGCTCCAGAGCTGCTCTGTAAGGCAAGTAAAAGGGTGTGGGCCCTGCAGCACTACCTGTAGTTTGCATTGTGCATTGGAAGGCACAAAGTAAGCAGACGGGAGAAGTCAGGATAGTGCGCAAGGGCATAGAAGGGAGCGGCTCAAGAAAAGAGAAGTGGAAACAGACAGCAAACTAGGCTGGAGAGCTCTTCTGTCTATATTTTGCAAACCTGCTCTTGTCCTCTCCAGCTGCTCCATGTAGATTTGACGTCTGGAAAGGTGCATAACCTACTGACAAGCAGGCACACTCCTGCATGAGTTTTCTCTCTCACTAGCTGGATGATACACAATCATTTGCATGTGCTCCACCTCCGACACACGACCCACCCAACCACCCAGTGACCAGAGCCACCCACAAGCCAACTGGCTCCGTGACTTAATTTGCACAGTGCAGTCATCCAGGCAGCATGTCCTTCTCAATGGAATAATCTCTGGTTCCATGGAATCTTCCGCATTGGAATGCTGCGGAACAAAAAGGATTTAAACATTCAGCTTGCTAGCATTCAATGTACCTGCGGCTTGGCTCTAGCACATGGGTCTTCATCCTGTGGCCCTCCAGCTGCTGTGAAACTACACATCCCAGCATGCCCTGCCACAGTTTTGCTATTAAGGTATGCTAAAACTGAGGCAGGGCATGCTGGTATATGTAGTTCCACAGCAGCTGGAGGGTCGCAGGTTGAAGACCCATGTTCTAGCATGCCTGTTCTATGATGCATGTTCCGTGATGTCACAATCAGCTTGGAATGGGGTATCTAGCAGGCATTTGCTGACAGCCACTTGAGAGAGACACACATCAGGAGATGCAGCATATCGGAGGTCTTCGATGCCTTTCCAGCAAATGCACACCACCTGCTGCTGGTCTGGACACAAAACAATGCCCACAATCGAAGTCCCAAAATGCCCAACTACAGGATTCATGTAAGTAGTGAATTTAGGAATGAATTTAGAAGTAGGAAATTAAGTTAGTTCACAAGTACATTCAAATTCAGATCTAAAGTCTAGGTAGGCCTCACGTCCTGGCAGCCCCCAGCATTTAAAAATGCCTTGATTAGAGGTAGGGAATTAAATGGAGATAAGAAGTAGACGCAAAATAAGACTCCACAGAGCAGTTATCAGGTGTCTTTATCAATTGTTGCATTTAAAAAATCAAGCAATTAGGGAACACAATGTTGCAACAATGTAACCCTATTTGCAAAATAGTACTAAATAAGTTTGTCGATGTAAGACATTTGCAAAGGCACATTTAAAACACGCTGGAAAATGCAACTGAATCTGTTTTTGGAGGCTAGAATAGGAAATGTGCATCGGTCCAACAAGAACTGAAAGCTCTTCTACCATCTTCCTTTTCTGAAAAGCCATTTAATATATGGTTCCCAGATAGGGGACATATCAGATATTGCCTTTCAAAAGCAGCAAATATCATACCACTTCTATTGCCATCAAAGATAAACATTGATTGTTTTCAGATATTGGATTGAAAAAGCAGTCTTTATTGACATAAAGAAGCAAAAAAACATACATAAACATTACACACATAAGTACTGTGTTGCAGCACAGATAAAACACAATACAAATGCTGTCGGTATAGTACAGTTCAAGAACTACAGCACAGGCCAGCCTACACTATAAATCATGAACTGCACTATACATTTAAACTATACAATAATACAACAGTTAATAAGGCTATGTGTGTGGAGTGTAAGAGGGTGAGGGAATCACAAGCCCGAAGCTTTATTGAAAGACAGACACATATAAAGGGAGGATTAATAAATACAAAGATATCCTTTACTATAGAATGTAGTCCAATCCGGTCTTTCAACTCTTCCACAACTGAAAAACGGATAGTGTTCCCAAGCCTTCCATCCTGGAATATCTTCAGTCTCTCGCCAATGAAGAAAACAATCCCTCCAGCAGACTCTTCAACCACGATACAAGATCACAGCCAAAAGTGCGAGAAGCAACTACACTTGCGTTTAACCAAAATGGCTAAAACTTAGTGAAGGAAAGTGCAGTGCACCAAAACATAAGCTGACACAATCATGGAGAATGCGCCAGCATATATGCTCTTCTATCTATATTTTGCAAACCTGCTCTTGTCCCCTCCAGCTGCTCCATGTAGATTTGACGCCTGGCAAGGTGCATAACCCACTGACAAGCAGGCACACTCCTGCATGAGTTTTCACTCTCACTAGCTGGATGATACACATTCATTTGCATGTGCTCCACCTCCGACACACCGCCCACCCAACCCCCCAGTCACCAGAGCCACCCACAAGCCAACTGGCTCCGTGATTTAATTTGCACAGTGCAGTCATCCAGGCAGCATGTCCTTCTCAATGGAATAATCTCTGGTTCCATGGAATCTTCCGCATTGGAATGCTGCGGAACAAAAATGATTTAAACATTCAGCTTGCTAGCATTCAATGTACCTGCGGCTTGGCTCTAGCACATGGGTCTTCATCCTGTGGCCCTCCAGCTGCTGTGAAACTACACATCCCAGCATGCCCTGCCACAGTTTTGCTATTAAGGTATGCTAAAACTGAGGCAGGGCATGCTGGTATATGTAGTTCCACAGCAGCTGGAGGGTCGCAGGTTGAAGACCCATATTCTAGCATGCCTGTTCTATGATGCATGTTCCGTGATGTCACAATCAGCTTGGAATGGGGTGTCTAGCATGCATTTGCTGACAGCCACTTGAGGGAGACACACATCAGGAGATGCAGCATATCGGAGGTCTTCGATGCCTTTCCAGCAAATGCACACCACCAGCTGCTGGTCTGGACACAAAACAATGCCCACAATTGAAGGCTCAAAATGCCCAACTACAGGATTAATGTAAGTAGTGAATTTAGGAATGAATTTAGAAGTAGGAAATTAAGTTAGTTCACAAGTACTTTCAAATTCAGATCTAAAGTCTAGGTAGGCCTCACGTCCTGGCAGCCCCCAGCATTTAAAAATGCCTTGATTAGAGGTAGGGAATTAAATGTAGATAAGAAGTAGACACAAAATAAGACTCCACAGAGCAATTATCAGGTGTCTTTATCAATTGTTGCATTTAAAAAAATCAAGCAATTAGGGAACACAATGTTGCGACAATGTAACCCTATTTGCAAAATAGTACTAAATAAGTTTGTCGATGTAAGACATTTGCAAAGGCGCAAACAAAACACGCTGGAAAATGCAACTGAATCTGTTTTTGGAGGTTAGAATAGATGCAGGATCAAGTAGCTCAATGGGTAGGGTATTTGATTAGAATTCAACAGGTTATAGGTTTGAATCCTGGGTATGATAGTTTGAGGTGTTATTTAATAAAGTATGGTTATATATTAGTCACACATGGCTTACTTGTACAAATGGCATGTCACCAGTTAGTGCTGACTGCTGATATGCCATTTGCACAAACACGCCATGTGTGACTGTATATGCATTTAAGGAGGGCACCCCGGCAATACCACAAACCATTGAGTGTCAAGTATACTAGATATATCTTCATATCTCATGTGCTTTCTCTGAGACCAATCTTGTTATGCCCCTTCCCCACAAGGCATGCGCCTTTTGTCCATATTGCAAAAATGGGGAGGGGGGGGGGGGGGCATATAATTATCTGTCACAGGGCACCAAAAAGTCTAGTTATGGCTCTGGTATGTATTATGTAATCTGGCAGACCATATCTCCAACACTGGCTGGTTGGAATAGAAATCCGGTTATCTATGTGAGCAAATGACCATCAACGATTTACTCTCAAACACTAGAAAATGGACAAAAATGGTCCCTCAAACAAATTGGTTAAATTTTGGGTTTAACCAATTTGTGTAATGACCATTTTTGACCACTTTTCTAGTGTTTGGGAGCAAATGGTTAATTGACATTTGCTTCTATACATTACCAGATTTTCATTCCATCCATCCAGACTGGATAGATAGCCTGACAGATAATTGTGTAGTGTACGCCCAGGATAACTGTCAGTTGTGCTTTCTTTTATGACGGCACATCCAGAGCAAGCACTGCCCACTCATGCATAGTTGTCAACTGATGTGAAGTTCCAGGGGGCAATCTCAGTTATAAAGAAAAGTATCTGGAAATTGTCCCTAGTTTAAAAAAAAAATAAAAAAAAATTGATCAACTCCATTTATTTAGTATGATATCCCAGGTGATAGGATGCCGGCAGTCAGAACAACTATACCATACCCAGGATTCAAACCTATAACTACCATACCCAGGATTCAAACCTATAACCTGTTGAATTCTAATCAAACACCCTACCTATTGAGCTATTTGATCCTGCATAAAAATTGTGAACATTATATGAAGCTATTGGTACTTTGAAAAAAAAAGTATCAGCATTACAACGCAGCAGATCCATGCAGTTTGCAGCCACACACTACATGTATCTGCTCAGCCACAATGCTGATTATTTCTTCACAAAGTACAAGGTGAGCTCCAAACAGAATTCTCTAGCTTAGAATTATGCCAAACCTAGAAGTCGGGCCCCCCACCCTGGGATCCCCCAGAGGGAGGCCTGCACCGTCATGCGGCAGGCTTGTCCGTTTTGGAAGCAGGCTGATGGGCAGCCCAGGCTTGCTTCAGTCTGGGCTTGTCAGGTCTGGAAGCATGAGCTTGCTTTGGGTATGCCTGACCTTGGGTACGCTTTACCTTGAGGATGAAAGGGCCAAGGGAAAGTACTTTTAGCCTTCTGCGTGGTAGGAGTCATACTAGGTAGGCAAGCTGTTTTAGCAGTAGCCAGATCAGCTACAATCTTATTGAGGTCTTCTCCAAAGAGAGTGTCTCCCTTGAAAGGAAGCACCTCCAGGGTTTTCTTGGAATCCATATCCACCGACCAGGATCTCAACCAGCTGTATAAAGTATTACCTTGGAACTGGCTCTCCACTCCCCATTATCTGGTTATCATGGCTTCCTCCGCCAGTGTCCAGACTCGCTTGCTGAAGCTCGGCCACTTCTTCCTAGCAGCAGGCTCCTGAATCACTGGGCAGCAGAGGTGCTTGGGAGCCGGAAGGGGGCGGAGCAATCAGGCAGGCAGTTGCAGTGCTGCCCAGCTATCTGTGGTGTGAGAAGAAGCAGGGGCACCCCACCGCTGGCAGTGCTGCAGCTAGCGGTGGTGGCAGCGGCGAGGCTGCTGGGCTGGGTCTTTAAAAAGGTGGAAAGAAGGGTGTTACGGCATGGAATGTACAAACTGCGAGACCCTGCTGGTAGCGCCTTTGTCTATTTAGTAGGAAGGGCACGTAAAAGCCGGAGGGCAATGGAGGAAGCCCCTTTAGGGCTGGAGCCCGGCGGCAACTGACTCCGTTGTCTCTGGCAGTTCCGCCCCTGCACTAGAGGAATGGTCAAGAACATGGCAACATTTAATGCCAAAAAATGCAAAATCATACACGTCTCAAAAATACAAAGGCTAACTATAATATTAAGGGCATTATAATGGCAAGAGGAAAGCTATCTAAGTATTACTATTTCAGGTGAGCAATGTAACAAAGCAATAGGAAAGGCAAGTCAGATGCTTGTTTGCATAGGTAAAGAACCAGTAGCAGAAAAAAGTAATACAGGTTGAGTATCCCATATTCAAATATTCCGAAATACGGAATATTCCGAAATACGGACTTTTTTGAGTGAGACTGAGATAGTGAAACCTTTGTTTTTTGATGGCTCAGTGTACACAAACTTTGTTTAATACTCAAAGTTATTAAAAATATTGTATTAAATGAACTTCAGACTGTGTGTATAAGGTGTATATGACACATAAATGAATTCTGTGAATGTACACACACTTTGTTTAATGCACAAAGTTATAAAAAATATTGGCTAAAATGACCTTCAGGCTGTGTGTATATGGTATATATGAAACATAAATGCATTCTGTGCTTAGATTTAGGTCCCATCACCATAATATCTCGTTATGGTATGCAATTATTCCAAAATACAGAAAAATCCGATATCCAAAATTCCTCTGGTCCCAAGCATTTTGGATAAGGGATACTCAACCTGTAATGCCACTGTATAGGTCCTTGGTACAGCCACATTTAGAATCCTGTGTTCAGTTCCAGAAGCCATATCTCAAGCGCCTTGAGTCCTGTTGGAGAAAGAGCACTATATAAATAAATAGTATCAAAATTTGTTTCACGGCACCCCTAGGCCAAAGTTTTTTTTATTGAGAAATTCAGAAAAAAATATAAAATTAAGTAAATTGTGTTTATAGCATGTCATTCTTAGGTTCAGTTATGTTGTGAGGGAATGGTTTTGCCAATTTAATAAAGTATAAATAATTTTAATTGGTCCTGGACCACCAAACTATGCTACCAGTGCAAGAACCCCAGTTTGGAAACTACTGCCATAAAATAAACCTTTTTTGTTTTTTTTAAACTACATGTAATACACCTTAGATCTCAGTTCCTAAAAGGTTTTAAACCCTTGCATACAGTAAACTACACATATTTAAAAATCCTACACCGGGCACAAGTGCTCACGGGCCAATTTCATGGCAGTCTCGGATAGGAGGGCATTGTGGATTCACCAAGGGAATGCTGATGCTGACTCCAAGAAGCCTCTTCAAGATCGCAGGAGCAGAGTCCTCTGCTTCTGCCAAATCCACTGCATGACGCTGGGGCTCTCTTGCAGGAGCCCACACCAGTGGGGGGGCACGTCTAAAACTCTTCAGTCAGTTCTGGATTCATTCGGACCTGGACTCGTGGGTTTTACAAATAGTGTCCCAAGGGTACAAACTGGGGTTTCAAGAAGTTCCCCCTCACCAATTGTTCAAATCAGCCTTAGTCAGCAGGGAGAAGGTTTTTATTCAAGCCTCTTCGTGGTCCCGAAGCCGGACAGCTCAGTCAGACCAATCTTAAATCTGAAATCCCTTAATTTCTACCTAAAGAAATTCAATTTCAAGATGGAATCTCTCAGGGTAGTGATCTCCAGTCCGGGGGATAAAGGAGATTTCATGGTTTTGGTAGACATAAAGGATGCCTACTTACATGTTCCCATTTAGCCACTGCATCAAGCTACCTGAGGTTTGCAATTCAGGATTGTCATTACCAATTTCAGACGTTGCCGTTTGGTCTGTCCACGGCTCCGAGGATTTTCACCAGGGTGATGGCGGAAATGATGGTTCTCCTTCGCAAGCAAGGAGTCACAATTATCCCGTACTTGGATGATCTCCTGATAAAGGACGCGATCCCGGTACCAGTTGGTGCAAAACATCTACTCTCCCTGACAGTTCTTTAACAACATGGTTGGCTCCTAAACTTGCCAAAATCGCAGTTGGTCCTAATGACGCGGTTGTTGTTTTTGGGAGTGATACTGGACACAGAAGAGGTTTTCTTCTAGTGGAATGGCTCTGGAGATCCAGAGTCTGGTCAAACAAATTCTGAAACCAGCAAGAGTGTTAATCCATCAATGCATTCGGTTGCTGGGGAAGATGGTTGCGGCCTACGAGGCCATTCAGTTTGGCAGGCTCCATGCCAGAGTGTTCCAGTGGGACCTGTTGGACAAGTGGTCCGGATCCCACCTACACATGCACCGGAGGATAATCCTGTCTTCCAAGACCAGAATCTCACTCCATTGGTGGCTGCACAGTTCTCACCACCTAGAGGGGCGATGGTTTGGGATCCAGGAAGGGATCCTAGGGACCACGGATGCAACCCTCCGAGGCTGGGGAGCAGTCACACAGGGGGAAAACATCCAAGGAAGATGGTCAAGTCAGGAAAGTTGTCTCCACATAAATGTTCTGGAGTTAAGGGCCATTTAATAACTGCAGACACAGTACGCACTGGGACGGGTGCCCAGCATCCTCTACGGAATAAGAGAAAAGGATTTACCAGTAGATATTAAAATCCTATTTTCTCTAACGTCCTAGAGGATGCTGGGGACTCCGTAAGGACCATGGGGATAGACGGGCTCCGCAGGAGACATGGGCACTTTAAGAAAGACTTTAGTTCTGGGTGTGCACTGGCTCCTCCCTCTATGCCCCTCCTCCAGACCTCAGTTTGATACTGTGCCCAGTGGAGACTGGGTGCTTTTCAGGAGCTCTCCTGAGCTTTCTGACAGAAAGTATTTTGTTAGGTTTTTAATTTTCAGGGAGCACTGCTGGCAACAGACTCCCTCATCGAGGGACTGAGGGGAGAGAAGCAGCCCTACTCTCTGAGTTGCAAGGTCCTGCTTCTTAGGCTACTGGACACCATTAGCTCCAGAGGGATTGGTACGCAGGATCTCACCCTCGCCGTCCGTCCCAGAGCCGCGCCGCCGTCCCCCTCGCAGAGCCGGAAGATAGAAGCCGGGTGAGTATGAGAAGAAAAGAAGACTTCAGAGGCTGCAGAAGACTTCATGATCTTCACTGAGGTAACGCACAGCACTGTGTGCCTTTGCTCCCATACACCTCACATACTCCGGTCACTGTAAGGGTGCAGGGCGCAGGGGGGGCGCCCTGGGCAGCAATATAAACCTCTTTCGCAAAAATATAACATATATACAGCTGGGCACTGTATAAATGTATGAGCCCCCACCAATTTTACAGTTTAAGCGGGACAGAAGCCCGCCTCCGAGGGGGCGGGGCTTCTCCCTTAGCACTCACCAGCGCCTTTTTTTCTCCACAGCACCGCTGAGAGGAAGCTCCCCGGACTCTACCCTGCTTATACCACGTTAGACAAGAGGGTTGAAAAGAGGGGGGGGGGCACATAATTCGCAAATTACATACAGCAGCACTACTGGGCAAACATTAAGTTACTGTTTTATTCCTGGGTTATATAGCGCTGGGGTGTGTGCTGGCATACTCCCTCTCTGTCTCTCCAAAGGGCCTTGTGGGGAAACTGTCTTCAGAAAAAGCATTCCCTGTGTGTGTGGTGTGTCGGTACACGTGTGTCGACATGTCTGAGGAAGAAGGCTATATTAGAGAGGAGCGGGAGCAAATGAATGTGGTTTCTCTGCCGACAGCTGATTGGATGGATATGTGGAATGTTTTAAATGCTAGTGTAAACTCATTGCACAAAAGATTAGACAAGGCAGAAGCTTTGGGACAGTCAGGGTCTCAACCCATGCCTGATCCTATGTTGCAGGGACTGTCAGGGTCTCATAAGCGCCCACTATCCCAGTTTGTTGACACAGATACCGACACGGATTCTGACTCCAGTGTCGATTACGATGATGCAAAGTTACAGCCAAAATTGGCAAAATCCATTCGATTTATGATTATGGCAATAAAAGATGTTTTGCACATCACAGAGTAACCCCCTGTCGCTGACAAGAGGGTACATATGTACAAGGGAAAGAAGCCTGAGGTAACCTTTCCCCCCTCACACGAGCTGAACGAGTTATGTAAAAAAGCTTGGAAATCTCCAGATAAAAGACTGCAGATTTCCAAAAGGATTCTTATGGCGTATCCTTTCCCATCAACGGATAGGTTACGATGGGAATCCTCCCCTAGGGTGGACAAAGCATTAACACGCTTATCCAAGAAGGTAGCCCTCCCGTCCCAGGATACGGCTACCCTCAAAGAGTGTGCTGACCGCAAACAGGAGATTACCCTGAAGTCCATTTATACACATTCAGGTACCTTACTCAGACCGGCAATTGCGTCGACCTGGGTGTGTAGTGCTGTAGCGGCATGGACAAATGCCTTATCTGAGGGGATGGATAGCCTAGACAAGGATACTATTTTATTGACCCTGGGGCATATAAGAGATGCTGTCCTATATATGTGTGTATGCAAACTACCGGTGGTGCTGCAGGGCCCACACCCTTTTACTTGTCTTGTAGAGCCCAGCTGCTGCAAGAAATCAGCTTGAATGCTTCAGGGGCTTGGGCATGGCCAACATGAGCCCCACACCGAAGGAGGGTGGGGGTGTTTAATGCAAACTTGGGGTTATCCAAGCGCCGCAAAAGACCGCCATGCCTCGCATGCCCCTTTTCTCTTTTCATATACAGATGAGGGTTCCAGCCAACTTTGGCCCACTGCTTGGATGACATCACTGAATGCAAATCCGTCTGCTGCAGACCTTCCCCCAGGAATGCTTGCAATAGTTGTTGCATATGGTTTAATGTCTGAGGGTGCTTCAGTATTAGGCAGCCTTCCGCCCTCCCATGTTCATCTGAAAAGATGTGGTCTCCCTGCAGTTGTTGTCCCCAGACGAGAGTTCCCTTGTGCTTCCTCAGTTAAATCTCCTTAACTTGACGAGGGTGTGCCCGAGCAGCCGCCCTCCCCAGCCCTTTCCCAACACATACTTATCTTGCATATGAGATCTCTTGATCATGAAGATAGTTCTCACAGGTTGAGGTTCATCCTGGCCCCGCTCCCCGCTGGAGAGCGCTGATGGGGACAGCAGCGGGGCTTCAGCAGCAGGGTGAGTATGTGTGGCCAGAGACCTCCCTTCCCATGTGCAGGCCTGCAGAGTGTGCCGCGCAGGATGGGGCATGTGACACTCTCCCTCCCTGGGGCTCTTCCAGATGTAGCTCCTCAGCAGTATTTTTCCCGGGCTGCGCGGCGCTCTCCCCGACTGGCATCCGCCCTGGAACACTGCCTTCCTCAACGCAACATCAGCAGGGGGCCCGGGCCTCATCACCTTCCCAGGTCTTTCTCATGTATGTATCATGTATGTGTGTGTGATATATGTATGAATCATATATGTTTGTGATATATATATATATATATATATATATGTATCTATCTATCTATCTATCTATCTATCTATCTATCTATCTATCTATCTATCTATCGTATGTGTGTGTATATATGTATCTATCATGTATGTATGTATGTATCTATCTTGTATGTATGTGTTCTATCTATCTATCTATCTATCTATCTATCTATCTATCGTGTGTGTGATATATGTATGTATCTATCATGTATGTGTTATATGTATGTATCACACCTTCCTCTATACATATACATACATACATACATACATACATACACACACCTATATCTGTACGTACACTGACATACACACACCAACATCTATACATAAACACGCTGACCCCTAAACGTACACCAACGTACCCACATGTGAATCTATACATACATGTGCTGACACCTGGACATACACTGATGTACCCACACCTAACATCTATACATACACATGCTAACAACTGGACGTATACAGACGTACCCACATTTGCATCCATGCATATATTGATGTAGGTGTGTGTACGTCAGTGTACGTCCAGGTGTCAACGCGTGTATGTATAGATGCAGGTGTGGGTACGTCTGTGTATGTCCAGGTGTCAGAATGTGTATGTATAGATGCAGGTGTGGGAACGTCAGTGTAGGTTCAGGTGTCAGCGCGTGTATGTATAGATGCAGGTGCTTGTATGTCCAGATGTCAGTGCATGTATGTATAGATGCAAGTGTGGGTACGTCGGTGTATGTCCATTTGTCAGCGCGTGTATATATAGATGCAGGTGCTTGAATGTTGGTGTATGTCCAGGTGTCAGCATGTGTATGTATAGATGCAGGTGTGGGAATGTTGGTGTATGTCCAGGTGTCAGGGCGTGTATGTATGGATATTAGGTGTGGGTACATCAGTGTATGTCCAGGTTTTAGCGCATGTATGTATAGATGCAGGATAATAATCGCACAGCGTGCCCCCCGCCAACCACAAACCTCCCCCACCCCCCTGTATGACATAAACACCGCTAATTCCACTTACACACAATAATTTCAGTTTGCGACCAGGAGCCGGCAATGTATGTGCACCCAAATGAAGCCACTGTACATGCCCTGCAGGCTGCTATGTACTGCACAGGTGCAACAAATTTAAATGCCCTATCTTTAAAATGGGGCATATTTTACTAAATTAAAAAAACCTGTAACTTTCTGTAAAACCTTAACCCCAAAAGGCACTACACTAACATCGGGGTGTAGAGTTGGATGTTGATCCAAGGCACCAACAGGCTAAAGCTTTGACTGTTCCCAGGATGCCTTGCACCGCCTCCTCTATAACCCTGCCCAGTGGCGTAACTAGACCTTTGTGGGCCCCATAGCAAAATTCTGAATGGGCCCACCAGCACTCAACAAGAATGAGTGGCGTTTGGGGTCAGAAAAGTAGAGGGGAAGGGGTCTGACAGAGTAGGGGGCAGGACATGAATGAATAGAAACTGAGGTGTCCATTATATAAAGAAATACAGTATGTGTGTCTGTGTGTATATCACACACACACATATAAGGGAAATTCAAATGCCCTCAATTATTGCGCCCATTACACTCTGGTTTAGGTGCACAAAGCACCTAAACCTGAATAAAGTAATGGGCGCGATCGTGAAAAGACACCGTTTGGTTGCCCAAATGGGTCTCTTTGCACACATTTCAGCTTGTTTCCCCTGGGGGTAGCGAGCTGAAATAAACATGTCGCACCCGTTGGCAGCAACATTAGAATAGCTGCTGACGGGCACGATTGAGGGAGGAAAGGGACATTTGAATCCAGCCCATAGATGCAATGTGAATATGTAATTTGTACCTTCCTACCTTAAAATGTATATAGTAGTGTATACACTAGAGGTCTTTCCGAACCCCCTAATCCTAACATTGTAATTTGCTTTAGGGCGCACCTCCAATTAGTCTAGTGTTTCGTATTTTCACATTAAATACTTTCTTGCATTGGTTGGTTAAAGATTAGATCGTATATTTTTCTAGATATAGCTGTGCATAGTCTACAAGGCTACATGCTTCTCCCCTAACTAGAGATGTGCAGCGGGCATTTTTCGTGTTTCATGTTTTGGTTTTGGTTTCGGATCCGCAGTTGTGTTTTGGATACGGACGCGTTTTGGCAAAACCACCCTTTCGGGTTTTGGATTCGGGTGATTTTTTTTTAAAACCTCAAACAGCTAAAATCATAGAATTTGGGGGTAATTTTGATCCTATAGTATTAAGATCAATAACCATAATTTCTACTCCTTTCCAGTCTATTCTGAACACCTCACACCTCCCAATATTATTTTTAGTCCTAAAATTTGCACCAAGGTCCCTGGATGACTAAGCTAAGCGACCCAAGTGGGCAGCACAAACACCTGGCCCATCTAGGAGTGGCACTGCAGTGTCAGACAGGATGGCACTTAAAAAAAATAGCCCCAAACAGCACATGATGCAAAGATAAATAAAAAAAGAGGCGCAAGATGAAATTGTAGTGTGTCTCTCCTGCTCAGTGTCAGTTCTCAGTAGTATCCTCATCAGTGCTCAGTATCACTGCTCATTGTCTTGTGCTGCATTGTGGTGCTCAGTATACTAGAGTACATTACTAATAGTCCAGTGCTGCATCTGGCTGCTCAGTGTCAGTTCTAGTAATCTCATCAGTGCTCCGTATCACTGCTCATTGTCTTGTGGTGCTCAGTATACTACAGTACATTACTAATACTCCAGTGTCTTGTGCCGCATATAGCTGCTGTAGGGTGCTGTGGTAGTGTCCTGTCACTGTGCATATGTCATCATTCCAGTCACAGTGATATCTGGTATCTATCTAGTGGTATCTAATTCCAGACATTACCACCGTCTAATTCCAGATATATTACTGGCATATAATTCCACACATTAAAAAATGGAGAACAAAAAGGTGGAGGGTAAAATAGGGAAAGATCAAGATCCACTTCCACCTAGTGCTGAAGCTGCTGCCACTAGTCAAGGCAGAGACAATTCAATGCCATCAACATTATGTAATGATTATACGATACATTATATATCATATCATTGTATGGTTGTAAAATACAACTAAAAAACTTTAATGAATAAATACATAAAGTAGCTTTTATGTAACCTTTTTAAACCTATTAGCATAGACCGAATCTCATTGTGTGTATAGGCCTTTAGTTCAACAACAGCATGGGACCAGTTAGTGTGTTTTGACCACTGCACAGCACCTGGTGTTATATAGTAAGCACCACTATGGCATAGTATACAGCATTATGGGCCTGATATGAGTGTGACCAGCGGTGATGTGGAATGCAGTAGGAGGTGCTGTTTAGTAAGCACCACTTCTATATTCACCATGCAGTATATTGTGTGAATATAGAAGTGTTGGCTGTGTTATGTATTAGAGTAATTATTGCAGCTCCCAGCTAAAATTGCAACAATGTAATTTAGTGACAAGCTGCAGAGATTAACCCTTTCTGTGGCTGCTGCACAACCTCTATTCATATCGCTGAATTCAATTAGGGAGATGTTCTCACCCCGCGAGCAAGCGCAGGTATATGCCACACTTATGGTAACATTGGATTTGCAGATATTTTCTTGCAGGGGTGATTCTAAACAATTTGGCTTCAAATGCGTGCCCCCCGCCACCATTGGCATTAAAAATTGTGCCCCTCCCCCATATATATATATATAAAAAAAAATATATTTGCGTGAGCGCTCCGGACGGGATGGGGGGGCGTGACCTCGCAAAAATGGGTATGGTCTCCATAAAATGGGCGTAGCCTTGCAGGCAAAGACTACCTTACACCCCAGTTCTTGACCCTGCACCAACAGACCTCGGCCACCACAGGGAAAAAAGTACAGTAATTTTCACCATGTTAAGCCCCACACATTAATGCCCTTTGGAACATATTATGTCACTCACCACAATATCTGTTATACACTATGCCCTACTGTAAAGCTTCTAATTACTTTTACAAAAACTGCTCAATGCCAAGAGTTTCACGTGCTGGGTGTCATGCTCATTGCCAGGGGTTTCACTCTCTGGGTGTCATGCTCATTGCCAGGGGGAACGCAGTAGGAGGTGTTATATAGTAAGCACCACTATGGCATAGTATATAGCATTATATATATTGTGAGCACTGGTGATGTTGAGTGCAGTAGAGCTGCTGCTGGGTAATTACAATTGACTACAACCACCAATATATTCTGCTGCACTATATATATGCAAAGCTAATTCTGCTGGGTAATTACAACTGACTACAACCACCAATATATTCTGCTGCACTAAATCTATATTTGCAAAGCTAATTCTGCTGGGTAATTACAATTGACTACAACCACCAATATATTCTGCTGCACTATATCTATATATGCAAAGCTAATTCTGCTGAGTAATTACAATTGACTACAACCACCAATATATTCTGCTGCACTATATCTATATATGCAAAGCTAATTCTGCTGGGTAATGCAAATTGAAACATTATTGCATAGTATGTGATTTTGAAGTACTTTTTTAAAGTTTTGAATGATATAGACCCAGTTTAATCTTTGTGGTATGCCTGGTTGTTGTTTTTAAGGTAATTTATTGCCTGGCATTTGAGGGGGTGGGGTGTGGTTACAGATTTCAATTATTGGTTTCACTTGTAATAGTCTTCTACTTAAGTCCAATGGTGTAGGCTGTGCAAAGCCGTTTGGCTGTGCATTTATTGATCTAAGCGTGCATTTTTATCAAAGCGTGATAAAATTGACACATAACAGCAGCGTTCAATCAGCGTTAATTTATCTTCAGCTGATATTGATTGTGAATTGACGTTTCTTCTCTTCTTGTCACCTACAGGTAATTACAATTGACTACAACCACCAATATATTCTGCTGCACTATATCTATATATGCAAAGCTAATTCTGCTGGGTTATGCAAATTGAAACATTATTGCATAGTATGTGATTTTGAAGTACTTTTTTAAAGTTTTGAATGATATAGACCCAGTTTAATCTTTGTGGAATGCCTGGTTGTTGTTTTTAAGGTAATTTATTGCCTGGCATTTGAGGGGGTGGGGTGTGGTTACAGATTTCAATTATTGGTTTCACTTGTAATAGTCTTCTACTTAAGTCCAATGGTGTAGGCTGTGCAAAGCCGTTTGGCTGTGCATTTATTGATCTAAGCGTGCATTTTTATCAAAGCGTGATAAAATTGACACATAACAGCAGCGTTCAATCAGCGTTAATTTATCTTCAGCTGATATTGATTGTGAATTGACGTTTCTTCTCTTCTTGTCACCTACAGGTAATTACAATTGACTACAACCACCAATATATTCTGCTGCACTATATCTATATATGCAAAGCTAATTCTGCTGGGTAATGCAAATTGAAACATTATTGCATAGTATGTGATTTTGAAGTACTTTTTTAAAGTTTTGAATGATATAGACCCAGTTTAATCTTTGTGGAATGCCTGGTTGTTGTTTTTAAGGTAATTTATTGCCTGGCATTTGAGGGGGTGGGGTGTGGTTACAGATTTCAATTATTGGTTTCACTTGTAATAGTCTTCTACTTAAGTCCAATGGTGTAGGCTGTGCAAAGCCATTTGGCTGTGCATTTATTGATCTAAGCGTGCATTTTTATCAAAGCGTGATAAAATTGACACATAACAGCAGTGTTCAATCAGCGTTCAATCGAAGTGAAAAAGAAGGAAAACAGAAGCACACCAATCTAACAAAACAAAGAAAACTGAAGAACTAATAACAAATGTGAGTCACTTACTCCTCAGATCACTCACCTCCTGATTGTTGCATCTGATTACATAGCACAGAACTACCTTACTTGGACATTTCATAAACCACCCATTTCACCTACAAATGCCTGTATCTGTATTATTGTAATTTTGTTTTTTAAGCACAGCTGCACCAATGCAATTTTACCTGCAAACACTTAAAACATCTAACATAATTACCATTGCTTCTTAAACCTCTCACAATCCTTTCATTTCTTACACTCCAAATACTTTTCTGCACCCACTTTATCTACGCTTTTGACTCATTTCATACTAAATCTACACCCCTTGAGCCTACACTGCTTTTCTCACCTGCATTTCTGCAATTCTTCTGCTCGGATTGCCTTACAGTCTCCTCTCCTACTTCCACTTTCCCTCAACCTATTTACCTACTTAACACTATGTCAAGGTTTTCTTATACTCCCCACATCACTCAGTGTCTACCTAATAATGTATCTTTAGCCTTCCCCCCTAGTCTCCTCCAATTCCTCCTCTCTCCCCTCCTCTGTCTCCCCTCCATCCCTCTGTTTCCTTCCCCCACCTTTCCTGTTACCCCACTTTCATTCACCTCTGCCCCATGGTCCTGCTACCCCACAACTCAGCCCTGCTCCCTCTCTCCCTTCCCTGTCACCTCCCCACACCCCCATCCACATCACACTGACCTCCCTCCCTGCCCACCTCCTGCAGTTTCCCCTCCTAGCTCAGGCACCCGTACCATCACTACTCTCTCATCATCCCTGCCCTCAAAGTTAATCCCACCTCATCGCTACAGCAACCCTGAAAATCTAATTCACATCTCTCCCACAAACTCATACCCCCTATCCTGTGCCCTCTGGAATGCCAGATCTGTTTATAACAAACTGGTCCCCACTCATGACCTTTTCATTTCCAACTCCCTACACCTACTAGCCATTACGGAAACTTGGATTACGCCCTCTGACACTACTTCTGCTGCTGCTCTCTCTGCTGGGGGCCTTACATTCACACACACACCCCGACCTGGGGGTCGCCATGGGGGTGGTGTTGGGGTCCTTTTACCTTCTAGTAACTCCTACCAACTCATACCACCAGAACCATCACTTATATTCTCTACATTTGAGGTCCACGCCATATGCCTCTTCCAACCAGTCCATCTTAGAGTAGCTGTCATTTACCGCCCCCCTGGCACTGCTTCCAAATTAATCGACAACTTTGCTTCCTGGCTTCCTCACTTCCTCTCTTCTGACATTCCCACCATTATCCTAGGCGATTTCAACATCCCTATTGACATCCCCACACAATCCCCTGCCTCTAAACTCCTTAACCTCACCTCTTCACTTGGTCTCTCCCAGTGGACCTCCTCACCCTCCCATGTGAATGGGAGCTCACTGGATCTGGTCTTCACTCACCGCTGTGATATTTCTGATTTTTCCAACTCCCCATTTCCCCTCTCTGACCACCACCTGCTCTCCTTCAACCTATCTCTCTCGACTTCCCCATCTCTACCTCCTAAAGCTACCATCACTAAGCGTAACATTGAAGCTATTGACACCACATTCCTTTCCTCCCTGTTTGACTCACTTCTCTCTCCTATTCTCTCTCTCTCATGCCCTGAACAAGCCACTTCCACATACAATGCTTCCCTTACTTCTGCTCTTGACTCTGTTGCTCCACCAACCACTATTCACCCTCACAAATTAACACCTCAACCCTGGCACACCAAATGCACCAGATATCTGCAAAAATGCTCACGTACGGCTGAGCGACACTGGAGGAAATCACGCTCTAAGGCAGACTTCCTCCATTTCAAACTTATGCTCTCATCCTTCAGTGCTGCCCTTTCTCTTGCTAAACAGTCATACTTCAAGAACCTCATCTCCTCCCAGTCTTCCAACCCCCGGCGCCTCTTTGCCACTCTCAACTCACTCCTCTGCCCACCTCCACCTCGTCTCCCTTCCTCACTCTCTGCTCTTGACTTTGCCACTTACTTCACATCCAAAATTGACTCCATACGTCAGGACATCACATCACACCAGACTATCAGTAACCAGCCTTCTCCCAACCCTTACCAACCCTCCCCATCCCTCGCACCAACTCTGTCATCTTTCTCCCATGCATCTGGAGAGGAAGTCATGGCCCTCATTCGTTCCTGTCCCCTCACCACCTCCCCACTTGACCCAATCCCCTCCCGCCTCCTTTGCCACCTCTCTTCTTCTGCTTTTTCCCATCTTTCCCACCTTCTCAATCTCTCCCTCTCATCAGGCACTGTCCCCTCTGCCTTCAAGCACGCTCTCATCTCTCCTATTCTTAAAAAACCTACCCTTGATCCAAACACTCTCTCCAACTACCGACCCATCTCTCTCCTCCCTTTTGCCTCCAAACTCCTTGAGCGTATTGTCTACAACCGCCTTACTTCCTTTCTTTCCTCACACTCACTGCTTGACCCATTCCAGTCTGGCTTCCGTCCTCTCCACTCCACTGAAACTGCCCTTACAAAAGTATGCAATGACCTCCATGCTGCTAAATCTAAGGGACACTGCTCTCTACTTATTCTACTTGATCTCTCTGCTGCTTTTGACACTGTGGACCATCCTCTCCTACTGCAAATCCTTCACTCCATTGGTCTGCGTAACACAGCCCTCTCTTGGTTGTTGTCCTACCTTTCTGACCGTTCATTCTCTGTCTCCTCTCATGACTCCACCTCCCCCTCACTTCCACTAACTGTAGGGGTACCCCAAGGTTCTGTCCTTGGTCCTCTTCTCTTCTCTCTCTATATGTCCTCACTAGGTAAGCTCATTAGTTCTTTTGGTTTCCAATATCATCTCTATGCTGATGACACTCAAATCTATCTTTCCTCTCCAGACCTCTCCCCTACTCTCCTCACTCGTATCTCCAACTGTCTCTCTGCTATCTCTTCCTGGATGTCCCAGCTCTTTCTTAAACTTAACATGTCTAAGACCGAGCTGATCATCTTCCCTCCCTCCCGCATAACCTCACCTCCTACAATCTCATTATCTATTGATGGCACTACTATCTCCTCTACCCCCCAAGTGCGCTGTCTTGGAGTAATCCTTGACTCCTCCCTCTCCTTCAAACCACACATTCAGCACCTCTCACAAACCTGCCGTTTTCATCTAAAAAATATTTCCAGGATCAGACCCTTTCTGACCCAGGATGCTACTAAGACTCTTATCCACTCACTGGTCATCTCCAGACTGGACTGCTGTAATCTCTTCCTGACTGGCATTCCTGACAAATACCTCTCTCCACTCCAATCTATCCTCAATGCTGCTTCCCGGCTCATTTTCCTCACCAAACGCACTACGTCCACCTCTCCTCTCTTACTAGTCCTTCACTGGCTCCCCTTCCCTTTCAGAATCCATTTCAAGCTTCTCACACTTGCTTACAAAGCCCTCACCCACTCCTCTCCCATCTACATCTCTGATCTTATCTCGCTTTACACTCCCACCCGTCCTCTTCGCTCTGCTAATGCACACCGACTCCTGCCTACGGATTACTTCCTCCCACTCCTACCTCCAAGATTTTTCACGTGCTGCACCACTTCTCTGGAATTCCCTACCTCTCCCCCTCAGACTCTCCACCTCTCTACAAAACTTCAAACGGGCTCTCAAGACCCACTTCTTCACCAAACCCAGCCAAATCTCATCCTAAACCTCTGTTCCACGCTCTCTATGTACCCCATCTGTCTCACCCCTGTCTGTCTACCCCTCCCTTTTAGAATGTAAGCTCTCACGAGCAGAGCCCTCTTCCCTCATGTGCTTACTCTTTTCTTACTTTAATAATCTTCAGCTGCACCAAATCCAGCAGTCTTCTGCCACCTGATACTTATTCCAGTGTCATCTGCTGATGTAGCTATGTTTATTTACCCTGTACTTGTCCTATATTGTCGTCAACTGTAAGTTGCTGTTTTCCTGTTTGATTATTTGTTTATGTACTCTGTAATTGGACACTGCGGAACCCTTGTGGCGCCATATAAATAAAGGATAATAATAATAATAAATAATATAATATATAGCAGTATGGTACAGTAGGCCACTGCTCTACCTACCTCTGTGTCGTCAAGTATACTATCCATCCATACCTGTGGTGCATTTTAGAAAAAAACATGTCTCGGCAGAGCAATCTATAAATCCATAATTTTTCAGACAGCAACAGTGGGTATTGTAATAGTCACCCAATCCATCACTTTTATAGGGTTACATGCACCCACATGCTACAGCCTGTCTCAATAATTTTACTGTCACGCTGTGTGTGTTTGTGTTTTTATTTGGGTATTTTTTGTAGTTGTAGAACTACAGGTACCAGCAAGCCCGTTATTTCCCTGCCTGCTGGTACTTGAGGTTCTCCAAGTACCAGCAAGCGGGGGAGGCTTGCTGGGCCTTGTAGTTCTACAAAAAAAAAAATATTCTTTTTTTACACACATGGCTATCAGCCCGGCACCCACCACCCAGGGGTGCTGGGGACAGCCTCGGGCTTCACCTCTGGCCCTTGGGTGCCTCGAGGGGAGGAACCTCTTGATTTAAGGGGTCCCCACTCCTCCAGGGAACCCCGGCCAGGGGTGACTAGTTGGAGCGGTAATGCCAGGGCCGCAGGGACCTACATCTGCATATGAAAAGAGAAAAGGGGCGTGCAGGGCATGGCAGCCTTTTGCGGCGCTTGGATGACCCCTAGTTCGCATTAAACACCTCCACCCTCCTTCGGTGTGGGGCTCATGTTGGCTATGCCCCAGCCCCTGAAGCATTCAAGCTGATTTCTTGCAGCAGCTGGGCACTGTAACAGCTCCAGAGCTGATCTGTAAGGCAAGTAAAAGGGTGTGGGCCCTGCAGCACTACCTGTAGTTCGCATTGTGCGTTGGAAGGCACAAATTAAGCAGACGGGAGAAGTCAGGATAGTGCGCAAGGGCATAGAAGGGAGCGGCTCAAGAAAAGAGAAGTGGAAACAGACAGCAAACTAGGCTGGAGAGAGACCTGAGACAAAGAGATCTGAATTATACGAGAGCCGACCAGGGGAAACACAAATTATGCAGTCAAGTTTCCCACATTTGGGGAAATCGCAGGAGCAGCACACCCAGAGTGCAATGGGTGAGCCTTGCCCTGGGAGAAGCACCTTCATGATCATAGTATCTCACCTGGCAGGTAAGTAGGAGTTGGGCTAGAGCTGGGGAGGGTCGCTGCTCGGGCACCCCCCTGTCAAGTGAAGGAGATCCAACTGAGGCAGCACAAGGAAACTCTCGAAACGAAGAACACTAGAATGAAAATTTTAAAGCCTCCTGTTAGTGCTTCATCTACACGGTATAGCCCTGAATATTTCAATGCGCAGCTCTTTGCAAAAGAGAGATATTGGCAAGGAAAAGCTGTCTTGTACCTTTGCATTTTTCTCCCAAACGAAGGACACTAGAAAGAAAATTTTAAAGCCTCCTGTTAGGCCATCATCTACACGACATAGTCCTGAATTTTCCAATGCGTAGCTCTTTGCAAAAGAGAGATATTGGCAAGGAAAAGCTGTCTTGTACCTTTGCATTTTTCTCCCAAACGAAGGACACTAGAAAGAAAATTTTAAAGCCTCCTGTTAGGCCATCATCTACACGGCATAGCCCTGAATTTTCCAATGCACAGCTCTCTGCAAAAGAGAGATATTGGCAAGGAAAAGCTGTCTTGTACCATTGGATTTTTCTCCCAAACGAAGGACACTAGAATGAAAATTTTAAAGCCTCCTGTTAGTGCTTCATCTACACGGTATTGCCCTGAATTTTCCAATGCGTAGCTCTTTGCAAAAGAGAGATATTGGCAAGGAAAAGCTGTCTTGTACCTTTGCATTTTTCTCACAAACGAAGGACACTAGAAAGAAAATTTTAAAGCCTCCTGTTAGGCCATCATCTACACGGCATAGCCCTGAATTTTCCAATGCGCAGCTCTTTGCAAAAGAGAGATATTGGCAAGGAAAAGCTGTCTTGTACCTTTGCATTTTTCTCCCAAACGAAGGACACTAGAAAGAAAATTTTAAAGCCTCCTGTTAGGCCATCATCTACACGGCATAGCCCTGAATTTTCCAATGCGCAGCTCTTTGCAAAAGAGAGATATTGGCAAGGAAAAGCTGTCTTGTACCATTGGATTTTTCTCCCAAACGAAGGACACTAGAATGAAAATTTTAAAGCCTCCTGTTAGTGCTTCATCTACACGGTATAGCCCTGAATTTTCCAATGCGCAGCTCTTTGCAAAAGAGAGATATTGGCAAGGAAAAGCTGTCTTGTACCTTTGCATTTTTCTCCCAAACGAAGGACACTAGAAAGAAAATTTTAAAGCCTCCTGTTAGGCCATCATCTACACGGCATAGCCCTGAATTTTCCAATGCGCAGCTCTTTGCAAAAGAGAGATATTGGCAAGGAAAAGCTGTCTTGTACCTTTGCATTTTTCTCCCAAACGAAGGACACTAGAATGAAAATTTTAAAGCCTCCTGTTAGTGCTTCATCTACACGGTATAGCCCTGAATTTTCCAATGCGCAGCTCTTTGCAAAAGAGAGATATTGGCAAGGAAAAGCTGTAGTGTACCATTGGATTTTTCTCCCAAACGAAGGACACTAGAATGAAAATTTTAAAGCCTCCTGTCAGTGCTTCATCTACACGGTATAGCCCTGAATTTTCCAATGCGCAGCTCTTTGCAAAAGAGAGATATTGGCAAGGAAAAGCTGTCTTGTACCTTTGCATTTTTCTCCCAAACGAAGGACACTAGAAAGAAAATTTTAAAGCCTCCTGTTAGGCCATCATCTACACGGCATAGCCCTGAATTTTCCAATGCGCAGCTCTTTGCAAAAGAGAGATATTGGCAAGGAAAAGCTGTCTTGTACCTTTGCATTTTTCTCCCAAACGAAGGACACTAGAAAGAAAATTTTAAAGCCTCCTGTTAGGGCTTCATCTACACGGTATAGCCCTGAATTTTCCAATGCGCAGCTCTTTGCAAAAGAGAGATATTGGCAAGGAAAAGCTGTCTTGCACCTTTGCATTTTTCTCCCAAACGAAGGACACTAGAAAGAAAATTTTAAAGCCTCCTGTTAGGCCATCATCTACCCGGCATAGCCCTGAATTTTCCAATACGCAGCTCTTTGCAAAAGAGAGATATTGGCAAGGAAAAGCTGTCTTGTACCTTTGCATTTTTCTCCCAAACGAAGGACACTAGAAAGAAAATTTTAAAGCCTCCTGTTAGGCCATCATCTACATGGCATAGCCCTGAATTTTCCAATCCGCAGCTCTTTGCAAAAGAGAGATATTGGCAAGGAAAAGCTGTCTTGTACCTTTGCATTTTTCTCCCAAACGAAGGACACTAGAAAGAAAATTTTAAAGCCTCCTGTTAGGCCATCATCTACACGGCATAGCCCTGAATTTTCCAATGCGCAGCTCTTTGCAAAAGAGAGATATTGGCAAGGAAAAGCTGTCTTGTACCATTGGATTTTTCTCCCAAACGAAGGACACTAGAATGAAAATTTTAAAGCCTCCTGTTAGTGCTTCATCTACACGGTATAGCCCTGAATTTTCCAATGCGTAGCTCTTTGCAAAAGAGAGATATTGGCAAGGAAAAGCTGTCTTGTACCTTTGCATTTTTCTCACAAACGAAGGACACTAGAAATAAAATTTTAAAGCCTCCTGTTAGGCCATCATCTACACGGCATAGCCCTGAATTTTCCAATGCGCAGCTCTTTGCAAAAGAGAGATATTGGCAAGGAAAAGCTGTCTTGTACCTTTGCATTTTTCTCCCAAACGAAGGACACTAGAAAGAAAATTTTAAAGCCTCCTGTTAGGCCATCATCTACACGGCATAGCCCTGAATTTTCCAATGCGCAGCTCTTTGCAAAAGAGAGATATTGGCAAGGAAAAGCTGTCTTGTACCATTGGATTTTTCTCCCAAACGAAGGACACTAGAATGAAAATTTTAAAGCCTCCTGTTAGTGCTTCATTTACACGGTATAGCCCTGAATTTTCCAATGCGTAGCTCTTTGCAAAAGAGAGATATTGGCAAGGAAAAGCTGTCTTGTACCTTTGCATTTTTCTCCCAAACGAAGGACACTAGAAATAAAATTTTAAAGCCTCCTGTTAGGCCATCATCTACACGGCATAGCCCTGAATTTTCCAATGCGCAGCTCTTTGCAAAAGAGAGATATTGGCAAGGAAAAGCTGTCTTGTACCTTTGCATTTTTCTCCCAAACGAAGGACACTAGAAAGAAAATTTTAAAGCCTGCTGTTAGGCCATCATCTACACGGCATAGCCCTGAATTTTCCAATGCGCAGCTCTTTGCAAAAGAGAGATATTGGCAAGGAAAAGCTGTCTTGTACCTTTGCATTTTTCTCCCAAACGAAGGACACTAGAAAGAAAATTTTAAAGCCTCCTGTTAGGCCATCATCTACACGGCATAGCCCTGAATTTTCCAATGCGCAGCTCTTTGCAAAAGAGAGATATTGGCAAGGAAAAGCTGTCTTGTACCATTGGATTTTTCTCCCAAACGAAGGACACTAGAATGAAAATTTTAAAGCCTCCTGTTAGTGCTTTATCTACACGGTATAGCCCTGAATTTTCCAATGCGTAGCTCTTTGCAAAATAGAGATATTGGCAAGGAAAAGCTGTCTTGTACCTTTGCATTTTTCTCCCAAACGAAGGACACTAGAATGAAAATTTTAAAGCCTCCTGTTAGTGCTTCATCTACACGGTATAGCCCTGAATTTTCCAATGCGTAGCTCTTTGCAAAAGAGAGATATTGGCAAGGGAAAGCTGTCTTGTACCTTTGCATTTTTCTCCCAAACGAAGGACACTAGAATGAAAATTTTAAAGCCTCCTGTTAGGGCTTCATCTACATGGCATAGCCCTGAATTTTCCAATGCGCAGCTCTTTGCAAAAGAGAGATATTGGCAAGGAAAAGCTGTCTTGTACCTTTGCATTTTTCTCCCAAACGAAGGACACTAGAAAGAAAATTTTAAAGCCTCCTGTTAGGCCATCATCTACACGGCATAGCCCTGAATTTTCCAATGCGCAGCTCTTTGCAAAAGAGAGATATTGGCAAGGAAAAGCTGTCTTGTACCATTGGATTTTTCTCCCAAACGAAGGACACTAGAATGAAAATTTTAAAGCCTCCTGTTAGTGCTTCATCTACACGGTATAGCCCTGAATTTTCCAATGCGTAGCTCTTTGCAAAAGAGAGATATTGGCAAGGAAAAGCTGTCTTGTACCTTTGCATTTTTCTCCCAAACGAAGGACACAAGAAATAAAATTTTAAAGCCTCCTGTTAGGCCATCATCTACACGGCATAGCCCTGAATTTTCCAATGCGCAGCTCTTTGCAAAAGAGAGATATTGGCAAGGAAAAGCTGTCTTGTACCTTTGCATTTTTCTCCCAAACGAAGGACACTAGAAAGAAAATTTTAAAGCCTCCTGTTAGGCCATCATCTACACGGCATAGCCCTGAATTTTCCAATGCGCAGCTCTTTGCAAAAGAGAGATATTGGCAAGGAAAAGCTGTCTTGTACTTTTGCATTTTTCTCCCAAACGAAGGACACTAGAAAGAAAATTTCAAAGCCTCCTGTTAGGCCATCATCTACACGGCATAGCCCTGAATTTTCCAATGCGCAGCTCTTTGCAAAAGAGAGATATTGGCAAGGAAAAGCTGTCTTGTACCATTGGATTTTTCTCCCAAACGAAGGACACTAGAATGAAAATTTTAAAGCCTCCTGTTAGTGCTTCATCTACACGGTATAGCCCTGAATTTTCCAATGCGTAGCTCTTTGCAAAAGAGAGATATTGGCAAGGAAAAGCTGTCTTGTACCTTTGCATTTTTCTCCCAAACGAAGGACACTAGAAAGAAAATTTTAAAGCCTCCTGTTAGGCCATCATCTACACGGCATAGCCCTGAATTTTCCAATGCGCAGCTCTTTGCAAAAGAGAGATATTGGCAAGGAAAAGCTGTCTTGTACCTTTGCATTTTTCTCCCAAACGAAGGACACTAGAAAGAAAATTTTAAAGCCTCCTGTTAGGCCATCATCTACACGGCATAGCCCTGAATTTTCCAATGCGCAGCTCTTTGCAAAAGAGAGATATTGGCAAGGAAAAGCTGTCTTGTACCTTTGCATTTTTCTCCCAAACGAAGGACACTAGAAAGAAAATTTTAAAGCCTCCTGTTAGGGCTTCAACTACACGGTATAGCCCTGAATTTTCCAATGCGCAGCTCTTTGCAAAAGAGAGATATTGGCAAGGAAAAGCTGTCTTGTACTTTTGCATTTTTCTCCCAAACGAAGGACACTAGAAAGAAAATTTTAAAGCCTCCTGTTAGGCCATCATCTACACGACATAGCCCTGAATTTTCCAATGCGCAGCTCTTTGCAAAAGAGAGATATTGGCAAGGAAAAGCTGTCTTGTACCTTTGCATTTTTCTCCCAAACGAAGGACACTAGAATGAAAATTTTAAAGCCTCCTGTTAGTGCTTCATCTACACGGTATAGCCCTGAATTTTCCAATGCGCAGCTCTTTGCAAAAGAGAGATATTGGCAAGGAAAAGCTGTCTTGTACCTTTGCATTTTTCTCCCAAACGAAGGACACTAGAAAGAAAATTTTAAAGCCTCCTGTTAGGCCATCATCTACACGGCATAGCCCTGAATTTTCCAATACGCAGCTCTTTGCAAAAGAGAGATATTGGCAAGGAAAAGCTGTCTTGTACCTTTGCATTTTTCTCCCAAACGAAGGACACTAGAATGAAAATTTTAAAGCCTCCTGTTAGTGCTTCATCTACACGGTATAGCCCTGAATTTTCCAATGCGCAGCTCTTTGCAAAAGAGAGATATTGGCAAGGAAAAGCTGTCTTATACCATTGGATTTTTCTCCCAAACGAAGGACACTAGAATGAGAATTTTAAAGCCTCCTGTTAGTGCTTCATCTACACGGTATAGCCCTGAATTTTCCAATGCGCAGCTCTTTGCAAAAGAGAGATATTGGCAAGGAAAAGCTGTCTTGTACCTTTGCATTTTTCTCCCAAACGAAGGACACTAGAAAGAAAATTTTAAAGCCTCCTGTTAGGCCATCATCTACACGGCATAGCCCTGAATTTTCCAATGCGCAGCTCTTTGCAAAAGAGAGATATTGGCAAGGGAAAGCTGTCTTGTACCTTTGCATTTTTCTCCCAAACGAAGGACACTAGAATGAAAATTTTAAAGCCTCCTGTTAGGGCTTCATCTACATGGCATAGCCCTGAATTTTCCAATGCGCAGCTCTTTGCAAAAGAGAGATATTGGCAAGGAAAAGCTGTCTTGTACCTTTGCATTTTTCTCCCAAACGAAGGACACTAGAAAGAAAATTTTAAAGCCTCCTGTTAGGGCTTCATCTACACGGTATAGCCCTGAATTTTCCAATGCGCAGCTCTTTGCAAAAGAGAGATATTGGCAAGGAAAAGCTGTCTTGCACCTTTGCATTTTTATCCCAAACGAAGGACACTAGAAAGAAAATTTTAAAGCCTCCTGTTAGGCCATCATCTACCCGGCATAGCCCTGAATTTTCCAATACGCAGCTCTTTGCAAAAGAGAGATATTGGCAAGGAAAAGCTGTCTTGTACCTTTGCATTTTTCTCCCAAACGAAGGACACTAGAAAGAAAATTTTAAAGCCTCCTGTTAGGCCATCATCTACATGGCATAGCCCTGAATTTTCCAATGCGCAGCTCTTTGCAAAAGAGAGATATTGGCAAGGAAAAGCTGTCTTGTACCTTTGCATTTTTCTCCCAAACGAAGGACACTAGAAAGAAAATTTTAAAGCCTCCTGTTAGGCCATCATCTACACGGCATAGCCCTGAATTTTCCAATGCGCAGCTCTTTGCAAAAGAGAGATATTGGCAAGGAAAAGCTGTCTTGTACCATTGGATTTTTCTCCCAAACGAAGGACACTAGAATGAAAATTTTAAAGCCTCCTGTTAGTGCTTCATCTACACGGTATAGCCCTGAATTTTCCAATGCGTAGCTCTTTGCAAAAGAGAGATATTGGCAAGGAAAAGCTGTCTTGTACCTTTGCATTTTTCTCACAAACGAAGGACACTAGAAAGAAAATTTTAAAGCCTCCTGTTAGGCCATCATCTACACGGCATAGCCCTGAATTTTCCAATGCGCAGCTCTTTGCAAAAGAGAGATATTGGCAAGGAAAAGCTGTCTTGTACCTTTGCATTTTTCTCCCAAACGAAGGACACTAGAAAGAAATTTTTAAAGCCTCCTGTTAGGCCATCATCTACACGGCATTGCCCTGAATTTTCCAATGCGCAGCTCTTTGCAAAAGAGAGATATTGGCAAGGAAAAGCTGTCTTGTACCTTTGCATTTTTCTCCCAAACGAAGGACACTAGAAAGAAAATTTTAAAGCCTCCTGTTAGGCCATCATCTACACGGCATAGCCCTGAATTTTCCATTGCGCAGCTCTTTGCAAAAGAGAGATATTGGCAAGGAAAAGCTGTCTTGTACCATTGGATTTTTCTCCCAAACGAAGGACACTAGAATGAAAATTTTAAAGCCTCCTGTTAGTGCTTCATCTACACGGTATATCCCTGAATTTTCCAATGCGTAGCTCTTTGCAAAAGAGAGATATTGGCAAGGAAAAGCTGTCTTGTACCTTTGCATTTTTCTCCCAAACGAAGGACACTAGAAAGAAAATTTTAAAGCCTCCTGTTAGGCCATCATCTACACGGCATAGCCCTGAATTTTCCAATGCGCAGCTCTTTGCAAAAGAGAGATATTGGCAAGGAAAAGCTGTCTTGTACCTTTGCATTTTTCTCCCAAACGAAGGACACTAGAAATAAAATTTTAAAGCCTCCTGTTAGGCCATCATCTACACGGCATAGCCCTGAATTTTCCAATGCGCAGCTCTTTGCAAAAGAGAGATATTGGCAAGGAAAAGCTGTCTTGTACCTTTGCATTTTTCTCCCAAACGAAGGACACTAGAAAGAAAATTTTAAAGCCTCCTGTTAGGGCTTCATCTACACGGTATAGCCCTGAATTTTCCAATGCGCAGCTCTTTGCAAAAGAGAGATATTGGCAAGGAAAATCTGTCTTGTACTTTTTCATTTTTCTCCCAAACGAAGGACACTAGAAAGAAAATTTTAAAGCCTCCTGTTAGGCCATCATCTACACGGTATAGCCCTGAATTTTCCAATGCGCAGCTCTTTGCAAAAGAGAGATATTGGCAAGGAAAAGCTGTCTTGCACCTTTGCATTTTTCTCCCAAACGAAGGACACTAGAAAGAAAATTTTAAAGCCTCCTGTTAGGCCATCATCTACCCGGCATAGCCCTGAATTTTCCAATACGCAGCTCTTTGCAAAAGAGAGATATTGGCAAGGAAAAGCTGTCTTGTACCTTTGCATTTTTCTCCCAAACGAAGGACACTAGAAAGAAAATTTTAAAGCCTCCTGTTAGGGCTTCATCTACACGGTATAGCCCTGAATTTTCCAATGCGCAGCTCTTTGCAAAAGAGAGATATTGGCAAGGAAAAGCTGTCTTGTACCTTTGCATTTTTCTCCCAAACGAAGGACACTAGAAAGAAAATTTTAAAGCCTCCTGTTAGGCCATCATCTACATGGCATAGCCCTGAATTTTCCAATGCGCAGCTCTTTGCAAAAGAGAGATATTGGCAAGGAAAAGCTGTCTTGTACCTTTGCATTTTTCTCCCAAACGAAGGACACTAGAAAGAAAATTTTAAAGCCTCCTGTTAGGCCATCATCTACACGGCATAGCCCTGAATTTTCCAATGCGCAGCTCTTTGCAAAAGAGAGATATTGGCAAGGAAAAGCTGTCTTGTACCATTGGATTTTTCTCCCAAACGAAGGACACTAGAATGAAAATTTTAAAGCCTCCTGTTAGTGCTTCATCTACACGGTATAGCCCTGAATTTTCCAATGCGTAGCTCTTTGCAAAAGAGAGATATTGGCAAGGAAAAGCTGTCTTGTACCTTTGCATTTTTCTCCCAAACGAAGGACACAAGAAATAAAATTTTAAAGCCTCCTGTTAGGCCATCATCTACACGGCATAGCCCTGAATTTTCCAATGCGCAGCTCTTTGCAAAAGAGAGATATTGGCAAGGAAAAGCTGTCTTGTACCTTTGCATTTTTCTCCCAAACGAAGGACACTAAAAAGAAAATTTTAAAGCCTCCTGTTAGGCCATCATCTACACGGCATAGCCCTGAATTTTCCAATGCGCAGCTCTTTGCAAAAGAGAGATATTGGCAAGGAAAAGCTGTCTTGTACTTTTGCATTTTTCTCCCAAACGAAGGACACTAGAAAGAAAATTTCAAAGCCTCCTGTTAGGCCATCATCTACACGGCATAGCCCTGAATTTTCCAATGCGCAGCTCTTTGCAAAAGAGAGATATTGGCAAGGAAAAGCTGTCTTGTACCATTGGATTTTTCTCCCAAACGAAGGACACTAGAATGAAAATTTTAAAGCCTCCTGTTAGGCCATCATCTACACGGCATAGCCCTGAATTTTCCAATGCGCAGCTCTTTGCAAAAGAGAGATATTGGCAAGGAAAAGCTGTCTTGTACCTTTGCATTTTTCTCCCAAACGAAGGACACTAAAAAGAAAATTTTAAAGCCTCCTGTTAGGCCATCATCTACACGGCATAGCCCTGAATTTTCCAATGCGCAGCTCTTTGCAAAAGAGAGATATTGGCAAGGAAAAGCTGTCTTGTACTTTTGCATTTTTCTCCCAAACGAAGGACACTAGAAAGAAAATTTCAAAGCCTCCTGTTAGGCCATCATCTACACGGCATAGCCCTGAATTTTCCAATGCGCAGCTCTTTGCAAAAGAGAGATATTGGCAAGGAAAAGCTGTCTTGTACCTTTGCATTTTTCTCCCAAACGAAGGACACTAGAAAGAAAATTTTAAAGCCTCCTGTTAGGCCATCATCTACACGGCATAGCCCTGAATTTTCCAATGCGCAGCTCTTTGCAAAAGAGAGATATTGGCAAGGAAAAGCTGTCTTGTACCTTTGCATTTTTCTCCCAAACGAAGGACACTAGAAAGAAAATTTTAAAGCCTCCTGTTAGGGCTTCAACTACACGGTATAGCCCTGAATTTTCCAATGCGCAGCTCTTTGCAAAAGAGAGATATTGGCAAGGAAAAGCTGTCTTGTACTTTTGCATTTTTCTCCCAAACGAAGGACACTAGAAAGAAAATTTTAAAGCCTCCTGTTAGGCCATCATCTACACGACATAGTCCTGAATTTTCCAATGCGCAGCTCTTTGCAAAAGAGAGATATTGGCAAGGAAAAGCTGTCTTGTACCTTTGCATTTTTCTCCCAAACGAAGGACACTAGAATGAAAATTTTAAAGCCTCCTGTTAGTGCTTCATCTACACGGTATAGCCCTGAATTTTCCAATGCGCAGCTCTTTGCAAAAGAGAGATATTGGCAAGGAAAAGCTGTCTTGTACCTTTGCATTTTTCTCCCAAACGAAGGACACTAGAAAGAAAATTTTAAAGCCTCCTGTTAGGCCATCATCTACACGGCATAGCCCTGAATTTTCCAATACGCAGCTCTTTGCAAAAGAGAGATATTGGCAAGGAAAAGCTGTCTTGCACCTTTGCATTTTTATCCCAAACGAAGGACACTAGAAAGAAAATTTTAAAGCCTCCTGTTAGGCCATCATCTACCCGGCATAGCCCTGAATTTTCCAATACGCAGCTCTTTGCAAAAGAGAGATATTGGCAAGGAAAAGCTGTCTTGTACCTTTGCATTTTTCTCCCAAACGAAGGACACTAGAAAGAAAATTTTAAAGCCTCCTGTTAGGCCATCATCTACATGGCATAGCCCTGAATTTTCCAATGCGCAGCTCTTTGCAAAAGAGAGATATTGGCAAGGAAAAGCTGTCTTGTACCTTTGCATTTTTCTCCCAAACGAAGGACACTAGAAAGAAAATTTTAAAGCCTCCTGTTAGGCCATCATCTACACGGCATAGCCCTGAATTTTCCAATGCACAGCTCTCTGCAAAAGAGAGATATTGGCAAGGAAAAGCTGTCTTGTACCATTGGATTTTTCTCCCAAACGAAGGACACTAGAATGAAAATTTTAAAGCCTCCTGTTAGTGCTTCATCTACACGGTATTGCCCTGAATTTTCCAATGCGTAGCTCTTTGCAAAAGAGAGATATTGGCAAGGAAAAGCTGTCTTGTACCTTTGCATTTTTCTCACAAACGAAGGACACTAGAAAGAAAATTTTAAAGCCTCCTGTTAGGCCATCATCTACACGGCATAGCCCTGAATTTTCCAATGCGCAGCTCTTTGCAAAAGAGAGATATTGGCAAGGAAAAGCTGTCTTGTACCTTTGCATTTTTCTCCCAAACGAAGGACACTAGAAAGAAAATTTTAAAGCCTCCTGTTAGGCCATCATCTACACGGCATAGCCCTGAATTTTCCAATGCGCAGCTCTTTGCAAAAGAGAGATATTGGCAAGGAAAAGCTGTCTTGTACCATTGGATTTTTCTCCCAAACGAAGGACACTAGAATGAAAATTTTAAAGCCTCCTGTTAGTGCTTCATCTACACGGTATAGCCCTGAATTTTCCAATGCGCAGCTCTTTGCAAAAGAGAGATATTGGCAAGGAAAAGCTGTCTTGTACCTTTGCATTTTTCTCCCAAACGAAGGACACTAGAAAGAAAATTTTAAAGCCTCCTGTTAGGCCATCATCTACACGGCATAGCCCTGAATTTTCCAATGCGCAGCTCTTTGCAAAAGAGAGATATTGGCAAGGAAAAGCTGTCTTGTACCTTTGCATTTTTCTCCCAAACGAAGGACACTAGAATGAAAATTTTAAAGCCTCCTGTTAGTGCTTCATCTACACGGTATAGCCCTGAATTTTCCAATGCGCAGCTCTTTGCAAAAGAGAGATATTGGCAAGGAAAAGCTGTAGTGTACCATTGGATTTTTCTCCCAAACGAAGGACACTAGAATGAAAATTTTAAAGCCTCCTGTCAGTGCTTCATCTACACGGTATAGCCCTGAATTTTCCAATGCGCAGCTCTTTGCAAAAGAGAGATATTGGCAAGGAAAAGCTGTCTTGTACCTTTGCATTTTTCTCCCAAACGAAGGACACTAGAAAGAAAATTTTAAAGCCTCCTGTTAGGCCATCATCTACACGGCATAGCCCTGAATTTTCCAATGCGCAGCTCTTTGCAAAAGAGAGATATTGGCAAGGAAAAGCTGTCTTGTACCTTTGCATTTTTCTCCCAAACGAAGGACACTAGAAAGAAAATTTTAAAGCCTCCTGTTAGGGCTTCATCTACACGGTATAGCCCTGAATTTTCCAATGCGCAGCTCTTTGCAAAAGAGAGATATTGGCAAGGAAAAGCTGTCTTGCACCTTTGCATTTTTCTCCCAAACGAAGGACACTAGAAAGAAAATTTTAAAGCCTCCTGTTAGGCCATCATCTACCCGGCATAGCCCTGAATTTTCCAATACGCAGCTCTTTGCAAAAGAGAGATATTGGCAAGGAAAAGCTGTCTTGTACCTTTGCATTTTTCTCCCAAACGAAGGACACTAGAAAGAAAATTTTAAAGCCTCCTGTTAGGCCATCATCTACATGGCATAGCCCTGAATTTTCCAATGCGCAGCTCTTTGCAAAAGAGAGATATTGGCAAGGAAAAGCTGTCTTGTACCTTTGCATTTTTCTCCCAAACGAAGGACACTAGAAAGAAAATTTTAAAGCCTCCTGTTAGGCCATCATCTACACGGCATAGCCCTGAATTTTCCAATGCGCAGCTCTTTGCAAAAGAGAGATATTGGCAAGGAAAAGCTGTCTTGTACCATTGGATTTTTCTCCCAAACGAAGGACACTAGAATGAAAATTTTAAAGCCTCCTGTTAGTGCTTCATCTACACGGTATAGCCCTGAATTTTCCAATGCGTAGCTCTTTGCAAAAGAGAGATATTGGCAAGGAAAAGCTGTCTTGTACCTTTGCATTTTTCTCACAAACGAAGGACACTAGAAATAAAATTTTAAAGCCTCCTGTTAGGCCATCATCTACACGGCATAGCCCTGAATTTTCCAATGCGCAGCTCTTTGCAAAAGAGAGATATTGGCAAGGAAAAGCTGTCTTGTACCTTTGCATTTTTCTCCCAAACGAAGGACACTAGAAAGAAAATTTTAAAGCCTCCTGTTAGGCCATCATCTACACGGCATAGCCCTGAATTTTCCAATGCGCAGCTCTTTGCAAAAGAGAGATATTGGCAAGGAAAAGCTGTCTTGTACCATTGGATTTTTCTCCCAAACGAAGGACACTAGAATGAAAATTTTAAAGCCTCCTGTTAGTGCTTCATTTACACGGTATAGCCCTGAATTTTCCAATGCGTAGCTCTTTGCAAGAGAGATATTGGCAAGGAAAAGCTGTCTTGTACCTTTGCATTTTTCTCCCAAACGAAGGACACTAGAAATAAAATTTTAAAGCCTCCTGTTAGGCCATCATCTACACGGCATAGCCCTGAATTTTCCAATGCGCAGCTCTTTGCAAAAGAGAGATATTGGCAAGGAAAAGCTGTCTTGTACCTTTGCATTTTTCTCCCAAACGAAGGACACTAGAAAGAAAATTTTAAAGCCTCCTGTTAGGCCATCATCTACACGGCATAGCCCTGAATTTTCCAATGCGCAGCTCTTTGCAAAAGAGAGATATTGGCAAGGAAAAGCTGTCTTGTACCTTTGCATTTTTCTCCCAAACGAAGGACACTAGAAAGAAAATTTTAAAGCCTCCTGTTAGGCCATCATCTACACGGCATAGCCCTGAATTTTCCAATGCGCAGCTCTTTGCAAAAGAGAGATATTGGCAAGGAAAAGCTGTCTTGTACCATTGGATTTTTCTCCCAAACGAAGGACACTAGAATGAAAATTTTAAAGCCTCCTGTTAGTGCTTTATCTACACGGTATAGCCCTGAATTTTCCAATGCGTAGCTCTTTGCAAAATAGAGATATTGGCAAGGAAAAGCTGTCTTGTACCTTTGCATTTTTCTCCCAAACGAAGGACACTAGAATGAAAATTTTAAAGCCTCCTGTTAGTGCTTCATCTACACGGTATAGCCCTGAATTTTCCAATGCGTAGCTCTTTGCAAAAGAGAGATATTGGCAAGGGAAAGCTGTCTTGTACCTTTGCATTTTTCTCCCAAACGAAGGACACTAGAATGAAAATTTTAAAGCCTCCTGTTAGGGCTTCATCTACATGGCATAGCCCTGAATTTTCCAATGCGCAGCTCTTTGCAAAAGAGAGATATTGGCAAGGAAAAGCTGTCTTGTACCTTTGCATTTTTCTCCCAAACGAAGGACACTAGAAAGAAAATTTTAAAGCCTCCTGTTAGGCCATCATCTACACGGCATAGCCCTGAATTTTCCAATGCGCAGCTCTTTGCAAAAGAGAGATATTGGCAAGGAAAAGCTGTCTTGTACCATTGGATTTTTCTCCCAAACGAAGGACACTAGAATGAAAATTTTAAAGCCTCCTGTTAGTGCTTCATCTACACGGTATAGCCCTGAATTTTCCAATGCGTAGCTCTTTGCAAAAGAGAGATATTGGCAAGGAAAAGCTGTCTTGTACCTTTGCATTTTTCTCCCAAACGAAGGACACAAGAAATAAAATTTTAAAGCCTCCTGTTAGGCCATCATCTACACGGCATAGCCCTGAATTTTCCAATGCGCAGCTCTTTGCAAAAGAGAGATATTGGCAAGGAAAAGCTGTCTTGTACCTTTGCATTTTTCTCCCAAACGAAGGACACTAGAAAGAAAATTTTAAAGCCTCCTGTTAGGCCATCATCTACACGGCATAGCCCTGAATTTTCCAATGCGCAGCTCTTTGCAAAAGAGAGATATTGGCAAGGAAAAGCTGTCTTGTACTTTTGCATTTTTCTCCCAAACGAAGGACACTAGAAAGAAAATTTCAAAGCCTCCTGTTAGGCCATCATCTACACGGCATAGCCCTGAATTTTCCAATGCGCAGCTCTTTGCAAAAGAGAGATATTGGCAAGGAAAAGCTGTCTTGTACCATTGGATTTTTCTCCCAAACGAAGGACACTAGAATGAAAATTTTAAAGCCTCCTGTTAGTGCTTCATCTACACGGTATAGCCCTGAATTTTCCAATGCGTAGCTCTTTGCAAAAGAGAGATATTGGCAAGGAAAAGCTGTCTTGTACCTTTGCATTTTTCTCCCAAACGAAGGACACTAGAAAGAAAATTTTAAAGCCTCCTGTTAGGCCATCATCTACACGGCATAGCCCTGAATTTTCCAATGCGCAGCTCTTTGCAAAAGAGAGATATTGGCAAGGAAAAGCTGTCTTGTACCTTTGCATTTTTCTCCCAAACGAAGGACACTAGAAAGAAAATTTTAAAGCCTCCTGTTAGGCCATCATCTACACGGCATAGCCCTGAATTTTCCAATGCGCAGCTCTTTGCAAAAGAGAGATATTGGCAAGGAAAAGCTGTCTTGTACCTTTGCATTTTTCTCCCAAACGAAGGACACTAGAAAGAAAATTTTAAAGCCTCCTGTTAGGGCTTCAACTACACGGTATAGCCCTGAATTTTCCAATGCGCAGCTCTTTGCAAAAGAGAGATATTGGCAAGGAAAAGCTGTCTTGTACTTTTGCATTTTTCTCCCAAACGAAGGACACTAGAAAGAAAATTTTAAAGCCTCTTGTTAGGCCATCATCTACACGACATAGCCCTGAATTTTCCAATGCGCAGCTCTTTGCAAAAGAGAGATATTGGCAAGGAAAAGCTGTCTTGTACCTTTGCATTTTTCTCCCAAACGAAGGACACTAGAATGAAAATTTTAAAGCCTCCTGTTAGTGCTTCATCTACACGGTATAGCCCTGAATTTTCCAATGCGCAGCTCTTTGCAAAAGAGAGATATTGGCAAGGAAAAGCTGTCTTGTACCTTTGCATTTTTCTCCCAAACGAAGGACACTAGAAAGAAAATTTTAAAGCCTCCTGTTAGGCCATCATCTACACGGCATAGCCCTGAATTTTCCAATACGCAGCTCTTTGCAAAAGAGAGATATTGGCAAGGAAAAGCTGTCTTGTACCTTTGCATTTTTCTCCCAAACGAAGGACACTAGAATGAAAATTTTAAAGCCTCCTGTTAGTGCTTCATCTACACGGTATAGCCCTGAATTTTCCAATGCGCAGCTCTTTGCAAAAGAGAGATATTGGCAAGGAAAAGCTGTCTTGTACCTTTGCATTTTTCTCCCAAACGAAGGACACTAGAAAGAAAATTTTAAAGCCTCCTGTTAGGCCATCATCTACACGGCATAGCCCTGAATTTTCCAATGCGCAGCTCTTTGCAAAAGAGAGATATTGGCAAGGGAAAGCTGTCTTGTACCTTTGCATTTTTCTCCCAAACGAAGGACACTAGAATGAAAAATTTAAAGCCTCCTGTTAGGGCTTCATCTACATGGCATAGCCCTGAATTTTCCAATGCGCAGCTCTTTGCAAAAGAGAGATATTGGCAAGGAAAAGCTGTCTTGTACCTTTGCATTTTTCTCCCAAACGAAGGACACTAGAAAGAAAATTTTAAAGCCTCCTGTTAGGGCTTCATCTACACGGTATAGCCCTGAATTTTCCAATGCGCAGCTCTTTGCAAAAGAGAGATATTGGCAAGGAAAAGCTGTCTTGCACCTTTGCATTTTTATCCCAAACGAAGGACACTAGAAAGAAAATTTTAAAGCCTCCTGTTAGGCCATCATCTACCCGGCATAGCCCTGAATTTTCCAATACGCAGCTCTTTGCAAAAGAGAGATATTGGCAAGGAAAAGCTGTCTTGTACCTTTGCATTTTTCTCCCAAACGAAGGACACTAGAAAGAAAATTTTAAAGCCTCCTGTTAGGCCATCATCTACATGGCATAGCCCTGAATTTTCCAATGCGCAGATCTTTGCAAAAGAGAGATATTGGCAAGGAAAAGCTGTCTTGTACCTTTGCATTTTTCTCCCAAACGAAGGACACTAGAAAGAAAATTTTAAAGCCTCCTGTTAGGCCATCATCTACACGGCATAGCCCTGAATTTTCCAATGCGCAGCTCTTTGCAAAAGAGAGATATTGGCAAGGAAAAGCTGTCTTGTACCATTGGATTTTTCTCCCAAACGAAGGACACTAGAATGAAAATTTTAAAGCCTCCTGTTAGTGCTTCATCTACACGGTATAGCCCTGAATTTTCCAATGCGCAGCTCTTTGCAAAAGAGAGATATTGGCAAGGAAAAGCTGTCTTATACCATTGGATTTTTCTCCCAAACGAAGGACACTAGAATGAGAATTTTAAAGCCTCCTGTTAGTGCTTCATCTACACGGTATAGCCCTGAATTTTCCAATGCGCAGCTCTTTGCAAAAGAGAGATATTGGCAAGGAAAAGCTGTCTTGTACCTTTGCATTTTTCTCCCAAACGAAGGACACTAGAAAGAAAATTTTAAAGCCTCCTGTTAGGCCATCATCTACACGGCATAGCCCTGAATTTTCCAATGCGCAGCTCTTTGCAAAAGAGAGATATTGGCAAGGGAAAGCTGTCTTGTACCTTTGCATTTTTCTCCCAAACGAAGGACACTAGAATGAAAATTTTAAAGCCTCCTGTTAGGGCTTCATCTACATGGCATAGCCCTGAATTTTCCAATGCGCAGCTCTTTGCAAAAGAGAGATATTGGCAAGGAAAAGCTGTCTTGTACCTTTGCATTTTTCTCCCAAACGAAGGACACTAGAAAGAAAATTTTAAAGCCTCCTGTTAGGGCTTCATCTACACGGTATAGCCCTGAATTTTCCAATGCGCAGCTCTTTGCAAAAGAGAGATATTGGCAAGGAAAAGCTGTCTTGCACCTTTGCATTTTTATCCCAAACGAAGGACACTAGAAAGAAAATTTTAAAGCCTCCTGTTAGGCCATCATCTACCCGGCATAGCCCTGAATTTTCCAATACGCAGCTCTTTGCAAAAGAGAGATATTGGCAAGGAAAAGCTGTCTTGTACCTTTGCATTTTTCTCCCAAACGAAGGACACTAGAAAGAAAATTTTAAAGCCTCCTGTTAGGCCATCATCTACATGGCATAGCCCTGAATTTTCCAATGCGCAGCTCTTTGCAAAAGAGAGATATTGGCAAGGAAAAGCTGTCTTGTACCTTTGCATTTTTCTCCCAAACGAAGGACACTAGAAAGAAAATTTTAAAGCCTCCTGTTAGGCCATCATCTACACGGCATAGCCCTGAATTTTCCAATGCGCAGCTCTTTGCAAAAGAGAGATATTGGCAAGGAAAAGCTGTCTTGTACCATTGGATTTTTCTCCCAAACGAAGGACACTAGAATGAAAATTTTAAAGCCTCCTGTTAGTGCTTCATCTACACGGTATAGCCCTGAATTTTCCAATGCGTAGCTCTTTGCAAAAGAGAGATATTGGCAAGGAAAAGCTGTCTTGTACCTTTGCATTTTTCTCACAAACGAAGGACACTAGAAAGAAAATTTTAAAGCCTCCTGTTAGGCCATCATCTACACGGCATAGCCCTGAATTTTCCAATGCGCAGCTCTTTGCAAAAGAGAGATATTGGCAAGGAAAAGCTGTCTTGTACCTTTGCATTTTTCTCCCAAACGAAGGACACTAGAAAGAAATTTTTAAAGCCTCCTGTTAGGCCATCATCTACACGGCATTGCCCTGAATTTTCCAATGCGCAGCTCTTTGCAAAAGAGAGATATTGGCAAGGAAAAGCTGTCTTGTACCTTTGCATTTTTCTCCCAAACGAAGGACACTAGAAAGAAAATTTTAAAGCCTCCTGTTAGGCCATCATCTACACGGCATAGCCCTGAATTTTCCATTGCGCAGCTCTTTGCAAAAGAGAGATATTGGCAAGGAAAAGCTGTCTTGTACCATTGGATTTTTCTCCCAAACGAAGGACACTAGAATGAAAATTTTAAAGCCTCCTGTTAGTGCTTCATCTACACGGTATATCCCTGAATTTTCCAATGCGTAGCTCTTTGCAAAAGAGAGATATTGGCAAGGAAAAGCTGTCTTGTACCTTTGCATTTTTCTCCCAAACGAAGGACACTAGAAAGAAAATTTTAAAGCCTCCTGTTAGGCCATCATCTACACGGCATAGCCCTGAATTTTCCAATGCGCAGCTCTTTGCAAAAGAGAGATATTGGCAAGGAAAAGCTGTCTTGTACCTTTGCATTTTTCTCCCAAACGAAGGACACTAGAAATAAAATTTTAAAGCCTCCTGTTAGGCCATCATCTACACGGCATAGCCCTGAATTTTCCAATGCGCAGCTCTTTGCAAAAGAGAGATATTGGCAAGGAAAAGCTGTCTTGTACCTTTGCATTTTTCTCCCAAACGAAGGACACTAGAAAGAAAATTTTAAAGCCTCCTGTTAGGGCTTCATCTACACGGTATAGCCCTGAATTTTCCAATGCGCAGCTCTTTGCAAAAGAGAGATATTGGCAAGGAAAATCTGTCTTGTACTTTTTCATTTTTCTCCCAAACGAAGGACACTAGAAAGAAAATTTTAAAGCCTCCTGTTAGGCCATCATCTACACGGTATAGCCCTGAATTTTCCAATGCGCAGCTCTTTGCAAAAGAGAGATATTGGCAAGGAAAAGCTGTCTTGCACCTTTGCATTTTTCTCCCAAACGAAGGACACTAGAAAGAAAATTTTAAAGCCTCCTGTTAGGCCATCATCTACCCGGCATAGCCCTGAATTTTCCAATACGCAGCTCTTTGCAAAAGAGAGATATTGGCAAGGAAAAGCTGTCTTGTACCTTTGCATTTTTCTCCCAAACGAAGGACACTAGAAAGAAAATTTTAAAGCCTCCTGTTAGGGCTTCATCTACACGGTATAGCCCTGAATTTTCCAATGCGCAGCTCTTTGCAAAAGAGAGATATTGGCAAGGAAAAGCTGTCTTGTACCTTTGCATTTTTCTCCCAAACGAAGGACACTAGAAAGAAAATTTTAAAGCCTCCTGTTAGGCCATCATCTACATGGCATAGCCCTGAATTTTCCAATGCGCAGCTCTTTGCAAAAGAGAGATATTGGCAAGGAAAAGCTGTCTTGTACCTTTGCATTTTTCTCCCAAACGAAGGACACTAGAAAGAAAATTTTAAAGCCTCCTGTTAGGCCATCATCTACACGGCATAGCCCTGAATTTTCCAATGCGCAGCTCTTTGCAAAAGAGAGATATTGGCAAGGAAAAGCTGTCTTGTACCATTGGATTTTTCTCCCAAACGAAGGACACTAGAATGAAAATTTTAAAGCCTCCTGTTAGTGCTTCATCTACACGGTATAGCCCTGAATTTTCCAATGCGTAGCTCTTTGCAAAAGAGAGATATTGGCAAGGAAAAGCTGTCTTGTACCTTTGCATTTTTCTCCCAAACGAAGGACACAAGAAATAAAATTTTAAAGCCTCCTGTTAGGCCATCATCTACACGGCATAGCCCTGAATTTTCCAATGCGCAGCTCTTTGCAAAAGAGAGATATTGGCAAGGAAAAGCTGTCTTGTACCTTTGCATTTTTCTCCCAAACGAAGGACACTAGAAAGAAAATTTTAAAGCCTCCTGTTAGGCCATCATCTACACGGCATAGCCCTGAATTTTCCAATGCGCAGCTCTTTGCAAAAGAGAGATATTGGCAAGGAAAAGCTGTCTTGTACTTTTGCATTTTTCTCCCAAACGAAGGACACTAGAAAGAAAATTTCAAAGCCTCCTGTTAGGCCATCATCTACACGGCATAGCCCTGAATTTTCCAATGCGCAGCTCT
Organism: Pseudophryne corroboree; assembly: GCF_028390025.1. Classification (NCBI taxonomy): domain Eukaryota; kingdom Metazoa; phylum Chordata; class Amphibia; order Anura; family Myobatrachidae; genus Pseudophryne; species Pseudophryne corroboree. The sequence goes on from NC_086451.1 coordinate 175,875,843, forward strand.
TTGCAAAAGAGAGATATTGGCAAGGAAAAGCTGTCTTGTACCATTGGATTTTTCTCCCAAACGAAGGACACTAGAATGAAAATTTTAAAGCCTCCTGTTAGTGCTTCATCTACACGGTATAGCCCTGAATTTTCCAATGCGTAGCTCTTTGCAAAAGAGAGATATTGGCAAGGAAAAGCTGTCTTGTACCTTTGCATTTTTCTCCCAAACGAAGGACACTAGAAAGAAAATTTTAAAGCCTCCTGTTAGGCCATCATCTACACGGCATAGCCCTGAATTTTCCAATGCGCAGCTCTTTGCAAAAGAGAGATATTGGCAAGGAAAAGCTGTCTTGTACCTTTGCATTTTTCTCCCAAACGAAGGACACTAGAAAGAAAATTTTAAAGCCTCCTGTTAGGCCATCATCTACACGGCATAGCCCTGAATTTTCCAATGCGCAGCTCTTTGCAAAAGAGAGATATTGGCAAGGAAAAGCTGTCTTGTACCTTTGCATTTTTCTCCCAAACGAAGGACACTAGAAAGAAAATTTTAAAGCCTCCTGTTAGGGCTTCAACTACACGGTATAGCCCTGAATTTTCCAATGCGCAGCTCTTTGCAAAAGAGAGATATTGGCAAGGAAAAGCTGTCTTGTACTTTTGCATTTTTCTCCCAAACGAAGGACACTAGAAAGAAAATTTTAAAGCCTCCTGTTAGGCCATCATCTACACGACATAGTCCTGAATTTTCCAATGCGCAGCTCTTTGCAAAAGAGAGATATTGGCAAGGAAAAGCTGTCTTGTACCTTTGCATTTTTCTCCCAAACGAAGGACACTAGAATGAAAATTTTAAAGCCTCCTGTTAGTGCTTCATCTACACGGTATAGCCCTGAATTTTCCAATGCGCAGCTCTTTGCAAAAGAGAGATATTGGCAAGGAAAAGCTGTCTTGTACCTTTGCCTTTTTCTCCCAAACGAAGGACACTAGAAAGAAAATTTTAAAGCCTCCTGTTAGGCCATCATCTACACGGCATAGCCCTGAATTTTCCAATACGCAGCTCTTTGCAAAAGAGAGATATTGGCAAGGAAAAGCTGTCTTGTACCTTTGCATTTTTCTCCCAAACGAAGGACACTAGAATGAAAATTTTAAAGCCTCCTGTTAGGCCATCATCTACACGGCATAGCCCTGAATTTTCCAATGCGCAGCTCTTTGCAAAAGAGAGATATTGGCAAGGAAAAGCTGTCTTGTACCTTTGCATTTTTCTCCCAAACGAAGGACACTAGAAAGAAAATTTTAAAGCCTCCTGTTAGGCCATCATCTACACGGCATAGCCCTGAATTTTCCAATGCGCAGCTCTTTGCAAAAGAGAGATATTGGCAAGGAAAAGCTGTCTTGTACTTTTGCATTTTTCTCCCAAACGAAGGACACTAGAAAGAAAATTTCAAAGCCTCCTGTTAGGCCATCATCTACACGGCATAGCCCTGAATTTTCCAATGCGCAGCTCTTTGCAAAAGAGAGATATTGGCAAGGAAAAGCTTTCTTGTACCATTGGATTTTTCTCCCAAACGAAGGACACTAGAATGAAAATTTTAAAGCCTCCTGTTAGTGCTTCATCTACACGGTATAGCCCTGAATTTTCCAATGCGTAGCTCTTTGCAAAAGAGAGATATTGGCAAGGAAAAGCTGTCTTGTACCTTTGCATTTTTCTCCCAAACGAAGGACACTAGAAAGAAAATTTTAAAGCCTCCTGTTAGGCCATCATCTACACGGCATAGCCCTGAATTTTCCAATGCGCAGCTCTTTGCAAAAGAGAGATATTGGCAAGGAAAAGCTGTCTTGTACCTTTGCATTTTTCTCCCAAACGAAGGACACTAGAAAGAAAATTTTAAAGCCTCCTGTTAGGCCATCATCTACACGGCATAGCCCTGAATTTTCCAATGCGCAGCTCTTTGCAAAAGAGAGATATTGGCAAGGAAAAGCTGTCTTGTACCTTTGCATTTTTCTCCCAAACGAAGGACACTAGAAAGAAAATTTTAAAGCCTCCTGTTAGGGCTTCAACTACACGGTATAGCCCTGAATTTTCCAATGCGCAGCTCTTTGCAAAAGAGAGATATTGGCAAGGAAAAGCTGTCTTGTACTTTTGCATTTTTCTCCCAAACGAAGGACACTAGAAAGAAAATTTTAAAGCCTCCTGTTAGGCCATCATCTACACGACATAGCCCTGAATTTTCCAATGCGCAGCTCTTTGCAAAAGAGAGATATTGGCAAGGAAAAGCTGTCTTGTACCTTTGCATTTTTCTCCCAAACGAAGGACACTAGAATGAAAATTTTAAAGCCTCCTGTTAGTGCTTCATCTACACGGTATAGCCCTGAATTTTCCAATGCGCAGCTCTTTGCAAAAGAGAGATATTGGCAAGGAAAAGCTGTCTTGTACCTTTGCATTTTTCTCCCAAACGAAGGACACTAGAAAGAAAATTTTAAAGCCTCCTGTTAGGCCATCATCTACACGGCATAGCCCTGAATTTTCCAATACGCAGCTCTTTGCAAAAGAGAGATATTGGCAAGGAAAAGCTGTCTTGTACCTTTGCATTTTTCTCCCAAACGAAGGACACTAGAATGAAAATTTTAAAGCCTCCTGTTAGTGCTTCATCTACACGGTATAGCCCTGAATTTTCCAATGCGCAGCTCTTTGCAAAAGAGAGATATTGGCAAGGAAAAGCTGTCTTATACCATTGGATTTTTCTCCCAAACGAAGGACACTAGAATGAGAATTTTAAAGCCTCCTGTTAGTGCTTCATCTACACGGTATAGCCCTGAATTTTCCAATGCGCAGCTCTTTGCAAAAGAGAGATATTGGCAAGGAAAAGCTGTCTTGTACCTTTGCATTTTTCTCCCAAACGAAGGACACTAGAAAGAAAATTTTAAAGCCTCCTGTTAGGCCATCATCTACACGGCATAGCCCTGAATTTTCCAATGCGCAGCTCTTTGCAAAAGAGAGATATTGGCAAGGGAAAGCTGTCTTGTACCTTTGCATTTTTCTCCCAAACGAAGGACACTAGAATGAAAATTTTAAAGCCTCCTGTTAGGGCTTCATCTACATGGCATAGCCCTGAATTTTCCAATGCGCAGCTCTTTGCAAAAGAGAGATATTGGCAAGGAAAAGCTGTCTTGTACCTTTGCATTTTTCTCCCAAACGAAGGACACTAGAAAGAAAATTTTAAAGCCTCCTGTTAGGGCTTCATCTACACGGTATAGCCCTGAATTTTCCAATGCGCAGCTCTTTGCAAAAGAGAGATATTGGCAAGGAAAAGCTGTCTTGCACCTTTGCATTTTTATCCCAAACGAAGGACACTAGAAAGAAAATTTTAAAGCCTCCTGTTAGGCCATCATCTACATGGCATAGCCCTGGATTTTCCAATGCGCAGCTCTTTGCAAAAGAGAGATATTGGCAAGGAAAAGCTGTCTTGTACCTTTGCATTTTTCTCCCAAACGAAGGACACTAGAAAGAAAATTTTAAAGCCTCCTGTTAGGCCATCATCTACACGGCATAGCCCTGAATTTTCCAATGCGCAGCTCTTTGCAAAAGAGAGATATTGGCAAGGAAAAGCTGTCTTGTACCATTGGATTTTTCTCCCAAACGAAGGACACTAGAATGAAAATTTTAAAGCCTCCTGTTAGTGCTTCATCTACACGGTATAGCCCTGAATTTTCCAATGCGTAGCTCTTTGCAAAAGAGAGATATTGGCAAGGAAAAGCTGTCTTGTACCTTTGCATTTTTCTCACAAACGAAGGACACTAGAAAGAAAATTTTAAAGCCTCCTGTTAGGCCATCATCTACACGGCATAGCCCTGAATTTTCCAATGCGCAGCTCTTTGCAAAAGAGAGATATTGGCAAGGAAAAGCTGTCTTGTACCTTTGCATTTTTCTCCCAAACGAAGGACACTAGAAAGAAAATTTTAAAGCCTCCTGTTAGGCCATCATCTACACGGCATAGCCCTGAATTTTCCATTGCGCAGCTCTTTGCAAAAGAGAGATATTGGCAAGGAAAAGCTGTCTTGTACCATTGGATTTTTCTCCCAAACGAAGGACACTAGAATGAAAATTTTAAAGCCTCCTGTTAGTGCTTCATCTACACGGTATATCCCTGAATTTTCCAATGCGTAGCTCTTTGCAAAAGAGAGATATTGGCAAGGAAAAGCTGTCTTGTACCTTTGCATTTTTCTCCCAAACGAAGGACACTAGAAAGAAAATTTTAAAGCCTCCTGTTAGGCCATCATCTACACGGCATAGCCCTGAATTTTCCAATGCGCAGCTCTTTGCAAAAGAGAGATATTGGCAAGGAAAAGCTGTCTTGTACCTTTGCATTTTTCTCCCAAACGAAGGACACTAGAAATAAAATTTTAAAGCCTCCTGTTAGGCCATCATCTACACGGCATAGCCCTGAATTTTCCAATGCGCAGCTCTTTGCAAAAGAGAGATATTGGCAAGGAAAAGCTGTCTTGTACCTTTGCATTTTTCTCCCAAACGAAGGACACTAGAAAGAAAATTTTAAAGCCTCCTGTTAGGGCTTCATCTACACGGTATAGCCCTGAATTTTCCAATGCGCAGCTCTTTGCAAAAGAGAGATATTGGCAAGGAAAATCTGTCTTGTACTTTTTCATTTTTCTCCCAAACGAAGGACACTAGAAAGAAAATTTTAAAGCCTCCTGTTAGGCCATCATCTACACGGTATAGCCCTGAATTTTCCAATGCGCAGCTCTTTGCAAAAGAGAGATATTGGCAAGGAAAAGCTGTCTTGCACCTTTGCATTTTTCTCCCAAACGAAGGACACTAGAAAGAAAATTTTAAAGCCTCCTGTTAGGCCATCATCTACCCGGCATAGCCCTGAATTTTCCAATACGCAGCTCTTTGCAAAAGAGAGATATTGGCAAGGAAAAGCTGTCTTGTACCTTTGCATTTTTCTCCCAAACGAAGGACACTAGAAAGAAAATTTTAAAGCCTCCTGTTAGGGCTTCATCTACACGGTATAGCCCTGAATTTTCCAATGCGCAGCTCTTTGCAAAAGAGAGATATTGGCAAGGAAAAGCTGTCTTGTACCTTTGCATTTTTCTCCCAAACGAAGGACACTAGAAAGAAAATTTTAAAGCCTCCTGTTAGGCCATCATCTACACGGCATAGCCCTGAATTTTCCAATACGCAGCTCTTTGCAAAAGAGAGATATTGGCAAGGAAAAGCTGTCTTGTACCTTTGCATTTTTCTCCCAAACGAAGGACACTAGAATGAAAATTTTAAAGCCTCCTGTTAGGCCATCATCTACACGGCATAGCCCTGAATTTTCCAATGCGCAGCTCTTTGCAAAAGAGAGATATTGGCAAGGAAAAGCTGTCTTGTACCTTTGCATTTTTCTCCCAAACGAAGGACACTAGAAAGAAAATTTTAAAGCCTCCTGTTAGGCCATCATCTACACGGCATAGCCCTGAATTTTCCAATGCGCAGCTCTTTGCAAAAGAGAGATATTGGCAAGGAAAAGCTGTCTTGTACTTTTGCATTTTTCTCCCAAACGAAGGACACTAGAAAGAAAATTTCAAAGCCTCCTGTTAGGCCATCATCTACACGGCATAGCCCTGAATTTTCCAATGCGCAGCTCTTTGCAAAAGAGAGATATTGGCAAGGAAAAGCTTTCTTGTACCATTGGATTTTTCTCCCAAACGAAGGACACTAGAATGAAAATTTTAAAGCCTCCTGTTAGTGCTTCATCTACACGGTATAGCCCTGAATTTTCCAATGCGTAGCTCTTTGCAAAAGAGAGATATTGGCAAGGAAAAGCTGTCTTGTACCTTTGCATTTTTCTCCCAAACGAAGGACACTAGAAAGAAAATTTTAAAGCCTCCTGTTAGGCCATCATCTACACGGCATAGCCCTGAATTTTCCAATGCGCAGCTCTTTGCAAAAGAGAGATATTGGCAAGGAAAAGCTGTCTTGTACCTTTGCATTTTTCTCCCAAACGAAGGACACTAGAAAGAAAATTTTAAAGCCTCCTGTTAGGCCATCATCTACACGGCATAGCCCTGAATTTTCCAATGCGCAGCTCTTTGCAAAAGAGAGATATTGGCAAGGAAAAGCTGTCTTGTACCTTTGCATTTTTCTCCCAAACGAAGGACACTAGAAAGAAAATTTTAAAGCCTCCTGTTAGGGCTTCAACTACACGGTATAGCCCTGAATTTTCCAATGCGCAGCTCTTTGCAAAAGAGAGATATTGGCAAGGAAAAGCTGTCTTGTACTTTTGCATTTTTCTCCCAAACGAAGGACACTAGAAAGAAAATTTTAAAGCCTCCTGTTAGGCCATCATCTACACGACATAGCCCTGAATTTTCCAATGCGCAGCTCTTTGCAAAAGAGAGATATTGGCAAGGAAAAGCTGTCTTGTACCTTTGCATTTTTCTCCCAAACGAAGGACACTAGAATGAAAATTTTAAAGCCTCCTGTTAGTGCTTCATCTACACGGTATAGCCCTGAATTTTCCAATGCGCAGCTCTTTGCAAAAGAGAGATATTGGCAAGGAAAAGCTGTCTTGTACCTTTGCATTTTTCTCCCAAACGAAGGACACTAGAAAGAAAATTTTAAAGCCTCCTGTTAGGCCATCATCTACACGGCATAGCCCTGAATTTTCCAATACGCAGCTCTTTGCAAAAGAGAGATATTGGCAAGGAAAAGCTGTCTTGTACCTTTGCATTTTTCTCCCAAACGAAGGACACTAGAATGAAAATTTTAAAGCCTCCTGTTAGTGCTTCATCTACACGGTATAGCCCTGAATTTTCCAATGCGCAGCTCTTTGCAAAAGAGAGATATTGGCAAGGAAAAGCTGTCTTATACCATTGGATTTTTCTCCCAAACGAAGGACACTAGAATGAGAATTTTAAAGCCTCCTGTTAGTGCTTCATCTACACGGTATAGCCCTGAATTTTCCAATGCGCAGCTCTTTGCAAAAGAGAGATATTGGCAAGGAAAAGCTGTCTTGTACCTTTGCATTTTTCTCCCAAACGAAGGACACTAGAAAGAAAATTTTAAAGCCTCCTGTTAGGCCATCATCTACACGGCATAGCCCTGAATTTTCCAATGCGCAGCTCTTTGCAAAAGAGAGATATTGGCAAGGGAAAGCTGTCTTGTACCTTTGCATTTTTCTCCCAAACGAAGGACACTAGAATGAAAATTTTAAAGCCTCCTGTTAGGGCTTCATCTACATGGCATAGCCCTGAATTTTCCAATGCGCAGCTCTTTGCAAAAGAGAGATATTGGCAAGGAAAAGCTGTCTTGTACCTTTGCATTTTTCTCCCAAACGAAGGACACTAGAAAGAAAATTTTAAAGCCTCCTGTTAGGGCTTCATCTACACGGTATAGCCCTGAATTTTCCAATGCGCAGCTCTTTGCAAAAGAGAGATATTGGCAAGGAAAAGCTGTCTTGCACCTTTGCATTTTTATCCCAAACGAAGGACACTAGAAAGAAAATTTTAAAGCCTCCTGTTAGGCCATCATCTACATGGCATAGCCCTGGATTTTCCAATGCGCAGCTCTTTGCAAAAGAGAGATATTGGCAAGGAAAAGCTGTCTTGTACCTTTGCATTTTTCTCCCAAACGAAGGACACTAGAAAGAAAATTTTAAAGCCTCCTGTTAGGCCATCATCTACACGGCATAGCCCTGAATTTTCCAATGCGCAGCTCTTTGCAAAAGAGAGATATTGGCAAGGAAAAGCTGTCTTGTACCATTGGATTTTTCTCCCAAACGAAGGACACTAGAATGAAAATTTTAAAGCCTCCTGTTAGTGCTTCATCTACACGGTATAGCCCTGAATTTTCCAATGCGTAGCTCTTTGCAAAAGAGAGATATTGGCAAGGAAAAGCTGTCTTGTACCTTTGCATTTTTCTCACAAACGAAGGACACTAGAAAGAAAATTTTAAAGCCTCCTGTTAGGCCATCATCTACACGGCATAGCCCTGAATTTTCCAATGCGCAGCTCTTTGCAAAAGAGAGATATTGGCAAGGAAAAGCTGTCTTGTACCTTTGCATTTTTCTCCCAAACGAAGGACACTAGAAAGAAAATTTTAAAGCCTCCTGTTAGGCCATCATCTACACGGCATAGCCCTGAATTTTCCATTGCGCAGCTCTTTGCAAAAGAGAGATATTGGCAAGGAAAAGCTGTCTTGTACCATTGGATTTTTCTCCCAAACGAAGGACACTAGAATGAAAATTTTAAAGCCTCCTGTTAGTGCTTCATCTACACGGTATATCCCTGAATTTTCCAATGCGTAGCTCTTTGCAAAAGAGAGATATTGGCAAGGAAAAGCTGTCTTGTACCTTTGCATTTTTCTCCCAAACGAAGGACACTAGAAAGAAAATTTTAAAGCCTCCTGTTAGGCCATCATCTACACGGCATAGCCCTGAATTTTCCAATGCGCAGCTCTTTGCAAAAGAGAGATATTGGCAAGGAAAAGCTGTCTTGTACCTTTGCATTTTTCTCCCAAACGAAGGACACTAGAAATAAAATTTTAAAGCCTCCTGTTAGGCCATCATCTACACGGCATAGCCCTGAATTTTCCAATGCGCAGCTCTTTGCAAAAGAGAGATATTGGCAAGGAAAAGCTGTCTTGTACCTTTGCATTTTTCTCCCAAACGAAGGACACTAGAAAGAAAATTTTAAAGCCTCCTGTTAGGGCTTCATCTACACGGTATAGCCCTGAATTTTCCAATGCGCAGCTCTTTGCAAAAGAGAGATATTGGCAAGGAAAATCTGTCTTGTACTTTTTCATTTTTCTCCCAAACGAAGGACACTAGAAAGAAAATTTTAAAGCCTCCTGTTAGGCCATCATCTACACGGTATAGCCCTGAATTTTCCAATGCGCAGCTCTTTGCAAAAGAGAGATATTGGCAAGGAAAAGCTGTCTTGCACCTTTGCATTTTTCTCCCAAACGAAGGACACTAGAAAGAAAATTTTAAAGCCTCCTGTTAGGCCATCATCTACCCGGCATAGCCCTGAATTTTCCAATACGCAGCTCTTTGCAAAAGAGAGATATTGGCAAGGAAAAGCTGTCTTGTACCTTTGCATTTTTCTCCCAAACGAAGGACACTAGAAAGAAAATTTTAAAGCCTCCTGTTAGGGCTTCATCTACACGGTATAGCCCTGAATTTTCCAATGCGCAGCTCTTTGCAAAAGAGAGATATTGGCAAGGAAAAGCTGTCTTGTACCTTTGCATTTTTCTCCCAAACGAAGGACACTAGAAAGAAAATTTTAAAGCCTCCTGTTAGGCCATCATCTACATGGCATAGCCCTGAATTTTCCAATGCGCAGCTCTTTGCAAAAGAGAGATATTGGCAAGGAAAAGCTGTCTTGTACCTTTGCATTTTTCTCCCAAACGAAGGAAACTAGAAAGAAAATTTTAAAGCCTCCTGTTAGGCCATCATCTACACGGCATAGCCCTGAATTTTCCAATGCGCAGCTCTTTGCAAAAGAGAGATATTGGCAAGGAAAAGCTGTCTTGTACCATTGGATTTTTCTCCCAAACGAAGGACACTAGAATGAAAATTTTAAAGCCTCCTGTTAGTGATTTATCTACACGGTATAGCCCTGAATTTTCCAATGCGTAGCTCTTTGCAAAAGAGAGATATTGGCAAGGAAAAGCTGTCTTGTACCTTTGCATTTTTCTCCCAAACGAAGGACACTAGAAATAAAATTTTAAAGCCTCTTGTTAGGCCATCATCTACACGGCATAGCCCTGAATTTTCCAATGCGCAGCTCTTTGCAAAAGAGAGATATTGGCAAGGAAAAGCTGTCTTGTACCTTTGCATTTTTCTCCCAAACGAAGGACACTAGAAAGAAAATTTTAAAGCCTCCTGTTAGGCCATCATCTACACGGCATAGCCCTGAATTTTCCAATGCGCAGCTCTTTGCAAAAGAGAGATATTGGCAAGGAAAAGCTGTCTTGTACCTTTGCATTTTTCTACCAAACGAAGGACACTAGAAATAAAATTTTAAAGCCTCCTGTTAGGCCATCATCTACACGGCATAGCCCTGAATTTTCCAATGCGCAGCTCTTTGCAAAAGAGAGATATTGGCAAGGAAAAGCTGTCTTGTACCTTTGCATTTTTCTCCCAAACGAAGGACACTAGAAAGAAAATTTTAAAGCCTCCTGTTAGGCCATCATCTACACGGCATAGCCCTGAATTTTCCAATGCGCAGCTCTTTGCAAAAGAGAGATATTGGCAAGGAAAAGCTGTCTTGTACCTTTGCATTTTTCTCCCAAACGAAGGACACTAGAAATAAAATTTTAAAGCCTCCTGTTAGGCCATCATCTACACGGCATAGCCCTGAATTTTCCAATGCGCAGCTCTTTGCAAAAGAGAGATATTGGCAAGGAAAAGCTGTCTTGTACCTTTGCATTTTTCTCCCAAACGAAGGACACTAGAAAGAAAATTTTAAAGCCTCCTGTTAGGGCTTCATCTACACGGTATAGCCCTGAATTTTCCATTGCGCAGCTCTTTGCAAAAGAGAGATATTGGCAAGGAAAATCTGTCTTGTACTTTTTCATTTTTCTCCCAAACGAAGGACACTAGAAAGAAAATTTTAAAGCCTCCTGTTAGGCCATCATCTACACGGTATAGCCCTGAATTTTCCAATGCGCAGCTCTTTGCAAAAGAGAGATATTGGCAAGGAAAAGCTGTCTTGCACCTTTGCATTTTTCTCCCAAACGAAGGACACTAGAAAGAAAATTTTAAAGCCTCCTGTTAGGCCATCATCTACCCGGCATAGCCCTGAATTTTCCAATACGCAGCTCTTTGCAAAAGAGAGATATTGGCAAGGAAAAGCTGTCTTGTACCATTGGATTTTTCTCCCAAACGAAGGACACTAGAATGAAAATTTTAAAGCCTCCTGTTAGTGCTTCATCTACACGGCATAGCCCTGAATTTTCCAATGCGCAGCTCTTTGCAAAAGAGAGATATTGGCAAGGAAAAGCTGTCTTGTACCTTTGCATTTTTCTCCCAAACGAAGGACACTAGAAAGAAAATTTTAAAGCCTCCTGTTAGGCCATCATCTACACGGCATAGCCCTGAATTTTCCATTGCGCAGCTCTTTGCAAAAGAGAGATATTGGCAAGGAAAAGCTGTCTTGTACCATTGGATTTTTCTCCCAAACGAAGGACACTAGAATGAAAATTTTAAAGCCTCCTGTTAGTGCTTCATCTACACGGTATATCCCTGAATTTTCCAATGCGTAGCTCTTTGCAAAAGAGAGATATTGGCAAGGAAAAGCTGTCTTGTACCTTTGCATTTTTCTCCCAAACGAAGGACACTAGAAAGAAAATTTTAAAGCCTCCTGTTAGGCCATCATCTACACGGCATAGCCCTGAATTTTCCAATGCGCAGCTCTTTGCAAAAGAGAGATATTGGCAAGGAAAAGCTGTCTTGTACCTTTGCATTTTTCTCCCAAACGAAGGACACTAGAAATAAAATTTTAAAGCCTCCTGTTAGGCCATCATCTACACGGCATAGCCCTGAATTTTCCAATGCGCAGCTCTTTGCAAAAGAGAGATATTGGCAAGGAAAAGCTGTCTTGTACCTTTGCATTTTTCTCCCAAACGAAGGACACTAGAAAGAAAATTTTAAAGCCTCCTGTTAGGGCTTCATCTACACGGTATAGCCCTGAATTTTCCAATGCGCAGCTCTTTGCAAAAGAGAGATATTGGCAAGGAAAATCTGTCTTGTACTTTTTCATTTTTCTCCCAAACGAAGGACACTAGAAAGAAAATTTTAAAGCCTCCTGTTAGGCCATCATCTACACGGTATAGCCCTGAATTTTCCAATGCGCAGCTCTTTGCAAAAGAGAGATATTGGCAAGGAAAAGCTGTCTTGCACCTTTGCATTTTTCTCCCAAACGAAGGACACTAGAAAGAAAATTTTAAAGCCTCCTGTTAGGCCATCATCTACCCGGCATAGCCCTGAATTTTCCAATACGCAGCTCTTTGCAAAAGAGAGATATTGGCAAGGAAAAGCTGTCTTGTACCTTTGCATTTTTCTCCCAAACGAAGGACACTAGAAAGAAAATTTTAAAGCCTCCTGTTAGGGCTTCATCTACACGGTATAGCCCTGAATTTTCCAATGCGCAGCTCTTTGCAAAAGAGAGATATTGGCAAGGAAAAGCTGTCTTGTAACTTTGCATTTTTCTCCCAAACGAAGGACACTAGAAAGAACATTTTAAAGCCTCCTGTTAGGCCATCATCTACATGGCATAGCCCTGAATTTTCCAATGCGCAGCTCTTTGCAAAAGAGAGATATTGGCAAGGAAAAGCTGTCTTGTACCTTTGCATTTTTCTCCCAAACGAAGGAAACTAGAAAGAAAATTTTAAAGCCTCCTGTTAGGCCATCATCTACACGGCATAGCCCTGAATTTTCCAATGCGCAGCTCTTTGCAAAAGAGAGATATTGGCAAGGAAAAGCTGTCTTGTACCATTGGATTTTTCTCCCAAACGAAGGACACTAGAATGAAAATTTTAAAGCCTCCTGTTAGTGATTTATCTACACGGTATAGCCCTGAATTTTCCAATGCGTAGCTCTTTGCAAAAGAGAGATATTGGCAAGGAAAAGCTGTCTTGTACCTTTGCATTTTTCTCCCAAACGAAGGACACTAGAAATAAAATTTTAAAGCCTCTTGTTAGGCCATCATCTACACGGCATAGCCCTGAATTTTCCAATGCGCAGCTCTTTGCAAAAGAGAGATATTGGCAAGGAAAAGCTGTCTTGTACCTTTGCATTTTTCTCCCAAACGAAGGACACTAGAAAGAAAATTTTAAAGCCTCCTGTTAGGCCATCATCTACACGGCATAGCCCTGAATTTTCCAATGCGCAGCTCTTTGCAAAAGAGAGATATTGGCAAGGAAAAGCTGTCTTGTACCTTTGCATTTTTCTACCAAACGAAGGACACTAGAAATAAAATTTTAAAGCCTCCTGTTAGGCCATCATCTACACGGCATAGCCCTGAATTTTCCAATGCGCAGCTCTTTGCAAAAGAGAGATATTGGCAAGGAAAAGCTGTCTTGTACCTTTGCATTTTTCTCCCAAACGAAGGACACTAGAAAGAAAATTTTAAAGCCTCCTGTTAGGCCATCATCTACACGGCATAGCCCTGAATTTTCCAATGCGCAGCTCTTTGCAAAAGAGAGATATTGGCAAGGAAAAGCTGTCTTGTACCTTTGCATTTTTCTCCCAAACGAAGGACACTAGAAATAAAATTTTAAAGCCTCCTGTTAGGCCATCATCTACACGGCATAGCCCTGAATTTTCCAATGCGCAGCTCTTTGCAAAAGAGAGATATTGGCAAGGAAAAGCTGTCTTGTACCTTTGCATTTTTCTCCCAAACGAAGGACACTAGAAAGAAAATTTTAAAGCCTCCTGTTAGGGCTTCATCTACACGGTATAGCCCTGAATTTTCCAATGCGCAGCTCTTTGCAAAAGAGAGATATTGGCAAGGAAAATCTGTCTTGTACTTTTTCATTTTTCTCCCAAACGAAGGACACTAGAAAGAAAATTTTAAAGCCTCCTGTTAGGCCATCATCTACACGGTATAGCCCTGAATTTTCCAATGCGCAGCTCTTTGCAAAAGAGAGATATTGGCAAGGAAAAGCTGTCTTGCACCTTTGCATTTTTCTCCCAAACGAAGGACACTAGAAAGAAAATTTTAAAGCCTCCTGTTAGGCCATCATCTACCCGGCATAGCCCTGAATTTTCCAATACGCAGCTCTTTGCAAAAGAGAGATATTGGCAAGGAAAAGCTGTCTTGTACCTTTGCATTTTTCTCCCAAACGAAGGACACTAGAAAGAAAATTTTAAAGCCTCCTGTTAGGGCTTCATCTACACGGTATAGCCCTGAATTTTCCAATGCGCAGCTCTTTGCAAAAGAGAGATATTGGCAAGGAAAAGCTGTCTTGTACCTTTGCATTTTTCTCCCAAACGAAGGACACTAGAAAGAAAATTTTAAAGCCTCCTGTTAGGCCATCATCTACATGGCATAGCCCTGAATTTTCCAATGCGCAGCTCTTTGCAAAAGAGAGATATTGGCAAGGAAAAGCTGTCTTGTACCTTTGCATTTTTCTCCCAAACGAAGGACACTAGAAAGAAAATTTTAAAGCCTCCTGTTAGGCCATCATCTACACGGCATAGCCCTGAATTTTCCAATGCGCAGCTCTTTGCAAAAGAGAGATATTGGCAAGGAAAAGCTGTCTTGTACCATTGGATTTTTCTCCCAAACGAAGGACACTAGAATGAAAATTTTAATGCCTCCTGTTAGTGATTTATCTACACGGTATAGCCCTGAATTTTCCAATGCGTAGCTCTTTGCAAAAGAGAGATATTGGCAAGGAAAAGCTGTCTTGTACCTTTGCATTTTTCTCCCAAACGAAGGACACTAGAAATAAAATTTTAAAGCCTCCTGTTAGGCCATCATCTACACGGCATAGCCCTGAATTTTCCAATGCGCAGCTCTTTGCAAAAGAGAGATATTGGCAAGGAAAAGCTGTCTTGTACCATTGGATTTTTCTCCCAAACGAAGGACACTAGAAAGAAAATTTTAAAGCCTCCTGTTAGGCCATCATCTACACGGCATAGCCCTGAATTTTCCAATGCGCAGCTCTTTGCAAAAGAGAGATATTGGCAAGGAAAAGCTGTCTTGTACCTTTGCATTTTTCTCCCAAACGAAGGACACTAGAAAGAAAATTTTAAAGCCTCCTGTTAGGCCATCATCTACACGGCATAGCCCTGAATTTTCCAATGCGCAGCTCTTTGCAAAAGAGAGATATTGGCAAGGAAAAGCTGTCTTGTACCTTTGCATTTTTCTCCCAAACGAAGGACACTAGAAATAAAATTTTAAAGCCTCCTGTTAGGCCATCATCTACACGGCATAGCCCTGAATTTTCCAATGCGCAGCTCTTTGCAAAAGAGAGATATTGGCAAGGAAAAGCTGTCTTGTACCTTTGCATTTTTCTCCCAAACGAAGGACACTAGAAAGAAAATTTTAAAGCCTCCTGTTAGGGCTTCATCTACACGGTATAGCCCTGAATTTTCCAATGCGCAGCTCTTTGCAAAAGAGAGATATTGGCAAGGAAAATCTGTCTTGTACTTTTTCATTTTTCTCCCAAACGAAGGACACTAGAAAGAAAATTTTAAAGCCTCCTGTTAGGCCATCATCTACACGGTATAGCCCTGAATTTTCCAATGCGCAGCTCTTTGCAAAAGAGAGATATTGGCAAGGAAAAGCTGTCTTGCACCTTTGCATTTTTCTCCCAAACGAAGGACACTAGAAAGAAAATTTTAAAGCCTCCTGTTAGGCCATCATCTACCCGGCATAGCCCTGAATTTTCCAATACGCAGCTCTTTGCAAAAGAGAGATATTGGCAAGGAAAAGCTGTCTTGTACCTTTGCATTTTTCTCCCAAACGAAGGACACTAGAAATAAAATTTTAAAGCCTCCTGTTAGGCCATCATCTACACGGCATAGCCCTGAATTTTCCAATGCGCAGCTCTTTGCAAAAGAGAGATATTGGCAAGGAAAAGCTGTCTTGTACCTTTGCATTTTTCTCCCAAACGAAGGACACTAGAAAGAAAATTTTAAAGCCTCCTGTTAGGGCTTCATCTACACGGTATAGCCCTGAATTTTCCAATGCGCAGCTCTTTGCAAAAGAGAGATATTGGCAAGGAAAATCTGTCTTGTACTTTTTCATTTTTCTCCCAAACGAAGGACACTAGAAAGAAAATTTTAAAGCCTCCTGTTAGGCCATCATCTACACGGTATAGCCCTGAATTTTCCAATGCGCAGCTCTTTGCAAAAGAGAGATATTGGCAAGGAAAAGCTGTCTTGCACCTTTGCATTTTTCTCCCAAACGAAGGACACTAGAAAGAAAATTTTAAAGCCTCCTGTTAGGCCATCATCTACCCGGCATAGCCCTGAATTTTCCAATACGCAGCTCTTTGCAAAAGAGAGATATTGGCAAGGAAAAGCTGTCTTGTACCTTTGCATTTTTCTCCCAAACGAAGGACACTAGAAAGAAAATTTTAAAGCCTCCTGTTAGGCCATCATCTACCCGGCATAGCCCTGAATTTTCCAATACGCAGCTCTTTGCAAAAGAGAGATATTGGCAAGGAAAAGCTGTCTTGTACCTTTGCATTTTTCTCCCAAACGAAGGACACTAGAAAGAAAATTTTAAAGCCTCCTGTTAGGCCATCATCTACATGGCATAGCCCTGAATTTTCCAATGCGCAGCTCTTTGCAAAAGAGAGATATTGGCAAGGAAAAGCTGTCTTGTACCTTTGCATTTTTCTCCCAAACGAAGGACACTAGAAAGAAAATTTTAAAGCCTCCTGTTAGGCCATCATCTACACGGCATAGCCCTGAATTTTCCAATGCGCAGCTCTTTGCAAAAGAGAGATATTGGCAAGGAAAAGCTGTCTTGTACCATTGGATTTTTCTCCCAAACGAAGGACACTAGAATGAAAATTTTAAAGCCTCCTGTTAGTGATTTATCTACACGGTATAGCCCTGAATTTTCCAATGCGTAGCTCTTTGCAAAAGAGAGATATTGGCAAGGAAAAGCTGTCTTGTACCTTTGCATTTTTCTCCCAAACGAAGGACACTAGAAATAAAATTTTAAAGCCTCTTGTTAGGCCATCATCTACACGGCATAGCCCTGAATTTTCCAATGCGCAGCTCTTTGCAAAAGAGAGATATTGGCAAGGAAAAGCTGTCTTGTACCTTTGCATTTTTCTCCCAAACGAAGGACACTAGAAAGAAAATTTTAAAGCCTCTTGTTAGGCCATCATCTACACGGCATAGCCCTGAATTTTCCAATGCGCAGCTCTTTGCAAAAGAGAGATATTGGCAAGGAAAAGCTGTCTTGTACCATTGGATTTTTCTCCCAAACGAAGGACACTAGAATGAAAATTTTAAAGCCTCCTGTTAGTGATTTATCTACACGGTATAGCCCTGAATTTTCCAATGCGTAGCTCTTTGCAAAAGAGAGATATTGGCAAGGAAAAGCTGTCTTGTACCTTTGCATTTTTCTCCCAAACGAAGGACACTAGAAAGAAAATTTTAAAGCCTCCTGTTAGGCCATCATCTACACGGCATAGCCCTGAATTTTCCAATGCGCAGCTCTTTGCAAAAGAGAGATATTGGCAAGGAAAAGCTGTCTTGTACCATTGGATTTTTCTCCCAAACGAAGGACACTAGAATGAAAATTTTAAAGCCTCCTGTTAGTGCTTCATCTACACGGTATAGCCCTGAATTTTCCAATGCGTAGCTCTTTGCAAAAGAGAGATATTGGCAAGGAAAAGCTGTCTTGTACCTTTGCATTTTTCTCCCAAACGAAGGACACTAGAAAGAAAATTTTAAAGCCTCCTGTTAGGCCATCATCTACACGGCATAGCCCTGAATTTTCCAATGCGCAGCTCTTTGCAAAAGAGAGATATTGGCAAGGAAAAGCTGTCTTGTACCATTGGATTTTTCTCCCAAACGAAGGACACTAGAATGAAAATTTTAAAGCCTCCTGTTAGTGCTTCATCTACACGGTATAGCCCTGAATTTTCCAATGCGTAGCTCTTTGCAAAAGAGAGATATTGGCAAGGAAAAGCTGTCTTGTACCTTTGCATTTTTCTCCCAAACGAAGGACACTAGAATGAAAATTTTAAAGCCTCCTGTTAGTGCTTCATCTACACGGTATAGCCCTGAATTTTCCAATGCGCAGCTCTTTGCAAAAGAGAGATATTGGCAAGGAAAAGCAGTCTTGTACCTTTGCATTTTTCTCCCAAACGAAGGACACTAGAAAGAAAATGTTAAAGCCTCCTGTTAGGCCATCATCTACACGGCATAGCCCTGAATTTTCCAATACGCAGCTCTTTGCAAAAGAGAGATATTGGCAAGGAAAAGCTGTCTTGTACCTTTGCATTTTTCTCCCAAACGAAGGACACTAGAATGAAAATTTTAAAGCCTTCTGTTAGGGCTTCATCTACACGGTATAGCCCTGAATTTTCCAATGCGCAGCTCTTTGCAAAAGAGAGATATTGGCAAGGAAAAGCTGTCTTGCACCTTTGCATTTTTCTCCCAAACGAAGGACACTAGAAAGAAAATTTTAAAGCCTCCTGTTAGGCCATCATCTACCCGGCATAGCCCTGAATTTTCCAATACGCAGCTCTTTGCAAAAGAGAGATATTGGCAAGGAAAAGCTGTCTTGTACCTTTGCATTTTTCTCCCAAACGAAGGACACTAGAAAGAAAATTTTAAAGCCTCCTGTTAGGCCATCATCTACACGGCATAGCCCTGAATTTTCCAATGCGCAGCTCTTTGCAAAAGAGAGATATTGGCAAGGAAAAGCTGTCTTGTACCTTTGCATTTTTCTCCCAAACGAAGGACACTAGAAAGAAAATTTTAAAGCCTCCTGTTAGGGCTTCATCTACACGGTATAGCCCTGCATTTTCCAATGCGCAGCTCTTTGCAAAAGAGAGATATTGGCAAGGAAAATCTGTCTTGTACTTTTGCATTTTTCTCCCAAAAGAAGGACACTAGAAAGAAAATTTTAAAGCCTCCTGTTAGGCCATCATCTACACGGCATAGCCCTGAATTTTCCAATGCGCAGCTCTTAGCAAAAGAGAGATATTGGCAAGGAAAAGCTGTCTTGTACCTTTGCATTTTTCTCCCAAACGAAGGACACTAGAAAGAAAATTTTAAAGCCTCCTGTTAGGCCATCATCTACACGGCATAGCCCTGAATTTTCCAATGCGCAGCTTTGTGCAAAAGAGAGATATTGGCAAGGAAAAGCTGTCTTGTACCATTGGATTTTTCTCCCAAACGAAGGACACTAGAATGAAAATTTTAAAGCCTCCTGTTAGGCCATCATCTACACGGCATAGCCCTGAATTTTCCAATGCGCAGCTCTTTGCAAAAGAGAGATATTGGCAAGGAAAAGCTGTCTTGTACCTTTGCATTTTTCTCCCAAACGAAGGACACTAGAAAGAAAATGTTAAAGCCTCCTGTTAGGCCATCATCTACACGGCATAGCCCTGAATTTTCCAATGCGCAGCTCTTTGCAAAAGAGAGATATTGGCAAGGAAAAGCAGTCTTGTACCTTTGCATTTTTCTCCCAAACGAAGGACACTAGAAAGAAAATGTTAAAGCCTCCTGTTAGGCCATCATCTACACGGCATAGCCCTGAATTTTCCAATACGCAGCTCTTTGCAAAAGAGAGATATTGGCAAGGAAAAGCTGTCTTGTACCTTTGCATTTTTCTCCCAAACGAAGGACACTAGAATGAAAATTTTAAAGCCTCCTGTTAGGCCATCATCTACACGGTATAGCCCTGAATTTTCCAATGCGCAGCTCTTTGCAAAAGAGAGATATTGGCAAGGAAAAGCTGTCTTGCACCTTTGCATTTTTCTCCCAAACGAAGGACACTAGAAAGAAAATTTTAAAGCCTCCTGTTAGGCCATCATCTACCCGGCATAGCCCTGAATTTTCCAATACGCAGCTCTTTGCAAAAGAGAGATATTGGCAAGGAAAATCTGTCTTGTACTTTTGCATTTTTCTCCCAAAAGAAGGACACTAGAAAGAAAATTTTAAAGCCTCCTGTTAGGCCATCATCTACACGGCATAGCCCTGAATTTTCCAATGCGCAGCTCTTAGCAAAAGAGAGATATTGGCAAGGAAAAGCTGTCTTGTACCTTTGCATTTTTCTCCCAAACGAAGGACACTAGAAAGAAAATTTTAAAGCCTCCTGTTAGGCCATCATCTACACGGCATAGCCCTGAATTTTCCAATGCGCAGCTTTGTGCAAAAGAGAGATATTGGCAAGGAAAAGCTGTCTTGTACCATTGGATTTTTCTCCCAAACGAAGGACACTAGAATGAAAATTTTAAAGCCTCCTGTTAGGCCATCATCTACACGGCATAGCCCTGAATTTTCCAATGCGCAGCTCTTTGCAAAAGAGAGATATTGGCAAGGAAAAGCTGTCTTGTACCTTTGCATTTTTCTCCCAAACGAAGGACACTAGAAAGAAAATTTTAAAGCCTCCTGTTAGGCCATCATCTACACGGCATAGCCCTGAATTTTCCAATGCGCAGCTCTTTGCAAAAGAGAGATATTGGCAAGGAAAAGCTGTCTTGTACCTGTGCATTTTTCTCCCAAACGAAGGACACTAGAAAGAAAATTTTAAAGCCTCCTGTTAGGCCATCATCTACACGGCATAGCCCTGAATTTTCCAATGCGCAGCTCTTTGCAAAAGAGAGATATTGGCAAGGAAAAGCTGTCTTGTACCTTTGCATTTTTCTCCCAAACGAAGGACACTAGAAAGAAAATTTTAAAGCCTCCTGTTAGGCCATCATCTACACGGCATAGCCCTGAATTTTCCAATGCGCAGCTCTTTGCAAAAGAGAGATATTGGCAAGGAAAAGCTGTCTTGTACCTTTGCATTTTTCTCCCAAACGAAGGACACTAGAAAGAAAATTTTAAAGCCTCCTGTTAGGCCATCATCTACACGGCATAGCCCTGAATTTTCCAATGCGCAGCTCTTTGCAAAAGAGAGATATTGGCAAGGAAAAGCTGTCTTGTACCTTTGCATTTTTCTCCCAAACGAAGGACACTAGAAAGAAAATTTTAAAGCCTCCTGTTAGGCCATCATCTACACGGCATAGCCCTGAATTTTCCAATGCGCAGCTCTTTGCAAAAGAGAGATATTAGCAAGGAAAAGCTGTCTTGTACCTTTGCATTTTTCTCCCAAACGAAGGACTCTAGAAAGAAAATTTTAAAGCCTCCTGTTAGGCCATCATCTACACGGCATAGCCCTGAATTTTCCAATGCGCAGCTCTTTGCAAAAGAGAGATATTGGCAAGGAAAAGCTGTCTTGTACCTTTGCATTTTTCTCCCAAACGAAGGACACTAGAAAGAAAATTTTAAAGCCTCCTGTTAGGCCATCATCTACACGGCATAGCCCTGAATTTTCCAATGCGCAGCTCTTTGCAAAAGAGAGATATTGGCAAGGAAAAGCTGTCTTGTACCTGTGCATTTTTCTCCCAAACGAAGGACACTAGAAAGAAAATTTTAAAGCCTCCTGTTAGGCCATCATCTACACGGCATAGCCCTGAATTTTCCAATGCGCAGCTCTTTGCAAAAGAGAGATATTGGCAAGGAAAAGCTGTCTTGTACCTTTGCATTTTTCTCCCAAACGAAGGACACTAGAAAGAAAATTTTAAAGCCTCCTGTTAGGCCATCATCTACACGGCATAGCCCTGAATTTTCCAATGCGCAGCTTTGTGCAAAAGAGAGATATTGGCAAGGAAAAGCTGTCTTGTACCATTGGATTTTTCTCCCAAACGAAGGACACTAGAATGAAAATTTTAAAGCCTGCTGTTAGGCCATCATCTACACGGCATAGCCCTGAATTTTCCAATGCGCAGCTCTTTGCAAAAGAGAGATTTTGGCAAGGAAAAGCTGTCTTGTACCTTTGCATTTTTCTCCCAAACGAAGGACACTAGAAAGAAAATTTTAAAGCCTCCTGTTAGGCCATCATCTACACGGCATAGCCCTGAATTTTCCAATGCACAGCTCTTTGCAAAAGAGAGATATTGGCAAGGAAAAGCTGTCTTGTACCTTTGCATTTTTCTCCCAAACGAAGGACACTAGAAAGAAAATTTTAAAGCCTCCTGTTAGGCCATCATCTACACGGCATAGCCCTGAATTTTCCAATGCGCAGCTCTTTGCAAAAGAGAGATATTGGCAAGGAAAAGCTGTCTTGTACCTTTGCATTTTTCTCCCAAACGAAGGACACTAGAAAGAAAATTTTAAAGCCTCCTGTTAGGCCATCATCTACACGGCATAGCCCTGAATTTTCCAATGCGCAGCTCTTTGCAAAAGAGAGATATTGGCAAGGAAAAGCTGTCTTGTACCTTTGCATTTTTCTCCCAAACGAAGGACACTAGAAAGAAAATTTTAAAGCCTCCTGTTAGGCCATCATCTACACGGCATAGCCCTGAATTTTCCAATGCGCAGCTCTTTGCAAAAGAGAGATATTAGCAAGGAAAAGCTGTCTTGTACCTTTGCATTTTTCTCCCAAACGAAGGACACTAGAAAGAAAATTTTAAAGCCTCCTGTTAGGCCATCATCTACACGGCATAGCCCTGAATTTTCCAATGCGCAACTTTGTGCAAAAGAGAGATATTGGCAAGGAAAAGCTGTCTTGTACCTTTGCATTTTTCTCCCAAACGAAGGACACTAGAAAGAAAATTTTAAAGCCTCCTGTTAGGCCATCATCTACACGGCATAGCCCTGAATTTTCCAATGCGCAGCTCTTTGCAAAAGAGAGATATTGGCAAGGTAAAGCTGTCTTGTACCTTTGCATTTTTCTACCAAACGAAGGACACTAGAAAGAAAATTTTAAAGCCTCCTGTTAGGCCATCATCTACACGGCATAGCCCTGAATTTTCCAATGCGCAGCTTTGTGCAAAAGAGAGATATTGGCAAGGAAAAGCTGTCTTGTACCATTGGATTTTTCTCCCAAACGAAGGACACTAGAATGAAAATTTTAAAGCCTCCTGTTAGGCCATCATCTACACGGCATAGCCCTGAATTTTCCAATGCACAGCTCTTTGCAAAAGAGAGATATTGGCAAGGAAAAGCTGTCTTGTACCTTTGCATTTTTCTCCCAAACGAAGGACACTAGAAAGAAAATTTTAAAGCCTCCTGTTAGGCCATCATCTACACGGCATAGCCCTGAATTTTCCAATGCGCAGCTCTTTGCAAAAGAGAGATATTGGCAAGGAAAAGTTGTCTTGTACCTTTGCATTTTTCTCCCAAACGAAGGACACTAGAAAGAAAATTTTAAAGCCTCCTGTTAGGCCATCATCTACACGGCATAGCCCTGAATTTTCCAATGCGCAGCTCTTTGCAAAAGAGAGATATTGGCAAGGAAAAGCTGTCTTGTACCTTTGCATTTTTCTCCAAACGAAGGACACTAGAATAAAAATTTTAAAGCCTCCTGTTAGTGCTTCATCTACACGTTATAGCCCTGAATTTTCCAATGCCTATCTCTTTGCAAAAGAGAGATATCGGCAAGGAAAAGCTGTATTGTACCTTTGCATTTTTCTCCCAAACGAAAGACACTAGAATGAAAATTTTAAAGCCTCCTGTTAGTGCTTCATCTACACGTTATAGCCCTGAATTTTCCAATGCCTATCTCTTTGCAAAAGAGAGATATCGGCAAGGAAAAGCTGCATTGTACCTTTGCATTTTTCTCCCAAACGAAAGACACTAGAATGAAAATTTTAAAGCCTCCTGTTAGTGCTTCATCTATACGTTATAGCCCTGAATTTTCCAATGCCTATCTCTTTACAAAAGAGAGATATCGGCAAGGAAAAGCTGCATTGTACCTTTGCATTTTTCTCCCAAACGAAGGACACTAGAATGAAAATTTTAAAGCCTCCTGTTAGTGCTTCATCTACCCGTTATAGCCCTGAATTTTCTAATGCCTATCTCTTTGCAAAAGAGAGATATCGGCAAGGAAAAGCTATATTGTACCTTTGCATTTTTCTCCCAAACGAAGGACACTAGAATTAAAATTTTAAAGCCTCCTGTTAGTGCTTCATCTACACGTTATAGCCCTGAATTTTCCAATGCCTATCTCTTTGCAAAAGAGAGATATCGGCAAGGAAAAGCTATATTGTACCTTGGCATTTTTCTCCCAAACGAAGGACACTAGAATGAAAATTTTAAAGCCTCCTGTTAGTGCTTCATCTACACGTTATAGCCCTGAATTTTCCAATGCCTATCTCTTTGCAAAAGAGAGATATCGGCAAGGAAAAGCTGTATTGTACCTTTGCATTTTTCTCCCGAACGAAAGACACTAGTATGAAAATTTTAAAGCCTCCTGTTAGTGCTTCATCTACACGTTATAGCCCTGAATTTTCCAATGCCTATCTCTTTGCAAAAGAGAGATATCGGCAAGGAAAAGCTGTATTGTACCTTTGCATTTTTCTCCCAAACGAAAGACACTAGAATGAAAATTTTAAAGCCTTCTGTTAGTGCTTCATCTACACTTTATAGCCCTGAATTTTCCAATGCCTATCTCTTTGCAAAAGAGAGATATCGGCAAGGAAAAGCTGCATTGTACCTTTGCATTTTTCTCCCAAACGAAAGACACTAGAATGAAAATTTTAAAGCCTCCTGTTAGTGCTTCATCTACACGTTATAGCCCTGAATTTTCCAATGCCTATCTCTTTGCAAAAGAGAGATATCGGCAAGGAAAAGCTGCATTGTACCTTTGCATTTTTCTCCCAAACGAAGGACACTAGAATGAAAATTTTAAAGCCTCCTGTTAGTGCTTCATCTACACGTTATAGCCCTGAATTTTCTAATGCCTATCTCTTTGCAAAAGAGAGATATCGGCAAGGAAAAGCTATATTGTACCTTTGCATTTTTCTCCCAAACGAAGGACACTAGAATGAAAATTTTAAAGCCTCCTGTTAGTGCTTCATCTACACGTTATAGCCCTGAATTTTCCAATGCCTATCTCTTTGCAAAAGAGAGATATCGGCAAGGAAAAGCTGCATTGTACCTTGGCATTTTTCTCCCAAACGAAGGATACTAGAATGAAAATTTTAAAGCCTCCTGTTAGTGCTTCATCTACACGTTATAGCCCTGAATTTTCCAATGCCTATCTCTTTGCAAAAGAGAGATATCGGCAAGGAAAAGCTGCATTGTACCTTTGCATTTTTCTCCCAAACGAAGGACACTAGAATGAAAATGTTAAAGCCTCCTGTTAGTGCTTCATCTACACGTTATAGCCCTGAATTTTCCAATGCCTATCTCTTTGCAAAAGAGAGATATCGGCAAGGAAAAGCTGCATTGTACCTTGGCATTTTTCTCCCAAACGAAGGACACTAGAATGAAAATTTTAAAGCCTCCTATTAGTGCTTCATCTACACGTTATAGCCCTGAATTTTCCAATGCCTATCTCTTTGCAAAAGAGAGATATCGGCAAGGAAAAGCTGCATTGTACCTGTGCATTTTTCTCCCAAACGAAGGACACTAGAATGAAAATTTTAAAGCCTCCTGTTAGTGCTTCATCTACACGGTATAGCCCTGAATTTTCCAATGCCTATCTCTTTGCAAAAGAGAGATATTGGCAAGGAAAAGCTGTATTGAACCTTTGCATTTTTCTCCCAAACGAAGGACACTAGAATGAAAATTTTAAAGCCTCCTGTTAGTGCTTCATCTACACGTTATAGCCCTGAATTTTCCAATGCCTATCTCTTTGCAAAAGAGAGATATCGGCAAGGAAAAGCTGCATTGTACCTTTGCATTTTTCTCCCAAACGAAAGACACTAGAATGAAAATTTTAAAGCCTCCTGTTAGTGCTTCATCTACACGTTATAGCCCTGAATTTTCCAATGCCTATCTCTTTGCAAAAGAGAGATATCGGCAAGGAAAAGCTGCATTGTACCTTTGCATTTTTCTCCCAAACGAAGGACACTAGAATGAAAATTTTAAAGCCTCCTGTTAGTGCTTCGTCTACACGTTATAGTCCTGAATTTTCCAATGCCTATCTCTTTGCAAAAGAGAGATATCGGCAAGGAAAAGCTGCATTGTACCTTTGCATTTTTCTCCCAAACGAAGGACACTAGAATGAAAATTTTAAAGCCTCCTGTTAGTGCTTCGTCTACACGTTATAGCCCTGAATTTTCCAATACCTATCTCTTTGCAAAAGAGAGATATCGGCAAGGAAAAGCTGTATTGTACCTTTGCATTTTTCTCCCAAACGAAGGACACTAGAATGAAAATTTGAAAGCCTCCTGTTAGTGCTTCATCTACACGTTATAGCCCTGAATTTTCCAATGCCTATCACTTTGCAAAAGAGAGATATCGGCAAGGAAAAGCTGCATTGTACCTTTGCATTTTTCTCCCAAACGAAGGACACTAGAATGAAAATTTTAAAGCCTCCTGTTAGTGCTTCGTCTACACGTTATAGCCCTGAATTTTCCAATGCCTATCTCTTTGCAAAAGAGAGATATCGGCAAGGAAAAGCTGTATTGTACCTTTGCATTTTTCTCCCAAACGAAGGACACTAGAAAGAAAATTTTAAAGCCTCCTGTTAGGCCATCATCTACACGGCATAGCCCTGAATTTTCCAATGCGCAGCTCTTTGCAAAAGAGAGATATTGGCAAGGAAAAGCTGTCTTGTACCTTTGCATTTTTCTCCCAAACGAAGGACCACTAGAAAGAAAATTTTAAAGCCTCCTGTTAGGCCATCATCTACACGGCATAGCCCTGAATTTTCCAATGCGCAGCTCTTTGCAAAAGAGAGATATTGGCAAGGAAAAGCTGTCTTGTACCTTTGCATTTTTCTCCCAAACGAAGGACACTAGAATGAAAATTTTAAAGCCTCCTGTTAGTGCTTCATCTACACGTTATAGCCCTGAATTTTCCAATGCCTATCTCTTTGCAAAAGAGAGATATCGGCAAGGAAAAGCTGCATTGTACCTGTGCATTTTTCTCCCAAACGAAGGACACTAGAATGAAAATTTTAAAGCCTCCTGTTAGTGCTTCATCTACACGGTATAGCCCTGAATTTTCCAATGCCTATCTCTTTGCAAAAGAGAGATATTGGCAAGGAAAAGCTGTATTGAACCTTTGCATTTTTCTCCCAAACGAAGGACACTAGAATGAAAATTTTAAAGCCTCCTGTTAGTGCTTCATCTACACGTTATAGCCCTGAATTTTCCAATGCCTATCTCTTTGCAAAAGAGAGATATCGGCAAGGAAAAGCTGTATTGTACCTTTGCATTTTTCTCCCAAACGAAAGACACTAGAATGAAAATTTTAAAGCCTCCTGTTAGTGCTTCATCTACACGTTATAGCCCTGAATTTTCCAATGCCTATCTCTTTGCAAAAGAGAGATATCGGCAAGGAAAAGCTGCATTGTACCTTTGCATTTTTCTCCCAAACGAAGGACACTAGAATGAAAATTTTAAAGCCTCCTGTTAGTGCTTCGTCTACACGTTATAGTCCTGAATTTTCCAATGCCTATCTCTTTGCAAAAGAGAGATATCGGCAAGGAAAAGCTGCATTGTACCTTTGCATTTTTCTCCCAAACGAAGGACACTAGAATGAAAATTTTAAAGCCTCCTGTTAGTGCTTCGTCTACACGTTATAGCCCTGAATTTTCCAATACCTATCTCTTTGCAAAAGAGAGATATCGGCAAGGAAAAGCTGTATTGTACCTTTGCATTTTTCTCCCAAACGAAGGACACTAGAATGAAAATTTGAAAGCCTCCTGTTAGTGCTTCATCTACACGTTATAGCCCTGAATTTTCCAATGCCTATCACTTTGCAAAAGAGAGATATCGGCAAGGAAAAGCTGCATTGTACCTTTGCATTTTTCTCCCAAACGAAGGACACTAGAATGAAAATTTTAAAGCCTCCTGTTAGTGCTTCGTCTACACGTTATAGCCCTGAATTTTCCAATGCCTATCTCTTTGCAAAAGAGAGATATCGGCAAGGAAAAGCTGTATTGTACCTTTGCATTTTTCTCCCAAACGAAGGACACTAGAAAGAAAATTTTAAAGCCTCCTGTTAGGCCATCATCTACACGGCATAGCCCTGAATTTTCCAATGCGCAGCTCTTTGCAAAAGAGAGATATTGGCAAGGAAAAGCTGTCTTGTACCTTTGCATTTTTCTCCCAAACGAAGGACACTAGAAAGAAAATTTTAAAGCCTCCTGTTAGGCCATCATCTACACGGCATAGCCCTGAATTTTCCAATGCGCAGCTCTTTGCAAAAGAGAGATATTGGCAAGGAAAAGCTGTCTTGTACCTTTGCATTTTTCTCCCAAACGAAGGACACTAGAATGAAAATTTTAAAGCCTCCTGTTAGTGCTTCATCTACACGTTATAGCCCTGAATTTTCCAATGCCTATCTCTTTGCAAAAGAGAGATATCGGCAAGGAAAAGCTGTATTGTACCTTTGCATTTTTCTCCCAAACGAAAGACACTAGAATGAAAATTTTAAAGCCTCCTGTTAGTGCTTCATCTACACGTTATAGCCCTGAATTTTCCAATGCCTATCTCTTTGCAAAAGAGAGATATCGGCAAGGAAAAGCTATATTGTACCTTTGCATTTTTCTCCCAAACGAAGGACACTAGAATTAAAATTTTAAAGCCTCCTGTTAGTGCTTCATCTACACGTTATAGCCCTGAATTTTCCAATGCCTATTTCTTTGCAAAAGAGAGATATCGGCAAGGAAAAGCTGCATTGTACCTTGGCATTTTTCTCCCAAACGAAGGATACTAGAATGAAAATTTTAAAGCCTCCTGTTAGTGCTTCATCTACACGTTATAGCCCTGAATTTTCCAATGCCTATCTCTTTGCAAAAGAGAGATATCGGCAAGGAAAAGCTGCATTGTACCTGTGCATTTTTCTCCCAAACGAAGGACACTAGAATGAAAATTTTAAAGCCTCCTGTTAGTGCTTCATCTACACGGTATAGCCCTGAATTTTCCAATGCCTATCTCTTTGCAAAAGAGAGATATCGGCAAGGAAAAGCTGCATTGTACCTTTGCATTTTTCTCCCAAACGAAGGACACTAGAATGAAAATGTTAAAGCCTCCTGTTAGTGCTTCATCTACACGTTATAGCCCTGAATTTTCCAATGCCTATCTCTTTGCAAAAGAGAGATATCGGCAAGGAAAAGCTGCATTGTACCTTGGCATTTTTCTCCCAAACGAAGGACACTAGAATGAAAATTTTAAAGCCTCCTATTAGTGCTTCATCTACACGTTATAGCCCTGAATTTTCCAATGCCTATCTCTTTGTAAAAGAGAGATATCGGCAAGGAAAAGCTGCATTGTACCTGTGCATTTTTCTCCCAAACGAAGGACACTAGAATGAAAATTTTAAAGCCTCCTGTTAGTGCTTCATCTACACGGTATAGCCCTGAATTTTCCAATGCCTATCTCTTTGCAAAAGAGAGATATTGGCAAGGAAAAGCTGTATTGAACCTTTGCATTTTTCTCCCAAACGAAGGACACTAGAATGAAAATTTTAAAGCCTCCTGTTAGTGCTTCATCTACACGTTATAGCCCTGAATTTTCCAATGCCTATCTCTTTGCAAAAGAGAGATATCGGCAAGGAAAAGCTGCATTGTACCTTTGCATTTTTCTCCCAAACGAAGGACACTAGAATGAAAATTTTAAAGCCTCCTGTTAGTGCTTCGTCTACACGTTATAGTCCTGAATTTTCCAATGCCTATCTCTTTGCAAAAGAGAGATATCGGCAAGGAAAAGCTGCATTGTACCTTTGCATTTTTCTCCCAAACGAAGGACACTAGAATGAAAATTTTAAAGCCTCCTGTTAGTGCTTCGTCTACACGTTATAGCCCTGAATTTTCCAATACCTATCTCTTTGCAAAAGAGAGATATCGGCAAGGAAAAGCTGTATTGTACCTTTGCATTTTTCTCCCAAACGAAGGACACTAGAATGAAAATTTGAAAGCCTCCTGTTAGTGCTTCATCTACACGTTATAGCCCTGAATTTTCCAATGCCTATCACTTTGCAAAAGAGAGATATCGGCAAGGAAAAGCTGCATTGTACCTTTGCATTTTTCTCCCAAACGAAGGACACTAGAATGAAAATTTTAAAGCCTCCTGTTAGTGCTTCGTCTACACGTTATAGCCCTGAATTTTCCAATGCCTATCTCTTTGCAAAAGAGAGATATCGGCAAGGAAAAGCTGTATTGTACCTTTGCATTTTTCTCCCAAACGAAGGACACTAGAAAGAAAATTTTAAAGCCTCCTGTTAGGCCATCATCTACACGGCATAGCCCTGAATTTTCCAATGCGCAGCTCTTTGCAAAAGAGAGATATTGGCAAGGAAAAGCTGTCTTGTACCTTTGCATTTTTCTCCCAAACGAAGGACACTAGAAAGAAAATTTTAAAGCCTCCTGTTAGGCCATCATCTACACGGCATAGCCCTGAATTTTCCAATGCGCAGCTCTTTGCAAAAGAGAGATATTGGCAAGGAAAAGCTGTCTTGTACCTTTGCATTTTTCTCCCAAACGAAGGACACTAGAATGAAAATTTTAAAGCCTCCTGTTAGTGCTTCATCTACACGTTATAGCCCTGAATTTTCCAATGCCTATCTCTTTGCAAAAGAGAGATATCGGCAAGGAAAAGCTGTATTGTACCTTTGCATTTTTCTCCCAAACGAAAGACACTAGAATGAAAATTTTAAAGCCTCCTGTTAGTGCTTCATCTACACGTTATAGCCCTGAATTTTCCAATGCCTATCTCTTTGCAAAAGAGAGATATCGGCAAGGAAAAGCTGCATTGTACCTTTGCATTTTTCTCCCAAACGAAAGACACTAGAATGAAAAATTTAAAGCCTCCTGTTAGTGCTTCATCTACACGTTATAGCCCTGAATTTTCCAATGCCTATCTCTTTGCAAAAGAGAGATATCGGCAAGGAAAAGCTGCATTGTACCTTTGCATTTTTCTCCCAAACGAAGGACACTAGAATGAAAATTTTAAAGCCTCCTGTTAGTGCTTCATCTACACGTTATAGCCCTGAATTTTCTAATGCCTATCTCTTTGCAAAAGAGAGATATCGGCAAGGAAAAGCTATATTGTACCTTTGCATTTTTCTCCCAAACGAAGGACACTAGAATTAAAATTTTAAAGCCTCCTGTTAGTGCTTCATCTACACGTTATAGCCCTGAATTTTCCAATGCCTATCTCTTTGCAAAAGAGAGATATCGGCAAGGAAAAGCTATATTGTACCTTGGCATTTTTCTCACAAACGAAGGACACTAGAATGAAAATGTTAAAGCCTCCTGTTAGTGCTTCATCTACACGTTACAGCCCTGAATTTTCCAATGCCTATCTCTTTGCAAAAGAGAGATATCGGCAAGGAAAAGCTATATTGTACCTTTGCATTTTTCTCCCAAACGAAGGACACTAGAATTAAAATTGTAAAGCCTCCTGTTAGTGCTTCATCTACACGTTATAGCCCTGAATTTTCCAATGCCTATCTCTTTGCAAAAGAGAGATATCGGCAAGGAAAAGCTGCATTGTACCTTGGCATTTTTCTCCCAAACGAAGGACACTAGAATGAAAATTTTAAAGCCTCCTGTTAGTGCTTCATCTACACGTTATAGCCCTGAATTTTCCAATGCCTATCTCTTTGCAAAAGAGAGATATCGGCAAGGAAAAGCTGTATTGTACCTTTGCATTTTTCTCCCAAACGAAAGACACTAGAATGAAAATTTTAAAGCCTCCTGTTAGTGCTTCATCTACACGTTATAGCCCTGAATTTTCCAATGCCTATCTCTTTGCAAAAGAGAGATATCGGCAAGGAAAAGCTGTATTGTACCTTTGCATTTTTCTCCCAAACGAAAGACACTAGAATGAAAATTTTAAAGCCTCCTGTTAGTGCTTCATCTACACGTTATAGCCCTGAATTTTCCAATGCCTATCTCTTTGCAAAAGAGAGATATCGGCAAGGAAAAGCTGCATTGTACCTTTGCATTTTTCTCCCAAACGAAAGACACTAGAATGAAAATTTTAAAGCCTCCTGTTAGTGCTTCATCTACACGTTATAGCCCTGAATTTTCCAATGCCTATCTCTTTGCAAAAGAGAGATATCGGCAAGGAAAAGCTGCATTGTACCTTTGCATTTTTCTCCCAAACGAAGGACACTAGAATGAAAATTTTAAAGCCTCCTGTTAGTGCTTCATCTACACGTTATAGCCCTGAATTTTCTAATGCCTATCTCTTTGCAAAAGAGAGATATCGGCAAGGAAAAGCTATATTGTACCTTTGCATTTTTCTCCCAAACGAAGGACACTAGAATTAAAATTTTAAAGCCTCCTGTTAGTGCTTCATCTACACGTTATAGCCCTGAATTTTCCAATGCCTATCTCTTTGCAAAAGAGAGATATCGGCAAGGAAAAGCTATATTGTACCTTGGCATTTTTCTCCCAAACGAAGGACACTAGAATGAAAATGTTAAAGCCTCCTGTTAGTGCTTCATCTACACGTTATAGCCCTGAATTTTCCAATGCCTATCTCTTTGCAAAAGAGAGATATCGGCAAGGAAAAGCTGCATTGTACCTTGGCATTTTTCTCCCAAACGAAGGACACTAGAATGAAAATTTTAAAGCCTCCTGTTAGTGCTTCATCTACACGTTATAGCCCTGAATTTTCCAATGCCTATCTCTTTGCAAAAGAGAGATATCGGCAAGGAAAAGCTGCATTGTACCTGTGCATTTTTCTCCCAAACGAAGGACACTAGAATGAAAATTTTAAAGCCTCCTGTTAGTGCTTCATCTACACGGTATAGCCCTGAATTTTCCAATGCCTATCTCTTTGCAAAAGAGAGATATTGGCAAGGAAAAGCTGTATTGAACCTTTGCATTTTTCTTCCAAACGAAGGACACTAGAATGAAAATTTTAAAGCCTCCTGTTAGTGCTTCATCTACACGTTATAGCCCTGAATTTTCCAATGCCTATCTCTTTGCAAAAGAGAGATATCGGCAAGGAAAAGCTGTATTGTACCTTTGCATTTTTCTCCCAAACGAAAGACACTAGAATGAAAATTTTAAAGCCTCCTGTTAGTGCTTCATCTACACGTTATAGCCCTGAATTTTCCAATGCCTATCTCTTTGCAAAAGAGAGATATCGGCAAGGAAAAGCTGCATTGTACCTTTGCATTTTTCTCCCAAACGAAGGACACTAGAATGAAAATTTTAAAGCCTCCTGTTAGTGCTTCGTCTACACGTTATAGTCCTGAATTTTCCAATGCCTATCTCTTTGCAAAAGAGAGATATCGGCAAGGAAAAGCTGCATTGTACCTTTGCATTTTTCTCCCAAACGAAGGACACTAGAATGAAAATTTGAAAGCCTCCTGTTAGTGCTTCATCTACACGTTATAGCCCTGAATTTTCCAATGCCTATCACTTTGCAAAAGAGAGATATCGGCAAGGAAAAGCTGCATTGTACCTTTGCATTTTTCTCCCAAACGAAGGACACTAGAATGAAAATTTTAAAGCCTCCTGTTAGTGCTTCGTCTACACGTTATAGCCCTGAATTTTCCAATGCCTATCTCTTTGCAAAAGAGAGATATCGGCAAGGAAAAGCTGTATTGTACCTTTGCATTTTTCTCCCAAACGAAGGACACTAGAATGAAAATTTTAAAGCCTCCTGTTAGTGCATCATCTACACGTTATAGCCCTGAATTTTCCAATGCCTATCTCTTTGCAAAAGAGAGATATTGGCAAGGAAAAGCTGTATTGAACCTTTGCATTTTTCTCCCAAACGAAGGACACTAGAATGAAAATTTTAAAGCCTCCTGTTAGTGCTTCATCTACACGTTATCGCCTTAATTTTCCAATGCCTATCTCTTTGCAAAAGAGAGATATCGGCAAGGAAAAGCTGTATTGTACCTTTGCATTTTTCTCCCAAACGAAAGACACTAGAATGAAAATGTTAAAGCCTCCTGTTAGTGCTTCATTTACACGTTATAGCCCTGAATTTTCCAATGCCTATCTCTTTGCAAAAGAGAGATATCGGCAAGGAAAAGCTGCATTGTACCTTTGCATTTTTCTCCCAAACGAAGGACACTAGAATGAAAATTTTAAAGCCTCCTGTTAGTGCTTCGTCTACACGTTATAGCCCTGAATTTTCCAATGCCTATCTCTTTGCAAAAGAGAGATATCGGCAAGGAAAAGCTGTATTGAACCTTTGCATTTTTCTCCCAAACGAAGGACACTAGAATGAAAATTTTAAAGCCTCCTGTTAGTGCTTCATCTACACGTTATAGCCCTGAATTTTCCAATGCCTATCTCTTTGCAAAAGAGAGATATCGGCAAGTAAAAGCTGTATTGTACCTTTGCATTTTTCTCCCAAACGAAAGACACTAGAATGAACATTTTAAAGCCTCCTGTTAGTGCTTCATCTACACGTTATAGCCCTGAATTTTCCAATGCCTATCTCTTTGCAAAAGAGAGATATCGGCAAGGAAAAGCTGCATTGTACCTTTGCATTTTTCTCCCAAACGAAGGAAACTAGAATGAAAATTTTAAAGCCTCCTGTTTGTGCTTCGTCTACACGTTATAGCCCTGAATTTTCCAATGCCTATCTCTTTGCAAAAGAGAGATATCGGCAAGGAAAAGCTGTATTGAACCTTTGCATTTTTCTCCCAAACGAAGGACACTAGAATGAAAATTTTAAAGCCTCCTGTTAGTGCTTCATCTACACGTTATATCCCTGAATTTTCCAATGCCTATCTCTTTGCAAAAGAGAGATATCGGCAAGGAAAAGCTGTATTGTACCTTTGCATTTTTCTCCCAAACGAAAGACACTAGAATGAAAATTTTAAAGCCTCCTGTTAGTGCTTCATCTACACGTTATAGCCCTGAATTTTCCAATGCCCATCTCTTTGCAAAAGAGAGATATCGGCAAGGAAAAGCTGCATTGTACCTTTGCATTTTTCTCCCAAACGAAGGACACTAGAATGAAAATTTTAAAGCCTCCTGTTAGTGCTTCATCTACACGTTATATCCCTGAATTTTCCAATGCCTATCTCTTTGCAAAAGAGAGATATCGGCAAGGAAAAGCTGTATTGTACCTTTGCATTTTTCTCCCAAACGAAAGACACTAGAATGAAAATTTTAAAGCCTCCTGTTAGTGCTTCGTCTACACGTTATAGCCCTGAATTTTCCAATGCCTATCTCTTTGCAAAAGAGAGATATCGGCAAGGAAAAGCTGCATTGTACCTTTGCATTTTTCTCCCAAACGAAGGACACTAGAATGAAAATTTTAAAGCCTCCTGTTAGTGCTTCATCTACACGTTATAGCCCTGAATTTTCCAATGCCTATCTCTTTGCAAAAGAAAGATATCGGCAAGGAAAAGCTGTATTGTACCTTTGCATTTTTCTCCCAAACGAAAGACACTAGAATGAAAATTTTAAAGCCTTCTGTTAGTGCTTCATTTACACGTTACAGCCCTGAATTTTCCAATGCCTATCTCTTTGCAAAAGAGAGATATCGGCAAGGAAAAGCTGCATTGTACCTTTGCATTTTTCTCCCAAACGAAGGACACTAGAATGAAAATTTTAAAGCCTCCTGTTAGTGCTTCATCTACACGTTATAGCCCTGAATTTTCCAATGCCTATCTCTTTGCAAAAGAGAGATATCGGCAAGGAAAAGCTGCATTGTACCTTTGCATTTTTCTCCCAAACGAAGGACACTAGAATGAAAATTTTAAAGCCTTCTGTTAGTGCTTCATTTACACGTTATAGCCCTGAATTTTCCAATGCCTATCTCTTTGCAAAAGAGAGATATCGGCAAGGAAAAGCTGCATTGTACCTTTGCATTTTTCTCCCAAACGAAGGACACTAGAATGAAAATTTTAAAGCCTCCTGTTAGTGCTTCATCTACACGTTATAGCCCTGAATTTTCCAATGCCTATCTCTTTGCAAAAGAAAGATATCGGCAAGGAAAAGCTGTATTGTACCTTTGCATTTTTCTCCCAAACGAAAGACACTAGAATGAAAATTTTAAAGCCTCCTGTTAGTGCTTCGTCTACACGTTATAGCCCTGAATTTTCCAATGCCTATCTCTTTGCAAAAGAGAGATATCGGCAAGGAAAAGCTGTATTGTACCTTTGCATTTTTCTCCCAAACGAAGGACACTAGAATGAAAATTTTAAAGCCTCCTGTTAGTGCATCATCTACACGTTATAGCCCTGAATTTTCCAATGCCTATCTCTTTGCAAAAGAGAGATATTGGCAAGGAAAAGCTGTATTGAACCTTTGCATTTTTCTCCCAAACGAAGGACACTAGAATGAAAATTTTAAAGCCTCCTGTTAGTGCTTCATCTACACGTTATCGCCTTAATTTTCCAATGCCTATCTCTTTGCAAAAGAGAGATATCGGCAAGGAAAAGCTGTATTGTACCTTTGCATTTTTCTCCCAAACGAAAGACACTAGAATGAAAATGTTAAAGCCTCCTGTTAGTGCTTCATTTACACGTTATAGCCCTGAATTTTCCAATGCCTATCTCTTTGCAAAAGAGAGATATCGGCAAGGAAAAGCTGCATTGTACCTTTGCATTTTTCTCCCAAACGAAGGACACTAGAATGAAAATTTTAAAGCCTCCTGTTAGTGCTTCGTCTACACGTTATAGCCCTGAATTTTCCAATGCCTATCTCTTTGCAAAAGAGAGATATCGGCAAGGAAAAGCTGTATTGAACCTTTGCATTTTTCTCCCAAACGAAGGACACTAGAATGAAAATTTTAAAGCCTCCTGTTAGTGCTTCATCTACACGTTATAGCCCTGAATTTTCCAATGCCTATCTCTTTGCAAAAGAGAGATATCGGCAAGTAAAAGCTGTATTGTACCTTTGCATTTTTCTCCCAAACGAAAGACACTAGAATGAACATTTTAAAGCCTCCTGTTAGTGCTTCATCTACACGTTATAGCCCTGAATTTTCCAATGCCTATCTCTTTGCAAAAGAGAGATATCGGCAAGGAAAAGCTGCATTGTACCTTTGCATTTTTCTCCCAAACGAAGGAAACTAGAATGAAAATTTTAAAGCCTCCTGTTTGTGCTTCGTCTACACGTTATAGCCCTGAATTTTCCAATGCCTATCTCTTTGCAAAAGAGAGATATCGGCAAGGAAAAGCTGTATTGAACCTTTGCATTTTTCTCCCAAACGAAGGACACTAGAATGAAAATTTTAAAGCCTCCTGTTAGTGCTTCATCTACACGTTATATCCCTGAATTTTCCAATGCCTATCTCTTTGCAAAAGAGAGATATCGGCAAGGAAAAGCTGTATTGTACCTTTGCATTTTTCTCCCAAACGAAAGACACTAGAATGAAAATTTTAAAGCCTCCTGTTAGTGCTTCATCTACACGTTATAGCCCTGAATTTTCCAATGCCCATCTCTTTGCAAAAGAGAGATATCGGCAAGGAAAAGCTGCATTGTACCTTTGCATTTTTCTCCCAAACGAAGGACACTAGAATGAAAATTTTAAAGCCTCCTGTTAGTGCTTCATCTACACGTTATATCCCTGAATTTTCCAATGCCTATCTCTTTGCAAAAGAGAGATATCGGCAAGGAAAAGCTGTATTGTACCTTTGCATTTTTCTCCCAAACGAAAGACACTAGAATGAAAATTTTAAAGCCTCCTGTTAGTGCTTCGTCTACACGTTATAGCCCTGAATTTTCCAATGCCTATCTCTTTGCAAAAGAGAGATATCGGCAAGGAAAAGCTGCATTGTACCTTTGCATTTTTCTCCCAAACGAAGGACACTAGAATGAAAATTTTAAAGCCTCCTGTTAGTGCTTCATCTACACGTTATAGCCCTGAATTTTCCAATGCCTATCTCTTTGCAAAAGAAAGATATCGGCAAGGAAAAGCTGTATTGTACCTTTGCATTTTTCTCCCAAACGAAAGACACTAGAATGAAAATTTTAAAGCCTTCTGTTAGTGCTTCATTTACACGTTACAGCCCTGAATTTTCCAATGCCTATCTCTTTGCAAAAGAGAGATATCGGCAAGGAAAAGCTGCATTGTACCTTTGCATTTTTCTCCCAAACGAAGGACACTAGAATGAAAATTTTAAAGCCTCCTGTTAGTGCTTCATCTACACGTTATAGCCCTGAATTTTCCAATGCCTATCTCTTTGCAAAAGAGAGATATCGGCAAGGAAAAGCTGCATTGTACCTTTGCATTTTTCTCCCAAACGAAGGACACTAGAATGAAAATTTTAAAGCCTTCTGTTAGTGCTTCATTTACACGTTATAGCCCTGAATTTTCCAATGCCTATCTCTTTGCAAAAGAGAGATATCGGCAAGGAAAAGCTGCATTGTACCTTTGCATTTTTCTCCCAAACGAAGGACACTAGAATGAAAATTTTAAAGCCTCCTGTTAGTGCTTCATCTACACGTTATAGCCCTGAATTTTCCAATGCCTATCTCTTTGCAAAAGAAAGATATCGGCAAGGAAAAGCTGTATTGTACCTTTGCATTTTTCTCCCAAACGAAAGACACTAGAATGAAAATTTTAAAGCCTTCTGTTAGTGCTTCATTTACACGTTATAGCCCTGAATTTTCCAATGCCTATCTCTATGCAAAAGAGAGATATCGGCAAGGAAAAGCTGTATTGTACCTTTGCATTTTTCTCCCAAACGAAAGACACTAGAATGAAAATTTTAAAGCCTCCTGTTAGTGCTTCATCTACACGTTATAGCCCTGAATTTTCCAATGCCTATCTCTTTGCAAAAGAGAGATATCGGCAAGGAAAAGCTGCATTGTACCTTTGCATTTTTCTCCCAAACGAAGGACACTAGAATGAAAATTTTAAAGCCTCCTGTTAGTGCTTCATCTACACGTAATAGCCCTGAATTTTCTAATGCCTATCTCTTTGCAAAAGAGAGATATCGGCAAGGAAAAGCTATATTGTACCTTTGCATTTTTCTCCCAAACGAAGGACACTAGAATTAAAATTTTAAAGCCTCCTGTTAGTGCTTCATCTACACGTTATAGCCCTGAATTTTCCAATGCCTATCTCTTTGCAAAAGAGAGATATCGGCAAGGAAAAGCTATATTGTACCTTGGCATTTTTCTCCCAAACGAAGGACACTAGAATGAAAATTTTAAAGCCTCCTGTTAGTGCTTCATCTACACGTTATATCCCTGAATTTTCCAATGCCTATCTCTTTGCAAAAGAGAGATATCGGCAAGGAAAAGCTGTATTGTACCTTTGCATTTTTCTCCCAAACGAAAGACACTAGAATGAAAATTTTAAAGCCTCCTGTTAGTGCTTCATCTACACGTTATAGCCCTGAATTTTCCAATGCCCATCTCTTTGCAAAAGAGAGATATCGGCAAGGAAAAGCTGCATTGTACCTTTGCATTTTTCTCCCAAACGAAGGACACTAGAATGAAAATTTTAAAGCCTCCTGTTAGTGCTTCATCTACACGTTATATCCCTGAATTTTCCAATGCCTATCTCTTTGCAAAAGAGAGATATCGGCAAGGAAAAGCTGTATTGTACCTTTGCATTTTTCTCCCAAACGAAAGACACTAGAATGAAAATTTTAAAGCCTCCTGTTAGTGCTTCGTCTACACGTTATAGCCCTGAATTTTCCAATGCCTATCTCTTTGCAAAAGAGAGATATCGGCAAGGAAAAGCTGCATTGTACCTTTGCATTTTTCTCCCAAACGAAGGACACTAGAATGAAAATTTTAAAGCCTCCTGTTAGTGCTTCATCTACACGTTATAGCCCTGAATTTTCCAATGCCTATCTCTTTGCAAAAGAAAGATATCGGCAAGGAAAAGCTGTATTGTACCTTTGCATTTTTCTCCCAAACGAAAGACACTAGAATGAAAATTTTAAAGCCTTCTGTTAGTGCTTCATTTACACGTTACAGCCCTGAATTTTCCAATGCCTATCTCTTTGCAAAAGAGAGATATCGGCAAGGAAAAGCTGCATTGTACCTTTGCATTTTTCTCCCAAACGAAGGACACTAGAATGAAAATTTTAAAGCCTCCTGTTAGTGCTTCATCTACACGTTATAGCCCTGAATTTTCCAATGCCTATCTCTTTGCAAAAGAGAGATATCGGCAAGGAAAAGCTGCATTGTACCTTTGCATTTTTCTCCCAAACGAAGGACACTAGAATGAAAATTTTAAAGCCTTCTGTTAGTGCTTCATTTACACGTTATAGCCCTGAATTTTCCAATGCCTATCTCTTTGCAAAAGAGAGATATCGGCAAGGAAAAGCTGCATTGTACCTTTGCATTTTTCTCCCAAACGAAGGACACTAGAATGAAAATTTTAAAGCCTCCTGTTAGTGCTTCATCTACACGTTATAGCCCTGAATTTTCCAATGCCTATCTCTTTGCAAAAGAAAGATATCGGCAAGGAAAAGCTGTATTGTACCTTTGCATTTTTCTCCCAAACGAAAGACACTAGAATGAAAATTTTAAAGCCTTCTGTTAGTGCTTCATTTACACGTTATAGCCCTGAATTTTCCAATGCCTATCTCTATGCAAAAGAGAGATATCGGCAAGGAAAAGCTGTATTGTACCTTTGCATTTTTCTCCCAAACGAAAGACACTAGAATGAAAATTTTAAAGCCTCCTGTTAGTGCTTCATCTACACGTTATAGCCCTGAATTTTCCAATGCCTATCTCTTTGCAAAAGAGAGATATCGGCAAGGAAAAGCTGCATTGTACCTTTGCATTTTTCTCCCAAACGAAGGACACTAGAATGAAAATTTTAAAGCCTCCTGTTAGTGCTTCATCTACACGTAATAGCCCTGAATTTTCTAATGCCTATCTCTTTGCAAAAGAGAGATATCGGCAAGGAAAAGCTATATTGTACCTTTGCATTTTTCTCCCAAACGAAGGACACTAGAATTAAAATTTTAAAGCCTCCTGTTAGTGCTTCATCTACACGTTATAGCCCTGAATTTTCCAATGCCTATCTCTTTGCAAAAGAGAGATATCGGCAAGGAAAAGCTATATTGTACCTTGGCATTTTTCTCCCAAACGAAGGACACTAGAATGAAAATTTTAAAGCCTCCTGTTAGTGCTTCATCTACACGTTATAGCCCTGAATTTTCCAATGCCTATCTCTTTGCAAAAGAGAGATATCGGCAAGGAAAAGCTGTATTGTACCTTTGCATTTTTCTCCCAAACGAAAGACACTAGAATGAAAATTTTAAAGCCTCCTGTTAGTGCTTCATCTACACGTTATAGCCCTGAATTTTCCAATGCCTATCTCTTTGCAAAAGAGAGATATCGGCAAGGAAAAGCTGCATTGTACCTTTGCATTTTTCTCCCAAACGAAAGACACTAGAATGAAAATTTTAAAGCCTCCTGTTAGTGCTTCATCTACACGTTATAGCCCTGAATTTTCCAATGCCTATCTCTTTGCAAAAGAGAGATATCGGCAAGGAAAAGCTGCATTGTACCTTTGCATTTTTCTCCCAAACGAAGGACACTAGAATGAAAATTTTAAAGCCTCCTGTTAGTGCTTCATCTACACGTTATAGCCCTGAATTTTCCAATGCCTATCTCTTTGCAAAAGAGAGATATCGGCAAGGAAAAGCTATATTGTACCTTGGCATTTTTCTCCCAAACGAAGGACACTAGAATGAAAATGTTAAAGCCTCCTGTTAGTGCTTCATCTACACGTTATAGCCCTGAATTTTCCAATGCCTATCTCTTTGCAAAAGAGAGATATCGGCAAGGAAAAGCTGTATTGTACCTTTGCATTTTTCTCCCAAACGAAAGACACTAGAATGAAAATTTTAAAGCCTCCTGTTAGTGCTTCATCTACACGTTATAGCCCTGAATTTTCCAATGCCCATCTCTTTGCAAAAGAGAGATATCGGCAAGGAAAAGCTGCATTGTACCTTTGCATTTTTCTCCCAAACGAAGGACACTAGAATGAAAATTTTAAAGCCTCCTGTTAGTGCTTCATCTACACGTTATATCCCTGAATTTTCCAATGCCTATCTCTTTGCAAAAGAGAGATATCGGCAAGGAAAAGCTGTATTGTACCTTTGCATTTTTCTCCCAAACGAAAGACACTAGAATGAAAATTTTAAAGCCTCCTGTTAGTGCTTCGTCTACACGTTATAGCCCTGAATTTTCCAATGCCTATCTCTTTGCAAAAGAGAGATATCGGCAAGGAAAAGCTGCATTGTACCTTTGCATTTTTCTCCCAAACGAAGGACACTAGAATGAAAATTTTAAAGCCTCCTGTTAGTGCTTCATCTACACGTTATAGCCCTGAATTTTCCAATGCCTATCTCTTTGCAAAAGAAAGATATCGGCAAGGAAAAGCTGTATTGTACCTTTGCATTTTTCTCCCAAACGAAAGACACTAGAATGAAAATTTTAAAGCCTTCTGTTAGTGCTTCATTTACACGTTACAGCCCTGAATTTTCCAATGCCTATCTCTTTGCAAAAGAGAGATATCGGCAAGGAAAAGCTGCATTGTACCTTTGCATTTTTCTCCCAAACGAAGGACACTAGAATGAAAATTTTAAAGCCTCCTGTTAGTGCTTCATCTACACGTTATAGCCCTGAATTTTCCAATGCCTATCTCTTTGCAAAAGAGAGATATCGGCAAGGAAAAGCTGCATTGTACCTTTGCATTTTTCTCCCAAACGAAGGACACTAGAATGAAAATTTTAAAGCCTTCTGTTAGTGCTTCATTTACACGTTATAGCCCTGAATTTTCCAATGCCTATCTCTTTGCAAAAGAGAGATATCGGCAAGGAAAAGCTGCATTGTACCTTTGCATTTTTCTCCCAAACGAAGGTCACTAGAATGAAAATTTTAAAGCCTCCTGTTAGTGCTTCATCTACACGTTATAGCCCTGAATTTTCCAATGCCTATCTCTTTGCAAAAGAAAGATATCGGCAAGGAAAAGCTGTATTGTACCTTTGCATTTTTCTCCCAAACGAAAGACACTAGAATGAAAATTTTAAAGCCTTCTGTTAGTGCTTCATTTACACGTTATAGCCCTGAATTTTCCAATGCCTATCTCTATGCAAAAGAGAGATATCGGCAAGGAAAAGCTGTATTGTACCTTTGCATTTTTCTCCCAAACGAAAGACACTAGAATGAAAATTTTAAAGCCTCCTGTTAGTGCTTCATCTACACGTTATAGCCCTGAATTTTCCAATGCCTATCTCTTTGCAAAAGAGAGATATCGGCAAGGAAAAGCTGCATTGTACCTTTGCATTTTTCTCCCAAACGAAGGACACTAGAATGAAAATTTTAAAGCCTCCTGTTAGTGCTTCATCTACACGTAATAGCCCTGAATTTTCTAATGCCTATCTCTTTGCAAAAGAGAGATATCGGCAAGGAAAAGCTATATTGTACCTTTGCATTTTTCTCCCAAACGAAGGACACTAGAATTAAAATTTTAAAGCCTCCTGTTAGTGCTTCATCTACACGTTATAGCCCTGAATTTTCCAATGCCTATCTCTTTGCAAAAGAGAGATATCGGCAAGGAAAAGCTATATTGTACCTTGGCATTTTTCTCCCAAACGAAGGACACTAGAATGAAAATTTTAAAGCCTCCTGTTAGTGCTTCATCTACACGTTATAGCCCTGAATTTTCCAATGCCTATCTCTTTGCAAAAGAGAGATATCGGCAAGGAAAAGCTGTATTGTACCTTTGCATTTTTCTCCCAAACGAAAGACACTAGAATGAAAATTTTAAAGCCTCCTGTTAGTGCTTCATCTACACGTTATAGCCCTGAATTTTCCAATGCCTATCTCTTTGCAAAAGAGAGATATCGGCAAGGAAAAGCTGCATTGTACCTTTGCATTTTTCTCCCAAACGAAAGACACTAGAATGAAAATTTTAAAGCCTTCTGTTAGTGCTTCATCTACACGTTATAGCCCTGAATTTTCCAATGCCTATCTCTTTGCAAAAGAGAGATATCGGCAAGGAAAAGCTGCATTGTACCTTTGCATTTTTCTCCCAAACGAAGGACACTAGAATGAAAATTTTAAAGCCTCCTGTTAGTGCTTCATCTACACGTTATAGCCCTTAATTTTCTAATGCCTATCTCTTTGCAAAAGAGAGATATCGGCAAGGAAAAGCTATATTGTACCTTGGCATTTTTCTCCCAAACGAAGGACACTAGAATGAAAATGTTAAAGCCTCCTGTTAGTGCTTCATCTACACGTTATAGCCCTGAATTTTCCAATGCCTATCTCTTTGCAAAAGAGAGATATCGGCAAGGAAAAGCTATATTGTACCTTTGCATTTTTCTCCCAAACGAAGGACACTAGAATTAAAATTGTAAAGCCTCCTGTTAGTGCTTCATCTACACGTTATAGCCCTGAATTTTCCAATGCCTATCTCTTTGCAAAAGAGAGATATCGGCAAGGAAAAGCTATATTGTACCTTGGCATTTTTCTCCCAAACGAAGGACACTAGAATGAAAATTTTAAAGCCTCCTGTTAGTGCTTCATCTACAAGTTATAGCCCTGAATTTTCCAATGCCTATCTCTTTGCAAAAGAGAGATATCGGCAAGGAAAAGCTATATTGTACCTTGGCATTTTTCTCCCAAACGAAGGACACTAGAATGAAAATTTTAAAGCCTCCTGTTAGTGCTTCATCTACACGTTATAGCCCTGAATTTTCCAATGCCTATCTCTTTGCAAAAGAGAGATATCGGCAAGGAAAAGCTGTATTGTACCTTTGCATTTTTCTCCCAAACGAAAGACACTAGAATGAAAATTTTAAAGCCTCCTGTTAGTGCTTCATCTACACGTTATAGCCCTGAATTTTCCAATGCCTATCTCTTTGCAAAAGAGAGATATCGGCAAGGAAAAGCTGCATTGTACCTTTGCATTTTTCTCCCAAACGAAAGACACTAGAATGAAAATTTTAAAGCCTCCTGTTAGTGCTTCATCTACACGTTATAGCCCTGAATTTTCCAATGCCTATCTCTTTGCAAAAGAGAGATATCGGCAAGGAAAAGCTGCATTGTACCTTTGCATTTTTCTCCCAAACGAAGGACACTAGAATGAAAATTGTAAAGCCTCCTGTTAGTGCTTCGTCTACACGTTATAGCCCCAAATTTTCCAATGCCTATCTCTTTGCAAAAGAGAGATATCGGCAAGGAAAAGCTGCATTGTACCTTTGCATTTTTCTC
Organism: Pseudophryne corroboree; assembly: GCF_028390025.1. Lineage (NCBI taxonomy): Eukaryota > Metazoa > Chordata > Amphibia > Anura > Myobatrachidae > Pseudophryne > Pseudophryne corroboree. The sequence goes on from NC_086451.1 coordinate 175,920,593, forward strand.
CCAAACGAAGGACACTAGAATGAAAATTTTAAAGCCTCCTGTTAGTGCTTCATCTACACGTTATAGCCCTGAATTTTCCAATGCCTATCTCTTTGCAAAAGAGAGATATCGGCAAGGAAAAGCTGTATTGTACCTTTGCATTTTTCTCCCAAACGAAAGACACTAGAATGAAAATTTTAAAGCCTTCTGTTAGTGCTTCATTTACACGTTATAGCCCTGAAGTTTCCAATGCCTATCTGTTTGCAAAAGAGAGATATCGGCAAGGAAAAGCTGTATTGTACCTTTGCATTTTTCTCCCAAACGAAAGACACTAGAATGAAAATTTTAAAGCCTTCTGTTAGTGCTTCATTTACACGTTATAGCCCTGAATTTTCCAATGCCTATCTCTATGCAAAAGAGAGATATCGGCAAGGAAAAGCTGTATTGTACCTTTGCATTTTTCTCCCAAACGAAAGACACTAGAATGAAAATTTTAAAGCCTCCTGTTAGTGCTTCATCTACACGTTATAGCCCTGAATTTTCCAATGCCTATCTCTTTGCAAAAGAGAGATATCGGCAAGGAAAAGCTGCATTGTACCTTTGCATTTTTCTCCCAAACGAAGGACACTAGAATGAAAATTTTAAAGCCTCCTGTTAGTGCTTCATCTACACGTAATAGCCCTGAATTTTCTAATGCCTATCTCTTTGCAAAAGAGAGATATCGGCAAGGAAAAGCTATATTGTACCTTTGCATTTTTCTCCCAAACGAAGGACACTAGAATTAAAATTTTAAAGCCTCCTGTTAGTGCTTCATCTACACGTTATAGCCCTGAATTTTCCAATGCCTATCTCTTTGCAAAAGAGAGATATCGGCAAGGAAAAGCTATATTGTACCTTGGCATTTTTCTCCCAAACGAAGGACACTAGAATGAAAATTTTAAAGCCTCCTGTTAGTGCTTCATCTACACGTTATAGCCCTGAATTTTCCAATGCCTATCTCTTTGCAAAAGAGAGATATCGGCAAGGAAAAGCTGTATTGTACCTTTGCATTTTTCTCCCAAACGAAAGACACTAGAATGAAAATTTTAAAGCCTCCTGTTAGTGCTTCATCTACACGTTATAGCCCTGAATTTTCCAATGCCTATCTCTTTGCAAAAGAGAGATATCGGCAAGGAAAAGCTGCATTGTACCTTTGCATTTTTCTCCCAAACGAAAGACACTAGAATGAAAATTTTAAAGCCTCCTGTTAGTGCTTCATCTACACGTTATAGCCCTGAATTTTCCAATGCCTATCTCTTTGCAAAAGAGAGATATCGGCAAGGAAAAGCTGCATTGTACCTTTGCATTTTTCTCCCAAACGAAGGACACTAGAATGAAAATTTTAAAGCCTCCTGTTAGTGCTTCATCTACACGTTATAGCCCTTAATTTTCTAATGCCTATCTCTTTGCAAAAGAGAGATATCGGCAAGGAAAAGCTATATTGTACCTTGGCATTTTTCTCCCAAACGAAGGACACTAGAATGAAAATGTTAAAGCCTCCTGTTAGTGCTTCATCTACACGTTATAGCCCTGAATTTTCCAATGCCTATCTCTTTGCAAAAGAGAGATATCGGCAAGGAAAAGCTATATTGTACCTTTGCATTTTTCTCCCAAACGAAGGACACTAGAATTAAAATTGTAAAGCCTCCTGTTAGTGCTTCATCTACACGTTATAGCCCTGAATTTTCCAATGCCTATCTCTTTGCAAAAGAGAGATATCGGCAAGGAAAAGCTATATTGTACCTTGGCATTTTTCTCCCAAACGAAGGACACTAGAATGAAAATTTTAAAGCCTCCTGTTAGTGCTTCATCTACACGTTATAGCCCTGAATTTTCCAATGCCTATCTCTTTGCAAAAGAGAGATATCGGCAAGGAAAAGCTATATTGTACCTTGGCATTTTTCTCCCAAACGAAGGACACTAGAATGAAAATGTTAAAGCCTCCTGTTAGTGCTTCATCTACACGTTATAGCCCTGAATTTTCCAATGCCTATCTCTTTGCAAAAGAGAGATATCGGCAAGGAAAAGCTATATTGTACCTTTGCATTTTTCTCCCAAACGAAGGACACTAGAATTAAAATTGTAAAGCCTCCTGTTAGTGCTTCATCTACACGTTATAGCCCTGAATTTTCCAATGCCTATCTCTTTGCAAAAGAGAGATATCGGCAAGGAAAAGCTGTATTGTACCTTTGCATTTTTCTCCCAAACGAAAGACACTAGAATGAAAATTTTAAAGCCTCCTGTTAGTGCTTCATCTACACGTTATAGCCCTGAATTTTCCAATGCCTATCTCTTTGCAAAAGAGAGATATCGGCAAGGAAAAGCTGCATTGTACCTTTGCATTTTTCTCCCAAACGAAAGACACTAGAATGAAAATTTTAAAGCCTCCTGTTAGTGCTTCATCTACACGTTATAGCCCTGAATTTTCCAATGCCTATCTCTTTGCAAAAGAGAGATATCGGCAAGGAAAAGCTGCATTGTACCTTTGCATTTTTCTCCCAAACGAAGGACACTAGAATGAAAATTGTAAAGCCTCCTGTTAGTGCTTCGTCTACACGTTATAGCCCCAAATTTTCCAATGCCTATCTCTTTGCAAAAGAGAGATATCGGCAAGGAAAAGCTGCATTGTACCTTTGCATTTTTCTCCCAAACGAAGGACACTAGAATGAAAATTTTAAAGCCTCCTGTTAGTGCTTCATCTACACGTTATAGCCCTGAATTTTCCAATGCCTATCTCTTTGCAAAAGAGAGATATCGGCAAGGAAAAGCTGTATTGTACCTTTGCATTTTTCTCCCAAACGAAAGACACTAGAATGAAAATTTTAAAGCCTTCTGTTAGTGCTTCATTTACACGTTATAGCCCTGAAGTTTCCAATGCCTATCTGTTTGCAAAAGAGAGATATCGGCAAGGAAAAGCTGCATTGTACCTTTGCATTTTTCTCCCAAACGAAGGACACTAGAATGAAAATTTTAAAGCCTCCTGTTAGTGCTTCATCTACACGTTATAGCCCTGAATTTTCTAATGCCTATCTCTTTGCAAAAGAGAGATATCGGCAAGGAAAAGCTATATTGTACCTTTGCATTTTTCTCCCAAACGAAGGACACTAGAAATAAAATTTTAAAGCCTCCTGTTAGTGCTTCATCTACACGTTATAGCCCTGAATTTTCCAATGCCTATCTCTTTGCAACAGAGAGATATCGGCAAGGAAAAGCTATATTGTACCTTGGCATTTTTCTCCCAAACGAAGGACACTAGAATGAAAATTTTAAAGCCTCCTGTTAGTGCTTCATCTACACGTTATAGCCCTGAATTTTCCAATGCCTATCTCTTTGCAAAAGAGAGATATCGGCAAGGAAAAGCTGTATTGTACCTTTGCATTTTTCTCCCAAACGAAAGACACTAGAATGAAAATTTTAAAGCCTCCTGTTAGTGCTTCATCTACACGTTATAGCCCTGAATTTTCCAATGCCTATCTCTTTGCAAAAGAGAGATATCGGCAAGGAAAAGCTGCATTGTACCTTTGCATTTTTCTCCCAAACGAAAGACACTAGAATGAAAATTTTAAAGCCTCCTGTTAGTGCTTCATCTACACGTTACAGCCCTGAATTTTCCAATGCCTATCTCTTTGCAAAAGAGAGATATCGGCAAGGAAAAGCTGCATTGTACCTTTGCATTTTTCTCCCAAACGAAGGACACTAGAATGAAAATTTTAAAGCCTCCTGTTAGTGCTTCATCTACACGTTATAGCCCTGAATTTTCCAATGCCTATCTCTTTGCAAAAGAGAGATATCGGCAAGGAAAAGCTATATTGTACCTTTGCATTTTTCTCCCAAACGAAGGACACTAGAATTAAAATTGTAAAGCCTCCTGTTAGTGCTTCATCTACACGTTATAGCCCTGAATTTTCCAATGCCTATCTCTTTGCAAAAGAGAGATATCGGCAAGGAAAAGCTATATTGTACCTTGGCATTTTTCTCCCAAACGAAGGACACTAGAATGAAAATTTTAAAGCCTCCTGTTAGTGCTTCATCTACACGTTATAGCCCTGAATTTTCCAATGCCTATCTCTTTGCAAAAGAGAGATATCGGCAAGGAAAAGCTATATTATACCTTGGCATTTTTCTCCCAAACGAAGGACACTAGAATGAAAATTTTAAAGCCTCCTGTTAGTGCTTCATCTACACGTTATAGCCCTGAATTTTCCAATGCCTATCTCTTTGCAAAAGAGAGATATCGGCAAGGAAAAGCTGTATTGTACCTTTGCATTTTTCTCCCAAACGAAAGACACTAGAATGAAAATTTTAAAGCCTCCTGTTAGTGCTTCATCTACACGTTATAGCCCTTAATTTTCCAATGCCTATCTCTTTGCAAAAGAGAGATATCGGCAAGGAAAAGCTGCATTGTACCTTTGCATTTTTCTCCCAAACGAAAGACACTAGAATGAAAATTTTAAAGCCTCCTGTTAGTGCTTCATCTACACGTTATAGCCATGAATTTTCCAATGCCTATCTCTTTGCAAAAGAGAGATATCGGCAAGGAAAAGCTGCATTGTACCTTTGCATTTTTCTCCCAAACGAAAGACACTAGAATGAAAATTTTAAAGCCTCCTGTTAGTGCTTCATCTACACGTTATAGCCCTGAATTTTCCAATGCCTATCTCTTTGCAAAAGAGAGATATCGGCAAGGAAAAGCTGCATTGTACCTTTGCATTTTTCTCCCAAACGAAGGACACTAGAATTAAAATTTTAAAGCCTCCTGTTAGTGCTTCATCTACACGTTATAGCCCTGAATTTTCCAATGCCTATCTCTTTGCAAAAGAGAGATATCGGCAAGGAAAAGCTATATTGTACCTTTGCATTTTTCTCCCAAACGAAGGACACTAGAATTAAAATTGTAAAGCCTCCTGTTAGTGCTTCATCTACACGTTATAGCCCTGAATTTTCCAATGCCTATCTCTTTGCAAAAGAGAGATATCGGCAAGGAAAAGCTATATTGTACCTTGGCATTTTTCTCCCAAACGAAGGACACTAGAATGAAAATTTTAAAGCCTCCTGTTAGTGCTTCATCTACACGTTATAGCCCTGAATTTTCCAATGCCTATCTCTTTGCAAAAGAGAGATATCGGCAAGGAAAAGCTATATTATACCTTGGCATTTTTCTCCCAAACGAAGGACACTAGAATGAAAATTTTAAAGCCTCCTGTTAGTGCTTCATCTACACGTTATAGCCCTGAATTTTCCAATGCCTATCTCTTTGCAAAAGAGAGATATCGGCAAGGAAAAGCTGTATTGTACCTTTGCATTTTTCTCCCAAACGAAAGAAACTAGAATGAAAATTTTAAAGCCTCCTGTTAGTGCTTCATCTACACGTTTTAGCCCTGAATTTTCCAATGCCTATCTCTTTGCAAAAGAGAGATATCGGCAAGGAAAAGCTGCATTGTACCTTTGCATTTTTCTCCCAAACGAAAGACACTAGAATGAAAATTTTAAAGCCTCCTGTTAGTGCTTCATCTACACGTTATAGCCCTGAATTTTCCAATGCCTATCTCTTTGCAAAAGAGAGATATCGGCAAGGAAAAGCTGCATTGTACCTTTGCATTTTTCTCCCAAACGAAGGACACTAGAATGAAAATTTTAAAGCTTCCTGTTAGTGCTTCATCTACACGTTATAGCCCTGAATTTTCCAATGCCTATCTCTTTGCAAAAGAGAGATATCGGCAAGGAAAAGCTGCATTGTACCTTTGCATTTTTCTCCCAAACGAAGGACACTAGAATGAAAATTTTAAAGCCTTCTGTTAGTGCTTCATTTACACGTTATAGCCCTGAATTTTCCAATGCCTATCTCTTTGCAAAAGAGAGATATCGGCAAGGAAAAGCTGCATTGTACCTTTGCATTTTTCTCCCAAACGAAGGACACTAGAATGAAAATTTTAAAGCCTCCTGTTAGTGCTTCATCTACACGTTATAGCCCTGAATTTTCCAATGCCTATCTCTTTGCAAAAGAAAGATATCGGCAAGGAAAAGCTGTATTGTACCTTTGCATTTTTCTCCCAAACGAAAGACACTAGAATGAAAATTTTAAAGCCTTCTGTTAGTGCTTCATTTACACGTTATAGCCCTGAATTTTCCAATGCCTATCTCTATGCAAAAGAGAGATATCGGCAAGGAAAAGCTGTATTGTACCTTTGCATTTTTCTCCCAAACGAAAGACACTAGAATGAAAATTTTAAAGCCTCCTGTTAGTGCTTCATCTACACGTTATAGCCCTGAATTTTCCAATGCCTATCTCTTTGCAAAAGAGAGATATCGGCAAGGAAAAGCTGCATTGTACCTTTGCATTTTTCTCCCAAACGAAGGACACTAGAATGAAAATTTTAAAGCCTCCTGTTAGTGCTTCATCTACACGTTATAGCCCTGAATTTTCCAATGCCTATCTCTTTGCAAAAGAGAGATATCGGCAAGGAAAAGCTGTATTGTACCTTTGCATTTTTCTCCCAAACGAAAGACACTAGAATGAACATTTTAAAGCCTCCTGTTAGTGCTTCATCTACACGTTATAGCCCTGAATTTTCCAATGCCTATCTCTTTGCAAAAGAGAGATATCGGCAAGGTAAAGCTGTATTGAACCTTTGCATTTTTCTCCCAAACGAAGGACACTAGAATGAAAATTTTAAAGCCTCCTGTTAGTGCTTCATCTACACGTTATATCCCTGAATTTTCCAATGCCTATCTCTTTGCAAAAGAGAGATATCGGCAAGGAAAAGCTGTATTGTACCTTTGCATTTTTCTCCCAAACGAAAGACACTAGAATGAAAATTTTAAAGCCTCCTGTTAGTGCTTCATCTACACGTTATAGCCCTGAATTTTCCAATGCCTATCTCTTTGCAAAAGAGAGATATCGGCAAGGAAAAGCTGTATTGTACCTTTGCATTTTTCTCCCAAACGAAAGACACTAGAATGAAAATTTTAAAGCCTCCTGTTAGTGCTTCATCTACACGTTATAGCCCTGAATTTTCCAATGCCTATCTCTTTGCAAAAGAGAGATATCGGCAAGGAAAAGCTGTATTGTACCTTTGCATTTTTCTCCCAAACGAAAGACACTAGAATGAAAATTTTAAAGCCTCCTGTTAGTGCTTCGTCTACACGTTATAGCCCTGAATTTTCCAATGCCTATCTCTTTGCAAAAGAGAGATATCGGCAAGGAAAAGCTGCATTGTACCTTTGCATTTTTCTCCCAAACGAAGGACACTAGAATGAAAATTTTAAAGCCTCCTGTTAGTGCTTCATCTACACGTTATAGCCCTGAATTTTCCAATGCCTATCTCTTTGCAAAAGAGAGATATCGGCAAGGAAAAGCTGCATTGTACCTTTGCATTTTTCTCCCAAACGAAGGACACTAGAATGAAAATTTTAAAGCCTCCTGTTAGTGCTTCATCTACACGTTATAGCCCTGCATTTTCCAATGCCTATCTCTTTGCAAAAGAAAGATATCGGCAAGGAAAAGCTGTATTGTACCTTTGCATTTTTCTCCCAAACGAAAGACACTAGAATGAAAATTTTAAAGCCTTCTGTTAGTGCTTCATTTACACGTTATAGCCCTGAATTTTCCAATGCCTATCTCTATGCAAAAGAGAGATATCGGCAAGGAAAAGCTGTATTGTACCTTTGCATTTTTCTCCCAAACGAAGGACACTAGAATTAACATTTTAAAGCCTCCTGTTAGTGCTTCATCTACACGTTATAGCCCTGAATTTTCCAATGCCTATCTCTTTGCAAAAGAGAGATATCGGCAAGGAAAAGCTATATTGTACCTTGGCATTTTTCTCCCAAACGAAGGACACTAGAATGAAAATTTTAAAGCCTCCTGTTAGTGCTTCATCTACACGTTATAGCCCTGAATTTTCCAATGCCTATCTCTTTGCAAAAGAGAGATATCGGCAAGGAAAAGCTGTATTGTACCTTTGCATTTTTCTCCCAAACGAAAGACACTAGAATGAAAATTTTAAAGCCTCCTGTTAGTGCTTCATCTACACGTTATAGCCCTGAATTTTCCAATGCCTATCTCTTTGCAAAAGAGAGATATCGGCAAGGAAAAGCTGCATTGTACCTTTGCATTTTTCTCCCAAACGAAAGACACTAGAATGAAAATTTTAAAGCCTCCTGTTAGTGCTTCATCTACACGTTATAGCCCTGAATTTTCCAATGCCTATCTCTTTGCAAAAGAGAGATATCGGCAAGGAAAAGCTGCATTGTACCTTTGCATTTTTCTCCCAAACGAAGGACACTAGAATGAAAATTTTAAAGCCTCCTGTTAGTGCTTCATCTACACGTTATAGCCCTTAATTTTCTAATGCCTATCTCTTTGCAAAAGAGAGATATCGGCAAGGAAAAGCTATATTGTACCTTGGCATTTTTCTCCCAAACGAAGGACACTAGAATGAAAATGTTAAAGCCTCCTGTTAGTGCTTCATCTACACGTTATAGCCCTGAATTTTCCAATGCCTATCTCTTTGCAAAAGAGAGATATCGGCAAGGAAAAGCTATATTGTACCTTGGCATTTTTCTCCCAAACGAAGGACACTAGAATGAAAATTTTAAAGCCTCCTGTTAGTGCTTCATCTACACGTTATAGCCCTGAATTTTCCAATGCCTATCTCTTTGCAAAAGAGAGATATCGGCAAGGAAAAGCTGTATTGTACCTTTGCATTTTTCTCCCAAACGAAAGACACTAGAATGAAAATTTTAAAGCCTCCTGTTAGTGCTTCGTCTACACGTTATAGCCCTGAATTTTCCAATGCCTATCTCTTTGCAAAAGAGAGATATCGGCAAGGAAAAGCTGCATTGTACCTTTGCATTTTTCTCCCAAACGAAGGACACTAGAATGAAAATTTTAAAGCCTCCTGTTAGTGCTTCATCTACACGTTATAGCCCTGAATTTTCCAATGCCTATCTCTTTGCAAAAGAAAGATATCGGCAAGGAAAAGCTGTATTGTACCTTTGCATTTTTCTCCAAAACGAAAGACACTAGAATGAAAATTTTAAAGCCTTCTGTTAGTGCTTCATTTACACGTTATAGCCCTGAATTTTCCAATGCCTATCTCTTTGCAAAAGAGAGATATCGGCAAGGAAAAGCTGCATTGTACCTTTGCATTTTTCTCCCAAACGAAGGACACTAGAATGAAAATTTTAAAGCCTCCTGTTAGTGCTTCATCTACACGTTATAGCCCTGAATTTTCCAATGCCTATCTCTTTGCAAAAGAGAGATATCGGCAAGGAAAAGCTGCATTGTACCTTTGCATTTTTCTCCCAAACGAAGGACACTAGAATGAAAATTTTAAAGCCTCCTGTTAGTGCTTCATCTACACGTTATAGCCCTGAATTTTCCAATGCCTATCTCTTTGCAAAAGAAAGATATCGGCAAGGAAAAGCTGTATTGTACCTTTGCATTTTTCTCCCAAACGAAAGACACTAGAATGAAAATTTTAAAGCCTTCTGTTAGTGCTTCATTTACACGTTATAGCCCTGAATTTTCCAATGCCTATCTCTATGCAAAAGAGAGATATCGGCAAGGAAAAGCTGTATTGTACCTTTGCATTTTTCTCCCAAACGAAGGACACTAGAATTAAAATTTTAAAGCCTCCTGTTAGTGCTTCATCTACACGTTATAGCCCTGAATTTTCCAATGCCTATCTCTTTGCAAAAGAGAGATATCGGCAAGGAAAAGCTATATTGTACCTTGGCATTTTTCTCCCAAACGAAGGACACTAGAATGAAAATTTTAAAGCCTCCTGTTAGTGCTTCATCTACACGTTATAGCCCTGAATTTTCCAATGCCTATCTCTTTGCAAAAGAGAGATATCGGCAAGGAAAAGCTGTATTGTACCTTTGCATTTTTCTCCCAAACGAAAGACACTAGAATGAAAATTTTAAAGCCTCCTGTTAGTGCTTCATCTACACGTTATAGCCCTGAATTTTCCAATGCCTATCTCTTTGCAAAAGAGAGATATCGGCAAGGAAAAGCTGCATTGTACCTTTGCATTTTTCTCCCAAACGAAAGACACTAGAATGAAAATTTTAAAGCCTCCTGTTAGTGCTTCATCTACACGTTATAGCCCTGAATTTTCCAATGCCTATCTCTTTGCAAAAGAGAGATATCGGCAAGGAAAAGCTGCATTGTACCTTTGCATTTTTCTCCCAAACGAAGGACACTAGAATGAAAATTTTAAAGCCTCCTGTTAGTGCTTCATCTACACGTTATAGCCCTTAATTTTCTAATGCCTATCTCTTTGCAAAAGAGAGATATCGGCAAGGAAAAGCTATATTGTACCTTGGCATTTTTCTCCCAAACGAAGGACACTAGAATGAAAATGTTAAAGCCTCCTGTTAGTGCTTCATCTACACGTTATAGCCCTGAATTTTCCAATGCCTATCTCTTTGCAAAAGAGAGATATCGGCAAGGAAAAGCTATATTGTACCTTGGCATTTTTCTCCCAAACGAAGGACACTAGAATGAAAATTTTAAAGCCTCCTGTTAGTGCTTCATCTACACGTTATAGCCCTGAATTTTCCAATGCCTATCTCTTTGCAAAAGAGAGATATCGGCAAGGAAAAGCTATATTATACCTTGGCATTTTTCTCCCAAACGAAGGACACTAGAATGAAAATTTTAAAGCCTCCTGTTAGTGCTTCATCTACACGTTATAGCCCTGAATTTTCCAATGCCTATCTCTTTGCAAAAGAGAGATATCGGCAAGGAAAAGCTGTATTGTACCTTTGCATTTTTCTCCCAAACGAAAGACACTAGAATGAAAATTTTAAAGCCTCCTGTTAGTGCTTCATCTACACGTTATAGCCCTGAATTTTCCAATGCCTATCTCTTTGCAAAAGAGAGATATCGGCAAGGAAAAGCTGCATTGTACCTTTGCATTTTTCTCCCAAACGAAAGACACTAGAATGAAAATTTTAAAGCCTCCTGTTAGTGCTTCATCTACACGTTATAGCCCTGAATTTTCCAATGCCTATCTCTTTGCAAAAGAGAGATATCGGCAAGGAAAAGCTGCATTGTACCTTTGCATTTTTCTCCCAAACGAAGGACACTAGAATGAAAATTTTAAAGCCTCCTGTTAGTGCTTCATCTACACGTTATAGCCCTGAATTTTCCAATGCCTATCTCTTTGCAAAAGAGAGATATCGGCAAGGAAAAGCTGTATTGTACCTTTGCATTTTTCTCCCAAACGAAAGACACTAGAATGAAAATTTTAAAGCCTCCTGTTAGTGCTTCATCTACACGTTATATCCATGAATTTTCCAATGCCTATCTCTTTGCAAAAGAGAGATATCGGCAAGGAAAAGCTGCATTGTACCTTTGCATTTTTCTCCCAAACGAAAGACACTAGAATGAAAATTTTAAAGCCTCCTGTTAGTGCTTCATCTACACGTTATAGCCCTGAATTTTCCAATGCCTATCTCTTTGCAAAAGAGAGATATCGGCAAGGAAAAGCTGCATTGTACCTTTGCATTTTTCTCCCAAACGAAGGACACTAGAATGAAAATTTTAAAGCCTCCTGTTAGTGCTTCATCTACACGTTATAGCCCTGAATTTTCTAATGCCTATCTCTTTGCAAAAGAGAGATATCGGCAAGGAAAAGCTATATTGTACCTTTGCATTTTTCTCCCAAACGAAGGACACTAGAATTAAAATTTTAAAGCCTCCTGTTAGTGCTTCATCTACACGTTATAGCCCTGAATTTTCCAATGCCTATCTCTTTGCAAAAGAGAGATATCGGCAAGGAAAAGCTATATTGTACCTTTGCATTTTTCTCCCAAACGAAGGACACTAGAATTAAAATTGTAAAGCCTCCTGTTAGTGCTTCATCTACACGTTATAGCCCTGAATTTTCCAATGCCTATCTCTTTGCAAAAGAGAGATATCGGCAAGGAAAAGCTATATTGTACCTTGGCATTTTTCTCCCAAACGAAGGACACTAGAATGAAAATTTTAAAGCCTCCTGTTAGTGCTTCATCTACACGTTATAGCCCTGAATTTTCCAATGCCTATCTCTTTGCAAAAGAGAGATATCGGCAAGGAAAAGCTATATTATACCTTGGCATTTTTCTCCCAAACGAAGGACACTAGAATGAAAATTTTAAAGCCTCCTGTTAGTGCTTCATCTACACGTTATAGCCCTGAATTTTCCAATGCCTATCTCTTTGCAAAAGAGAGATATCGGCAAGGAAAAGCTGTATTGTACCTTTGCATTTTTCTCCCAAACGAAAGAAACTAGAATGAAAATTTTAAAGCCTCCTGTTAGTGCTTCATCTACACGTTTTAGCCCTGAATTTTCCAATGCCTATCTCTTTGCAAAAGAGAGATATCGGCAAGGAAAAGCTGCATTGTACCTTTGCATTTTTCTCCCAAACGAAAGACACTAGAATGAAAATTTTAAAGCCTCCTGTTAGTGCTTCATCTACACGTTATAGCCCTGACTTTTCCAATGCCTATCTCTTTGCAAAAGAGAGATATCGGCAAGGAAAAGCTGCATTGTACCTTTGCATTTTTCTCCCAAACGAAGGACACTAGAATGAAAATTTTAAAGCTTCCTGTTAGTGCTTCATCTACACGTTATAGCCCTGAATTTTCCAATGCCTATCTCTTTGCAAAAGAGAGATATCGGCAAGGAAAAGCTGCATTGTACCTTTGCATTTTTCTCCCAAACGAAGGACACTAGAATGAAAATTTTAAAGCCTTCTGTTAGTGCTTCATTTACACGTTATAGCCCTGAATTTTCCAATGCCTATCTATTTGCAAAAGAGAGATATCGGCAAGGAAAAGCTGCATTGTACCTTTGCATTTTTCTCCCAAACGAAGGACACTAGAATGAAAATTTTAAAGCCTCCTGTTAGTGCTTCATCTACACGTTATAGCCCTGAATTTTCCAATGCCTATCTCTTTGCAAAAGAAAGATATCGGCAAGGAAAAGCTGTATTGTACCTTTGCATTTTTCTCCCAAACGAAAGACACTAGAATGAAAATTTTAAAGCCTTCTGTTAGTGCTTCATTTACACGTTATAGCCCTGAATTTTCCAATGCCTATCTCTATGCAAAAGAGAGATATCGGCAAGGAAAAGCTGTATTGTACCTTTGCATTTTTCTCCCAAACGAAAGACACTAGAATGAAAATTTTAAAGCCTCCTGTTAGTGCTTCATCTACACGTTATAGCCCTGAATTTTCCAATGCCTATCTCTTTGCAAAAGAGAGATATCGGCAAGGAAAAGCTGCATTGTACCTTTGCATTTTTCTCCCAAACGAAGGACACTAGAATGAAAATTTTAAAGCCTCCTGTTAGTGCTTCATCTACACGTTATAGCCCTGAATTTTCCAATGCCTATCTCTTTGCAAAAGAGAGATATCGGCAAGGAAAAGCTGTATTGTACCTTTGCATTTTTCTCCCAAACGAAAGACACTAGAATGAACATTTTAAAGCCTCCTGTTAGTGCTTCATCTACACGTTATAGCCCTGAATTTTCCAATGCCTATCTCTTTGCAAAAGAGAGATATCGGCAAGGTAAAGCTGTATTGAACCTTTGCATTTTTCTCCCAAACGAAGGACACTAGAATGAAAATTTTAAAGCCTCCTGTTAGTGCTTCATCTACACGTTATATCCCTGAATTTTCCAATGCCTATCTCTTTGCAAAAGAGAGATATCGGCAAGGAAAAGCTGTATTGTACCTTTGCATTTTTCTCCCAAACGAAAGACACTAGAATGAAAATTTTAAAGCCTCCTGTTAGTGCTTCATCTACACGTTATAGCCCTGAATTTTCCAATGCCCATCTCTTTGCAAAAGAGAGATATCGGCAAGGAAAAGCTGCATTGTACCTTTGCATTTTTCTCCCAAACGAAGGACACTAGAATGAAAATTTTAAAGCCTCCTGTTAGTGCTTCATCTACATGTTATATCCCTGAATTTTCCAATGCCTATCTCTTTGCAAAAGAGAGATATCGGCAAGGAAAAGCTGTATTGTACCTTTGCATTTTTCTCCCAAACGAAAGACACTAGAATGAAAATTTTAAAGCCTCCTGTTAGTGCTTCGTCTACACGTTATAGCCCTGAATTTTCCAATGCCTATCTCTTTGCAAAAGAGAGATATCGGCAAGGAAAAGCTGCATTGTACCTTTGCATTTTTCTCCCAAACGAAGGACACTAGAATGAAAATTTTAAAGCCTCCTGTTAGTGCTTCATCTACACGTTATAGCCCTGAATTTTCCAATGCCTATCTCTTTGCAAAAGAAAGATATCGGCAAGGAAAAGCTGTATTGTACCTTTGCATTTTTCTCCAAAACGAAAGACACTAGAATGAAAATTTTAAAGCCTTCTGTTAGTGCTTCATTTACACGTTATAGCCCTGAATTTTCCAATGCCTATCTCTTTGCAAAAGAGAGATATCGGCAAGGAAAAGCTGCATTGTACCTTTGCATTTTTCTCCCAAACGAAGGACACTAGAATGAAAATTTTAAAGCCTCCTGTTAGTGCTTCATCTACACGTTATAGCCCTGAATTTTCCAATGCCTATCTCTTTGCAAAAGAGAGATATCGGCAAGGAAAAGCTGCATTGTACCTTTGCATTTTTCTCCCAAACGAAGGACACTAGAATGAAAATTTTAAAGCCTCCTGTTAGTGCTTCATCTACACGTTATAGCCCTGAATTTTCCAATGCCTATCTCTTTGCAAAAGAAAGATATCGGCAAGGAAAAGCTGTATTGTACCTTTGCATTTTTCTCCCAAACGAAAGACACTAGAATGAAAATTTTAAAGCCTTCTGTTAGTGCTTCATTTACACGTTATAGCCCTGAATTTTCCAATGCCTATCTCTATGCAAAAGAGAGATATCGGCAAGGAAAAGCTGTATTGTACCTTTGCATTTTTCTCCCAAACGAAAGACACTAGAATGAAAATTTTAAAGCCTCCTGTTAGTGCTTCATCTACACGTTATAGCCCTGAATTTTCCAATGCCCATCTCTTTGCAAAAGAGAGATATCGGCAAGGAAAAGCTGCATTGTACCTTTGCATTTTTCTCCCAAACGAAGGACACTAGAATGAAAATTTTAAAGCCTCCTGTTAGTGCTTCATCTACATGTTATATCCCTGAATTTTCCAATGCCTATCTCTTTGCAAAAGAGAGATATCGGCAAGGAAAAGCTGTATTGTACCTTTGCATTTTTCTCCCAAACGAAAGACACTAGAATGAAAATTTTAAAGCCTCCTGTTAGTGCTTCGTCTACACGTTATAGCCCTGAATTTTCCAATGCCTATCTCTTTGCAAAAGAGAGATATCGGCAAGGAAAAGCTGCATTGTACCTTTGCATTTTTCTCCCAAACGAAGGACACTAGAATGAAAATTTTAAAGCCTCCTGTTAGTGCTTCATCTACACGTTATAGCCCTGAATTTTCCAATGCCTATCTCTTTGCAAAAGAAAGATATCGGCAAGGAAAAGCTGTATTGTACCTTTGCATTTTTCTCCAAAACGAAAGACACTAGAATGAAAATTTTAAAGCCTTCTGTTAGTGCTTCATTTACACGTTATAGCCCTGAATTTTCCAATGCCTATCTCTTTGCAAAAGAGAGATATCGGCAAGGAAAAGCTGCATTGTACCTTTGCATTTTTCTCCCAAACGAAGGACACTAGAATGAAAATTTTAAAGCCTCCTGTTAGTGCTTCATCTACACGTTATAGCCCTGAATTTTCCAATGCCTATCTCTTTGCAAAAGAGAGATATCGGCAAGGAAAAGCTGCATTGTACCTTTGCATTTTTCTCCCAAACGAAGGACACTAGAATGAAAATTTTAAAGCCTCCTGTTAGTGCTTCATCTACACGTTATAGCCCTGAATTTTCCAATGCCTATCTCTTTGCAAAAGAAAGATATCGGCAAGGAAAAGCTGTATTGTACCTTTGCATTTTTCTCCCAAACGAAAGACACTAGAATGAAAATTTTAAAGCCTTCTGTTAGTGCTTCATTTACACGTTATAGCCCTGAATTTTCCAATGCCTATCTCTATGCAAAAGAGAGATATCGGCAAGGAAAAGCTGTATTGTACCTTTGCATTTTTCTCCCAAACGAAGGACACTAGAATGAAAATTTTAAAGCCTCCTGTTAGTGCTTCATCTACACGTTATAGCCCTGAATTTTCCAATGCCTATCTCTTTGCAAAAGAGAGATATCGGCAAGGAAAAGCTGCATTGTACCTTTGCATTTTTCTCCCAAACGAAGGACACTAGAATGAAAATTTTAAAGCCTCCTGTTAGTGCTTCGTCTACACGTTATAGCCCTGAATTTTCCAATGCCTATCTCTTTGCAAAAGAGAGATATCGGCAAGGAAAAGCTGTATTGTACCTTTGCATTTTTCTCCCAAACGAAAGACACTAGAATGAAAATTTTAAAGCCTCCTGTTAGTGCTTCATCTACACGTTATAGCCCTGAATTTTCCAATGCCTATCTCTTTGCAAAAGAGAGATATCGGCAAGGAAAAGCTGCATTGTACCTTTGCATTTTTCTCCCAAACGAAGGACACTAGAATGAAAATTGTAAAGCCTCCTGTTAGTGCTTCGTCTACACGTTATAGCCCCAAATTTTCCAATGCCTATCTCTTTGCAAAAGAGAGATATCGGCAAGGAAAAGCTGCATTGTACCTTTGCATTTTTCTCCCAAACGAAGGACACTAGAATGAAAATTTTAAAGCCTCCTGTTAGTGCTTCATCTACACGTTATAGCCCTGAATTTTCCAATGCCTATCTCTTTGCAAAAGAGAGATATCGGCAAGGAAAAGCTGTATTGTACCTTTGCATTTTTCTCCCAAACGAAAGACACTAGAATGAAAATTTTAAAGCCTTCTGTTAGTGCTTGATTTACACGTTATAGCCCTGAATTTTCCAATGCCTATCTCTTTGCAAAAGAGAGATATCGGCAAGGAAAAGCTGTATTGTACCTTTGCATTTTTCTCCCAAACGAAAGACACTAGAATGAAAATTTTAAAGCCTCCTGTTAGTGCTTCATCTACACGTTATAGCCCTGAATTTTCCAATGCCTATCTCTTTGCAAAAGAGAGATATCGGCAAGGAAAAGCTGTATTGTACCTTTGCATTTTTCTCCCAAACGAAAGACACTAGAATGAAAATTTTAAAGCCTCCTGTTAGTGCTTCATCTACACGTTATAGCCCTGAATTTTCCAATGCCTATCTCTTTGCAAAAGAGAGATATCGGCAAGGAAAAGCTGCATTGTACCTTTGCATTTTTCTCCCAAACGAAAGACACTAGAATGAAAATTTTAAAGCCTCCTGTTAGTGCTTCATCTACACGTTATAGCCCTGAATTTTCCAATGCCTATCTCTTTGCAAAAGAGAGATATCGGCAAGGAAAAGCTGCATTGTACCTTTGCATTTTTCTCCCAAACGAAGGACACTAGAATGAAAATTTTAAAGCCTCCTGTTAGTGCTTCGTCTACACGTTATAGCCCTGAATTTTCCAATGCCTATCTCTTTGCAAAAGAGAGATATCGGCAAGGAAAAGCTGTATTGTACCTTTGCATTTTTCTCCCAAACGAAAGACACTAGAATGAAAATTTTAAAGCCTCCTGTTAGTGCTTCATCTACACGTTATAGCCCTGAATTTTCCAATGCCTATCTCTTTGCAAAAGAGAGATATCGGCAAGGAAAAGCTGCATTGTACCTTTGCATTTTTCTCCCAAACGAAGGACACTAGAATGAAAATTGTAAAGCCTCCTGTTAGTGCTTCGTCTACACGTTATAGCCCCAAATTTTCCAATGCCTATCTCTTTGCAAAAGAGAGATATCGGCAAGGAAAAGCTGCATTGTACCTTTGCATTTTTCTCCCAAACGAAGGACACTAGAATGAAAATTTTAAAGCCTCCTGTTAGTGCTTCATCTACACGTTATAGCCCTGAATTTTCCAATGCCTATCTCTTTGCAAAAGAGAGATATCGGCAAGGAAAAGCTGTATTGTACCTTTGCATTTTTCTCCCAAACGAAAGACACTAGAATGAAAATTTTAAAGCCTTCTGTTAGTGCTTCATTTACACGTTATAGCCCTGAATTTTCCAATGCCTATCTCTTTGCAAAAGAGAGATATCGGCAAAGAAAAGCTGTATTGTACCTTTGCATTTTTCTCCCAAACGAAGGACACTAGAATGAAAATTTTAAAGCCTCCTGTTAGTGCTTCATCTACACGTTATAGCCCTGAATTTTCCAATGCCTATCTCTTTGCAAAAGAGAGATATCGGCAAGGAAAAGCTGTATTGTACCTTTGCATTTTTCTCCCAAACGAAAGACACTAGAATGAAAATTTTAAAGCCTCCTGTTAGTGCTTCATCTACACGTTATAGCCCTGAATTTTCCAATGCCTATCTCTTTGCAAAAGAGAGATATCGGCAAGGAAAAGCTGCATTGTACCTTTGCATTTTTCTCCCAAACGAAAGACACTAGAATGAAAATTTTAAAGCCTCCTGTTAGTGCTTCATCTACACGTTATAGCCCTGAATTTTCCAATGCCTATCTCTTTGCAAAAGAGAGATATCGGCAAGGAAAAGCTGCATTGTACCTTTGCATTTTTCTCCCAAACGAAGGACACTAGAATGAAAATTTTAAAGCCTCCTGTTAGTGCTTCATCTACACGTAATAGCCCTGAATTTTCTAATGCCTATCTCTTTGCAAAAGAGAGATATCGGCAAGGAAAAGCTATATTGTACCTTTGCATTTTTCTCCCAAACGAAGGACACTAGAATTAAAATTTTAAAGCCTCCTGTTAGTGCTTCATCTACACGTTATAGCCCTGAATTTTCCAATGCCTATCTCTTTGCAAAAGAGAGATATCGGCAAGGAAAAGCTATATTGTACCTTGGCATTTTTCTCCCAAACGAAGGACACTAGAATGAAAATTTTAAAGCCTCCTGTTAGTGCTTCATCTACACGTTATAGCCCTGAATTTTCCAATGCCTATCTCTTTGCAAAAGAGAGATATCGGCAAGGAAAAGCTGTATTGTACCTTTGCATTTTTCTCCCAAACGAAAGACACTAGAATGAAAATTTTAAAGCCTCCTGTTAGTGCTTCATCTACACGTTATAGCCCTGAATTTTCCAATGCCTATCTCTTTGCAAAAGAGAGATATCGGCAAGGAAAAGCTGCATTGTACCTTTGCATTTTTCTCCCAAACGAAAGACACTAGAATGAAAATTTTAAAGCCTCCTGTTAGTGCTTCATCTACACGTTATAGCCCTGAATTTTCCAATGCCTATCTCTTTGCAAAAGAGAGATATCGGCAAGGAAAAGCTGCATTGTACCTTTGCATTTTTCTCCCAAACGAAGGACACTAGAATGAAAATTTTAAAGCCTCCTGTTAGTGCTTCATCTACACGTTATAGCCCTTAATTTTCTAATGCCTATCTCTTTGCAAAAGAGAGATATCGGCAAGGAAAAGCTATATTGTACCTTGGCATTTTTCTCCCAAACGAAGGACACTAGAATGAAAATGTTAAAGCCTCCTGTTAGTGCTTCATCTACACGTTATAGCCCTGAATTTTCCAATGCCTATCTCTTTGCAAAAGAGAGATATCGGCAAGGAAAAGCTATATTGTACCTTTGCATTTTTCTCCCAAACGAAGGACACTAGAATTAAAATTGTAAAGCCTCCTGTTAGTGCTTCATCTACACGTTATAGCCCTGAATTTTCCAATGCCTATCTCTTTGCAAAAGAGAGATATCGGCAAGGAAAAGCTATATTGTACCTTGGCATTTTTCTCCCAAACGAAGGACACTAGAATGAAAATTTTAAAGCCTCCTGTTAGTGCTTCATCTACACGTTATAGCCCTGAATTTTCCAATGCCTATCTCTTTGCAAAAGAGAGATATCGGCAAGGAAAAGCTATATTGTACCTTGGCATTTTTCTCCCAAACGAAGGACACTAGAATGAAAATTTTAAAGCCTCCTGTTAGTGCTTCATCTACACGTTATAGCCCTGAATTTTCCAATGCCTATCTCTTTGCAAAAGAGAGATATCGGCAAGGAAAAGCTGTATTGTACCTTTGCATTTTTCTCCCAAACGAAAGACACTAGAATGAAAATTTTAAAGCCTCCTGTTAGTGCTTCATCTACACGTTATAGCCCTGAATTTTCCAATGCCTATCTCTTTGCAAAAGAGAGATATCGGCAAGGAAAAGCTGCATTGTACCTTTGCATTTTTCTCCCAAACGAAAGACACTAGAATGAAAATTTTAAAGCCTCCTGTTAGTGCTTCATCTACACGTTATAGCCCTGAATTTTCCAATGCCTATCTCTTTGCAAAAGAGAGATATCGGCAAGGAAAAGCTGCATTGTACCTTTGCATTTTTCTCCCAAACGAAGGACACCAGAATGAAAATTGTAAAGCCTCCTGTTAGTGCTTCGTCTACACGTTATAGCCCCAAATTTTCCAATGCCTATCTCTTTGCAAAAGAGAGATATCGGCAAGGAAAAGCTGCATTGTACCTTTGCATTTTTCTCCCAAACGAAGGACACTAGAATGAAAATTTTAAAGCCTCCTGTTAGTGCTTCATCTACACGTTATAGCCCTGAATTTTCCAATGCCTATCTCTTTGCAAAAGAGAGATATCGGCAAGGAAAAGCTGTATTGTACCTTTGCATTTTTCTCCCAAACGAAAGACACTAGAATGAAAATTTTAAAGCCTTCTGTTAGTGCTTCATTTACACGTTATAGCCCTGAATTTTCCAATGCCTATCTCTTTGCAAAAGAGAGATATCGGCAAGGAAAAGCTGTATTGTACCTTTGCATTTTTCTCCCAAACGAAAGACACTAGAATGAAAATTTTAAAGCCTTCTGTTAGTGCTTCATTTACACGTTATAGCCCTGAATTTTCCAATGCCTATCTCTTTGCAAAAGAGAGATATCGGCAAGGAAAAGCTGTATTGTACCTTTGCATTTTTCTCCCAAACGAAGGACACTAGAATGAAAATTTTAAAGCCTCCTGTTAGTGCTTCATCTACACGTTATAGCCCTGAATTTTCCAATGCCTATCTCTTTGCAAAAGAGAGATATCGGCAAGGAAAAGCTGTATTGTACCTTTGCATTTTTCTCCCAAACGAAAGACACTAGAATGAAAATTTTAAAGCCTCCTGTTAGTGCTTCATCTACACGTTATAGCCATGAATTTTCCAATGCCTATCTCTTTGCAAAAGAGAGATATCGGCAAGGAAAAGCTGCATTGTACCTTTGCATTTTTCTCCCAAACGAAAGACACTAGAATGAAAATTTTAAAGCCTCCTGTTAGTGCTTCATCTACACGTTATAGCCCTGAATTTTCCAATGCCTATCTCTTTGCAAAAGAGAGATATCGGCAAGGAAAAGCTGCATTGTACCTTTGCATTTTTCTCCCAAACGAAGGACACTAGAATGAAAATTTTAAAGCCTCCTGTTAGTGCTTCATCTACACGTTATAGCCCTGAATTTTCTAATGCCTATCTCTTTGCAAAAGAGAGATATCGGCAAGGAAAAGCTATATTGTACCTTTGCATTTTTCTCCCAAACGAAGGACACTAGAATGAAAATTTTAAAGCCTCCTGTTAGTGCTTCATCTACACGTTATAGCCCTGAATTTTCCAATGCCTATCTCTTTGCAAAAGAGAGATATCGGCAAGGAAAAGCTATATTGTACCTTGGCATTTTTCTCCCAAACGAAGGACACTAGAATGAAAATTTTAAAGCCTCCTGTTAGTGCTTCATCTACACGTTATAGCCCTGAATTTTCCAATGCCTATCTCTTTGCAAAAGAGAGATATCGGCAAGGAAAAGCTGTATTGTACCTTTGCATTTTTCTCCCAAACGAAAGACACTAGAATGAAAATTTTAAAGCCTCCTGTTAGTGCTTCATCTACACGTTATAGCCCTGAATTTTCCAATGCCTATCTCTTTGCAAAAGAGAGATATCGGCAAGGAAAAGCTGCATTGTACCTTTGCATTTTTCTCCCAAACGAAAGACACTAGAATGAAAATTTTAAAGCCTCCTGTTAGTGCTTCATCTACACGTTATAGCCCTGAATTTTCCAATGCCTATCTCTTTGCAAAAGAGAGATATCGGCAAGGAAAAGCTGCATTGTACCTTTGCATTTTTCTCCCAAACGAAGGACACTAGAATGAAAATTTTAAAGCCTCCTGTTAGTGCTTCATCTACACGTTATAGCCCTTAATTTTCTAATGCCTATCTCTTTGCAAAAGAGAGATATCGGCAAGTAAAAGCTATATTGTACCTTAGCATTTTTCTCCCAAACGAAGGACACTAGAATGAAAATGTTAAAGCCTCCTGTTAGTGCTTCATCTACACGTTATAGCCCTGAATTTTCCAATGCCTATCTCTTTGCAAAAGAGAGATATCCGCAAGGAAAAGCTGCATTGTACCTTTGCATTTTTCTCCCAAACGAAAGACACTAGAATGAAAATTTTAAAGCCTCCTGTTAGTGCTTCATCTACACGTTATAGCCCTGAATTTTCCAATGCCTATCTCTTTGCAAAAGAGAGATATCGGCAAGGAAAAGCTGCATTGTACCTTTGCATTTTTCTCCCAAACGAAGGACACTAGAATGAAAATTTTAAAGCCTCCTGTTAGTGCTTCATCTACACGTTATAGCCCTTAATTTTCTAATGCCTATCTCTTTGCAAAAGAGAGATATCGGCAAGGAAAAGCTATATTGTACCTTGGCATTTTTCTCCCAAACGAAGGACACTAGAATGAAAATGTTAAAGCCTCCTGTTAGTGCTTCATCTACACGTTATAGCCCTGAATTTTCCAATGCCTATCTCTTTGCAAAAGAGAGATATCGGCAAGGAAAAGCTATATTGTACCTTTGCATTTTTCTCCCAAACGAAGGACACTAGAATTAAAATTGTAAAGCCTCCTGTTAGTGCTTCATCTACACGTTATAGCCCTGAATTTTCCAATGCCTATCTCTTTGCAAAAGAGAGATATCGGCAAGGAAAAGCTATATTGTACCTTGGCATTTTTCTCCCAAACGAAGGACACTAGAATGAAAATTTTAAAGCCTCCTGTTAGTGCTTCATCTACACGTTATAGCCCTGAATTTTCCAATGCCTATCTCTTTGCAAAAGAGAGATATCGGCAAGGAAAAGCTATATTGTACCTTGGCATTTTTCTCCCAAACGAAGGACACTAGAATGAAAATTTTAAAGCCTCCTGTTAGTGCTTCATCTACACGTTATAGCCCTGAATTTTCCAATGCCTATCTCTTTGCAAAAGAGAGATATCGGCAAGGAAAAGCTGTATTGTACCTTTGCATTTTTCTCCCAAACGAAAGACACTAGAATGAAAATTTTAAAGCCTCCTGTTAGTGCTTCATCTACACGTTATAGCCCTGAATTTTCCAATGCCTATCTCTTTGCAAAAGAGAGATATCGGCAAGGAAAAGCTGCATTGTACCTTTGCATTTTTCTCCCAAACGAAAGACACTAGAATGAAAATTTTAAAGCCTCCTGTTAGTGCTTCATCTACACGTTATAGCCCTGAATTTTCCAATGCCTATCTCTTTGCAAAAGAGAGATATCGGCAAGGAAAAGCTGCATTGTACCTTTGCATTTTTCTCCCAAACGAAGGACACCAGAATGAAAATTGTAAAGCCTCCTGTTAGTGCTTCGTCTACACGTTATAGCCCCAAATTTTCCAATGCCTATCTCTTTGCAAAAGAGAGATATCGGCAAGGAAAAGCTGCATTGTACCTTTGCATTTTTCTCCCAAACGAAGGACACTAGAATGAAAATTTTAAAGCCTCCTGTTAGTGCTTCATCTACACGTTATAGCCCTGAATTTTCCAATGCCTATCTCTTTGCAAAAGAGAGATATCGGCAAGGAAAAGCTGTATTGTACCTTTGCATTTTTCTCCCAAACGAAAGACACTAGAATGAAAATTTTAAAGCCTTCTGTTAGTGCTTCATTTACACGTTATAGCCCTGAATTTTCCAATGCCTATCTCTTTGCAAAAGAGAGATATCGGCAAGGAAAAGCTGTATTGTACCTTTGCATTTTTCTCCCAAACGAAAGACACTAGAATGAAAATTTTAAAGCCTTCTGTTAGTGCTTCATTTACACGTTATAGCCCTGAATTTTCCAATGCCTATCTCTTTGCAAAAGAGAGATATCGGCAAGGAAAAGCTGTATTGTACCTTTGCATTTTTCTCCCAAACGAAGGACACTAGAATGAAAATTTTAAAGCCTCCTGTTAGTGCTTCATCTACACGTTATAGCCCTGAATTTTCCAATGCCTATCTCTTTGCAAAAGAGAGATATCGGCAAGGAAAAGCTGTATTGTACCTTTGCATTTTTCTCCCAAACGAAAGACACTAGAATGAAAATTTTAAAGCCTCCTGTTAGTGCTTCATCTACACGTTATAGCCATGAATTTTCCAATGCCTATCTCTTTGCAAAAGAGAGATATCGGCAAGGAAAAGCTGCATTGTACCTTTGCATTTTTCTCCCAAACGAAAGACACTAGAATGAAAATTTTAAAGCCTCCTGTTAGTGCTTCATCTACACGTTATAGCCCTGAATTTTCCAATGCCTATCTCTTTGCAAAAGAGAGATATCGGCAAGGAAAAGCTGCATTGTACCTTTGCATTTTTCTCCCAAACGAAGGACACTAGAATGAAAATTTTAAAGCCTCCTGTTAGTGCTTCATCTACACGTTATAGCCCTGAATTTTCTAATGCCTATCTCTTTGCAAAAGAGAGATATCGGCAAGGAAAAGCTATATTGTACCTTTGCATTTTTCTCCAAACGAAGGACACTAGAATGAAAATTTTAAAGCCTCCTGTTAGTGCTTCATCTACACGTTATAGCCCTGAATTTTCCAATGCCTATCTCTTTGCAAAAGAGAGATATCGGCAAGGAAAAGCTATATTGTACCTTGGCATTTTTCTCCCAAACGAAGGACACTAGAATGAAAATTTTAAAGCCTCCTGTTAGTGCTTCATCTACACGTTATAGCCCTGAATTTTCCAATGCCTATCTCTTTGCAAAAGAGAGATATCGGCAAGGAAAAGCTGTATTGTACCTTTGCATTTTTCTCCCAAACGAAAGACACTAGAATGAAAATTTTAAAGCCTCCTGTTAGTGCTTCATCTACACGTTATAGCCCTGAATTTTCCAATGCCTATCTCTTTGCAAAAGAGAGATATCGGCAAGGAAAAGCTGCATTGTACCTTTGCATTTTTCTCCCAAACGAAAGACACTAGAATGAAAATTTTAAAGCCTCCTGTTAGTGCTTCATCTACACGTTATAGCCCTGAATTTTCAATGCCTATCTCTTTGCAAAAGAGAGATATCGGCAAGGAAAAGCTGCATTGTACCTTTGCATTTTTCTCCCAAACGAAGGACACTAGAATGAAAATTTTAAAGCCTCCTGTTAGTGCTTCATCTACACGTTATAGCCCTTAATTTTCTAATGCCTATCTCTTTGCAAAAGAGAGATATCGGCAAGTAAAAGCTATATTGTACCTTAGCATTTTTCTCCCAAACGAAGGACACTAGAATGAAAATGTTAAAGCCTCCTGTTAGTGCTTCATCTACACGTTATAGCCCTGAATTTTCCAATGCCTATCTCTTTGCAAAAGAGAGATATCGGCAAGGAAAAGCTATATTGTACCTTTGCATTTTTCTCCCAAACGAAGGACACTAGAATTAAAATTGTAAAGCCTCCTGTTAGTGCTTCATCTACACGTTATAGCCCTGAATTTTCCAATGCCTATCTCTTTGCAAAAGAGAGATATCGGCAAGGAAAAGCTGCATTTGTACCTTTGCATTTTTCTCCCAAACGAAAGACACTAGAATGAAAATTTTAAAGCCTCCTGTTAGTGCTTCATCTACACGTTATAGCCCTGAATTTTCCAATGCCTATCTCTTTGCAAAAGAGAGATATCGGCAAGGAAAAGCTGTATTGTACCTTTGCATTTTTCTCCCAAACGAAGGACACTAGAATGAAAATTTTAAAGCCTCCTGTTAGTGCTTCATCTACACGTTATAGCCCTTAATTTTCTAATGCCTATCTCTTTGCAAAAGAGAGATATCGGCAAGGAAAAGCTATATTGTACCTTGGCATTTTTCTCCCAAACGAAGGACACTAGAATGAAAATGTTAAAGCCTCCTGTTAGTGCTTCATCTACACGTTATAGCCTGAATTTTCCAATGCCTATCTCTTTGCAAAAGAGAGATATCGGCAAGGAAAAGCTATATTGTACCTTTGCATTTTTCTCCCAAACGAAGGACACTAGAATTAAAATTGTAAAGCCTCCTGTTAGTGCTTCATCTACACGTTATAGCCCTGAATTTTCCAATGCCTATCTCTTTGCAAAAGAGAGATATCGGCAAGGAAAAGCTATATTGTACCTTGGCATTTTTCTCCCAAACGAAGGACACTAGAATGAAAATTTTAAAGCCTCCTGTTAGTGCTTCATCTACACGTTATAGCCCTGAATTTTCCAATGCCTATCTCTTTGCAAAAGAGAGATATCGGCAAGGAAAAGCTGCATTGTACCTTGGCATTTTTCTCCCAAACGAAGGACACTAGAATGAAAATTTTAAAGCCTCCTGTTAGTGCTTCATCTACACGTTATAGCCCTGAATTTTCCAATGCCTATCTCTTTGCAAAAGAGAGATATCGGCAAGGAAAAGCTGCATTGTACCTGTGCATTTTTCTCCCAAACGAAGGACACTAGAATGAAAATGTTAAAGCCTCCTGTTAGTGCTTCATCTACACGTTATAGCCCTGAATTTTCTAATGCCTATCTCTTTGCAAAAGAGAGATATCGGCAAGGAAAAGCTATATTGTACCTTTGCATTTTTCTCCCAAACGAAGGACACTAGAATTAAAATTTTAAAGCCTCCTGTTAGTGCTTCATCTACACGTTATAGCCCTGAATTTTCCAATGCCTATCTCTTTGCAAAAGAGAGATATCGGCAAGGAAAAGCTATATTGTACCTTGGCATTTTTCTCCCAAACGAAGGACACTAGAATTAAAATTTAAAGCCTCCTGTTAGTGCTTCATCTACACGTTATAGCCTGAATTTTCCAATGCCTATCTCTTTGCAAAAGAGAGATATCGGCAAGGAAAAGCTGTATTGTACCTTTGCATTTTTCTCCCAAACGAAAGACACTAGAATGAAAATTTTAAAGCCTCCTGTTAGTGCTTCATCTACACGTTATAGCCCTGAATTTTCCAATGCCTATCTCTTTGCAAAAGAGAGATATCGGCAAGGAAAAGCTGCATTGTACCTTTGCATTTTTCTCCAAACGAAAGGACACTAGAATGAAAATTTTAAAGCCTCCTGTTAGTGCTTCATCTACACGTTATAGCCCTGAATTTTTCCAATGCCTATCTCTTTGCAAAAGAGAGATATCGGCAAGGAAAAGCTGCATTGTACCTTTGCATTTTTCTCCCAAACGAAGGACACTAGAATGAAAATTTTAAAGCCTCCTGTTAGTGCTTCATCTACACGTTATAGCCCTGAATTTTCCAATGCCTATCTCTTTGCAAAAGAGAGATATCGGCAAGGAAAAGCTGCATTGTACCTTTGCATTTTTCTCCCAAACGAAAGACACTAGAATGAAAATTTTAAAGCCTCCTGTTAGTGCTTCATCTACACGTTATAGCCCTGAATTTTCCAATGCCTATCTCTTTGCAAAAGAGAGATATCGGCAAGGAAAAGCTGCATATGTACCTTTGCATTTTTCTCCCAAACGAAGGACACTAGAATTAAATTGTAAAGCCTCCTGTTAGTGCTTCATCTACACGTTATAGCCCTGAATTTTCCAATGCCTATCTCTTTGCAAAAGAGAGATATCGGCAAGGAAAAGCTATATTGTACCTTGGCATTTTTTCTCCCAAACGAAGGACACTAGAATGAAAATGTTAAAGCCTCCTGTTAGTGCTTCATCTACACGTTATAGCCCTGAATTTTCAATGCCTATCTCTTTGCAAAAGAGAGATATCGGCAAGGAAAAGCTATATTGTACCTTTGCATTTTTCTCCCAAACGAAGGACACTAGAATTAAAATTGTAAAGCCTCTGTTAGTGCTTCATCTACACGTTATAGCCCTGAATTTTCCAATGCCTATCTCTTTGCAAAAGAGAGATATCGGCAAGGAAAAGCTATATTGTACCTTGGCATTTTTCTCCCAAACGAAGGACACTAGAATGAAAATTTTAAAGCCTCCTGTTAGTGCTTCATCTACACGTTATAGCCCTGAATTTTCCAATGCCTATCTCTTTGCAAAAGAGAGATATCGGCAAGGAAAAGCTATATTGTACCTTGGCATTTTTTCTCCCAAACGAAGGACACTAGAATGAAAATTTTAAAGCCTCCTGTTAGTGCTTCATCTACACGTTATAGCCCTGAATTTTCAATGCCTATCTCTTTGCAAAAGAGAGATATCGGCAAGGAAAAGCTGTATTGTGTACCTTTGCATTTTTCTCCCAAACGAAAGACACTAGAATGAAAATTTTAAAGCCTCCTGTTAGTGCTTCATCTACACGTTATAGCCCTGAATTTCCAATGCCTATCTCTTTGCAAAAGAGAGATATCGGCAAGGAAAAGCTGCATTGTACCTTTGCATTTTTCTCCCAAACGAAAGACACTAGAATGAAAATTTTAAAGCCTCCTGTTAGTGCTTCATCTACACGTTATAGCCCTGAATTTTCCAATGCCTATCTCTTTGCAAAAGAGAGATATCGGCAAGGAAAAGCTGCATTGTACCTTTGCATTTTTCTCCCAAACGAAGGACACCAGAATGAAAATTGTAAAGCCTCCTGTTAGTGCTTCGTCTACACGTTATAGCCCCAAATTTTCCAATGCCTATCTCTTTGCAAAAGAGAGATATCGGCAAGGAAAAGCTGCATTGTACCTTTGCATTTTTCTCCCAAACGAAGGACACTAGAATGAAAATTTTAAAGCCTCCTGTTAGTGCTTCATCTACACGTTATAGCCCTGAATTTTCCAATGCCTATCTCTTTGCAAAGAGAGATATCGGCAAGGAAAAGCTGTATTGTACCTTTGCATTTTTCTCCCAAACGAAAGACACTAGAATGAAAATTTTAAAGCCTTCTGTTAGTGCTTCATTTACACGTTATAGCCCTGAATTTTCCAATGCCTATCTCTTTGCAAAAGAGAGATATCGGCAAGGAAAAGCTGTATTGTACCTTTGCATTTTTCTCCCAAAACGAAAGACACTAGAATGAAAATTTTAAAGCCTTCTGTTAGTGCTTCATTTACACGTTATAGCCCTGAATTTTCCAATGCCTATCTCTTTGCAAAAGAGAGATATCGGCAAGGAAAAGCTGTATTGTACCTTTGCATTTTTCTCCCAAACGAAGGACACTAAAAAGAATGAAAATTTTAAAGCCTCCTGTTAGTGCTTCATCTACACGTTATAGCCCTGAATTTTCCAATGCCTATCTCTTGCAAAAGAGAGATATCGGCAAGGAAAAGCTGTATTGTACCTTTGCATTTTTCTCCCAACGAAAGACACTAGAATGAAAATTTTAAAGCCTCCTGTTAGTGCTTCATCTACACGTTATAGCCATGAATTTCCAATGCCTATCTCTTTGCAAAAGAGAGATATCGGCAAGGAAAAGCTGCATTGTACCTTTGCATTTTTCTCCCAAACGAAAGACACTAGAATGAAAATTTTAAAGCCTCCTGTTAGTGCTTCATCTACACGTTATAGCCCTGAATTTTCCAATGCCTATCTCTTTGCAAAGAGAGATATCGGCAAGGAAAAGCTGCATTGTACCTTTGCATTTTTCTCCCAAACGAAGGACACTAGAATGAAAATTTTAAAGCCTCCTGTTAGTGCTTCATCTACACGTTATAGCCCTGAATTTTCTAATGCCTATCTCTTTGCAAAAGAGAGATATCGGCAAGGAAAAGCTATATTGTACCTTTGCATTTTTCTCCCAAACGAAGGACACTAGAATGAAAATTTTAAAGCCTCCTGTTAGTGCTTCATCTACACGTTATAGCCCTGAATTTTCCAATGCCTATCTCTTTGCAAAAGAGAGATATCGGCAAGGAAAAGCTATATTGTACCTTGGCATTTTTCTCCCAAACGAAGGACACTAGAATGAAAATTTTAAAGCCTCCTGTTAGTGCTTCATCTACACGTTATAGCCCTGAATTTTCCAATGCCTATCTCTTTGCAAAAGAGAGATATCGGCAAGGAAAAGCTGTATTGTACCTTTGCATTTTTCTCCCAAACGAAAGACACTAGAATGAAAATTTTAAAGCCTCCTGTTAGTGCTTCATCTACACGTTATAGCCCTGAATTTTCCAATGCCTATCTCTTTGCAAAAGAGAGATATCGGCAAGGAAAAGCTGCATTGTACCTTTGCATTTTTCTCCCAAACGAAAGACACTAGAATGAAAATTTTAAAGCCTCCTGTTAGTGCTTCATCTACACGTTATAGCCCTGAATTTTCCAATGCCTATCTCTTTGCAAAAGAGAGATATCGGCAAGGAAAAGCTGCATTGTACCTTTGCATTTTTCTCCCAAACGAAAGGACACTAGAATGAAAATTTTAAAGCCTCCTGTTAGTGCTTCATCTACACGTTATAGCCCTTAATTTTCTAATGCCTATCTCTTGCAAAAGAGAGATATCGGCAAGTAAAAGCTATATTGTACCTTAGCATTTTTCTCCCAAACGAAGGACACTAGAATGAAAATGTTAAAGCCTCCTGTTAGTGCTTCATCTACACGTTATAGCCCTGAATTTTCCAATGCCTATCTCTTTGCAAAAGAGAGATATCGGCAAGGAAAAGCTATATTGTACCTTTGCATTTTTCTCCCAAACGAAGGACACTAGAATTAAAATTGTAAAGCCTCCTGTTAGTGCTTCATCTACACGTTATAGCCCTGAATTTTCCAATGCCTATCTCTTTGCAAAAGAGAGATATCGGCAAGGAAAAGCTGCATTGTACCTTTGCATTTTTCTCCCAAACGAAAGACACTAGAATGAAAATTTTAAAGCCTCCTGTTAGTGCTTCATCTACACGTTATAGCCCTGAATTTTCCAATGCCTATCTCTTTGCAAAAGAGAGATATCGGCAAGGAAAAGCTGTATTGTACCTTTGCATTTTTCTCCCAAACGAAGGACACTAGAATGAAAATTTTAAAGCCTCCTGTTAGTGCTTCATCTACACGTTATAGCCCTTAATTTTCTAATGCCTATCTCTTTGCAAAAGAGAGATATCGGCAAGGAAAAGCTATATTGTACCTTGGCATTTTTCTCCCAAACGAAGGACACTAGAATGAAAATGTTAAAGCCTCTGTTAGTGCTTCATCTACACGTTATAGCCCTGAATTTTCCAATGCCTATCTCTTTGCAAAAGAGAGATATCGGCAAGGAAAAGCTATATTGTACCTTTGCATTTTTCTCCCAAACGAAGGACACTAGAATTAAAATTGTAAAGCCTCCTGTTAGTGCTTCATCTACACGTTATAGCCCTGAATTTTCCAATGCCTATCTCTTTGCAAAAGAGAGATATCGGCAAGAAAAGCTATATTGTACCTTGGCATTTTTCTCCCAAACGAAGGACACTAGAATGAAAATTTTAAAGCCTCCTGTTAGTGCTTCATCTACACGTTATAGCCCTGAATTTTCCAATGCCTATCTCTTTGCAAAAGAGAGATATCGGCAAGGAAAAGCTGCATTGTACCTTGGCATTTTTCTCCCAAACGAAGGACACTAGAATGAAAATTTTAAAGCCTCCTGTTAGTGCTTCATCTACACGTTATAGCCCTGAATTTTCCAATGCCTATCTCTTTGCAAAAGAGAGATATCGGCAAGGAAAAGCTGCATTGTACCTGTGCATTTTTCTCCCAAACGAAGGACACTAGAATGAAAATGTTAAAGCCTCCTGTTAGTGCTTCATCTACACGTTATAGCCCTGAATTTTCTAATGCCTATCTCTTTGCAAAAGAGAGATATCGGCAAGGAAAAGCTATATTGTACCTTTGCATTTTTCTCCCAAACGAAGGACACTAGAATTAAAATTTTAAAGCCTCCTGTTAGTGCTTCATCTACACGTTATAGCCCTGAATTTTCCAATGCCTATCTCTTTGCAAAAGAGAGATATCGGCAAGGAAAAGCTATATTGTACCTTGGCATTTTTCTCCCCAAACGAAGGACACTAGAATTAAAATTTTAAAGCCTCCTGTTAGATGCTTCATCTACACGTTATAGCCCTGAATTTTCCAATGCCTATCTCTTTGCAAAAGAGAGATATCGGCAAGGAAAAGCTGTATTGTACCTTTGCATTTTTCTCCCAAACGAAAGACACTAGAATGAAAATTTTAAAGCCTCCTGTTAGTGCTTCATCTACACGTTATAGCCCTGAATTTTCCAATGCCTATCTCTTTGCAAAAGAGAGATATCGGCAAGGAAAAGCTGCATTGTACCTTTGCATTTTTCTCCCAAACGAAAGACACTAGAATGAAAATTTTAAAGCCTCCTGTTAGTGCTTCATCTACACGTTATAGCCCTGAATTTTCCAATGCCTATCTCTTTGCAAAAGAGAGATATCGGCAAGGAAAAGCTGCATTGTACCTTTGCATTTTTCTCACCAAACGAAGGACACTAGAATGAAAATTTTAAAGCCTCCTGTTAGTGCTTCATCTACACGTTATAGCCCTGAATTTTCCAATGCCTATCTCTTTGCAAAAGAGAGATATCGGCAAGGAAAAGCTGCATTGTACCTTTGCATTTTTCTCCCAAACGAAAGACACTAGAATGAAAATTTTAAAGCCTCCTGTTAGTGCTTCATCTACACGTTATAGCCCTGAATTTTCCAATGCCTATCTCTTTGCAAAAGAGAGATATCGGCAAGGAAAAGCTGCATTGTACCTTTGCATTTTTCTCCCAAACGAAGGACACTAGAATTAAAATTGTAAAGCCTCCTGTTAGTGCTTCATCTACACGTTATAGCCCTGAATTTTCCAATGCCTATCTCTTTGCAAAAGAGAGATATCGGCAAGGAAAAGCTGTATTGTACCTTTGCATTTTTCTCCCAAACGAAAGACACTAGAATGAAAATTTTAAAGCCTTCTGTTAGTGCTTCATTTACACGTTATAGCCCTGAATTTTCAATGCCTATCTCTTTGCAAAAGAGAGATATCGGCAAGGAAAAGCTATATTGTACCTTTGCATTTTTCTCCCAAACGAAGGACACTAGAATTAAAATTGTAAAGCCTCCTGTTAGTGCTTCATCTACACGTTAATAGCCCTGAATTTTCCAATGCCTATCTCTTTGCAAAAGAGAGATATCGGCAAGGAAAAGCTATATTGTACCTTGGCATTTTTCTCCCAAACGAAGGACACTAGAATGAAAATTTTAAAGCCTCCTGTTAGTGCTTCATCTACACGTTATAGCCCTGAATTTTCCAATGCCTATCTCTTTGCAAAAGAGAGATATCGGCAAGGAAAAGCTATATTGTACCTTGGCATTTTTCTCCCAAACGAAGGACACTAGAATGAAAATTTTAAAGCCTCCTGTTAGTGCTTCATCTACACGTTATAGCCCTGAATTTTCCAATGCCTATCTCTTTGCAAAAGAGAGATATCGGCAAGGAAAAGCTGTATTGTACCTTTGCATTTTTCTCCCAAACGAAAGACACTAGAATGAAAATTTTAAAGCCTCCTGTTAGTGCTTCATCTACACGTTATAGCCCTGAATTTTCCAATGCCTATCTCTTTGCAAAAGAGAGATATCGGCAAGGAAAAGCTGCATTGTACCTTTGCATTTTTCTCCCAAACGAAAGACACTAGAATGAAAATTTTAAAGCCTCCTGTTAGTGCTTCATCTACACGTTATAGCCCTGAATTTTCCAATGCCTATCTCTTTGCAAAAGAGAGATATCGCAAGGAAATGCTGCATTGTACCTTTGCATTTTTCTCCCAAACGAAGGACACTAGAATGAAAATTGTAAAGCCTCCTGTTAGTGCTTCGTCTACACGTTATAGCCCCAAATTTTCCAATGCCTATCTCTTTGCAAAAGAGAGATATCGGCAAGGAAAAGCTGCATTGTACCTTTGCATTTTTCTCCCAAACGAAGGACACTAGAATGAAAATTTTAAAGCCTCCTGTTAGTGCTTCATCTACACGTTAGCCCTGAATTTTCCAATGCCTATCTCTTTGCAAAAGAGAGATATCGGCAAGGAAAAGCTGTATTGTACCTTTGCATTTTTCTCCCAAACGAAAGACACTAGAATGAAAATTTTAAAGCCTTCTGTTAGTGCTTCATTTACACGTTATAGCCCTGAATTTTCCAATGCCTATCTCTTTGCAAAAGAGAGATATCGGCAAGGAAAAGCTGTATTGTACCTTTGCATTTTTCTCCCAAACGAAAGACACTAGAATGAAAATTTTAAAGCCTTCTGTTAGTGCTTCATTTACACGTTATAGCCCTGAATTTTCCAATGCCTATCTCTTTGCAAAAGAGAGATATCGGCAAGGAAAAGCTGTATTGTACCTTTGCATTTTTCTCCCAAACGAAGGACACTAGAATGAAAATTTTAAAGCCTCCTGTTAGTGCTTCATCTACACGTTATAGCCCTGAATTTTCCAATGCCTATCTCTTTGCAAAAGAGAGATATCGGCAAGGAAAAGCTATATTGTACCTTGGCATTTTTCTCCCAAACGAAGGACACTAGAATTAAAATTGTAAAGCCTCCTGTTAGTGCTTCATCTACACGTTATAGCCCTGAATTTTCCAATGCCTATCTCTTTGCAAAAGAGAGATATCGGCAAGGAAAAGCTGTATTGTACCTTTGCATTTTTCTCCCAAACGAAAGACACTAGAATGAAAATTTTAAAGCCTTCTGTTAGTGCTTCATTTACACGTTATAGCCCTGAATTTTCCAATGCCTATCTCTTTGCAAAAGAGAGATATCGGCAAGGAAAAGCTGTATTGTACCTTTGCATTTTTCTCCCAAACGAAGGACACTAGAATGAAAATTTTAAAGCCTCCTGTTAGTGCTTCATCTACACGTTATAGCCCTGAATTTTCCAATGCCTATCTCTTTGCAAAAGAGAGATATCGGCAAGGAAAAGCTATATTGTACCTTGGCATTTTTCTCCCAAACGAAGGACACTAGAATGAAAATTTTAAAGCCTCCTGTTAGTGCTTCATCTACACGTTATAGCCCTGAATTTTCCAATGCCTATCTCTTTGCAAAAGAGAGATATCGGCAAGGAAAAGCTATATTATACCTTGGCATTTTTCTCCCAAACGAAGGACACTAGAATGAAAATTTTAAAGCCTCCTGTTAGTGCTTCATCTACACGTTATAGCCCTGAATTTTCCAATGCCTATCTCTTTGCAAAAGAGAGATATCGGCAAGGAAAAGCTGTATTGTACCTTTGCATTTTTCTCCCAAACGAAAGACACTAGAATGAAAATTTTAAAGCCTCCTGTTAGTGCTTCATCTACACGTTATAGCCCTGAATTTTCCAATGCCTATCTCTTTGCAAAAGAGAGATATCGGCAAGGAAAAGCTGCATTGTACCTTTGCATTTTTCTCCCAAACGAAGGACACTAGAATGAAAATTTTAAAGCCTCCTGTTAGTGCTTCATCTACACGTTATAGCCCTTAATTTTCTAATGCCTATCTCTTTGCAAAAGAGAGATATCGGCAAGGAAAAGCTATATTGTACCTTGGCATTTTTCTCCCAAACGAAGGACACTAGAATGAAAATGTTAAAGCCTCCTGTTAGTGCTTCATCTACACGTTATAGCCCTGAATTTTCCAATGCCTATCTCTTTGCAAAAGAGAGATATCGGCAAGGAAAAGCTATATTGTACCTTTGCATTTTTCTCCCAAACGAAGGACACTAGAATTAAAATTGTAAAGCCTCCTGTTAGTGCTTCATCTACACGTTATAGCCCTGAATTTTCCAATGCCTATCTCTTTGCAAAAGAGAGATATCGGCAAGGAAAAGCTATATTGTACCTTGGCATTTTTCTCCCAAACGAAGGACACTAGAATGAAAATTTTAAAGCCTCCTGTTAGTGCTTCATCTACACGTTATAGCCCTGAATTTTCCAATGCCTATCTCTTTGCAAAAGAGAGATATCGGCAAGGAAAAGCTGCATTGTACCTTGGCATTTTTCTCCCAAACGAAGGACACTAGAATGAAAATTGTAAAGCCTCCTGTTAGTGCTTCGTCTACACGTTATAGCCCCAAATTTTCCAATGCCTATCTCTTTGCAAAAGAGAGATATCGGCAAGGAAAAGCTGCATTGTACCTTTGCATTTTTCTCCCAAACGAAGGACACTAGAATGAAAATTTTAAAGCCTCCTGTTAGTGCTTCATCTACACGTTATAGCCCTGAATTTTCCAATGCCTATCTCTTTGCAAAAGAGAGATATCGGCAAGGAAAAGCTGTATTGTACCTTTGCATTTTTCTCCCAAACGAAAGACACTAGAATGAAAATTTTAAAGCCTTCTGTTAGTGCTTCATTTACACGTTATAGCCCTGAATTTTCCAATGCCTATCTCTTTGCAAAAGAGAGATATCGGCAAGGAAAAGCTGTATTGTACCTTTGCATTTTTCTCCCAAACGAAAGACACTAGAATGAAAATTTTAAAGCCTTCTGTTAGTGCTTCATTTACACGTTATAGCCCTGAATTTTCCAATGCCTATCTCTTTGCAAAAGAGAGATATCGGCAAGGAAAAGCTGTATTGTACCTTTGCATTTTTCTCCCAAACGAAGGACACTAGAATGAAAATTTTAAAGCCTCCTGTTAGTGCTTCATCTACACGTTATAGCCCTGAATTTTCCAATGCCTATCTCTTTGCAAAAGAGAGATATCGGCAAGGAAAAGCTGTATTGTACCTTTGCATTTTTCTCCCAAACGAAAGACACTAGAATGAAAATTTTAAAGCCTCCTGTTAGTGCTTCATCTACACGTTATAGCCATGAATTTTCCAATGCCTATCTCTTTGCAAAAGAGAAATATCGGCAAGGAAAAGCTGCATTGTACCTTTGCATTTTTCTCCCAAACGAAGGACACTAGAATGAAAATTTTAAAGCCTCCTGTTAGTGCTTCATCTACACGTTATAGCCCTGAATTTTCTAATGCCTATCTCTTTGCAAAAGAGAGATATCGGCAAGGAAAAGCTATATTGTACCTTGGCATTTTTCTCCCAAACGAAGGACACTAGAATGAAAATTTTAAAGCCTCCTGTTAGTGCTTCATCTACACGTTATAGCCCTGAATTTTCCAATGCCTATCTCTTTGCAAAAGAGAGATATCGGCAAGGAAAAGCTGTATTGTACCTTTGCATTTTTCTCCCAAACGAAAGACACTAGAATGAAAATTTTAAAGCCTTCTGTTAGTGCTTCATCTACACGTTATAGCCCTGAATTTTCCAATGCCTATCTCTTTGCAAAAGAGAGATATCGGCAAGGAAAAGCTGTATTGTACCTTTGCATTTTTCTCCCAAACGAAAGACACTAGAATGAAAATTTTAAAGCCTCCTGTTAGTGTTTCATCTACACGTTATAGCCCTGAATTTTCCAATGCCTATCTCTTTGCAAAAGAGAGATATCGGCAAGGAAAAGCTGCATTGTACCTTTGCATTTTTCTCCCAAACGAAAGACACTAGAATGAAAATTTTAAAGCCTCCTGTTAGTGCTTCATCTACACGTTATAGCCCTGAATTTTCCAATGCCTATCTCTTTGCAAAAGAGAGATATCGGCAAGGAAAAGCTGCATTGTACCTTTGCATTTTTCTCCCAAACGAAGGACACTAGAATGAAAATTTTAAAGCCTCCTGTTAGTGCTTCATCTACACGTTATAGCCCTTAATTTTCTAATGCCTATCTCTTTGCAAAAGAGAGATATCGGCAAGGAAAAGCTATATTGTACCTTGGCATTTTTCTCCCAAACGAAGGACACTAGAATGAAAATGTTAAAGCCTCCTGTTAGTGCTTCATCTACACGTTATAGCCCTGAATTTTCCAATGCCTATCTCTTTGCAAAAGAGAGATATCGGCAAGGAAAAGCTATATTGTACCTTTGCATTTTTCTCCCAAACGAAGGACACTAGAATTAAAATTGTAAAGCCTCCTGTTAGTGCTTCATCTACACGTTATAGCCCTGAATTTTCCAATGCCTATCTCTTTGCAAAAGAGAGATATCGGCAAGGAAAAGCTATATTGTACCTTGGCATTTTTCTCCCAAACGAAGGACACTAGAATGAAAATTTTAAAGCCTCCTGTTAGTGCTTCATCTACACGTTATAGCCCTGAATTTTCCAATGCCTATCTCTTTGCAAAAGAGAGATATCGGCAAGGAAAAGCTATATTATACCTTGGCATTTTTCTCCCAAACGAAGGACACTAGAATGAAAATTTTAAAGCCTCCTGTTAGTGCTTCATCTACACGTTATAGCCCTGAATTTTCCAATGCCTATCTCTTTGCAAAAGAGAGATATCGGCAAGGAAAAGCTGTATTGTACCTTTGCATTTTTCTCCCAAACGAAAGACACTAGAATGAAAATTTTAAAGCCTCCTGTTAGTGCTTCATCTACACGTTATAGCCCTGAATTTTCCAATGCCTATCTCTTTGCAAAAGAGAGATATCGGCAAGGAAAAGCTGCATTGTACCTTTGCATTTTTCGCCCAAACGAAAGACACTAGAATGAAAATTTTAAAGCCTCCTGTTAGTGCTTCATCTACACGTTATAGCCCTGAATTTTCCAATGCCTATCTCTTTGCAAAAGAGAGATATCGGCAAGGAAAAGCTGCATTGTACCTTTGCATTTTTCTCCCAAACGAAGGACACTAGAATGAAAATTTTAAAGCCTCCTGTTAGTGCTTCATCTACACGTTATAGCCCTTAATTTTCTAATGCCTATCTCTTTGCAAAAGAGAGATATCGGCAAGGAAAAGCTATATTGTACCTTGGCATTTTTCTCCCAAACGAAGGACACTAGAATGAAAATGTTAAAGCCTCCTGTTAGTGCTTCATCTACACGTTATAGCCCTGAATTTTCCAATGCCTATCTCTTTGCAAAAGAGAGATATCGGCAAGGAAAAGCTATATTGTACCTTTGCATTTTTCTCCCAAACGAAGGACACTAGAATTAAAATTGTAAAGCCTCCTGTTAGTGCTTCATCTACACGTTATAGCCCTGAATTTTCCAATGCCTATCTCTTTGCAAAAGAGAGATATCGGCAAGGAAAAGCTATATTGTACCTTGGCATTTTTCTCCCAAACGAAGGACACTAGAATGAAAATTTTAAAGCCTCCTGTTAGTGCTTCATCTACACGTTATAGCCCTGAATTTTCCAATGCCTATCTCTTTGCAAAAGAGAGATATCGGCAAGGAAAAGCTGCATTGTACCTTGGCATTTTTCTCCCAAACGAAAGACACTAGAATGAAAATTTTAAAGCCTCCTGTTAGTGCTTCATCTACACGTTATAGCCCTGAATTTTCCAATGCCTATCTCTTTGCAAAAGAGAGATATCGGCAAGGAAAAGCTGTATTGTACCTTTGCATTTTTCTCCCAAACGAAAGACACTAGAATGAAAATTTTAAAGCCTCCTGTTAGTGCTTCATCTACACGTTATAGCCCTGAATTTTCCAATGCCTATCTCTTTGCAAAAGAGAGATATCGGCAAGGAAAAGCTGTATTGTACCTTTGCATTTTTCTCCCAAACGAAAGACACTAGAATGAAAATTTTAAAGCCTCCTGTTAGTGCTTCATCTACACGTTATAGCCCTGAATTTTCCAATGCCTATCTCTTTGCAAAAGAGAGATATCGGCAAGGAAAAGCTGCATTGTACCTTTGCATTTTTCTCCCAAACGAAAGACACTAGAATGAAAATTTTAAAGCCTCCTGTTAGTGCTTCATCTACACGTAATAGCCCTGAATTTTCTAATGCCTATCTCTTTGCAAAAGAGAGATATCGGCAAGGAAAAGCTATATTGTACCTTTGCATTTTTCTCCCAAACGAAGGACACTAGAATTAAAATTTTAAAGCCTCCTTTTAGTGCTTCATCTACACGTTATAGCCCTGAATTTTCCAATGCCTATCTCTTTGCAAAAGAGAGATATCGGCAAGGAAAAGCTATATTGTACCTTGGCATTTTTCTCCCAAACGAAGGACACTAGAATGAAAATGTTAAAGCCTCCTGTTAGTGCTTCATCTACACGTTATAGCCCTGAATTTTCCAATGCCTATCTCTTTGCAAAAGAGAGATATCGGCAAGGAAAAGCTATATTGTACCTTTGCATTTTTCTCCCAAACGAAGGACACTAGAATTAAAATTGTAAAGCCTCCTGTTAGTGCTTCATCTACACGTTATAGCCCTGAATTTTCCAATGCCTATCTCTTTGCAAAAGAGAGATATCGGCAAGGAAAAGCTATATTGTACCTTGGCATTTTTCTCCCAAACGAAGGACACTAGAATGAAAATTTTAAAGCCTCCTGTTAGTGCTTCATCTACACGTTATAGCCCTGAATTTTCCAATGCCTATCTCTTTGCAAAAGAGAGATATCGGCAAGGAAAAGCTATATTATACCTTGGCATTTTTCTCCCAAACGAAGGACACTAGAATGAAAATTTTAAAGCCTCCTGTTAGTGCTTCATCTACACGTTATAGCCCTGAATTTTCCAATGCCTATCTCTTTGCAAAAGAGAGATATCGGCAAGGAAAAGCTGTATTGTACCTTTGCATTTTTCTCCCAAACGAAAGACACTAGAATGAAAATTTTAAAGCCTCCTGTTAGTGCTTCATCTACACGTTATAGCCCTGAATTTTCCAATGCCTATCTCTTTGCAAAAGAGAGATATCGGCAAGGAAAAGCTGCATTGTACCTTTGCATTTTTCGCCCAAACGAAAGACACTAGAATGAAAATTTTAAAGCCTCCTGTTAGTGCTTCATCTACACGTTATAGCCCTGAATTTTCCAATGCCTATCTCTTTGCAAAAGAGAGATATCGGCAAGGAAAAGCTGCATTGTACCTTTGCATTTTTCTCCCAAACGA
Source organism: Pseudophryne corroboree (assembly GCF_028390025.1). Taxonomy (NCBI): domain Eukaryota; kingdom Metazoa; phylum Chordata; class Amphibia; order Anura; family Myobatrachidae; genus Pseudophryne; species Pseudophryne corroboree. The sequence continues at coordinate 175,961,740 of NC_086451.1, forward strand.
AGGACACTAGAATGAAAATTTTAAAGCCTCCTGTTAGTGCTTCATCTACACGTTATAGCCCTTAATTTTCTAATGCCTATCTCTTTGCAAAAGAGAGATATCGGCAAGGAAAAGCTATATTGTACCTTGGCATTTTTCTCCCAAACGAAGGACACTAGAATGAAAATGTTAAAGCCTCCTGTTAGTGCTTCATCTACACGTTATAGCCCTGAATTTTCCAATGCCTATCTCTTTGCAAAAGAGAGATATCGGCAAGGAAAAGCTATATTGTACCTTTGCATTTTTCTCCCAAACGAAGGACACTAGAATTAAAATTGTAAAGCCTCCTGTTAGTGCTTCATCTACACGTTATAGCCCTGAATTTTCCAATGCCTATCTCTTTGCAAAAGAGAGATATCGGCAAGGAAAAGCTATATTGTACCTTGGCATTTTTCTCCCAAACGAAGGACACTAGAATGAAAATTTTAAAGCCTCCTGTTAGTGCTTCATCTACACGTTATAGCCCTGAATTTTCCAATGCCTATCTCTTTGCAAAAGAGAGATATCGGCAAGGAAAAGCTGCATTGTACCTTGGCATTTTTCTCCCAAACGAAAGACACTAGAATGAAAATTTTAAAGCCTCCTGTTAGTGCTTCATCTACACGTTATAGCCCTGAATTTTCCAATGCCTATCTCTTTGCAAAAGAGAGATATCGGCAAGGAAAAGCTGTATTGTACCTTTGCATTTTTCTCCCAAACGAAAGACACTAGAATGAAAATTTTAAAGCCTCCTGTTAGTGCTTCATCTACACGTTATAGCCCTGAATTTTCCAATGCCTATCTCTTTGCAAAAGAGAGATATCGGCAAGGAAAAGCTGTATTGTACCTTTGCATTTTTCTCCCAAACGAAAGACACTAGAATGAAAATTTTAAAGCCTCCTGTTAGTGCTTCATCTACACGTTATAGCCCTGAATTTTCCAATGCCTATCTCTTTGCAAAAGAGAGATATCGGCAAGGAAAAGCTGCATTGTACCTTTGCATTTTTCTCCCAAACGAAAGACACTAGAATGAAAATTTTAAAGCCTCCTGTTAGTGCTTCATCTACACGTTATAGCCCTGAATTTTCCAATGCCTATCTCTTTGCAAAAGAGAGATATCGGCAAGGAAAAGCTGCATTGTACCTTTGCATTTTTCTCCCAAACGAAGGACACTAGAATGAAAATTTTAAAGCCTCCTGTTAGTGCTTCATCTACACGTTATAGCCCTGAATTTACTAATGCCTATCTCTTTGCAAAAGAGAGATATCGGCAAGGAAAAGCTATATTGTACCTTTGCATTTTTCTCCCAAACGAAGGACACTAGAATTAAAATTTTAAAGCCTCCTGTTAGTGCTTCATCTACACGTTATAGCCCTGAATTTTCCAATGCCTATCTCTATGCAAAAGAGAGATATCGGCAAGGAAAAGCTGTATTGTACCTTTGCATTTTTCTCCCAAACGAAAGACACTAGAATGAAAATTTTAAAGCCTCCTGTTAGTGCTTCATCTACACGTTATAGCCCTGAATTTTCCAATGCCTATCTCTTTGCAAAAGAGAGATATCGGCAAGGAAAAGCTGCATTGTACCTTTGCATTTTTCTCCCAAACGAAGGACACTAGAATGAAAATTTTAAAGCCTCCTGTTAGTGCTTCGTCTACACGTTATAGCCCTGAATTTTCCAATGCCTATCTCTTTGCAAAAGAGAGATATCGGCAAGGAAAAGCTGTATTGTACCTTTGCATTTTTCTCCCAAACGAAAGACACTAGAATGAAAATTTTAAAGCCTCCTGTTAGTGCTTCATCTACACGTTATAGCCCTGAATTTTCCAATGCCTATCTCTTTGCAAAAGAGAGATATCGGCAAGGAAAAGCTGCATTGTACCTTGGCATTTTTCTCCCAAACGAAAGACACTAGAATGAAAATTTTAAAGCCTCCTGTTAGTGCTTCATCTACACGTTATAGCCCTGAATTTTCCAATGCCTATCTCTTTGCAAAAGAGAGATATCGGCAAGGAAAAGCTGTATTGTACCTTTGCATTTTTCTCCCAAACGAAAGACACTAGAATGAAAATTTTAAAGCCTCCTGTTAGTGCTTCATCTACACGTTATAGCCCTGAATTTTCCAATGCCTATCTCTTTGCAAAAGAGAGATATCGGCAAGGAAAAGCTGTATTGTACCTTTGCATTTTTCTCCCAAACGAAAGACACTAGAATGAAAATTTTAAAGCCTCCTGTTAGTGCTTCATCTACACGTTATAGCCCTGAATTTTCCAATGCCTATCTCTTTGCAAAAGAGAGATATCGGCAAGGAAAAGCTGCATTGTACCTTTGCATTTTTCTCCCAAACGAAAGACACTAGAATGAAAATTTTAAAGCCTCCTGTTAGTGCTTCATCTACACGTAATAGCCCTGAATTTTCTAATGCCTATCTCTTTGCAAAAGAGAGATATCGGCAAGGAAAAGCTATATTGTACCTTTGCATTTTTCTCCCAAACGAAGGACACTAGAATTAAAATTTTAAAGCCTCCTTTTAGTGCTTCATCTACACGTTATAGCCCTGAATTTTCCAATGCCTATCTCTTTGCAAAAGAGAGATATCGGCAAGGAAAAGCTATATTGTACCTTGGCATTTTTCTCCCAAACGAAGGACACTAGAATGAAAATTTTAAAGCCTCCTGTTAGTGCTTCATCTACACGTTATAGCCCTGAATTTTCCAATGCCTATCTCTTTGCAAAAGAGAGATATCGGCAAGGAAAAGCTGCATTGTACCTTTGCATTTTTCTCCCAAACGAAAGACACTAGAATGAAAATTTTAAAGCCTCCTGTTAGTGCTTCATCTACACGTAATAGCCCTGAATTTTCTAATGCCTATCTCTTTGCAAAAGAGAGATATCGGCAAGGAAAAGCTATATTGTACCTTTGCATTTTTCTCCCAAACGAAGGACACTAGAATTAAAATTTTAAAGCCTCCTTTTAGTGCTTCATCTACACGTTATAGCCCTGAATTTTCCAATGCCTATCTCTTTGCAAAAGAGAGATATCGGCAAGGAAAAGCTATATTGTACCTTGGCATTTTTCTCCCAAACGAAGGACACTAGAATGAAAATTTTAAAGCCTCCTGTTAGTGCTTCATCTACACGTTATAGCCCTGAATTTTCCAATGCCTATCTCTTTGCAAAAGAGAGATATCGGCAAGGAAAAGCTGCATTGTACCTTTGCATTTTTCTCCCAAACGAAAGACACTAGAATGAAAATTTTAAAGCCTCCTGTTAGTGCTTCATCTACACGTTATAGCCCTGAATTTTCCAATGCCTATCTCTTTGCAAAAGAGAGATATCGGCAAGGAAAAGCTGCATTGTACCTTTGCATTTTTCTCCCAAACGAAGGACACTAGAATGAAAATTTTAAAGCCTCCTGTTAGTGCTTCATCTACACGTTATAGCCCTGAATTTACTAATGCCTATCTCTTTGCAAAAGAGAGATATCGGCAAGGAAAAGCTATATTGTACCTTTGCATTTTTCTCCCAAACGAAGGACACTAGAATTAAAATTTTAAAGCCTCCTGTTAGTGCTTCATCTACACGTTATAGCCCTGAATTTTCCAATGCCTATCTCTATGCAAAAGAGAGATATCGGCAAGGAAAAGCTGTATTGTACCTTTGCATTTTTCTCCCAAACGAAAGACACTAGAATGAAAATTTTAAAGCCTCCTGTTAGTGCTTCATCTACACGTTATAGCCCTGAATTTTCCAATGCCTATCTCTTTGCAAAAGAGAGATATCGGCAAGGAAAAGCTGCATTGTACCTTTGCATTTTTCTCCCAAACGAAGGACACTAGAATGAAAATTTTAAAGCCTCCTGTTAGTGCTTCATCTACACGTTATAGCCCTGAATTTTCCAATGCCTATCTCTTTGCAAAAGAGAGATATCGGCAAGGAAAAGCTGTATTGTACCTTTGCATTTTTCTCCCAAACGAAAGACACTAGAATGAAAATTTTAAAGCCTCCTGTTAGTGCTTCATCTACACGTTATAGCCCTGAATTTTCCAATGCCTATCTCTTTGCAAAAGAGAGATATCGGCAAGGAAAAGCTGTATTGTACCTTTGCATTTTTCTCCCAAACGAAAGACACTAGAATGAAAATTTTAAAGCCTCCTGTTAGTGCTTCATCTACACGTTATAGCCCTGAATTTTCCAATGCCTATCTCTTTGCAAAAGAGAGATATCGGCAAGGAAAAGCTGCATTGTACCTTTGCATTTTTCTCCCAAACGAAAGACACTAGAATGAAAATTTTAAAGCCTCCTGTTAGTGCTTCATCTACACGTAATAGCCCTGAATTTTCTAATGCCTATCTCTTTGCAAAAGAGAGATATCGGCAAGGAAAAGCTATATTGTACCTTTGCATTTTTCTCCCAAACGAAGGACACTAGAATTAAAATTTTAAAGCCTCCTTTTAGTGCTTCATCTACACGTTATAGCCCTGAATTTTCCAATGCCTATCTCTTTGCAAAAGAGAGATATCGGCAAGGAAAAGCTATATTGTACCTTGGCATTTTTCTCCCAAACGAAGGACACTAGAATGAAAATTTTAAAGCCTCCTGTTAGTGCTTCATCTACACGTTATAGCCCTGAATTTTCCAATGCCTATCTCTTTGCAAAAGAGAGATATCGGCAAGGAAAAGCTGCATTGTACCTTTGCATTTTTCTCCCAAACGAAAGACACTAGAATGAAAATTTTAAAGCCTCCTGTTAGTGCTTCATCTACACGTAATAGCCCTGAATTTTCTAATGCCTATCTCTTTGCAAAAGAGAGATATCGGCAAGGAAAAGCTATATTGTACCTTTGCATTTTTCTCCCAAACGAAGGACACTAGAATTAAAATTTTAAAGCCTCCTTTTAGTGCTTCATCTACACGTTATAGCCCTGAATTTTCCAATGCCTATCTCTTTGCAAAAGAGAGATATCGGCAAGGAAAAGCTATATTGTACCTTGGCATTTTTCTCCCAAACGAAGGACACTAGAATGAAAATTTTAAAGCCTCCTGTTAGTGCTTCATCTACACGTTATAGCCCTGAATTTTCCAATGCCTATCTCTTTGCAAAAGAGAGATATCGGCAAGGAAAAGCTGCATTGTACCTTTGCATTTTTCTCCCAAACGAAAGACACTAGAATGAAAATTTTAAAGCCTCCTGTTAGTGCTTCATCTACACGTTATAGCCCTGAATTTTCCAATGCCTATCTCTTTGCAAAAGAGAGATATCGGCAAGGAAAAGCTGCATTGTACCTTTGCATTTTTCTCCCAAACGAAGGACACTAGAATGAAAATTTTAAAGCCTCCTGTTAGTGCTTCATCTACACGTTATAGCCCTGAATTTACTAATGCCTATCTCTTTGCAAAAGAGAGATATCGGCAAGGAAAAGCTATATTGTACCTTTGCATTTTTCTCCCAAACGAAGGACACTAGAATTAAAATTTTAAAGCCTCCTGTTAGTGCTTCATCTACACGTTATAGCCCTGAATTTTCCAATGCCTATCTCTATGCAAAAGAGAGATATCGGCAAGGAAAAGCTGTATTGTACCTTTGCATTTTTCTCCCAAACGAAAGACACTAGAATGAAAATTTTAAAGCCTCCTGTTAGTGCTTCATCTACACGTTATAGCCCTGAATTTTCCAATGCCTATCTCTTTGCAAAAGAGAGATATCGGCAAGGAAAAGCTGCATTGTACCTTTGCATTTTTCTCCCAAACGAAGGACACTAGAATGAAAATTTTAAAGCCTCCTGTTAGTGCTTCATCTACACGTTATAGCCCTGAATTTTCCAATGCCTATCTCTTTGCAAAAGAGAGATATCGGCAAGGAAAAGCTGCATTGTACCTTTGCATTTTTCTCCCAAACGAAGGACACTAGAATGAAAATTTTAAAGCCTCCTGTTAGTGCTTCGTCTACACGTTATAGCCCTGAATTTTCCAATGCCTATCTCTTTGCAAAAGAGAGATATCGGCAAGGAAAAGCTGTATTGTACCTTTGCATTTTTCTCCCAAACGAAAGACACTAGAATGAAAATTTTAAAGCCTCCTGTTAGTGCTTCATCTACACGTTATAGCCCTGAATTTTCCAATGCCTATCTCTTTGCAAAAAGAGAGATATCGGCAAGGAAAAGCTGCATTGTACCTTTGCATTTTTCTCCCAAACGAAGGACACTAGAATGAAAATTGTAAAGCCTCCTGTTAGTGCTTCGTCTACACGTTATAGCCCCAAATTTTCCAATGCCTATCTCTTTGCAAAAGAGAGATATCGGCAAGGAAAAGCTGCATTGTACCTTTGCATTTTTCTCCCAAACGAAGGACACTAGAATGAAAATTTTAAAGCCTCCTGTTAGTGCTTCATCTACACGTTATAGCCCTGAATTTTCCAATGCCTATCTCTTTGCAAAAGAGAGATATCGGCAAGGAAAAGCTGTATTGTACCTTTGCATTTTTCTCCCAAACGAAAGACACTAGAATGAAAATTTTAAAGCCTTCTGTTAGTGCTTCATTTACACGTTATAGCCCTGAATTTTCCAATGCCTATCTCTTTGCAAAAGAGAGATATCGGCAAGGAAAAGCTGTATTGTACCTTTGCATTCTTCTCCCAAACGAAAGACACTAGAATGAAAATTTTAAAGCCTTCTGTTAGTGCTTCATTTACACGTTATAGCCCTGAATTTTCCAATGCCTATCTCTTTGCAAAAGAGAGATATCGGCAAGGAAAAGCTGTATTGTACCTTTGCATTTTTCTCCCAAACGAAGGACACTAGAATGAAAATTTTAAAGCCTCCTGTTAGTGCTTCATCTACACGTTATAGCCCTGAATTTTCCAATGCCTATCTCTTTGCAAAAGAGAGATATCGGCAAGGAAAAGCTGTATTGTACCTTTGCATTTTTCTCCCAAACGAAAGACACTAGAATGAAAATTTTAAAGCCTCCCGTTAGTGCTTCATCTACACGTTATAGCCCTGAATTTTCCAATGCCTATCTCTTTGCAAAAGAGAGATATCGGCAAGGAAAAGCTGCATTGTACCTTTGCATTTTTCTCCCAAACGAAAGACACTAGAATGAAAATTTTAAAGCCTCCTGTTAGTGCTTCATCTACACGTTATAGCCCTGAATTTTCCAATGCCTATCTCTTTGCAAAAGAGAGATATCGGCAAGGAAAAGCTGCATTGTACCTTTGCATTTTTCTCCCAAACGAAGGACACTAGAATGAAAATTTTAAAGCCTCCTGTTAGTGCTTCATCTACACGTAATAGCCCTGAATTTTCTAATGCCTATCTCTTTGCAAAAGAGAGATATCGGCAAGGAAAAGCTGTATTGTACCTTTGCATTTTTCTCCCAAACGAAAGACACTAGAATGAAAATTTTAAAGCCTCCTGTTAGTGCTTCATCTACACGTTATAGCCCTGAATTTTCCAATGCCTATCTCTTTGCAAAAGAGAGATATCGGCAAGGAAAAGCTGCATTGTACCTTTGCATTTTTCTCCCAAACGAAAGACACTAGAATGAAAATTTTAAAGCCTCCTGTTAGTGCTTCATCTACACGTTATAGCCCTGAATTTTCCAATGCCTATCTCTTTGCAAAAGAGAGATATCGGCAAGGAAAAGCTGCATTGTACCTTTGCATTTTTCTCCCAAACGAAGGACACTAGAATGAAAATTTTAAAGCCTCCTGTTAGTGCTTCATCTACACGTAATAGCCCTGAATTTTCTAATGCCTATCTCTTTGCAAAAGAGAGATATCGGCAAGGAAAAGCTGTATTGTACCTTTGCATTTTTCTCCCAAACGAAAGACTCTAGAATGAAAATTTTAAAGCCTCCTGTTAGTGCTTCATCTACACGTTATAGCCCTGAATTTTCCAATGCCTATCTCTTTGCAAAAGAGAGATATCGGCAAGGAAAAGCTGCATTGTACCTTTGCATTTTTCTCCCAAACGAAAGACACTAGAATGAAAATTTTAAAGCCTCCTGTTAGTGCTTCATCTACACGTTAAAGCCCTGAATTTTCCAATGCCTATCTCTTTGCAAAAGAGAGATATCGGCAAGGAAAAGCTGCATTGTACCTTTGCATTTTTCTCCCAAACGAAGGACACTAGAATGAAAATTTTAAAGCCTCCTGTTAGTGCTTCATCTACACGTTATAGCCCTTAATTTTCTAATGCCTATCTCTTTGCAAAAGAGAGATATCGGCAAGGAAAAGCTATATTGTACCTTGGCATTTTTCTCCCAAACGAAGGACACTAGAATGAAAATGTTAAAGCCTCCTGTTAGTGCTTCATCTACACGTTATAGCCCTGAATTTTCCAATGCCTATCTCTTTGCAAAAGAGAGATATCGGCAAGGAAAAGCTATATTGTACCTTTGCATTTTTCTCCCAAACGAAGGACACTAGAATTAAAATTGTAAAGCCTCCTGTTAGTGCTTCATCTACACGTTATAGCCCTGAATTTTCCAATGCCTATCTCTTTGCAAAAGAGAGATATCGGCAAGGAAAAGCTATATTGTACCTTGGCATTTTTCTCCCAAACGAAGGACACTAGAATGAAAATTTTAAAGCCTCCTGTTAGTGCTTCATCTACACGTTATAGCCCTGAATTTTCCAATGCCTATCTCTTTGCAAAAGAGAGATATCGGCAAGGAAAAGCTATATTGTACCTTGGCATTTTTCTCCCAAACGAAGGACACTAGAATGAAAATTTTAAAGCCTCCTGTTAGTGCTTCATCTACACGTTATAGCCCTGAATTTTCCAATGCCTATCTCTTTGCAAAAGAGAGATATCGGCAAGGAAAAGCTGTATTGTACCTTTGCATTTTTCTCCCAAACGAAAGACACTAGAATGAAAATTTTAAAGCCTCCTGTTAGTGCTTCATCTACACGTTATAGCCCTGAATTTTCCAATGCCTATCTCTTTGCAAAAGAGAGATATCGGCAAGGAAAAGCTGCATTGTACCTTTGCATTTTTCTCCCAAATGAAAGACACTAGAATGAAAATTTTAAAGCCTCCTGTTAGTGCTTCATCTACACGTTATAGCCCTGAATTTTCCAATAGCTATCTCTTTGCAAAAGAGAGATATCGGCAAGGAAAAGCTGCATTGTACCTTTGCATTTTTCTCCCAAACGAAGGACACTAGAATGAAAATTGTAAAGCCTCCTGTTAGTGCTTCGTCTACACGTTATAGCCCCAAATTTCCCAATGCCTATCTCTTTGCAAAAGAGAGATATCGGCAAGGAAAAGCTGCATTGTACCTTTGCATTTTTCTCCCAAACGAAGGACACTAGAATGAAAATTTTAAAGCCTCCTGTTAGTGCTTCATCTACACGTTATAGCCCTGAATTTTCCAATGCCTATCTCTTTGCAAAAGAGAGATATCGGCAAGGAAAAGCTGTATTGTACCTTTGCATTTTTCTCCCAAACGAAAGACACTAGAATGAAAATTTTAAAGCCTTCTGTTAGTGCTTCATTTACACGTTATAGCCCTGAATTTTCCAATGCCTATCTCTTTGCAAAAGAGAGATATCGGCAAGGAAAAGCTGTATTGTACCTTTGCATTTTTCTCCCAAACGAAAGACACTAGAATGAAAATTTTAAAGCCTTCTGTTAGTGCTTCATTTACACGTTATAGCCCTGAATTTTCCAATGCCTATCTCTTTGCAAAAGAGAGATATCGGCAAGGAAAAGCTGTATTGTACCTTTGCATTTTTCTCCCAAACGAAGGACACTAGAATGAAAATTTTAAAGCCTCCTGTTAGTGCTTCATCTACACGTTATAGCCCTGAATTTTCCAATGCCTATCTCTTTGCAAAAGAGAGATATCGGCAAGGAAAAGCTGTATTGTACCTTTGCATTTTTCTCCCAAACGAAAGACACTAGAATGAAAATTTTAAAGCCTCCTGTTAGTGCTTCATCTACACGTTATAGCCCTGAATTTTAAAATGCCTATCTCTTTGCAAAAGAGAGATATCGGCAAGGAAAAGCTGCATTGTACCTTTGCATTTTTCTCCCAAACGAAAGACACTAGAATGAAAATTTTAAAGCCTCCTGTTAGTGCTTCATCTACACGTTATAGCCCTGAATTTTCCAATGCCTATCTCTTTGCAAAAGAGAGATGTCGGCAAGGAAAAGCTGCATTGTACCTTTGCATTTTTCTCCCAAACGAAGGACACTAGAATGAAAATTTTAAAGCCTCCTGTTAGTGCTTCATCTACACGTTATAGCCCTGAATTTTCTAATGCCTATCTCTTTGCAAAAGAGAGATATCGGCAAGGAAAAGCTATATTGTACCTTTGCATTTTTCTCCCAAACGAAGGACACTAGAATTAAAATTTTAAAGCCTCCTGTTAGTGCTTCATCTACACGTTATAGCCCTGAATTTTCCAATGCCTATCTCTTTGCAAAAGAGAGATATCGGCAAGGAAAAGCTATATTGTACCTTGGCATTTTTCTCCCAAACGAAGGACACTAGAATGAAAATTTTAAAGCCTCCTGTTAGTGCTTCATCTACACGTTATAGCCCTGAATTTTCCAATGCCTATCTCTTTGCAAAAGAGAGATATCGGCAAGGAAAAGCTGTATTGTACCTTTGCATTTTTCTCCCAAACGAAAGACACTAGAATGAAAATTTTAAAGCCTCCTGTTAGTGCTTCATCTACACGTTATAGCCCTGAATTTTCCAATGCCTATCTCTTTGCAAAAGAGAGATATCGGCAAGGAAAAGCTGCATTGTACCTTTGCATTTTTCTCCCAAACGAAAGACACTAGAATGAAAATTTTAAAGCCTCCTGTTAGTGCTTCATCTACACGTTATAGCCCTGAATTTTCGAATGCCTATCTCTTTGCAAAAGAGAGATATCGGCAAGGAAAAGCTGCATTGTACCTTTGCATTTTTCTCCCAAACGAAGGACACTAGAATGAAAATTTTAAAGCCTCCTGTTAGTGCTTCATCTACACGTTATAGCCCTTAATTTTCTAATGCCTATCTCTTTGCAAAAGAGAGATATCGGCAAGGAAAAGCTATATTGTACCTTGGCATTTTTCTCCCAAACGAAGGACACTAGAATGAAAATGTTAAAGCCTCCTGTTAGTGCTTCATCTACACGTTATAGCCCTGAATTTTCCAATGCCTATCTCTTTGCAAAAGAGAGATATCGGCAAGGAAAAGCTATATTGTACCTTTGCATTTTTCTCCCAAACGAAGGACACTAGAATGAAAATTTTAAAGCCTCCTGTTAGTGCTTCATCTACACGTTATAGCCCTGAATTTTCCAATGCCTATCTCTTTGCAAAAGAGAGATATCGGCAAGGAAAAGCTGTATTGTACCTTTGCATTTTTCTCCCAAACGAAAGACACTAGAATGAAAATTTTAAAGCCTCCTGTTAGTGCTTCATCTACACGTTATAGCTCTGAATTTTAAAATGCCTATCTCTTTGCAAAAGAGAGATATCGGCAAGGAAAAGCTGCATTGTACCTTTGCATTTTTCTCCCAAACGAAAGACACTAGAATGAAAATTTTAAAGCCTCCTGTTAGTGCTTCATCTACACGTTATAGCCCTGAATTTTCCAATGCCTATCTCTTTGCAAAAGAGAGATGTCGGCAAGGAAAAGCTGCATTGTACCTTTGCATTTTTCTCCCAAACGAAGGACACTAGAATGAAAATTTTAAAGCCTCCTGTTAGTGCTTCATCTACACGTTATAGCCCTGAATTTTCCAATGCCTATCTCTTTGCAAAAGAGAGATATCGGCAAGGAAAAGCTGTATTGTACCTTTGCATTTTTCTCCCAAACGAAAGACACTAGAATGAAAATTTTAAAGCCTTCTGTTAGTGCTTCATTTACACGTTATAGCCCTGAATTTTCCAATGCCTATCTCTTTGCAAAAGAGAGATATCGGCAAGGAAAAGCTGTATTGTACCTTTGCATTTTTCTCCCAAACGAAAGACACTAGAATGAAAATTTTAAAGCCTTCTGTTAGTGCTTCATTTACACGTTATAGCCCTGAATTTTCCAATGCCTATCTCTTTGCAAAAGAGAGATATCGGCAAGGAAAAGCTGTATTGTACCTTTGCATTTTTCTCCCAAACGAAGGACACTAGAATGAAAATTTTAAAGCCTCCTGTTAGTGCTTCATCTACACGTTATAGCCCTGAATTTTCCAATGCCTATCTCTTTGCAAAAGAGAGATATCGGCAAGGAAAAGCTGTATTGTACCTTTGCATTTTTCTCCCAAACGAAAGACACTAGAATGAAAATTTTAAAGCCTCCTGTTAGTGCTTCATCTACACGTTATAGCCCTGAATTTTAAAATGCCTATCTCTTTGCAAAAGAGAGATATCGGCAAGGAAAAGCTGCATTGTACCTTTGCATTTTTCTCCCAAACGAAAGACACTAGAATGAAAATTTTAAAGCCTCCTGTTAGTGCTTCATCTACACGTTATAGCCCTGAATTTTCCAATGCCTATCTCTTTGCAAAAGAGAGATGTCGGCAAGGAAAAGCTGCATTGTACCTTTGCATTTTTCTCCCAAACGAAGGACACTAGAATGAAAATTTTAAAGCCTCCTGTTAGTGCTTCATCTACACGTTATAGCCCTGAATTTTCTAATGCCTATCTCTTTGCAAAAGAGAGATATCGGCAAGGAAAAGCTATATTGTACCTTTGCATTTTTCTCCCAAACGAAGGACACTAGAATTAAAATTTTAAAGCCTCCTGTTAGTGCTTCATCTACACGTTATAGCCCTGAATTTTCCAATGCCTATCTCTTTGCAAAAGAGAGATATCGGCAAGGAAAAGCTATATTGTACCTTGGCATTTTTCTCCCAAACGAAGGACACTAGAATGAAAATTTTAAAGCCTCCTGTTAGTGCTTCATCTACACGTTATAGCCCTGAATTTTCCAATGCCTATCTCTTTGCAAAAGAGAGATATCGGCAAGGAAAAGCTGTATTGTACCTTTGCATTTTTCTCCCAAACGAAAGACACTAGAATGAAAATTTTAAAGCCTCCTGTTAGTGCTTCATCTACACGTTATAGCCCTGAATTTTCCAATGCCTATCTCTTTGCAAAAGAGAGATATCGGCAAGGAAAAGCTGCATTGTACCTTTGCATTTTTCTCCCAAACGAAAGACACTAGAATGAAAATTTTAAAGCCTCCTGTTAGTGCTTCATCTACACGTTATAGCCCTGAATTTTCGAATGCCTATCTCTTTGCAAAAGAGAGATATCGGCAAGGAAAAGCTGCATTGTACCTTTGCATTTTTCTCCCAAACGAAGGACACTAGAATGAAAATTTTAAAGCCTCCTGTTAGTGCTTCATCTACACGTTATAGCCCTTAATTTTCTAATGCCTATCTCTTTGCAAAAGAGAGATATCGGCAAGGAAAAGCTATATTGTACCTTGGCATTTTTCTCCCAAACGAAGGACACTAGAATGAAAATGTTAAAGCCTCCTGTTAGTGCTTCATCTACACGTTATAGCCCTGAATTTTCCAATGCCTATCTCTTTGCAAAAGAGAGATATCGGCAAGGAAAAGCTATATTGTACCTTTGCATTTTTCTCCCAAACGAAGGACACTAGAATGAAAATTTTAAAGCCTCCTGTTAGTGCTTCATCTACACGTTATAGCCCTGAATTTTCCAATGCCTATCTCTTTGCAAAAGAGAGATATCGGCAAGGAAAAGCTGTATTGTACCTTTGCATTTTTCTCCCAAACGAAAGACACTAGAATGAAAATTTTAAAGCCTCCTGTTAGTGCTTCATCTACACGTTATAGCTCTGAATTTTAAAATGCCTATCTCTTTGCAAAAGAGAGATATCGGCAAGGAAAAGCTGCATTGTACCTTTGCATTTTTCTCCCAAACGAAAGACACTAGAATGAAAATTTTAAAGCCTCCTGTTAGTGCTTCATCTACACGTTATAGCCCTGAATTTTCCAATGCCTATCTCTTTGCAAAAGAGAGATGTCGGCAAGGAAAAGCTGCATTGTACCTTTGCATTTTTCTCCCAAACGAAGGACACTAGAATGAAAATTTTAAAGCCTCCTGTTAGTGCTTCATCTACACGTTATAGCCCTGAATTTTCTAATGCCTATCTCTTTGCAAAAGAGAGATATCGGCAAGGAAAAGCTATATTGTACCTTTGCATTTTTCTCCCAAACGAAGGACACTAGAATTAAAATTTTAAAGCCTCCTGTTAGTGCTTCATCTACACGTTATAGCCCTGAATTTTCTAATGCCTATCTCTTTGCAAAAGAGAGATATCGGCAAGGAAAAGCTATATTGTACCTTTGCATTTTTCTCCCAAACGAAGGACACTAGAATTAAAATTTTAAAGCCTCCTGTTAGTGCTTCATCTACACGTTATAGCCCTGAATTTTCCAATGCCTATCTCTTTGCAAAAGAGAGATATCGGCAAGGAAAAGCTATATTGTACCTTGGCATTTTTCTCCCAAACGAAGGACACTAGAATGAAAATTTTAAAGCCTCCTGTTAGTGCTTCATCTACACGTTATAGCCCTGAATTTTCCAATGCCTATCTCTTTGCAAAAGAGAGATATCGGCAAGGAAAAGCTGTATTGTACCTTTGCATTTTTCTCCCAAACGAAAGACACTAGAATGAAAATTTTAAAGCCTCCTGTTAGTGCTTCATCTACACGTTATAGCCCTGAATTTTCCAATGCCTATCTCTTTGCAAAAGAGAGATATCGGCAAGGAAAAGCTGCATTGTACCTTTGCATTTTTCTCCCAAACGAAAGACACTAGAATGAAAATTTTAAAGCCTCCTGTTAGTGCTTCATCTACACGTTATAGCCCTGAATTTTCCAATGCCTATCTCTTTGCAAAAGAGAGATATCGGCAAGGAAAAGCTGCATTGTACCTTTGCATTTTTCTCCCAAACGAAGGACACTAGAATGAAAATTTTAAAGCCTCCTGTTAGTGCTTCATCTACACGTTATAGCCCTTAATTTTCTAATGCCTATCTCTTTGCAAAAGAGAGATATCGGCAAGGAAAAGCTATATTGTACCTTGGCATTTTTCTCCCAAACGAAGGACACTAGAATGAAAATGTTAAAGCCTCCTGTTAGTGCTTCATCTACACGTTATAGCCCTGAATTTTCCAATGCCTATCTCTTTGCAAAAGAGAGATATCGGCAAGGAAAAGCTATATTGTACCTTTGCATTTTTCTCCCAAACGAAGGACACTAGAATTAAAATTGTAAAGCCTCCTGTTAGTGCTTCATCTACACGTTATAGCCCTGAATTTTCCAATGCCTATCTCTTTGCAAAAGAGAGATATCGGCAAGGAAAAGCTATATTGTACCTTGGCATTTTTCTCCCAAACGAAGGACACTAGAAAGAAAATTTTAAAGCCTCCTGTTAGTGCTTCATCTACACGTTATAGCCCTGAATTTTCCAATGCCTATCTCTTTGCAAAAGAGAGATATCGGCAAGGAAAAGCTATATTATACCTTGGCATTTTTCTCCCAAACGAAGGACACTAGAATGAAAATTTTAAAGCCTCCTGTTAGTGCTTCATCTACACGTTATAGCCCTGAATTTTCCAATGCCTATCTCTTTGCAAAAGAGAGATATCGGCAAGGAAAAGCTGTATTGTACCTTTGCATTTTTCTCCCAAACGAAAGACACTAGAATGAAAATTTTAAAGCCTCCTGTTAGTGCTTCATCTACACGTTATAGCCCTGAATTTTCCAATGCCTATCTCTTTGCAAAAGAGAGATATCGGCAAGGAAAAGCTGCATTGTACCTTTGCATTTTTCTCCCAAACGAAAGACACTAGAATGAAAATTTTAAAGCCTCCTGTTAGTGCTTCATCTACACGTTATAGCCCTGAATTTTCCAATGCCTATCTCTTTGCAAAAGAGAGATATCGGCAAGGAAAAGCTGCATTGTACCTTTGCATTTTTCTCCCAAACGAAGGACACTAGAATGAAAATTTTAAAGCCTCCTGTTAGTGCTTCATCTACACGTTATAGCCCTTAATTTTCTAATGCCTATCTCTTTGCAAAAGAGAGATATCGGCAAGGAAAAGCTATATTGTACCTTGGCATTTTTCTCCCAAACGAAGGACACTAGAATGAAAATGTTAAAGCCTCCTGTTAGTGCTTCATCTACACGTTATAGCCCTGAATTTTCCAATGCCTATCTCTTTGCAAAAGAGAGATATCGGCAAGGAAAAGCTATATTGTACCTTTGCATTTTTCTCCCAAACGAAGGACACTAGAATTAAAATTGTAAAGCCTCCTGTTAGTGCTTCATCTACACGTTATAGCCCTGAATTTTCCAATGCCTATCTCTTTGCAAAAGAGAGATATCGGCAAGGAAAAGCTATATTGTACCTTGGCATTTTTCTCCCAAACGAAGGACACTAGAATGAAAATTTTAAAGCCTCCTGTTAGTGCTTCATCTACACGTTATAGCCCTGAATTTTCCAATGCCTATCTCTTTGCAAAAGAGAGATATCGGCAAGGAAAAGCTGCATTGTACCTTGGCATTTTTCTCCCAAACGAAAGACACTAGAATGAAAATTTTAAAGCCTCCTGTTAGTGCTTCATCTACACGTTATAGCCCTGAATTTTCCAATGCCTATCTCTTTGCAAAAGAGAGATATCGGCAAGGAAAAGCTGTATTGTACCTTTGCATTTTTCTCCCAAACGAAAGACACTAGAATGAAAATTTTAAAGCCTCCTGTTAGTGCTTCATCTACACGTTATAGCCCTGAATTTTCCAATGCCTATCTCTTTGCAAAAGAGAGATATCGGCAAGGAAAAGCTGTATTGTACCTTTGCATTTTTCTCCCAAACGAAAGACACTAGAATGAAAATTTTAAAGCCTCCTGTTAGTGCTTCATCTACACGTTATAGCCCTGAATTTTCCAATGCCTATCTCTTTGCAAAAGAGAGATATCGGCAAGGAAAAGCTGCATTGTACCTTTGCATTTTTCTCCCAAACGAAAGACACTAGAATGAAAATGTTAAAGCCTCCTGTTAGTGCTTCATCTACACGTTATAGCCCTGAATTTTCCAATGCCTATCTCTTTGCAAAAGAGAGATATCGGCAAGGAAAAGCTGCATTGTACCTTTGCATTTTTCTCCCAAACGAAGGACACTAGAATGAAAATTTTAAAGCCTCCTGTTAGTGCTTCATCTACACGTTATAGCCCTGAATGTTCTAATGCCTATCTCTTTGCAAAAGAGAGATATCGGCAAGGAAAAGCTATATTGTACCTTTGCATTTTTCTCCCAAACGAAGGACACTAGAATTAAAATTTTAAAGCCTCCTGTTAGTGCTTCATCTACACGTTATAGCCCTGAATTTTCCAATGCCTATCTCTTTGCAAAAGAGAGATATCGGCAAGGAAAAGCTATATTGTACCTTGGCATTTTTCTCCCAAACGAAGGACACTAGAATGAAAATGTTAAAGCCTCCAGTTAGTGCTTCATCTACACGTTATAGCCCTGAATTTTCCAATGCCTATCTCTTTGCAAAAGAGAGATATCGGCAAGGAAAAGCTGCATTGTACCTTGGCATTTTTCTCCCAAACGAAGGACACTAGAATGAAAATTTTAAAGCCTCCTGTTAGTGCTTCATCTACACGTTATAGCCCTGAATTTTCCAATGCCTATCTCTTTGCAAAAGAGAGATATCGGCAAGGAAAAGCTGCATTGTACCTGTGCATTTTTCTCCCAAACGAAGGACACTAGAATGAAAATTTTAAAGCCTCCTGTTAGTGCTTCATCTACACGGTATAGCCCTGAATTTTCCAATGCCTATCTCTTTGCAAAAGAGAGATATTGGCAAGGAAAAGCTGTATTGAACCTTTGCATTTTTCTCCCAAACGAAGGACACTAGAATGAAAATTTTAAAGCCTCCTGTTAGTACTTCATCTACACGTTATAGCCCTGAATTTTCCAATGCCTATCTCTTTGCAAAAGAGAGATATCGGCAAGGAAAAGCTGTATTGAACCTTTGCATTTTTCTCCCAAACGAAAGACACTAGAATGAAAATTTTAAAGCCTCCTGTTAGTGCTTCATCTACACGTTATAGCCCTGAATTTTCCAATGCCTATCTCTTTGCAAAAGAGAGATATCGGCAAGGAAAAGCTGCATTGTACCTTTGCATTTTTCTCCCAAACGAAGGACACTAGAATGAAAATTTTAAAGCCTACTGTTAGTGCTTCGTCTACACGTTATAGTCCTGAATTTTCCAATGCCTATCTCTTTGCAAAAGAGAGATATCGGCAAGGAAAAGCTGCATTGTACCTTTGCATTTTTCTCCCAAACGAAGGACACTAGAATGAAAATTTGAAAGCCTCCTGTTAGTGCTTCATCTACACGTTATAGCCCTGAATTTTCCAATGCCTATCACTTTGCAAAAGAGAGATATCGGCAAGGAAAAGCTGCATTGTACCTTTGCATTTTTCTCCCAAACGAAGGACACTAGAATGAAAATTTTAAAGCCTCCTGTTAGTGCTTCGTCTACACGTTATAGCCCTGAATTTTCCAATGCCTATCTCTTTGCAAAAGAGAGATATCGGCAAGGAAAAGCTGTATTGTACCTTTGCATTTTTCTCCCAAACGAAGGACACTAGAATGAAAATTTTAAAGCCTCCTGTTAGTGCTTCATCTACACGTTATAGCCCTGAATTTTCCAATGCCTATCTCTTTGCAAAAGAGAGATATCGGCAAGGAAAAGCTGTATTGTACCTTTGCATGTTTCTCCCAAACGAAGGACACTAGAATGAAAATTGTAAAGCCTCCTGTTAGTGCTTCATCTACACGGTATAGCCCTGAATTTTCCAATGCCTATCTCTTTGCAAAAGAGAGATATTGGCAAGGAAAAGCTGTATTGAACCTTTGCATTTTTCTCCCAAACGAAGGACACTAGAATTAAAATTTTAAAGCCTCCTGTTAGTGCTTCATCTACACGTTATAGCCTTAATTTTCCAATGCCTATCTCTTTGCAAAAGAGAGATATCGGCAAGGAAAAGCTGTATTGTACCTTTGCATTTTTCTCCCAAACGAAAGACACTAGAATGAAAATTTTAAAGCCTCCTGTTAGTGCTTCATCTACACGTTATAGCCCTGAATTTTCCAATGCCTATCTCTTTGCAAAAGAGAGATATCGGCAAGGAAAAGCTGCATTGTACCTTTGCATTTTTCTCCCAAACGAAAGACACTAGAATGAAAATTTTAAAGCCTCCTGTTAGTGCTTCATCTACACGTTATAGCCCTGAATTTTCCAATGCCTATCTCTTTGCAAAAGAGAGATATCGGCAAGGAAAAGCTGCATTGTACCTTTGCATTTTTCTCCCAAACGAAGGACACTAGAATGAAAATTTTAAAGCCTCCTGTTAGTGCTTCATCTACACGTTATAGCCCTGAATTTTCTAATGCCTATCTCTTTGCAAAAGAAAGATATCGGCAAGGAAAAGCTATATTGTACCTTTGCATTTTTCTCCCAAACGAAGGACACTAGAATTAAAATTTTAAAGCCTCCTGTTAGTGCTTCATCTACACGTTATAGCCCTGAATTTTCCAATGCCTATCTCTTTGCAAAAGAGAGATATCGGCAAGGAAAAGCTATATTGTACCTTGGCATTTTTCTCCCAAACGAAGGACACTAGAATGAAAATGTTAAAGCCTCCTGTTAGTGCTTCATCTACACGTTATAGCCCTGAATTTTCCAATGCCTATCTCTTTGCAAAAGAGAGATATCGGCAAGGAAAAGCTGCATTGTACCTTGGCATTTTTCTCCCAAACGAAGGACACTAGAATGAAAATTTTAAAGCCTCCTGTTAGTGCTTCATCTACACGTTATAGCCCTGAATTTTCCAATGCCTATCTCTTTGCAAAAGAGAGATATCGGCAAGGAAAAGCTGCATTGTACCTGTGCATTTTTCTCCCAAACGAAGGACACTAGAATGAAAATTTTAAAGCCTCCTGTTAGTGCTTCATCTACACGGTATAGCCCTGAATTTTCCAATGCCTATCTCTTTGCAAAAGAGAGATATTGGCAAGGAAAAGCTGTATTGAACCTTTGCATTTTTCTCCCAAACGAAGGACACTAGAATGAAAATTTTAAAGCCTCCTGTTAGTGCTTCATCTACACGTTATAGCCCTGAATTTTCCAATGCCTATCTCTTTGCAAAAGAGAGATATCGGCAAGGAAAAGCTGTATTGAACCTTTGCATTTTTCTCCCAAACGAAAGACACTAGAATGAAAATTTTAAAGCCTCCTGTTAGTGCTTCATCTACACGTTATAGCCCTGAATTTTCCAATGCCTATCTCTTTGCAAAAGAGAGATATCGGCAAGGAAAAGCTGCATTGTACCTTTGCATTTTTCTCCCAAACGAAGGACACTAGAATGAAAATTTTAAAGCCTCCTGTTAGTGCTTCGTCTACACGTTATAGTCCTGAATTTTCCAATGCCTATCTCTTTGCAAAAGAGAGATATCGGCAAGGAAAAGCTGCATTGTACCTTTGCATTTTTCTCCCAAACGAAGGACACTAGAATGAAAATTTTAAAGCCTCCTGTTAGTGCTTCATCTACACGTTATAGCCCTGAATTTTCCAATGCCTATCTCTTTGCAAAAGAGAGATATCGGCAAGGAAAAGCTGTATTGTACCTTTGCATTTTTCTCCCAAACGAAGGACACTAGAATGAAAATTTTAAAGCCTCCTGTTAGTGCTTCATCTACACGTTATAGCCCTGAATTTTCCAATGCCTATCTCTTTGCAAAAGAGAGATATCGGCAAGGAAAAGCTGTATTGTACCTTTGCATTTTTCTCCCAAACGAAAGACACTAGAATGAAAATTTTAAAGCCTCCTGTTAGTGCTTCATCTACACGTTATAGCCCTGAATTTTCCAATGCCTATCTCTTTGCAAAAGAGAGATATCGGCAAGGAAAAGCTGTATTGTACCTTTGCATTTTTCTCCCAAACGAAAGACACTAGAATGAAAATTTTAAAGCCTCCTGTTAGTGCTTCATCTACACGTTATAGCCCTGAATTTTCCAATGCCTATCTCTTTGCAAAAGAGAGATATCGGCAAGGAAAAGCTGTATTGTACCTTTGCATTTTTCTCCCAAACGAAGGACACTAGAATGAGAATTTTAAAGCCTCCTATTAGTGCTTCATCTACACGTTATAGCCCTGAATTTTCCAAAGCCTATCTCTTTGCAAAAGAGAGATATCGGCAAGGAAAAGCTGCATTGTACCTTTGCATTTTTCTCCCAAACGAAGGACACTAGAATGAAAATTTTAAAGCCTCCTGTTAGTGCTTCATCTACACGTTATAGCCCTGAATTTTCCAATGCCTATCTCTTTGCAAAAGAGAGATATCGGCAAGGAAAAGCTGCATTGTACCTTTGCATTTTTTTCCCAAACGAAGGACACTAGAATGAAAATTTTAAAGCCTCCTGTTAGTGCTTCATCTACACGTTATAGCCCTGAATTTTCCAATGCCTATCTCTTTGCAAAAGAGAGATATCGGCAAGGAAAAGCTGCATTGTACCTTTGCATTTTTCTCCCAAACGAAGGACACTAGAATGAAAATTTTAAAGTGCTTTGTCTACACGTTATAGCCCTGAATTTTCCAATGCCTATCTCTTTGCAAAAGAGAGATATCGGCAAGGAAAAGCTGTATTGTACCTTTGCATTTTTCTCCCAAACGAAGGACACTAGAATGAAAATTTTACAGCCTCCTGTTAGTGCTTCATCTACACGTTATAGCCCTGAATTTTCCAATGCCTATCTCTTTGCAAAAGAGAGATATCGGCAAGGAAAAGCTGCATTGTACCTTTGCATTTTTCTCCCAAACGAAGGACACTAGAATGAAAATTTTAAAGCCTCCTGTTAGTGCTTCGTCTACACGTTATAGCCCTGAATTTTCCAATGCCTATCTCTTTGCAAAAGAGAGATATCGGCAAGGAAAAGCTGCATTGTACCTTTGCATTTTTTTCCCAAACGAAGGACACTAGAATGAAAATTTTAAAGCCTCCTGTTAGTGCTTCATCTACACGCTATAGCCCTGAATTTTCCAATGCCTATCTCTTTGCAAAAGAGAGATATCGGCAAGGAAAAGCTGCATTGTACCTTTGCATTTTTCTCCTAAACGAAAGACACTAGAATGAACATTTTAAAGTGCTTCGTCTACACGTTATAGCCCTGAATTTTCCAATGCCTATCTCTTTGCAAAAGAGAGATATCGGCAAGGAAAAGCTGTATTGTACCTTTGCATTTTTCTCCCAAACGAAGGACACTAGAATGAAAATTTTACAGCCTCCTGTTAGTGCTTCATCTACACGTTATAGCCCTGAATTTTCCAATGCCTATCTCTTTGCAAAAGAGAGATATCGGCAAGGAAAAGCTGTATTGTACCTTTGCATTTTTCTCCCAAACGAAGGACACTAGAATGAAAATTTTAAAGCCTCCTGTTAGTGCTTCATCTACACGGTATAGCCCTGAATTTTCCAATGCCTATCTCTTTGCAAAAGAGAGATATTGGCAAGGAAAAGCTGTATTGAACCTTTGCATTTTTCTCCCAAACGAAGGACACTAGAATGAAAATTTTAAAGCCTCCTGGTAGTGCTTCATCTACACGTTATAGCCCTGAATTTTCCAATGCCTATCTCTTTGCAAAAGAGAGATATCGGCAAGGAAAAGCTGCATTGTACCTTTGCATTTTTCTCCCAAACGAAGGACACTAGAATGAAAATTTTAAAGCCTCCTGTTAGTGCTTCATCTACACGTTATAGCCCTGAATTTTCCAATGCCTATCTCTTTGCAAAAGAGAGATATCGGCAAGGAAAAGCTGCATTGTACCTTTGCATTTTTCTCCCAAACGAAGGACACTAGAATGAAAATTTTAAAGTGCTTCGTCTACACGTTATAGCCCTGAATTTTCCAATGCCTATCTCTTTGCAAAAGAGAGATATCGGCAAGGAAAAGCTGTATTGTACCTTTGCATTTTTCTCCCAAACGAAGGACACTAGAATGAAAATTTTAAAGCCTCCTGTTAGTGCTTCATCTACACGTTATAGCCCTGAATTTTCCAATGCCTATCTCTTTGCAAAAGAGAGATATCGGCAAGGAAAAGCTGCATTGTACCTTTGCATTTTTCTCCCAAACGAAAGACACTAGAATGAAAATTTTAAAGCCTCCTGTTAGTGCTTCATCTACACGTTATAGCCCTGAATTTTCCAATGCCTATCTCTTTGCAAAAGAGAGATATCGGCAAGGAAAAGCTGCATTGTACCTTTGCATTTTTCTCCCAAACGAAGGACACTAGAATGAAAATTTTAAAGCCTCCTGTTAGTGCTTCATCTACACGTTATAGCCCTGAATTTTCTAATGCCTATCTCTTTGCAAAAGAGAGATATCGGCAAGTAAAAAGCTATATTGTACCTTTACATTTTTCTCCCAAACGAAGGACACTAGAATTAAAATTTTAAAGCCTCCTGTTAGTGCTTCATCTACACGTTATAGCCCTGAATTTTCCAATGCCTATCTCTTTGCAAAAGAGAGATATCGGCAAGGAAAAGCTATATTGTACCTTGGCATTTTTCTCCCAAACGAAGGACACTAGAATGAAAATTTTAAAGCCTCCTGTTAGTGCTTCATCTACACGTTTTAGCCCTGAATTTTCCAATGCCTATCTCTTTGCAAAAGAGAGATATCGGCAAGGAAAAGCTGCATTGTACCTTTGCATTTTTCTCCCAAACGAAGGACACTAGAATGAAAATTTTAAAGCCTCCTGTTAGTGCTTCATCTACACGGTATAGCCCCGAATTTTCCAATGCCTAGCTCTTTGCAAAAGAGAGATATCGGCAAGGAAAAGCTATATTGAACCTTTGCATTTTTCTCCAAAACGAAGGACACTAGAATAAAAATTTAAAAGCCTCCTGTTAGTGCTTCATCTACACGTTATAGCCCTGAGTTTTCCAATGCCTATCTCTTTGCAAAAGAGAGATATCGGCAAGGAAAAGCTGCATTGTACCTTTGCATTTTTCTTCCAAACGAAGGACACTAGAATGAAAATGTTAAAGCCTCCTGTTAGTGCTTCATCTACACGTTATAGCCCTGAATTTTCCAATGCCTATCTCTTTGCAAAAGAGAGATATCGGCAAGGAAAAGCTGCATTGTACCTTTGCATTTTTCTCCCAAACGAAGGACACTAGAATGAAAATTTTAAAGCCTCCTGTTAGTGCTTCATCTACACGTTACAGCCCTGAATTTTCCAATGCCTATCTCTTTGCAAAAGAGAGATATCGGCAAGGAAAAGCTGCATTGTACCTTTGCATTTTTCTCCCAAACGAAGGACACTAGAATGAAAATTTTAAAGCCTCCTGTTAGTGCTTCGTCTACACGTTATAGCCCTGAATTTTCCAATGCCTATCTCTTTGCAAAAGAGAGATATCGGCAAGGAAAAGCTATATTGTACCTTTGCATTTTTCTCCCAAACGAAGGACACTAGAATGAAAATTTTAAAGCCTCCTGTTAGTGCTTCATCTACACGGTATAGCCCTGCATTTTCCAATGCCTAGCTCTTTGCAAAAGAGAGATATTGGCAAGGAAAAGCTGTATTGAACCTTTGCATTTTTCTCCCAAACGAAGGACACTAGAATGAAAATTTTAAAGCCTCCTGTTAGTGCTTCATCTACACGTTATAGCCCTGAATTTTCCAATGCCTATCTCTTTGCAAAAGAGAGATATCGGCAAGGAAAAGCTGTATTGTACCTTTGCATTTTTCTCCCAAACGAAAGACACTAGAATGAAAATTTTAAAGCCTCCTGTTAGTGCTTCATCTACACGTTATAGCCCTGAATTTTCCAATGCCTATCTCTTTGCAAAAGAGAGATATCGGCAAGGAAAAGCTGTATTGTACCTTTGCATTTTTCTCCCAAACGAAAGACACTAGAATGAAAATTTTAAAGCCTCCTGTTAGTGCTTCATCTACACGTTATAGCCCTGAATTTTCCAATGCCTATCTCTTTGCAAAAGAGAGATATCGGCAAGGAAAAGCTGTATTGTACCTTTGCATTTTTCTCCCAAACGAAGGACACTAGAATGAGAATTTTTAAAGCCTCCTATTAGTGCTTCATCTACACGTTATAGCCCTGAATTTTCCAAAGCCTATCTCTTTGCAAAAGAGAGATATCGGCAAGTAAAAGCTGCATTGTACCTTTGCATTTTTCTCCCAAACGAAGGACACTAGATTGAAAATTTTAAAGCCTCCTGTTAGTGCTTCATCTACACGTTATAGCCCTGAATTTTCCAATGCCTATCTCTTTGCAAAAGAGAGATATCGGCAAGGAAAAGCTGCATTGTACCTTTGCATTTTTTTCCCAAACGAAGGACACTAGAATGAAAATTTTAAAGCCTCCTGTTAGTGCTTCATCTACACGTTATAGCCCTGAATTTTCCAATGCCTATCTCTTTGCAAAAGAGAGATATCGGCAAGGAAAAGCTGCATTGTACCTTTGCATTTTTCTCCCAAACGAAGGACACTAGAATGAAAATTTTAAAGTGCTTTGTCTACACGTTATAGCCCTGAATTTTCCAATGCCTATCTCTTTGCAAAAGAGAGATATCGGCAAGGAAAAGCTGTATTGTACCTTTGCATTTTTCTCCCAAACGAAGGACACTAGAATGAAAATTTTACAGCCTCCTGTTAGTGCTTCATCTACACGTTATAGCCCTGAATTTTCCAATGCCTATCTCTTTGCAAAAGAGAGATATCGGCAAGGAAAAGCTGTATTGTACCTTTGCATTTTTCTCCCAAACGAAGGACACTAGAATGAAAATTTTAAAGCCTCCTGTTAGTGCTTCATCTACACGGTATAGTCCTGAATTTTCCAATGCCTATCTCTTTGCAAAAGAGAGATATTGGCAAGGAAAAGCTGTATTGAACCTTTGCATTTTTCTCCCAAACGAAGGACACTAGAATGAAAATTTTAAAGCCTCCTGGTAGTGCTTCATCTACACGTTATAGCCCTGAATTTTCCAATGCCTATCTCTTTGCAAAAGAGAGATATCGGCAAGGAAAAGCTGTATTGTACCTTTGCATTTTTCTCCCAAACGAAGGACACTAGAATGAAAATTTTAAAGCCTCCTGTTAGTGCTTCATCTACACGTTATAGCCCTGAATTTTCCAATGCCTATCTCTTTGCAAAAGAGAGATATCGGCAAGGAAAAGCTGCATTGTACCTTTGCATTTTTCTCCCAAACGAAAGACACTAGAATGAAAATTTTAAAGCCTCCTGTTAGTGCTTCATCTACACGTTATAGCCCTGAATTTTCCAATGCCTATCTCTTTGCAAAAGAGAGATATCGGCAAGGAAAAGCTGCATTGTACCTTTGCATTTTTCTCCCAAACGAAGGACACTAGAATGAAAATTTTAAAGCCTCCTGTTAGTGCTTCATCTACACGTTATAGCCCTGAATTTTCTAATGCCTATCTCTTTGCAAAAGAGAGATATCGGCAAGGAAAAGCTATATTGTACCTTTACATTTTTCTCCCAAACGAAGGACACTAGAATTAAAATTTTAAAGCCTCCTGTTAGTGCTTCATCTACACGTTATAGCCCTGAATTTTCCAATGCCTATCTCTTTGCAAAAGAGAGATATCGGCAAGGAAAAGCTATATTGTACCTTGGCATTTTTCTCCCAAACGAAGGACACTAGAATGAAAATTTTAAAGCCTCCTGTTAGTGCTTCATCTACACGTTTTAGCCCTGAATTTTCCAATGCCTATCTCTTTGCAAAAGAGAGATATCGGCAAGGAAAAGCTGCATTGTACCTTTGCATTTTTCTCCCAAACGAAGGACACTAGAATGAAAATTTTAAAGCCTCCTGTTAGTGCTTCATCTACACGGTATAGCCCCGAATTTTCCAATGCCTAGCTCTTTGCAAAAGAGAGATATCGGCAAGGAAAAGCTATATTGAACCTTTGCATTTTTCTCCAAAACGAAGGACACTAGAATAAAAATTTAAAAGCCTCCTGTTAGTGCTTCATCTACACGTTATAGCCCTGAGTTTTCCAATGCCTATCTCTTTGCAAAAGAGAGATATCGGCAAGGAAAAGCTGCATTGTACCTTTGCATTTTTCTTCCAAACGAAGGACACTAGAATGAAAATGTTAAAGCCTCCTGTTAGTGCTTCATCTACACGTTATAGCCCTGAATTTTCCAATGCCTATCTCTTTGCAAAAGAGAGATATCGGCAAGGAAAAGCTGCATTGTACCTTTGCATTTTTCTCCCAAACGAAGGACACTAGAATGAAAATTTTAAAGTCTCCTGTTAGTGCTTCATCTACACGTTACAGCCCTGAATTTCCCAATGCCTATCTCTTTGCAAAAGAGAGATATCGGCAAGGAAAAGCTGCATTGTACCTTTGCATTTTTCTCCCAAACGAAGGACACTAGAATGAAAATTTTAAAGCCTCCTGTTAGTGCTTCATCTACACGTTACAGCCCTGAATTTTCCAATGCCTATCTCTTTGCAAAAGAGAGATATCGGCAAGGAAAAGCTGCATTGTACCTTTGCATTTTTCTCCCAAACGAAGGACACTAGAATAAAAATTTTAAAGCCTCCTGTTAGTGCTTCATCTACACGTTATAGCCCTGAATTTTCCAATGCCTATCTCTTTGCAAAAGAGAGATATCGGCAAGGAAAAGCTGCATTGTACCTTTGCATTTTTCTCCCAAACGAAGGACACTAGAATGAAAATTTTACAGCCTCCTGTTAGTGCTTCATCTACACGTTATAGCCCTGAATTTTCCAATGCCTATCTCTTTGCAAAAGAGAGATATCGGCAAGGAAAAGCTGCATTGTACCTTTGCATTTTTCTCCCAAACGAAGGACACTAGAATGAAAATTTTAAAGCCTCCTGTTAGTGCTTCGTCTACACGTTATAGCCCTGAATTTTCCAATGCCTATCTCTTTGCAAAAGAGAGATATCGGCAAGGAAAAGCTGTATTGTACCTTTGCATTTTTCTCCCAAACGAAGGACACTAGAATGAAAATTTTAAAGCCTCCTGTTAGTGCTTCATCTACACGTTATAGCCCTGAATTTTCCAATGCCTATCTCTTTGCAAAAGAGAGATATCGGCAAGGAAAAGCTGCATTGAACCTTTGCATTTTTTTCCCAAACGAAGGACACTAGAATGAAAATTTTAAAGCCTCCTGTTAGTGCTTCATCTACACGCTATAGCCCTGAATTTTCCAATGCCTATCTCTTTGCAAAAGAGAGATATCGGCAAGGAAAAGCTGCATTGTACCTTTGCATTTTTCTCCTAAACGAAGGACACTAGAATGAACATTTTAAAGTGCTTCGTCTACACGTTATAGCCCTGAATTTTCCAATGCCTATCTCTTTGCAAAAGAGAGATATCGGCAAGGAAAAGCTGTATTGTACCTTTGCATTTTTCTCCCAAACGAAGGACACTAGAATGAAAATTTTACAGCCTCCTGTTAGTGCTTCATCTACACGTTATAGCCCTGAATTTTCCAATGCCTATCTCTTTGCAAAAGAGAGATATCGGCAAGGAAAAGCTGTATTGTACCTTTGCATTTTTCTCCCAAACGAAGGACACTAGAATGAAAATTTTAAAGCCTCCTGTTAGTGCTTCATCTACACGGTATAGCCCTGAATTTTCCAATGCCTATCTCTTTGCAAAAGAGAGATATTGGCAAGGAAAAGCTGTATTGAACCTTTGCATTTTTCTCCCAAACGAAGGACACTAGAATGAAAATTTTAAAGCCTCCTGGTAGTGCTTCATCTACACGTTATAGCCCTGAATTTTCCAATGCCTATCTCTTTGCAAAAGAGAGATATCGGCAAGGAAAAGCTGCATTGTACCTTTGCATTTTTCTCCCAAACGAAGGACACTAGAATGAAAATTTTAAAGCCTCCTGTTAGTGCTTCATCTACACGTTATAGCCCTGAATTTTCCAATGCCTATCTCTTTGCAAAAGAGAGATATCGGCAAGGAAAAGCTGCATTGTACCTTTGCATTTTTCTCCCAAACGAAGGACACTAGAATGAAAATTTTAAAGTGCTTCGTCTACACGTTATAGCCCTGAATTTTCCAATGCCTATCTCTTTGCAAAAGAGAGATATCGGCAAGGAAAAGCTGTATTGTACCTTTGCATTTTTCTCCCAAACGAAGGACACTAGAATGAAAATTTTAAAGCCTCCTGTTAGTGCTTCATCTACACGTTATAGCCCTGAATTTTCCAATGCCTATCTCTTTGCAAAAGAGAGATATCGGCAAGGAAAAGCTGCATTGTACCTTTGCATTTTTCTCCCAAACGAAAGACACTAGAATGAAAATTTTAAAGCCTCCTGTTAGTGCTTCATCTACACGTTATAGCCCTGAATTTTCCAATGCCTATCTCTTTGCAAAAGAGAGATATCGGCAAGGAAAAGCTGCATTGTACCTTTGCATTTTTCTCCCAAACGAAGGACACTAGAATGAAAATTTTAAAGCCTCCTGTTAGTGCTTCATCTACACGTTATAGCCCTGAATTTTCTAATGCCTATCTCTTTGCAAAAGAGAGATATCGGCAAGGAAAAGCTATATTGTACCTTTACATTTTTCTCCCAAACGAAGGACACTAGAATTAAAATTTTAAAGCCTCCTGTTAGTGCTTCATCTACACGTTATAGCCCTGAATTTTCCAATGCCTATCTCTTTGCAAAAGAGAGATATCGGCAAGGAAAAGCTATATTGTACCTTGGCATTTTTCTCCCAAACGAAGGACACTAGAATGAAAATTTTAAAGCCTCCTGTTAGTGCTTCATCTACACGTTTTAGCCCTGAATTTTCCAATGCCTATCTCTTTGCAAAAGAGAGATATCGGCAAGGAAAAGCTGCATTGTACCTTTGCATTTTTCTCCCAAACGAAGGACACTAGAATGAAAATTTTAAAGCCTCCTGTTAGTGCTTCATCTACACGGTATAGCCCCGAATTTTCCAATGCCTAGCTCTTTGCAAAAGAGAGATATCGGCAAGGAAAAGCTATATTGAACCTTTGCATTTTTCTCCAAAACGAAGGACACTAGAATAAAAATTTAAAAGCCTCCTGTTAGTGCTTCATCTACACGTTATAGCCCTGAG
Organism: Pseudophryne corroboree; assembly: GCF_028390025.1. NCBI lineage: Eukaryota > Metazoa > Chordata > Amphibia > Anura > Myobatrachidae > Pseudophryne > Pseudophryne corroboree. Next base: position 175,991,933 of record NC_086451.1, read on the forward strand.
TTTTCCAATGCCTATCTCTTTGCAAAAGAGAGATATCGGCAAGGAAAAGCTGCATTGTACCTTTGCATTTTTCTTCCAAACGAAGGACACTAGAATGAAAATGTTAAAGCCTCCTGTTAGTGCTTCATCTACACGTTATAGCCCTGAATTTTCCAATGCCTATCTCTTTGCAAAAGAGAGATATCGGCAAGGAAAAGCTGCATTGTACCTTTGCATTTTTCTCCCAAACGAAGGACACTAGAATGAAAATTTTAAAGCCTCCTGTTAGTGCTTCATCTACACGTTACAGCCCTGAATTTTCCAATGCCTATCTCTTTGCAAAAGAGAGATATCGGCAAGGAAAAGCTGCATTGTACCTTTGCATTTTTCTCCCAAACGAAGGACACTAGAATGAAAATTTTAAAGCCTCCTGTTAGTGCTTCATCTACACGTTACAGCCCTGAATTTTCCAATGCCTATCTCTTTGCAAAAGAGAGATATCGGCAAGGAAAAGCTGCATTGTACCTTTGCATTTTTCTCCCAAACGAAGGACACTAGAATAAAAATTTTAAAGCCTCCTGTTAGTGCTTCATCTACACGTTATAGCCCTGAATTTTCCAATGCCTATCTCTTTGCAAAAGAGAGATATCGGCAAGGAAAAGCTGCATTGTACCTTTGCATTTTTCTTCCAAACGAAGGACACTAGAATGAAAATTTTAAAGCCTCCTGTTAGTGCTTCATCTACACGTTACAGCCCTGAATTTTCCAATGCCTATCTCTTTGCAAAAGAGAGATATCGGCAAGGAAAAGCTGCATTGTACCTTTGCATTTTTCTCCCAAACGAAGGACACTAGAATAAAAATTTTAAAGCCTCCTGTTAGTGCTTCATCTACACGTTACAGCCCTGAATTTTCCAATGCCTATCTCTTTGCAAAAGAGAGATATCGGCAAGGAAAAGCTGTATTGTACCTTTGCATTTTTCTCCCAAACGAAGGACACTAGAATGAAAATTTTAAAGCCTCCTGTTAGTGCTTCATCTACACGTTATAGCCCTGAATTTTCCAATGCCTATCTCTTTGCAAAAGAGAGATATCGGCAAGGAAAAGCTGTATTGTACCTTTGCATTTTTCTCCCACACGAAGGACACTAGAATGAAAATTTTAAAGCCTCCTGTTAGTGCTTCATCTACAAGGTATAGCCCTGAATTTTCCAATGCCTAGCTCTTTGCAAAAGAGAGATATTGGCAAGGAAAAGCTATATTGAACCTTTGCATTTTTCTCCCAAACGAAGGACACTAGAATGAAAATTTTAAAGCCTCCTGTTAGTGCTTCATCTACACGGCATAGCCCTGAATTTTCCAGTGCCTAGCTCTTTGCAAAAGAGAGATATTGGCAAGGAAAAGCTGTATTGAACCTTTGCATTTTTCTCCCAAACGAAGGACACTAGAATGAAAATTTTAAAGCCTCCTGTTAGTGCTTCATCTACACGTTACCCCCTCTTATGGTGTAGGGTACCTGGCCTTCTCTGATGTAATCAGAGTTAGATTTGATTCAGTGATTTTATAAAAAACAGCTAGGAAGCACAATTTAGCAATGGGTTGCAGAGAAAAAAAATATGCTGGCAGAAAAATCCAATTGAGTGAATGAACAGCTCTTCATTTTCTGCCTTTATTTTTATGCTAACAAATTTGTTCTCTGAAAAGTGTCCACAAAGCCAAGTCTCTGATTAACACCTTTGTAGGGATGGTTTTTCACCTATAACTAAATTAAACTTGCTTCATTGTAAAGGCAGCAAGATGCATCCTCATTTCAATGTCTACTGAAATAATACAGGTTGACACCAGGAAACATTAACGCCACTGCATCCTTGCTGCTTTCTCATGTGGAAGTCTGTTTAATGTGAAAACAAGGTGATATCTAATTAGCACACAGGTAAGGAATTAAGAAAATCTTTATTTAAGGGTGAAGATGTTTCTCACAAAATCGTTGCCCCAATGCATCATTGAAATTCAAGCTGGAAAGATGATTTTAATATATCACTTGTACATTTTGTATTGCTCTTCTGGTGACAATGTAGTTTGTTTTTGTCAATTACCATTTTAATAATAGGGTAAAGAAAATTAAGTGGATTTTTTAAAGAAAACAATACTGTCAATATACTATTAAAACAAATTAAAATGGTAAAAGTTATTGTACTTTAAGTAAAAATAAAAGAGCAAAAATATCAATCCCAGTTTTGGATTACTTTAATTAACAAAAAAAAAATGCATATAGCAAAGGATAGTTTCAATCTGCCTACCTCTGGGTTATGGGCCCAGCATGCTTCCATTGCAGTACTCTGCTGCACATGTAAGTGCAAGAAATCCTGAAGCACTCACTCATCATGGGAAAGTACCAATGTGTTTCTTCGTTGGTTGATGGAAGAAACATCTTACAAAAACTCTCCAGATTATTGACTTTTTAAAGTTTTTCTAGGAAACGTTTTAGATGAATGCTTATTAGCCTTTGTCAGTATGTACTTTTGCAAAGTGTCTCTGTGGCGCACTCAGTTAGTGTGTACGGCTATTAACCAAAATGTTGGTGGTTCAATCCCACCCAGGGACGTAATTGACCTTGTTATCAGGTTTTGGTGATCTTTAAGTAGACAAGTCAAAATTTCAAACCCCCTGTTATGGTGTAGGGTACCTGGCCTTCTCTGATGTAATCAGAGTTAGATTTGATTCAGTGATTTTATAAAAACAGCTAGGAAGCACAATTTAGCAGTGGGTTGCAGAGAAAAAGAAATATGCTGGCAAAAAAATCCAATTGAGTGATTAAACAGCTCTTCATTTTCTGGCTTTATTTTTATGCTAACAAATTTGTTCTCTGAAAATGTCCACAAAGCCAAGTCTCTGATTAACACCTTTGTAGGGATGGTTTTTCACCTATTACTAAATTAAACTTGCTTCATTGGAAAGGCAGCAAGAAACACTAGACTAATTGGAGGTGCTCCCTAAAGCAAATTACAATGTTAGGATTAGGGGGTTCGGAAAGTCCTCTAGTGTATACTGTCACGATCCGGGTATCTGGACGCCATTACTTACCTTTCAGATTCCTCCTAAGGCTGGCTCAGCGCTCCAGGACCGGATCCCATCTGTTATTCTGATGTCCACATTCCTGCCTCCTCTCCTGTCACTCTGAGACGCTGTCACAGCGGCGCCATGTTACATCTTGAATGGCATCTCCCGCGGCCTCCGCCGCCGTCCCTGAGTTTCTGCATGCAGGATGTCAGAGTGGCGCTTATGTCAGCCGCGGCCTCTGCTGTTGCCCACGTAGTTCAAATGTGCACTCATCAGTCTGGTGTCTCCTGTTTACTGTGGCCGGCGCCGCCATTGCTGTTAAAGTTCCCACATGGATTATCAAACCAATCTTCCCTCCAAGTGTCTGCATGGGCGCAGCCATGTTGGATTCTGTCACCTGTACATTTCCACCAATCCGCTGTTTCCATTGTAATCTGCATAATTGCCTAGCCAATCCCTCCCTGTGCATTGGAGATGATAGGGAGAGGACGTGCAGCGTTTTCTCAGTTTCTGTGTTCAGTGTGCTGCAAATATCTGTGCTCAGTGTGCTTGCAAATATCTGTGCTCAGTGTGCTGAAAATATCTACGTTCTCTGCCTGAAAAATGCTCCATATCTGTGCTGCATTCTAGTATATAGTAGGAGGACAGTGCAGAATTTTGTCGACCAGTGACCACCAGTATTATATAGCAGTACACTGCTCTACCTACCTCTGTGTCGTCAAGTATACTATCCATCCATACCTGTGGTGCATTTTAGTTGTGCGCAGTATATATAGTAGGAGGACAGGGCAGAATTTTGCTGACCACCAGTATATAATATATAGCAGTACGGTACAGTAGGCCACTGCTCTACCTACCTCTGTTTCGTCAAGTATACTATCCATCCATACCTGTGGTGTATTTTAGTAGTTGTGCGCACTATATATAGTAGGAGGACAGTGCAGAATTTTGCTGACCACCAGACTTCTACTTAAGTCCAATGGTGTAGGATGTGCAAAGCCGTTTGGCTGTGCATTTATTGATCTAAGCATGCATTTTTATCAAAGCGTGATAAAATTGACACATAACAGCAGCGTTCAATCAGCGTTCATTTATCTTCAGCTGATATCGATTGTGAATTGACGTTTCTTCTCTTCTTGTCACCTACAGGTAATTACAATTGACTACAACCACCAATCTATTCTGCTGCACTATATCTATATATGCAAAGCGTATTCTGCTGGGTAATTACAATTGACTACAACCACCAATATATTCTGCTGCACTATATCTAAATATGCAAAGCTAATTCTGCTGGGTAATTACAATTGATTACAACCACCAATATATTCTGCTGCACTATATCTATATATGCAAAGCTAATTCTGCTGGGTAATGCAAATTGAAACATTATTGCATAGTATGTGATTTTAAAGTACTTTTTTTTAAAGTTTTGAATGATATAGACCCAGTTTAATTTTTGTGGAATGCCTGGTTGTAGCTTTTAAGGTAATTTATTGCCTGGCATTTGAGGGGGTGGGGTGTGGTTACAGATTTCAATTATTGGTTTCACTTGTAATAGTCTTCTACTTAAGTCCAATGGTGTAAGCTGTGCAAAGCCATTTGGCTGTGCATTTATTGATCTAAGCGTGCATTTTTATAAAAGCGTGATAAAATTGACACATAACAGCAGTGTTCAATTAGCGTTCAATCGAAGTGAAAAAGAAGGAAAACAGAAGCACACCAATCTAACAAAACAAAGAAAACTGAAGAACTAATAACAAATGTGAGTCACTTACTCCTCAGATCACTCACCTCCTGATTGTTGCATCTGATTACATAGCACAGAACTACCTTACTTGGACATTTCATAAACCATCCATTTCACCTACAAATGCCTGTATCTGTATTATTGTAATTTTGTTTTTTAAGCACAGCTGCACCAATGCAATTTTACCTGCAAACACTTAAAACATCTAACATAATTACCATTGCTTCTTAAACCTCTCACAATCCTTTCATTTCTTACACTCCAAATACATTTCTGCACCCACTTTATCTACACTTTTGACTCATTTCATACTAAATCTACACCCCTTGAGCCTACACTGCTTTTCTCACCTGCATTTCTACAATTCTTCTGCTCGGATTCCCTTACAGTCTCCTCTCCTACTTCCACTTTCCCTCAACCTATTTACCTACTTAACACTATGTCAATGCTTTCTTATACTCCCCACATCACTCAGTGTCTACCTAATAATGTATCTTTATCCTTCCCCCCTAGTCTCCTCCACCTCCTCCTCTGTCTCCCCTCCATCCCTCTGTTTCCTTCCCCCACCTTTCCTGTTACCCCACTTTCATTCACCTCTGCCCCATGGTCCTGCTACCCCACAACTCAGCCCTGCTCCCTCTTTCCCTTCCCTGTCACCTCCCCACACCCCCATCCACATCACACTGACCTCCCTCCCTGCCCACCTCCTGCTGTTTCCCCTCCTAGCTCAGGCACTTGTACCATCACTACTCTCTCATCCCTGCCCTCAAAGTTAATCCCACCTCATCGCTACAGCAACCCTGAAAATCTAATTCACATCTCTCCCACAAACTCATACCCCCTATCCTGTGCCCTCTGGAATGCCAGATCTGTTTGTAACAAACTGGTCCCCACTCATGACTTTTTCATTTCCAACTCCCTACACCTACTAGCCATTACTGAAACTTGGATTACGCCCTCTGACACTACTTCTGCTGCTGCTCTCTCTGCTGGGGGCCTTACATTCACACACACCCCCCGACCTGGGGGTCGCCATGGGGGTGGTGTTGGGGTCCTTTTACCTTCTAGTTACTCCTACCAACTCATACCACCAGAACCATCCCTTATATTCTCTACATATGAGGTCCACTCCATATGCCTCTTCCAACCAGTCCATCTTAGAGTAGCTGTCATTTACCGCCCCCCTGGCACTGCTTCCAAATTCATCGACAACTTTGCTTCCTGGCTTCCTCACTTCCTCTCTTCTGACATTCCCACCATTATCCTAGGTGATTTCAACATCCCTATTGACATCCCCACACAATCCCCTGCCTCTAAACTCCTTAACCTCACCTCTTCACTTGGTCTCTCCCAGTGGACCTCCTCACCCTCCCATGTGAATGGGAGCTCACTGGATCTGGTCTTCACTCACCGCTGTGATATTTCTGATTTTTCCAACTCCCCATTTCCCCTCTCTGACCACCACCTGCTCTCCTTCAACCTATCTCTCTCGACTTCCCCATCTCTACCTCCTAAGGCTACCATCACTAAGCGTAACATTGAAGCTATTGACACCACATTCCTTTCCTCCCTGTTTGACTCACTTCTCTCTCCTATTCTCTCTCTCTCTCATGCCCTGAACAAGCCACTTCCACATACAATGCTTCCCTTACTTCTGCTCTTGACTCTGTTGCTCCACCAACCACTATTCACCCTCGCAAATTAACACCTCAACCCTGGCACACCAAATGCACCAGATATCTGCAAAAATGCTCACGTACTGCTGAGCGACACTGGAGGAAATCACGCTCTAAGGCAGACTTCCTCCATTTCAAACTTTTGCTCTCATCCTTCAGTGCTGCCCTTTCTCTTGCTAAACAGTCATACTTCAAGAACCTCATCTCCTCCCAGTCTTCCAACCCCCGGCGCCTCTTTGCCACTCTCAACTCACTCCTCTGCCCACCTCCACCTCGTCTCCCTTCCTCACTCTCTGCTCTTGACTTTGCCACTTACTTCACATCCAAAATTAACTCCATACGTCAGGACATCACATCACACCAGACTATCAGTAACCAGCCTTCTCCCATCCCTTACCAACCCTCCCCATCCCTCGCACCAACTCAGTCATCTTTCTCCCATGCATCTGGAGAGGAAGTCATGGCCCTCATTCGTTCCTGTCCCCTCACCACCTCCCCACTTGACCCTATCCCCTCCCGCCTCCTCTGCCACATCTCTTCTTCTGCTTGTTCCCATCTTTCCCACCTTCTCAATCTCTCCCTCTCATCAGGCACTGTCCCCTCTGCCTTCAAGCACGCTCTCATCTCTCCTATTCTTAAAAAACCTACCCTTCATCCAAACACTCTCTCCAACTACCGACCCATCTCTCTTCTCCCTTTTGCCTCCAAACTCCTTGAGCGTATTGTCTACAACCGCCTTACTTCTTTTCTTTCCTCACACTCACTGCTTGACCCATTCCAGTCTGGCTTCCGTCCTCTCCACTCCACTGAAACTGCCCTTACAAAAGTATGCAATGACCTCCATGCTGCTAAATCTAAGGGACACTACTCTCTACTTATTCTACTTGATCTCTCTGCTGCTTTTGACACTGTGGACCATCCTCTCCTACTGCAAATCCTTCACTCCATTGGTCTGCGTAACACTGCCCTCTCTTGGTTGTCGTCCTACCTTTCTGACCGTTCATTCTCTGTCTCCTCTCATGACTCCACCTCCCCCTCACTTCCACTAACTGTAGGGGTACCCCAAGGTTCTGTCCTTGGTCCTCTTCTCTCTCTATACGTCCTCACTAGGTAAGCTCATTAGTTCTTTTGGTTTCCAATATCATCTCTATGCTGATGACACTCAAATCTATCTTTCCTCTCCAGACCTCTCCCCTACTCTCCTCACTCGTATCTCCAACTGTCTCTCTGCTATCACTTCCTGGATGTCCCAGCGCTTTCTTAAACTTAACATGTCTAAGACCGAGCTGATCATCTTCCCTCCCTCCCGCATAACCTCACCTCCTACAATCTCATTATCTATTGATGGCACTACTATCTCCTCTACCCCACAAGTGCGCTGTCTTGGAGTAATCCTTGACTCCTCCCTCTCCTTCAAACCACACATTCAGCACCTCTCACAAACCTGCCGTTTTCATCTAAAAAATATTTCCAGGATCAGACCCTTTCTGACCCAGGATGCTACTAAGACTCTTATCCACTCACTGGTCATCTCCAGACTGGACTACTGTAATCTCCTCCTGACTGGCATTCCTGACAAATACCTCTCTCCACTCCAATCTATCCTCAATGCTGCTGCCTGGCTCATTTTCCTCACCAAATGCACTATGTCCACCTCTCCTCTCTTACTGGTCCTTCACTGGCTCCCCTTCCCTTTCAGAATCCATTTCAAGCTTCTCACACTTGCTTACAAAGCCCTCACCCACTCCTCTCCCATCTACATCTCTGATCTTATCTCGCTTTACACTCCCACCCGTCCTCTTCGCTCTGCTAATGCACGCCGACTCTCCTGCCTACAGATTACTTCCTCCCACTCCTACCTCCAAGATTTTTCACGTGCTGCACCACTTCTCTGGAATTCCCTACCTCTCCCCCTCAGACTCTCCACCTCTCTACAAAACTTCAAATGGGCTCTCAAGACCCACTTCTTCACCAAACCCAGCCAAATCTCATCCTAAACCTCTGTTCCACGCTCTCTATGTACACCATCTGTCTCACCCCTGTCTGTCTACCCCTCCCCTTTAGAATGTAAGCTCTCACGAGCAGGGTCCTCTTCCCTCATGTGCTTACTCTTTTCTTACTTTAATAATCTTCAGCTGCACCAAATCCAGCAGTCTTCTGCCACCTGATACTTATTCCAGTGTCATCTGCTGATGTAGCTATGTTTATTTACCCTGTACTTGTCCTATATTGTCATCAACTGTAAGTTGCTGTTTTCCTGTTTGATTATTTGTTTATGTACTCTGTAATTGGGTGCTGCGGAACCCTTGTGGCGCCATATAAATAAAGGATAATAATAATAATAATAAATAATATAATATATAGCAGTACGGTACAGTAGGCCACTGCTCTACCTACCTCTGTGTCGTCAAGTATACTATCCATCCATACCTGTGGTGCATTTTAGAAAAAAACATATCTCGGCAGAGCAATCTATAAATCCATCATTTTTCAGACAGCAACAGTGGGTATTGTAATAGTCACCCAATCCATCACTTTTATAGGGTTACATGCATTCACATGCTACAGCCTGTCTCAATAATTTTACTGTCACGGTGTGTGTGTTTGTGTTTTAATTTGGGTATTTTTTGTTGTTGTAGAACTACAGGTACCAGCGAGCCCGTTATTTCCCCGCCTGCTGGTACTTGAGGTTCTCCAAGTACCAGCAAGTGCGGGAGGCTTGCTGGGCCTTGTAGTTCCACAACAAAAAAACAATATTCTTTTTTTACACATATGGCTATCAGCCCGGCACCCACCACCCAGGGGTGCTGGGGACAGCTTCGGGCTTCACCCCTGCCCCTTGGGTGCCTCGAGGGGAGGAACCTCTTGATTTAAGGGGTCCCCACTCCTCCAGGGAACCCCAGCCAGGGGTGACTAGTTGGAGGGGTAATGCCAGGGCCGCAGGGACCTACATAAAAGTGTCCCCCGGCTGTGGCATTATCTCTCTGGCTAGTGGAGCCCGGTGCTGGTTTTAAAAATATGGGGGACCCCTACATCGTTTGTCCCACGTATTTTTGGAACCAGGACCCGTCTAAGAGCCCGGTGCTGGTTGTCTAAATACGGGGAACCTCTGTCCAATTTTTCCCCCAGTATTTAAATAACCAGGACCGGCTCAAAGAGGCTGGTTATACTAAGGAGGGGGGACCTCACACATTTTTTTTAACCCATTCAGACCCTTCTCCTTTAAGTTAATGGAAGCCCTGGACAACAAAATTGCATTCATGTCCTCCTCCCTCACCCTTCCCAGTCCCAAACACTCATTTTATTTTCTTTAAAAATTTATAATATATCACAAGAACAATGAGCAGGCGGGCATTGGCGGCATCGGACTGAGATAGAAATTAGTGGTGGAGGGCTGGGTCAGTTGATTGTGGGAGAGTTTGTAAGCCATTGGCGGTGGCAGTGGGTATCGGCTCAGAGGCAGTAGCGGGCATTGGCTAAGGGTCATCGGCAGGATTCGGCGGACATTATGGCTGTAGTGCCTCACTAGCCACTGACCTCACCGCACGCCACTGTGGGACAGATGTAACATGCAGAGAGAGGTAGATTTTGGGAGAAGGAATGTCCTAGCATAACTGTTAATTGCAGTGTAATACTGTAATTCAACTGTGCAGCATTTGTGGCTAAATGTCAAAGAAGCCAGTATTTACCCTGCATGCAAAACAATAAATGTATTTGCACATACCTCCCAACTAACCCAATTTTTGCAGGACAGTCACTTTTTTTGGGAATGTCCAGCTAACCCAAACAACCCCCCCCCCCAGTGTCCCATAGTCATGAGGAAGGGGGGGGGGTGGTGGAAGGCTCCCTGTAGCTTGTTGCTCTGCAAATATGCACATTGTGTGTAATTCAGACCTGATTGCTAGGGTGTGTTTTTTGCATCCCTGTGATCAGGTAGTTGCCGCCTACAGCGGAAGGGAAAATTTGCTGTGCAGGTGTGTGATCACATGTGCACAAGAGCTGCACAGCTCAGCACTTACTCAGCCATTGAGGTGACATCACAAATCCTCCCACAAAACGCCGGGTCCCTCCAGTGTTTTTCCGGACACTCCCTAGAAACATTCACCCACACAAACACCCTCTTCTTGTCAATCTTCTTTTGATCTCCGGACCGTCGCACCTACGCATTGTGGCGCATACGCATGTGCAGTGAAGACCTGATTGCCCGCTGGGTGAAAATAAATTGAAGCGATCTGGTCTGAATAAGCCCCAATGTCTATTCACGGGAGACAGAGGGGCTGGGGCATGGTCAGCAGCTCACAGAGCACCTATAATGACAAAAATGGGAGACATGGCTCATGATCGCGATATACCTGCGAAGGTACGCCCTCTACTGATTGACAGGCAGAGGCATTCGCATTTTCTGTGGGGCACCCGGAGAAAATGTAGGCACATGCACAGGATGGACCCTGCGTATATGCCCCCATCCTCTTCATAGTTTTTGCGGTTGGAACGAGCAGTGTGAAAACACCAATCGATGGGGGTAATTCCAAGTTGATCGCAGCAGGAATTTTGTTAGCAGTTGGGCAAAACCATGTGTACTGCAGGGGAGGCAGATATAACATGTGCAGAAAGAGTTAGATTTGGGTGAGTTAATTTGTTTCTGTGCAGGGTAAATACTGACTGCTTTATTTTTACACTGCAAATCAGATTGCAGATTGAACACACCACACCCAAATCTAACTCTGGTGGTCATTCCGAGTTGTTCGCTCGGTAATTTTCTTCGCATCGCAGCGATTTTCCGATTATTGCGCATGCGCAATGTTCGCACTGCGACTGCGCAAAGTAAATTTTCTATACAGTTAGGAATTTTACTCACGGCATTACAAGGTTTTTTCTTCGTTCTGGTGATCGGAGTGTGATTGACAGGAAGTGGGTGTTTCTGGGCGGAAACTGGTCATTTTATGGGCGTGTGGGAAAAAACGCTACCGTTTCTGGGAAAAACGCGGGAGTGGCTGGAGAAACGGAGGAGTGTCTGGGCGAACGCTGGGTGTGTTTGTGACGTCAAACCAGGAACGACAAGCACTGAACTGATCGCACTGGCAGAGTAAGTCTCGAGCTACTCAGAAACTGCACAGAGATGTCTTTTCGCAATATTGCGAATCTTTCGTTCGCAATTTTAAGATGCTAAGATTCACTCCCAGTAGGCGGCGGCTTAGCGTGTGCAATGATGCTAAAAGCAGCTTGCGAGCGATCAACTCGGAATGAGGGCCTCTCTCTGCACATGTTAAATCTGCCTTCCCTGCAGTGCACATGGGGGGTAATTCTGAGTTGATCGCAGCAGGATTTTTGTTAGCAGTTGGGCAAAACCATGTGCACTGCATTTACGAACAGATAATTTTTTATATAAATTTTAAAATGTTAGTAAATGTGTGTGTTTTTTTCAACCTGGAAGCCCAACATCGATTAAGATCGATCTTGTTAGGCGCCGAGGGTCCGCCCGTCAGTGCGGCCCGGCGCCTAGCAACTAGGGACGCCGCAGGCAGACAGCCGCCGGCTCCCTAGCAACGCTAGACGCCGGGCGCACGGAGCCGCTCAGACCCTAGCAACGGGGACGCCACGCTCGGACCGCGTTCCCCGTTGCTGGGTCTTAATTAATCAGTTCAAGTGTATCCTGGCCGTACAGCATGCAGCTGCACGGCATGATTATGTGATTACCCTGTCTGGATCTTGATTGGAGGGCTCCCAAATTTAAGCACTCTCAGGACTTCTCACAGACGCCGGTGATAGCTTCCTGTTTGCTGTGTCAGTTACAGAGAGTTTCCAGTCCTGCTCAATCCGGTTGTTCCTGTCCTCAGTGGTCCTGTACTCGGAAGTTGTCATCTATTCCTGGAGTCCGACCGAGCACCTTTAACATCCTGTGGTGTTCGTGAGTCGTGGCGTAGCCGTGTGTTGCGGCTTGACCGCTTACTGTTTATTATTTAGTTTCATTGTGTTCCGGAGCTTTTGCGGAGGATTCCGCTCCCACAAATCCACTCTGGTATCCAGCGGTGCTGGATAGGAGTAACGGATCAGTGGATCTTTGGTTGTCCTTTTCCCTGGCGGTTTGTCCGCACATACTTTTGGTTTAAGTTAGTTAGCTTGTAGCCCCTGGCCTGGTTGCTTAGTCAGAGGGCCCCTTGTTATCACCCTGTCTCGGATTTCCCTTTGTCTCCCATTAAGACCTGAGGGGGCATCGAAGTTGGGCAGACATAATCCGCCCTTCAAACGCGGCTGCCATGGGCTCAAGCAACCATAGTCTCGCAGGGGATTTCTGATAACACGGGCGAGACAACGGAGTTAGGGCGCCAGGGGTTACTAGGCTTTCCTGCTCCCGTAACCAGCATATCTTTCCAGTACTCAGACCTCTGCCATAAGATCTCCTCTGGTCTGGAGTACGGGAATCATAACATTATCACCGGCCAGACTAAAATTTAAAATTAAACAGGATTTAATTTTTTCCCTTATTCAGTTGGAAGATTTGTCGGCCTCATGAATCCCACCGGTGTTGGGCCAAATCCTGGCCAGCTTCTAGTTAGCCAGATTCAAGAACTTACTCAGATGGTTCAGGATCTGTCCCTTCGGGTGAGGTCACAGGAAGATCTGTTACGGACTTCCCCGAGGGTCATTCCTGAACCAAAAATGCATTTGCCTGACCGTTTTTCTGGGGATAGAAAGCAGTTTTTTAATTTTAAAGAGTCTTGTAAACTTTATTTTCGTTTAAGACCAGTCTCTTCAGGTACGGAATCTCAGCGGGTTGGAATTATTATTTCCTTACTTCAGGGGGATCCTCAGACCTGGGCTTTTGGTTTAAGAACAGACGATCCGGCTTTATTGTCTGTAGACGCCTTTCTGGGGTCTTTAGGGCTATTGTATGACGACCCTGATAGAGAGGCATCCGCCGAGAGTCAGTTGCGTGCTCTCAGACAGGGTAGGAATCCCGCAGAGATTTATTGTACGGAGTTTCGCCGTTGGTCAAACGACTGTGGATGGAATGACCCAGCCCTGCGCAGTCAGTTTCGCCTCGGCTTATCCGAGTCTATAAAAGACAGTCTCCTTCAGTATCCCGCTCCTGAGACTCTCGATAAACTCATGGAGCTCTCTATTAAGATTGATCGTCGTCTCAGAGAGCGGAGGGCTGAAAAAGGAGCATCTGTCGGGTCTACTCCTTGTGTTTTTTCCATTCCTGTGGACATAGAGGAGCCCATGCAGATAGGCCTCTCCAAACTGTCTCCTGAAGAAAGAACCAGAAGGCAAAATTCTGGTCTTTGTTTATACTGTGGAGGTAAGGGACATTTTGCCCGTAGTTGTCCGAACAAGTCGGGAAACGCCTCGACCAAGTGATTTGTGAGGGGGTTCACTTTGGTCTGCAGCTTATCTCCTCAAATAATTCACTGTTAGTCCCAGCTAAAGTTTCCTTTGGCAGCCTCTGTTCCTCGGTCTCGGCTTTTGTGGACAGTGGAGCTGCAGGGAACTTTATGGATTTAACATGGGCCAAGGCCTTAGGTATTCCTCAGTTAGCCTTGGGTAGGTGTATCACCATGCATGGTTTAGATGGGAGTCCCTTGTCCAATGGGGTTATTTCTCTCTGTACACCTCCTGTTCTACTTTCGGTAGGAGCTCTGCATTCTGAAAAAATTGAGTTTTTCCTTACCCATTGCCCAGCAGTTCCAGTGGTTCTGGGTCACCCTTGGCTGGCCTTTCATAATCCCATCATTGATTGGCAGTCGGGGGAGATCTCACAATGGGGTACCATCTGTAATAAGGAATGTATTACGTTTCCCATCAGAATAGCTGCTGTCATTCCCGCACCCATTCCTGTGGAATACCAGGATTTTGTTGATGTATTTTCCAAGGGCAATGCGGACATTCTGCCTCCCCATAGGCCTTATGATTGTGCTATTGAGCTAATTCCTGGTGCCACTTTGCCTAAGGGAAGGTTATATGCATTGTCCGGACCTGAAACTGTGGCCATTAATGAGTATGTTAAAGAAAGCCTAGGGAAAGGATTTATCAGGCCATCTAAATCCCCTTTAAGTGCAGGCTTCTTCTTCGTGGAGAAGAAGGATGGATCACTCAGACCTTGCATTGACTTTAGAGCCTTGAATAAGATCTCAGTAAAAAATACTTACCCTTTGCCGCTGATTTCTGTCCTCTTTGATCAGCTACGTTCGGCTGTGATTTTTTCTAAGATTGACCTGAGAGGAGCATATAACCTCATCCGGATCAAGTCAGGGGATGAGTGGAAAACGGCATTCAGTACTCAGTCGGGTCACTATGAGTATCTGGTTATGCCATTCGGCCTGTCTAACGCTCCGGCAGTTTTCCAGGATCTCATTAACGATGTGCTCCGTGAATTTCTTGGAAGATTCGTTGTAGTCTACTTAGACGATATTTTGATATATTCTGACTCTATAGAACAACATGTTACCCAGGTGCGTCAGGTTCTAAAAAAATTACGTGAAAATCACCTATATGCCAAGCTGGAGAAGTGTGAATTTCATGTCACGGAGGTATCCTTTTTAGGGTACATAATTTCCCCTCGGGGATTCTGTATGGAACCAAAGAAGCTCCAAGCCATCCTTAGTTGGGCGCAACCCACCAACTTAAAAGCAATTCAGCGCTTTTTAGGGTTTGCGAATTACTATAGAAGATTTATTCACTCTTTCTCCGACCTAGTTGCTCCCATTGTGGCACTGACTAAGAAGGGAGCAGATCCTACCAACTGGTCACGTGAAGCGGACTTATCTTTTCAGGCCTTGAAACAAGCCTTTGTCTCAGCCCCAGTCCTCAGACATCCCAACCCAGAATTGCCTTTCATTGTTGAGGTTGATGCCTCGGAGGTTGGAGTAGGGGCTATCCTATCTCAGAAGGATCCGGATTCTCTAGAATTACATCCTTGTGCCTTTATGTCCAGGAAATTCTCATCTGCTGAATCCAACTACGATGTTGGTAACCGGGAATTACTGGCTATTAAATGGGCTTTCGAGGAGTGGAGGCATTGGCTTGAAGGAGCCACTCATACCATTTCAGTTTTGACTGATCACAAAAATCTTCAATACATTGAATCAGCTAAACGGCTGAATGCCCGGCAAGCTCGTTGGGCTTTATTTTTTACTCGTTTCAAGTTCATTATCACCTTCAGGCCAGGTTCCAAGAATACCAAGGCAGATGCCCTGTCACGCAGTTTTCTTCCAGTTCAAGACAACAGTCCTGTTACTCCCATACTTCCGTCTTCAGTCATTCGGGCAGGCCTCACACAAGATTTATTTACCCAGTTAAAGCAGCTTCAACATCAAGCTCCTGGAAATACTCCTGCTGGTCGTCTTTATGTCCCCGAGTTTTTGAGAGCAACTGTTTTGACGGAGTTTCATGATAGCAAAGTTGCCGGGCATCCGGGGATCGCCAAAACTTTTGAATTAGTTTCCCGCTCGGTATGGTGGCCTGGTCTTTCTAAAGACATTAAGGAGTTTGTTTTTTCTTGTCAGGTCTGTGCACAGCATAAGGTTCCCCGTTCCTTGCCTATCGGTCAACTTATGCCCTTGAATGTTCCTCTTAGGCCATGGTCTCATATTTCCATGGATTTTGTGGTGGACCTCCCTCTGTCAGCCGGATGCCGAGTCATATGGGTGGTAGTGGACCGTTTTAGCAAAATGGCCCATTTCATTGCTCTTCCCCGATTGCCATCTGCCCAGGGATTGGCAGTCTTGTTCCTCCGCCATGTTTTCAGACTCCATGGGTTACCCACTGATATTGTCTCTGATCGGGGTCCACAATTCATTGCACAATTTTGGAAGTCTTTTTGTGCCTCATTAAAGATAAAATTATCTTTAACGTCTGGCTACCATCCCCAATCCAACGGGCAGACTGAGCGAGTTAATCAATCATTAAAACAATATTTGCGTTTGTACTCGGCCAAACTCCAAAATGACTGGTCTGAGTTTCTTCCGTTGGCGGAGTTTGCTTACAACAATGCCTGTCATTCCTCCACCAATGTGTCTCCATTTTTTACAGTTTTTGGTTTTCACCCCAGAGCTAATTCCTTTTTTCAACATTCCTCTGTCTCCTCACTGACCTTGACCTCTCATCTCAAACTCATTTGGAGAAAAGTGCACCTGGCTCTCAGAAAAGCGGCATTTCGGGAGAAAAAATTTTCTGACAGGCTCCGGCGGCCGTGCACTTTTAAAGTAGGAGATAGGGTATGGTTGTCGACTCGCAACATTAAACTTCGACAAACCTCAGCCAGATTGGGTCCTAAATTTATTGGACCATTTCATATTATCAAAAAAGTAAATCCAGTTGCTTTCCGGTTACGTTTACCAAAAACTTTACGGATCGGAAATACCTTCCATTGCTCCTTGTTAAAACCATATGTTTCGTCCAGTAGATTTCCTCGCAAGATCTCTCAGGGGAAATCACCAATAGATGTACAGGGTCAGCAGGAGTTCTTGGTGGAGAAGGTTCTCGATTCCAAGTTGTCCCGGGGTCGGCTTTATTTTTTGGTACATTGGAGAGGTTATGGTCCAGAAGAAAGGTCTTGGGTCCTGGATGAGGATCTCCAAGCCCCGAGGCTCAAAAGGGCATTTTTTCGAGAATTTCCGCAGAAACCTGGCCTTAGGGGTTCCTTGACCCCTCCTCAAGGGTGGGGTACTGTTAGGCGCCGAGGGTCCGCCCGTCAGTGCGGCCCGGCGCCTAGCAACTAGGGACGCCGCAGGCAGACAGCCGCCGGCTCCCTAGCAACGCTAGACGCCGGGCGCACGGAGCCGCTCAGACCCTAGCAACGGGGACGCCACGCTCGGACCGCGTTCCCCGTTGCTGTGTCTTAATTAATCAGTTCAAGTGTATCCTGGCCGTACAGCATGCAGCTGCACGGCATGATTATGTGATTACCCTGTCTGGATCTTGATTGGAGGGCTCCCAAATTTAAGCACTCTCAGGACTTCTCACAGACGCCGGTGATAGCTTCCTGTTTGCTGTGTCAGTTACAGAGAGTTTCCAGTCCTGCTCAATCCGGTTGTTCCTGTCCTCAGTGGTCCTGTACTCGGAAGTTGTCATCTATTCCTGGAGTCCGACCGAGCACCTTTAACATCCTGTGGTGTTCGTGAGTCGCGGCGTAGCCGTGTGTTGCGGCTTGACCGCTTACTGTTTATTATTTAGTTTCATTGTGTTCCGGAGCTTTTGCGGAGGATTCCGCTCCCACAAATCCACTCTGGTATCCAGCGGTGCTGGATAGGAGTAACGGATCAGTGGATCTTTGGTTGTCCTTTTCCCTGGCGGTTTGTCCGCACATACTTTTGGTTTAAGTTAGTTAGCTTGTAGCCCCTGGCCTGGTTGCTTAGTCAGAGGGCCCCTTGTTATCACCCTGTCTCGGATTTCCCTTTGTCTCCCATTAAGACCTGAGGGGGCATCGAAGTTGGGCAGACATAATCCGCCCTTCAAACGCGGCTGCCATGGGCTCAAGCAACCATAGTCTCGCAGGGGATTTCTGATAACACGGGCGAGACAACGGAGTTAGGGCGCCAGGGGTTACTAGGCTTTCCTGCTCCCGTAACCAGCATATCTTTCCAGTACTCAGACCTCTGCCATAAGATCTCCTCTGGTCTGGAGTACGGGAATCATAACAGATCTTAAATAGACCCCTGGGTTTTAAGGATAACCATGGTTGAGTCCAATGGTTAATTCACATTGACCGAAGTTCTAATTAAGTAGTGATGTGCACCGGAAATTTTTCGGGTTTTGTGTTTTGGTTTTGGGTTCGGTTCCGCGGCCGTGTTTTGGGTTCGGACGCGTTTTGGCAAAACCTCACCGAAATTTTTTTGTCGGATTCGGGTGTGTTTTGGATTCAGGTTTTTTTTTCAAAAAACCCTAAAAAACAGCTTAAATCATAGAATTTGGGGGTCATTTTGATCCCATAGTATTATTAACCTCAATAACCATAATTTCCACTCATTTTCAGTCTTTTTTGAACACCTCACAATATTATTTCTTTTGGTATTTGGTACCGGGGACACAGTACCTCAATCAAGTCTATAGTTGGCTCTGAAATCAGCATTAAACTGGATCCACACTTAGATTATCTGTCCAATTTTTTTTTCTAGTTGAAACAAAATTATGCTAATATGTGGCAGCAAATGACAATTGACCATTTGCTCCCAAACACTGGAAAACATCCAAAAATGGTCATTTAGATAAATTGGTTAAATCCATTTCATTTAGCTAATTTATCCAAACTACCTTTATTGTATCTTTGTGGGTGAATGATGTGTGGGTCAGTGTTGAGGGTGGTGGAGGAGATGGGTAATAGGCACAGCAGGGTGTGGACAGTCAAATAGTGTGCTTAGAGGTGCAGATAAATAGGGATATCTAATAATTCACCCACTATTCTATAGAATTATTAGATATCCCTATTTATCTGCATTACTCACCTAACACTCAGCATTTATCTACATGCTGATGCTATTCATAGCACTTAGCTTGCAAGTATTTTACCCATAAGGAGACACATTAGATGTTCCCTCTCTTTTCATTAAAGACGTCCCCAGCAACCATACTGTACTATACTATAACAGGAATAATTACTGTGGGGGATTATACCATTTGATCTGGAATAAAGGGAAAATATTGTGGAAAGAGTGCTGTAAGTGTATGATATGTAGAACTATTGTCAGGTTCTGACATTTGTCAAGTGAATTACTAATATACATTCAACTAATATTACATAGTGTCCAGTAATTCAGTATCAGACTAATTGTTATAGTCAATTTGGATCAATAATAAAGACACAACACAGGTAGCGAACCTTGATATTAATAAATGTATTTCAATTTATTATATATGGTAATTACATTATACAAACTTATTGTACTTTATTTCGTGTTTAGACAATTTTAACGAATTTATTAAAAGTTAATTTTTAAATCATCATTTGTGCGCCAGCAAAAGAGACATTCTTTTCTCTTCTCCTTTCCTGCATAACATTACTTGTCTCTGGTTGCACCCCCAAACGTCCTACAATTAATATTTAATATAACTGATGGACATTTATTGGGGCGCATTGGAAAATTCAGGGCTATGCCGTGTAGATGATGGCCTAACAGGAGGCTTTAAAATTTTCTTTCTAGTGTCCTTCGTTTGGGAGAAAAATGCAAAGGTACAAGACAGCTTTTCCTTGCCAATATCTCTCTTTTGCAAAGAGCTGCGTATTGGAAAATTCAGGGCTATGCCGGGTAGATGATGGCCTAACAGGAGGCTTTAAAATTTTCTTTCTAGTGTCCTTCGTTTGGGAGAAAAATGCAAAGGTACAAGACAGCTTTTCCTTGCCAATATCTCTCTTTTGCAAAGAGCTGCGCATTGGAAAATTAAGGGCTATACCGTGTAGATGAAGCACTAACAGGAGGCTTTAAAATTTTCATTCTAGTGTCCTTCGTTTGGGAGAAAAATGCAAAGGTACAAGACAGCTTTTCCTTGCCAATATCTCTATTTTGCAAAGAGCTACGCATTGGAAAATTCAGGGCTATACCGTGTAGATGAAGCACTAACAGGAGGCTTTAAAATTTTCATTCTAGTGTCCTTCGTTTGGGAGAAAAATCCAATGGTACAAGACAGCTTTTCCTTGCCAATATCTCTCTTTTGCAAAGAGCTGCGCATAGGAAAATTCAGGGCTATGCCGTGTAGATGATGGCCTAACAGGAGGCTTTAAAATTTTCTTTCTAGTGTCCTTCGTTTGGGAGAAAAATGCAAAGGTACAAGACAGCTTTTTCTTGCCAATATCTCTCTTTTGCAAAGAGCTGCGCATTGGAAAATTCAGGGCTATGCCGTGTAGATGATGGCCTAACAGGAGGCTTTAAAATTTTCTTTCTAGTGTCCTTCGTTTGGGAGAAAAATGCAAAGGTACAAGACAGCTTTTCCTTGCCAATATCTCTCTTTTGCAAAGAGCTGCGTATTGGAAAATTCAGGGCTATGCCGGGTAGATGATGGCCTAACAGGAGGCTTTAAAATTTTCTTTCTAGTGTCCTTCGTTTGGGAGAAAAATGCAAAGGTGCAAGACAGCTTTTCCTTGCAAATATCTCTCTTTTGCAAAGAGCTGCGCATTGGAAAATTCAGGGCTATACCGTGTAGATGAAGCCCTAACAGGAGGCTTTAAAATTTTCATTCTAGTGTCCTTCGTTTGGGAGAAAAATGCAAAGGTACAAGACAGCTTTTCCTTGCCAATATCTCTCTTTTGCAAAGAGCTGCGTATTGGAAAATTCAGGGCTATGCCGTGTAGATGATGGCCTAACAGGAGGCTTTAAAATTTTCTTTCTAGTGTCCTTCGTTTGGGAGAAAAATGCAAAGGTACAAGACAGCTTTTCCTTGCCAATATCTCTCTTTTGCAAAGAGCTGCGCATTGGAAAATTCAGGGCTATACCGTGTAGATGAAGCACTAACAGGAGGCTTTAAAATTTTCATTCTAGTGTCCTTCGTTTGGGAGAAAAATGCAAAGGTACAAGACAGCTTTTCCTTGCCAATATCTCTCTTTTGCAAAGAGCTGCGCATTGGAAAATTCAGGGCTATGCCGTGTAGATGATGGCCTAACAGGAGGCTTTAAAATTTTCTTTCTAGTGTCCTTCGTTTGGGAGAAAAATGCAAAAGTACAAGACAGATTTTCCTTGCCAATATCTCTCTTTTGCAAAGAGCTGCGCATTGGAAAATTCAGGGCTATACCGTGTAGATGAAGCCCTAACAGGAGGCTTTAAAATTTTCATTCTAGTGTCCTTCGTTTGGGAGAAAAATGCAAAGGTACAAGACAGCTTTTCCTTGCCAATATCTCTCTTTTGCAAAGAGCTGCGCATTGGAAAATTCAGGGCTATGCCGTGTAGATGATGGCCTAACAGGAGGCTTTAAAATTTTCTTTCTAGTGTCCTTCGTTTGGGAGAAAAATGCAAAGGTACAAGACAGCTTTTCCTTGCCAATATCTCTCTTTTGCAAAGAGCTGCGCATTGGAAAATTCAGGGCTATACCGTGTAGATGAAGCCCTAACAGGAGGCTTTAAAATTTTCATTCTAGTGTCCTTCGTTTGGGAGAAAAATGCAAAGGTACAAGACAGCTTTTCCTTGCCAATATCTCTCTTTTGCAAAGAGCTGCGCATTGGAAAATTCAGGGCTATGCCGTGTAGATGATGGCCTAACAGGAGGCTTTAAAATTTTCTTTCTAGTGTCCTTCGTTTGGGAGAAAAATGCAAAGGTACAAGACAGCTTTTCCTTGCCAATATCTCTCTTTTGCAAAGAGCTGCGCATTGGAAAATTCAGGGCTATGCCGTGTACCTGATGGCCTAACAGGAGGCTTTAAAATTTTCTTTCTAGTGTCCTTCGTTTGGGAGAAAAATGCAAAGGTACAAGACAGCTTTTCCTTGCCAATATCTCTCTTTTGCAAAGAGCTACGCATTGGAAAATTCAGGGCTATACCGTGTAGACGAAGCACTAACAGGAGGCTTTAAAATTTTCTTTCTAGTGTCCTTCGTTTGGGAGAAAAATGCAAAGGTACAATACTGCTTTTCCTTGCCAATATCTCTCTTTTGCAGAGAGCTGCGCATTGGAAAATTCAGGGCTATGCCGTGTAGATGAAGCCCTAACAGGAGGCTTTAAAATTTTCTTTCTAGTGTCCTTCGTTTGGGAGAAAAATGCAAAGGTACAAGACAGCTTTTCCTTGCCAATATCTCTCTTTTGCAAAGAGCTGCGCATTGGAAAATTCAGGGCTATGCCGTGTAGATGATGGCCTAACAGGAGGCTTTAAAATTTTCTTTCTAGTGTCCTTCGTTTGGGAGAAAAATGCAAAGGTGCAAGACAGCTTTTCCTTGCCAATATCTCTCTTTTGCAAAGAGCTACGCATTGGAAAAATCAGGGCTATACCGTGTAGATGAAGCACTAACAGGAGGCTTTAAAATTTTCATTCTAGTGTCCTTCGTTTGGGAGAAAAATCCAATGGTACAAGACAGCTTTTCCTTGCCAATATCTCTCTTTTGCAGAGAGCTGCGCATTGGAAAATTCAGGGCTATGCCGTGTAGATGATGGCCTAACAGGAGACTTTAAAATTTTCTTTCTAGTGTCCTTCGTTTGGGAGAAAAATGCAAAGGTACAAGACAGCTTTTCCTTGCCAATATCTCTCTTTTGCAGAGAGCTGTGCATTGGAAAATTCAGGGCTATGCCGTGTAGATGATGGCCTAACAGGAGGCTTTAAATTTTTCTTTCTAGTGTCCTTCGTTTGGGAGAAAAATGCAAAGGTACAAGACAGCTTTTCCTTGCCAATATCTCTCTTTTGCAAAGAGCTACGCATTGGAAAATTCAGGGCTATGTCGTGTAGATGATGGCCTAACAGGAGGCTTTAAAATTTTCTTTCTAGTGTCCTTCGTTTGGGAGAAAAATGCAAAGGTACAAGACAGCTTTTCCTTGCCAATATCTCTCTTTTGCAAAGAGCTGCGTATTGGAAAATTCAGGGCTATGCCGTGTAGATGATGGCCTAACAGGAGGCTTTAAAATTTTCTTTCTAGTGTCCTTCGTTTGGGAGAAAAATGCAAAGGTACAAGACAGCTTTTCCTTGCCAATATCTCTCTTTTGCAAAGAGCTGCGCATTGGAAAATTCAGGGCTATACCGTGTAGATGAAGCACTAACAGGAGGCTTTAAAATTTTCATTCTAGTGTCCTTCGTTTGGGAGAAAAATGCAAAGGTACAAGACAGCTTTTCCTTGGCAATATCTCTCTTTTGCAAAGAGCTGCGCATTGGAAAATTCAGGGCTATGCCGTGTAGATGATGGCCTAACAGGAGGCTTTAAAATTTTCTTTCTAGTGTCCTTCGTTTGGGAGAAAAATGCAAAAGTACAAGACAGATTTTCCTTGCCAATATCTCTCTTTTGCAAAGAGCTGCGCATTGGAAAATTCAGGGCTATGCCGTGTAGATGATGGCCTAACAGGAGGCTTTAAAATTTTCTTTCTAGTGTCCTTCATTTGGGAGAAAAATGCAAAGGTACAAGACAGCTTTTCCTTGCCAATATCTCTCTTTTGCAAAGAGCTGCGCATTGGAAAATTCAGGGCTATACCGTGTAGATGAAGCCCTAACAGGAGGCTTTAAAATTTTCATTCTAGTGTCCTTCGTTTGGGAGAAAAATGCAAAGGTACAAGACAGCTTTTCCTTGCCAATATCTCTCTTTTGCAAAGAGCTGCGCATTGGAAAATTCAGGGCTATGCCGTGTAGATGATGGCCTAACAGGAGGCTTTAAAATTTTCTTTCTAGTGTCCTTCGTTTGGGAGAAAAATGCAAAGGTACAAGACAGCTTTTCCTTGCCAATATCTCTCTTTTGCAAAGAGCTGCGCATTGGAAAATTCAGGGCTATGCCGTGTACATGATGGCCTAACAGGAGGCTTTAAAATTTTCTTTCTAGTGTCCTTCGTTTGGGAGAAAAATGCAAAGGTACAAGACAGCTTTTCCTTGCCAATATCTCTCTTTTGCAAAGAGCTACGCATTGGAAAATTCAGGGCTATGTCGTGTAGATGATGGCCTAACAGGAGGCTTTAAAATTTTCTTTCTAGTGTCCTTCGTTTGGGAGAAAAATGCAAAGGTACAAGACAGCTTTTCCTTGCCAATATCTCTCTTTTGCAAAGAGCTGCGTATTGGAAAATTCAGGGCTATGCCGTGTAGATGATGGCCTAACAGGAGGCTTTAAAATTTTCTTTCTAGTGTCCTTCGTTTGGGAGAAAAATGCAAAGGTACAAGACAGCTTTTCCTTGCCAATATCTCTCTTTTGCAAAGAGCTGCGCATTGGAAAATTCAGGGCTATACCGTGTAGATGAAGCACTAACAGGAGGCTTTAAAATTTTCATTCTAGTGTCCTTCGTTTGGGAGAAAAATGCAAAGGTACAAGACAGCTTTTCCTTGGCAATATCTCTCTTTTGCAAAGAGCTGCGCATTGGAAAATTCAGGGCTATGCCGTGTAGATGATGGCCTAACAGGAGGCTTTAAAATTTTCTTTCTAGTGTCCTTCGTTTGGGAGAAAAATGCAAAAGTACAAGACAGATTTTCCTTGCCAATATCTCTCTTTTGCAAAGAGCTGCGCATTGGAAAATTCAGGGCTATGCCGTGTAGATGATGGCCTAACAGGAGGCTTTAAAATTTTCTTTCTAGTGTCCTTCATTTGGGAGAAAAATGCAAAGGTACAAGACAGCTTTTCCTTGCCAATATCTCTCTTTTGCAAAGAGCTGCGCATTGGAAAATTCAGGGCTATACCGTGTAGATGAAGCCCTAACAGGAGGCTTTAAAATTTTCATTCTAGTGTCCTTCGTTTGGGAGAAAAATGCAAAGGTACAAGACAGCTTTTCCTTGCCAATATCTCTCTTTTGCAAAGAGCTGCGCATTGGAAAATTCAGGGCTATGCCGTGTAGATGATGGCCTAACAGGAGGCTTTAAAATTTTCTTTCTAGTGTCCTTCGTTTGGGAGAAAAATGCAAAGGTACAAGACAGCTTTTCCTTGCCAATATCTCTCTTTTGCAAAGAGCTGCGCATTGGAAAATTCAGGGCTATGCCGTGTACATGATGGCCTAACAGGAGGCTTTAAAATTTTCTTTCTAGTGTCCTTCGTTTGGGAGAAAAATGCAAAGGTACAAGACAGCTTTTCCTTGCCAATATCTCTCTTTTGCAAAGAGCTACGCATTGGAAAATTCAGGGCTATACCGTGTAGATGAAGCACTAACAGGAGGCTTTAAAATTTTCATTCTAGTGTCCTTCGTTTGGGAGAAAAATGCAAAGGTACAAGACAGCTTTTCCTTGCCAATATCTCTCTTTTGCAAAGAGCTACGCATTGGAAAATTCAGGGCTATACCGTGTAGATGAAGCACTAACAGGAGGCTTTAAAATTTTCATTCCAGTGTCCTTCGTTTGGGAGAAAAATCCAATGGTACAAGACAGCTTTTCCTTGCCAATATCTCTCTTTTGCAGAGAGCTGCGCATTGGAAAATTCAGGGCTATGCCGTGTAGATGATGGCCTAACAGGAGGCTTTAAAATTTTCTTTCTAGTGTCCTTCGTTTGGGAGAAAAATGCAAAGGTACAATACTGCTTTTCCTTGCCAATATCTCTCTTTTGCAGAGAGCTGCGCATTGGAAAATTCAGGGCTATGCCGTGTAGATGAAGCCCTAACAGGAGGCTTTAAAATTTTCTTTCTAGTGTCCTTCGTTTGGGAGAAAAATGCAAAGGTACAAGACAGCTTTTCCTTGCCAATATCTCTCTTTTGCAAAGAGCTGCGCATTGGTAAATTCAGGGCTATGCCGTGTAGATGATGGCCTAACAGGAGGCTTTAAAATTTTCTTTCTAGTGTCCTTCGTTTGGGAGAAAAATGCAAAGGTGCAAGACAGCTTTTCCTTGCCAATATCTCTCTTTTGCAAAGAGCTACGCATTGGAAAAATCAGGGCTATACCGTGTAGATGAAGCACTAACAGGAGGCTTTAAAATTTTCATTCTAGTGTCCTTCGTTTGGGAGAAAAATCCAATGGTACAAGACAGCTTTTCCTTGCCAATATCTCTCTTTTGCAGAGAGCTGCGCATTGGAAAATTCAGGGCTATGCCGTGTAGATGATGGCCTAACAGGAGGCTTTAAAATTTTCTTTCTAGTGTCCTTCGTTTGGGAGAAAAATGCAAAGGTACAAGACAGCTTTTCCTTGCCAATATCTCTCTTTTGCAAAGAGCTACGCATTGGAAAATTCAGGGCTATGCCGTGTAGATGATGGCCTAACAGGAGGCTTTAAAATTTTCTTTCTAGTGTCCTTCGTTTGGGAGAAAAATGCAAAGGTACAAGACAGCTTTTCCTTGCCAATATCTCTCTTTTGCAAAGAGCTACGCATTGGAAAAATCAGGGCTATACCGTGTAGATGAAGCACTAACAGGAGGCTTTAAAATTTTCATTCTAGTGTCCTTCGTTTGGGAGAAAAATCCAATGGTACAAGACAGCTTTTCCTTGCCAATATCTCTCTTTTGCAGAGAGCTGCGCATTGGAAAATTCAGGGCTATGCCGTGTAGATGATGGCCTAACAGGAGGCTTTAAAATTTTCTTTCTAGTGTCCTTCGTTTGGGAGAAAAATGCAAAGGTACAAGACAGCTTTTCCTTGCCAATATCTCTCTTTTGCAGAGAGCTGTGCATTGGAAAATTCAGGGCTATGCCGTGTAGATGATGGCCTAACAGGAGGCTTTAAAATTTTCTTTCTAGTGTCCTTCGTTTGGGAGAAAAATGCAAAGGTACAAGACAGCTTTTCCTTGCCAATATCTCTCTTTTGCAAAGAGCTACGCATTGGAAAATTCAGGGCTATGTCGTGTAGATGATGGCCTAACAGGAGGCTTTAAAATTTTCTTTCTAGTGTCCTTCGTTTGGGAGAAAAATGCAAAGGTACAAGACAGCTTTTCCTTGCCAAAATCTCTCTTTTGCAAAGAGCTGCGCAATGGAAAATTCAGGGCTATGCCGTGTAGATGATGGCCTAACAGGAAGCTTTAAAATTTTCTTTCTAGTGTCCTTCGTTTGGGAGAAAAATGCAAAGGTACAAGACAGCTTTTCCTTGGCAATATCTCTCTTTTGCAAAGAGCTGCGCATTGAAATATTCAGGGCTATACCGTGTAGATGAAGCACTAACAGGAGGCTTTAAAATTTTCATTCTAGTGTCCTTCGTTTCGAGAGTTTCCTTGTGCTGCCTCGGTTGGATCTCCTTCACTTGACAGGGGGGTGCCCGAGCAGCGACCCTCCCCAGCTCTATCCCAAATCTTACTTACCTGCCAGGTGAGATACTATGATCATGAAGCTGCTTCTCCCAGGGCAAGGCTCACCCATTGCACTCTGGGTGTGCTGCTCCTGCGATTTCCCCAAATGTGGGAAACTTGACTGCATAATTTGTGTTTCCCCTGGTCGGCTCTCGTATAATTCAGATCTCTTTGTCTCAGGTCTCTCTCCAGCCTAGTTTGCTGTCTGTTTCCACTTCTCTTTTCTTGAGCCGCTCCCTTCTATGCCCTTGCGCACTATCCTGACTTCTCCTGTCTGCTTAATTTGTGCCTTCCAACGCACAATGCGAACTACAGGTAGTGCTGCAGGGCCCACACCCTTTTACTTGCCTTACAGATCAGCTCTGGAGCTGTTACAGTGCCCAGCTGCTGCAAGAAATCAGCTTGAATGCTTCAGGGGCTGGGGCATAGCCAACATGAGCCCCACACCGAAGGAGGGTGGAGGTGTTTAATGCGAACTAGGGGTCATCCAAGCGCCGCAAAAGGCTGCCATGCCCTGCACGCCCCTTTTCTCTTTTCATATGCAGATGTAGGTGCCTGCGGCCCTGGCATTACCGCTCCAACTAGTCACCCCTGGCCGGGGTTCCCTGGAGGAGTGGGGACCCCTTAAATCAAGAGGTTCCTCCCCTCGAGGCACCCAAGGGCCAGAGGTGAAGCCCGAGGCTGTCCCCAGCACCCCTGGGTGGTGGGTGCCGGGCTGATAGCCATGTGTGTAAAAAAAGAATATTGTTTTTTGTTGTTGTAGAACTACAAGGCCCAGCAAGCCTCCCCCGCTTGCTGGTACTTGGAGAACCTCAAGTACCAGCAGGCAGGGAAATAACGGGCTTGCTGGTACCTGTAGTTCTACAACAACAAAAAATACCCAAATAAAAACACAAACACACACAGCGTGACAGTAAAATTATTGAGACAGGCTGTAGCATGTGGGTGCATGTAACCCTATAAAAGTGATGGATTGGGTGACTATTACAATACCCACTGTTGCTGTCTGAAAAATTATGGATTTATAGATTGCTCTGCCGAGACATGTTTTTTTCTAAAATGCACCACAGGTATGGATGGATAGTATACTTGACGACACAGAGGTAGGTAGAGCAGTGGCCTACTGTACCGTACTGCTATATATTATATTATTTATTATTATTATTATTATCCTTTATTTATATGGCGCCACAAGGGTTCCGCAGTGCCCAATTACAGAGTACATAAACAAATAATCAAACAGGAAAACAGCAACTTACAGTTGACGACAATATAGGACAAGTACAGGGTAAATAAACATAGCTACATCAGCAGATGACACTGGAATAAGTATCAGGTGGCAGAAGACTGCTGGATTTGGTGCAGCTGAAGATTATTAATGTAAGAAAAGAGTAAGCACATGAGGGAAGAGGGCCCTGTCGTGAGAGCTTACATTCTAAAAGGGAGGGGTAGACAGACAGGGGTGAGACAGATGGGGTACATAGAGAGCATGGAACGGAGGTTTAGGATGAGATTTGGCTGGGTTTGGTGAAGAAGTGGGTCTTGAGAGCCCGTTTGAAGTTTTGTAGAGAGGTGGAGAGTCTGAGGGGGAGAGGTAGGGAATTCCAGAGAAGTGGTGCAGCACGTGAAAAATCTTGGAGGTAGGAGTGGGAGGAAGTAATCCGTAGGCAGGAGTCGGTGTGCATTAGCAGAGCGAAGAGGACGGGTGGGAGTGTAAAGCGAGATAAGATCAGAGATGTAGATGGGAGAGGAGTGGGTGAGGGCTTTGTAAGCAAGTGTGAGAAGCTTGAAATGGATTCTGAAAGGGAAGGGGAGCCAGTGAAGGACTAGTAAGAGAGGAGAGGTGGACGTAGTGCGTTTGGTGAGGAAAATGAGCCGGGAAGCAGCATTGAGGATAGATTGGAGTGGAGAGAGGTATTTGTCAGGAATGCCAGTCAGGAAGAGATTACAGCAGTCCAGTCTGGAGATGACCAGTGAGTGGATAAGAGTCTTAGTAGCATCCTGGGTCAGAAAGGGTCTGATCCTGGAAATATTTTTTAGATGAAAACGGCAGGTTTGTGAGAGGTGCTGAATGTGTGGTTTGAAGGAGAGGGAGGAGTCAAGGATTACTCCAAGACAGCGCACTTGGGGGGTAGAGGAGATAGTAGTGCCATCAATAGATAATGAGATTGTAGGAGGTGAGGTTATGCGGGAGGGAGGGAAGATGATCAGCTCGGTCTTAGACATGTTAAGTTTAAGAAAGAGCTGGGACATCCAGGAAGAGATAGCAGAGAGACAGTTGGAGATACGAGTGAGGAGAGTAGGGGAGAGGTCTGGAGAGGAAAGATAGATTTGAGTGTCATCAGCATAGAGATGATATTGGAAACCAAAAGAACTAATGAGCTTACCTAGTGAGGACGTATAGAGAGAGAAGAGAAGAGGACCAAGGACAGAACCTTGGGGAACCCCTACAGTTAGTGGAAGTGAGGGGGAGGTGGAGTCATGAGAGGAGACAGAGAATGAACGGTCAGAAAGGTAGGACAACAACCAAGAGAGGGCTGTGTTACGCAGACCAATGGAGTGAAGGATTTGCAGTAGGAGAGGATGGTCCACAGTGTCAAAAGCAGCAGAGAGATCAAGTAGAATAAGTAGAGAGTAGTGTCCCTTAGATTTAGCAGCATGGAGGTCATTGCATACTTTTGTAAGGGCAGTTTCAGTGGAGTGGAGAGGACGGAAGCCAGACTGGAATGGGTCAAGCAGTGAGTGTGAGGAAAGAAAGGAAGTAAGGCGGTTGTAGACAATACGCTCAAGGAGTTTGGAGGCAAAAGGGAGGAGAGAGATGGGTCGGTAGTTGGAGAGAGTGTTTGGATCAAGGGTAGGTTTTTTAAGAATAGGAGAGATGAGAGCGTGCTTGAAGGCAGAGGGGACAGTGCCTGATGAGAGGGAGAGATTGAGAAGGTGGGAAAGATGGGAAAAAGCAGAAGAAGAGAGGTGGCAAAGGAGGCGGGAGGGGATTGGGTCAAGTGGGGAGGTGGTGAGGGGACAGGAACGAATGAGGGCCATGACTTCCTCTCCAGATGCATGGGAGAAAGATGACAGAGTTGGTGCGAGGGATGGGGAGGGTTGGTAAGGGTTGGGAGAAGGCTGGTTACTGATAGTCTGGTGTGATGTGATGTCCTGACGTATGGAGTCAATTTTGGATGTGAAGTAAGTGGCAAAGTCAAGAGCAGAGAGTGAGGAAGGGAGACGAGGTGGAGGTGGGCAGAGGAGTGAGTTGAGAGTGGCAAAGAGGCGCCGGGGGTTGGAAGACTGGGAGGAGATGAGGTTCTTGAAGTATGACTGTTTAGCAAGAGAAAGGGCAGCACTGAAGGATGAGAGCCTAAGTTTGAAATGGAGGAAGTCTGCCTTAGAGCGTGATTTCCTCCAGTGTCGCTCAGCCGTACGTGAGCATTTTTGCAGATATCTGGTGCATTTGGTGTGCCAGGGTTGAGGTGTTAATTTGTGAGGGTGAATAGTGGTTGGTGGAGCAACAGAGTCAAGAGCAGAAGTAAGGGAAGCATTGTATGTGGAAGTGGCTTGTTCAGGGCATGAGAGAGAGAGAATAGGAGAGAGAAGTGAGTCAAACAGGGAGGAAAGGAATGTGGTGTCAATAGCTTCAATGTTACGCTTAGTGATGGTAGCCTTAGGAGGTAGAGATGGGGAAGTCGAGAGAGATAGGTTGAAGGAGAGCAGGTGGTGGTCAGAGAGGGGAAATGGGGAGTTGGAAAAATCAGAAATATCACAGCGGTGAGTGAAGACCAGATCCAGTGAGCTCCCATTCACATGGGAGGGTGAGGAGGTCCACTGGGAGAGACCAAGTGAAGAGGTGAGGTTAAGGAGTTTAGAGGCAGGGGATTGTGTGGGGATGTCAATAGGGATGTTGAAATCGCCAAGGATAATGGTGGGAATGTCAGAAGAGAGGAAGTGAGGAAGCCAGGAAGCAAAGTTGTCGATTAATTTGGAAGCAGTGCCAGGGGGGCGGTAAATGACAGCTTCTCTAAGATGGACTGGTTGGAAGAGGCATATGGCGTGGACCTCAAATGTCTTTGTCTCAGGTCTCTCCCCAGCCTAGTTTGCTGTCTGTTTCCACTTCTCTTTTCTTGAGCCGCTCCCTTCTATGCCCTTGCGCACTATCCCAGGATAATTATTGTAGCTGGTCTGCGGGTAACAGCTCTCAGATCCACTTCTAGAAAAAATGCAACAATGTAATTTGAGTGACAAACTGCAGAGATGAACCCTTTCTGTGACTGCTGCACAGGGATCACACAAACTCTATTCATAGGGCTGACTTCACTAAGGGGAGATGTTCTCGCCCCGCAAAGAAGTGCGAGTATATACAGCACTTACGGTACCATTGGATTTACAGATATTTTCTTGCAATACACTATGGGGGTCATTCTGAGTTGATTGCTCGCTAGCAGTTTTTAGCAGCCTTAAAACGGTGGAGTTAACATATCTCACGTGGAAGGTGGTCATGTTATTAGCCTTGGCTTCGGCTAGGCGAGTGTCGGAATTAGCGGCTTTGTCACATAAAAGCCCATATTTGGTGTTCCATGTGGATAGAGCGGAATTGCGGACCCATCCTCAATTCCTACCAAAAGTGGTCTCATCTTTTCATATGAACCAATCTATTGTGGTGCCTTTGGCTACGCGTGACTTGGAGGATTCCGAGTTACTTGATGTGGTCAGGGCTTTGAAAATTTACGTGGCCAGGACGGCTAGAGTCAGGAAAACTGAAGCGCTGTTTGTCCTGTATGCAACCAACAAGATTGGTGCCCCTGCTTCAAAGCAGGCTATTGCTCGCTGGATTTGTAACACGATTCAGCAAGCGCATTCTATGGCTGGATTGCAGTTACCGAAATCGGTCTAGGCCCATTCCACGAGGAAAGTGGGCTCTTCTTGGGCGGCTGCCCGAGGGGTCTCGGCACTACAGCTGTGTCGAGCTGCTACTTGGTCTGGTTCAAACACCTTTTCAAAATACTATAAGTTTGATACCCTGGCTGAGGAGGAACTCATGTTTGCTCAATCGGTGCTGCAGAGTCATCCGCACTCTCCCGCCCGTTTTGGAGCTTTGGTATAATCCCCATGGTCCTTATGGAGTCCCCAGCATCCTCTAGGACGTTAGAGAAAATAAGATTTTAAACCTACCGGTAAATCTTTTTCTCGTAGTCCGTAGAGGATGCTGGGCGCCCGTCCCAAGTTCGGACTACTTCTGCAATACTTGTATATAGTTATTGCTTCAATAAGGGTTATGTTATAGTTGCATCGGTCCTGCACTGATGCTACAGTATGTTGTTTTTTCGTACTCATAACTGGGTAGTTTATCACAAGTTATACGGTGTGATTGGTGTGGCTGGTATGAATCTTGCCCTGGATTAACAAAATCCTTTCCTCATACTGTCAGTCTCCTCTGGGCACAGTTTCTCTAACTGTGGCATAGAGGCGCATAGAGGGAGGAGCCAGTGCACACCCAGAACTAAAGTCTTTCTTAAAGTGCCCATGTCTCCTGCGGAGCCCGTCTATCCCCATGGTCCTTACGGAGTCCCCAGCACCCTCTACGGACTACGAGAAAAAGATTTACCGGTAGGTTTAAAATCTTATTTTCTACTTTATTCTTTTCTATCCTAGTTTATTACGACCAACTCTCATCCAAGGAGTTTGATATTCTACTACCTGCATGCAATTTAAATTGCTTAAATTTTTATATGGTTGATTTGTCCTTCACAACCCATAATCTGCAACTTGGATGTACTTGTGTCATTGAAAATCTTATAATAAAAATGTTTATATATTGAAAAAAAAAGTTATAAGACATATGCATTTAATATTTGAAGAAACAAAATAAAATTAAGCTATGTATTGGGTTTCACTAACAAGCACATTGGAAGACTTGACTACTGTTAAAAGACATGCATTACATGGTATAGAGCCACAAACCACAATGTAGTAAAATAAAAACAAACTTACATGTGCTAGAGCTGGGGAGGGTCGCTGCTCGGGCAGCCCCCTGTCAAGTGAAGGAGATCCAACTGAGGCAGCACAAGGGAACTCTCGAAAGAAGAACAAGGCTAGAGGAAAATCTGAGACAAAGAAATCTGACTTTTACCAGAGCTGACCAGAGGAAAGCACAAACACAGTCCCCCACTACCACAAATAATGCAGTCGAGTTTCCCACATTTGTGGAAATCACAGGGGTCAGCAAACCCAGAATGCAATGAATGAACCTCACCCTGGGAGAACAATCTTCATGACCATGGTATCTCCTATGCAAAATAAGTATGATTTGGGATAGGGCTGGGGAGGGCCGCTGCTCAGGCACATCTCTGTCAAGTAAAGGAGATTCAACTGAGGCAGCACAAGGGAACTCTCATCTGGGGACAACAACTGCAGGGAGAACACATATTTTCAGATGAACATGGGAGGGCAGAAGGCTACCTAATACTGAAGCACCCCCAAACAACAAACAAAATGCAACAACTAGTGCAAGCATTCCTGGGGGAAGGCCTGCAGCAGATGGATTTGCATATGGTGATGTCATCCAAGCAGTGGGTCAAAGTTGGCTTCAACCCTCGTCTGCATATGAAAAGAGAAAAGGGGCGTGCAGGGCATGGCAGCCTTTTGCGGCGCTTGGATGACCCCTAGCTCGCATTAAACACCTCCACCCTCCTTCGGTGTGGGGCTCATGTTGGCTATGCCCCAGCCCCTGAAGCATTCAAGCTGATTTCTTGCAGCAGTTGGCACTGTAACAGCTCCAGAGCTGCTCTGTAAGGCAAATAAAAGGGTGTGGGACCTGCAGCACTACCTGTAGTTCGCATTGTGCGTTGGAAGGCAAAAAGTAAGCAGACGGGAGAAGACAGGATAGTGCGCAAGGGCATAGAAGGGAGCGGCTCAAGAAAAGAGAAGTGGAAACAGACAGCAAACTAGGCTGGAGAGAGACCTGAGACAAAGAGATCTGAATTATACGAGAGCCGACCAGGGGAAACACAAATTATGCAGTCAAGTTTCCCACATTTGGGGAAATCGCAGGAGCAGCACACCCAGAGTGCAATGGGTGAGCCTTGCCCTGGGAGAAGCACCTTCATGATCATAGTATCTCACCTGGCAGGTAAGTAGGAGTTGGGCTAGAGCTGGGGAGGGTCGCTGCTCGGGCACCCCCCTGTCAAGTGAAGGAGATCCAACTGAGGCAGCACAAGGAAACTCTCGAAAGAAGAACAAGGCTAGAGGAAGATCTGAGACAAAGAAATCTGACTTTTACCAGAGCTGACCAGAGGAAAGCACAAACACAGTCACTCACTACCACAAATAATGCAGTCAAGTTTCCCACATTTGGGGAAATCACAGGGGTCAGCATACCCAGAATGCAATGAATGAACCTCACCCTGGGAGAACAATCTTCATGACCATGGTATCTCCTATGCAAAATAAGTATGATTTGGGATAGGGCTGGGGAGGGCCGCTGCTCAGGCACATCTCTGTCAAGTAAAAGAGATTCAACTGAGGCAGCACAAGGGAACTCTCATCTGGGGACAACAACTGCAGGGAGAACACATATTTTCAGATGAACATGGGAGGGCAGAAGGCTGCCTAATACTGAAGCACCCCCAAACAACAAACCAAATGCAACAACTAGTACAAGCATTCCTGGGGGAAGGTCTGCAGAAGACGGATTTGCATACGGTGATGTCATCCAAGCAGTGGGCCAAAGTTGGCTGGAACCCTCATCTGCATATGAAAAGAGAAAAGGGGTATGCAGGGCATGGCGGCCTTTTGCGGCGCTTGGATGACCCCTAGTTCGCATTAAATACCCCCACCCTCCTTCTCTGTGGGGCTCATGTTGGCCATGCCCCAGCCCCTGAAGCATTCAAGCTGATTTCTTGCAGCAGCTGGGCACTGTAACAGCTCCAGAGCTGCTCTGTAAGGCAAGTTAAAGGGTGTGGGCCCTGCAGCACTACCTGTAGTTTGCATTGTGCATTGTATGGCACAAAGTAAGCAGACGGGAGGAGAAGTCAGGATAGTGCACAAGGGTATAGAAGGGAGGGGCTCAAGAAAAAAGAAGTGGAAACAGACAGCAAACTAGGCTGGAGAGAGACCTGAGACAAAGAGATCTGAATTATATGAGAGCCGACCAGGAGAAACACAAATTACGCAGTCAAGTTTCCCACATTTGGGGAAATCACAGGGGCAGCACACCCAGAGTGCAATGGGTGATCCTTGCCCAGGGAGAAGCAACTTCATGATCATAGTATCTCACCTGGCAGGTAAGTAGGAGTTGGGCTAGAGCTGGGGAGGGTCGCTGCTCGGGCACCCCCCTGTCAAGTGAAGGAGATCCAACTGAGGCAGCACAAGGGAACTCTCGAAAGAAGAACAAGGCTAGAGGAAAATCTGAGACAAAGAAATCTGACTTTTACCAGAGCTGACCAGAGGAAAGCACAAACACAGTCCCCCACTACCACAAATAATGCAGTCGAGTTTCCCACATTTAGGGAAATCACAGGGGTCAGCATACCCAGAATGCAATGAATAAACCTCACCCTGAGAGAACAATCTTCATGACCATGGTATCGCCGATGCAAAATAAGTATGATTTGGGATAGGGCTGGGGAGGGCCGCTGCTCAGGCACATCTCTGTCAAGTAAAGGAGATTCAACTGAGGCAGCACAAGGGAACTCTCATCTTGGGACAACAACTGCAGGGAGAACACATATTTTCAGATGAACATGGGAGGGCAGAAGGCTGCCTAATACTGAAGCACCCCCAAACAACAAACCAAATGCAACAACTAGTGCAAGCATTCCTGGGGGAAGGCTGCAGCAGATGGATTTGCATATGGTGATGTCATCCAAGCAGTGGGTCAAAGTTGGCTTCAACCCTCGTCTGCATATGAAAAGAGAAAAGGAGCGTGCAGGGCATGGCGGCCTTTTGCGGCAATTGGATGACCCCTAGTTCGCATTAAACACCTCCACCCTCCTTCGGTGTGGGGCTCATGTTGGCTATGCCCCAGCCCCTGAAGCATTCAAGCTGATTTCTTGCAGCA
This sequence comes from Pseudophryne corroboree, assembly GCF_028390025.1. NCBI lineage: Eukaryota > Metazoa > Chordata > Amphibia > Anura > Myobatrachidae > Pseudophryne > Pseudophryne corroboree. Next base: position 176,028,233 of record NC_086451.1, read on the forward strand.
GCTAGGCACTGTAACAGCTCCAGAGCTGCTCTGTAAGGCAAGTAAAAGGGCGTGGGCCCTGCAGCACTACCTGTAGTTCGCATTGTGCGTTGGAAGGCACAAATTAAGCAGACGGGAGAAGTCAGGATAATGCGCAAGGGCATAGAAGGGAGCGGCTCAAGAAAAAAGAAGTGTAAACAGACAGCAAACTAGGCTGGAGAGAGACATGAGACAAAGAGATCTGAATTATACGAGAGCCGACCAGGGGAAACACAAATTATGCAGTCAAGTTTCCCACATTTGGGGAAATCGCAGGAGCAGCACACCCAGAGTGCAATTGGTGAGCCTTGCCCTGGGAGAAGCACCTTCATGATCATAGTATCTTACCTAGCAGGTAAGAAGGAGTTGGGCTAGAGCTGGGGAGGGTCGCTGCTCGGGCACCCCCCTGTCAAGTGAAGGAGATCCAACTGAGGCAGCACAAGGGAACTCTCGAAAGAAGAACAAGGCTAGAGGAAGATCTGAGACAAAGAAATCTGACTTTTACCAGAGCTGACCAGAGGAAAGCACAAACACAGTCCCCCACTACCACAAATAATGCTGTCAAGTTTACCACATTTGGGGAAATAACAGGGGTCAGCATACCCAGAATGCAATGAATGAACCTCACCCTGGGAGAACAATCTTCATGACCATGGTATCTCCTATGCAAAATAAGTATGATTTGGGATACGGCTGGGGAGGGCCGCTGCTCAGGCACATCTCTGTCAAGTAAAGGAGATTCAACTGAGGCAGCACAAGGGAACTCTCATCTGGGGACAACAACTGCAGGAGTTACACATATTTTCAGATGAACATGGGAGGGCAGAAGGCTGCCTAATACTGAAGCACCCCCAAACAACAAACCAAATGCAACAACTAGTGCAAGCATTCCTGGGGGAAGGCCTGCAGCAGATGGATTTGCATATGGTGATGTCATCCAAGCAGTGGGTCAAAGTTGGCTTCAACCCTCGTCTGCATATGAAAAGAGAAAATTGGCATGCAGGGCATGGCGGCCTTTTGCGGTGCTTGGATGACCCCTAGTTCGCATTAAACACCTCCACCCTCCTTCGGTGTGGGGCTCATGATGGCTATGCCCCAGCCCCTGAAGCATTCAAGCTGATTTCTTGCAGCAGCTGGGCACTGTAACAGCTCCAGAGCTGCTCTGTAAGGCAAGTAAAAGGGTGTGGGCCCTGCAGCACTACCTGTAGTTTGCATTGTGCGTTGGAAGGCACAAAGTAAGCAGACGGGAGAAGTCAGGATAGTGCGCAAGGGCATAGAAGGGAGCAACTCAAGAAAAGAGAAGTGGAAACAGACTGCAAATTAGGTTGGAGAGTGACCTGAGACAAAGAGATCTGAATTATACGAGAGCCGACCAGGTGAAACACAAATTATGCAGTCAAGTGTCCAACATTTGGGGAAACCGCAGGAGTTGCACACCCAGAGTGCAATGGGTGAGCCTTGCCCTGGGAGAAGCACCTTCATGATCATAGTATCTCACCTGGCAGGTAAGTAGGAGCTGGGCTAGAGCTGGGGAGGGTCGCTGCTCGGGCACCCCCCTGTCAAGTGAAGGAGATCCAACTGAGGCAGCACAAGGGAACTCTCGAAAGAAGAACAAGGCTAGAGGAAGATCTGAGACAAAGAAATCTGACTTTTACCAGAGCTGACCAGAGGAAAGCACAAACACAGTCCCTCACTACCACAAATAATGCAGTCCAGTTTCCCACATTTGGGGAAATCACAGGGGTCAGCATACCCAGAATGCAATGAATGAACCTCACCCTGGGAAAACAATCTTCATGACCATGGTATTTCCTATGCAAAATAAGTATGATTTGGGATAGAGCTGGGGAGGGCCGCTGCTCAGGCACATCTCTGTCAAGTAAAGGAGATTCAACTGAGGCAGCACAAGGGAACTCTCATCTGGGGGCAACAACTGCAGGGAGAACACATATTTTCAGATGAACATGGGAGGGCAGAGGCTGCCTAATACTGAAGCACCCCCAAACAACAAACCAAATGCAACAACTAGTGCAAGCATTCCTGGGGGAAGGCCTGCAGCAGATGGATTTGCATATGGTGATGTCATCCAAGCAGTGGGTCAAAGTTGGCATCAACCCTCATCTGCATATGAATAGAGAAGAGGGGCGTGCAGGGCATGGCGGCCTTTTGCGGCGCTTGGATGACCCCTAGTTCGCATTAAACACCTCCACCCTCCTTCGGTGTGGGGCTCATGTTGGCTATGCCCCAGCCCCTGAAGCATTCAAGCTGATTTCTTGCAGCAGCTGGGCACTGTAACAGCTCCAGAGCTGCTCTGTAAGGCAAGTAAAAGGGTGTGGGCCCTGCAGCACTACCTGTAGTTTGCATTGTGCATTGTAAGGCACTAAGTAAGCAGACGGGAGGAGAAGTCAGGATAGTGCACTAGGGTATAGAAGGGAGGGGCTCAAGAAAAAAGAAGTGGAAACAGACAGCAAACTAGGCTGGAGAGAGACCTGAGACAAAGAGATCTGAATTATATGAGAGCTGACCAGGGGAAACACAAATTTTGCAGTCAAGTTTCCCACATTTGGGGAAATCGCAGGAGCAGCACACCCAGAGTGCAATGGGTGATCCTTGTCCTGGGAGAAGCAACTTCATGATCATAGTATCTCACCTGGCAGGTAAGTAGGAGTTGGGCTAGAGCTGGGGAGGGTCGCTGCTCGGGCACCCCCCTGTCAAGTGAAGTAGATCCAACTGAGGCAGCACAAGGAAACTCTCGATAGAAGAACAAGGCTAGAGGAAGATCTGAGACAAATAAATCTGACTTTTACCAGAGCTGACCAGAGGAAAGAACAAACACAGTCCCCCACTACCACAAATAATGCAGTCGAGTTTCCCACATTTGTGGAAATCACAGGGGTCAGCATACCCAGAATGCAATGAATGAACCTCACCCTGGGAGAACAATCTTCATGACCATGGTATCTCCTATGCAAAATAAGTATGACTTGGGATAGGGCTGGGGAGGGCCGCTGCTCAGGCACATCTCTGTCATGTAAAGGAGATTCAACTGAGGCAGCACAAGGGAACTCTCATCTGGGGACAACAACTGCAGGGAGAACACATATTTTCAGATGAACATGGGAGGGCAGAAGGCTGCCTAATACTGAAGCACCCCCAAACAACAAACCAAATGCAACAACTAGTGCAAGCATTCCTGGGGGAAGGCCTGCAGCAGATGGATCCAATAACAGCTCCAGAGTTGCTCTACAAGACAAGTAAAAGGGTGTGAGCCCTGCAGCACCACCTGTACTTTGCATACACACATATAGGACAGCATCTCTTATATGCCCCAGGGTCAATAAAATAGTATCCTTATCTAGGGTATCCATCCCCTCAGATAAGGTATCCGTCCATGCTGCTACAGCACTACACACCCAGGCCGACGCAATTGCCGGTCTGAGTCAGGTACCCGAATGTGTATAAATGGACTTCAGGGTTATCTCCTGTTTGCGGTCAGCAGACTCTTTGAGGGTAGCCGTATCCTGGGACGGGAGGGCTACCTTCTTGGATAAGCGTGTTAATGCTTTGTCCACCCTAGGGGAGGATTCCCATCTTAACCTATCCATTGATGGGAAAGGATACGCCATAAGAATCCTTTTGGAAATCTGCAGTCTTTTATCTTGAGATTCCCAGGCTTTTTCACATAACTCGTTCAGCTCGTGTGAGGGGGGAAAGGTTACCTCAGGCTTCTTTCCCTTGTACTTATGTACCCTCTTGTCAGGGACAGGGGGTTCCTCTGTGATGTGCAAAACATCTTTTATTGCCATAATCCTATATCGAATGGATTTTGCCAATTTTGGCTGTAACTTTGCATCATCGTAATCGACACTGGAGTCAGAATCCGTGTCAGTATCTGTGTCAACAATCTGGGATAGTGGGCGCTTATGAGACCCTGACAGTCCCTGCGACATAGGATCAGGCATGGGTTGAGACCCTGACTGTCCCAAAGCTTCAGCCTTGTCTAATCTTTTGTGCACTGAGTTTACACTAGCATTTAAAACATTCCACATATCCATCCAATCAGCTGTCGCAGAGACACCACATTAATTTGCTCCCGCTCCTCTCTAATATAGCCTTCTTCCTCAGACATGTCGACACACGTGTACCGACACACCACACACACAGGGAATGCTTTTTCTGAAAACAGTTTCCCCACAAGGCCCTTTGGAGAGACAGAGAGAGAGAGTATGCCAGCACACACCCCAGCGCTATATAACCCAGGAATAACACAGTAACTTAATGTTTGCCCAGTAGTGCTGCTGTATGTAATTTGCGCCGAATTATGTGCCCCCCCCCTCTTTTCAACCCTCTTGTCTACCGTGGTTTCAGCAGGCGAGAGTCTGGGGAGCTGCCTCAGCGGTGCTGTGGAGAAAAAATGGCGCTGGTGAGTGCTGAGGGAGAAGCCCCGCCCCCTCGGCGGCGGGCTTCTGTCCCGCTTAAACTGTAAAATTGGCGGGGGCTCATACATATATACAGTGCTCAGCTGTATATATGTTATATTTTTGGCAAAAAGAGGTTTATATTGCTGCCCAGGGCGCCCTGCACCCTTACAGTGACCAGAGTATGTGAGGTGTATGGGAGCAATGGCGCACAGCTGCAGTGCTGTGCATTACTTCAGTGAAGATCATGAAGTCTTCTGCCACCGCTGAAGTCTCTTTTCTTCTCATACTCACCCGGCTTCTATCTTCCGGCTCTGCGAGGGGGACGGCGGCGCGGCTCTGGGACGGACGGCGAGGGTGAGATCCTGCGTACCAATCCCGCTGGAGCTAATGGTGTCCAGTAGCCTAAGAAGCAGGACCTTGCAACTCGGAGAGTAGGGCTGCTTCTCTCCCCTCAGTCCCTCGATGCAGGGAGTCTGTTGCCAGCAGTGCTCCCTGAAAATTAAAAACCTAACAAAATACTTTCTGTCAGAAAGCTCAGGAGAGCTCCTGAAAAGCACACAGTTTCCACTGGGCACAGTATCAAACTGAGGTATGGAGGAGGGGCATAGAGGGAGGAGCCACTGCACACCCAGAACTAAAGTCTTTCTTAAAGTGCCCATGTCTCCTGCGGAGCCCGTCTATCCCCATGGTCCTTACAGAGTCCCCAGCATCCTCTAGGACGTTAGAGAAAATAGGATTTTAATACCTACCGGTAAATCCTTTTCTCTTAGTCCGTAGAGGATGCAGGGCACCCGTCCCAGTGCGTACTGTGTCTGCAGTTATTAAATGGCCCTTAACTCCAGAACATTTATGTGGAGACAACTTTCCCGACTTGACCATCTTCCTTGGATGTTTTCCCCCTGTGTGACTGCTCCCCAGCCTCGGAGGGTTGCATCCGTGGTCCCTAGGATCCAGTCCTGGATCCCGAACCATCGCCCCTCTAGGAGGTGAGAACTGTGCAGCCGCCAATGGAGTGATATTCTGGTCTTGGAAGATAGGATTATCCTCCGGTGCATGTGTAGGTGGGATCCGGACCACTTGTCCAACAGGTCCCACTGGAACACTCTAGCATGGAACCTGCCAAACTGAATGGCCTCGTAGGCCGCAACCATCTTCCCCAGCAACCGAATGCATTGATGGATTAACACTCTTGCTGGTTTCAGAATTTGTTTGACCAGACTCTGGATCTCCATAGCCTTTCCACTGGAAGAAAACCTCTTCTGTGTCCAGTATCACTCCCAAAAACAACAACCGCGTCATTGGGACCAACTGCGATTTTGGCAAGTTTAGGAGCCAACCATGTTGTTGAAGAACTGTCAGGGAGAGTGCAATGTTTTGCAACAACTGGTCCCTGGATCTCGCCTTTATCAAGAGATCATCCAAGTACGGGATAATTGTGACTCCTTGCTTGCGAAGGAGAACCATCATTTCCGCCATCACCCTGGTGAAAATCCTCGGAGCCGTGGACAGACCAAACGGCAACGTCTGAAATTGGTAATGACAATACTGAATTGCAAACCTCAGGTAGCTTGATGCAGTGGCTAAACGGAACATGTAAGTAGGCATCCTTATGTCTACCAAAACCATGAAATCTCCTTCCTCCGGACTGGAGATCCCTACCCTGAGAGATTCCATCTTGAAATTGAATTTCTTTAGGTAGAAATTGAGGGATTTCAGATTTCAGATTGGTCTGACTGAGCCTTCCGGCTTCGGGACCACGAAGAGGCTTGAATAAAAGCCTTCTCCCTGCTGACTAAGGCCGATTTGAACAATCGGTGAGGGGGAACGTCTTGAAACCCCAGTTTGTACCCTTGGGACACTATTTGTAAAACCCACGAGTCCAGGTCCAAATTATTCCAGAACTGACTGAAGTGTTTTAGACGTGCCCCCACTGGTGTGGGCTCCTGCAAGAGAGCCCCAGCGTCATGCAGTGGATTTGGCAGAAGCAGAGGACGATCTCTGCTCCTGCGATCTTGAAGAGGCTACAGACCTCTTCCCTCTTCTCCTTCCTCTACCTGCAAAGAAAGGGGAATCTTAACTTCTTGCATATCTATTGGGCCAAAATGACTGCGTTAGATAATGATGCGTCTTCATCCGTTGAGAGGGAACATAGGGCAAGAAGGTTGACTTACCTGCGGGAGCTGCCGAGATCAAATTAACTAGGCCGTCGCCAAACAAGGCTTCACCTTCATAGGGAAGAGACTCCCTTTCTTCTTGGAGTCAGCATCAGCATTCCCTTGGTGAATCCACAATGCCCTCCTATCCGAGACTGCCATGAAATTGGCCCGTGAACTCAAGAGTCCTATATCCCTTGCAGTCGTAAGTATGCTGCAGTGTCCTTGATATGATCCAACGTAAGGAGCATCCCATGTCTCCAGGATATCTATATCGGATGACAAGGTATTCGACCAATTCTTGAATACTACTACTCACCCATGCGCATGTAATGGCAGGTCTAAGTAATGTACCCGTGGTTACATAACTAGAAATAATGTAGCTTCCTGCATACGATCCGCTGGATTTGTGACAGGGCCCCATGCAGAACAGGGGGTGATTCCCACTTTATTCTGTCCGCGGCAGGAAATGAATAAACAACCGGAAACCTTTTGGGGATTTGAAACCATCTTGTCGAGCTGGCCCAGACTTTCTCAAACAGAGATGGAGGAACGTTACATCAGCTTTCATTATATATCTATATATATACATACATATAGACCCCTTTGTCAGGAACAGCAGGGTCCTCAGTGATGTTAATATGTCCTTAATATCCACAATCATGTACTGAATGCTCCTTGCCAATATTGGATCTAATCAGGAAATATTATGGTCGACATAGGAATCAGTATCCGAGTCAGTATCAGTGTGTAGTAACTGGGCAAAATAACATTTTTGCGGGGCCTGAGGGAAAAGAAGCATAGCCATGAACATCACATCTTTTCTCTACGTCTGTGTCTGGGACACAGATTTATCCAACCTCACTCTGATATTACTGAAACTTTCACCCAGTCAGTTATTGGTGGTGCCAACAGGGCCACCATCATATGTCTGCATTCCTAATATAGTTTCCTCTTGGGAAAAACATTCAGCCACCGACATGTTGACACACATGTACCAAGTACCCACAGACACATCGGCTTATGGGGGATAGACCTACAGTAAATCTGTCAGAGGGACAGATGGGATTTTTCAGCTCACAACCCAGCGTCAAAAGTACACAGTCTGGGAAATAATAAACTCTATAGTGATAGACTTGTAACGCTCTATAGATGTGCTGGTGAGGTGAGGAAGAAGCCCCGCCGCTGTAATGGCACGCTTCTGTCCCGCTCAGAAACAAACAATTAATTACGCTGGTGGGGTAAGGACAGTGCCCAGGCACTAATGTCCACTTTTGCCAGCCTTTTGTGAGGAATTTATGCTGCCCAGGGTGCCCCCCCCCCCCAACGCCCTGCACCCTGCAGTGCCTGTGTTTGTGTGGGAGCATGGCGCACAGCATTCCGCTCGCTGCGTGGTACCTCAGAATGCCATCTGTTCTTCTGCTACTCGCCTGTCTTCTGACTTCTGGCTCTGTAAGGGGGTGATGGCAGGCTACGGGAGTGGGCATCTAGGCGTACCCAGCGATCAGCACCCTCAGGAGCTAATGGTGTCCTGTCAGCCAGAAGTAGAGCCATTGAACTCACTAGAAGTTGGTCATACTTCTCTCCCCTAAGTCCCACGAAGCAGGGAGACTGTTGCCAGCAGCCTCCCTGAAAATAAGAAAAACTAACATAAGTCTTTTCAGAGAAACTCAGTAGAGCTCCCCTGTAGTGCATCCAGTCTCACTGGGCACAATTCTAAAACTGGAGTCTGGAGGAGGGGCATAGAGGGAGGAGACAGTTCACACCCTTTGAAAGTCTTAAAGTGCCCATGTCTCCTGCGGATCCCGTCTATACCCCATGGTTCTTAATGTGATCCCAGCATCCTCTAGGACGTATGAGAAAACAAATAACGCACACACGAGGAGAGAACAAAGGAAGGGGGGGGGGAGGGGGGGGGGTAAGGTAGTAAAGGCATATTGGATAAACTACAACCTTATACATATTCATTAATGTACCAGTAGTTAGAAGTAGAAGAGCTCTAACAGAAACCACAAAGCTTATCTAAAGCCACACCACACTGGATATGCCCAATCTCATTTGATCTTTGAAGCAAAGCAGTATTGGACTTTGTTACTACCAAGCAGTCTCCCATCCATGTATTATCAGATTCTTTAGGTGTTTTTAAACTACCAACACCCTTTTCTTGGTACATTTAATTTTTACATGTATTCTTTTATGTACCAGAAGTTAGAAGTAGAAAAGCTCTAACAGAAACCACCAGCTCATCTACAGCCACAGCACACTGGATTTGCCCAATCTCTCCTGATCATGGAAGCTGAGCAGTGTTGGTCCTGGTTTTAGTACTTGGATGGGAGACCACCAGGAAATACCAGGAGCTGTGTGTATTTTTACAATACCAACACCGTTCTCTTGATGCATTCCATTTTGAAACATTGGGGCAGATCTATTAAGCCTGGTGAACTGATAAAGTGCAAGGTGATAAAGTACCAGCCAGTCAGCTCCTAACTGTCATTTTTCAAACCCAGCCTGTGACATGGCAATTAGGAGCTGATTGGCTGGTACTTTATCACCATGCAAATTATCATTCCACCAGGTTTAATAAATCGGCCGCTTATTCATTTATGTACTAGTAGTTAGAAGTAGAAGAACTCTAACAGAAACCACTAAGCTCATCTACAGCCACACCACACTGTATATGCCCAATATCACCTGATCTTAGGCCTGGTTTGTTCTTGGATGTGAGACCACCTGGGAATACCAGGTGCTGTAGGTAGTTTTATACTACCAACACCGTTCTCTTGATGCATTCTATTTTGAAACTTATTCATTGATGTAGAAGTTAGAAACAGCAAAAATCATCTACAGCCGCATCACACTGGATATGTCCAATCTCATCTGATGTTGGAAGCTAAGCAGTGTTGTGCCTGGTTAGTTTTTGGATTTCAGGTCCTGCCTTCTGGTTTGGCCACGGCACCTCGGAAATTCACCAAGGTCATGGCCGTGATGACGACCCTTCACCATCGGTGGACCAGGGAGGAATCTCTCCTCCCGATAAACATTCTGGAATTGCGGGCAGTGTTCAATTCATTGATACTGGCCCTGCCTCTAGTACAGAACAGGCCTGTTCAAGTACAATCGGACAACGCCACCACGGTAGTGTACACAAATCATCAAGTCGGCACTCGAAACTGCATGGCAAAGCTGGAAGTATAAAAAAATCCTCAGTTGGGTAGAACGTCATCTGCCAGCAATATCGGCAGTGTTCATTCCCGGAGTCCTCAACTGGGAAGCGGATTTCCTCAGTCGTCAGGACGTTCACGCTGGAGAGTGGAGAGGCTGCAGCAGAAATATCTGCACTGGTGTCAGTAGGTGACTGAGGCAGGGATGACTGGGAGATAGTGGGTGACTGAAGCATGTATGAGTGGGATATAGTGGGTGACTGAAGCCGGGGTGACTGGGAGATAGTGGGTGACTGATGCAGGGGTGACAGTGATAGTGGGTGACTTAGGCAGGGGTGACAGGGAGATAGTTGGTTACTGAGGGAGGGGTGATAGGAAGGGGTTGGGTAAGTATGGGAAGAAAGTGGGTGACAGGGATAATAAATGAATAAGGCAGGGATGATAGGGAGATAGTGGATGACTGTGGCAGGGGTGACAGGGACAGTGAGAGACTGAGGCAGGGGTCGCAGGTATAGTGGTTGACTGAGGCAGCGGTGACTGGGAGATAGTGGGTAACTGAGGCAGGGGTGACAGGGAAAGTGTGCGACTCAGGCAGGGGTGATAGGGAGATAGTGGGCAGCATATCTCTGCCTCACTGCAGCAGCACATTCCTGCTTCACTGACAGCAGCACATCCCTGCAACGTTGACAGCAACACATCCCTGCAACATTGACGGCAGCACATCCCTGCCTCATTGACGGCAGCTCATCCCTGCCTCACTTATAGCAGCACATCCCTGCCTCGCTGACAGCAGCACATCACTGCCTCGCTGACAGCAGCACATCACTGCTTCACTGACAGCAGCACATCACTGCTTCACTGACAGCAGAACATCCCTGCCTCACTGGCAGCAGCACATCCCTGCTTTACTGACAGCTGTATATAGGGCCTAATTAAGACCTGATCCCTGCTGTGCATATTCACACAACAGGAGATCAGGTCTGAAGTGCGTGTGTGCTGGTGCCACAGTGCACCGGCACATGCCAGAGATGCGATCAGCATCTCTGCCCAGTGAGCGCCTCTGCCTGATTGACAGGTAGAGGCGGTCACTGGGCAGGAGGAGTCGGGCCAGCGGCGTTGTGCCGCCATTTTGGGGGCACAGTCAGGACAACGCAGACATGACCGGACCGTATGGGGGCGGGGCCGTGACGGCTGTGTGACCCGGACAGCAACAGGCCTTATTTACTAAAATCTCAGATACATTTTATGGCATTTATGTGCAGTCTAGTTTGCACAGTTGATAGAGTGTTGATCTTGCACTATCAATGTAAGCCTCACATAGGTTTGATACACATGTAAGTTTGTTTTTATTTTACTACATTGTGGTTTGTGGCTCTATACCATGTAATGCATGTCTTTTAACAGTAGTCAAGTCTTCCAATGTGCTTGTTAGTGAAACCCAATACATAGCTTTATTTTATTTTGTTTCTTCAAATATTACATAGTAACATAGTAACATAGTATCTGAGGTTGAAAAAAGACAATTGTCCATCGAGTTCAACCTATTTGTGGTGTCCTATGCATGATGATTTTACTAAAATGTCTGACTGATGCTGCTGTCAGCCATTGCATTTTATCCCTATTTATAGTAATTATAATGCATGACTATGCACCATACCCCTGGATATCCTTATCCAATAGGAATTTATCTAACCCATTCTTAAAGGTGTTGACAGATTCCGCCATTACAACTCCCTCGGGCAGGGAATTCCAAACACGTATTGTCCTTACCGTGAAAAAGCCTTTACGCTGTATTGTGCGGAATCTCCTCTCCTCTAACCTGAGCGAGTGTCCACGAGTCCTCTGTGTTGATCTAACCAGAAACAGGTCCCACGCAAGCTCTGTGTATTGTCCCCTTATATATTTGTAGATGTTGATCATATCCCCTCTTAGTCTCCGCTTTTCCAATGTAAACATGCCTAGTCTTTCAAGCCTTTCCTTGTATGCCATCATCTCCATGCCCTTAATTAGTTTGGTCGCCCTCCTCTGTACCTTTTCAAGCTCCAGGATATCCTTTTTGTAGTACGGTGCCCAGAACTGTACACAGTATTCAAGGTGTGGCCTCACTAGTGATTTATATAACGGGAGTATAATACTCTCGTCCCTAGCATCAATACCCCGTTTTATGCATGCTAATATCTTATTAGCCTTCTTTGCTGCAGTCCTACTTTGGGTACTACTGCTTAGCTTGCTATCTATGAGGACACCTAAGTCCTTTTCCTGTACAGAATCCCCTAATTTTACCCCATTTAGTAGGTAGGCATAAGTCTTATAACTTTTTTTTCAATATATAAACATTTTTATTATAAGATTTTCAATGACACAAGTACATCCAAGTTGCAGATTATGGATTGTGAAGGACAAATCAACCATATAAACAATTTAAGCAATTTAAATTGCATGCAGGTAGTAGAATATCAAAGTCCTTGGATGAAAGTTGGTCGTAATAAACTAGGATAGAAAAGAATAAAGTAGAAAATAAGATTTTAAACCTACCGGTAAATCTTTTTCTCGTAGTCCGTAGAGGATGCTGGGGACTCCGTAAGGACCATGGGGATAGACGGGCTCCGCAGGAGACATGGGCACTTTAAGAAAGACTTTAGTTCTGGGTGTGCACTGGCTCCTCCCTCTATGCCCCTCTATGCCACAGTTAGAGAAACTGTGCCCAGAGGAGACTGACAGTATGAGGAAAGGATTTTGTTAATCCAGGGCAAGATTCATACCAGCCACACCAATCACACCATATAACTTGTGATAAACTACCCAGTTATGAGTACGAAAAAACAACATACTGTAGCATCAGTGCAGGATTGATGCAACTCTAACATAACCCTTATTGAAGCAATAACTATATACAAGTATTGCAGAAGTAGTCCGCACTTGGGACGGTCACCCAGCATCCTCTACGGACTACGAGAAAAAGATTTACCGGTAGGTTTAAAATCTTATTTTCTCTAACATCCTAGAGGATGCTGGGGACTCCGTAAGGACCATGGGGATTATACCAAAGCTCCAAAACGGGCGGGAGAGTGCGGATGACTCTGCAGCACCGATTGAGCAAACATGAGTTCCTCCTCAGCCAGGGTATCAAACTTATAGTATTTTGAAAAGGTGTTTGAACCTGACCAAGTAGCAGCTCGACACAGCTGTAGTGCCGAGACCCCTCGGGCAGCCGCCCAAGAAGAGCCCACTTTCCTCGTGGAATGGGCCTAGACCGATTTCGGTAACTGCAATCCAGCCATAGAATGCGCTTGCTGAATCGTGTTACAAATCCAGCGAGCAATAGCCTGCTTTGAAGCAGGGGCACCAATCTTGTTGGTTGCATACAGGACAAACAGCGCTTCAGTTTTCCTGACTCTAGCCGTCCTGGCCACGTAAATTTTCAAAGCCCTGACCACATCAAGTAACTCGGAATCCTCCAAGTCACGCGTAGCCAAAGGCACCACAATAGGTTGGTTCATGTGAAAAGATGAGACCACTTTTGGTAGGAATTGAAAACGGGTCCGCAATTCCGCTCTATCCACATGGTACACCAAATATGGGCTTTTATGTGACAAAGCCGCTAATTCCGACACTCGCCTAGCCGAAGCCAAGGCTAATAACATGACCACCTTCCATGTGAGATATTTTAACTCCACCGTTTTAAGTGGTTCAAACCAGTGTGATCTTAGAAAACTTAACACCACGTTAAGGTCCCAAGGTGCCACCGGAGGCACAAAAGGAGGCTGAATATGCAGCACTCCTTTTACAAAATTCTGAACTTCTGGAAGAGAAACCAATTCTTTTTGAAAGAAAATGGATAAGGCCGAAATCTGGACCTTAATAGAGCCTAATTTTAGGCCCAAATTCACTCCAGTTTGTAGGAAGTGAAGGAAACGGCCCAGATGGAATTCTTCCGTAGGAGCATTCCTGGCCTCACACCAAGAAACATAATTTCACCATATACGGTGTAATGTTTTGACGTTACATCCTTCCTAGCCTTTATCAGCGTAGGGATGACCTCAACCGGAATGCCTTTCACTGCTAGGATCCGGCATTCAACCGCCATGCCGTCAAACGCAGCCGCGGTAAGTCTTGGAACAGACAGGGCCCCTGATGCAACAGGTCCTGTCTTAGAGGAAGAGGCCACGGATCTTCTGTGAGCATTTCCTGCAGATCCGGATACCAGGTCCTCCGTGGCCAATCTGGAACAATGAGGATTGTTCTCACTCCTCTTTGTCTTATTATCCTTAACACCTTGGGTATGAGAGGAAGAGGAGGAAATACATAGACCGGCCGGAACACCCACGGTGTCACTAGGGTGTCTACAGCTACTGCCTGAGGGTCTCTTGACCTTGCGCAATACCTCTGTAGCTTTTTGTTGAGCCGGGACGCCATCATGTCTATCTGTGGCAGTTCCCACCGACTTGTAATCTGTGCAAAGACTTCCTGATGAAGTCCCCACTCTCCCGGATGTAGGTCGTGTCTGCTGAGGAAGTCTGCTTCCCAGTTGTCCACTCCCAGAATGAACACTGCTGACAGTGCGCTTGCGTGATTCTCCACCCAGCGAAGAATTCTGGTGGCTTGTGCCATCGCCACTCTGCTCCTTGTGCCGCCTTGGCGGTTTACATGAGCCACTGCGGTGACGTTGTCTGACTGGATCAGAACCGGTTGGTCGCGAAGTAAGGTCTCCGCTTGACGTAGGGCATTGTATATGGCCCCTAGTTTCAGGATGTTGATGTGAAGACAAGTCTCTTGACTTGACCAAAGACCTTGGATATTTCTTCCCTGTGTGACTGCTCCCCAACCTTGGAGGCTTGCCTCTGTGGTCACCAGGATCCAGTCCTGAATGCCGAATCTGCGTCACTCGAGAAGGTGAGCACTCTGCAGCCACCACAGGAGTGATACCCTGACCCTGGGGGACAGGGTGATCAACCAATGCATCTGCAAATGTGACCCAGACCACTTGTCCAGTAGGTCCCATTGGAAAGTCCTCGCATGGAACCTGCCGAATGGAATGGCTTCGTATGATGCCACCATCTTTCCCAGGACTCGAGTGCAGTGATGCACTGACACAAGTTTTGGTTTCAATAGGTTCCTGACAAGAGTCATGAGTTCCTGGGCCTTTCCTATCGGGAGATAAACTCTCTTCTGGTCTGTGTCCAGAATCATGCCCAAGAAAGACAGACGAGTCGTAGAAACCAACTGCGACTTTGGGATATTGAAAATCCAGCCGTGTTGCTGTAACACTTTCAGTGAAAGTGATACGCTGTTCAGCAACTGCTCTCTTGATCTCGCTTTTATGAGATCGCTCAAGTACGGGATAATTGTGACACCTCGCAGGAGAACCATCATTTCCGCCATTACCTTGGTGAAAATTCTCTGGGCCGTGGAGAGACCAAACAGCAACGTCTGAAATTGGCAATGACAATCCTGTACCGCAAATCTGAGGTACGCCTGATGAGATGGATAAATGGGGACATGAAGGTATGCATCCTGTACACAAATGCGGACAACAGGTGTCAAGCCGTGTGTTGCCTTTGTCAAGCTGTAATAAGTAGGGGTAAGGACGTTAACCACCTCAGAACATCCTCCCTTATACGTCACCTGCAGCGCATTAATCATAAGTCAGTGACAAGTTCAAAAACTTTGGATGACAGCGGAAGCAGTCCACTGACCACTAAATCCCTTCCTCTTGTAACCAAGCTCCTGCAAACCACACCACCAACTCCCTCAGTGTCAATTTCCTCCTTAGACAGGAAAGCCAATAGTCCTGCAGGCCATGTCACTGGCAAGTCTGACGAGTCCTCTCCTGCCTGGGATTCCTCCGATGCATCCTTGAGTGTAACGCCTACTGCTGCTGGCGCTGCTGTTGTTGCTGCTGGGAGTCGATCGTCATCCCAGAGGGGAAGTCGGAAGACCACTTGTACTACTTCCAGTAGGCAATTGACTGTCCAACAGTCCTTTGCGAGGAAGATGAAATATCACAGCAGTCATCCTGCTGCAAAGCGGATAACTCAGGTCTTGTCAGCCTGGGTGGTGAGAAACGTGGTTCCGGTATCCATCGTTAATTCAGAGGCAACTAGAGACTTGATTGAGGTACTGTGTCCCCGGTACCAAATGCCATCTAGGTTCCATTTCTCTAGGCAGGCGATACCGAAAATGTACACAGACCTCAGAAAAAGAGTCACCAGTGTCCTAAAAAATGCAGTTGTACCCAAGGTCCACTAGTCCACATGTCCGTGGTTAAGTGGAGCAGGGCAGACTCAGGACTATATGACTGTGACAGCCCACTGGGTAGATGTATTGCCTCCCGCAGCAAGAACAGCAGCGGCGGCACCAGTAGCAGCATCTCGCAAATGCCAACTCGTTCCTAGGCAGACTACGCTTTGTATCACCGCTTTCCATAAGAGGCACACAGCTGACAACCTCTTACGGAAACTGAGGAACATCATCGCAGAATGGCTTACCCCAATTGGACTCTCCTGGGGATTTGTGACATCGGACAATGCCACCAATATTGTGCGTGCATTACATCTGGGCAAAT
This sequence comes from Pseudophryne corroboree, assembly GCF_028390025.1. NCBI lineage: Eukaryota > Metazoa > Chordata > Amphibia > Anura > Myobatrachidae > Pseudophryne > Pseudophryne corroboree. Next base: position 176,044,551 of record NC_086451.1, read on the forward strand.
TCCAGCACGTCCCATGTTTTGCACATACATTGAATTTGGTGGTGCAGAATTATTTAAAAAAAACGACAGGGGCGTGCAAGAGATGCTGTCGGTGGCCCGAAGAATTGCGGGCCACTTTCTGCATTCAGCCACCGCGTGCCGAAGACTGGAGCACCACCAAACATTCCTGCACCTGCCCTGCCATCCTCTGAAGCAAGAGGTGGTAACGAGGTGGAATTCAACCCTCTATATGCTTCAGAGGATGGAGGAGCAGCAAAAGGCCATTCAAGCCTATACATCTACCCACGATATAGACAAAGGAGGGGGAATGCACCTGACTCAAGCGCAGTGGAGAATGATTTCAACGTTGTGTAAGGTTCTGCAACCCTTTGAACTTGCCACACGTGAAGTCAGTTCAGACACTGCCAGGCTTTTGCAGAAGAAGCTGGAGACATTGAAGGAGGAGCTAAAACAGAGCGATTCCGCTAGGCATGTGGGACTTGTGGATGGAGCCCTTAATTCGCTTAACCAGGATTCAATCTGTTGAAATCAGAGCAATACATTTCGGCCACCGTGCTCGATCCTAGATTTAAAACCTACATTGTATCTCTCTTTCCGGCAGACACAAGTCTGCAGAGGTTCAAAGACCTGCTGGTGAGAAAATTGTCAAGTCAAGCGGAACGTGACCCGTCAACAGCTCCTCCTTCACATTCTCCCGCAACTGGGGGTGCAAGGAAAAGGCTAAGAATTCCGAGCCCACCCGCTGGCGGTGATGCAGGGCAGTTTGGAGTGAGTGCTGACATCTGGTCCGGACTGAAGGACCTGGCAACGATTACTGACATGTCGTCTACTGTCACTACATATGATTCTGTCACCTTTGAAAGAATGGTGGAGGATTATATGAGTGACCGCATCCAGGTAGGCACGTCAGACAGTCCGTATGTATACTGGCAGGAAAAAGAGGCAATTTGGAGGCCCTTGCACAAACTGGCTTTATTCTACCTAAGTTGCCCTCCCTCCAGTGTGTACTCCAAAAGAGTGTTTACTGCAGCCGCTCACCTTGTCAGCAATCGGCGTACGAGGTTACTTCCAGAAAATGTGGAGAAGATGATGATCATCAAAATGAATTATAATCAATTCCTCCGTGGAGACATTAACCAGCAATTGCCTCCAGAAAGTACACAGGGATCTGAGATGGTGGATTCCAGTGGGGACGAATTAATAATATGTGAGGGGGGCGATGTACACAGTGAAAGGGGTGAGGAATCGGAGGATGATGAGGTGGACATCTTGCCTCTGTAGAGCCAGTTTGTGCAAGGAGAGATTGATTGCTTCTTTTTTGGTGGGGACCCAAACCAACCAGTCATTTCAGTCAGCCGTGTGGCAGACCCTGTTGCTGAAATGATGGGTTCGTCAATGTTTTTCTTTTCAATCTAAGCCCCTGCAGTTTTCTGTAAGAATCTGCTTCGCTATGATGATCAACAAGTCACAAGGGCAAACACTCAGGGCTGGAGGTGTAGATCTTAGGACCAGCTGCTACAAGCATGGCAAAGGTGTCACTATCATTGGTGACACCCAGAGAGGCAGCGAGGGAGATTGTAATGCAGTGCGCGCAGATAAGCAGCGCAATGGTAAAAAAGAGGCATGGTCTCATAGGTAGGGGTGTGGCCTGTTTTCCTGAATCTCCATTTTGTTGCTCCGGGTATCCCGGGGGTTGAGTGCTGCACCCGGGGACTAGTGTGTGAGTGGTGCTGGCTCCTGCACAGTGACAGAAACTGGGTGTTGCACGTAATGTTACAGTGAAACACCCATATTCTGTCACTGAAGAGGAGCCGGCACTTTGGTGTCACCCCCCTTGGCGGGTGACACTCGGGTGTGGGCCGCAACCCCGTTGTGATGCCACTGACCCATGGGAAGCTTTACGTGGCTTACCCATGTGTTAGTAGCCCCAAGCATCTTTTGTGTTAGTCCCTGAAGAAAAACTTCAAATATTTACAAATACATTTTGTAATCAATGGGCCTAATTCAGTAAGGATTGCAAATTCTGCTAAGTAACAGAATTTGCAATCCTTTGGTTCGCATGCTGGGGCCACCCAGCATGCCGCCTCCCTTCTTGACCACGCTGAAATTGCAGTCTCAGTGCAGTTCAGCGTGATCATAAAAAATGGGTTAGCCTCCTGTTGGTGCAGACTGTATGTGTGCGCAGGAAGCCGCCACCATTTTTGTGATCGCAGCTGCTGCATGTGATGTCATGCAGCAGCTCTGACCACGCCTCCTGTTTCTCCGTTGCCGACCCCATTTTGTAGCCCTGCCCATGCACCGCTCCATCTCCGACTTGGAAATGGATTGTTGCTGCCCCTTCCCCCCAGCACCGATTGACAGTCAGAAGCGATCGCATTTTCTGCGGGGTGCCGCAGAAAATGCAGGCGCATGCGTATGCTCTTAGCAATTTTTGCAGTTGGATTGCTTATTGCGATTGCAATCCAACCTGAATCAGGCTCTATTACCTATCACAATGCACTGCGGGTAGTACAAAATGGGGTTAATATAAGAGAAAACCCCCCCAGAGCTGTGCTCCTTAACTGTCCCTGGTGGCTAGTGGAGCGGCTGCCCAGTAATCAGTGTCCACGCCAGTGCGCACATGGCCCACCCCCTACAGCCACGCTGGATCACGGTATAGTGTGGGCACAGAAGTCCCTTACCTCCCTTTCATCAGCGGCCTCGTGATCCCGGAGGGCGGTGTGTGTGTGACTGACCTTAGGAAGAAACCGGAGCCTCCGCTGCAGTGACCCAGCAACCAGGGCACGGGAGTATACTGCGCCGCTGGGAGTGATGGAGCTGCAGTAAAGATGTCTATTAGACCTAACCTGCTGCAGCCCTTGTAGATTCTTATAAAAAAAAGTTCTTCTTTTCTTGTCAAAATTAATAGCTAAGAATAGGCTGCCTGAGGCAGCCCCCTGTTAAGTGGCCTGCTACTGAAGGCACCAACTACAAACTGAGCTCCCTGTTCATGGAAGCGAGGTTATAGAGCAGGGGGCGCTGAGCATCTTGGGAACAGTCAAAAGCTTTGAGTCTGTTGGTGCCTCAGATCAAGATCCTACTCTACACCCCAATGTGAATCCTTGTGGAGTCCAGTGTACCCCACAGAAGAAATGAATGTGTCACACCCATTGGCAGCAACATTAGAATAGCTGCTGATGGGCACAATTGAGAAAGGAAGGGGGGAAAACATTTGAATCCAGCACATATATGTAATTTGAATATGTAATTTGTACCTTCCTACTTTAAAATGTAATGGATGAACCTCACCCTGTGAGAACTATCTTCATGATCAAGAGATCTCATACGCAAGAAAAGCATGTGTTGGGATAGGGCTGTGGAGGGCGGCTGCTCGAGCACACCCCCGTCAAGTTAAGGAGATTCAACTGAGGAAGCACAAGGGAACTCTTGTCTGGGGACAACAACTGCAGGGAGACCACATCTTTTCAGATGAAAATGAGAGGGCGGAAGGCTGCCTAATACTGAAGCACCCTCAAACATCAAACCATATGCAACAACTAGTACAAGCATTCCTGGGGAAAGGTCTGCAGCAGACGGATTTGCATACGGTGATGTCATCCAAGCAGTGGGCCAAAGTTGGCTGGAACCCTCATCTGCATATGAAAAGAGAAAAGGGGCGCTTGGATGACCCCTAGTTCGCATTGAACACCCCCCACCCTCCTTTGGTGTGGGGCTCATGTTGGCCATGCCCCAGCCCCTGAAGCATTCAAGCTGATTTCTTGCAGCAGCTGGGCACTGTAACAGCTCCAGAGCTGCTCTGTAATGCAAATAAAAGGGTGTGGGCCCTGCAACACCACCTGTAGTTCGCATTGTGCGTTGGAAGGCACAAAGTAAGCAGACGGGAGAAGTCAGGATAGTGCGCAAGGGCATAGAATGGAGGGGCTCAAGAAAAGAGAAGTGGAAACAGACAGCAAACTAGGCGGGAGAGAGACCTGAGACAATGAGATCTAAATTATACCAGAGCCAACCAGGGGAAAGCACAAATGCAGTCCCCCCCCCCCTACCACAAATTATGCAGTCGAGATTCCCACATTTGGGGAAATCACAGAGGTCAGCATACCCAGAATGCAATGAATGAACCTCACCCTGGGAAAACAATCTTCATGACCATGGTATCACCTAAGCAAAATAAGTATGATTTGAGATAGGGCTGGGGAGGGCCGCTGCTCAGGCACACCTCCGTCAAGTAAAGGAGATTCAATTGAGGCAGCACAAGGGAACTCTCATCTGGGGACAACAACTGCAGGGAGAACACATTTTCAGACGAATGTGTGAGGGCAGAAGGCTGCCTAATACTGAAGCACCCCCCAAACAACAAACCAAATGCAACAACTAGTGCAAGCATTCCTGGGGGAAGGCCTGCAGCAGATGGATTCGCATATGGTGATGTCATCCAAGCAATGGGTATAGTTGGCTGCAACCCTCGTCTGCATATGAAAAGAGAAAATGGTCACGCAGGGCATGGCGGCCTTTGTGGGGTTGCGCTTGGATGACCCCTAGATCGCTTTATACACCCCCATCAGTGTGGGGCTCATGTTGGCCATGCCCCAGCCCCTGAAGCATTCAAGCTGATTTCTTGCAGCAGCTGGACCCAGTAACAGCTCCAGAGTTGCTCTACAAGACAAGTAAAAGGGTGTGAGCCATGCAGCACCACCTGTAGTTTGCATACACACATATATAGGACAGCATCTCTTATATGCCCCAGGGGCAATAAAATAGTATCATTATCTAGAGTATCCGTCCATGCCGCTACAGCACTACACATACACACCCAGGCCGACGCAATTGCCGGTCTGAGTAAGGTACCTGAATGTGTATAAATGGACTTCAGGGTAATCTCCTGTTTGCGGTCAGCAGACTCTTTGAGGGTAGCCGTATCCTGGGACGGGAGGGCTAACTTCTTGGATAAGCGTGTTAATGCTTTGTCCACCCAAGGGGAGGATTCCCATCGTAACCTATCCGTTGATGGGAAAGGATACGCCATAAGAATCCTTTTGGAAATCTGCAGGAGATTCCCAAGCTTTTTCACATAACTCGTTCAGCTCGTGTGAGGGGAAAAGGTTACCTCAGGCTTCTTTCCCTTGTACATATGTACCCTCTTGTCAGGGATAGGGGGCTCCTCTGTGATGTGCAAAACATCTTTTATTGCCATAATCATATATCAAATGTATTTTGCCAATTTTGGCTGTAACTTTGCATCATCGTAATCGACACTGGAGTCAGAATCCGTGTCGGTATCTGTGTCAACAATCTGGATAGTGGGCACTTATGAGACCCTGACAGTCCCTGCGACATAGGATCAGGCATGGGTTGAGACCCTGACTGTCCCAAAGCTTCAGCCTTGTCTAATCTTTTGTGCAATGAGTTTACACTAGCATTTAAAACATTCCACATATCCATCCAATCAGGTGTCGGCGGAGACACCACATTCATTTGCTCCCGCTCCTCTCTAATATAGCCTTCTTCCTCAGACATGTCGACACACGCGTACCGACACACCACACACACAGGGAATGCTTTTACTGAAGACATTTCCCCCACAAGGCCCTTTGGCAGAGCTGGCCCTAACCAATATGATGCCCTAGGCAAGATTTTGCCTGGTGCCCCCTAGCACCACCGCTGGTTCCGCCTCTGACCTTGCACCTCTTTCCCAGCACCATCAACCCTCACCCATAACAGTACTTATTTTGGTGTTTGTACCCCCTATATTTTAAACAGGAACAGTTCGCACATTTGGCGCACAGTCCAAAAAGGGGTGTGTTTTTGCTGGCAATGGGCATGTCCTCACAATAGTACCCCCAATTAAAATTCCGCCACACAGTACTGCAATTTTATTCACATTTGATCACGCGATAGTGTCCATAATTCACATTACATCCCACAGTAGTATTACTTTACCTTATAAACGTTACTTCTCACAGTAGTGCTCCTTATTCACATTACATCACACTGAATTGCTCCTTATTTACATTACACCACACCCTATTGCTCTTTATTCACATTAGACGACACAGTAAATGCCCTTTCTATACGCAACGCTACATATTAGAGCACCTTATACACATAATGCCACACATTAGTAATGCATTTATACACATAATTCCACACAGTAATGCCCCTTACACATATGAGACACATCACTAATGTCCTTATAAACATAATGCGTCTTACACATTATGACAACCTTTATTAATGCCCTTTTACACATAATGGCCCTCATTCCGAGTTGTTAGCTCGCAAGCTGCTTTTAGCAGCATTGCACACGTTAAGCCGCCGCCTACTGGGAGTGAATCTTAGCTTATCAAAATTGCGAACGAAAGATTAGCAGAATTGCGAATAGACACTTCTTAGCAGTTTCTGAGTAGCTCCAGACTTACTCGACAACTGTGATCAGTTCAGTCAGTTTTGTTCCTGGTTTGACGTCACAAACACACCCAGCGTTCGCCCAGACACTCCCCCGTTTCTTCAGACACTCCCGCGTTTTACCCAGAAACGGCAGCGTTTTTTCACACACACCCATAAAACGGCCAGTTTCCGCCCAGAAACACCCACTTCCTGTCAATCACACTACGATCAGCAGAACAAAGAAAAAAACCTCGTAATGCCGTGAGTAAAATACCTAACTGCATAGCAAATTTACTTTGCGCAGTCGCAGAGCGAACATTGCGCATGCGCAATTAGCGGAAAATCGCTGCGATGCGAAGAAAATTACCGAGCGAACAACTCGGAATGACCACCCTTGCGCATGCGCAATTAGCGGAAAATCGCTGCGATGCGAAGAAAATTACCGAGCGAACAACTCGAAATGACCACCAATGTCCCTTACACATATGCCGCACATTATTAATGCCCTTATACACATAATGACACACATAGTGCCCCTTACCCATATGTTGCACATTATTAATGCATTTTTACATGACACACATAATGCTCCTTACTCATATTCCGAACACTACTGCACAATCAACCCACTCACATGCACACAGCACTCACACTGCCACTAACACTGTGACCTCTGCCTCTGCTTGGATACAGATGTGTCCTCATAAATCTTGCCTCAATGCTAACGTTGGGGCACCTTTTTTTTATTAAAATGCATCTTATTTGCATTGCTATGTTGTTAGGATGCACACGCAGCTTCTGCCGATTAAAATGATATGCAGCACGCCTATATACTGTGTGAGACTGTGGCTGTATCTGCATATGAAATGCTACACACAGAATATAGGCATGCCGCATATCATTTTAATCAGCAGAAGTTGCTGATGCCCCTAGGCATATCAAATGCCCTAGGCAATTGCCTAGTTTGCCTATGCCTATGGCCGGCTCTGCCCTTTGGAGAGACAGAGAGAGAGAGTATGCCAGCACATACCCCAGCGCTATATAACCCAGGAATAGCACAGTAACTTAATGTTTGCACAGTAGCGCTGCTGTAAGTAATTTGCGCCAAATTATGTGCCCCCCCCTCTCTTTTCAACCCTCTTGTCTACCGTGGTATAAGCAGGGGAAAGTCCGGGGAGCTTCCTCTCAGCGGTGCTGTGGAGAAAAAATGGCGTTGGTGAGTGCTGAGGGAGAAGCCCCGCCCCCTCGGCGGCGGGCTTCTGTCCTGCTTAAACTGTACAATTGGCGGGGGCTCATACATATATACAGTGCCCAGCTGTATATATGTTATATTTCTGCCAAAAAGAGGTTTATATTGCAGCCCAGGGCGCCCCCCCTGCGCCCTGCACCCTTACAGTGACCGGAGTATGTGAGGTGTATGGGAGCAATGGCGCACAGCTGCAGTGCTGTGCGTTACCTCAATGAAGATCATGAAGTCCTCTGCCGCCTCTGAAGTCTTCTTTTCTTCTCATACTCACCCGGCTTCTATCTTCCGGCTCTGCGAGGGGGACGGCGGCGCGGCTCTGGGACGGACGGCGAGGGTGAGATCCTGCGTACCAATCCCTTTGGAGCTAATCCCTTTGGAGCTAATGGTGTCCAGTAGCTTAAGAAGCAGGACCTTGCAACTCGGAGAGTAGGGCTGCTTCTCTCCCCTCAGTCCCTCGATGCAGGGAGTCTGTTGCCAGCAGTGCTCCCTGAAAATTAAAAACCTAACAAAATACTTTCTGTCAGAAAGCTCAGGAGAGCTCCTGAAAAGCACCCAGTCTCCACTGGGCACAGTATCAAACTGAGGTATGGAGGAGGGGCATAGAGGGAGGAGCCAGTGCACACCCAGAACTAAAGTCTTTCTTAAAGTGCCCATGTCTCCTGCGGAGCCGTCTATCCCCATGGTCCTTACGGAGTCCCCAGCATCCTCTAGGACGTTAGAGAAAATAGGATTTTAATACCTACAGGTAAATCCTTTTCTCTTATTCCGTAGAGGATGCTGGGCACCCGTCCCAGTGCGTACTGTGTCTGCAGTTATTAAATGGCCCTTAACTCCAGAACATTTATGTGGAGACAACTTTCCCGACTTGACCATCTTCCTTGGACGTTTTCCCCCTGTGTGACTGCTCCCCAGCCTCGGAGGGTTGCATCCATGGTCCCTAGGATCCAGTCCTGGATCCCGAACCTTCGCCCCTCTAGGAGGTGAGAACTGTGCAGCCACCAATGGAGTGAGATTCTGGTCTTGGAAGACAGGATTATCCTCCGGTGCGTGTGTAGGTGGGATCCGGACCACTTGTCCAACAGGTCCCACTGGAACACTCTGGCATGGAACCAGCCAAACTGAATGGGCTCGTAGGCCGCAACCATCTTACCCAGCAACCAAATGCATTGATGGATTAACACTCTTGCTGGTTTCAGAATTTGTTTGACAAGACTCTGGATCTCCAGAGCCTTTCCACTGGAAGAAAACCTCTTCTGTGTCCAGTATCACTCCCAAAAACAACAACCGCGTCATTGGGACCAACTGCGATTTTGGCAAGTTTAGGAGCCAACTATGTTGTTGAAGAACTGTCAGGGAGAGTGCAATGTTTTGCACTAACTGGTCCCTGGATTTCGCCTTTATCAAAAGATCATCCAAGTACGGGATAATTGTTACTCCTTGCTTGCGATCACCCTGGTGAAAATCCTCAGAGCCGTGGACAGACCAAACGGCAATGTCTGAAATTGGTAATGGCAATACTGAATTGCAAACCTCAGGTAGCTTGATGCAGAGGCTAAATGGGAACATGTAAGTAGGCATCCTTTATGTCTACCAAAACCATGAAATCTCCTTCCTCCGGACTGGAGATCACTGCACTGAGAGATTCCATCTTGAAATTTAATTTCCTTAGGTAGAAATTGAGGGATTTCAGATTTCAGATTGGTCTGACTGAGCTGTCCGGCTTAGGGACCACGAAGAGGCTTGAATAAAAACCTTCTCCCTGCTGACTAAAGCCGATTTGAACAATCGGTGAGGGGGAACGTCTTGAAACCCCAGTTTGTACCCTTGGGACACTATTTGTAAAACACACGAGTCCATGTCCGAATGAATCCAGAACTGACTGAAGAGTTTTAGACGTGCCCCCACTGGTGCGGGCTCCTGCAAGAGAGCCCCAGCGTCATGCGGTGGATTTGGCAGAAGCAGAGGATGATCTCTGCTCCTGCGATCTTGAAGAGGATGCAGACCTCTTCCCTCTTCTCCTTCCTCTACCTGCAAAGAAAGGGGAATCTTAACTTCTTGCATATCTATTGGGCCGAAATGACTGCATCAGATAATGATGCGTCTTCATCCGTTGGGAGGGAACATAGGGCAAAAAGGTTGACTTACCTGCGGGAGCTGCCGAGATCAAATTAACTAGGCAGTCACCAAACAACGCTTCACCTTCATAGGGAAGGGACTCCCTTTCTTCTTGGAGTCAGCATCAGCATTCTCTTGGTGAATCCACAATGCCCTCCTATCCGAGACTGCCATGAAATTGGCCCGTGAACTCAAGAGTCCTATATCCCTTGCAGTCTCACGTAAGTATGCTGCAGTGTCCTTGATATGATACAACGTAAGGAGTATCCCATCTCTCCAAGGTATCTATATCGGATGACAAGGTATTCGACCAATTCTTGAATACTACTACTCACCCATGCACATGTAATGGCAGGTCTAAGTAATGTACCCTTGGTTACATAACTAGAAATAATGTAGCTTCCTGCATACGATCCGCTGGATTTGTGACAGGGCCCCGTGCAGAACAGGGGGTGACTCCCACTTTATTCTGTCCGCGGCGGGAAATGAATAAACAACCAGAATCCTTTTGGGGATTTGAAACCATCTTGTCGAGCTGGCCCAGACTTTCTCAAACAGAGATGGAGGAACGTTACATCAGCTTTCATTATATATCTATATATACATACATATAGACCCCTTTCTCAGGAACAGCAGGGTCTTCAGTGATTTTAATATGTCCTTAATATCCACAATCATGTACTGAATGCTCCTTGCCAATATTGGATCTAATCAGGAAACATTATGGTCGACATAGGAATCAGTATCCGTGTCAGTATCAGTGTGTAGTAACTGGGCAAAATAACATTTTTGCGACCCCGCGGGGCCTGAGGGAAAAGAAACATAGCCAAGAACATCACATCTATTCTCTACGTCTGTGTCTGGGACACAGATTTATCCAACCTTACTCTGATATTACTGAAACTTTTACCCAGTCAGTTATTGGTGGTGCCAACAGGGCCACCATCATATGTCTGCATTCCTAATATAGTTTCCTCTTGGGAAAAACATTCAGCCATCGACATGTTGACACACATGTACCAAGTACCCACAGACACATCGGCTTATGGGGGACAGACCGTCAGTAAATCTGTCAGAGGGACACAGAGGATTTTTCAGCTCACAATCCAGCGCCAAAAGTACACAGTCTGGGAAATAATAAACTCTATAGTGATAGACTTGTAATGCTCTAAAGATGTTCTGGTGAGGTGAGGAAGAAGCCCCGCTACTGTAATGGCGCGTATCTGTCCTGCTCAGAAATAATTAATTACGCTAGCGGGGTAAGGACAGTGCCCAGGCACTAATGTCCACTTTTTCCAGCCTTTTGTGAGGAATTTATGCTGCCCAGGGTGCCCCCCCCCCCTGTGCCCTGCACCCTGCAGTGCCTGTGTTTGTGTGGGAGCATGGCGCGCAGCGTTCCGCTCGCTGCTCGGTACCTCAGAATGCAATCACTGGAGAAGAAGTCTTCTGTTCTTCTGCTACTCACCTGTCTTCTGGCTCTGTAAGGGGGTGACGGCAGGCTGCGGGAGTGTGCATCTAGGCGTACCCAGCGATCAGCACCCTCAGGAGCTAATGGTGTCCTGTCAGCCTGAAGCAGAGCTATTGAACTCACTAGAAGTTGGTCATACTTCTCTCCCCTAAGTCCCACGAAGCAGGGAGACTGTTGCCAGCAGCCTCCCTGAAAATAAAAAAAACTAACAAGTCTTTTCAGAGAAACTCAGTAGAGCTCCCCTGTAGTGCATCCAGTATCACTGCGCACAATACTAAAACTGGAGTCTGGAGGAGGGGCATAGAGGGAGGAGACAGTTCACACCCTTTGAAAGTCTTAAAGTGCCCATGTCTCCTGCGGATCCAGTCTATACCCCAAGGTTCTTAATGTGACCCCAGCATCATCTAGGACGTATGAGAAAACAAATAACGCACACATGAGGAGGAGAGAACTAAGGAAGCTATAAGGAGAAGAGGGGAGGGGGGGTTGAAAGGTAAGGTAGTAAAGGCATATTGGATAAACTACAACCTTATACATATTCATTAATGTACCAGTAGTTAGAAGTAGAAGAGCTCTAACAGAAACCACAAAGCTTATCTAAAGCCACACCACACTGGATATGCCCAATCTCATTTGATTTTTGAAGCAAAGCAGTATTGGACTTTGTTAATACATGGATGGGAGACTGCTTGGTAGTATCAGATTCTTTAGGTGTTTTTAAACTACCAACACCATTTTCTTGGTACATTTAATTTTTACATGTATTCTTTTATGTACCAGAAGTTAGAAGTAGAAGAGCTGTAATAAAAACCACCAGCTCATCTACAGCCACAGCACACTGGATTTGCCCAATCTCTCCTGATCATGGAAGCTGAGCAGTGTTGGTCCTGGTTTTAGTACTTGGATGGGAGACCACCAGGAAATACCAGGAGCTGTGTGTATTTTTACAATACTAACACCGTTCTCTTGATGCATTCCATTTTGAAACATTGGGGCAGATCTATTAAGCCTGGTGAACTGATAAAGTGCAAGGTGATAAAGTACCAGCCAGTCAGCTCCTAACTGTCATTTTTCAAACCCAGCCTGTGACATGGCAATTAGGAGCTGATTGGCTGGTACTTTATCACCATGCAAATTATCATTTCACCAGGTTTAATAAATCGTCCGCTTACTCATTTATGTACGAGTAGTTAGAAGTAGAAGAACTCTAACAGAAACCACTAAGCTCATCTACAGCCACACCACACTGTATATGCCCAATATCACCTGATTTTAGGCCTGGTATGTTCTTGGATGTGAGACCACCTGGGAATACCAGGTGCTGTAGGTAGTTTTATACTACCAACACCGTTCTCTTGATGCATTCTATTTTGAAACTTATTCATTGATGTACCAGTAGTTAGAAGTAGAAGTTAGAAACAGCAAAAATCATCTACAGCCGCATCACACTGGATATGTCCAATCTCATCTGATGTTGGAAGCTAAGCAGTGTTGTGCCTGGTTAGTTTTTGGATTTCAGGTCCTGCCTTCTGGTTTGGCCACGGCACCTCGGAAATTCACCAAGGTCATGGCCGTGATGACGACCCTTCACCATCGGTGGACCAGGGAGGAATCTCTCCTCCCGATAAACATTCTGGAATTGCAGGCAGTGTTCAATTCATTGACACTGGCCCTGCCTCTAGTACAGAACAGGCCTGTTCAAGTACAATCGGACAACGCCACCACGGTAGTGTACACAAATCATCAAGGCGGCACTCGAAATTGCATAGCAAAGCTGGAAGTATCAAAAATCCTCAGTTGGGTAGAACGTCATCTGCCAGCAATATCGGCAGTGTTCATTCCCGGAGTCCTCAACTGGGAAGCGGATTTCCTCAGTCGTCAGGACGTTCACGCTGGAGAGTGGAGAGGCCGCAGCAGAAATGTCTGCACTGGTGTCAGTAGGTGACTGAGGCAGGGATGACTGGGAGATAGTGGGTGACTGAAGCATGTATGAGTGGGAGATAGTGGGTGACTGAGGCCGGGGTGACAGAGATAGTGGGTGACTAAAGCAGGGGTGACTGGTATAGTGGGTGACTGAGGCAGGGGTCGCAGGTATAGTGGTTAACTGAGGCAGCGGTGACTGGGAGATAGTGGGTAACTGGGGCAGGGGTGACAGGGAAAGTGTGTGACTCAGGCAGGGGTGATAGGGAGATAGTGGGCAGCAGATCACTGCCTTGCTGACAGCAGCACATCCCTGCTTCACTGACAGCAGCACATCCCTGCCTCACTTATAGCAGCACATCCCTGCCTTACTGACAGCAGCAGATCACTGCCTCACTGACAGCAGCAGATCACTGCTTCACTGACAGCAGCACATCCCTGCCTCACTGGCAGCAGCAGATCCCTGCCTCACTGGCAGCAGCAGATCCCTGCCTCACTGGCAGCAGCAGATCCCTGCCTTACTGACAGCTGTATATAGGGCCTAATTCAGACCTGATCTCTGCTGTGCATATTCACACAACAGGAGATCAGGTCTGAAGTGTGTGTGTGTGCTGGTGCCGCAGTGCACCGGCACATGCCAGAGATGCGATCAGCATCTCTGCCCAGTGAGCGCCTCTGCCAACACATACTTATCTTGCATATGAGATCTCTTGATCATAAAGATAGTTCTCACAGGGTGAGGTTCATCCATTACATTTTAAAGTAGGAAGGTACAAATTACATATTCAAATTACATATATGTGCTGGATTCAAATGTTTTCCCCCCTTCCTTTCTCAATTGTGCCCATCAGCAGCTATTCTAATGTTGCTGCCAATGGGTGTGACACATTCATTTCTTCTGTGGGGTACACTGGACTCCACAAGGATTCACATTGGGGTGTAGAGTAGGATCTTGATCTGAGGCACCAACAGGCTCAAAGCTTTTGACTGTTCCCAAGATGCTCAGCGCCCCCTGCTCTATAACCTCGCTTCCATGAACAGGGAGCTCAGTTTGTAGTTGGTGCCTTCAGTAGCAGGCCACTTATTAATTTTGACAAGAAAAGAAGAACTTTTTTTATAAGAATCTACAAGGGCTGCAGCAGGCTAGGTCTAATAGACATCTTTACTGCAGCTCCATCACTCCCAGCGGCGCAGTATACTCCCGTGCCCTGGTTGCTGGGTCACTGCAGCGGAGGCTCCGGTTTCTTCCTAAGGTCAGTCACACACACACCGCCCTCCGGGATCACGAGGCCGCTGATGAAAGGGAGGTAAGGGGCTTCTGTGCCCACACTATACCGAGATCCAGCGTGGCTGTAGGGGGCGGGCCGTGTGCGCACTGGTGTGGACACTGATTACTGGGCAGCCGCTCCACTAGCCACCAGGGACAGTTAAGGAGCACAGCTCTGGGGGGTTTTCTCCTATATTAACCCCATTTTGTACTACCTGCAGTGCATTGTGATAGGTAATAGAGCCTGATTCAGGTTGGATTGTAATCGCAAAGAGCTGCGCATTGGAAAATTCAGGGCTATGCCGTGTAGATGATGGCCTAACAGGAGGCTTTAAAATTTTCTTTCTAGTGTCCTTCGTTTGGAATTTTAAAGCCTCCTGTTAGGCCATCATCTACACGGCATAGCCCTGAATTTTCCAATGCGCAGCTCTTTGCAAAAGAGAGATATTGGCAAGGAAAAGCTGTCTTGTACCTTTGCATTTTTCTCCCAAACGAAGGACACTAGAAAGAAAATTTTAAAGCCTCCTGTTAGGCCATCATGTACACGGCATAGCCCTGAATTTTCCAATGCGCAGCTCTTTGCAAAAGAGAGATATTGGCAAGGAAAAGCTGTCTTGTACCATTGGATTTTTCTCCCAAACGAAGGACACTAGAATGATAATTTTAAAGCCTCCTGTTAGTGCTTCATCTACACGGTATAGCCCTGAATTTTCCAATGCGTAGCTCTTTGCAAAAGAGAGATATTGGCAAGGAAAAGCTGTCTTGTACCTTTGCATTTTTCTCCCAAACAAATGTAGTTTGTTTTTGTCAATTACCATTTTAATAATAGGGTAAAAAAAATTAAGTAGATTTTTGAAAGAAAACAATACTGTCAATATACTATATAAACAAATTAAAATGGTAAAAGTTATTGTACTTTAAGAAAACATAAAAGAGCTAACATATCAATCCCAGTTTTGGATTACTTTAATTAACAAAAAAAATGCATATAGCAGAGGATAGTTTCAATCTGCCTACCTCTGGGTAATGGGCCCAGCATGCTTCCATTGCAGTACTCTGCTGCACATGTAAGTGCAAGAGATCCTAAAGCACTCACTCATCATGGGAAAGTACCAATGTGTTTCTTCGTTGGTTGATGGAAGAAACATCTTAAAAAAACTCTCCAGATTATTGACTTTTTAAAGTTTTTCTAGGAAAAGTTTTAGATGTATGCTTATTAGCCTTTGTCAGTATGTACTTTTCGCGAAATGTCTCTGTGGCGCAATCGGTTAGTGTGTCCGGCTACTAACCAAAAGGTTGGTGGTTCAATCCCACCCAGGGATGTAATTGACCTTGTTATCAGATTTTGGTGATCTTTAAGTAGACAAGTCAAAATTTCAAACCCCCTGTTATGGTGTAGGGTACCTGGCCTTTTCTGATGTAATCAGAGTTAGATTTGATTCAGTGATTTAATAAAAACAGCTAGGAAGCACAATTTAGCAGTGGGTTGCAGAGAAAAAGAAATATGCTGGCAAAAAAAATCCAATTGAGTGATTAAACAGCTCTTCATTTTCTGGCTTTATTTTTATGCTAACAAATTTGTTCTCTGAAAAGTGTCCACAAAGCCAAGTCTCTGATTAACACCTTTGTAGGGATGGTTTTTCACCTATTACTAAATTAAACTTGCTTCATTGGAAAGGCAGCAAGATGCATCCTCATTTCAATGTCTACTGAAATAATACAGGTTGACACCAGGAAACATTAACGCCACTGCATCCTTGCTGCTTTCTCATGTAGAAGTCTGTTTAATGTGAAAACAAGGTGATATCTAATTAGCACACAGGTAAGGAATTAAGAAAATCTTTATTTAAGGGTGAAGATGTTTCTCACAAAATCGTTGCCCCAATGCATCATTGAAATTCAAGCTGGAAAGATGATTTTAATATATCACTTGTACATTTTGTATTGCTCTTCTGGTGACAATGTAGTTTGTTTTTGTCAATTACCCTTTTAATAATAGGGTAAAGAAAATTAAGTGGATTTTTTAAAGAAAACAATACTGTCAATATACTATTAAAACAAATTAAAATGGTAAAAGTTATTGTACTTTAAGTAAAAATAAAAGAGCAAAAATATCAATCCCAGTTTTGATTACTTAAATAAACAAAAAAAATGCATATAGCAAAGGATAGTTTCAATCTGCCTACCTCTGGGTTATGGGCCCAGCATGCTTCCATTGCAGTACTCTGCTGCACATGTAAGTGCAAGAGATCCTGAAGCACTCACTCATCATGGGAAAGTACCAATGTGTTTCTTCATTGGATGATGGAAGAAACATCTTACAAAAACTCTCCAGATTATTGACTTTTTAAAGTTTTTCTAGGAAACGTTCTAGATGTATGCTTATTAGACTTTGTCAGTATGTACTTTTTGCAAAGTGTCTCTGTGGCGCAATCGGTTAGTGTGTCTGGCTACTAACCAAAAGGTTAGTGGTTCAATCCCAACCAGGGACGTAATTGACCTTGTTATCAGATTTTGGTGATCTTTAAGTAGACAAGTCAAAATTTCAAACCCCCTGTTATGGTGTAGGGTACCTGGCCTTCTCTGATGTAATCAGAGTTAGATTTGATTCAGTGATTTAATAAAAACAGCTAGGAAGCACAATTTAGCAGTGGGTTGCAGAGAAAAAGAAATATGCTGGCAAAAAAAATCCAATTGAGTGATTAAACAGCTCTTCATTTTCTGGCTTTATTTTTATGCTAACAAATTTGTTCTTTGAAAAGTGTCCACAAAGCCAAGTCTCTGATTAACACCTTTGTAGGGATGGTTTTTCACCTATTACTAAATTAAACTTGCTTCATTGGAAAGGCAGCAAGATGCATCCTCATTTCAATGTCTACTGAAATAATACAGGTTGACACCAGGAAACATTAACGCCACTGTATCCTTGCTGCTTTCTCATGTGGAAGTCTGTTTAATGTGAAAACAAGGTGATATCTAATTAGCACACAGGTAAGGAATTAAGAAAATCTTTATTTAAGGGTGAAGATGTTTCTCACAAAATCGTTGCCCCAATGCATCATTGAAATTCAAGGTGGAAAGATGATTTTAATATATCACTTGTACATTTTGTATTGCTCTTCTGGTGACAATGTAGTTTGTTTTTGTCAATTACCATTTTAATAATAGGGTAAAGAAAATTAAGTGGATTTTTGAAAGAAAACAATACTGTCAATATACTATTAAAACAAATTAAAATGGTAAAAGTTATTGTACTTTAAGTAAAAATAAAAGAGCCAAAATATCAATCCCAGTTTTGGATTACTTTAATTAACAAAAAAAAATGCATATAGCAGAGGATAGTTTCAATCTGCCTACCGCTGGGTTATGGGCCCAGCATGCTTCCATTGCTGTACTCTGCTGCACATGTAAGTGCAAGAGATCCTGAAGCACTCACTCATCATGGGAAAGTACCAATGTGTTTCTTCGTTGGTTGATGGAAGAAACATCTTACAAAAACTCTCCAGATTATTGACTTTTTAAAGTTTTTCTAGGAAACGTTTTAGATGAATGCTTATTAGCCTTTGTCAGTATGGACTTTCACAAAGTGTCTCTGTGGCGCAATCAGTTAGTGTGCATGGCTATTAACCAAAAGGTTGGTGGTTCAATCACACCCAGGGACGTAATTGACCTTGTTATCAGATTTTGGTGATCTTTAAGTAGACAAGTCAAAATTTCAAATCCCCTGTTCTGGTGTAGGGTACCTGGCCTTCTCTGATGTAATCAGAGTTAGATTTGATTCAGTGATTTTATAAAAACAGCTAGGAAGCACAATTTAGCAGTGGGTTGCAGAGAAAAAGAAATATGCTGGCAAAAAAAATCCAATTGAGTGATTAAACAGCTCTTAATTTTCTAGCTTTATTTTTATGCTAACAAATTTGTTCTCTGAAAAGTGTCCACAAAGCCAAGTCTCTGATTAACACCTTTGTAAGGATGGTTTTTAACCTATTACTAAATTAAACTTGCTTCATTGGAAAGGCAGCAAGATGCATCCTCATTTCAATGTCTACTGAAATAATACAGGTTGACACCAGGAAACATTAACGCCACTGCATCCTTGCTGCTTTCTCATGTGGAAGTCTGTTTAATGTGAAAACAAGGTGATATCTAATTAGCACACAGGTAAGGAATTAAGAAAATCTTTATTTAAGGGTGAAAATGTTTCTCACAAAATCGTTGCCCCAATGCATCATTGAAATTCAAGCTGGAAAGATGATTTTAATATATCACTTGTACATTTTGTATTGCTCTTCTGGTGACAATGTAGTTTGTTTTTGTCAATTACCATTTTAATAATAGGGTAAAGAAAATTAAGTGGATTTTTGAAAGAAAACAATACTGTCAATATACTATTAAAACAAATTAAAATGGTAAAAGTTATTGTACTGTAAGTAAAAATAAAAGAGCCAACATATCAATCCCAGTTTTGGATTACTTTAATTAACAAAAAAAATGCATATAGCAAAGGATAGTTTCAATCTGCCTACCTCTGGGTTATGTGCCCAGCATGCTTCCATTGCTGTACTCTGCTGCACATGTAAGTGCAGTAGATCCTGAAGCACTCACTCATCATGGGAAAGTACCAATGTGTTTCTTCGTTGGTTGATGGAAGAAACATCTTACATAAACTCTCCAGATTATTGAATTTTTAAAGTTTTTCTAGGAAACGTTTTAGATGAATGCTTATTAGCCTTTGTCAGTATGTACTTTTGCAAAGTGTCTCTGTGGCGCAATCAGTTAGTGTGTATGGCTATTAACCAAAAGGTTGGTGGTTTAATCCCACCCAGAGACGTAATTGACCTTGTTATCAGATTTTGGTGATCTTTAAGTAGACAAGTCAAAATTTCAAACCCCCTCTTATGGTGTAGGGTACCTGGCCTTCTCTGATGTAATCAGAGTTAGATTTGATTCAGTGATTTTATAAAAACAGCTAGGAAGCACAATTTAGCAGTGGGTTGCAGAGAAAAAGAAATATGCTGGCAAAAAAATCCAATTGAGTGATTAAACAGCTCTTCATTTTCTGGCTTTATTTTTATGCTAACAAATTTGTTCTCTGAATAGTGTCCACAAAGCCAAGTCTCTGATTAACACCTTTGTAAGGATGGTTTTTCACCTATTACTAAATTAAACTTGCTTCATTGGAAAGGCAGCAAGATGCATCCTCATTTCAATGTCTACTGAAATAATACAGGTTGACACCAGGAAACATTAACGCCACTGCATCCTTGCTGCTTTCTCATGTGGAAGTCTGTTTAATGTGAAAACAAGGTGATATCTAATTAGCACACAGGTAAGGAATTAAGAAAATCTTTATTTAAGGGTGAAAATGTTTCTCACAAAATCGTTGCCCCAATGCATCATTGAAATTCAAGCTGGAAAGATGATTTTAATATATCACTTGTACATTTTGTATTGCTCTTCTGGTGACAATGTAGTTTGTTTTTGTCAATTACCATTTTAATAATAGGGTAAAGAAAATTAAGTGGATTTTTGAAAGAAAACAATACTGTCAATATACTATTTAAACAAATTAAAATGGTAAAAGTTATTGTACTGTAAGTAAAAATAAAAGAGCCAACATATCAATCCCAGTTTTGGATTACTTTAATTAACAAAAAAAAATGCATATAGCAGAGGATAGTTTCAATCTGCCTACCTCTGGGTTATGTGCCCAGCATGCTTCCATTGCTGTACTCTGCTGCACATGTAAGTGCAGTAGATCCTGAAGCACTCACTCATCATGGGAAAGTACCAATGTGTTTCTTCGTTGGTTGATGGAAGAAACATCTTACATAAACTCTCCAGATTATTGAATTTTTAAAGTTTTTCTAGGAAACGTTTTAGATGAATGCTTATTAGCCTTTGTCAGTATGTACTTTTGCAAAGTGTCTCTGTGGCGCAATCAGTTAGTGTGTATGGCTATTAACCAAAAGGTTGGTGGTTCAATCCCACCCAGAGACGTAATTGACCTTGTTATCAGATTTTGGTGATCTTTAAGTAGACAAGTCAAAATTTCAAACCCCCTCTTATGGTGTAGGGTACCTGGCCTTCTCTGATGTAATAAGAGTTAGATTTGATTCAGTGATTTTATAAAAACAGCTAGGAAGCACAATTTAGCAGTGGGTTGCAGAGAAAAAGAAATATGCTGGCAAAAAAATCCAATTGAGTGATTAAACAGCTCTTCATTTTCTGGCTTTATTTTTATGCTAACAAATTTGTTCTCTGAAAAGTGTCCACAAAGCCAAGTCTCTGATTAACACCTTTGTAGGGATGGTTTTTCACCTATTACTAAATTAAATTTGCTTCATTGGAAAGGCAGCAAGATGCATCCTCATTTCAATGTCTACTGAAATAATACGGGTTGACACCAGGAAACATTAACGCCACTGCATCCTTGCTGCTTTCTCATGTGGAAGTCTGTTTAATGTGAAAACAAGGTGATATCTAATTAGCACACAGGTAAGGATTTAAGAAAATCTTTATTTAAGGGTGAAGATGTTTCTCACAAAATCGTTGCCCCAATGCATCATTGAAATTCAAGCTGGAAAGATGATTTTAATATATCACTTGTACATTTTGTATTGCTCTTCTGGTGACAATGTAGTTTGTTTTTGTCAATTACCCTTTTAATAATAGGGTAAAGAAAATTAAGTGGATTTAAACAAATTAAAATGGTAAAAGTTATTGTACTTCAAGTAAAAATAAAAGAGCAAAAATATCAATCCCAGTTTTGATTACTTAAATTAACAAAAAAAATGCATATAGCAAAGGACAGTTTCAATCTGCCTACCTCTGGGTTATGGGCCCAGCATGCTTCCATTGCAGTACTCTGCTGCACATGTAAGTGCAAGAGATCCTGAAGCACTCACTCATCATGGGAAAGTACCAATGTGTTTCTTCGTTGGTTGATGGAAGAAACATTTTACAAAAACTCTCCAGATTATTTACTTTTTAAAGTTTTTCTAGGGAACGTTCTAGATGTATGCTTATTAGCCTTTGTCAGTAGGTACTTTTTGTGAAGTGTCTCTGTGGCGCAATCGGTTAGTGTGTCCGGCTACTAACCAAAAGGTTGGTGGTTGAATCCCACCCAGGGACATAATTGACCTTGTTATCAGATTTTGGTGATCTTTAAGTAGACAAGTCAAAATTTCAAACCCCCTCTTATGGTGTAGGGTACCTGGCCTTCTCTGATGTAATCAGAGTTAGATTTGATTCAGTGATTTTATAAAAACAGCTAGGAAGCACAATTTAGCAGTGGGTTGCAGAGAAAAAGAAATATGCTGGCAAAAAAATCCAATTGAGTGATTAAACAGCTCTTCATTTTCTGGCTTTATTTTTATGCTAACAAATTTGTTCTCTGAAAAGTGTCCACAAAGCCAAGTCTCTGATTAACACCTTTGTAGGGATGGTTTTTCACCTATTACTAAATTAAATTTGCTTCATTGGAAAGGCAGCAAGATGCATCCTCATTTCAATGTCTACTGAAATAATACGGGTTGACACCAGGAAACATTAACGCCACTGCATCCTTGCTGCTTTCTCATGTGGAAGTCTGTTTAATGTGAAAACAAGGTGATATCTAATTAGCACACAGGTAAGGAATTAAGAAAATCTTTATTTAAGGGTGAAGATGTTTCTCACAAAATCGTTGCCCCAATGCATCATTGAAATTCAAGCTGGAAAGATGATTTTAATATATCACTTGTACATTTTGTATTGCTCTTCTGGTGACAATGTAGTTTGTTTTTGTCAATTACCCTTTTAATAATAGGGTAAAGAAAATTAAGTGGATTTAAACAAATTAAAATGGTAAAAGTTATTGTACTTCAAGTAAAAATAAAAGAGCAAAAATATCAATCCCAGTTTTGATTACTTAAATTAACAAAAAAAATGCATATAGCAAAGGACAGTTTCAATCTGCCTACCTCTGGGTTATGGGCCCAGCATGCTTCCATTGCAGTACTCTGCTGCACATGTAAGTGCAAGAGATCCTGAAGCACTCACTCATCATGGGAAAGTACCAATGTGTTTCTTCGTTGGTTGATGGAAGAAACATTTTACAAAAACTCTCCAGATTATTGACTTTTTAAAGTTTTTCTAGGAAACGTTTTAGATGAATGCTTATTAGCCTTTGTCAGTATGCACTTTTGCAAAGTGTCTCTGTGGCGCAATCAGTTAGTGTGTATGGCTATTAACCAAAAGGTTGGTGGTTCAATCCCACCCAGGGACGTAATTGACTTTGTTATCAGATTTTGGTGATCTTTAAGTAGACAAGTCAAAATATCAAACCCCCTCTTATGGTGTAGGGTACCTGGCCTTCTCTGATGTAATCAGAGTTAGATTTGATTCAGTGATTTTATAAAAACAGCTAGGAAGCACAATTTAGCAGTGGGTTGCAGAGAAAAAGAAATATGCTGGCAAAAAAATCCAATTGAGTGATTAAACAGCTCTTCATTTTCTGGCTTTATTTTTATGCTAACAAATTTGTTCTCTGAAAAGTGTCCACAAAGCCAAGTCTCTGATTAACACCTTTGTAAGGATGGTTTTTCACCTATTACTAAATTAAACTTGCTTCATTGGAAAGGCAGCAAGATGCATCCTCATTTCAATGTCTACTGAAATAATACAGGTTGACACCAGGAAACATTAACGCCACTGCATCCTTGCTGCTTTCTCATGTGGAAGTCTGTTTAATGTGAAAACAAGGTGATATCTAATTAGCACACAGGTAAGGAATTAAGAAAATCTTTATTTAAGGGTGAAAATGTTTCTCACAAAATCGTTGCCCCAATGCATCATTGAAATTCAAGCTGGAAAGATGATTTTAATATATCACTTGTACATTTTGTATTGCTCTTCTGGTGACAATGTAGTTTGTTTTTGTCAATTACCATTTTAATAATAGGGTAAAGAAAATTAAGTGGATTTTTAAAAGAAAACAATACTTTCAATATACTATTAAAACAAATTAAAATGGTAAAAGTTATTGTACTTTAATGAAAAATAAAAGAGCAAAAATATCAATCCCAGTTTTGGATTACTTTAATTAACAAAAAAAATGCATATAGCAGAGGATAGTTTTAATCTGCCTACCTCTGGGTAATGGGCCCAGCATGCTTCCATTGCAGTACTCTGCTGCACATGTAAGTGCAAGAGATCCTGAAGCACTCAGTCATCATGGGAAAGTACCAATGTGTTTCTTCGTTGGTGGATGGAAGAAACATCTTACAAAAACTCTCCAGATTATTGACTTTTTAAAGTTTTTCTAGGAAACGTTTTAGATGAATGCTTATTAGCCTTTGTCAGTATATACTTTCGCAAAGTGTTTCTGTGGTGCAATCAGTTAGTGTGTACAGCTATAAACCAAAAGGTTGGTGGTTCAATCCCACCCAGGGACGTAATTGAACTTGTGATCAGATTTTGGTGATCTTTAAGTAGACAAGTCAAAATTTCAAATCCCCTCTTATGGTGTAGGGTACCTGGCCTTCTCTGATGTAATCAGAGTTAGATTTGATTCAGTGATTTTATAAAAACAGCTAGGAAGCACAATTAAGCAGTGGGTTGCAGATAAAAAGAAATATGCTGGCAAAAAAATCCAATTGAGTGATTAAACAGCTCTTCATTTTCTGGCTTTATTTTTATGCTAACAAATTTGTTCTCTGAAAAGTGTCCACAAAGCCAAGTCTCTGATGAACACCTTTGTAAGGATGGTTTTTCACCTATTACTAAATTAAACTTGCTTCATTGGAAAGGCAGCAAGATGCATCCTCATTTCAATGTCTACTGAAATAATACAGGTTGACACCAGGAAACATTAACGCCAATGCATCCTTGCTGCTTTCTCATGTGGAAGTCTGTTTAATGTGAAAACAAGGTGATATCTAATTAGCACACAGGTAAGGAATTAAGAAAATCTTTATTTAAGGGTGAAGATGTTTCTCACAAAATCGTTGCCCCAATGCATCATTGAAATTCAAGCTGGAAAGATGATTTTAATATATCACTTGTACATTTTGTATTGCTCTTCTGGTGACAATGTAGTTTGTTTTTGTCAATTACCATTTTAATAATAGGGTAAAGAAAATTAAGTGGATTTTTGAAAGAAAACAATACTGTCAATATACTATTAAAACAAATTAAAATGGTAAAAGTTATTGTACTTTAAGTAAACATAAAATAGCTAACATATCAATCCCAGTTTTGGATTACTTTAATTAACAAAAAAAATGCATATAGCAGAGGATAGTTTCAATCTGCCTACCTCTGGGTAATGGGCCCAGCATGCTTCCATTGCAGTACTCTGCTGCACATGTAAGTGCAAGAGATCCTGAAGCACTCACTCATCATGGGAAAGTACCAATGTGTTTCTTCGTTGGTTGATTTAAGAAAATTCTTACAAAAACTCTCCAGATTATTGACTTTTTAAAGTTTTTCTAGGAAACGTTCTAGATGAATGCTTATTAGCCTTTGTCAGTATGTACTTTTTGCAAAGTGTCTCTGTGGCGCAATCGGTTAGTGTGTCTGGCTACTAACCAAAAGGTTGGTGGTTCAATCCCACCCAGGGACATAATTGACCTTGTGATTGGGTTTTGGTGATATTTAAGTAGACAAGTCAAAATTTCAAACCCCCTCTTATGGTGTAGGGTACCTGGCCTTCTCTGATGTAATCAGAGTTAGATTTGATTCAGTGATTTTATAAAAAACAGCTAGGAAGCACAATTTAGCAATGGGTTGCAGAGAAAAAAAATATGCTGGCAGAAAAATCCAATTGAGTGATTAAACAGCTCTTCATTTTCTGCCTTTATTTTTATGCTAACAAATTTGTTCTCTAAAAAGTGTCCACAAAGCCAAGTCTCTGATTAACACCTTTGTAGGGATGGTTTTTCACCTATAACTAAATTAAACTTGCTTCATTGGAAAGGCAGCAAGATGCATCCTCATTTTAATGTCTACTGAAATAATACAGGTTGACACCAGGAAACATTAATGCCACTGCATCCTTGCTGCTTTCTCATGTAGAAGTCTGTTTAATGTGAAAACAAGGTGATATCTAATTAGCACACAGGTAAGGAATTAAGAAAATCTTTATTTAAGGGTGAAGATGTTTCTCACAAAATCGTTGCCCCAATGCATCATTGAAATTCAAGCTGGAAAGATGATTTTAATATATCACTTGTACATTTTGTATTGCTCTTCTGGTGTTTTTGTCAATTACCCTTTTAATAATAGGGTAAAGAAAATTAAGTGGATTTTTTAAAGAAAACTATACTGTCAATATACTATTAAAACAAATTAAAATGGTAAAAGTTATTGTACTTTAAGTAAAAATAAAAGAGCAAAAATATCAATCCCAGTTTTGATTACTTAAATTAACAAAAAAAAATGCATATAGCAAAGGATAGTTTCAATCTGCCTACCTCTGGGTTATGGGCCCAGCATGCTTCCATTGCAGTACTCTGCTGCACATGTAAGTGCAAGAGATCCTGAAGCACTCACTCATCATGGGAAAGTACCAATGTGTTTCTTCGTTGGTTGATGGAAGAAACATCTTACAAAAACTCTCCAGATTATTGACTTTTTAAAGTTTTTCTAGGAAACGTTCTAGATGTATGCTTATTAGCCTTTGTCAGTATATACTTTTTGCAAAGTGTCTCTGTGGCGCAATCGGTTAGTGTGTCTGGCTACTAACCAAAAGGTTTTTGGTTCAATCCCACCCAGGGACGTAATTGAACTTGTTATCAGATTTTGGTGATCTTTAAGTAGACAAGTCAAAATTTCAAACCCCCTCTTATGGTGTAGGGTACCTGGCCTTCTCTGATGTAATCAGAGTTAGATTTGATTCAGTGATTTTATAAAAACAGCTAGGAAGCACAATTTAGCAGTGGGTTGCAGAGAAAAAGAAATATGCTGGCAAAAAAAAATCCAATTGAGTGATTAAACAGCTCTTAATTTTCTGGCTTTATTTTTATGCTAACAAATTTGTTCTCTGAAAAGTGTCCACAAAGCCAAGTCTCTGATTAACACCTTTGTAGGGATGGTTTTTCACCTATTACTAAATTAAATTTGCTTCATTGGAAAGGCAGCAAGATGCATCCTCATTTCAATGTCTACTGAAATAATACGGGTTGACACCAGGAAACATTAACGCCACTGCATCCTTGCTGCTTTCTCATGTGGAAGTCTGTTTAATGTGAAAACAAGGTGATATCTAATTAGCACACAGGTAAGGAATTAAGAAAATCTTTATTTAAGGGTGAAGATGTTTCTCACAAAATCGTTGCCCCAATGCATCATTGAAATTCAAGCTGGAAAGATGATTTTAATATATCACTTGTACATTTTGTATTGCTCTTCTGGTGACAATGTAGTTTGTTTTTGTCAATTACCCTTTTAATAATAGGGTAAAGAAAATTAAGTGGATTTTTTAAAGAAAACAATACTGTCAATATACTATTAAAACAAATTAAAATGGTAAAAGTTATTGTACTTTAAGTAAAAATGAAAGAGCAAAAATATCAATCCCAGTTTTGATTACTTAAATTAACAAAAAAAAATGCATATAGCAAAGGATAGTTTCAATCTGCCTACCTCTGGGTTATGGGCCCAGCATGCTTCCATTGCAGTACTCTGCTGCACATGTAAGTGCAAGAGATCCTGAAGCACTCAGTCATCATGGGAAAGTACCAATGTGTTTCTTCGTTGGTTGATGGAAGAAACATCTTACAAAAACTCTCCAGATTATTGACTTTTTAAAGTTTTTCTAGGAAACGTTCTAGATGTATGCTTATTAGCCTTTGTCAGTATGTACTTTTTGCAAAGTGTCTCTGTGGCGCAATCGGTTAGTGTGTCCGGCTACTAACCAAAAGGTTGGTGGTTCAATCCCACCCAGGGACGTAAGTGACCTTGTTATCAGATTTTGGTGATCTTTAAGTAGACAAGTCAAAATTTCAAACCCCCTGTTATGGTGTAGGGTACCTGGCCTTCTCTGATGTAATCAGAGTTAGATTTGATTCATTGATTTTATAAAAACAGCTAGGAAGCACAATTTAGCAGTGGGTTGCAGAGAAAAAGAAATATGCTGGCAAAAAAAATCCAATTGAGTGATTAAACAGCTCTTCATTTCTGGCTTTATTTTTATGCTAACAAATTTGTTCTCTGAAAAGTGTCCACAAAGCCAAGTCTCTGATTAACACCTTTGTAGGGATGGTTTTTCACCTATTACTAAATTAAACTTGCTTCATTGGAAAGGCAGCAAGATGCATCCTCATTTCAATGTCTACTGAAATAATACAGGTTGACACCAGGAAACATTAACGCCACTGCATCCTTGCTGCTTTCTCATGTAGAAGTCTGTTTAATGTGAAAACAAGGTGATATCTAATTAGCACACAGGTAAGGAATTAAGAAAATCTTTATTTAAGGGTGAAGATGTTTCTCACAAAATCGTTGCCCCAATGCATCATTGAAATTCAAGCTGGAAAGATGATTTTAATATATCACTTGTACATTTTGTATTGCTCTTCTGGTGACAATGTAGTTTGTTTTTGTCAATTACCCTTTTAATAATAGGGTAAAGAAAATTAAGTGGATTTTTTAAAGAAAACTATACTGTCAATATACTATTAAAACAAATTAAAATGGTAAAAGTTATTGTACTTTAAGAAAAAATAAAAGAGCAAAAATATCAATCCCAGTTTTGATTACTTAAATTAACAAAAAAAAATGCATATAGCAAAGGATAGTTTCAATCTGCCTACCTCTGGGTTATGGGCCCAGCATGCTTCCATTGCAGTACTCTGCTGCACATGTAAGTGCAAGAGATCCTGAAGCACTCAGTCATCATGGGAAAGTACCAATGTGTTTCTTCGTTGGTTGATGGAAGAAACATCTTACAAAAACTCTCCAGATTATTGACTTTTTAAAGTTTTTCTAGGAAACGTTCTAGATGTATGCTTATTTGACTTTGTCAGTATGTACTTTTTGCAAAGTGTCTCTGTGGCGCAATCGGTTAGTGTGTCCGGCTACTAACCAAAAGGTTGGTGGTTCAATCCCAACCAGGGACGTAATTGACCTTGTTATCAGATTTTGGTGATCTTTAAGTAGACAAGTCAAAATTTCAAACCCCCTGTTATGCTGTAGGGTACCTGGCCTTCTCTGATGTAGTTAGATTTGACTCAGTGATTTTATAAAAACAGCTAGGAAGCACAATTTAGCAGTGGGTTGCAGAGAAAAAGAAATATGCTGGCAAAAAAAATCCAATTGAGTGATTAAACAGCTCTTCATTTTCTGGCTTTATTTTTATGCTAACAAATTTGTTCTTTGAAAAGTGTCCACAAAGCCAAGTCTCTGATTAACACCTTTGTAGGGATGGTTTTTCACCTATTACTAAATTAAACTTGCTTCATTGGAAAGGCAGCAAGATGCATCCTCAATTCAATATCTACTGAAATAATACAGGTTGACACCAGGAAACATTAACGCCACTGTATCCTTGCTGCTTTCTCATGTGGAAGTCTGTTTAATGTGAAAACAAGGTGATATCTAATTAGCACACAGGTAAGGAATTAAGAAAATCTTTATTTAAGGGTGAAGATGTTGCTCACAAAATCGTTGCCCCAATGCATCATTGAAATTCAAGCTGGAAAGATGATTTTAATATATCACTTGTACATTTTGTATTGCTCTTCTGGTGACAATGTAGTTTGTTTTTGTCAATTACCATTTTAATAATAGGGTAAAGAAAATTAAGTGGATTTTTGAAAGAAAACAATACTGTCAATATACTATTAAAACAAATTAAAATGGTAAAAGTTATTGTACTTTAAGTAAAAATAAAAGAGCAAAAATATCAATCCCAGTTTTGATTACTTAAATGAACAAAAAAAATGCATATAGCAAAGGATAGTTTCAATCTGCCTACCTCTGGGTTATGGGCCCAGCATGCTTCCATTGCAGTACTCTGCTGCACATGTAAGTGCAAGAGATCCTGAAGCACTCAGTCATCATGGGAAAGTACCAATGTGTTTCTTCGTTGGTTGATGGAAGAAACATCTTACAAAAACTCTCCAGATTATTGACTTTTTAAAGTTTTTCTAGGAAACGTTCTAGATGTATGCTTATTAGCCTTTGTCAGTATGTACTTTTTACAAAGTGACTCTGTGGCGCAATCGGTTAGTGTGTCTGGCTACTAACCAAAAGGTTGGTGGTTCAATCCCACCCAGGGATGTAATTGACCTTGTTATTAGATTTTGGTGATCTTTAAGTAGACAAGTCAAAATTTCAAACCCCCTGTTATGGTGTAGGGTACCTGGCCTTCTCTGATGTAATCAGAGTTAGATTTGATTCAGTGATTTTATAAAAACAGCTAGGAAGCACAATTTAGCAGTGGGTTGCAGAGAAAAAGAAATATGCTGGCAAAAAAAATCCAATTGAGTGATTAAACAGCTCTTCATTTTCTGGCTTTATTTTTATGCTAACAAATTTGTTCTTTGAAAAGTGTCCACAAAGCCAAGTCTCTGATTAACACCTTTGTAGGGATGGTTTTTTACCTATTACTAAATTAAACTTGCTTCATTGGAAAGGCAGCAAGATGCATCCTCAATTCAATGTCTACTGAAATAATACAGGTTGACACCAGGAAACATTAACGCCACTGTATCCTTGCTGCTTTCTCATGTGGAAGTCTGTTTAATGTGAAAACAAGGTGATATCTAATTAGCACACAGGTAAGGAATTAAGAAAATCTTTATTTAAGGGTGAAGATGTTTCTCACAAAATCGTTGCCCCAATGCATCATTGAAATTCAAGCTGGAAAGATGATTTTAATATATCACTTGTACATTTTGTATTGCTCTTCTGGTGACAATGTAGTTTGTTTTTGTCAATTACCCTTTTAATAATAGGGTAAAGAAAATTAAGTGGATTTTTTAAAGAAAACTATACTGTCAATATACTATTAAAACAAATTAAAATGGTAAAAGTTATTGTACTTTAAGTAAAAATAAAAGAGCAAAAATATCAATCCCAGTTTTGATTACTTAAATTAACAAAAAAAAAATGCATATAGCAAAGGATAGTTTCAATCTGCCTACCTCTGGGTTATGGGCCCAGCATGCTTCCATTGCAGTACTCTGCTGCACATGTAAGTGCAAGAGATCCTGAAGCACTCAGTCATCATGGGAAAGTACCAATGTGTTTCTTCGTTGGTTGATGGAAGAAACATCTTACAAAAACTCTCCAGATTATTGACTTTTTAAAGTTTTTCTAGGAAACGTTCTAGATGTATGCTTATTAGCCTTTGTCAGTATGTACTTTTTACAAAGTGTCTCTGTGGCGCAATCGGTTAGTGTGTCTGGCTACTAACAAAAGGTTGGTGGTTCAATCCCACCCAGGGACGTAATTGACCTTGTTATCAGATTTTGGTGATCTTTAAGTAGACAAGTCAAAATTTCAAACTCCCTGTTATGGTGTAGGGTATCTGGCCTTCTCTGATGTAATCAGAGTTAGATTTGATTCAGTGATTTTATAAAAACAGATAGGAAGCACAATTTAGCAGTGGGTTGCAGAGAAAAAGAAATATGCTGGCAAAAAAAATCCAATTGAGTGATTAAACAGCTCTTCATTTTCTGACTTTATTTTTATGCTAACAAATTTGTTCTCTGAAAAGTGTCCACAAAGCCAAGTCTCTGATTAACACCTTTGTAGGGATGGTTTTTCACCTATTACTAAATTAAACTTGCTTCATTGGAAAGGCAGCAAGATGCATCCTCATTTCAATTTCTACTGAAATAATACAGGTTGACACCAGGAAACATTAACGCCACTGCATCCTTGCTGCTTTCTCATGTGGAAGTTTGTTTAATGTGAAAACAAGGTGATATCTAATTAGCACACAGGTAAGGAATTAAGAAAATCTTTATTTAAGGGTGAAGATGTTTCTCACAAAATCGTTGCCCCAATGCATCATTGAAATTCAAGCTGGAAAGATGATTTTAATATATCACTTGTACATTTTGTATTGCTCTTCTGGTGACAATGTAGTTTGTTTTTGTCAATTACCCTTTTAATAATAGGGTAAAGAAAATTAAGTGGATTTTTTAAAGAAAACTATACTGTCAATATACTATTAAAACAAATTAAAATGGTAAAAGTTATTGTACTTCAAGTAAAAATAAAAGAGCAAAAATATCAATCCCAGTTTTGATTACTTAAATTAACAAAAAAAAATGCATATAGCAAAGGATAGTTTCAATCTGCCTACCTCTGGGTTATGGGCCCAGCATGCTTCCATTGCAGTACTCTGCTGCACATGTAAGTGCAAGAGATCCTGAAGCACTCACTCATCATGGGAAAGTACCAATGTGTTTCTTCGTTGGTTGATGGAAGAAACATTTTACAAAAACTCTCCAGATTATTGACTTTTTAAAGTTTTTCTAGGAAACGTTCTAGATGTATGCTTATTAGCCTTTGTCAGTATGTACTTTTTGGGAAGTGTCTCTGTGGCGCAATCGGTTAGTGTGTCCGGCTACTAACCAAAAGGTTGGTGGTTTAATCCCAACCAGGGACGTAATTGACCTTGTTATCAGATTTTGGTGATCTTTAAGTAGACAAGTCAAAATTTCAAACCCCCTGTTATGGTGTAGGGTACCTGGCCTTCTCTGATGTAATAAGAGTTAGATTTGATTCAGTGATTTTATAAAAACAGCTAGGAAGCACAATTTAGCAGTGGGTTGCAGAGAAAAAGAAATATGCTGGCAAAAAAAATCCAATTGAGTGATTAAACAGCTCTTCATTTTCTGGCTTTATTTTTATGCTAACAAATTTGTTCTCTGAAAAGTGTCCACAAAGCCAAGTCTCTGATTAACACCTTTGTAGGGATGGTTTTTCACCTATTACTAAATTAAACTTGCTTCATTGGAAAGGCAGCAAGATGCATCCTCATTTCAATGTCTACTGAAATAATACAGGTTGACACCAGGAAACATTAACGCCACTGCATCCTTGCTGCTTTCTCATGTAGAAGTCTGTTTAATGTGAAAACAAGGTGATATCTAATTAGCACACATGTAAGGAATTAAGAAAATCTTTATTTAAGGGTGAAGATGTTTCTCACAAAATCGTTGCCCCAATGCATCATTGAAATTCAAGCTGGAAAGATGATTTTAATATATCACTTGTACATTTTGTATTGCTCTTCTGGTGACAATGTAGTTTGTTTTTGTCAATTACCCTTTTAATAATAAGGTAAAGAAAATTAAGTGGATTTTTAAAGAAAACTATACTGTCAATATACTATTAAAACAAATTAAAATGGTAAAAGTTATTGTACTTTAAGTAAAAATAAAAGAGCAAAAATATCAATCCCAGTTTTGATTACTTAAATTAACAAAAAAAAAATGCATATAGCAAAGGATAGTTTCAATCTGCCTACCTCTGGGTTATGGGCCCAGCATGCTTCCATTGTAGTACTCTGCTGCACATGTAAGTGCAAGCGATCCTGAAGCACTCACTCATCATGGGAAAGTACCAATGTGTTTCTTCATTGGTTGATGGAAGAAACATCTTACAAAAACTCTCCAGATTATTGACTTTTTAAAGTTTTTCTAGGAAACGTTCTAGATGTATGCTTATTAGACTTTGTCAGTATGTACTTTTTGCAAAGTGTCTCTGTGGCGCAATCGGTTAGTGTGTCCGGCTACTAACCAAAAGGTTGGTGGTTCAATCCCAACCAGGAACGTAATTGACCTTGTTATCAGATTTTGGTGATCTTTAAGTAGACAAGTCAAAATTTCAAACCCCCTGTTATGGTGTAGGGTACCTGGCCTTCTCTGATGTAGTTAGATTTGATCCAGTGATTTTATAAAAACAGCTAGGAAGCACAATTTAGCAGTGGGTTGCAGAGAAAAAGAAATATGCTGGAAAAAAAAATCCAATTGAGTGATTAAACAGCTCTTCATTTTCTGGCTTTATTTTTATGCTAACAAATTTGTTCTTTGAAAAGTGTCCACAAAGCCAAGTCTCTGATTAACACCTTTGTAGGGATGGTTTTTCACCTATTACTAAATTAAACTTGCTTCATTGGAAAGGCAGCAAGATGCATCCTCAATTCAATGTCTACTGAAATAATACAGGTTGACACCAGGAAACATTAACGCCACTGTATCCTTGCTGCTTTCTCATGTGGAAGTCTGTTTAATGTGAAAACAAGGTGATATCTAATTAGCACACAGGTAAGGAATTAAGAAAATCTTTATTTAAGGGAGAAGATGTTTCTCACAAAATCGTTGCCCCAATGCATCATTGAAATTCAAGCTGGAAAGATGATTTTAATATATCACTTGTACATTTTGTATTGCTCTTCTGGTGACAATGTAGTTTGTTTTTGTCAATTACCATTTTAATAATAGGGTAAAGAAAATTAAGTGGATTTTTGAAAGAAAACAATACTGTCAATATACTATTAAAACAAATTAAAATGGTAAAAGTTATTGTACTTTAAGTAAAAATAAAAGAGCCAAAATATCAATCCCAGTTTTGGATTACTTTAATTAACAAAAAAAAATGCATATAGCAGAGGATAGTTTCAATCTGCCTACCGCTGGGTTATGGGCCCAGCATGCTTCTATTGCTGTACTCTGCTGCACATGTAAGTGCAAGAGATCCTGAAGCACTCACTCATCATGGGAAAGTACCAATGTGTTTCTTCGTTGGTTGATGGAAGAAACATTTTACAAAAACTCTCCAGATTATTGACTTTTTAAAGTTTTTCTAGGAAACGTTTTAGATGAATGCTTATTAGCCTTTGTCAGTAAGAACTTTTGCAAAGTGTCTTTGTGGCGCAATCAGTTAGTGTGCACGGCTATTAACCAAAAAGTTGGTGGTTCAATCCCACCCAGGGACGTAATTGACCTTGTTATCAGATTTTGGTGATCTTTAAGTAGACAAGTCAAAATTTCAAATCCCCCTGTTCTGGTGTAGGGTACCTGGCCTTCTCTGATGTAATCAGAGTTAGATTTGATTCAGTGATTTTATAAAAACAGCTAGGAAACACAATTTAGCAGTGGGTTGCAGAGAAAAAGAAATATGCTGGCAAAAAAAATCCAATTGAGTGATTAAACAGCTCTTAATTTTCTGGCTTTATTTTTATGCTAACAAATTTGTTCTCTGAAAAGTGTCCACAAAGCCAAGTCTCTGATTAACACCTTTGTAAGGATGGTTTTTAACCTATTACTAAATTAAACTTGCTTCATTGGAAAGGCAGCAAGATGCATCCTCATTTCAATGTCTACTGAAATAATACAGGTTGACACCAGGAAACATTAACGCCACTGCATCCTTGCTGCTTTCTCATGTGGAAGTCTGTTTAATGTGAAAACAAGGTGATATCTAATTAGCACACAGGTAAGGAATTAAGAAAATCTTTATTTAAGGGTGAAAATGTTTCTCACAAAATCGTTGCCCCAATGCATCATTGAAATTTAAGCTGGAAAGATGATTTTAATATATCACTTGTACATTTTGTATTGCTCTTCTGGTGACAATGTAGTTTGTTTTTGTCAATTACCATTTTAATAATAGGGTAAAGAAAATTAAGTGGATTTTTGAAAGAAAACAATACTGTCAATATACTATTAAAACAAATTAAAATGGTAAAAGTTATTGTACTGTAAGTAAAAATAAAAGAGCCAACATATCAATCTCAGTTTTGGATTACTTTAATTAACAAAAAAAAAATGCATATAGCAGAGGATAGTTTCAATCTGCCTACCTCTGGGTTATATGCCCAGCATGCTTCCATTGCTGTACTCTGCTGCACATGTAAGTGCAATAGATCCTGAAGCACTCACTCATCATGGGAAAGTACCAATGTGTTTCTTCGTTGGTTGATGGAAGAAACATCTTACAAAAACTCTCCAGATTATTGACTTTTTAAAGTTTTTCTAGGAAACGTTCTAGATGTATGCTTATTAGACTTTGTCAATATGTACTTTTTGCAAAGTGTCTCTGTGGCGCAATCGGTTAGTGTGTCCGGCTACTAACCAAAAGGTTGGTGGTTCAATCCCGACCAGGGACGTAATTGACCTTGTTATCAGATTTTGGAGATCTTTAAGTAGACAAGTCAAAATTTCAAACCCCCTGTTATGCTGTAGGGTACCTGGCCTTCTCTGATGTAGTTAGATTTGACTCAGTGATTTTATAAAAACAGCTAGGAAGCACAATTTAGCAGTGGGTTGCAGAGAAAAAGAAATATGCTGGCAAAAAAAATCCAATTGAGTGATTAAACAGCTCTTCATTTTCTGGCTTTATTTTTATGCTAACAAATTTGTTCTTTGAAATGTGTCCACAAAGCCAAGTCTCTGATTAACACCTTTGTAGGGATGGTTTTTCACCTATTACTAAATGAAACTTGCTTCATTGGAAAGGCAGCAAGATGCATCCTCAATTCAATGTCTACTGAAATAATACAGGTTGACACCAGGAAACATTAACGCCACTGTATCCTTGCTGCTTTCTCATGTGGAAGTCTGTTTAATGGCCCTCATTCCGAGTTGATCGGTCGCAAGGCGAATTTAGCAGAGTTACACACGCTAAGCCGCCGCCTACTGGGAGTGAATCTTAGCTTCTTAAAATTGCGACCGATGTATTCGCAATATTGCGATTACTAACTACTTAGCAGTTTCAGAGTAGCTCCAGACTTACTCTGCCTGTGCGATCAGTTCAGTGCTTGTCGTTCCTGGTTGACGTCACAAACACACCCAGCGTTCGCCCAGGCACTCCCACCGTTTCTCCGGCCACTCCTGCGTTTTTTCCGGAAACGGTAGCGTTTTCAGCCACACGCCCCTGAAACGCCGTGTTTCCGCCCAGTAACACCCATTTCCTGTCAATCACATTACGATCGCCGGAGCGAAGAAAAAGCCGTGAGTAAAAATACTTTCTTCATAGTAAAGTTACTTGGCGCAGTCGCAGTGCGAACATTGCGCATGCGTACTAAGCGGATTTTCACTGCGATGCGATGAAAAATACCGAGCGAACAACTCGGAATGAGGGCCAATGTGAAAACAAGGTGATATCTAATTAGCACACAGGTAAGGAATTAAGAACATCTTTATTTAAGGGTGAAGATGTTTCTCACAAAATCGTTGCCCCAATGCATCATTGAAATTCAAGCTGGAAAGATGATTTTAATATATCACTTGTACATTTTGTATTGCTCTTCTGGTGACAATGTAGTTTGTTTTTGTCAATTACCATTTTAATAATAGGGTAAAGAAAATTAAGTGGATTTTTGAAAGAAAACAATACTGTCAATATACTATTAAAACAAATTAAAATGGTAAAAGTTATTGTACTTTAAGTAAAAATAAAAGAGCAAAAATATCAATCCCAGTTTTGATTACTTAAATGAACAAAAAAAAATGCATATAGCAAAGGATAGTTTCAATCTGCCTACCGCTGGGTTATGGGCCCAGCATGCTTCCATTGCTGTACTCTGCTGCACATGTAAGTGCAAGAGATCCTGAAGCACTCACTCATCATGGGAAAGTACCAATGTGTTTCTTCGTTGGTTGATGGAAGAAACATTTTACAAAAACTCTCCAGATAATTGACTTTTTAAAGTTTTTCTAGGAAACGTTTTAGATGAATGCTTATTAGCCTTTGTCAGTATGTACTTTTGCAAAGTGTCTTTGTGGCGCAATCAGTTAGTGTGCACGGCTATTAACCAAAAGGTTGGTGGTTCAATCCCACCCAGGGACGTAATTGACCTTGTTATCAAATTTTGGTGATCTTTAAGTAGACAAGTCAAAATTTCAAATCCCCCTGTTCTGGTGTAGGGTACCTGGCCTTCTCTGATGTAATCAGAGTTAGATTTGATTCAGTGATTTTATAAAAACAGCTAGGAAGCACAATTTAGCAGTGGGTTGCAGAGAAAAAGAAATATTCTGGCAAAAAAAATCCAATTGAGTGATTAAACAGCTCTTAATTTTCTGGCTTTATTTTTATGCTAACAAATTTGTTCTCTGAAAAGTGTCCACAAAGCCAAGTCTCTGATTAACACCTTTGTAAGGATGGTTTTTAAACTATTACTAAATTAAACTTGCTTCATTGGAAAGGCAGCAAGATGCATCCTCATTTCAATGTCTACTGAAATAATACAGGTTGACACCAGGAAACATTAACGCCACTGCATCCTTGCTGCTTTCTCATGTGGAAGTCTGTTTAATGTGAAAACAAGGTGATATCTAATTAGCACACAGGTAAGGAATTAAGAAAATCTTTATTTAAGGGTGAAAATGTTTCTCACAAAATCGTTGCCCCAATGCATCATTGAAATTCAAGCTGGAAAGATGATTTTAATATATCACTTGTACATTTTGTATTGCTCTTCTGGTGACAATGTAGTTTGTTTTTGTCAATTACCCTTTTAATAATAGGGTAAAGAAAATTAAGTGGCTTTTTTAAAGAAAACTATACTGTCAATATACTATTAAAACAAATTAAAATGGTAAAAGTTATTGTACTTTAAGTAAAAATAAAAGAGCAAAAATATCAATCCCAGTTTTGATTACTTAAATTAACAAAAAAAAATGCATATAGCAAAGGATAGTTTCAATCTGCCTACCTCTGGGTTATGGGCCCAGCATGCTTCCATTGCAGTACTCTGCTGCACATGTAAGTGCAAGAGATCCTGAAGCACTCAGTCATCATGGGAAAGTACCAATGTGTTTCTTCGTTGGTTGATGGAAGAAACATCTTACAAAAACTCTCCAGATTATTGACTTTTTAAAGTTTTTCTAGGAAACGTTCTAGATGTATGCTTATTAGCCTTTGTCAGTATGCACTTTTTACAAAGTGTCTCTGTGGCGCAATCGGTTAGTGTGTCTGGCTACTAACAAAAGGTTGGTGGTTCAATCCCACCCAGGGACGTAATTGACCTTGTTATCAGATTTTGGTGATCTTTAAGTAGACAAGTCAAAATTTCAAACCCCCTGTTATGGTGTAGGGTACCTGGCGTTCTCTGATGTAATCAGAGTTAGATTTGATTCAGTGATTTTATAAAAACAGATAGGAAGCACAATTTAGCAGTGGGTTGCAGAGAAAAAGAAATATGCTGGCAAAAAAAATCCAATTGAGTGATTAAACAGCTCTTCATTTTCTGACTTTATTTTTATGCTAACAAATTTGTTCTCTGAAAAGTGTCCACAAAGCCAAGTCTCTGATTAACACCTTTGTAGGGATGGTTTTTCACCTATTACTAAATTAAACTTGCTTCATTGGAAAGGCAGCAAGATGCATCCTCATTTCAATTTCTACTGAAATAATACAGGTTGACACCAGGAAACATTAACGCCACTGCATCCTTGCTGCTTTCTCATGTGGAAGTTTGTTTAATGTGAAAACAAGGTGATATCTAATTAGCACACAGGTAAGGAATTAAGAAAATCTTTATTTAAGGGTGAAGATGTTTCTCACAAAATCGTTGCCCCAATGCATCATTGAAATTCAAGCTGGAAAGATGATTTTAATATATCACTTGTACATTTTGTATTGCTCTTCTGGTGACAATGTAGTTTGTTTTTGTCAATTACCATTTTAATAATAGGGTAAAGAAAATTAAGTGGATTTTTTAAAGAAAACTATACTGTCAATATACTATTCAAACAAATTAAAATGGTAAAAGTTATTGTACTTCAAGTAAAAATAAAAGAGCAAAAATATCAATCCCAGTTTTGATTACTTAAATTAACAAAAAAAATGCATATAGCAAAGGATAGTTTCAATCTGCCTACCTCTGGGTTATGGGCCCAGCATGCTTCCATTGTAGTACTCTGCTGCACATGTAAGTGCAAGAGATCCTGAAGCACTCACTCATCATGGGAAAGTACCAATGTGTTTCTTCGTTGGTTGATGGAAGAAACATTTTACAAAAACTCTCCAGATTATTGACTTTTTAAAGTTTTTCTAGGAAACGTTCTAGATGTATGCTTATTAGCCTTTGTCAGTATGTACTTTTTGGGAAGTGTCTCTGTGGCGCAATCGGTTAGTGTGTCCGGCTACTAACCAAAAGGTTGGTGGTTCAATCCCAACCAGGGACGTAATTGACCTTGTTATCAGATTTTGGTGATCTTTAAGTAGACAAGTCAAAATTTCAAACCCCCTGTTGTGGTGTAGGGTACCTGGCCTTCTCTGATGTAATAAGAGTTAGATTTGATTCAGTGATTTTATAAAAACAGCTAGGAAGCACAATTTAGCAGTGGGTTGCAGAGAAAAAGAAATATGCTGGCAAAAAAAATCCAATTGAGTGATTAAACAGCTCTTCATTTTCTGGCTTTATTTTTATGCTAACAAATTTGTTCTCTGAAAAGTGTCCACAAAGCCAAGTCTCTGATTAACACCTTTGTAGGAATGTTTTTTCACCTATTACTAAATTAAACTTGCTTCATTGGAAAGGCAGCAAGATGCATCCTCATTTCAATGTCTACTGAAATAATACAGGTTGACACCAGGAAACATTAACGCCACTGCATCCTTGCTGCTTTCTCATGTAGAAGTCTGTTTAATGTGAAAACAAGGTGATATCTAATTAGCACACATGTAAGGAATTAAGAAAATCTTTATTTAAGGGTGAAGATGTTTCTCACAAAATCGTTGCCCCAATGCATCATTGAAATTCAAGCTGGAAAGATGATTTTAATATATCACTTGTACATTTTGTATTGCTCTTCTGGTGACAATGTAGTTTGTTTTTGTCAATTACCCTTTTAATAATAGGGTAAAGAAAATTAAGTGGATTTTTTAAAGAAAACTATACTGTCAATATACTATTAAAACAAATTAAAATGGTAAAAGTTATTGTACTTTAAGTAAAAATAAAAGAGCAAAAATATCAATCCCAGTTTTGATTACTTAAATTAACAAAAAAAAAATGCATATAGCAAAGGATAGTTTCAATCTGCCTACCTCTGGGTTATGGGCCCAGCATGCTTCCATTGCAGTACTCTGCTGCACATGTAAGTGCAGGAGATCCTGAAGCACTCACTGATCATGGGAAAGTACCAATGTGTTTCTTCATTGGTTGATGGAAGAAACATTTTACAAAAACTCTCCAGATTATTGACTTTTTAAAGTTTTTCTAGGAAACGTTCTAGATGTATGCTTATTAGACTTTGTCAGTATATACTTTTTGCAAAGTGTCTCTGTGGCGCAATCGGTTAGTGTGTCCGGCTACTAACCAAAAGGTTGGTGGTTCAATCTCAACCAGGAACGTAATTGACCTTGTTATCAGATTTTGGTGATCTTTAAGTAGACAAGTCAAAATTTCAAACCCCTTGTTATGGTGTAGGGTACCTGGCCTTCTCTGATGTAGTAAGATTTGATTCAGTGATTTTATAAAAACAGCTAGGAAGCACAATTTAGCAGTGGGTTGCAGAGAAAAAGAAATATGCTGGCAAAAAAAATCCAATTGAGTGATTAAACAGCTCTTCATTTTCTGGCTTTATTTTTATGCTAACAAATTTGTTCTTTGAAAAGTGTCCACAAAGCCAAGTCTCTGATTAACACCTTTGTAGGGATGGTTTTTCACCTATTACTAAATTAAACTTGCTTCATTGGAAAGGCAGCAAGATGCATCCTCAATTCAATGTCTACTGAAATAATACAGGTTGACACCAGGAAACATTAACGCCACTGTATCCTTGCTGCTTTCTCATGTGGAAGTCTGTTTAATGTGAAAACAAGGTGATATCTAATTAGCACACAGGTAAGGAATTAAGAAAATCTTTATTTAAGGGTGAAGATGTTTCTCACAAAATCGTTGCCCCAATGCATCATTGAAATTCAAGCTGGAAAGATGATTTTAATATATCACTTGTACATTTTGTATTGCTCTTCTGGTGACAATGTAGTTTGTTTTTGTCAATTACCATTTTAATAATAGGGTAAAGAAAATTAAGTGGATTTTTGAAAGAAAACAATACTGTCAATATACTATTAAAACAAATTAAAATGGTAAAAGTTATTGTACTTTAAGTAAAAATAAAAGAGCCAAAATATCAATCCCAGTTTTGGATTACTTTAATTAACAAAAAAAAATGCATATAGCAAAGGATAGTTTCAATCTGCCTACCGCTGGGTTATGGGCCCAGCATGCTTCCATTGCTGTACTCTGCTGCACATGTAAGTGCAAGAGATCCTGAAGCACTCACTCATCATGGGAAAGTACCAATGTGTTTCTTCGTTGGTTGATGGAAGAAACATTTTACAAAAACTCTCCAGATTATTGACTTTTTAAAGTTTTTCTAGGAAACGTTTTAGATGAATGCTTATTAGCCTTTGTCAGTATGTACTTTTGCAAAGTGTCTTTGTGGCGCAATCAGTTAGTGTGCACGGCTATTAACCAAAAGGTTGGTGGTTCAATCCCACCCAGGGACGTAATTGACCTTGTTATCAGATTTTGGTGATCTTTAAGTAGACAAGTCAAAATTTCAAATCCCCCTGTTCTGGTGTAGGGTACCTGGCCTTCTCTGATGTAATCAGAATTAGATTTGATTCAGTGATTTTATAAAAACAGCTAGGAAGCACAATTTAGCAGTGGGTTGCAGAGAAAAAGAAATATGCTGGCAAAAAAAATCCAATTGAGTGATTAAACAGCTCTTAATTTTCTGGCTTTATTTTTATGCTAACAAATTTGTTCTCTGAAAAGTGTCCACAAAGCCAAGTCTCTGATTAACACCTTTGTAAGGATGGTTTTTAACCTATTACTAAATTAAACTTGCTTCATTGGAAAGGCAGCAAGATGCATCCTCATTTCAATGTCTACTGAAATAATACAGGTTGACACCAGGAAACATTAACGCCACTGCATCCTTGCTGCTTTCTCATGTGGAAGTCTGTTTAATGTGAAAACAAGGTGATATCTAATTAGCACACAGGTAAGGAATTAAGAAAATCTTTATTTAAGGGTGAAAATGTTTCTCACAAAATCGTTGCCCCAATGCATCATTGAAATTCAAGCTGGAAAGATGATTTTAATATATCACTTGTACATTTTGTATTGCTCTTCTGGTGACAATGTAGTTTGTTTTTGTCTATTACCCTTTTAATAATAGGGTAAAGAAAATTAAGTGGCTTTTTTAAAGAAAACTATACTGTCAATATACTATTAAAACAAATTAAAATGGTAAAAGTTATTGTACTTTAAGTAAAAATAAAAGAGCAAAAATATCAATCCCAGTTTTGATTACTTAAATTAACAAAAAAAAATGCATATAGCAAAGGATAGTTTCACTCTGCCTACCTCTGGGTTATGGGCCCAGCATGCTTCCATTGCAGTACTCTGCTGCACATGTAAGTGCAAGAGATCCTGAAGCACTCAGTCATCATGGGAAAGTACCAATGTGTTTCTTCGTTGGTTGATGGAAGAAACATCTTACAAAAACTCTCCAGATTATTGACTTTTTAAAGTTTTTCTAGGAAACGTTCTAGATGTATGCTTATTAGCCTTTGTCAGTATGTACTTTTTGCGAAGTGTCTCTGTGGCGCAATCGGTTAGTGTGTCCGTCTACTAACCAAAAGGTTGGTGGTTCAATCCCACCCAGGGACGTAATTGACCTTGTTATCAGATTTTGGTGATCTTTAAGTAGACAAGTCAAAATTTCAAACCCCTTGTTATGGTGTAGGGTACCTGGACTTTTCTGATGTAATCAGAGTTAGATTTGATTCAGTGATTTAATAAAAACAGCTAGGAAGCACAATTTAGCAGTGGGTTGCAGAGAAAAAGAAATATGCTGGCAAAAAAAATCCAATTGAGTGATTAAACAGCTCTTCATTTTCTGGCTTTATTTTTATGCTAACAAATTTGTTCTCTGAAAAGTGTCCACAAAGCCAAGTCTCTGATTAACACCTTTGTAGGGATGGTTTTTCACCTATTACTAAATTAAACTTGCTTCATTGGAAAGGCAGCAAGATGCATCCTCAATTCAATGTCTACTGAAATAATACAGGTTGACACCAGGAAACATTAACGCCACTGTATCCTTGCTGCTTTCTCATGTGGAAGTCTGTTTAATGTGAAAACAAGGTGATATCTAATTAGCACACAGGTAAGGAATTAAGAAAATCTTTATTTAAGGGTGAAGATGTTTCTCACAAAATCGTTGCCCCAATGCATCATTGAAATTCAAGCTGGAAAGATGATTTTAATATATCACTTGTACATTTTGTATTGCTCTTCTGGTGACAATGTAGTTTGTTTTTGTCAATTACCATTTTAATAAAAGGGTAAAGAAAATTAAGTGGATTTTTGAAAGAAAACAATACTGTCAATATACTATTAAAACAAATTAAAATGGTAAAAGTTATTGTACTTTAAGTAAAAATAAAAGAGCCAAAATATCAATCCCAGTTTTGGATTACTTTAATTAACAAAAAAAAATGCATATAGCAAAGGATAGTTTCAATCTGCCTACCGCTGGGTTATGGGCCCAGCATGCTTCCATTGCTGTACTCTGCTGCACATGTAAGTGCAAGAGATCCTGAAGCACTCACTCATCATGGGAAAGTACCAATGTGTTTCTTCGTTGGTTGATGGAAGAAACATTTTACAAAAACTCTCCAGATTATTGACTTTTTAAAGTTTTTCTAGGAAACGTTTTAGATGAATGCTTATTAGCCTTTGTCAGTATGGACTTTTGCAAAGTGTCTTTGTGGCGCAATCAGTTAGTGTGCACGGCTATTAACCAAAAGGTTGGTGGTTCAATCCCACCCAGGGACGTAATTGACCTTGTTATCAGATTTTGGTGATCTTTAAGTAGACAAGTCAAAATTTCAAATCCCCCTGTTCTGGTGTAGGGTACCTGGCCTTCTCTGATGTA
Organism: Pseudophryne corroboree; assembly: GCF_028390025.1. Lineage (NCBI taxonomy): Eukaryota > Metazoa > Chordata > Amphibia > Anura > Myobatrachidae > Pseudophryne > Pseudophryne corroboree. Next base: position 176,088,860 of record NC_086451.1, read on the forward strand.
ATCAGAGTTAGATTTGATTCAGTGATTTTATAAAAACAGCTAGGAAGCACAATTTAGCAGTGGGTTGCAGAGAAAAAGAAATATGCTGGCAAAAAAAATCCAATTGAGTGATTAAACAGCTCTTAATTTTCTGGCTTTATTTTTATGCTAACAAATTTGTTCTCTGAAAAGTGTCCACAAAGCCAAGTCTCTGATTAACACCTTTGTAAGGATGGTTTTTAACCTATTACTAAATTAAACTTGCTTCATTGGAAAGGCAGCAAGATGCATCCTCATTTCAATGTCTACTGAAATAATACAGGTTGACACCAGGAAACATTAACGCCACTGCATCCTTGCTGCTTTCTCATGTAGAAGTCTGTTTAATGTGAAAACAAGGTGATATCTAATTAGCACACATGTAAGGAATTAAGAAAATCTTTATTTAAGGGTGAAGATGTTTCTCACAAAATCGTTGCCCCAATGCATCATTGAAATTCAAGCTGGAAAGATGATTTTAATATATCACTTGTACATTTTGTATTGCTCTTCTGGTGACAATGTAGTTTGTTTTTGTCAATTACCCTTTTAATAATAGGGTAAAGAAAATTAAGTGGATTTTTTAAAGAAAACTATACTGTCAATATACTATTAAAACAAATTAAAATGGTAAAAGTTATTGTACTTTAAGTAAAAATAAAAGAGCAAAAATATCAATCCCAGTTTTGATTACTTAAATTAACAAAAAAAATGCATATAGCAAAGGATAGTTTCAATCTGCCTACCTCTGGGTTATGGGCCCAGCATGCTTCCATTGCAGTACTCTGCTGCACATGTAAGTGCCAGAGATCCTGAAGCACTCACTGATCATGGGAAAGTACCAATGTGTTTCTTCATTGGTTGATGGAAGAAACATCTTACAAAAACTCTCCAGATTATTGACTTTTTAAAGTTTTTCTAGGAAACGTTCTAGATGTATGCTTATTAGACTTTGTCAGTATATACTTTTTGCAAAGTGTCTCTGTGGCGCAATCGGTTAGTGTGTCCGGCTACTAACCAAAAGGTTGGTGGTTCAATCTCAACCAGGAACGTAATTGACCTTGTTATCAGATTTTGGTGATCTTTAAGTAGACAAGTCAAAATTTCAAACCCCCTGTTATGGTGTAGGGTACCTGGCCTTCTCTGATGTAGTAAGATTTGATTCAGTGATTTTATAAAAACAGCTAGGAAGCACAATTTAGCAGTGGGTTGCAGAGAAAAAGAAATATGCTGGCAAAAAAAATCCAATTGAGTGATTAAACAGCTCTTCATTTTCTGGCTTTATTTTTATGCTAACAAATTTGTTCTTTGAAAAGTGTCCACAAAGCCAAGTCTCTGATTAACACCTTTGTAGGGATGGTTTTTCACCTATTACTAAATTAAACTTGCTTCATTGGAAAGGCAGCAAGATGCATCCTCAATTCAATGTCTACTGAAATAATACAGGTTGACACCAGGAAACATTAACGCCACTGTATCCTTGCTGCTTTCTCATGTGGAAGTCTGTTTAATGTGAAAACAAGGTGATATCTAATTAGCACACAGGTAAGGAATTAAGAAAATCTTTATTTAAGGGTGAAGATGTTTCTCACAAAATCGTTGCCCCAATGCATCATTGAAATTCAAGCTGGAAAGATGATTTTAATATATCACTTGTACATTTTGTATTGCTCTTCTGGTGACAATGTAGTTTGTTTTTGTCAATTACCATTTTAATAATAGGGTAAAGAAAATTAAGTGGATTTTTGAAAGAAAACAATACTGTCAATATACTATTAAAACAAATTAAAATGGTAAAAGTTATTGTACTTTAAGTAAAAATAAAAGAGCCAAAATATCAATCCCAGTTTTGGATTACTTTAATTAACAAAAAAAAATGCATATAGCAAAGGATAGTTTCAATCTGCATACCGCTGGGTTATGGGCCCAGCATGCTTCCATTGCAGTACTCTGCTGCACATATAAGTGCAAGAGATCCTGAAGCACTCACTCATCATGGGAAAGTACCAATGTGTTTCTTCGTTGGTTGATGGAAGAAACATTTTACAAAAACTCTCCAGATTATTGACTTTTTAAAGTTTTTCTAGGAAACGTTTTAGATGAATGCTTATTAGCCTTTGTCAGTATGGACTTTTGCAAAGTGTCTTTGTGGCGCAATCAGTTAGTGTGCACGGCTATTAACCAAAAGGTTGGTGGTTCAATCCCACCCAGGGACGTAATTGACCTTGTTATCAGATTTTGGTGATCTTTAAGTAGACAAGTCAAAATTTCAAATCCCCCTGTTCTGGTGTAGGGTACCTGGCCTTCTCTGATGTAATCAGAATTAGATTTGATTCAGTGATTTTATAAAAACAGCTAGGAAGCACAATTTAGCAGTGGGTTGCAGAGAAAAAGAAATATGCTGGCAAAAAAAATCCAATTGAGTGATTAAACAGCTCTTAATTTTCTGGCTTTATTTTTATGCTAACAAATTTGTTCTCTGAAAAGTGTCCACAAAGCCAAGTCTCTGATTAACACCTTTGTAAGGATGGTTTTTAACCTATTACTAAATTAAACTTGCTTCATTGGAAAGGCAGCAAGATGCATCCTCATTTCAATGTCTACTGAATTAATACAGGTTGACACCAGGAAACATTAACGCCACTGCATCCTTGCTGCTTTCTCATGTGGAAGTCTGTTTAATGTGAAAACAAGGTGATATCTAATTAGCACACAGGTAAGGAATTAAGAAAATCTTTATTTAAGGGTGAAAATGTTTCTCACAAAATCGTTGCCCCAATGCATCATTGAAATTCAAGCTGGAAAGATGATTTTAATATATCACTTGTACATTTTGTATTGCTCTTCTGGTGACAATGTAGTTTGTTTTTGTCAATTACCCTTTTAATAATAGGGTAAAGAAAATTAAGTGGCTTTTTTAAAGAAAACTATACTGTCAATATACTATTAAAACAAATTAAAATGGTAAAAGTTATTGTACTTTAAGTAAAAATAAAAGAGCAAAAATATCAATCCCAGTTTTGATTACTTAAATTAACAAAAAAAAATGCATATAGCAAAGGATAGTTTCAATCTGCCTACCTCTGGGTTATGGGCCCAGCATGCTTCCATTGCAGTACTCTGCTGCACATGTAAGTGCAAGAGATCCTGAAGCACTCAGTCATCATGGGAAAGTACCAATGTGTTTCTTCGTTGGTTGATGGAAGAAACATCTTACAAAAACTCTCCAGATTATTGACTTTTTAAAGTTTTTCTAGGAAACGTTCTAGATGTATGCTTATTAGCCTTTGTCAGTATGTACTTTTTGCGAAGTGTCTCTGTGGCGCAATCGGTTAGTGTGTCCGGCTACTAACCAAAAGGTTGGTGGTTCAATCCCACCCAGGGACGTAATTGACCTTGTTATCAGATTTTGGTGATCTTTAAGTAGACAAGTCAAAATTTCAAACCCCCTGTTATGGTGTAGGGTACCTGGCCTTTTCTGATGTAATCAGAGTTAGATTTGATTCAGTGATTTAATAAAAACAGCTAGGAAGCACAATTTAGCAGTGGGTTGCAGAGAAAAAGAAATATGCTGGCAAAAAAAATCCAATTGAGTGATTAAACAGCTCTTCATTTTCTGGCTTTATTTTTATGCTAACAAATTTGTTCTCTGAAAAGTGTCCACAAAGCCAAGTCTCTGATTAACACCTTTGTAGGGATGGTTTTTCACCTATTACTAAATTAAACTTGCTTCATTGGAAAGGCAGCAAGATGCATCCTCAATTCAATGTCTACTGAAATAATACAGGTTGACACCAGGAAACATTAACGCCACTGTATCCTTGCTGCTTTCTCATGTGGAAGTCTGTTTAATGTGAAAACAAGGTGATATCTAATTAGCACACAGGTAAGGAATTAAGAAAATCTTTATTTAAGGGTGAAGATGTTTCTCACAAAATCGTTGCCCCAATGCATCATTGAAATTCAAGCTGGAAAGATGATTTTAATATATCACTTGTACATTTTGTATTGCTCTTCTGGTGACAATGTAGTTTGTTTTTGTCAATTACCATTTTAATAATAGGGTAAAGAAAATTAAGTGGATTTTTGAAAGAAAACAATACTGTCAATATACTATTAAAACAAATTAAAATGGTAAAAGTTATTGTACTTTAAGTAAAAATAAAAGAGCCAAAATATCAATCCCAGTTTTGGATTACTTTAATTAACAAAAAAAAATGCATATAGCAAAGGATAGTTTCAATCTGCCTACCGCTGGGTTATGGGCCCAGCATGCTGCCATTGCTGTACTCTGCTGCACATGTAAGTGCAAGAGATCCTGAAGCACTCACTCATCATGGGAAAGTACCAATGTGTTTCTTCGTTGGTTGATGGAAGAAACATTTTACAAAAACTCTCCAGATTATTGACTTTTTAAAGTTTTTCTAGGAAACGTTTTAGATGAATGCTTATTAGCCTTTGTCAGTATGGACTTTTGCAAAGTGTCTTTGTGGCGCAATCAGTTAGTGTGCACGGCTATTAACCAAAAGGTTGGTGGTTCAATCCCACCCAGGGACGTAATTGACCTTGTTATCAGATTTTGGTGATCTTTAAGTAGACAAGTCAAAATTTCAAATCCCCCTGTTCTGGTGTAGGGTACCTGGCCTTCTCTGATGTAATCAGAGTTAGATTTGATTCAGTGATTTTATAAAAACAGCTAGGAAGCACAATTTAGCAGTGGGTTGCAGAGAAAAAGAAATATGCTGGCAAAAAAAATCCAATTGAGTGATTAAACAGCTCTTAATTTTCTGGCTTTATTTTTATGCTAACAAATTTGTTCTCTGAAAAGTGTCCACAAAGCCAAGTCTCTGATTAACACCTTTGTAAGGATGGTTTTTAACCTATTACTAAATTAAACTTGCTTCATTGGAAAGGCAGCAAGATGCATCCTCATTTCAATGTCTACTGAAATAATACAGGTTGACACCAGGAAACATTAACGCCACTGCATCCTTGCTGCTTTCTCATGTGGAAGTCTGTTTAATGTGAAAACAAGGTGATATCTAATTAGCACACAGGTAAGGAATTAAGAAAATCTTTATTTAAGGGTGAAAATGTTTCTCACAAAATCGTTGCCCCAATGCATCATTGAAATTCAAGCTGGAAAGATGATTTTAATATATCACTTGTACATTTTGTATTGCTCTTCTGGTGACAATGTAGTTTGTTTTTGTCAATTACCCTTTTAATAATAGGGTAAAGAAAATTAAGTGGCTTTTTTAAAGAAAACTATACTGTCAATATACTATTAAAACAAATTAAAATGGTAAAAGTTATTGTACTTTAAGTAAAAATAAAAGAGCAAAAATATCAATCCCAGTTTTGATTACTTAAATTAACAAAAAAAAATGCATATAGCAAAGGATAGTTTCAATCTGCCTACCTCTGGGTTATGGGCCCAGCATGCTTCCATTGCAGTACTCTGCTGCACATGTAAGTGCAAGAGATCCTGAAGCACTCAGTCATCATGGGAAAGTACCAATGTGTTTCTTCGTTGGTTGATGGAAGAAACATTTTACAAAAACTCTCCAGATTATTGACTTTTTAAAGTTTTTCTAGGAAACGTTCTAGATGTATGCTTATTAGCCTTTGTCAGTATGTACTTTTTGGGAAGTGTCTCTGTGGCGCAATCGGTTAGTGTGTCCGGCTACTAACCAAAAGGTTGGTGGTTCAATCACAACCAGGGACGTAATTGACCTTGTTATCAGATTTTGGTGATCTTTAAGTAGACAAGTCAAAATTTCAAACCCCCTGTTATGGTGTAGGGTACCTGGCCTTCTCCGATGTAATAAGAGTTAGATTTGATTCAGTGATTTTATAAAAACAGCTAGGAAGCACAATTTAGCAGTGGGTTGCAGAGAAAAAGAAATATGCTGGCAAAAAAAATCCAATTGAGTGATTAAACAGCTCTTCATTTTCTGGCTTTATTTTTATGCTAACAAATTTGTTCTCTGAAAAGTGTCCACAAAGCCAAGTCTCTGATTAACACCTTTGTAGGAATGTTTTTTCACCTATTACTAAATTAAACTTGCTTCATTGGAAAGGCAGCAAGATGCATCCTCATTTCAATGTCTACTGAAATAATACAGGTTGACACCAGGAAACATTAACGCCACTGCATCCTTGCTGCTTTCTCATGTAGAAGTCTGTTTAATGTGAAAACAAGGTGATATCTAATTAGCACACATGTAAGGAATTAAGAAAATCTTTATTTAAGGGTGAAGATGTTTCTCACAAAATCGTTGCCCCAATGCATCATTGAAATTCAAGCTGGAAAGATGATTTTAATATATCACTTGTACATTTTGTATTGTTCTTCTGGTGACAATGTAGTTTGTTTTTGTCAATTACCCTTTTAATAATAGGGTAAAGAAAATTAAGTGGATTTTTTAAAGAAAACTATACTGTCAATATACTATTAAAACAAATTAAAATGGTAAAAGTTATTGTACTTTAAGTAAAAATAAAAGAGCAAAAATATCAATCCCAGTTTTGATTACTTAAATTAACAAAAAAAAAATGCATATAGCAAAGGATAGTTTCAATCTGCCTACCTCTGGGTTATGGGCCCAGCATGCTTCCATTGCAGTACTCTGCTGCACATGTAAGTGCAAGAGATCCTGAAGCACTCACTCATCATGGGAAAGTACCAATGTGTTTCTTCATTGGTTGATGGAAGAAACATCTTACAAAAACTCTCCAGATTATTGACTTTTTAAAGTTTTTCTAGGAAACGTTCTAGATGTATGCTTATTAGACTTTGTCAGTATATACTTTTTGCAAAGTGTCTCTGTGGCGCAATCGGTTAGTGTGTCCGGCTACTAACCAAAAGGTTGGTGGTTCAATCTCAACCAGGAATGTAATTGACCTTGTTATCAGATTTTGGTGATCTTTAAGTAGACAAGTCAAAATTTCAAACCCCCTGTTATGGTGTAGGGTACCTGGCCTTCTCTGATGTAGTTAGATTTGATTCAGTGATTTTATAAAAACAGCTAGGAAGCACAATTTAGCAGTGGGTTGCAGAGAAAAAGAAATATGCTGGCAAAAAAAATCCAATTGAGTGATTAAACAGCTCTTCATTTTCTGGCTTTATTTTTATGCTAACAAATTTGTTCTTTGAAAAGTGTCCACAAAGCCAAGTCTCTGATTAACACCTTTGTAGGGATGGTTTTTCACCTATTACTAAATTAAACTTGCTTCATTGGAAAGGCAGCAAGATGCATCCTCAATTCAATGTCTACTGAAATAATACAGGTTGACACCAGGAAACATTAACGCCACTGTATCCTTGCTGCTTTCTCATGTGGAAGTCTGTTTAATGTGAAAACAAGGTGATATCTAATTAGCACACAGGTAAGGAATTAAGAAAATCTTTATTTAAGGGTGAAGATGTTTCTCACAAAATCGTTGCCCCAATGCATCATTGAAATTCAAGCTGGAAAGATGATTTTAATATATCACTTGTACATTTTGTATTGCTCTTCTGGTGACAATGTAGTTTGTTTTTGTCAATTACCATTTTAATAATAGGGTAAAGAAAATTAAGTGGGTTTTTGAAAGAAAACAATACTGTCAATATACTATTAAAACAAATTAAAATGGTAAAAGTTATTGTACTTTAAGTAAAAATAAAAGAGCCAAAATATCAATCCCAGTTTTGGATTACTTTAATTAACAAAAAAAAATGCATATAGCAAAGGATAGTTTCAATCTGCCTACCGCTGGGTTATGGGCCCAGCATGCTTCCATTGCTGTACTCTGCTGCACATGTAAGTGCAAGAGATCCTGAAGCACTCACTCATCATGGGAAAGTACCAATGTGTTTCTTCGTTGGTTGATGGAAGAAACATTTTACAAAACCTCTCCAGATTATTGACTTTTTAAAGTTTTTCTAGGAAACGTTTTAGATGAATGCTTATTAGCCTTTGTCAGTAAGTACTTTTGCAAAGTGTCTTTGTGGCGCAATCAGTTAGTGTGCACGGCTATTAACCAAAAGGTTGGTGGTTCAATCCCACCCAGGGACGTAATTGACCTTGTTATCAGATTTTGGTGATCTTTAAGTAGACAAGTCAAAATTTCAAATCCCCCTGTTCTGGTGTAGGGTACCTGGCCTTCTCTGATGTAATCAGAGTTAGATTTGATTCAGTGATTTTATAAAAACAGCTAGGAAGCACAATTTAGCAGTGGGTTGCAGAGAAAAAGAAATATGCTGGCAAAAAAAATCCAATTGAGTGATTAAACAGCTCTTAATTTTCTGGCTTTATTTTTATGCTAACAAATTTGTTCTCTGAAAAGTGTCCACAAAGCCAAGTCTCTGATTAACACCTTTGTAAGGATGGTTTTTAACCTATTACTAAATTAAACTTGCTTCATTGGAAAGGCAGCAAGATGCATCCTCATTTCAATGTCTACTGAAATAATACAGGTTGACACCAGGAAACATTAACGCCACTGCATCCTTGCTGCTTTCTCATGTGGAAGTCTGTTTAATGTGAAAACAAGGTGATATATAATTAGCACACAGGTAAGGAATTAAGAAAATCTTTATTTAAGGGTGAAAATGTTTCTCACAAAATCGTTGCCCCAATGCATCATTGAAATTCAAGCTGGAAAGATGATTTTAATATATCACTTGTACATTTTGTATTGCTCTTCTGGTGACAATGTAGTTTGTTTTTGTCAATTACCATTTTAATAATAGGGTAAAGAAAATTAAGTGGATTTTTGAAAGAAAACAATACTGTCAATATACTATTAAAACAAATTAAAATGGTAAAAGTTATTGTACTTTAAGTAAAAATAAAAGAGCCAAAATATCAATCCCAGTTTTGGATTACTTTAATTAACAAAAAAAAATGCATATAGCAGAGGATAGTTTCAATCTGCCTACCGCTGGGTTATGGGCCCAGCATGCTTCTATTGCTGTACTCTGCTGCACATGTAAGTGCAAGAGATCCTGAAGCACTCACTCATCATGGGAAAGTACCAATGTGTTTCTTCGTTGGTTGATGGAAGAAACATTTTACAAAAACTCTCCAGATTATTGACTTTTTAAAGTTTTTCTAGGAAATGTTTTAGATGAATGCTTATTAGCCTTTGTCAGTAAGAACTTTTGCAAAGTGTCTTTGTGGCGCAATCAGTTAGTGTGCATGGCTATTAACCAAAAGGTTGGTGGTTCAATCCCACCCAGGGACGTAATTGACCTTGTTATCAGATTTTGGTGATCTTTAAGAAGACAAGTCAAAATTTCAAATCCCCCTTTTCTGGTGTAGGGTACCTGTCCTTCTCTGATGTAATCAGAGTTAGATTTGATTCAGTGATTTTATAAAAACAGCTAGGAAGCACAATTTAGCAGTGGGTTGCAGAGAAAAAGAAATATGCTGGCAAAAAAAATCCAATTGAGTGATTAAACAGCTCCTAATTTTCTGGCTTTATTTTTATGCTAACAAATTTGTTCTCTGAAAAGTGTCCACAAAGCCAAGTCTCTGATTAACACCTTTGTAAGGATGGTTTTTCACCTATTACTAAATTAAACTTGCTTCATTGGAAAGGCAGCAAGATGCATCCTCATTTCAATGTCTACTGAAATAATACAGGTTGACACCAGGAAACATTAACGCCACGTGGAAGTCTGTTTAATGTGAAAACAAGGTGATATCTAATTAGCACACAGGTAAGGAATTAAGAAAATCTTTATTTAAGGGTGAAAATGTTTCTCACAAAATCGTTGCCCCAATGCATCATTGAAATTCAAGCTGGAAAGATGATTTTAATATATCACTTGTACATTTTGTATTGCTCTTCTGGTGACAATGTAGTTTGTTTTTGTCAATTACCATTTTAATAATAGGGTAAAGAAAATTAAGTGGATTTTTAAAAGAAAACAATACTTTCAATATACTATTAAAACAAATTAAAATGGTAAAAGTTATTGTACTTTAATGAAAAATAAAAGAGCAAAAATATCAATCCCAGTTTTGGATTACTTTAATTAACAAAAAAAATGCATATAGCAGAGGATAGTTTTAATCTGCCTACCTCTGGGTTATGGGCCCAGCATGCTTCCATTGCAGTACTCTGCTGCACATGTAAGTGCAAGAGATCCTGAAGCACTCACTCATCATGGGAAAGTACCAATGTGTTTCTTCGTTGGTGGATGGAAGAAACATCTTACAAAAACTCTCCAGATTATTGACTTTTTAAAGTTTTTCTAGGAAACGTTTTAGATGAATGCTTATTAGCCTTTGTCAGTATGTACTTTTGCAAAGTGTCTCTGTGGCGCAATCAGTTAGTGTGTACGGCTATAAACCAAAAGGTTGGTGGTTCAATCCCACCCAGGGACGTAATTGACCTTGTTATCAGATTTTGGTGATCTTTAAGTAGACAAGTCAAAATTTCAAATCCCCTCTTATGGTGTAGGGTACCTGGCCTTCTCTGATGTAATCAGAGTTAGATTTGATTCAGTGATTTTATAAAAACAGCTAGGAAGCACAATTTAGCAGTGGGTTGCAGAGAAAAAGAAATATGCTGGCAAAAAAATCCAATTGAGTGATTAAACAGCTCTTCATTTTCTGGCTTTATTTTTATGCTAACAAATATGTTCTCTGAAAAGTGTCCACAAAGCCAAGTCTCTGATGAACACCTTTGTAAGGATGGTTTTTCACCTATTACTAAATTAAACTTGCTTCATTGGAAAGGCAGCAAGATGCATCCTCATTTCAATGTCTACTGAAATAATACAGGTTGACACCAGGAAACATTAACGCCAATGCATCCTTGCTGCTTTCTCATGTGGAAGACTGTTTAATGTGAAAACAAGGTGATATCTAATTAGCACACAGGTAAGGAATTAAGAAAATCTTTATTTAAGGGTGAAGATGTTTCTCACAAAATCGTTGCCCCAATGCATCATTGAAATTCAAGCTGGAAAGATGATTTTAATATATCACTTGTACATTTTGTATTGCTCTTCTGGTGACAATGTAGTTTGTTTTTGTCAATTACCATTTTAATAATAGGGTAAAGAAAATTAAGTGGATTTTTGAAAGAAAACAATACTGTCAATATACTATTAAAACAAATTAAAATGGTAAAAGTTATTGTACTTTAATTAAATAAAAAATAGCTAACATATCAATCCCAGTTTTGGATTACTTTAACAAAAAAAAATGCATATAGCAGAGGATAGTTTCAATCTGCCTACCTCTGGGTAATGGGCCCAGCATGCTTCCATTGCAGTACTCTGCTGCACATGTAAGTGCAAGAGATCCTGAAGCACTCACTCATCATGGGAAAGTACCAATGTGTTTCTTCGTTGGTTGATTTAAGAAAATTCTTACAAAAACTCTCCAGATTATTGACTTTTTAAAGTTTTTCTATGAAACGTTCTAGATTAATGCTTATTAGCCTTTGTCAGTATGTTCTTTTTGCAAAGTGTCTCTGTGGCGCAATCGGTTAGTGTGTCTGGCTATTAACCAAAAGGTTGGTGGTTCAATCCCACCCAGGGACATGATTGACCTTGTGATCAGGTTTTGGTGATATTTAAGTAGACAAGTCAAAATTTCAAACCCCCTCTTTTGGTGTAGGGTACCTGGCCTTCTCTGATGTAATCGGAGTTAGATTTGATTCAGTGATTTTATAAAAAACAGCTAGGAAGCACAATTTAGCAATGGGTTGCAGAGAAAAAAATATGCTGGTAGAAAAATCCAATTGAGTGATTAAACAGCTCTTCATTTTCTGCCTTTATTTTTATGCTAACAAATTTGTTCTCTGAAAAGTGTCCACAAAGCCAAGTCTCTGATTAACACCTTTGTAAGGATGGTTTTTCACCTATTACTAAATTAAACTTGCTTCATTGGAAAGGCAGCAAGATGCATCCTCATTTCAATGTCTACTGAAATAATACAGGTTGACACCAGGAAACATTAACGCCACTGCATCCTTGCTGCTTTCTCATGTAGAAGTCTGTTTTATGTGAGAACAAGGTGACATGTAATTAGCACACAGGTAAGGAATTAAGAAAATCTTTATTTAAGGGTGAAGATGTTTCTCACAAAATCGTTGCCCCAATGCATCATTGAAATTCAAGCTGGAAAGATGATTTTAATATATCACTTGTACATTTTGTATTGCTCTTCTGGTGACAATGTAGTTTGTTTTTGTCAATTACCCTTTTAATAATAGGGTAAAGAAAATTAAGTGGATTTTTTAAAGAAAACTATACTGTCAATATACTATTAAAACAAATTAAAATGGTAAAAGTTATTGTACTTTAAGTAAAAATAAAAGAGCAAAAATATCAATCCCAGTTTTGATTACTTAAATTAACAAAAAAAAATGCATATAGCAAAGGATAGTTTCAATCTACCTACCTCTGGGTTATGGGCCCAGCATGCTTCCATTGCAGTACTCTGCTGCACATGTAAGTGCAAGAGATCCTGAAGCACTAAGTCATCATGGGAAAGTACCAATGTGTTTCTTCGTTGGTTGATGGAAGAAACATCTTACAAAAACTCTCCAGATTATAGACTTTTTAAAGTTTTTCTAGGAAACGTTCTAGATGTATGCTTATTAGCCTTTGTCAGTATGTAATTTTTGCAAAGTGTCTCTGTGGTGCAATCGGTTAGTGTGTCCGGCTACTAACCAAAAGGTTGGTGGTTCAATCCCACCCAGGGACGTAATTGACCTTGTTATCAGATTTTGGTGATCTTTAAGTAGACAAGTCAAAATTTCAAACCCCCTGTTATGGTGTAGGGTACCTGGCCTTCTCTGATGTAATCAGAGTTAGATTTGATTCATTGATTTTATAAAAACAGCTAGGATGCACAATTTAGCAGTGGGTTGCAGAGAAAAAGAAATATGCTGGCAAAAAAAATCCAATTGAGTGATTAAACAGCTCTTCATTTTCTGGCTTTATTTTTATGCTAACAAATTTGTTCTCTGAAAAGTGTCCACAAAGCCGTGTCTCTGATTAACACCTTTGTAGGGATGGTTTTTCACCTATTACTAAATTAAACTTGCTTCATTGGAAAGGCAGCAAGATGCATCCTCATTTCAATGTCTACTGAAATAATACAGGTTGACACCAGGAAACATTAACGCCACTGCATCCTTGCTGCTTTCTCATGTAGAAGTCTGTTTAATGTGAAAACAAGGTGATATCTAATTAGCACACAGGTAAGGAATTAAGAAAATCTTTATTTAAGGGTGAAGATGTTTCTCACAAAATCGTTGCCCCAATGCATCATTGAAATTCAAGCTGGAAAGATGATTTTAATATATCACTTGTACATTTTGTATTGCTCTTCTGGTGACAATGTAGTTTGTTTTTGTCAATTACCCTTTTAATAATAGGGTAAAGAAAATTAAGTGGATTTTTTAAAGAAAACTATACTGTCAATATACTATTAAAACAAATTAAAATGGTAAAAGTTATTGTACTTCAAGTAAAAATAAAAGAGCCAAAATATCAATCCCAGTTTTGGATTACTTTAATTAACAAAAAAAAATGCATATAGCAGAGGATAGTTTCAATCTGCCTACCGCTGGGTTATGGGCCAAGCATGCTTCCATTGCTGTACTCTGCTGCACATGTAAGTGCAAGAGATCCTGAAGCACTCACTCATCATGGGAAAGTACCAATGTGTTTCTTCGTTGGTTGATGGAAGAAACATCTTACAAAAACTCTCCAGATTATTGACTTTTTAAAGTTTTTCTAGGAAACGTTTTAGATGAATGCTTATTAGCCTTTGTCAGTATGGACTTTTGCAAAGTGTCTCTGTGGCGCAATCAGTTAGTGTGCACGGCTGTTAACCAAAAGGTTGGTGGTTCAATCCCACTCAGAGACGTAATTGACCTTGTTATCAGGTTTTGGTGATCTTTAAGTAGACAAGTCAAAATTTCAAACCCCCTGTTCTGGTGTAGGATACCTAGCTTTCTCTGATGTAATCAGAGTTAGATTTGATTCAGTGATTTTATAAAAACAGCTAGGAAGCACAATTTAGCAGTGGGTTGCAGAGAAAAAGAAATATGCTGGCAAAAAAAATCCAATTGAGTGATTAAACAGCTCTTAATTTTCTGGCTTTATTTTTATGCTAACAAATTTGTTCTCTGAAAAGTGTCCACAAAGCCAAGTCTCTGATTAACACCTTTGTAGGGATGGTTTTTAACCTATTACTAAATTAAACTTGCTTCATTGGAAAGGCAGCAAGATGCATCCTCATTTCAATGTCTACTGAAATAATACGGGTTGACACCAGGAAACATTAACGCCACTGCATCCTTGCTGCTTTCTCATGTGGAAGTCTGTTTAATGTGAAAACAAGGTGATATCTAATTAGCACACAGGTAAGGAATTAAGAAAATCTTTATTTAAGGGTGAAAATGTTTCTCACAAAATCGTTGCCCCAATGCATCATTGAAATTCAAGCTGGAAAGATGATTTTAATATATCACTTGTACATTTTGTATTGCTCTACTGGTGACAATGTAGTTTGTTTTTGTCAATTACCATTTTAATAATAGGGTAAAGAAAATTAAGTGGATTTTTGAAAGAAAACAATACTGTCAATATACTATTAAAACAAATTAAAATGGTAAAAGTTATTGTACTGTAAGTAAAAATAAAAGAGCCAACATATCAATCCCAGTTTTGGATTACTTTAATTAACAAAAAAAAATGCATATAGCAGAGGATAGTTTCAATCTGCCTACCTCTGGGTTATGTGCCCAGCATGCTTCCATTGCTGTACTCTGCTGCACATGTAAGTGCAATAGATCCTGAAGCACTCACTCATCATGGGAAAGTACCAATGTGTTTCTTCGTTGGTTGATGGAAGAAACATCTTACAAAAACTCTCCAGATTATTGACTTTTTAAAGTTTTTCTAGGAAACGTTTTAGATGAATGCTTATTAGCCTTTGTCAGTATGTACTTTTGCAAAGTGTCTCTGTGGCGCAATCAGTTAGTGTGTATGGCTATTAATTAAAAGGTTGGTGGTTCAATCCCACCCAGTGACGTAATTGACCTTGTTATCAGATTTTGGTGATCTTTAAGTAGACAAGTCAAAATTTCAAACCCCCTCTTATGGTGTAGGGTACCTGGCCTTCTCTGATGTAATCAGAGTTAGATTTGATTCAGTGATTTTATAAAAACAGCTAGGAAGCACAATTTAGCAGTGGGTTGCAGAGAAAAAGAAATATGCTGGCAAAAAAATCCAATTGAGTGATTAAACAGCTCTTCATTTTCTGGCTTTATTTTTATGCTAACAAATTTGTTCTCTGAAAAGTGTCCACAAAGCCAAGTCTCTGATTAACACCTTTGTAAGGATGGTTTTTCACCTATTACTAAATTAAACTTGCTTCATTGGAAAGGCAGCAAGATGCATCCTCATTTCAATGTCTACTGAAATAATACAGGTTGACACCAGGAAACATTAACGCCACTGCATCCTTGCTGCTTTCTCATGTGGAAGTCTGTTTAATGTGAAAACAAGGTGATATCTAATTAGCACACAGGTAAGGAATTAAGAAAATCTTTATTTAAGGGTGAAAATGTTTCTCACAAAATCGTTGCCCCAATGCATCATTGAAATTCAAGCTGGAAAGATGATTTTAATATATCACTTGTACATTTTGTATTGCTCTTCTGGTGACAATGTAGTTTGTTTTTGTCAATTACCATTTTAATAATAGGGTAAAGAAAATTAAGTGGATTTTTAAAAGAAAATACTTTCAATATACTACTAAAACAAATTAAAATGGTAAAAGTTATTGTACTTTAATGAAAAATAAAAGAGCAAAAATATCAATCCCAGTTTTGGATTACTTTAATTAACAAAAAAAATGCATATAGCAGAGGATAGTTTTAATCTGCCTGCCTCTGGGTTATGGGCCCAGCATGCTTCCATTGCAGTACTCTGCTGCACATGTAAGTGCAAGAGATCCTGAAGCACTCACTCATCATGGGAAAGTACCAATGTGTTTCTTCGTTGGTGGATGGAAGAAACATCTAACAAAAACTCTCCAGATTATTGACTTTTTAAAGTTTTTCTAGGAAACGTTTTAGATGAATGCTTATTAGCCTTTGTCAGTATGTACTTTTGCAAAGTCTCTCTGTGGCGCAATCAGTTAGTGTGTACGGCTAAAAACCAAAAGGTTGGTGGTTCAATCCCACCCAGGGACGTAATTGACCTTGTTATCAGATTTTGGTGATCTTTAAGTAGACAAGTCAAAATTTCAAACCCCTTCTTATGGTGTAGGGTACCTGGCCTTCTCTGATGTAATCAGAGTTAGATTTGATTCAGTGATTTTATAAAAACAGCTAGGAAGCACAATTTAGCAGTGGGTTGCAGAGAAAAAGAAATATGCTGGCAAAAAAATCCAATTGAGTGATTAAACAGCTCTTCATTTTCTGGCTTTATTTTTATGCTAACAAATTTGTTCTCTGAAAAGTGTCCACAAAGCCAAGTCTCTGATTAACACCTTTGTAGGGATGGTTTTTCACCTATTACTAAATTTAATTTGCTTCATTGGAAAGGCAGCAAGATGCATCCTCATTTCAATGTCTACTGAAATAATACGGGTTGACACCAGGAAACATTAACGCCACAGCATCCTTGCTGCTTTCTCATGTGGAAGTCTGTTTAATGTGAAAACAAGGTGATATCTAATTAGCACACAGGTAAGGAATTAAGAAAATCTTTATTTAAGGGTGAAGATGTTTCTCACAAAATCGTTGCCCCAATGCATCATTGAAATTCAAGCTGGAAAGATGATTTTAATATATCACTTGTACATTTTGTATTGCTCTTCTGGTGACAATGTAGTTTGTTTTTGTCAATTACCCTTTTAATAATAGGGTAAAGAAAATTAAGTGGATTTTTTTAAAGAAAACTATACTGTCAATATACTATTAAAACAAATTAAAATGGTAAAAGTTATTGTACTTTAAGTAAAAATAAAAGAGCAAAAATATCAATCCCAGTTTTGATTACTTAAATTAACAAAAAAAAATGCATATAGCAAAGGATAGTTTCAATCTGCCTACCTCTGGGTTATGGGCCCAGCATGCTTCCATTGCAGTACTCTGCTGCACATGTAAGTGCAAGAGATCCTGAAGCACTCAGTCATCATGGGAAAGTACCAATGTGTTTCTTCGTTGGTTGATGGAAGAAACATCTTACAAAAACTCTCCAGATTATTGACTTTTTAAAGTTTTTCTAGGAAACGTTCTAGATGTATGCTTATTAGCCTTTGTCAGTATGTGCTTTTTGCAAAGTGTCTCTGTGGCGCAATTGGTTCGTGTGTCCGGCTACTAACCAAATGGTTGGTGGTTGAATCCCACCCAGGGACGTAATTGACCTTGTTATCAGATTTTGGTGATCTTTAAGTAGACAAGTCAAAATTTCAAACCCCCTGTTCTGGTGTAGGGTACCTCGCCTTCTCTGATGTAATCAGAGTTAGATTTGATTCATTGATTTTATAAAAACAGCTAGGAAGCACAATTTAGCAGTGGGTTGCAGAGAAAAAGAAATATGCTGGCAAAAAAAATCCAATTGAGTGATTAAACAGCTCTTCATTTTCTGGCTTTATTTTTATGCTAACAAATTTGTTCTCTGAAAAGTGTCCACAAAGCCAAGTCTCTGATTAACACCTTTGTAGGGATGGTTTTTCACCTATTACTAAATTAAACTTGCTTCATTGGAAAGGCAGCAAGATGCATCCTCATTTCAATGTCTACTGAAATAATACAGGTTGACACCAGGAAACATTAACGCCACTGCATCCTTGCTGCTTTCTCATGTAGAAGTCTGTTTAATGTGAAAACAAGGTGATATCTAATTAGCACACAGGTAAGGAATTAAGAAAATCTTTATTTAAGGGTGAAGATGTTTCTCACAAAATCGTTGCCCCAATGCATCATTGAAATTCAAGCTGGAAAGATGATTTTAATATATCACTTGTACATTTTGTATTGCTCTTCTGGTGACAATGTAGTTTGTTTTTGTCAATTACCCTTTTAATAATAGGGTAAAGAAAATTAAGTGGATTTTTTAAAGAAAACTATACTGTCAATATACTATTAAAACAAATTAAAATGGTAAAAGTTATTGTACTTTAAGTAAAAATAAAAGAGCAAAAATATCAATCCCAGTTTTGATTACTTAAATTAACAAAAAAAAATGCATATAGCAAAGGACAGTTTCAATCTGCCTACCTCTTGGTTATGGGCCCAGCATGCTTCCATTGTAGTACTCTGCTGCACATGTAAGTGCAAGAGATCCTGAAGCACTCACTCATCATGGGAAAGTACCAATGTGTTTCTTCGTTGGTTGATGGAAGAAACATCTTACAAAAACTCTCCAGATTATTGACTTTTTAAAGTTTTTCTAGGAAACGTTCTAGATGTATGCTTATTAGCCTTTGTCAGTATGTGCTTTTTGCAACGTGTCTCTGTGGCGCAATTGGTTAGTGTGTCTGGCTACTAACCAAATGGTTGGTGGTTCAATCCCAACCAGGGACGTAATTGACCTTGTTATCAGATTTTGGTGATCTTTAAGTAGACAAGTCAAAATTTCAAACCCCCTGTTCTGGTGTAGGGTACCTGGCCTTCTCTGATGTAATCAGAGTTAGATTTGATTCATTGATTTTATAAAAACAGCTAGGAAGCACAATTTAGCAGTGGGTTGCAGAGAAAAAGAAATATGCTGGCAAAAAAAATCCAATTGAGTGATTAAACAGCTCTTCATTTTCTGGCTTTATTTTTATGCTAACAAATTTGTTCTCTGAAAAGTGTCCACAAAGCCAAGTCTCTGATTAACACCTTTGTAGGGATGGTTTTTCACCTATTACTAAATTAAACTTGCTTCATTGGAAAGGCAGCAAGATGCATCCTCATTTCAATGTCTACTGAAATAATACAGGTTGACACCAGGAAACATTAACGCCACTGCATCCTTGCTGCTTTCTCATGTAGAAGTCTGTTTAATGTGAAAACAAGGTGATATCTAATTAGCACACAGGTAAGGAATTAAGAAAATCTTTATTTAAGGGTGAAGATGTTTCTCACAAAATCGTTGCCCCAATGCATCATTGAAATTCAAGCTGGAAAGATGATTTTAATATATCACTTGTACATTTTGTATTGCTCTTCTGGTGACAATGTAGTTTGTTTTTGTCAATTACCCTTTTAATAATAGGGTAAAGAAAATTAAGTGGATTTTTTTAAAGAAAACTATACTGTCAATATACTATTCAAACAAATTAAAATGGTAAAAGTTATTGTACTTCAAGTAAAAATAAAAGAGCAAAATATCAATCCCAGTTTTGATTACTTAAATTAACAAATAAAATGCATATAGCAAAGGATAGTTTCAATCTGCCTACCTCTGGGTTATGGGCCCAGCATGCTTCCATTGCAGTACTCTGCTGCACATGTAAGTGCAAGAGATCCTGAAGCACTCACTCATCATGGGAAAGTACCAATGTGTTTCTTCGTTGGTTGATGGAAGAAACATTTTACAAAAACTCTCCAGATTATTGACTTTTTAAAGTCTTTCTAGGAAACGTTCTAGATGTATGCTTATTAGCCTTTGTCAGTATGTGCATTTCGCAAAGTGTCTCTGTGGTGCAATCGGTTAGTGTGTCCGGGTACTAACCAAATGGTTGGTGGTTCAATCCCAACCAGGGACGTAATTGACCTTGTTATCAGATTTTGGTGATCTTTAAGTAGACAAGTCAAAATTTCAAACCCCTTGTTCTGGTGTAGGGTACCTGGCCTTCTCTGATGTAATCAGAGTTAGATTTGATTCATTGATTTTATAAAAACAGCTAGGAAGCACAATTTAGCAGTGGGTTGCAGAGAAAAAGAAATATGCTGGCAAAAAAAATCCAATTGAGTGATTAAACAGCTCTTCATTTTCTGGCTTTATTTTTATGCTAACAAATTTGTTCTCTGAAAAGTGTCCACAAAGCCAAGTCTCTGATTAACACCTTTGTAGGGATGGTTTTTCACCTATTACTAAATTAAACTTGCTTCATTGGAAAGGCAGCAAGATGCATCCTCATTTCAATGTCTACTGAAATAATACAGGTTGACACCAGGAAACATTAACGCCACTGCATCCTTGCTGCTTTCTCATGTAGAAGTCTGTTTAATGTGAAAACAAGGTGATATCTAATTAGCACACAGGTAAGGAATTAAGAAAATCTTTATTTAAGGGTGAAGATGTTTCTCACAAAATCGTTGCCCCAATGCATCATTGAAATTCAAGCTGGAAAGATGATTTTAATATATCACTTGTACATTTTGTATTGCTCTTCTGGTGACAATGTAGTTTGTTTTTGTCAATTACCCTTTTAATAATAGGGTAAAGAAAATTAAGTGGATTTTTTAAAGAAAACAATACTGTCAATATACTATTAAAACAAATTAAAATGGTAAAAGTTATTGTACTTTAAGTAAAAATAAAAGAGCAAAAATATCAATCCCAGTTTTGATTACTTAAATTAACAAAAAAAAATGCATATAGCAAAGGATAGTTTCAATCTGCCTACCTCTGGGTTATGGGCCCAGCATGCTTCCATTGCAGTACTCTGCTGCACATATAAGTGCAAGAGATCCTGAAGCACTCACTCATCATGGGAAAGTACCAATGTGTTTCTTCGTTGGTTGATGGAAGAAACATCTTACAAAAACTCTCCAGATTATTGACTTTTTAAAGTTTTTCTAGGAAACGTTCTAGATGTATGCTTATTAGCCTTTGTCAGTATATAATTTTTACAAAGTGTCTCTGTGGCGCAATTGGTTAGTGTGTCTGGCTACTAACCAAAAGGTTGGTGGTTCAATCCCACCCAGGGACGTAATTGACCTTGTTATCAGATTTTGGTGATCTTTAAGTAGACAAGTCAAAATTTCAAACCCCCTGTTATGGTGTAGGGTACCTGGCCTTCTCTGATGTAATCAGAGTTAGATTTGATTCATTGATTTTATAAAAACAGCTAGGAAGCACAATTTAGCAGTGGGTTGCAGAGAAAAAGAAATATGCTGGCAAAAAAAATCCAATTGAGTGATTAAACAGCTCTTCATTTTCTGGCTTTATTTTTATGCTAACAAATTTGTTCTCTGAAAAGTGTCCACAAAGCCAAGTCTCTGATTAACACCTTTGTAGGGATGGTTTTTCACCTATTACTAAATTAAACTTGCTTCATTGGAAAGGCAGCAAGATGCATCCTCATTTCAATTTGAACTGAAATAATACAGGTTGACACCAGGAAACATTAACGCCACTGCATCCTTGCTGCTTTCTCATGTAGAAGTCTGTTTAATGTGAAAACAAGGTGATATCTAATTAGCACACAGGTAAGGAATTAAGAAAATCTTTATTTAAGGGTGAAGATGTTTCTCACAAAATCGTTGCCCCAATGCATCATTGAAATTCAAGCTGGAAAGATGATTTTAATATATCACTTGTACATTTTGTATTGCTCTTCTGGTGACAATGTAGTTTGTTTTTGTCAATTACCCTTTTAATAATAGGGTAAAGAAAATTAAGTGGATTTTTTTAAAGAAAACTATACTGTCAATATACTATTCAAACAAATTAAAATGGTAAAAGTTATTGTACTTCAAGTAAAAATAAAAGAGCAAAATATCAATCCCAGTTTTGATTACTTAAATTAACAAATAAAATGCATATAGCAAAGGATAGTTTCAATCTGCCTACCTCTGGGTTATGGGCCCAGCATGCTTCCATTGCAGTACTCTGCTGCACATGTAAGTGCAAGAGATCCTGAAGCACTCACTCATCATGGGAAAGTACCAATGTGTTTCTTCGTTGGTTGATGGAAGAAACATTTTACAAAAACTCTCCAGATTATTGACTTTTTAAAGTCTTTCTAGGAAACGTTCTAGATGTATGCTTATTAGCCTTTGTCAGTATGTGCATTTCGCAAAGTGTCTCTGTGGCGCAATCGGTTAGTGTGTCCGGCTACTAACCAAATGGTTGGTGGTTCAATCCCAACCAGGGACGTAATTGACCTTGTTATCAGATTTTGGTGATCTTTAAGTAGACAAGTCAAAATTTCAAACCCCTTGTTCTGGTGTAGGGTACCTGGCCTTCTCTGATGTAATCAGAGTTAGATTTGATTCATTGATTTTATAAAAACAGCTAGGAAGCACAATTTAGCAGTGGGTTGCAGAGAAAAAGAAATATGCTGGCAAAAAAAATCCAATTGAGTGATTAAACAGCTCTTCATTTTCTGGCTTTATTTTTATGCTAACAAATTTGTTCTCTGAAAAGTGTCCACAAAGCCAAGTCTCTGATTAACACCTTTGTAGGGATGGTTTTTCACCTATTACTAAATTAAACTTGCTTCATTGGAAAGGCAGCAAGATGCATCCTCATTTCAATGTCTACTGAAATAATACAGGTTGACACCAGGAAACATTAACGCCACTGCATCCTTGCTGCTTTCTCATGTAGAAGTCTGTTTAATGTGAAAACAAGGTGATATCTAATTAGCACACAGGTAAGGAATTAAGAAAATCTTTATTTAAGGGTGAAGATGTTTCTCACAAAATCGTTGCCCCAATGCATCATTGAAATTCAAGCTGGAAAGATGATTTTAATATATCACTTGTACATTTTGTATTGCTCTTCTGGTGACAATGTAGTTTGTTTTTGTCAATTACCCTTTTAATAATAGGGTAAAGAAAATTAAGTGGATTTTTTAAAGAAAACAATACTGTCAATATACTATTAAAACAAATTAAAATGGTAAAAGTTATTGTACTTTAAGTAAAAATAAAAGAGCAAAAATATCAATCCCAGTTTTGATTACTTAAATTAACAAAAAAAAATGCATATAGCAAAGGATAGTTTCAATCTGCCTACCTCTGGGTTATGGGCCCAGCATGCTTCCATTGCAGTACTCTGCTGCACATATAAGTGCAAGAGATCCTGAAGCACTCACTCATCATGGGAAAGTACCAATGTGTTTCTTCGTTGGTTGATGGAAGAAACATCTTACAAAAACTCTCCAGATTATTGACTTTTTAAAGTTTTTCTAGGAAACGTTCTAGATGTATGCTTATTAGCCTTTGTCAGTATATAATTTTTACAAAGTGTCTCTGTGGCGCAATTGGTTAGTGTGTCTGGCTACTAACCAAAAGGTTGGTGGTTCAATCCCACCCAGGGACGTAATTGACCTTGTTATCAGATTTTGGTGATCTTTAAGTAGACAAGTCAAAATTTCAAACCCCCTGTTATGGTGTAGGGTACCTGGCCTTCTCTGATGTAATCAGAGTTAGATTTGATTCAGTGATTTTATAAAAACAGCTAGGAAGCACAATTTAGCAGTGGGTTGCAGAGAAAAAGAAATATGCTGGCAAAAAAAATCCAATTGAGTGATTAAACAGCTCTTCATTTTCTGGCTTTATTTTTATGCTAACAAATTTGTTCTCTGAAAAGTGTCCACAAAGCCAAGTCTCTGATTAACACCTTTGTAGGGATGGTTTTTCACCTATTACTAAATTAAACTTGCTTCATTGGAAAGGCAGCAAGATGCATCCTCATTTCAATTTCTACTGAAATAATACAGGTTGACACCAGGAAACATTAACGCCACTGCATCCTTGCTGCTTTCTCATGTGGAAGTCTGTTTAATGTGAAAACAAGGTGATATCTAATTAGCACACAGGTAAGGAATTAAGAAAATCTTTATTTAAGGGTGAAGATGTTTCTCACAAAATCGTTGCCCCAATGCATCATTGAAATTCAAGCTGGAAAGATGATTTTAATATATCACTTGTACATTTTGTATTGCTCTTCTGGTGACAATGTAGTTTGTTTTTGTCAATTACCCTTTTAATAATAGGGTAAAGAAAATTAAGTGGATTTTTTAAAGAAAACTATACTGTCAATATACTATTCAAACAAATTAAAATGGTAAAAGTTATTGTACTTCAAGTAAAAATAAAAGAGCAAAAATATCAATCCCAGTTTTGATTACTTAAATTAACAAAAAAAAAATGCATATAGCAAAGGATAGTTTCAATCTGCCTACCTCTGGGTTATGGGCCCAGCATGCTTCCATTGCAGTACTCTGCTGCACATGTAAGTGCAAGAGATCCTGAAGCACTCACTCATCATGGGAAAGTACCAATGTGTTTCTTCGTTGGTTGATGGAAGAAACATCTTACAAAAACTCTCCAGATTATTGACTTTTTAAAGTTTTTCTAGGAAACGTTCTAGATGTATGCTTATTAGCCTTTGTCAGTATGTGCTTTTTGCAAAGTGTCTCTGTGGCGCAATTGGTTAGTGTGTCCGGCTACTAACCAAATGGTTGGTGGTTGAATCCCACCCAGGGACGTAATTGACCTTGTTATCAGATTTTGGTGATCTTTAAGTAGACAAGTCAAAATTTCAAACCCCCTGTTCTGGTGTAGGGTACCTGGCCTTCTCTGATGTAATCAGAGTTAGATTTGATTCATTGATTTTATAAAAACAGCTAGGAAGCACAATTTAGCAGTGGGTTGCAGAGAAAAAGAAATATGCTGGCAAAAAAAATCCAATTAAGTGATTAAACAGCTCTTCATTTTCTGGCTTTATTTTTATGCTAACAAATTTGTTCTCTGAAAAGTGTCCACAAAGCCAAGTCTCTGATTAACACCTTTGTAGGGATGGTTTTTCACCTATTACTAAATTAAACTTGCTTCATTGGAAAGGCAGCAAGATGCATCCTCATTTCAATGTCTACTGAAATAATACAGGTTGACACCAGGAAACATTAACGCCACTGCATCCTTGCTGCTTTCTCATGTAGAAGTCTGTTTAATGTGAAAACAAGGTGATATCTAATTAGCACACAGGTAAGGAATTAAGAAAATCTTTATTTAAGGGTGAAGATGTTTCTCACAAAATCGTTGCCCCAATGCATCATTGAAATTCAAGCTGGAAAGATGATTTTAATATATCACTTGTACATTTTGTATTGCTCTTCTGGTGACAATGTAGTTTGTTTTTGTCAATTACCCTTTTAATAATAGGGTAAAGAAAATTAAGTGGATTTTTTAAAGAAAACTATACTGTCAATATACTATTAAAACAAATTAAAATGGTAAAAATTATTGTACTTTAAGTAAAAATAAAAGAGCAAAAATATCAATCCCAGTTTTGATTACTTAAATTAACAAAAAAAAATGCATATAGCAGAGGATAGTTTCAATCTGCCTACCTCTTGGTTATGGGCCCAGCATGCTTCCATTGTAGTACTCTGCTGCACATGTAAGTGCAAGAGATCCTGAAGCACTCACTCATCATGGGAAAGTACCAATGTGTTTCTTCGTTGGTTGATGGAAGAAACATCTTACAAAAACTCTCCAGATTATTGACTTTTTAAAGTTTTTCTAGGAAACGCTCTAGATGTATGCTTATTAGCCTTTGTCAGTATGTGCTTTTCGCAACGTGTCTCTGTGGCGCAATTGGTTAGTGTGTCTGGCTACTAACCAAATGGTTGGTGGTTCAATCCCAACCAGGGACGTAATTGACCTTGTTATCAGATTTTGGTGATCTTTAAGTAGACAAGTCAAAATTTCAAACCCCCTGTTCTGGTGTAGGGTACCTGGCCTTCTCTGATGTAATCAGAGTTAGATTTGATTCATTGATTTTATAAAAACAGCTAGGAAGCACAATTTAGCAGTGGGTTGCAGAGAAAAAGAAATATGCTGGCAAAAAAAATCCAATTGAGTGATTAAACAGCTCTTCATTTTCTGGCTTTATTTTTATGCTAACAAATTTGTTCTCTGAAAAGTGTCCACAAAGCCAAGTCTCTGATTAACACCTTTGTAGGGATGGTTTTTCACCTATTACTAAATTAAACTTGCTTCATTGGAAAGGCAGCAAGATGCATCCTCATTTCAATGTCTACTGAAATAATACAGGTTGACACCAGGAAACATTAACGCCACTGCATCCTTGCTGCTTTCTCATGTAGAAGTCTGTTTAATGTGAAAACAAGGTGATATCTAATTAGCACACAGGTAAGGAATTAAGAAAATCTTTATTTAAGGATGAAGATGTTTCTCACAAAATCGTTGCCCCAATGCATCATTGAAATTCAAGCTGGAAAGATGATTTTAATATATCACTTGTACATTTTGTATTGCTCTTCTGGTGACAATGTAGTTTGTTTTTGTCAATTACCCTTTTAATAATAGGGTAAAGAAAATTAAGTGGATTTTTTAAAGAAAACTATACTGTCAATATACTATTAAAACAAATTAAAATGGTAAAAATTATTGTACTTTAAGTAAAAATAAAAGAGCAAAAATATCAATCCCAGTTTTGATTACTTAAATTAACAAAAAAAAATGCATATAGCAAAGGATAGTTTCAATCTGCCTACCTCTTGGTTATGGGCCCAGCATGCTTCCATTGTAGTACTCTGCTGCACATGCAAGTGCAAGAGATCCTGAAGCACTCACTCATCATGGGAAAGTACCAATGTGTTTCTTCGTTGGTTGATGGAAGAAACATCTTACAAAAACTCTCCAGATTATTGACTTTTTAAAGTTTTTCTAGGAAACGCTCTAGATGTATGCTTATTAGCCTTTGTCAGTATGTGCTTTTTGCAACGTGTCTCTGTGGCGCAATTGGTTAGTGTGTCTGACTACTAACCAAATGGTTGGTGGTTCAATCCCAACCAGGGACGTAATAGACCTTGTTATCAGATTTTGGTGATCTTTAAGTAGACAAGTCAAAATTTCAAACCCCCTGTTCTGGTGTAGGGTACCTGGCCTTCTCTGATGTAATCAGAGTTAGATTTGATTCATTGATTTTATAAAAACAGCTAGGAAGCACAATTTAGCAGTGGGTTGCAGAGAAAAAGAAATATGCTGGCAAAAAAAATCCAATTGAGTGATTAAACAGCTCTTCATTTTCTGGCTTTATTTTTATGCTAACAAATTTGTTCTCTGAAAAGTGTCCACAAAGCCAAGTCTCTGATTAACACCTTTGTAGGGATGGTTTTTCACCTATTACTAAATTAAACTTGCTTCATTGGAAAGGCAGCAAGATGCATCCTCATTTCAATGTCTACTGAAATAATACAGGTTGACACCAGGAAACATTAACGCCACTGCATCCTTGCTGCTTTCTCATGTAGAAGTCTGTTTAATGTGAAAACAAGGTGATATCTAATTAGCACACAGGTAAGGAATTAAGAAAATCTTTATTTAAGGGTGAAGATGTTTCTCACAAAATCGTTGCCCCAATGCATCATTGAAATTCAAGCTGTAAAGATGATTTTAATATATCACTTGTACATTTTGTATTGCTCTTCTGGTGACAATGTAGTTTGTTTTTGTCAATTACCCTTTTAATAATAGGGTAAAGAAAATTAAGTGGATTTTTTTAAAGAAAACTATACTGTCAATATACTATTCAAACAAATTAAAATGGTAAAAGTTATTGTACTTCAAGTAAAAATAAAAGAGCAAAATATCAATCCCAGTTTTGATTACTTAAATTAACAAATAAAATGCATATAGCAAAGGATAGTTTCAATCTGCCTACCTCTGGGTTATGGGCCCAGCATGCTTCCATTGCAGTACTCTGCTGCACATGTAAGTGCAAGAGATCCTGAAGCACTCACTCATCATGGGAAAGTACCAATGTGTTTCTTCGTTGGTTGATGGAAGAAACATTTTACAAAAACTCTCCAGATTATTGACTTTTTAAAGTTTTTCTAGGAAACGCTCTAGATGTATGCTTATTAGCCTTTGTCAGTATGTGCTTTTTGCAACGTGTCTCTGTGGCGCAATTGGTTAGTGTGTCTGGCTACTAACCAAATGGTTGGTGGTTCAATCCCAACCAGGGACGTAATTGACCTTGTTATCAGATTTTGGTGATCTTTAAGTAGACAAGTCAAAATTTCAAACCCCCTGTTCTGGTGTAGGGTACCTGGCCTTCTCTGATGTAATCAGAGTTAGATTTGATTCATTGATTTTATAAAAACAGCTAGGAAGCACAATTTAGCAGTGGGTTGCAGAGAAAAAGAAATATGCTGGCAAAAAAAATCCAATTGAGTGATTAAACAGCTCTTCATTTTCTGGCTTTATTTTTATGCTAACAAATTTGTTCTCTGAAAAGTGTCCACAAAGCCAAGTCTCTGATTAACACCTTTGTAGGGATGGTTTTTCACCTATTACTAAATTAAACTTGCTTCATTGGAAAGGCAGCAAGATGCATCCTCATTTCAATGTCTACTGAAATAATACAGGTTGACACCAGGAAACATTAACGCCACTGCATCCTTGCTGCTTTCTCATGTAGAAGTCTGTTTAATGTGAAAACAAGGTGATATCTAATTAGCACACAGGTAAGGAATTAAGAAAATCTTTATTTAAGGGTGAAGATGTTTCTCACAAAATCGTTGCCCCAATGCATCATTGAAATTCAAGCTGGAAAGATGATTTTAATATATCACTTGTACATTTTGTATTGCTCTTCTGGTGACAATGTAGTTTGTTTTTGTCAATTACCCTTTTAATAATAGGGTAAAGAAAATTAAGTGGATTTTTTTAAAGAAAACTATACTGTCAATATACTATTCAAACAAATTAAAATGGTAAAAGTTATTGTACTTCAAGTAAAAATAAAAGAGCAAAATATCAATGCCAGTTTTGATTACTTAAATTAACAAATAAAATGCATATAGCAAAGGATAGTTTCAATCTGCCTACCTCTGGGTTATGGGCCCAGCATGCTTCCATTGCAGTACTCTGCTGCACATGTAAGTGCAAGAGATCCTGAAGCACTCACTCATCATGGGAAAGTACCAATGTGTTTCTTCGTTGGTTGATGGAAGAAACATTTTACAAAAACTCTCCAGATTATTGACTTTTTAAAGTCTTTCTAGGAAACGTTCTAGATGTATGCTTATTAGCCTTTGTCAGTATGTGCATTTTGCAAAGTGTCTCTGTGGCGCAATCGGTTAGTGTGTCCGGCTACTAACCAAATGGTTGGTGGTTCAATCCCAACCAGGGACGTAATTGACCTTGTTATCAGATTTTGGTGATCTTTAAGTAGACAAGTCAAAATTTCAAACCCCCTGTTCTGGTGTAGGGTACCTGGCCTTCTCTGATGTAATCAGAGTTAGATTTGATTCATTGATTTTATAAAAACAGCTAGGAAGCACAATTTAGCAGTGGGTTGCAGAGAAAAAGAAATATGCTGGCAAAAAAAATCCAATTGAGTGATTAAACAGCTCTTCATTTTCTGGCTTTATTTTTATGCTAACAAATTTGTTCTCTGAAAAGTGTCCACAAAGCCAAGTCTCTGATTAACACCTTTGTAGGGATGGTTTTTCACCTATTACTAAATTAAACTTGCTTCATTGGAAAGGCAGCAAGATGCATCCTCATTTCAATGTCTACTGAAATAATACAGGTTGACACCAGGAAACATTAACGCCACTGCATCCTTGCTGCTTTCTCATGTAGAAGTCTGTTTAATGTGAAAACAAGGTGATATCTAATTAGCACACAGGTAAGGAATTAAGAAAATCTTTATTTAAGGGTGAAGATGTTTCTCACAAAATCGTTGCCCCAATGCATCATTGAAATTCAAGCTGGAAAGATGATTTTAATATATCACTTGTACATTTTGTATTGCTCTTCTGGTGACAATGTAGTTTGTTTTTGTCAATTACCCTTTTAATAATAGGGTAAAGAAAATTAAGTGGATTTTTTAAAGAAAACAATACTGTCAATATACTATTAAAACAAATTAAAATGGTAAAAGTTATTGTACTTTAAGTAAAAATAAAAGAGCAAAAATATCAATCCCAGTTTTGATTACTTAAATTAACAAAAAAAAATGCATATAGCAAAGGATAGTTTCAATCTGCCTACCTCTGGGTTATGGGCCCAGCATGCTTCCATTGCAGTACTCTGCTGCACATATAAGTGCAAGAGATCCTGAAGCACTCACTCATCATGGGAAAGTACCAATGTGTTTCTTCGTTGGTTGATGGAAGAAACATCTTACAAAAACTCTCCAGATTATTGACTTTTTAAAGTTTTTCTAGGAAACGTTCTAGATGTATGCTTATTAGCCTTTGTCAGTATATAATTTTTACAAAGTGTCTCTGTGGCGCAATTGGTTAGTGTGTCTGGCTACTAACCAAAAGGTTGGTGGTTCAATCCCACCCAGGGACGTAATTGACCTTGTTATCAGATTTTGGTGATCTTTAAGTAGACAAGTCAAAATTTCAAACCCCCTCTTATGGTGTAGGGTACCTGGCCTTCTCTGATGTAATCAGAGTTAGATTTGATTCACTGATTTTATAAAAACAGCTAGGAAGCACAATTTAGCAGTGGGTTGCAGAGAAAAAGAAATATGCTGGCAAAAAAATCCAATTGAGTGATTAAACAGCTCTTCATTTTCTGGCTTTATTTTTATGCTAACAAATTTGTTCTCTGAAAAGTTTCCACAAAGCCAAGTCTCTGATTAACACCTTTGTAAGGATGGTTTTTCACCTATTACTAAATTAAACTTGCTTCATTGGAAAGGCAGCAAGATGCATCCTCATTTCAATGTCTACTGAAATAATACAGGTTGACACCAGGAAACATTAACGCCACTGCATCCTTGCTGCTTTCTCATGTGGAAGTCTGTTTAATGTGAAAACAAGGTGATATCTAATTAGCACACAGGTAAGGAATTAAGAAAATCTTTATTTAAGGGTGAAAATGTTTCTCACAAAATCGTTGCCCCAATGCATCATTGAAATTCAAGCTGGAAAGATGATTTTAATATATCACTTGTACATTTTGTATTGCTCTTCTGGTGACAATGTAGTTTGTTTTTGTCAATTACCATTTTAATAATAGGGTAAAGAAAATTAAGTGGATTTTTAAAAGAAAACAAGACTTTCAATATACTATTAAAACAAATTAAAATGGTAAAAGTTATTGTACTTTAATGAAAAATAAAAGAGCAAAAATATCAATCCCAGTTTTGGATTACTTTAATTAACAAAAAAAATGCATATAGCAGAGGATAGTTTTAATCTGCCTACCTCTGGGTTATGGGCCCAGCATGCTTCCATTGCAGTACTCTGCTGCACATGTAAGTGCAAGAGATCCTGAAGCACTCACTCATCATGGGAAAGTACCAATGTGTTTCTTTGTTGGTGGATGGAAGAAACATCTTACAAAAACTCTCCAGATTATTGACTTTTTAAAGTTTTTCTAGGAAACGTTTTAAATGAATGCTTATTAGCCTATGTCAGTAAGTACTTTTGCAAAGTGTCTCTGTGGCGCAATCAGTTAGTGTGTACGGCTATAAACCAAAAGGTTGGTGGTTCAATCCCACCCAGGCACGTAATTGACCTTGTTATCAGATTTTGGTGATCTTTAAGTAGACAAGTCAAAATTTCAAACCCCCTCTTATGGTGTAGGGTACCTGGCCTTCTCTGATGTAATCAGAGTTAGATTTGATTCAGTGATTTTATAAAAACAGCTAGGAAGCACAATTTAGCAGTGGGTTGCAGAGAAAAAGAAATATGCTGGCAAAAAAATCCAATTGAGTGATTAAACAGCTCTTAATTTTCTGGCTTTATTTTTATGCTAACAAATTTGTTCTCTGAAAAGTGTCCACAAAGCCAAGTCTCTGATTAACACATTTGTAGGGATGGTTTTTCACCTATTACTAAATTAAATTTGCTTCATTGGAAAGGCAGCAAGATGCATCCTCATTTCAATGTCTACTGAAATAATACGGGTTGACACCAGGAAACATTAACGCCACTGCATCCTTGCTGCTTTCTCATGTGGAAGTCTGTTTAATGTGAAAACAAGGTGATATCTAATTAGCACACAGGTAAGGAATTAAGAAAATCTTTATTTAAGGGTGAAGATGTTTCTCACAAAATCGTTGCCCCAATGCATCATTGAAATTCAAGCTGGAAAGATGATTTTAATATATCACTTGTACATTTTGTATTGCTCTTCTGGTGACAATGTAGTTTGTTTTTGTCAATTACCATTTTAATAATAGGGTAAAGAAAATTAAGTGGATTTTTGAAAGAAAACAATACTGTCAATATACTATTAAAACAAATTAAAATGGTAAAAGTTATTGTACTTTAAGTAAAAATAAAAGAACCAAAATATCAATCCCAGTTTTGGATTACTTTAATTAACAAAAAAAAAATGCATATAGCAGAGGATAGTTTCAATCTGCCTACCTCTGGGTTATGGGCCCAGCATGCTTCCATTGCAGTACTCTGCTGCACATATAAGTGCAAGAGATCCTGAAGCACTCACTCATTATGGGAAAGTACCAATGTGTTTCTTCGTTGGTTGATGGAAGAAACATCTTACAAAAACTCTCCAGATTATTGACTTTTTAAAGTTTTTCTAGGAAACGTTCTAGATGTATGCTTATTAGCCTTTGTCAGTATGTAATTTTTACAAAGTGTCTCTGTGGCGCAATTGGTTAGTGTGTCTGGCTACTAACCAAAAGGTTGGTGATTCAATCCCACCCAGGGACGTAATTGACCTTGTTATCAGATTTTGGTGATTTTTAAGTAGACAAGTCAAAATTTCAAACCCCCTGTTCTGGTGTAGGGTACCTGGCCTTCTCTGATGTAATCAGAGTTAGATTTGATTCAAGGATTTTATAAAAACAGATAGGAAGCACAATTTAGCAGTGGGTTGCAGAGAAAAAGAAATATGCTGGCAAAAAAAATCCAATTGAGTGATTAAACAGCTCTTCATTTTCTGGCTTTATTTTTATGCTAACAAATTTGTTCTCTGAAAAGTGTCCACAAAGCCAAGTCTCTGATTAACACCTTTGTAGGGATGGTTTTTCACCTATTACTAAATTAAACTTGCTTCATTGGAAAGGCAGCAAGATGCATCCTCATTTCAATTTCTACTGAAATAATACAGGTTGACACCAGGAAACATTAACGCCACTGCATCCTTGCTGCTTTCTCATGTAGAAGTCTGTTTAATGTGAAAACAAGGTGATATCTAATTAGCACACAGGTAAGGAATTAAGAAAATCTTTATTTAAGGGTGAAGATGTTTCTCACAAAATCGTTGCCCCAATGCATCATTGAAATTCAAGCTGGAAAGATGATTTTAATATATCACTTGTACATTTTGTATTGCTCTTCTGGTGACAATGTAGTTTGTTTTTGTCAATTACCCTTTTAATAATAGGGTAAAGAAAATTAAGTGGATTTTTTAAAGAAAACTATACTGTCAATATACTATTCAAACAAATTAAAATGGTAAAAGTTATTGTACTTCAAGTAAAAATAAAAGAGCAAAAATATCAATCCCAGTTTTGATTACTTAAATTAACAAAAAAAATGCATATAGCAAAGGATAGTTTCAATCTGCCTACCGCTGGGTTATGGGCCCAGCATGCTTCCATTGCTGTACTCTGCTGCACATGTAAGTGCAAGAGATCCTGAAGCACTCACTCATCATGGGAAAGTACCAATGTGTTTCTTCGTTGGTTGATGGAAGAAACATCTTACAAAAACTCTCCAGATTATTGACTTTTTTAAAATTTTTCAAGGAAACGTTTTAGATGAATGCTTATTAGCCTTTGTCAGTACGGACTTTTGCAAAGTGTCTCTGTGGCGCAATCAGTTAGTGTGTATGGCTATTAACCAAAAGGTTGGTGGTTCAATCCCACCCAGGGACGTAATTGACCTTGTTATCAGATTTTGGTGATCTTTAAGTAGACAAGTCAAAATTTCAAACCCCCTCTTATGGTGTAGGGTACCTGGCCTTCTCTGATGTAATCAGAGTTAGATTTGATTCAGTGATTTTATAAAAACAGCTAGGAAGCACAATTTAGCAGTGGGTTGCAGAGAAAAAGAAATATGCTGGCAAAAAAATCCAATTGAGTGATTAAACAGCTCTTAATTTTCTGGCTTTATTTTTATGCTAACAAATTTGTTCTCTGAAAAGTTTCCACAAAGCCAAGTCTCTGATTAACACCTTTGTAAGGATGGTTTTTCACCTATTACTAAATTAAACTTGCTTCATTGGAAAGGCAGCAAGATGCATCCTCATTTCAATGTCTACTGAAATAATACAGGTTGACACGAGGAAACATTAACGCCACTGCATCCTTGCTGCTTTCTCATGTGGAAGTCTGTTTAATGTGAAAACAAGGTGATATCTAATTAGCACACAGGTAAGGAATTAAGAAAATCTTTATTTAAGGGTGAAAATGTTTCTCACAAAATCGTTGCCCCAATGCATCATTGAAATTCAAGCTGGAAAGATGATTTTAATATATCACTTGTACATTTTGTATTGCTCTTCTGGTGACAATGTAGTTTGTTTTTGTCAATTACCATTTTAATAATAGGGTAAAGAAAATTAAGTGGATTTTTAAAAGAAAACAATACTTTCAATATACTATTAAAACAAATTAAAATGGTAAAAGTTATTGTACTTTAATGAAAAATAAAAGAGCAAAAATATCAATCCCAGTTTTGGATTACTTTAATTAACAAAAAAAATGCATATAGCAGAGGATAGTTTTAATCTGCCTACCTCTGGGTTATGGGCCCAGCATGCTTCCATTGCAGTACTCTGCTGCACATGTAAGTGCAAGAGATCCTGAAGCACTCACTCATCATGGGAAAGTACCAATGTGTTTCTTTGTTGGTGGATGGAAGAAACATCTTACAAAAACTCTCCAGATTATTGACTTTTTAAAGTTTTTCTAGGAAACGTTTTAGATGAATGCTTATTAGCCTATGTCAGTAAGTACTTTTGCAAAGTGTCTCTGTGGCGCAATCAGTTATTGTGTACGGCTATAAACCAAAAGGTTGGTGGTTCAATCCCACCCAGGCACGTAATTGACCTTGTTATCAGATTTTGGTGATCTTTAAGTAGACAAGTCAAAATTTCAAACCCCCTCTTATGGTGTAGGGTACCTGGCCTTCTCTGATGTAATCAGAGTTAGATTTGATTCAGTGATTTTATAAAAACAGCTAGGAAGCACAATTTAGCAGTGGGTTGCAGAGAAAAAGAAATATGCTGGCAAAAAAAATCCAATTGAGTGATTAAACAGCTCTTCATTTTCTGGCTTTATTTTTATGCTAACAAATTTGTTCTCTGAAAAGTGTCCACAAAGCCAAGTCTCTGATTAACACCTTTGTAGGGATGGTTTTTCACCTATTACTAAATTAAACTTGCTTCATTGGAAAGGCAGCAAGATGCATCCTCATTTCAATTTCTACTGAAATAATACAGGTTGACACCAGGAAACATTAACGCCACTGCATCCTTGCTGCTTTCTCATGTGGAAGTCTGTTTAATGTGAAAACAAGGTGATATCTAATTAGCACACAGGTAAGGAATTAAGAAAATCTTTATTTAAGGGTGAAGATGTTTCTCACAAAATCGTTGCCCCAATGCATCATTGAAATTCAAGCTGGAAAGATGATTTTAATATATCACTTGTACATTTTGTATTGCTCTTCTGGTGACAATGTAGTTTGTTTTTGTCAATTACCCTTTTAATAATAGGGTAAAGAAAATTAAGTGGATTTTTTAAAGAAAACTATACTGTCAATATACTATTAAAACAAATTAAAATGGTAAAAGTTATTGTACTTCAAGTAAAAATAAAAGAGCAAAAATATCAATCCCAGTTTTGATTACTTAAATTAACAAAAAAAATGCATATAGCAAAGGATAGTTTCAATCTGCCTACCGCTGGGTTATGGGCCCAGCATGCTTCCATTGCTGTACTCTGCTGCACATGTAAGTGCAAGAGATCCTGAAGCACTCACTCATCATGGGAAAGTACCAATGTGTTTCTTCGTTGGTTGATGGAAGAAACATCTTACAAAAACTCTCCAGATTATTGACTTTTTAAAGTTTTTCAAGGAAACGTTTTAGATGAATGCTTATTAGCCTTTGTCAGTAGAGACCTTTGCAAAGTGTCTCTGTGGCGCAATCAGTTAGTGTGTATAGCTATTAACCAAAAGGTTGGTGGTTCAATCCCACCCAGGGACGTAATTGACCTTGTTATCAGATTTTGGTGATCTTTAAGTAGACAAGTCAAAATTTCAAACCCCCTCTTATGGTGTAGGGTACCTGGCCTTCTCTGATGTAATCAGAGTTAGATTTGATTCACTGATTTTATAAAAACAGCTAGGAAGCACAATTTAGCAGTGGGTTGCAGAGAAAAAGAAATATGCTGGCAAAAAAATCCAATTGAGTGATTAAACAGCTCTTCATTTTCTGGCTTTATTTTTATGCTAACAAATTTGTTCTCTGAAAAGTTTCCACAAAGCCAAGTCTCTGATTAACACCTTTGTAAGGATGGTTTTTCACCTATTACTAAATTAAACTTGCTTCATTGGAAAGGCAGCAAGATGCATCCTCATTTCAATGTCTACTGAAATAATACAGGTTGACACCAGGAAACATTAACGCCACTGCATCCTTGCTGCTTTCTCATGTGGAAGTCTGTTTAATGTGAAAACAAGGTGATATCTAATTAGCACACAGGTAAGGAATTAAGAAAATCTTTATTTAAGGGTGAAAATGTTTCTCACAAAATCGTTGCCCCAATGCATCATTGAAATTCAAGCTGGAAAGATGATTTTAATATATCACTTGTACATTTTGTATTGCTCTTCTGGTGACAATGTAGTTTGTTTTTGTCAATTACCATTTTAATAATAGGGTAAAGAAAATTAAGTGGATTTTTAAAAGAAAACAAGACTTTCAATATACTATTAAAACAAATTAAAATGGTAAAAGTTATTGTACTTTAATGAAAAATAAAAGAGCAAAAATATCAATCCCAGTTTTGGATTACTTTAATTAACAAAAAAAATGCATATAGCAGAGGATAGTTTTAATCTGCCTACCTCTGGGTTATGGGCCCAGCATGCTTCCATTGCAGTACTCTGCTGCACATGTAAGTGCAAGAGATCCTGAAGCACTCACTCATCATGGGAAAGTACCAATGTGTTTCTTTGTTGGTGGATGGAAGAAACATCTTACAAAAACTCTCCAGATTATTGACTTTTTAAAGTTTTTCTAGGAAACGTTTTAGATGAATGCTTATTAGCCTATGTCAGTAAGTACTTTTGCAAAGTGTCTCTGTGGCGCAATCAGTTATTGTGTACGGCTATAAACCAAAAGGTTGGTGGTTCAATCCCACCCAGGCACGTAATTGACCTTGTTATCAGATTTTGGTGATCTTTAAGTAGACAAGTCAAAATTTCAAACCCCCTCTTATGGTGTAGGGTACCTGGCCTTCTCTGATGTAATCAGAGTTAGATTTGATTCAGTGATTTTATAAAAACAGCTAGGAAGCACAATTTAGCAGTGGGTTGCAGAGAAAAAGAAATATGCTGGCAAAAAAATCCAATTGAGTGATTAAACAGCTCTTCATTTTCTGGCTTTATTTTTATGCTAACAAATTTGTTCTCTGAAAAGTGTCCACAAAGACAAGTCTCTGATTAACACATTTGTAGGGATGGTTTTTCACCTATTACTAAATTAAATTTGCTTCATTGGAAAGGCAGCAAGATGCATCCTCATTTCAATGTCTACTGAAATAATACGGGTTGACACCAGGAAACATTAACGCCACTGCATCCTTGCTGCTTTCTCATGTGGAAGTCTGTTTAATGTGAAAACAAGGTGATATCTAATTAGCACACAGGTAAGGAATTAAGAAAATCTTTTTTTTTAAGGGTGAAGATGTTTCTCACAAAATCGTTGCCCCAATGCATCATTGAAATTCAAGCTGGAAAGATGATTTTAATATATCACTTGTACATTTTGTATTGCTCTTCTGGTGACAATGTAGTTTGTTTTTGTAAATTACCCTTTTAATAATAGGGTAAAGAAAATTAAGTGGATTTTTTAAAGAAAACTATACTGTCAATATACTATTAAAACAAATTAAAATGGTAAAAGTTATTGTACTTTAAGTAAAAATAAAAGAGCAAAAATATCAATCCCAGTTTTGATTACTTAAATGAACAAAAAAAATGCATATAGCAAAGGATAGTTTCAATCTGCCTACCTCTGGGTTATGGGCCCAGCATGCTTCCATTGCAGTACTCTGCTGCACATGTAAGTGCAAGAGATCCTGAAGCACTCAGTCATCATGGGAAAGTACCAATGTGTTTCTTCGTTGGTTGATGGAAGAAACATCTTACAAAAACTCTCCAGATTATTGACTTTTTAAAGTTTTTCTAGGAAACGTTCTAGATGAATGCTTATTAGCCTTTGTCAGTATGCACTTTTGCAAAGTGTCTTTGTGGCGCAATCAGTTAGTGTGCACGGCTATTAACCAAAAGGTTGGTAGTTCAATCCCACCCAGGGACGTAATTGACCTTGTTATCAGATTTTGGTGATCTTTAAGTAGACAAGTCAAAATTTCAAATCCCCCTGTTCTGGTGTAGGGTACCTGGCCTTCTCTGATGTAATCAGAGTTAGATTTGATTCATTGATTTTATAAAAACAGCTAGGAAGCACAATTTAGCAGTGGGTTGCAGAGAAAAAGAAATATGCTGGCAAAAAAAAATCCAATTGAGTGATTAAACAGCTCTTCATTTTCTGGCTTTATTTTTATGCTAACAAATTTGTTCTCTGAAAAGTGTCCACAAAGCCAAGTCTCTGATTAACACCTTTGTAGGGATGGTTTTTCACCTATTACTAAATTAAACTTGCTTCATTGGAAAGGCAGCAAGATGCATCCTCATTTCAATGTCTACTGAAATAATACAGGTTGACACCAGGAAACATTAACGCCACTGCATCCTTGCTGCTTTCTCATG
Source organism: Pseudophryne corroboree (assembly GCF_028390025.1). Taxonomy (NCBI): domain Eukaryota; kingdom Metazoa; phylum Chordata; class Amphibia; order Anura; family Myobatrachidae; genus Pseudophryne; species Pseudophryne corroboree. Next base: position 176,127,769 of record NC_086451.1, read on the forward strand.
TGGAAGTCTGTTTAATGTGAAAACAAGGTGATATCTAATTAGCACACAGGTAAGGAATTAAGAAAATCTTTATTTAAGGGTGAAAATGTTTCTCACAAAATCGTTGCCCCAATGCATCATTGAAATTCAAGCTGGAAAGATGATTTTAATATATCACTTGTACATTTTGTATTGCTCTTCTGGTGACAATGTAGTTTGTTTTTGTCAATTACCCTTTTAATAATAGGGTAAAGAAAATTAAGTGGATTTTTTAAAGAAAACTATACTGTCAATATACTATTCAAACAAATTAAAATGGTAAAAGTTATTGTACTTCAAGTAAAAATAAAAGAGCAAAAATATCAATCCCAGTTTGATTACTTAAATTAACAAAAAAAAAATGCATATAGCAAAGGATAGTTTCAATCTGCCTACCTCTGGGTTATGGGCCCAGCATGCTTCCATTGCAGTACTCTGCTGCACATGTAAGTGCAAGAGATCCTGAAGCACTCACTCATCATGGGAAAGTACCAATGTGTTTCTTCGTTGGTTGATGGAAGAAACATTTTACAAAAACTCTCCAGATTATTGACTTTTTAAAGTTTTTCTAGGAAACGTTCTAGATGTATGCTTATTAGCCTTTGTCAGTATGTACTTTTTGGGAAGTGTCTCTGTGGCGCAATCGGTTAGTGTGTCCGGCTACTAACCAAAAGGTTGGTGGTTCAATCCCAACCAGGGACGTAATTGACCTTGTTATCAGATTTTGGTGATCTTTAAGTAGACAAGTCAAAATTTCAAACCCCCTGTTATGGTGTAGGGTACCTGGCCTTCTCTGATGTAGTTAGATTTGATTCAGTGATTTTATAAAAACAGCTAGGAAGCACAATTTAGCAGTGGGTTGCAGAGAAAAAGAAATATGCTGGCAAAAAAAAATCCAATTGAGTGATTAAACAGCTCTTCATTTTCTGGCTTTATTTTTATGCTAACAAATTTGTTCTTTGAAAAGTGTCCACAAAGCCAAGTCTCTGATTAACAGCTTTGTAGGGATGGTTTTTCACCTATTACTAAATTAAACTTGCTTCATTGGAAAGGCAGCAAGATGCATCCTCAATTCAATGTCTACTGAAATAATACAGGTTGACACCAGGAAACATTAACGCCACTGTATCCTTGCTGCTTTCTCATGTGGAAGTCTGTTTAATGTGAAAACAAGGTGATATCTAATTAGCACACAGGTAAGGAATTAAGAAAATCTTTATTTAAGGGTGAAGATGTTTCTCACAAAATCGTTGCCCCAATGCATCATTGAAATTCAAGCTGGAAAGATGATTTTAATATATCACTTGTACATTTTGTATTGCTCTTCTGGTGACAATGTAGTTTGTTTTTGTCAATTACCATTTTAATAATAGGGTAAAGAAAATTAAGTGGATTTTTGAAAGAAAACAATACTGTCAATATACTATTAAAACAAATTAAAATGGTAAAAGTTATTGTACTTTAAGTAAAAATAAAAGAGCCAAAATATCAATCCCAGTTTTGGATTACTTTAATTAACAAAAAAAAATGCATATAGCAGAGGATAGTTTCAATCTGCCTACCGCTGGGTTATGGGCCCAGCATGCTTCCATTGCTGTACTCTGCTGCACATGTAAGTGCAAGAGATCCTGAAGCACTCACTCATCATGGGAAAGTACCAATGTGTTTCTTCATTGGTTGATGGAAGAAACATTTTACAAAAACTCTCCAGATTATTGACTTTTTAAAGTTTTTCTAGGAAACGTTTTAGATGAATGCTTATTAGCCTTTGTCAGTATGTACTTTTGCAAAGTGTCTCTGTGGCGCAATCAGTTAGTGTGTATGGCTATAAACCAAAAGGTTGGTGGTTCAATCCCACCCAGGGACGTAATTGACCTTGTTATCAGATTTTGGTGATCTTTAAGTAGACAAGTCAAAATTTCAACCCCCCTCTTATGGTGTAGGGTACCTGGCCTTCTCTGATGTAATCAGAGTTAGATTTGATTCAGTGATTTTATAAAAACAGCTAGGAAGCACAATTTAGCAGTGGGTTGCAGAGAAAAAGAAATATGCTGGCAAAAAAATCCAATTGAGTGATTAAACAGCTCTTCATTTTCTGGCTTTATTTTTATGCTAACAAATTTGTTCTCTGAAAAGTGTCCACAAAGCCAAGTCTCTGATTAACACCTTTGTAAGGATGGTTTTTCACCTATTACTAAATTAAACTTGCTTCATTGGAAAGGCAGCAAGATGCATCCTCATTTCAATGTCTACTGAAATAATACAGGTTGACACCAGGAAACATTAACGCCACGTGTAAGTCTGTTTAATGTGAAAACAAGGTGATATCTAATTAGCACACAGGTAAGGAATTAAGAAAATCTTTATTTAAGGGTGAAAATGTTTCTCACAAAATCGTTGCCCCAATGCATCATTGAAATTCAAGCTGGAAAGATGATTTTAATATATCACTTGTACATTTTGTATTGCTCTTCTGGTGACAATGTAGTTTGTTTTTGTCAATTACCATTTTAATAATAGGGTAAAGAAAATTAAGTGGATTTTTAAAAGAAAACAATACTTTCAATATACTATTAAAACAAATTAAAATGGTAAAAGTTATTGTACTTTAAGTAAACATAAAATAGCTAACATATCAATCCCAGTTTTGGATTACTTTAATTAACAAAAAAAATGCATATAGCAGAGGATAGTTTTAATCTGCCTACCTCTGGGTTATGGGCCCAGCATGCTTCCATTGCAGTACTCTGCTGCACATGTAAGTGCAAGAGATCCTGAAGCACTCACTCATTATGGGAAAGTACCAATGTGTTTCTTCGTTGGTGGATGGAAGAAACATCTTACAAAAACTCTCCAGATTATTGACTTTTTAAAGTTTTTCTAGGAAACGTTTTAGATGAATGCTTATTAGCCTTTGTCAGTATGTACTTTTGCAAAGTGTCTCTGTGGCGCAATCAGTTAGTGTGTACGGCTATAAACCAAAAGATTGGTGGTTCAATCCCACCCAGGGACGTAATTGACCTTGTTATCAGATTTTGGTGATCTTTAAGTAGACAAGTCAAAATTTCAAATCCCCTCTTATGGTGTAGGGTACCTGGCCTTCTCTGATGTAATCAGAGTTAGATTTGATTCAGTGATTTTATAAAAACAGCTAGGAAGCACAATTTAGCAGTGGGTTGCAGAGAAAAAGAAATATGCTGGCAAAAAAATCCAATTGAGTGATTAAACAGCTCTTCATTTTCTGGCTTTATTTTTATGCTAACAAATATGTTCTCTGAAAAGTGTCCACAAAGCCAAGTCTCTGATGAACACCTTTGTAAGGATGGTTTTTCACCTATTACTAAATTAAACTTGCTTCATTGGAAAGGCAGCAAGATACATCCTCATTTCAATGTCTACTGAAATAATACAGGATGACACCAGGAAACATTAACGCCACTGTGTCCTTGCTGCTTTCTCATGTGGAAGTCTGTTTAATGTGAAAACAAGGTGATATCTAATTAGCACACAGGTAAGGAATTAAGAAAATCTTTATTTAAGGGTGAAGATGTTTCTCACAAAATCGTTGCCCCAATGCATCATTGAAATTCAAGCTGGAAAGATGATTTTAATATATCACTTGTACATTTTGTATTGCTCTTCTGGTGACAATGTAGTTTGTTTTTGTCAATTACCATTTTAATAATAGGGTAAAGAAAATTAAGTGGATTTTTGAAAGAAAACAATACTGTCAATATACTATTAAAACAAATTAAAATGGTAAAAGTTATTGTACTTTAAGTAAAAATAAAAGAGCCAAAATATCAATCCCAGTTTTGGATTACTTTAATTAACAAAAAAAAATGCATATAGCAGAGGATAGTTTCAATCTGCCTACCGCTGGGTTATGGGCCCAGCATGCTTCCATTGCTGTACTCTGCTGCACATGTAAGTGCAAGAGATCATGAAGCACTCACTCATCATGGGAAAGTACCAATGTGTTTCTTCGTTGGTTGATGGAAGAAACATCTTACAAAAACTCTCCAGATTATTGACTTTTTAAAGTTTTTCTAGGAAACGTTTTAGATGAATGCTTATTAGCCTTTGTCAGTATGGACTTTTGCAAAGTGTCACTGTGGCGCAATCAGTTAGTGTGCACGGCTATTAACCAAAAGGTTGGTGGTTCAATCCCACCCAGGGACGTAATTAACCTTGTAATCAGATTTTGGTGATCTTTAAGTAGACAAGTCAAAATTTCAAACCCCCTCTTATGGTGTAGGGTACCTGGCCTTCTCTGATGTAATCAGAGTTAGATTTGATTCAGTGATTTTCTAAAAACAGCTAGGAAGCACAATTTAGCAGTGGGTTGCAGAGAAAAAGAAATATGCTGGCAAAAAAATCCAATTGAGTGATTAAACAGCTCTTCATTTTCTGGCTTTATTTTTATGCTAACAAATTTGTTCTCTGAAAAGTGTCAACAAAGCCAAGTCTCTGATTAACACCTTTGTAAGGATGGTTTTTCACCTATTACTAAATTAAACTTGCTTCATTGGAAAGGCAGCAAGATGCATCCTCATTTCAATGTCTACTGAAATAATACAGGTTGACACCAGGAAACATTAACGCCACTGCATCCTTGCTGCTTTCTCATGTGGAAGTCTGTTTAATGTGAAAACAAGGTGATATCTAATTAGCACACAGGTAAGGAATTAAGAAAATCTTTATTTAAGGGTGAAAATGTTTCTCACAAAATCGTTGCCCCAATGCATCATTGAAATTCAAGCTGGAAAGATGATTTTAATATATCACTTGTACATTTTGTATTGCTCTTCTGGTGACAATGTAGTTTGTTTTTGTCAATTACCATTTTAATAATAGGGTAAAGAAAATTAAGTGGATTTTTAAAAGAAAACAATACTTTCAATATACTATTAAAACAAATTAAAATGGTAAAAGTTATTGTACTTTAAGTAAAAATAAAAGAGCAAAAATATCAATCCCAGTTTTGATTACTTAAATCAACAACAAAAAATGCATATAGCAAAGGATAGTTTCAATCTGCCTACCTCTGGGTTATGGGCCCAGCATGCTTCCATTGCAGTACTCTGCTGCACATGTAAGTGCAAGAGATCCTGAAGCACTCACTCATCATGGGAAAGTACCAATGTGTTTCTTCGTTGGTTGATGGAAGAAACATCTTACAAAAACTCTCCAGATTATTGACTTTTTAAAGTTTTTCTAGGAAACGTTTTAGATGAATGCTTATTAGCCTTTGTCAGTATAGACTTTTGCAAAGTGTCTCTGTGGCGCAATTGGTTAGTGTGTACGGCTATAAACCAAAAGGTTGGTGGTTCAATCCCACCCAGGGACGTAATTGACCTTGTTATCAGATTTTGGTGATCTTTAAGTAGACAAGTTAAAATTTCAAACCCCCTCTTATGGTGTAGGGTACCTGGCCTTCTCTGATGTAATCAGAGTTAGATTTGATTCAGTGATTTTATAAAAACAGCTAGGAAGCACAATTTAGCAGTGGGTTGCAGAGAAAAAGAAATATGCTGGTAAAAAAATCCAATTGAGTGATTAAACAGCTCTTAATTTTCTGGCTTTATTTTTATGCTAACAAATTTGTTCTCTGAAAAGTGTCCACAAAGCCAAGTCTCTGATTAACACCTTTGTAGGGATGGTTTTTCACCTATTACTAAATTAAATTTGCTTCATTGGAAAGGCAGCAAGATGCATCCTCATTTCAATGTCTACTTAAATAATACGGGTTGACACCAGGAAACATTAACGCCACTGCATCCTTGCTGCTTTCTCATGTGGAAGTCTGTTTAATGTGAAAACAAGGTGATATCTAATTAGCACACAGGTAAGGAATTAAGAAAATCTTTATTTAAGGGTGAAGATGTTGCTAACAAAATCGTTGCCCCCATGCATCATTGAAATTCAAGCTGGAAAGATGATTTTAATATATCACTTGTACATTTTGTATTGCTCTTCTGGTGACAATGTAGTTTGTTTTTGTCAATTACCATTTTAATAATAGGGTAAAGAAAATTAAGTGGATTTTTGAAAGAAAACAATACTGTCAATATACTATTAAAACAAATTAAAATGGTAAAAGTTATTGTACTTTAAGTAAAAATAAAAGAACCAAAATATCAATCCCAGTTTTGGATTACTTTAATTAACAAAAAAAATGCATATAGCAGAGGATAGTTTCAATCTGCCTACCTCTGGGTTATGGGCCCAGCATGCTTCCATTGCAGTACTCTGCTGCACATGTAAGTGCAATAGATCATGAAGCACTCACTCATCATGGGAAAGTACCAATGTGTTTCTTCATTGGTTGATGGAAGAAACATCTTACAAAAACTCTCCAGATTATTGACTTTTTAAAGTTTTTCTAGGAAACGTTCTAGATAAATGCTTATTAGCCTTTGTCAGTATGTACTTTTTGCAAAGTGTCTCTGTGGCGCAATCGGTTAGTGTATTTGGCTATTAACCAAAAGGTTGGTGGTTCAATCCCACCAAGGGACGTAATTGACCTTGTGATCAGATTTTGGTGATCTTTAAGTAGACAAGTCAAAATTTCAAACCCCCTGTTATGGTGTAGGGTACCTGGCCTTCTCTGATGTAATTAGAGTTAGATTTGATTCAGTGATTTTATAAAAACAGCTAGGAAGCACAATTTAGCAGTGGGTTGCAGAGAAAAAGAAATATGCTGGCAAAAAAATCCAATTGAGTGATTAAACAGCTCTTCATTTTCTGGCTTTACTTTTATGCTAACAAAGTTGTTCTCTGAAAAGTGTCCACAAAGCCAAGTCTCTGATTAACACCTTTGTAGGGATGGTTTTTCACCTATTACTAAATTAAACTTGCTTCATTGGAAAGGCAGCAAGAAACACTAGACTAATTGGAGGTGCGCCCTAAAGCAAATTACAATGTTAGGATTAGGGGGTTCGGAAAGACCTCTAGTGTATACTGTCACGATCCGGGTATCTGGACGCCATAACTTACCTTTCAGATGCCTCCTAAGGCTGGCTCAGCGCTCCAGGACCGGATCCCATCTGTTATTCTGATGTCCCCATTCCTGCCTCCTCTCCTGTCACTCTGAGACGCTGTCACAGCGGCGCCATGTTACATCTTGAATGGCATCTCCCGCAGCCTCCGCCGCCGTCCCTGAGTTTCTGCATGCAGGATGTCAGAGTGGCGCTTATGTCAGCCGCGGCCTCCGCTGTTGCCCGCGTGGTTCAAATGTGCACTCATCAGTCTGGCGTCTCCTGTTTACTGTTGCCGGCGCCGCCATTGCTGTTAAAGTTCCCACATGGATTATCAAACCAATCTTCCCTCCAAGTGTCTGCATGGGCGCAGCCATGTTGGATTCTGTCACCTGTTCATTTCCACCAATCCGCTGTTTCCATTGTAATCTGCATAATTGCCTAGCCAATCCCTTCCTTGCTGCAGGTATAAGTATTCTGTGCCTGAGCAAGGAAGGCGTCAGTGATTTGGTTGTCAAACCTAGTTCCAGTTTGTCTCTCTCCCGTGGTTGTTTTCCAGGTTCCAGTTACCATCTCCAAACCTCCACTAAAGAGACCCGCTCTAGTCTACCACCTGCGGTGCAGCCTGACTCTCCAGTCCTCTGGGACTCATCTGTTTCCAGTTACAGATTTACCTGCTTCCAGCCTAGCTTCCAGCAGAGATCAGCTCTTCTTAAAGTGCCGGTATCATTTCCGCAGATTACCACTCACCACCGGCACTATTATTTCACCGCTCTCAAACTCCATATATCAATCATATTTCATCGCTCTCAAGCTTCATTTATTATTTGGCTGGTTCCATCCAGCAATCCACTCCGTGCTTACATCAGTCTGGTTTCAGCCAGTACCCACAGCAGCCATTTTATCCACAGCAGCCCAGCTTTTCCTGGAACACCAGCTAGTATGATCCTGGGCTATCTCCATTGCTACAGTCGGGCCTGGTAAGGACTTTCCAACTAGAAGATAATAAGAACTGTCTCATACTACCAGAGCCCTGTGGTCCTTGTCCTCCTGTAGTACCCAGGAACTGTATTATTTCTCTGCTGATTTTATGTTTCTCTTTTATTACTGCTGTGATGCATGGAGTTTGTCAAAATAAACATCATTGACTTTTATCCTGGTTGTCGTGGGCACGCCTTCGGGCAATTCTTCTACATTTAACTTACATGTCCAGGGGTCTGATACAACCTCCCAGGTTCCACTACACCTCAGCCCCTACAACTGAGGCTGCCTCCAGTCAGCTCAGGCCCTCAGTTGTGACATATACACTGTATATACATTTTAAGATAGGAAGGTACAAATTACATATTCACATTGCATCTATGGGCTGGATTCAAATGTCCCTTTCCTCCCTCAATCGTGCCCGTCAGCAGCTATTCTATTCTATATAAGGAGCCACGAGTCGCCGCCATTTTCACTTGTGCATTGGAGATGATAGGGAGAGGACGTGCAGCGTTTTCTCAGTTTCTGTGTTCAGTGTGCTGCAAATATCTGTGCTCAGTGTGCTTGCAAATATCTGTGCTCAGTGTGCTGAAAATATCTACGTTCTCTGCCTGAAAAATGCTCCATATCTGTGCTGCATTGTATTATATAGTATGAGGACAGGGCAAAATTTTGCTGACCACCAGTATATAATATATAGCAGTACGGTACAGTAGGCCACTGCTCTACCTACCTCTGTGTCGTCAAGTATACTATCCATCCATACCTGTGGTGTATTTTAGTAGTTGTGCGCAGTATATATAGTAGGAGGACAGGGCAGAATTTTGCTGACCACCAGTATATAATATATAGCAATACGGTACAGTAGGCCACTGCTCTACCTACCTCTGTGTCGTCAAGTATACTATCCATCCATACCTGTGGTGTATTTTAGTAGTTGTGCGCACTATATATAGTAGGAGGACAGTGCAAAATTTTGCTGACCACCAGACTTCTACTTAAGTCCAATGGTGTAGGATGTGCAAAGCTGTTTGGCTGTGCATTTATTGATCTAAGCATGCATTTTTATCAAAGCGTGATAAAATTGACACATAACGCAGCGTTCAATCAGCGTTAATTTATCTTCAGCTGATATCGATTGTGAATTGACGTTTCTTCTCTTCTTGTCACCTACAGGTAATTACAATTGACTACAACCACCAATCTATTCTGCTGCACTATATCTATATATGCAAAGCTAATTCTGCTGGGTAATGCAAATTGAAACATTATTGCATAGTATGTGATTTTGAAGTACTTTTTTAAAGTTTTGAATGATATAGACCCAGTTTAATTTTTGTGGAATGCCTGGTTGTAGCTTTTAAGGTAATTTATTGCCTGGCATTTGAGGGGGTGGGGTGTGGTTACAGATTTAAATTATTGGTTTCACTTGTAATAGTCTTCTACTTAAGTCCAATGGTGTAGGCTGTGCAAAGCCATTTGGCTGTGCATTTATTGATCTAAGCGTGCATTTTTATAAAAGCGTGATAAAATTGACACATAACAGCAGTGTTCAATTAGCGTTCAATCGAAGTGAAAAAGAAGGAAAACAGAAGCACACCAATCTAACAAAACAAAGAAAACTGAAGAACTAATAACAAATGTGAGTCACTTACTCCTCAGATCACTCACCTCCTGATTGTTGCATCTGATTACATAGCACAGAACTACCTTACTTGGACATTTCATAAACCATCCATTTCACCTACAAATGCCTGTATCTGTATTATTGTAATTTTGTTTTTTAAGCACAGCTGCACCAATGCAATTTTACCTGCAAACACTTAAAACATCTAACATAATTACCATTGCTTCTTAAACCTCTCACAATCCTTTCATTTCTTACACTCCAAATACATTTCTGCACCCACTTTATCTACGCTTTTGACTCATTTCATACTAAATTGAGCCTACACTGCTTTTCTCACCTGCATTTCTACAATTCTTCTGCTCGGATTCCCTTACAGTCTCCTCTCCTACTTCCACTTTCCCTCAACCTATTTACCTTCTTAACACTATGTGAATGCTTTCTTATACTCCCCACATCACTCAGTGTCTACCTAATAATGTATCTTTATCCTTCCCCCCCCCAGTCTCCTCCACCTCCTCCTCTGTCTCCCCTCCATCCCTCTGTTTCCTTCCCCCACCTTTCCTGTTACCCCACTTTCATTCACCTCTGCCCCATGGTCCTGCTACCCCACAACTCAGCCCTGCTCCCTCTCTCCCTTCCCTGTCACCTCCCCACACCCCCATCCACATCACACTGACCTCCCTCCCTGCCCACCTCCTGCAGTTTCCCCTCCTATCTCAGGCACCCGTACCATCACTACTCTCTCATCCCTGCCCTCAAAGTTAATCCCACCTCATCGCTACAGCAACCCTGAAAATCTAATTCACATCTCTCCCACAAACTCATACCCCCTATCCTGTGCCCTCTGGAATGCCAGATCTGTTTGTAACAAACTGGTCCCCACTCATGACCTTTTCATTTCCAACTCCCTACACCTACTAGCCATTACTGAAACTTGGATTACGCCCTCTGACACTACTTCTGCTGCTGCTCTCTCTGCTGGGGGCCTTACATTCACACACACCCCCCGACCTGGGGGTCGCCATGGGGGTGGTGTTGGGGTCCTTTTACCTTCTAGTTACTCCTACCAACTCATACCACCAGAACCATCCCTTATATTATCTATATTTGAGGTCCACTCCATATGTCTCTTCCAACCAGTCCATCTTAGAGTAGCTGTCATTTACCGCCCCCCTGGCACTGCTTCCAAATTCATCGACAACTTTGCTTCCTGGCTTCCTCACTTCCTCTCTTCTGACATTCCCACCATTATCCTAGGCGATTTCAACATCCCTATTGACATCCCCACACAATCCCCTGCCTCTAAACTCCTTAACCTCACCTCTTCACTTGGTCTCTCCCAGTGGACCTCCTCACCCTCCCATGTGAATGGGAGCTCACTGGATCTGGTCTTCACTCACCGCTGTGATATTTCTGATTTTTCCAACTCCCCATTTCCCCTCTCTGACCACCACCTGCTCTCCTTCAACCTATCTCTCTCGACTTCCCCATCTCAACCTCCTAAGGCTACCATCACTAAGCGTAACATTGAAGCTATTGACACCACATTCCTTTCCTCCCTGTTTGACTCACTTCTCTCTCCTATTCTCTCTCTCTCTCATGCCCTGAACAAGCCACTTCCACATACAATGCTTCCCTTACTTCTGCTCTTGACTCTGTTGCTCCACCAACCACTGTTCACCCTCGCAAATTAACACCTCAACCCTGGCACACCAAATGCACCAGATATCTGCAAAAATGCTCACGTACTGCTGAGCGACACTGGAGGAAATCACGCTCTAAGGCAGACTTCCTCCATTTCAAACTTATGCTCTCATCCTTCAGTGCTGCCCTTTCTCTTGCTAAACAGTCATACTTCAAGAACCTCATCTCCTCCCAGTCTTCCAACCCCCGGCGCCTCTTTGCCACTCTCAACTCACTCATCTGCCCACCTCCACCTCGTCTCCCTTCCTCACTCTCTGCTCTTGACTTTGCCACTTACTTCACATCCAAAATTGACTCCATACGTCAGGACATCACATCACACCAGACTATCAGTAACCAGCCTTCTCCCATCCCTTACCAACCCTCCCCATCCCTCGCACCAACTCTGTCATCTTTCTCCCATGCATCTGGAGAGGAAGTCATGGCCCTCATTCGTTCCTGTCCCCTCACCACCTCCCCACTTGACCCTATCCCCTCCCGCCTCCTCTGCCACATCTCTTCTTCTGCTTATTCCCATCTTTCCCACCTTCTCAATCTCTCCCTCTCATCAGGCACTGTCCCCTCTGCCTTCAAGCACGCTCTCATCTCTCCTATTCTTAAAAAAACCTACCCTTGATCCAAACACTCTCTCCAACTACCGACCCATCTCTCTTCTCCCTTTTGCCTCCAAACTCCTTGAGCGTATTGTCTACAACCGCCTTACTTCCTTTCTTTCCTCACACTCACTGCTTGACCCATTCCAGTCTGGCTTCCGTCCTCTCCACTCCACTGAAACTGCCCTTACAAAAGTATGCAATGACCTCCATGCTGCTAAATCTAAGGGACACTACTCTCTACTTATTCTACTTGATCTCTCTGCTGCTTTTGACACTGTGGACCATCCTCTCCTACTGCAAATCCTTCACTCCATTGGTCTGCATAACACTGCCCTCTCTTGGTTGTCGTCCTACCTTTCTGACCGTTCATTCTCTGTCTCCTCTCATGACTCCACCTCCCCCTCACTTCCACTAACTGTAGGGGTACCCCAAGGTTCTGTCCTTGGTCCTCTTCTCTCGCTATACGTCCTCACTAGGTAAGCTCATTAGTTCTTTTGGTTTCCAATATCATCTCTATGCTGATGACACTCAAATCTATCTTTCCTCTCCAGACCTCTCCCCTACTCTCCTCACTCGTATCTCCAACTGTCTCTCTGCTATCTCTTCCTGGATGTCCCAGCGCTTTCTTAAACTTAACATGTCTAAGACCGAGCTGATCATCTTCCCTCCCTCCCGCATAACCTCACCTCCTACAATCTCATTATCTATTGATGGCACTACTATCTCCTCTACCCCCCAAGTGCGCTGTCTTGGAGTAATCCTTGACTCCTCCCTCTCCTTCAAACCACACATTCAGCACCTCTCACAAACCTGCCGTTTTCATCTAAAAAATATTTCCAGGATCAGACCCTTTCTGACCCAGGATGCTACTAAGACTCTTATCCACTCACTGGTCATCTCCAGACTGGACTACTGTAATCTCCTCCTGACTGGCATTCCTGACAAATACCTCTCTCCACTCCAATCTATCCTCAATGCTGCTGCCCGGCTCATTTTCCTCACCAAATGCACTACGTCCACCTCTCCTCTCTTACTAGTCCTTCACTGGCTCCCCTTCCCTTTCAGAATCCATTTCAAGCTTCTCACACTTGCTTACAAAACCCTCACCCACTCCTCTCCCATCTACATCTCTGATCTTATCTCGCTTTACACTCCCACCGGTCCTCTTCGCTCTGCTAATGCACGCCGACTCTCCTGCCTACGGATTACTTCCTCCCACTCCTACCTCCAAGATTTTTCACGTGCTGCACCACTTCTCTGGAATTCCCTACCTCTCCCCCTCAGACTCTCCACCTCTCTACAAAACTTCAAATGGGCTCTCAAGACCCACTTCTTCACCAAACCCAGCCAAATCTCATCCTAAACCTCTGTTCCACGCTCTCTATGTACCCCATCTGTCTCACCCCTGTCTGTCTACCCCTCCCCTTTAGAATGTAAGCTCTCATGAGCAGGGCCCTCTTCCCTCATGTGCTTACTCTTTTCTTACTTTAATAATCTTCAGCTGCACCAAATCCAGCAGTCTTCTGCCACCTGATACTTATTCCAGTGTCATCTGCTGATGTAGCTATGTTTATTTACCCTGTACTTGTCCTATATTGTCATCAACTGTAAGTTGCTGTTTTCCTGTTTGATTATTTGTTTATGTACTCTGTAATTTGGTGCTGCGGAACCCTTGTGGCGCCATATAAATAAAGTATAATAATAATAAATAATATAATATATAGCAGTACGGTACAGTAGGCCACTGCTCTACCTACCTCTGTGTCGTAAAGTATACTATCCATCCATACCTGTGGTGCATTTTAGAAATAAAACATATCTCGGCAGAGCAATCTATATATCCATCATTTTTCAGACAGCAACAGTGGGTATTGTAATAGTCACCCAATCCATCACTTTTATAGGGTTACATGCATCCACATGCTACAGCCTGTCTCAATAATTTTACTGTCACAGTGTGTGTGTTTGTGTTTTTATTTGGGTATTTTTTGTTGTTGTAGAACTACAGGTACCAGCGAGCCCGTTATTTCCCCGCCTGCTGGTACTTGAGGTTCTCCAAGTACCAGCAAGTGGGGGAGGCTTGCTGGGCCTTGTAGTTCCACAACAAAAAAACAATATTCTTTTTTTACACATATGGCTATCAGCCCGGCACCCACCACCCAGGGGTGCTGGGGACAGCCTCGGGCTTCACCCCTGGCCCTTGGGTGCCTCGAGGGGAGGAACCTCTTGATTTAAGGGATCCCCACTCCTCCAGGGAACCCCGGCCAGGGGTGACTAGTTGGAGGGGTAATGCCAGGGCCGCAGGGACCTACATAAAAGTGTCCCCTGGCTGTGGCATTATCTCTCTGGCTAGTGGAGCCCGGTGCTGGTTTTAAAAATATGGGGGACCCCTACATATTTTGTCCCACGTATTTTTGGAACCAGGACCCGTCTAAGAGCCCGGTGCTGGTTGTCTAAATACGGGGAACCTCTGTCCAATTTTTCCCCCAGTATTTAAATAACCAGGACCGGCTCAAAGAGGCTGGTTATACTAAGGAGGGGGGACCTCACACATTTTTTTTAACCCATTCAGACCCTTCTCCTTTAAGTTAATGGAAGCCCTGGACAACAAAATTGCATTCATGTCCTCCTCCCTCACCCTTCCCAGTCCCAAACACTCATTTTTTTTTCTTTAAAAATTTATAATATATCACAAGAACAATGAGCAGGCGGGCATTGGCGGCATCGGACTGAGATAGAAATTAGTGGTGGAGGGCTGGGTCAGTTGATTGTGGGAGAGTTTGTAAGCCATTGGCGGTGGCAGTGGGTATCGGCTCAGAGGCAGTAGCGGGCATTGGCTAAGGGTCATCGGCAGGATTCGGCGGACATTATGGCTGTAGTGCCTCACTAGCCACTGACCTCACCGCACGCCACTGTGGGACAGATGTAACATGCAGAGAGAGGTAGATTTTGGGAGAAGGAATGTCCTAGCATAACTGTTAATTGCAGTGTAATACTGTAATTCAACTGTGCAGCATTTGTGGCTAAATGTCAAAGAAGCCAGTATTTACCTTGCATGCAAAACAATAAATGTATTTGCACATACCTCCCAACTAACCCAATTTTTGCAGGACAGTCACTTTTTTTGGGAATGTCCAGCTAACCCAAATAACCCCCCCCCCCCAGTGTCCCATAGTCATGGGGAAGGGGGGGGGGGGGGTGGAAGGCTCCCTGTAGCTTGTTGCTCTGCAAATATGCACATTGTGGGTAATTCAGACCTGATCGCTAGGGTGTGTTTTTTGCATCCCTGTGATCAGGTGGTTGCCGCCTACAGCGGAAGGGAAAATTTGCTGTGCAGGTGTGTGATCACATGTGCACAAGAGCTGCACAGCTCAGCACTTACTCAGCCATTGAGGTGACGTCACAAATCCTCCCACAAAACGCCGGGTCCCTCCAGTGTTTTTCCGGACACTCCCTAGAAACATTCAGTTGCCACCCACACAAACACCCTCTTCTTGTCAATCTTCTTGTGCACCTACGCATTGTGGCGCATACGCATGTGCAGTGCAGACCTGATTGCCCGCTGGGTGAAAATAAATTGAAGCGATCTGGTCTGAATAAGCCCCAATGTCTATTCACGGGAGACAGAGGGGCTGGGGCATGGTCAGCAGCTCACAGAGCACCTATAATGAGAAAAATGGGAGACATGGCTCATGATCGCGATATACCTGCGAAGGTACGCCCTCTATTGATTGACAGGCAGAGGCATTCGCATTTTCTGCGGGGCACCCGGAGAAAATGTAGGCACATGCACAGGATGGACCCTGCGTATATGCCCCTATCCTCTTCATAGTTTTTGGGGTTGGAACGAGCAGTGTGAAAACATCAATCGATGGGGGTAATTCCAAGTTGATCGCAGCAGGAATTTTGTTAGCAGTTGGGCAAAACCATGTGCACTGCATTTACGAACAGATGATTTTTTATATAAATTTTAAAATGTTAGTAAATGTGTGTTTTTTTCAACCTGGAAGCCCAACATCGATTAAGATCGATCTTAAATAGACCCCTGGGTTTTAAGGATAACCATGGTTGAGTCCAATAATTAATTCACATTGACCGAAGTTCTAATTAAGTAGTGATGTGCACCGGAAATTTTTCGGGTTTTGGTTTTGGGTTCGGTTCCGCGGCCGTGTTTTGGGTTCGGACGCGTTTTGGCAAAACCTCACCGAAATTTTTTTGTCGGATTCGGGTGTGTTTTGGATTCGGGTGTTTTTTTCAAAAAACCCTAAAAAACAGCTTAAATCATAGAATTTGGGGGTCATTTTGATCCCATAGTATTATTAACCTCAATAACCATAATTTCCACTCATTTTCAGTCTTTTTTGAACACCTCACACCTCACAATATTATTTTAATTGGTATTTGGTACCGGGGACACAGTACCTCAATCAAGTCTATAGTTGGCTCTGAAATCAGCATTAAACTGGATCCACACTTAGATTATCTGTCCAATTTTTTTTTCTAGTTGAAACAAAATTATGCTAATATGTGGCAGCAAATGACAATTGACCATTTGCTCCCAAACACTGGAAAACATCCAAAAATGGTCATTTAGATAAATTGGTTAAATCCATTTCATTTAGCTAATTTATCCAAACTACCTTTATTGTATCTTTGTGGGTGAATGATGTGTGGGTCAGTGTTGAGGGTGGTGGAGGAGATGGGTAATAGGCACAGCAGGGTGTGGACAGTCAAATAGTGTGCTTAGAGGTGCAGATAAATAGGGATATCTAATAATTCACCCACTATTCTATAGAATTATTAGATATCCCTATTTATCTGCATTACTCACCTAACACTCAGCATTTATCTACATGCTGATGCTATTCATAGCACTTAGCTTGCAAGTATTTTACCCATAAGGAGACACATTAGATGTTCCCTCTCTTTTCATTGTAGACGTCCCCAGCAACCATACTGTACTATACTACAACAGGAATAATTACTGTGGGGGATTATACCATTTGATCTGGAATAAAGGGAAAATATTGTGGAAAGAGTGCTGTAAGTGTATGATATGTAGAACTATTGCCAGGTTCTGACATTTGTCAAGTGAATTACTAATATACATTCAACTAATATTACATAGTGTCCAGTAATTCAGTATCAGACTAATTGATATAGTCAATTTGGATCAATAATAAAGACACAACACAGGTAGCGAACCTTGATATTAATAAATGTATTTCCATTTATTATATATGGTAATTACATTATACAAACTTATTGTACTTTATTTCGTGTTTAGACAATTTTAACAAATTTATTAAAAGTTAATTTTTAAATCATCATTTGTGCGCCAGCAAAAGAGACATTCTTTTCTCTTCTCCTTTCCTGCATAACATTACTTGTCTCTGGTAGCACCCCCGAATGTCCTACAATTAATATTTAATATAACTGATGGACATTTATTGGGGCCTCTTCATACAAATATTTAGAATTTAATAGCTGGTGCAAAACACATCCCCTTCCCCCCATTCCCTGTATATCTGGATTCACCAAGGAAATGCTGATACTGACTCCAAGAAGAAAGGGAGTCTCTTCCCTATGAAGGTGAAGCCTTGTTTGGCGACGGCCTAGTTAATTTGATCTCGGCAGCTCCCGCAGGTAAGTCAACCTTCTTGCACTATGTTCCCTCTCAACGGATAAAGACGCATCATTATCTGATGCAGTCATTTCGGCCCAATAGATATGCAAGAAGTTAAGATTCCCCTTTCTTTGCAGGTAGAGGAAGGAGAAGAGGGAAGAGGTCTGTAGCCTCTTCAAGATTGCAGGAGCAGAGATTGTCCTCTGCTTCTGCCAAATCCACTGCATGACGCTAGGGCTTTCTTGCAGGAGCCCGCACCAGTGGGGGCACGTCTAAAACTCTTCAGTCAGTTCTGGATTCATTCGGACCTGGACTCGTGGGTTTTATAAATAGTGTCCCAAGGGTACAAACTGGGGTTTCAAGACGTTCCCCCTCACCGATTGTTCAAATCAGCCTTAGTCAGCAGGGAGAAGGTTTTTATTCAAGCCGCTTCGTGGTCCCGAAGCCGGACGGCTCAGTCAGACCAATCTGAAATCTGAAATCCCTCAATTTCTACCTAAAGAAATTCAATTTCAAGATGGAATCTCTCACGGTAGTGATCTCCAGTCTGGAGGAAGGAGATTTCATGGTTTTGGTAAACTTAAAGGATGCCTACTTACATGTTCCCATTTAGCCACTGCATCAAGCTACCTGAGGTTTGCAATTCAGGATTGTCATTACTAATTTCAGACGTTGCCATTTGGTCTGTCCGCGGCTCCGAGGATTTTCACCAGGGTGATGGCGGAAATGATGGTTCTCCTTTGCAAGCAAGGAGTCACAATTATCCCGTACTTGGATGTTCTCCTGATAAAGGCGAGATCCAGGGACCAGTTGGTGCAAAACATTGCACTCTCCCTGACAGTTCTTCAACAACATGGTTGGCTCCTAAACTTGCCAAAATCGCAGTTGGTCCCAATGACGCGGTTGTTGTTTTTGGGAGTGATACTGGACACAGAAGAGGTTTTCCTCCAGTGGAAAGGCTATGGAGATCCAGAGTCTGGTCAAACAAATTCTGAAACCAGCAAGAGTGTTAATCCATCAATGCATTCGGTTGCTGGGGAAAATGGTTTTGGCCTACGAGGCCATTCAGTTTGGCAGGTTCCATGCCAGAGTGTTCCAGTGGGACCTGTTGGACAAGTGGTCCGGATCCCACTTACACATGCACCGGAGGATAATCCTGTCTTCCAAGACCAGAATCTCACTCCATTGGTGGCTGCACAGTTCTCACCTCCTAGAGGGGCGATGGTTCGGGATCCAGGACTGGATCCTAGGGACCACGGATGCAACCCTTTCGAGGTGGGGAGCAGTCACACAGGGGGAAAACGTCCAAGGAAGATGGTCAAGTCAGGAAAGTTGTCTCCACATAAATGTTCTGGAGTTAAGGGCCATTTAATAACAGCAGACACAGTACACACTGGGACGGGTGCCCAGCATCCTCTACGGACTAAGAGAAAAGGATTTACCGGTAGGTATTAAAATTCTAGTTTCTCTAATGTCCTAGAGTATGCTGGGGACTCCGTAAGGACTATGGGGATAGACGGGCTCCGCAGGAGACATGGGCACTTTAAGAAAGACTTTAGTTCTGGGTGTGCACTGGCTCCTCCCTCTATGCCCCTCCTCCATACCTCAGTTTGATACTGTGCCCAGTTGAGACTGGGTGCTTTTCAGGAGCTCTCCTGAGCTTTCTGACAGAAAGTATTTTGTTAGGTTTTTAATTTTCAGGGAGCACTGCTGGCAACAGACTCCCTGCATCGAGGGACTGAGGGGAGAGAAGCAGCCCTACTCTCTGAGTTGCAAGGTCCTGCTTCTTAGGCTACTGGACACCATTAGCTCCAGAGGGATTGGTACGCAGGATCTCACCCTCGCCGTCCGTCCCAGAGCCGCGCCGCCGTCCCCCTTGCAGATTCAGAAGATAGAAGCAGGGTGAGTATGAGAAGAAAAGAAGACTTCAGAGGCGGCAGAAGAGTTCATAATCTTCACTGAGTTAACGCACAGCACTGCAGCTGTGCACCATTGCTCCCATACACCTCACATACTCCGGTCACTGTAAGGGTGCAGGGCGCAGGGGGGGCGCCCTGGGCAGCAATATAAACCTCTTTTTGGCAAAAATATAACATATATACAGCTGGGCACTGTATATGTATGAGCCCCTGCCAATTTTACAGTTTAAGCGGGACAGAAGCCCGCCGCCGAGGGGGCGGGGCTTCTCCCTCAGCACTCACCAGCGCCATTTTTTCTCCACAGCACCGCTGAGAGGAAGCTGCCCGGACTCTCCCCTGCTTATACCATGGTAGACAAGAGGGTTGAAAAGAGAGGGGGGGCACATAATTCGGCGCAAATGACATACAGCAGCGCTACTGGACAAACATTATGTTACTGTGTTATTCCTGGGTTATATAGCGCTGGGGTGTGTGCTGGCATACTCTCTCTCTCTGTCTCTCCAATGGGCCTTGTGGGGAAACTGTCTTCAGAAAAAGCATTCCCTGTGTGTGTGTGGTGTGTCGGTACACGTGTGTCGACATGTCTGAGGAAGAAGGCTATATTAGAGAGGAGCGGGAGCAAATGAATGTGGTGTCTCCGCCGACACCTGATTGGATGGATATGTGGAATGTTTTAAATGCTAGTGTAAACTCATTGCACAAAAGATTAGACAAGGCTGAAGCTTTGGGACAGTCAGGGTCTCAACCCATCCCTGATCCTATGTCGCAGGGACTGTCAGGGTCTCATAAGTGCCCACTATCCCAGATTGTTGACACAGATACCGACACGGATTCTGACTCCAGTGTCGATTACGTTGATGCAAAGTTACAGCCAAAATTGGCAAAATCCATTCGATATAGGATTATGGCAATAAAAGATGTTTTGCACATCACAGAGGAACCCCCTGTCCCTGACAAGAGGGTACATATGTACAAGGGAAAGAAGCCTGAGGTAACCTTTCCCCCCTCACACGAGCTGAACGAGATATGTGAAAAAGCTTGGGAATCTCCAGATAAAAGACTGCAGATTTCCAAAAGGATTCTTATGGCGTATCCTTTCCCATCAACGGATAGGTTACGATGGGAATCCTCCCCTAGGATGGACAAAGCATTAACACGCACAGCTACAGCTGGAAAATCAAATTTTTTACCTTATGTTCCCTCACAGCATAAGAAAGCTCTGCATTATCAAATGCAGTCCTTTCGGTCACAAAGAAACAAGAAAGTGCGAGGTGCGTCCTTTCTTGCCAGAGGTAGGGGCAGAGGAAAAAAGATGCACAACACAGCTAGCTCCCAGGAACAGAAGTCCTCCCCGGCCTCTACAAAATCTACTGCATGACGCTGGGGCTCCACTGGCGGAGTCCGGCCCATGTGATGTCATGCAGCCGCTCTGACCACGCCTCCTGTTTCTCCGTTGCCGACCCAATATTGAAAACCCTGCCCCCGCACCGCTCCATCTCCGACTTGGAAATGGAGTGTTGTTGACCCCCCTCCCCCCCCCTGCACCGATTGACAGGCAGAGGCGATCGCATTATCTGCAGGCGGATGCGTATGCTCTTAGCAATTTTTGCAGTTGGATTGCTTATTGCGATTGCAATCCAACCTGAATCAGGCCCTATTACCTATCACAATGCACTGCGGGTAGTACAAAATGGGGTTAATATAGGAGAAAAACCCCCAGAGCTGTGCTCCTTAACTGTCCCTGGTGGCTAGTGGAGCAGCTGCCCAGTAATCAGTGTCCACGCCAGTGCGCACACGGCCCGCCCCCTACAGCCACGCTGGATCACGGTATAAAGTCGGCACAGAAGCCCCTTACCACCCTTTCATCAGCGGCCTCGTGATCCCGGAGGGCGGTGTGTGTGTGACTGACCTTAGGAAGAAACCGGAGCCTCCGCTGCAGTGACCCAGCAACCGGGGCACTGGAGTATACTGTGCCGCTGGGAGTGATGGAGCTGCAGTAAATATGTCTATTAGACCTAGCCTGCTGCAGCCCTTGTAGATTCTTATTAAAAAAGTTCTTCTTTTCTTGTCAAAATTAATAGCTAAGAATAGGCTGCTGAGGCAGCCCCCTGTTAAGTGGCCTGCTACTGAAGGCACCAACTACAAACTGAGCTCCCTGTTCATGGAAGCGAGGTTATAGAGGAGGGGGCGCTGAGTATCTTGTGAACAGTCAAAAGCTTTGAGCTTGTTGGTGCCTCAGATCAAGATCCTACTCTACACCCCAATATGAATCCTTGTGGAGTCCAGTGTACCCCACAGAAGAAAAAAATGTGTCACAACCATTGGCAGCAACATAAGAATAGCTGCTGATGGGCACAATTGAGAAAGGAAGGGGGGAAAACATTTGAATCCAGCACATATATGTAATTCGAATATGTAATTTGTACCTTCCTACTTTAAAATGTAATGGATGAACCTCACCCTGTGAGAACTATCTTCATGATCAAGAGATCTCATATGCAAGATAAGTATGTGTTGGGATAGGGCTGTGGAGGGCGGCTGCTCGGGCACACCCCCGTCAAGTTAAGGAGATTCAACTGAGGAAGCACAAGGGAACTCTCATCTGGGGACAACAACTGCAGGGAGAACACATTTTCAGATGAATGTGGGAGGGCAGAAGGCTGCCTAATACTGAAGCACCCCCAAACAACAAACCAAATGCAACAACTAGTGCAAGCATTCCTGGGGGAAGGCCTGCAGCAGATGGATCCAATAACAGCTCCAGAGTTGCTCTACAAGACAAGTAAAAGGGTGTGAGCCCTGCAGCACCACCTGTACTTTGCATACACACATATAGGACAGCATCTCTTATATGCCCCAGGGTCAATAAAATAGTATCCTTATCTAGGGTATCCATCCCCTCAGATAAGGTATCCGTCCATGCTGCTACAGCACTACACACCCAGGCCGACGCAATTGCCGGTCTGAGTAAGGTACCCGAATGTGTATAAATGGACTTCAGGGTTATCTCCTGTTTGCGGTCAGCAGACTCTTTGAGGGTAGCCGTATCCTGGGACGGGAGGGCTACCTTCTTGGATAAGCGTGTTAATGCTTTGTCCACCCTAGGGGAGGATTCCCATCTTAACCTATCCATTGATGGGAAAGGATACGCCATAAGAATCCTTTTGGAAATCTGCAGTCTTTTATCTGGAGATTCCCAGGCGTTTTCACATAACTCGTTCAGCTCGTGTGAGGGGGGAAAGGTTACCTCAGGCTTCTTTCCCTTGTACTTATGTACCCTCTTGTCAGGGACAGGGGGTTCCTCTGTGATGTGCAAAACATCTTTTATTGCCATAATCCTATATCGAATGGATTTTGCCAATTTTGGCTGTAACTTTGCATCATCGTAATCGACACTGGAGTCAGAATCCGTGTCAGTATCTGTGTCAACAATCTGGGATAGTGGGCGCTTATGAGACCCTGACAGTCCCTGCGACATAGGATCAGGCATGGGTTGAGACCCTGACTGTCCCGAAGCTTCAGCCTTGTCTAATCTTTTGTGCACTGAGTTTACACTAGCATTTAAAACATTCCACATATCCATCCAATCAGCTGTCGCAGAGACACCACATTAATTTGCTCCCGCTCCTCTCTAATATAGCCTTCTTCCTCAGACATGTCGACACACATGTACCGACACACCACACACACAGGGAATGCTTTTTCTGAAAACAGTTTCCCCACAAGGCCCTTTGGAGAGACAGAGAGAGAGAGTATGCCAGCACACACCCCAGCGCTATATAACCCAGGAATAACACAGTAACTTAATGTTTGCCCAGTAGTGCTGCTGTATGTAATTTGCGCCGAATTATGTGCCCCCCCCCCCTCTTTTCAACCCTCTTGTCTACCGTGGTTTCAGCAGGCGAGAGTCTGGGGAGCTGCCTCAGCGGTGCTGTGGAGAAAAAATGGCGCTGGTGAGTGCTGAGGGAGAAGCCCCGCCCCCTCGGCGGCGGGCTTCTGTCCCGCTTAAACTGTAAAATTGGCGGGGGCTCATACATATATACAGTGCTCAGCTGTATATATGTTATATTTTTGGCAAAAAGAGGTTTATACTGCTGCCCAGGGCGCCCTGCACCCTTACAGTGACCAGAGTATGTGAGGTGTATGGGAGCAATGGCGCACAGCTGCAGTGCTGTGCGTTACTTCAGTGAAGATCATGAAGTCTTCTGCCACCGCTGAAGTCTCTTTTCTTCTCATACTCACCCGGCTTCTATCTTCCGGCTCTGCGAGGGGGACGGCGGCGCGGCTCTGGGACGGACGGCGAGGGTGAGATCCTGCGTACCAATCCCGCTGGAGCTAATGGTGTACAGTAGCCTAAGAAGCAGGACCTTGCAACTCAGAGAGTAGGGCTGCTTCTCTCCCCTAAGTCCCTCGATGCAGGGAGTCTGTTGCCAGCAGTGCTCCCTGAAAATTAAAAACCTAACAAAATACTTTCTGTCAGAAAGCTCAGGAGAGCTCCTGAAAAGCACACAGTTTCCACTGGGCACAGTATCAAACTGAGGTATGGAGGAGGGGCATAGAGGGAGGAGCCACTGCACACCCAGAACTAAAGTCTTTCTTAAAGTGCCCATGTCTCCTGCGGAGCCCGTCTATCCCCATGGTCCTTACAGAGTCCCCAGCATCCTCTAGGACGTTAGAGAAAATAGGATTTTAATACCTACCGGTAAATCCTTTTCTCTTAGTCCGTAGAGGATGCAGGGCACCCGTCCCAGTGCGTACTGTGTCTGCAGTTATTAAATGGCCCTTAACTCCAGAACATTTATGTGGAGACAACTTTCCCGACTTGACCATCTTCCTTGGATGTTTTCCCCCTGTGTGACTGCTCCCCAGCCTCGGAGGGTTGCATCCGTGGTCCCTAGGATCCAGTCCTGGATCCCGAACCATCGCCCCTCTAGGAGGTGAGAACTGTGCAGCCGCCAATGGAGTGATATTCTGGTCTTGGAAGATAGGATTATCCTCCGGTGCATGTGTAGGTGGGATCCGGACCACTTGTCCAACAGGTCCCACTGGAACACTCTAGCATGGAACCTGCCAAACTGAATGGCCTCGTAGGCCGCAACCATCTTCCCCAGCAACCGAATGCATTGATGGATTAACACTCTTGCTGGTTTCAGAATTTGTTTGACCAGACTCTGGATCTCCATAGCCTTTCCACTGGAAGAAAACCTCTTCTGTGTCCAGTATCACTCCCAAAAACAACAACCGCGTCATTGGGACCAACTGCGATTTTGGCAAGTTTAGGAGCCAACCATGTTGTTGAAGAACTGTCAGGGAGAGTGCAATGTTTTGCAACAACTGGTCCCTGGATCTCGCCTTTATCAAGAGATCATCCAAGTACGGGATAATTGTGACTCCTTGCTTGCGAAGGAGAACCATCATTTCCGCCATCACCCTGGTGAAAATCCTCGGAGCCGTGGACAGACCAAACGGCAACGTCTGAAATTGGTAATGACAATACTGAATTGCAAACCTCAGGTAGCTTGATGCAGTGGCTAAACGGAACATGTAAGTAGGCATCCTTATGTCTACCAAAACCATGAAATCTCCTTCCTCCGGACTGGAGATCCCTACCCTGAGAGATTCCATCTTGAAATTGAATTTCTTTAGGTAGAAATTGAGGGATTTCAGATTTCAGATTGGTCTGACTGAGCCTTCCGGCTTCGGGACCACGAAGAGGCTTGAATAAAAGCCTTCTCCCTGCTGACTAAGGCCGATTTGAACAATCGGTGAGGGGGAACGTCTTGAAACCCCAGTTTGTACCCTTGGGACACTATTTGTAAAACCCACGAGTCCAGGTCCAAATTAATCCAGAACTGACTGAAGTGTTTTAGACGTGCCCCCACTGGTGTGGGCTCCTGCAAGAGAGCCCCAGCGTCATGCAGTGGATTTGGCAGAAGCAGAGGACGATCTCTGCTCCTGCGATCTTGAAGAGGCTACAGACCTCTTCCCTCTTCTCCTTCCTCTACCTGCAAAGAAAGGGGAATCTTAACTTCTTGCATATCTATTGGGCCAAAATGACTGCGTTAGATAATGATGCGTCTTCATCCGTTGAGAGGGAACATAGGGCAAGAAGGTTGACTTACCTGCGGGAGCTGCCGAGATCAAATTAACTAGGCCGTCGCCAAACAAGGCTTCACCTTCATAGGGAAGAGACTCCCTTTCTTCTTGGAGTCAGCATCAGCATTCCCTTGGTGAATCCACAATGCCCTCCTATCCGAGACTGCCATGAAATTGGCCCGTGAATTCAAGAGTCCTATATCCCTTGCAGTCGTAAGTATGCTGCAGTGTCCTTGATATGATCCAACGTAAGGAGCATCCCATGTCTCCAGGATATCTATATCGGATGACAAGGTATTCGACCAATTCTTGAATACTACTACTCACCCATGCGCATGTAATGGCAGGTCTAAGTAATGTACCCGTGGTTACATAACTAGAAATAATGTAGCTTCCTGCATACGATCCGCTGGATTTGTGACAGGGCCCCATGCAGAACAGGGGGTGATTCCCACTTTATTCTGTCCGCGGCAGGAAATGAATAAACAACCGGAAACCTTTTGGGGATTTGAAACCATCTTGTCGAGCTGGCCCAGACTTTCTCAAACAGAGATGGAGGAACGTTACATCAGCTTTCATTATATATCTATATATACATACATATAGACCCCTTTGTCAGGAACAGCAGGGTCCTCAGTGATGTTAATATGTCCTTAATATACACAATCATGTACTGAATGCTCCTTGCCAATATTGGATCTAATCAGGAAATATTATGGTCGACATAGGAATCAGTATCCGAGTCAGTATCAGTGTGTAGTAATTGGGCAAAATAACATTTTTGCGGGGCCTGAGGGAAAAGAAGCATAGCCATGAACATCACATCTTTTCTCTACGTCTGTGTCTGGGACACAGATTTATCCAACCTCACTCTGATATTACTGAAACTTTCACCCAGTCAGTTATTGGTGGTGCCAACAGGGCCACCATCATATGTCTGCATTCCTAATATAGTTTCCTCTTGGGAAAAACATTCAGCCACCGACATGTTGACACACATGTACCAAGTACCCACAGACACATCGGCTTATGGGGGATAGACCTACAGTAAATCTGTCAGAGGGACAGATGGGATTTTTCAGCTCACAACCCAGCGTCAAAAGTACACAGTCTGGGAAATAATAAACTCTATAGTGATAGACTTGTAACGCTCTATAGATGTGCTGGTGAGGTGAGGAAGAAGCCCCGCCGCTGTAATGGCACGCTTCTGTCCCGCTCAGAAACAAATAATTAATTACGCTGGTGGGGTAAGGACAGTGCCCAGGCACTAATGTCCACTTTTGCCAGCCTTTTGTGAGGAATTTATGCTGCCCAGGGTGCCCCCCCCCCCCCCCAACGCCCTGCACCCTGCAGTGCCTGTGTTTGTGTGGGAGCATGGCGCACAGCATTCCGCTCGCTGCGTGGTACCTCAGAATGCCATCTGTTCTTCTGCTACTCGCCTGTCTTCTGACTTCTGGCTCTGTAAGGGGGTGATGGCAGGCTACGGGAGTGGGCATCTAGGCGTACCCAGCGATCAGCACCCTCAGGAGCTAATGGTGTCCTGTCAGCCAGAAGTAGAGCCATTGAACTCACTAGAAGTTGGTCATACTTCTCTCCCCTAAGTCCCACGAAGCAGGGAGACTGTTGCCAGCAGCCTCCCTGAAAATAAGAAAAACTAACATAAGTCTTTTCAGAGAAACTCAGTAGAGCTCCCCTGTAGTGCATCCAGTCTCACTGGGCACAATTCTAAAACTGGAGTCTGGAGGAGGGGCATAGAGGGAGGAGACAGTTCACACCCTTTGAAAGTCTTAAAGTGCCCATGTCTCCTGCGGATCCCGTCTATACCCCATGGTTCTTAATGTGATCCCAGCATCCTCTAGGACGTATGAGAAAACAAATAACGCACACACGAGGAGAGAACAAAGGAAGCTATAAGGAGGGGAGGGGAGGGGGGGGGTAAGGTAAGGTAGTAAAGGCATATTGGATAAACTACAACCTTATACATATTCATTAATGTACCAGTAGTTAGAAGTAGAAGAGCTCTAACAGAAACCACAAAGCTTATCTAAAGCCACACCACACTGGATATGCCCAATCTCATTTGATCTTTGAAGCAAAGCAGTATTGGACTTTGTTACTACCAAGCAGTCTCCCATCCATGTATTATCAGATTCTTTAGGTGTTTTTAAACTACCAACACCCTTTTCTTGGTACATTTAATTTTTACATGTATTCTTTTATGTACCAGAAGTTAGAAGTAGAAAAGCTCTAACAGAAACCACCAGCTCATCTACAGCCACAGCACACTGGATTTGCCCAATCTCTCCTGATCATGGAAGCTGAGCAGTGTTGGTCCTGGTTTTAGTACTTGGATGGGAGACCACCAGGAAATACCAGGAGCTGTGTGTATTTTTACAATACCAACACCGTTCTCTTGATGCATTCCATTTTGAAACATTGGGGCAGATCTATTAAGCCTGGTGAACTGATAAAGTGCAAGGTGATAAAGTACCAGCCAGTCAGCTCCTAACTGTCATTTTTCAAACCCAGCCTGTGACATGGCAATTAGGTACTTTATCACCATGCAAATTATCATTCCACCAGGTTTAATAAATCGGCCGCTTATTCATTTATGTACTAGTAGTTAGAAGTAGAAGAACTCTAACAGAAACCACTAAGCTCATCTACAGCCACACCACACTGTATATGCCCAATATCACCTGATCTTAGGCCTGGTTTGTTCTTGGATGTGAGACCACCTGGGAATACCAGGTGCTGTAGGTAGTTTTATACTACCAACACCGTTCTCTTGATGCATTCTATTTTGAAACTTATTCATTGATGTAGAAGTTAGAAACAGCAAAAATCATCTACAGCCGCATCACACTGGATATGTCCAATCTCATCTGATGTTGGAAGCTAAGCAGTGTTGTGCCTGGTTAGTTTTTGGATTTCAGGTCCTGCCTTCTGGTTTGGCCACGGCACCTCGGAAATTCACCAAGGTCATGGCCGTGATGACGACCCTTCACCATCGGTGGACCAGGGAGGAATCTCTCCTCCCGATAAACATTCTGGAATTGCGGGCAGTGTTCAATTCATTGATACTGGCCCTGCCTCTAGTACAGAACAGGCCTGTTCAAGTACAATCGGACAACGCCACCACGGTAGTGTACACAAATCATCAAGTCGGCACTCGAAACTGCATGGCAAAGCTGGAAGTATAAAAAAATCCTCAGTTGGGTAGAACGTCATCTGCCAGCAATATCGGCAGTGTTCATTCCCGGAGTCCTCAACTGGGAAGCGGATTTCCTCAGTCGTCAGGACGTTCACGCTGGAGAGTGGAGAGGCTGCAGCAGAAATATCTGCACTGGTGTCAGTAGGTGACTGAGGCAGGGATGACTGGGAGATAGTGGGTGACTGAAGCATGTATGAGTGGGATATAGTGGGTGACTGAAGCCGGGGTGACTGGGAGATAGTGGGTGACTGATGCAGGGGTGACAGTGATAGTGGGTGACTTAGGCAGGGGTGACAGGGAGATAGTGGGTTACTGAGGGAGCGGTGATAGGAAGGGGTTGGGTAAGTATGGGAAGAAAGTGGGTGACAGGGATAATAAATGAATAAGGCAGGGATGATAGGGAGATAGTGGATGACTGTGGCAGGGGTGACAGGGACAGTAAGAGACTGAGGCAGGGGTCGCAGGTATAGTGGTTGACTGAGGCAGCGGTGACTGGGAGATAGTGGGTAACTGAGGCAGGGGTGACAGGGAAAGTGTGCGACTCAGGCAGGGGTGATAGGGAGATAGTGGGCAGCATATCTCTGCCTCACTGCAGCAGCACATTCCTGCTTCACTGACAGCAGCACATCCCTGCAACGTTGACAGCAACACATCCCTGCAACATTGACGGCAGCACATCCCTGCCTCATTGACGGCAGCACATCCCTGCCTCACTTATAGCAGCACATCCCTGCCTCGCTGACAGCAGCACATCACTGCCTCGCTGACAGCAGCACATCACTGCTTCACTGACAGCAGCACATCACTGCTTCACTGACAGCAGAACATCCCTGCCTCACTGGCAGCAGCACATCCCTGCTTTACTGACAGCTGTATATAGGGCCTAATTAAGACCTGATCCCTGCTGTGCATATTCACACAACAGGAGATCAGGTCTGAAGTGCGTGTGTGCTGGTGCCACAGTGCACCGGCACATGCCAGAGATGCGATCAGCATCTCTGCCCAGTGAGCGCCTCTGCCTGATTGACAGGTAGAGGCGGTCACTGGGCAGGAGGAGTCGGGCCAGCGGCGTTGTGCCGCCATTTTGGGGGCACAGTCAGGACAACGCAGACATGACCGGACCGTATGGGGGCGGGGCCGTGACGGCTGTGTGACCCGGACAGCAACAGGCCTTATTTACTAAAATCTCAGATAAATTTTATGGCATTTATGTGCAGTCTAGTTTGCACAGTTGATAGAGTGTTGATCTTGCACTATCAATGTAAGCCTCACATAGGTTTGATACACATGTAAGTTTGTTTTTATTTTACTACATTGTGGTTTGTGGCTCTATACCATGTAATGCATGTCTTTTAACAGTAGTCAAGTCTTCCAATGTGCTTGTTAGTGAAACCCAATACATAGCTTTATTTTATTTTGTTTCTTCAAATATTACATAGTAACATAGTAACATAGTATCTGAGGTTGAAAAAAGACAATTGTCCATCGAGTTCAACCTATTTGTGGTGTCCTATGCATGATGATTTTACTAAAATGTCTGACTGATGCTGCTGTCAGCCATTGCATTTTATCCCTATTTATAGTAATTATAATGCATGACTATGCACCATACCCCTGGATATCCTTATCCAATAGGAATTTATCTAACCCATTCTTAAAGGTGTTGACAGATTTCGCCATTACAACTCCCTCGGGCAGGGAATTCCAAACACGTATTGTCCTTACCGTGAAAAAGCCTTTACGCTGTATTGTGCGGAATCTCCTCTCCTCTAACCTGAGCGAGTGTCCACGAGTCCTCTGTGTTGATCTAACCAGAAACAGGTCCCGCGCAAGCTCTGTGTATTGTCCCCTTATATATTTGTAGATGTTGATCATATCCCCTCTTAGTCTCCGCTTTTCCAATGTAAACATGCCTAGTCTTTCAAGCCTTTCCTTGTATTCCATCATCTCCATGCCCTTAATTAGTTTGGTCGCCCTCCTCTGTACCTTTTCAAGCTCCAGGATATCCTTTTTGTAGTACGGTGCCCAGAACTGTACACAGTATTCAAGGTGTGGCCTCACTAGTGATTTATATAACGGGAGTATAATACTCTCGTCCCTAGCATCAATACCCCGTTTTATGCATGCTAATATCTTATTAGCCTTCTTTGCTGCAGTCCTACTTTGGGTACTACTGCTTAGCTTGCTATCTATGAGGACACCTAAGTCCTTTTCCAGTACAGAATCCCCTAATTTTACCCCATTTAGTAGGTAGGCATATGTCTTATAACTTTTTTTTTCAATATATAAACATTTTTATTATAAGATTTTCAATGACACAAGTACATCCAAGTTGCAGATTATGGATTGTGAAGGACAAATCAACCATATAAACAATTTAAGCAATTTAAATTGCATGCAGGTAGTAGAATATCAAACTCCTTGGATGAAAGTTGGTCGTAATAAACTAGGATAGAAAAGAATAAAGTAGAAAATAAGATTTTAAACCTACCGGTAAATCTTTTTCTCGTAGTCCGTAGAGGATGCTGGGGACTCCGTAAGGACCATGGGGATAGACGGGCTCCGCAGGAGACATGGGCACTTTAAGAAAGACTTTAGTTCTGGGTGTGCACTGGCTCCTCCCTCTATGCCCCTCTATGCCACAGTTAGAGAAACTGTGCCCAGAGGAGACTGACAGTATGAGGAAAGGATTTTGTTAATCCAGGGCAAGATTCATACCAGCCACACCAATCACACCGTATAACTTGTGATAAACTACCCAGTTATGAGTACGAAAAAACAACATACTGTAGCATCAGTGCAGGATTGATGCAACTCTAACATAACCCTTATTGAAGCAATAACTATATACAAGTATTGCAGAAGTAGTCCGCACTTGGGACGGATACCCAGCATCCTCTACGGACTACGAGAAAAAGATTTACCGGTAGGTTTAAAATCTTATTTTCTCTAACATCCTAGAGGATGCTGGGGACTCCGTAAGGACCATGGGGATTATACCAAAGCTCCAAAACGGGCGGGAGAGTGCGGATGACTCTGCAGCACCGATTGAGCAAACATGAGTTCCTCCTCAGCCAGGGTATCAAACTTATAGTATTTTGAAAAGGTGTTTGAACCTGACCAAGTAGCAGCTCGACACAGCTGTAGTGCCGAGACCCCTCGGGCAGCCGCCCAAGAAGAGCCCACTTTCCTCGTGGAATGAGCCTAGACCGATTTCGGTAACTGCAATCCAGCCATAGAATGCGCTTGCTGAATCGTGTTACAAATCCAGCGAGCAATAGCCTGCTTTGAAGCAGGGGCACCAATCTTGTTGGTTGCATACAGGACAAACAGCGCTTCAGTTTTCCTGACTCTAGCCGTCCTGGCCACGTAAATCTTCAAAGCCCTGACCACATCAAGTAACTCGGAATCCTCCAAGTCACGCGTAGCCAAAGGCACCACAATAGGTTGGTTCATGTGAAAAGATGAGACCACTTTTGGTAGGAATTGAGGACGGGTCCGCAATTCCGCTCTATCCACATGGTACACCAAATATGGGCTTTTATGTGACAAAGCCGCTAATTCCGACACTCGCCTAGCCGAAGCCAAGGCTAATAACATGACCACCTTCCATGTGAGATATTTTAACTCCACCGTTTTAAGTGGTTCAAACCAGTGTGATTTTAGAAAACTTAACACCACGTTAAGGTCCCAAGGTGCCACCGGAGGCACAAAAGGAGGCTGAATATGCAGCACTCCTTTTACAAAAGTCTGAACTTCTGGAAGAGAAACCAATTCTTTTTGAAAGAAAATGGATAAGGCCGAAATCTGGACCTTAATAGAGCCTAATTTTAGGCCCAAATTCACTCCAGTTTGTAGGAAGTGAAGGAAACGGCCCAGATGGAATTCTTCCGTAGGAGCATTCCTGGCCTCACACCAAGAAACATAATTTCACCATATACGGTGTAATGTTTTGACGTTACATCCTTCCTAGCCTTTATCAGCGTAGGGATGACCTCAACCGGAATGCCTTTCACTGCTAGGATCCGGCATTCAACCGCCATGCCGTCAAACGCAGCCGCGGTAAGTCTTGGAACAGACAGGGCCCCTGATGCAACAGGTCCTGTCTTAGAGGAAGAGGCCACGGATCTTCTGTGAGCATTTCCTGCAGATCCGGATACCAGGTCCTCCGTGGCCAATCTGGAACAATGAGGATTGTTCTCACTCCTCTTTGTCTTATTATCCTTAACACCTTGGGTATGAGAGGAAGAGGAGGAAATACATAGACCGGCCGGAACACCCACGGTGTCACTAGGGTGTCTACAG
This sequence comes from Pseudophryne corroboree, assembly GCF_028390025.1. Classification (NCBI taxonomy): domain Eukaryota; kingdom Metazoa; phylum Chordata; class Amphibia; order Anura; family Myobatrachidae; genus Pseudophryne; species Pseudophryne corroboree. The sequence continues at coordinate 176,160,838 of NC_086451.1, forward strand.
CTACTGCCTGAGGGTCTCTTGACCTTGCGCAATACCTCTGTAGCTTTTTGTTGAGCCGGGACGCCATCATGTCTATCTGTGGCAGTTCCCACCGACTTGTAATCTGTGCAAAGACTTCCTGATGAAGTCCCCACTCTCCCGGATGTAGGTCGTGTCTGCTGAGGAAGTCTGCTTCCCAGTTGTCCACTCCCAGAATGAACACTGCTGACAGTGCGCTTGCGTGATTCTCCACCCAGCGAAGAATTCTGGTGGCTTGTGCCATCGCCACTCTGCTCCTTGTGCCGCCTTGGCGGTTTACATGAGCCACTGCGGTGACGTTGTCTGACTGGATCAGAACCGGTTGGTCGCGAAGTAAGGTCTCCGCTTGACGTAGGGCATTGTATATGGCCCCTAGTTTCAGGATGTTGATGTGAAGACAAGTCTCTTGACTTGACCAAAGACCTTGGATATTTCTTCCCTGTGTGACTGCTCCCCAACCTTGGAGGCTTGCCTCTGTGGTCACCAGGATCCAGTCCTGAATGCCGAATCTGCGTCACTCGAGAAGGTGAGCACTCTGCAGCCACCACAGGAGTGATACCCTGACCCTGGGGGACAGGGTGATCAACCAATGCATCTGCAAATGTGACCCAGACCACTTGTCCAGTAGGTCCCATTGGAAAGTCCTCGCATGGAACCTGCCGAATGGAATGGCTTCGTATGATGCCACCATCTTTCCCAGGACTCGAGTGCAGTGATGCACTGACACAAGTTTTGGTTTCAATAGGTTCCTGACAAGAGTCATGAGTTCCTGGGCCTTTCCTATCGGGAGATAAACTCTCTTCTGGTCTGTGTCCAGAATCATGCCCAAGAAAGACAGACGAGTCGTAGAAACCAACTGCGACTTTGGGATATTGAAAATCCAGCCGTGTTGCTGTAACACTTTCAGTGAAAGTGATACGCTGTTCAGCAACTGCTCTCTTGATCTCGCTTTTATGAGATCGCTCAAGTACGGGATAATTGTGACACCTTGCTTACGCAGGAGAACCATCATTTCCGCCATTACCTTGGTGAAAATTCTCTGGGCCGTGGAGAGACCAAACAGCAACGTCTGAAATTGGCAATGACAGTCCTGTACCGCAAATCTGAGGTACGCCTGATGAGATGGATAAATGGGGACATGAAGGTATGCATCCTGTACACAAATGCGGACAACAGGTGTCAAGCCGTGTGTTGCCTTTGTCAAGCTGTAATAAGTAGGGGTAAGGACGTTAACCACCTCAGAACATCCTCCCTTATACGTCACCTGCAGCGCATTAATCATAAGTCAGTGACAAGTTCAAAAACTTTGGATGACATCGGAAGCAGTCCACTGACCACTAAATCCCTTCCTCTTGTAACCAAGCTCCTGCAAACCACACCACCAACTCCCTCAGTGTCAATTTCCTCCTTAGACAGGAAAGCCAATAGTCCTGTAGGCCATGTCACTGGCAAGTCTGACGAGTCCTCTCCTGCCTGGGATTCCTCCGATGCATCCTTGAGTGTAACGCCTACTGCTGCTGGCGCTGCTGTTGTTGCTGCTGGGAGTCGATCGTCATCCCAGAGGGGAAGTCGGAAGACCACTTGTACTACTTCCAGTAGGCAATTGACTGTCCAACAGTCCTTTGCGAGGAAGATGAAATATCACAGCAGTCATCCTGCTGCAAAGCGGATAACTCAGGTCTTGTCAGCCTGGGTGGTGAGAAACGTGGTTCCGGTATCCATCGTTAATTCAGAGGCAACTAGAGACTTGATTGAGGTACTGTGTCCCCGGTACCAAATGCCATCTAGGTTCCATTTCTCTAGGCAGGCGATACCGAAAATGTAGATAAAACAAGTAAATACAGCGCTGGAATGGTCACATAAGCAAAAACAAGTAGTATAGGTAAAATCCTTATTTTAATAAAACATATATTAAAAAGTGGTCTGTAATAGTAGAGTATGTGTATCTAATTTGAACTTTCACATGATTTTCAAATATCAATCATGATAGGTGTTTTTCAAATGTCAATAAAGTCCTTGTAGAAGGTAAATGTTACGAGACCTGTTCCTATGATAGTCCCCTTGCATGTAAGGACCCTTTGTCCTATCCGTGAGTTTATAGTTACCACCGGCGTCCCTTGAGGTAATTAGGCGAAGCTGCGTCCGCAAATTTGCAGTTCCTCAGAGAATGGTAGATGTGGCTCCTCCACGGTACGTGTAGGTTCTTTTAAGGGTCCAAGTTGTTAAAAGGCAATTGCGGGGGCTTGGTCCAGGTCCAGTCCTTCCAAGGTTTAGGCAAACACACTATCAGGCAAGTCCCACCCTTTTTTTTTTTTTTTTTTTTTTTATAGGTAAAATCCTTATTTTAATAAAACATATATTAAAAAGTGGTCTGTAATAGTAGAGTATGTGTATCTAATTTGAACTTTCACATGATTTTCAAATATCAATCATGATAGGTGTTTTTCAAATGTCAATAAAGTCCTTGTAGAAGGTAAATGTTACGAGACCTGTTCCTATGATAGTCCCCTTGCATGTAAGGACCCTTTGTCCTATCCGTGAGTTTATAGTTACCACCGGCGTCCCTTGAGGTAATTAGGCGAAGCTGCGTCCGCAAATTTGCAGTTCCTCAGAGAATGGTAGATGTGGCTCCTCCACGGTACGTGTAGGTTCTTTTAAGGGTCCAAGTTGTTAAAAGGCAATTGCGGGGGCTTGGTCCAGGTCCAGTCCTTCCAAGGTTTAGGCAAACACACTATCAGGCAAGTCCCACCAACGCGTTTCGTTGCTTGCATGCAACTTTTTCAAGGTGCTAAAAGGCCTGCCAAAAAGGATTTATATACTCTACCAAATATGGCTGCTCATTAGTAAGTGTGATTAATTGTGACCACCTGTTTGCATTATGTGACCAAAATAATGACAGACATAGGAGTTGGAACCATTAGTAATATATATATGTGTATAATTTATTATACTAAGACACATTTTTAATCAAATATGCAGAATAAAATACTTTAATTTCATCAGAGTCCGATCACATGATCAGTGACATCAACATAGGGTGGGAGGTCAAACAGAGAGAGGAAGAAAAGATGGAAAAAGAATCCATATAAGTCAGATCACTCACATGGTTTGTATCGTTGTATTCCATTACATGTATTTTGAATAATCATACTCTGGTGACGAGATGAGGTCTCGCTGCTGGATCTACTGATATCAGTCCAGCTGAAACTAAACGGAAGTCTGGGTATATTTGAGACGGAGGCATGAACGGGGCGCTGTTCCGGCCACGTCATCCCTCCTAGTCTCTATGTGTTGTTCGTTGCTAAGTTACGTTTGCGTACCATCCTAGGCATAACGCGACGACGTGCGTCCCAGGACCAGGAGACACGTCATCTTCCCGCGCACCGGCATTCATTGTTGTGAGGGGCATATAACCCTTATCGCGTTGTTAGACGTTGTTATGGCAACGTAGCAACGTTGCCTGAGGCTACCATATCTGTTACGAAGACGTGGGTCCCAGAATCAGGAGACACGTCATCTCTCTGCATATCGACGGACATTATTATAAGGGGAATGTAGCCCTACCACATTATCAGGCGTTGCCATAGCAACGTGACAGCGTCACCTTATACTATATCCAGAGATAAAACATCTCTAGTATTAATTTCACCACATTGTGAATTTGTGTGTCTAGTCATCTCCAATACTGGAGATGTTTAAGCGCATAATAATATGCAAATATAAACAAAGCATATAGTACCAAAAACTCCCAATTGTGTTCATTCTAATTATGGAGAATCACCACAGGGATGTATCAAATATAAATCACCATGGTGATGTCTAGTATCTATTGTCTCTCGGGAGAAAGGGGAAAGGGGGGAGTGGGTGGGGGGAGGGGGGGGGGGAGAGTGGAAAGGGGGGGGGGAAAGGAAGGAAGGAAAGGGAAAAGAGGAGTAAGAAAACAAAGTGATCATGACCACATTATATTCTGTATATTATACAATATATGGGACAACCGTAAATTTATCCAGTTGATCTGTGTGTAGCCAAAAGTATTATCACATATAGATATATAATATAACTTATTTTTGGGATAAGTATCATATATATTGTAACAAACTTATATAATAGTCATATTTTTCAAAAGGGTATAAACATACAATCAATTAGCTGATCCTTCCTTTTCATAAAAGGCATACATGTATCTCACATTTCTTGTTAGTGTTCGTATTTTTATATATATATCTCATCCTCATAATCAATAGAGATATGGTGACCAAATAAATCACATACAATTAGAGTCATTCTGATTATCTATAATAACCTAATTGGCAAAAAATGATATCTCGCTCAATATCTATAAACCATAAGAAAAAGGGGGAAGAGGGGGAGGGATCTAAATAATAATAATGATAATAATAATATTAATAATATTAATAGGAGAAACCAAAGTTATATACAGGGGGGGTAAAAAAAATGGCATGAGGATAAACAGCCACAGAAGAGTGAGATTGGAAATTTATAATACTGGATTAAGTTCAACCATCTCGTTCAATCCAGATGGATGGATGGTATCCAATTTATACATCCAGTATAATTCCTGTTTACACAGATTTTTATAGCGATCCCCCCCTCTCTTAGTTATCATAACATGTTCAATTGCTATCAGACCTAGGGAGCTAGGATCCCCATTATGTTTGTCTCTGAAGTGTCTAGAGACACTATGCGAGGGAAATCTATTCACAATGTTTCGACGGTGCTCCATGAAGCGAACTTTAATGCTCCTGGTGGTTCGTCCTACGTATTTCTGATTGCAACCACATGTAAGTAGGTAAATAACATAGTTTGTGTCGCAATTCATAAAACTTCCTAACATGTAATTTTCTTCCCTATCAATCGAGATAGTTGTAGTTCTTCTAGGGATATGTTTACAGGTGGTGCATCTTGTGGCTCCACAGCGAAAAAAACCTTTTGGTCTAGATGGTAACCAACTAGTCTGTGTATCACCCCCCTGTATATTTGTAGGTATTTCTTTTAGAAAACTGGGGGCAAGGATGTTTTTGATTGACCGATTTTTCTTAAAAATAAACTTGGGTTTGGAAGGTATATTTCCCCTGAGTATTGGATCTTGATTTAGTATGCCAAAATTTTTACAGATGATTTTCTTAATTTGCATACTATCTTTATTATATGTCGATATAAAGGCTAGATTTTCTTGTGGGCCATTAGTCTGGTCCGTATCTATAGTTTTGGTCCCAGGCACCCCTCTTGGTCGAAATAAATTATCTCTATCCATATCAGCCACTTCTCTCATGGTCCTCCTCAGAGGAGCTTCAGGGTAGCCTCTTGAGATGAAGGCTTCTAACATAAGTTCTGCCTGTTCTAAGTACTTTCTCCTATCCGAACAGTTCCTTCTTGCGCGAAGGAACTGTCCTTTAGGGATGTTTCTTTTCCATGGGCCATCTAGGTTCCATTTCTCTAGGCAGGCGATACCGAAAATGTACACAGACCTCAGAAAAAGAGTCACCAGTGTCCTAAAAAATGCAGTTGTACCCAAGGTCCACTAGTCCACATGTCCGTGGTTAAGTGGAGCAGGGCAGACTCAGGACTATATGACTGTGACAGCCCACTGGGTAGATGTATTGCCTCCCGCAGCAAGAACAGCGGCGGCGGCACCAGTAGCAGCATCTCGCAAATGCCAACTCGTTCCTAGGCAGACTACGCTTTGTATCACCGCTTTCCATAAGAGGCACACAGCTGACAACCTCTTACGGAAACTGAGGAACATCATCGCAGAATGGCTTACCCCAATTGGACTCTCCTGGGGATTTGTGACATCGGACAATGCCACCAATATTGTGCGTGCATTACATCTGGGCAAATTCCAGCACGTCCCATGTTTTGCATATACATTGAATTTGGTGGTGCAGAATTATTTTAAAAAACGACAGGGGCGTGCAAGAGATGCTGTCGGTGGCCCGAAGAATTGCGGGCCACTTTCTGCATTCAGCCACCGTGTGCCGAAGACTGGAGCACCACCAAACATTCCTGCACCTGCCCTGCCATCCTCTGAAGCAAGAGGTGGTAACGAGGTGGAATTCAACCCTCTATATGCTTCAGAGGATGGAGGAGCAGCAAAAGGCCATTCAAGCCTATACATCTACCCACGATATAGACAAAGGAGGGGGAATGCACCTGACTCAAGCGCAGTGGAGAATGATTTCAACGTTGTGTAAGGTTCTGCAACCCTTTGAACTTGCCACACGTGAAGTCAGTTCAGACACTGCCAGGCTTTTGCAGAAGAAGCTGGAGACATTGAAGGAGGAGCTAAAACAGAGCGATTCCGCTAGGCATGTGGGACTTGTGGATGGAGCCCTTAATTCGCTTAACCAGGATTCAATCTGTTGAAATCAGAGCAATACATTTTGGCCACCGTGCTCGATCCTAGATTTAAAACCTACATTGTATCTCTCTTTCCGGCAGACACAAGTCTGCAGAGGTTCAAAGACCTGCTGGTGAGAAAATTGTCAAGTCAAGCGGAACGTGACCCGTCAACAGCTCCTCCTTCACATTCTCCCGCAACTGGGGGTGCAAGGAAAAGGCTAAGAATTCCGAGCCCACCCGCTGGCGGTGATGCAGGGCAGTTTGGAGTGAGTGCTGACATCTGGTCCGGACTGAAGGACCTGGCAACGATTACTGACATGTCGTCTACTGTCACTACATATGATTCTGTCACCTTTGAAAGAATGGTGGAGGATTATATGAGTGACCGCATCCAGGTAGGCACGTCAGACAGTCCGTATGTATACTGGCAGGAAAAAGAGGCAATTTGGAGGCCCTTGCACAAACTGGCTTTATTCTACCTAAGTTGCCCTCCCTCCAGTGTGTACTCCAAAAGAGTGTTTAGTGCAGCCGCTCACCTTGTCAGCAATCGGCGTACGAGGTTACTTCCAGAAAATGTGGAGAAGATGATGATCATCAAAATGAATTATAATCAATTCCTCCGTGGAGACATTTACCAGCAATTGCCTCCAGAAAGTACACAGGGATCTGAGATGGTGGATTCCAGTGGGGACGAATTAATAATATGTGAGGGGGGCGATGTACACAGTGAAAGGGGTGAGGAATCGGAGGATGATGAGGTGGACATCTTGCCTCTGTAGAGCCAGTTTGTGCAAGGAGAGATTGATTGCTTCTTTTTTGGTGGGGACCCAAACCAACCAGTCATTTCAGTCAGCCGTGTGGCAGACCCTGTTGCTGAAATGATGGGTTCGTCAATGTTTTTCTTTTCAATCTAAGCCCCTGCAGTTTTCTGTAAGAATCTGCTTCGCTATGATGATCAACAAGTCACAAGGGCAAACACTCAGGGCTGGAGGTGTAGATCTTAGGACCAGCTGCTACAAGCATGGCAAAGGTGTCACTATCATTGGTGACACCCAGAGAGGCAGCGAGGGAGATTGTAATGCAGTGCGCGCAGATAAGCAGCGCAATGGTAAAAAGGAGGCATGGTCTCATAGGTAGGGGTGTGGCCTGTTTTCCTGAATCTCCATTTTGTTGCTCCGGGTATCCCGGGGGTTGAGTGCTGCACCCGGGGACTAGTGTGTGAGTGGTGCTGGCTCCTGCACAGTGACAGAAACTGGGTGTTGCACGTAATGTTACAGTGAAACACCCATATTCTGTCACTGAAGAGGAGCCGGCACTTTGGTGTCACCCCCCTTGGCGGGTGACACTCGGGTGTGGGCCGCAACCCCGTTGTGATGCCACTGACCCATGGGAAGCTTTACGTGGCTTACCCATGTGTTAGTAGCCCCAAGCATCTTTTGTGTTAGTCCCTGAAGAAAAACTTCAAATATTTACAAATACATTTTGTAATCAATGGGCCTAATTCAGTAAGGATTGCAAATTCTGCTAAGTAACAGAATTTGCAATCCTTTGGTTCGCATGCTGGGGCCACCCAGCATGCCGCCTCCCTTCTTGACCACGCTGAAATTGCAGTCTCAGTGCAGTTCAGCGTGATCATAAAAAATGGGTTAGCCTCCTGTTGGTGCAGACTGTATGTGTGCGCAGGAAGCCGCCACCATTTTTGTGATCGCAGCTGCTGCATGTGATGTCATGCAGCAGCTCTGACCACGCCTCCTGTTTCTCCGTTGCCGACCCCATTTTGTAGCCCTGCCCATGCACCGCTCCATCTCCGACTTGGAAATGGATTGTTGCTGCCCCCCCCCCCAGCACCGATTGACAGTCAGAAGCGATCGCATTATCTGCGGGGTGCCGCAGAAAATGCAGGCGCATGCGTATGCTCTTAGCAATTTTTGCAGTTGGATTGCTTATTGCGATTGCAATCCAACCTGAATCAGGCTCTATTACCTATCACAATGCACTGCGGGTAGTACAAAATGGGGTTAATATAAGAGAAAACCCCCCCAGAGCTGTGCTCCTTAACTGTCCCTGGTGGCTAGTGGAGCGGCTGCCCAGTAATCAGTGTCCACGCCAGTGCGCACATGGCCCACCCCCTACAGCCACGCTGGATCACGGTATAGTGTGGGCACAGAAGTCCCTTACCTCCCTTTCATCAGCGGCCTCGTGATCCCGGAGGGCGGTGTGTGTGTGACTGACCTTAGGAAGAAACCGGAGCCTCCGCTGCAGTGACCCAGCAACCAGGGCACGGGAGTATACTGCGCCGCTGGGAGTGATGGAGCTGTAGTAAAGATGTCTATTAGACCTAACCTGCTGCAGCCCTTGTAGATTCTTATAAAAAAAAGTTCTTCTTTTCTTGTCAAAATTAATAGCTAAGAATAGGCTGCCTGAGGCAGCCCCCTGTTAAGTGGCCTGCTACTGAAGGCACCAACTACAAACTGAGCTCCCTGTTCATGGAAGCGAGGTTATAGAGCAGGGGGCGCTGAGCATCTTGGGAACAGTCAAAAGCTTTGAGCCTGTTGGTGCCTCAGATCAAGATCCTACTCTACACCCCAATGTGAATCCTTGTGGAGTCCAGTGTACCCCACAGAAGAAATGAATGTGTCACACCCATTGGCAGCAACATTAGAATAGCTGCTGATGGGCACAATTGAGAAAGGAAGGGGGGAAAACATTTGAATCCAGCACATATATGTAATTTGAATATGTAATTTGTACCTTCCTACTTTAAAATGTAATGGATGAACCTCACCCTGTGAGAACTATCTTCATGATCAAGAGATCTCATACGCAAGAAAAGCATGTGTTGGGATAGGGCTGTGGAGGGCGGCTGCTCGAGCACACCCCCGTCAAGTTAAGGAGATTCAACTGAGGAAGCACAAGGGAACTCTTGTCTGGGGACAACAACTGCAGGGAGACCACATCTTTTCAGATGAAAATGAGAGGGCGGAAGGCTGCCTAATACTGAAGCACCCTCAAACATCAAACCATATGCAACAACTAGTACAAGCATTCCTGGGGAAAGGTCTGCAGCAGACGGATTTGCATACGGTGATGTCATCCAAGCAGTGGGCCAAAGTTGGCTGGAACCCTCATCTGCATATGAAAAGAGAAAAGGGGTGCTTGGATGACCCCTAGTTCGCATTGAACACCCCCCACCCTCCTTTGGTGTGGGGCTCATGTTGGCCATGCCCCAGCCCCTGAAGCATTCAAGCTGATTTCTTGCAGCAGCTGGGCACTGTAACAGCTCCAGAGCTGCTCTGTAAGGCAAATAAAAGGGTGTGGGCCCTGCAACACCACCTGTAGTTCGCATTGTGCGTTGGAAGGCACAAAGTAAGCAGACGGGAGAAGTCAGGATAGTGCGCAAGGGCATAGAAGGGAGGGGCTCAAGAAAAGAGAAGTGGAAACAGACAGCAAACTAGGCGGGAGAGAGACCTGAGACAATGAGATCTAAATTATACCAGAGCCAACCAGGGGAAAGCACAAATGCAGTCCCCCCCCCCCTACCACAAATTATGCAGTCGAGATTCCCACATTTGGGGAAATCACAGAGGTCAGCATACCCAGAATGCAATGAATGAACCTCACCCTGGGAAAACAATCTTCATGACCATGGAATCACCTAAGCAAAATAAGTATGATTTGAGATAGGGCTGGGGAGGGCCGCTGCTCAGGCACACCTCCGTCAAGTAAAGGAGATTCAACTGAGGCAGCACAAGGGAACTCTCATCTGGGGACAACAACTGCAGGGAGAACACATTTTCAGACGAATGTGTGAGGGAAGAAGGCTGCCTAATACTGAAGCACCCCCCAAACAACAAACCAAATGCAACAACTAGTGCAAGCATTCCTGGGGGAAGGCCTGCAGCAGATGGATTCGCATATGGTGATGTCATCCAAGCAATGGGTATAGTTGGCTGCAACCCTCGTCTGCATATGAAAAGAGAAAATGGTCACGCAGGGCATGGCGGCCTTTGTGGGGTTGCGCTTGGATGACCCCTAGATCGCTTTATACACCCCCATCAGTGTGGGGCTCATGTTGGCCATGCCCCAGCCCCTGAAGCATTCAAGCTGATTTCTTGCAGCAGCTGGACCCAGTAACAGCTCCAGAGTTGCTCTACAAGACAAGTAAAAGGGTGTGAGCCATGCAGCACCACCTGTAGTTTGCATACACACATATATAGGACAGCATCTCTTATATGCCCCAGGGGCAATAAAATAGTATCCTTATCTAGAGTATCCGTCCATGCCGCTACAGCACTACACATACACACCCAGGCCGACGCAATTGCCGGTCTGAGTAAGGTACCTGAATGTGTATAAATGGACTTCAGGGTAATCTCCTGTTTGCGGTCAGCAGACTCTTTGAGGGTAGCCGTATCCTGGGACGGGAGGGCTAACTTCTTGGATAAGCGTGTTAATGCTTTGTCCACCCAAGGGGAGGATTCCCATCGTAACCTATCCGTTGATGGGAAAGGATACGCCATAAGAATCCTTTTGGAAATCTGCAGGAGATTCCCAAGCTTTTTCACATAACTCGTTCAGCTCGTGTGAGGGGAAAAGGTTACCTCAGGCTTCTTTCCCTTGTACATATGTACCCTCTTGTCAGGGATAGGGGGCTCCTCTGTGATGTGCAAAACATCTTTTATTGCCATAATCATATATCAAATGTATTTTGCCAATTTTGGCTGTAACTTTGCATCATCGTAATCGACACTGGAGTCAGAATCCGTGTCGGTATCTGTGTCAACAATCTGGATAGTGGGCACTTATGAGACCCTGACAGTCCCTGCGACATAGGATCAGGCATGGGTTGAGACCCTGACTGTCCCAAAGCTTCAGCCTTGTCTAATCTTTTGTGCAATGAGTTTACACTAGCATTTAAAACATTCCACATATCCATCCAATCAGGTGTCGGCGGAGACACCACATTCATTTGCTCCCGCTCCTCTCTAATATAGCCTTCTTCCTCAGACATGTCGACACACGCGTACCGACACACCACACACACAGGGAATGCTTTTACTGAAGACATTTCCCCCACAAGGCCCTTTGCCAAAGCTGGCCCTAACCAATATGATGCCCTAGGCAAGATTTTGCCTGGTGCCCCCTAGCACCACCGCTGGTTCCGCCTCTGACCTTGCACCTCTTTCCCAGCACCATCAACCCTCACCCATAACAGTACTTATTTTGGTGTTTGTACCCCCTATATTTTAAACAGGAACAGTTCGCACATTTGGCGCACAGTCCAAAAAGGGGTGTGTTTTTGCTGGCAATGGGCATGTCCACACAATAGTACCCCCAATTAAAATTCCGCCACACAGTACTGCAATTTTATTCACATTTGATCACGCGATAGTGTCCATAATTCACATTACATCCCACAGTAGTATTACTTTACCTTATAAACGTTACTTCTCACAGTAGTGCTCCGTATTCACATTACATCACACTGAATTGCTCCTTATTTACATTACACCACACCCTATTGCTCTTTATTCACATTAGACGACACAGTAAATGCCCTTTCTATACGCAACGCTACATATTAGAGCACCTTATACACATAATGCCACACATTAGTAATGCATTTATACACATAATTCCACACAGTAATGCCCCTTACACATATGAGACACATCACTAATGTCCTTATAAACATAATGCGTCTTACACATTATGACAACCTTTATTAATGCCCTTTTACACATAATGGCCCTCATTCCGAGTTGTTAGCTCGCAAGCTGCTTTTAGCAGCATTGCACACGTTAAGCCGCCGCCTACTGGGAGTGAATCTTAGCTTATCAAAATTGCGAACGAAAGATTAGCAGAATTGCGAATAGACACTTCTTAGCAGTTTCTGAGTAGCTCCAGACTTACTCGACAACTGTGATCAGTTCAGTCAGTTTCGTTCCTGGTTTGACGTCACAAACACACCCAGTGTTCGCCCAGACACTCCCCCGTTTCTTCAGACACTCCCGCGTTTTACCCAGAAACGGCAGCGTTTTTTCACACACACCCATAAAACGGCCAGTTTCCGCCCAGAAACACCCACTTCCTGTCAATCACACTACGATCAGCAGAACAAAGAAAAAACCTCGTAATGCCGTGAGTAAAATACCTAACTGCATAGCAAATTTACTTTGCGCAGTCGCAGAGCGAACATTGCGCATGCGCAATTAGCGGAAAATCGCTGCGATGCGAAGAAAATTACTGAGCGAACAACTCGGAATGACCACCCTTGCGCATGCGCAATTAGCGGAAAATCGCTGCGATGCGAAGAAAATTACCGAGCGAACAACTCGGCATGACCACCAATGTCCCTTACACATATGCCGCACATTATTAATGCCCTTATACACATAATGACACACATAGTGCCCCTTACACATATGTTGCACATTATTAATGCATTTTTACATGACACACATAATGCTCCTTACTCATATTCCGAACACTACTGCACAATCAACCCACTCACATGCACACAGCACTCACACTGCCACTAACACTGTGACCTCTGCCTCTGCTTGGATACAGATGTGTCCTCATAAATCTTGCCTCAATGCTAACGTTGGGGCACCTTTTTTTATTAAAATGCATCTTATTTGCATTGCTATGTTGTTAGGATGCACACGCAGCTTCTGCCGATTAAAATGATATGCAGCACGCCTATATACTGTGTGAGACTGTGGCTGTATCTGCATATGAAATGCTACACACAGAATATAGGCATGCCGCATATCATTTTAATCAGCAGAAGTTGCTGATGCCCCTAGGCATATCAAATGCCCTAGGCAATTGCCTAGTTTGCCTATGCCTATGGCCGGCTCTGCCCTTTGGAGAGACAGAGAGAGAGTATGCCAGCACATACCCCAGCGCTATATAACCCAGGAATAGCACAGTAACTTAATGTTTGCACAGTAGCGCTGCTGTAAGTAATTTGCGCCAAATTATGTGCCCCCCCCCTCTCTTTTCAACCCTCTTGTCTACCGTGGTATAAGCAGGGGAGAGTCCGGGGAGCTTCCTCTCAGCGGTGCTGTGGAGAAAAAATGGCGCTGGTGAGTGCTGAGGGAGAAGCCCCGCCCCCTCGGCGGCGGGCTTCTGTCCTGCTTAAACTGTACAATTGGCGGGGGCTCATACATATATACAGTGCCCAGCTGTATATATGTTATATTTCTGCCAAAAAGAGGTTTATATTGCAGCCCAGGGCGCCCCCCCTGCGCCCTGCACCCTTACAGTGACCGGAGTATGTGAGGTGTATGGGAGCAATGGCGCACAGCTGCAGTGCTGTGCGTTACCTCAATGAAGATCATGAAGTCCTCTGCCGCCTCTGAAGTCTTCTTTTCTTCTCATACTCACCCGGCTTCTATCTTCCGGCTCTGCGAGCGGGACGGCGGCGCGGCTCTGGGACGGACGGCGAGGGTGAGATCCTGCGTACCAATCCCTTTGGAGCTAATCCCTTTGGAGCTAATGGTGTCCAGTAGCTTAAGAAGCAGGACCTTGCAACTCGGAGAGTAGGGCTGCTTCTCTCCCCTCAGTCCCTCGATGCAGGGAGTCTGTTGCCAGCAGTGCTCCCTGAAAATTAAAAACCTAACAAAATACTTTCTGTCAGAAAGCTCAGGAGAGCTCCTGAAAAGCACCCAGTCTCCACTGGGCACAGTATCAAACTGAGGTATGGAGGAGGGGCATAGAGGGAGGAGCCAGTGCACACCCAGAACTAAAGTCTTTCTTAAAGTGCCCATGTCTCCTGCGGAGCCGTCTATCCCCATGTTCCTTACGGAGTCCCCAGCATCCTCTAGGACGTTAGAGAAAATAGGATTTTAATACCTACAGGTAAATCCTTTTCTCTTATTCCGTAGAGGATGCTGGGCACCCGTCCCAGTGCGTACTGTGTCTGCAGTTATTAAATGGCCCTTAACTCCAGAACATTTATGTGGAGACAACTTTCCCGACTTGACCATCTTCCTTGGACGTTTTCCCCCTGTGTGACTGCTCCCCAGCCTCGGAGGGTTGCATCCATGGTCCCTAGGATCCAGTCCTGGATCCCGAACCTTCGCCCCTCTAGGAGGTGAGAACTGTGCAGCCACCAATGGAGTGAGATTCTGGTCTTGGAAGACAGGATTATCCTCCGGTGCGTGTGTAGGTGGGATCCGGACCACTTGTCCAACAGGTCCCACTGGAACACTCTGGCATGGAACCAGCCAAACTGAATGGGCTCGTAGGCCGCAACCATCTTACCCAGCAACCAAATGCATTGATGGATTAACACTCTTGCTGGTTTCAGAATTTGTTTGACCAGACTCTGGATCTCCATAGCCTTTCCACTGGAAGAAAACCTCTTCTGTGTCCAGTATCACTCCCAAAAACAACAACCGCGTCATTGGGACTAACTGCGATTTTGGCAAGTTTAGGAGCCAACTATGTTGTTGAAGAACTGTCAGGGAGAGTGCAATGTTTTGCACTAACTGGTCCCTGGATTTCGCCTTTATCAAAAGATCATCCAAGTACGGGATAATTGTTACTCCTTGCTTGCGATCACCCTGGTGAAAATCCTCAGAGCCGTGGACAGACCAAACGGCAATGTCTGAAATTGGTAATGACAATACTGAATTGCAAACCTCAGGTAGCTTGATGCAGAGGCTAAATGGGAACATGTAAGTAGGCATCCTTTATGTCTACCAAAACCATGAAATCTCCTTCCTCCGGACTGGAGATCACTGCACTGAGAGATTCCATCTTGAAATTTAATTTCCTTAGGTAGAAATTGAGGGATTTCAGATTTCAGATTGGTCTGACTGAGCTGTCCGGCTTAGGGACCACGAAGAGGCTTGAATAAAAACCTGCTCCCTGCTGACTAAAGCCGATTTGAACAATCGGTGAGGGGGAACGTCTTGAAACCCCAGTTTGTACCCTTGGGACACTATTTGTAAAACACACGAGTCCATGTCCGAATGAATCCAGAACTGACTGAAGAGTTTTAGACGTGCCCCCACTGGTGCGGGCTCCTGCAAGAGAGCCCCAGCGTCATGCGGTGGATTTGGCAGAAGCAGAGGATGATCTCTGCTCCTGCGATCTTGAAGAGGATGCAGACCTCTTCCCTCTTCTCCTTCCTCTACCTGCAAAGAAAGGGGAATCTTAACTTCTTGCATATCTATTGGGCCGAAATGACTGCATCAGATAATGATGCGTCTTCATCCGTTGGGAGGGAACATAGGGCAAGAAGGTTGACTTACCTGCGGGAGCTGCCGAGATCAAATTAACTAGGCAGTCACCAAACAACGCTTCACCTTCATAGGGAAGGGACTCCCTTTCTTCTTGGAGTCAGCATCAGCATTCTCTTGGTGAATCCACAATGCCCTCCTATCCGAGACTGCCATGAAATTGGCCCGTGAACTCAAGAGTCCTATATCCCTTGCAGTCTCACGTAAGTATGCTGCAGTGTCCTTGATATGATACAACGTAAGGAGTATCCCATCTCTCCAAGGTATCTATATCGGATGACAAGGTATTCGACCAATTCTTGAATACTACTACTCACCTATGCACATGTAATGGCAGGTCTAAGTAATGTACCCTTGGTTACATAACTAGAAATAATGTAGCTTCCTGCATACGATCCGCTGGATTTGTGACAGGGCCCCGTGCAGAACAGGGGGTGACTCCCACTTTTTTCTGTCCGCGGCGGGAAATGAATAAACAACCAGAATCCTTTTGGGGATTTGAAACCATCTTGTCGAGCTGGCCCAGACTTTCTCAAACAGAGATGGAGGAACGTTACATCAGCTTTCATTATATATCTATATATACATACATATAGACCCCTTTGTCAGGAACAGCAGGGTCTTCAGTGATTTTAATATGTCCTTAATATCCACAATCATGTACTGAATGCTCCTTGCCAATATTGGATCTAATCAGGAAACATTATGGTCGACATAGGAATCAGTATCCGTGTCAGTATCAGTGTGTAGTAACTGGGCAAAATAACATTTTTGCGACCCCGCGGGGCCTGAGGGAAAAGAAACATAGCCATGAACATCACATCTATTCTCTACGTCTGTGTCTGGGACACAGATTTATCCAACCTTACTCTGATATTACTGAAACTTTTACCCAGTCAGTTATTGGTGGTGCCAACAGGGCCACCATCATATGTCTGCATTCCTGATATAGTTTCCTCTTGGGAAAAACATTCAGCCATCGACATGTTGACACACATGTACCAAGTACCCACAGACACATCGGCTTATGGGGGACAGACCATCAGTAAATCTGTCAGAGGGACACAGAGGATTTTTCAGCTCACAATCCAGCGCCAAAAGTACACAGTCTGGGAAATAATAAACTCTATAGTGATAGACTTGTAATGCTCTAAAGATGTTCTGGTGAGGTGAGGAAGAAGCCCCGCTACTGTAATGGCGCGTATCTGTCCTGCTCAGAAATAATTAATTACGCTAGCGGGGTAAGGACAGTGCCCAGGCACTAATGTCCACTTTTTCCAGCCTTTTGTGAGGAATTTATGCTGCCCAGGGTGCCCCCCCCCCCGTGCCCTGCACCCTGCAGTGCCTGTGTTTGTGTGGGAGCATGGCGCGCAGCGTTCCGCTCGCTGCTCGGTACCTCAGAATGCCATCACTGGAGAAGAAGTCTTCTGTTCTTCTGCTACTCACCTGTCTTCTGGCTCTGTAAGGGGGTGACGGCAGGCTGCGGGAGTGTGCATCTAGGCGTACCCAGCGATCATCACCCTCAGGAGCTAATGGTGTCCTGTCAGCCTGAAGCAGAGCTATTGAACTCACTAGAAGTTGGTCATACTTCTCTCCCCTAAGTCCCACGAAGCAGGGAGACTGTTGCCAGCAGCCTCCCTGAAAATAAAAAAAACTAACAAGTCTTTTCAGAGAAACTCAGTAGAGCTCCCCTGTAGTGCATCCAGTATCACTGCGCACAATACTAAAACTGGAGTCTGGAGGAGGGGCATAGAGGGAGGAGACAGTTCACACCCTTTGAAAGTCTTAAAGTGCCCATGTCTCCTGTGGATCCAGTCTATACCCCAAGGTTCTTAATGTGACCCCAGCATCATCTAGGACGTATGAGAAAACAAATAACGCACACATGAGGAGGAGAGAACTAAGGAAGCTATAAGGAGAAGAGGGGAGGGGGGGTTGAAAGGTAAGGTAGTAAAGGCATATTGGATAAACTACAACCTTATACATATTCATTAATGTACCAGTAGTTAGAAGTAGAAGAGCTCTAACAGAAACCACAAAGCTTATCTAAAGCCACACCACACTGGATATGCCCAATCTCATTTGATTTTTGAAGCAAAGCAGTATTGGACTTTGTTAATACATGGATGGGAGACTGCTTGGTAGTATCAGATTCTTTAGGTGTTTTTAAACTACCAACACCATTTTCTTGGTACATTCAATTTTTACATGTATTCTTTTATGTACCAGAAGTTAGAAGTAGAAGAGCTGTAATAAAAACCACCAGCTCATCTACAGCCACAGCACACTGGATTTGCCCAATCTCTCCTGATCATGGAAGCTGAGCAGTGTTGGTCCTGGTTTTAGTACTTGGATGGGAGACCACCAGGAAATACCAGGAGCTGTGTGTATTTTTACAATACTAACACCGTTCTCTTGATGCATTCCATTTTGAAACATTGGGGCAGATCTATTAAGCCTGGTGAACTGATAAAGTGCAAGGTGATAAAGTACCAGCCAGTCAGCTCCTAACTGTCATTTTTCAAACCCAGCCTGTGACATGGCAATTAGGAGCTGACTGGCTGGTACTTTATCACCATGCAAATTATCATTTCACCAGGTTTAATAAATCGTCCGCTTACTCATTTATGTACGAGTAGTTAGAAGTAGAAGAACTCTAACAGAAACCACTAAGCTCATCTACAGCCACACCACACTGTATATGCCCAATATCACCTGATTTTAGGCCTGGTTTGTTCTTGGATGTGAGACCACCTGGGAATACCAGGTGCTGTAGGTAGTTTTATACTACCAACACCGTTCTCTTGATGCATTCTATTTTGAAACTTATTCATTGATGTACCAGTAGTTAGAAGTAGAAGTTAGAAACAGCAAAAATCATCTACAGCCGCATCACACTGGATATGTCCAATCTCATCTGATGTTGGAAGCTAAGCAGTGTTGTGCCTGGTTAGTTTTTGGATTTCAGGTCCTGCCTTCTGGTTTGGCCACGGCACCTCGGAAATTCACCAAGGTCATGGCCGTGATGACGACCCTTCACCATCGGTGGACCAGGGAGGAATCTCTCCTCCCGATAAACATTCTGGAATTGCAGGCAGTGTTCAATTCATTGACACTGGCCCTGCCTCTAGTACAGAACAGGCCTGTTCAAGTACAATCGGACAACGCCACCACGGTAGTGTACACAAATCATCAAGGCGGCACTCGAAATTGCATAGCAAAGCTGGAAGTATCAAAAATCCTCAGTTGGGTAGAACGTCATCTGCCAGCAATATCGGCAGTGTTCATTCCCGGAGTCCTCAACTGGGAAGCGGATTTCCTCAGTCGTCAGGACGTTCACGCTGGAGAGTGGAGAGGCCGCAGCAGAAATGTCTGCACTGGTGTCAGTAGGTGACTGAGGCAGGGATGACTGGGAGATAGTGGGTGACTGAAGCATGTATGAGTGGGAGATAGTGGGTGACTGAGGCCGGGGTGACAGAGATAGTGGGTGACTAAAGCAGGGGTGACTGGTATAGTGGGTGACTGAGGCAGGGGTCGCAGGTATAGTGGTTAACTGAGGCAGCGGTGACTGGGAGATAGTGGGTAACTGGGGCAGGGGTGACAGGGAAAGTGTGTGACTCAGGCAGGGGTGATAGGGAGATAGTGGGCAGCAGATCACTGCCTTGCTGACAGCTGCACATCCCTGCTTCACTGACAACAGCACATCCCTGCCTCACTTATAGCAGCACATCCCTGCCTTACTGACAGCAGCAGATCACTGCCTCACTGACAGCAGCAGATCACTGCTTCACTGACAGCAGCACATCCCTGCCTCACTGGCAGCAGCAGATCCCTGCCTCACTGGCAGCAGCAGATCCCTGCCTTACTGACAGCTGTATATAGGGCCTAATTCAGACCTGATCTCTGCTGTGCATATTCACACAACAGGAGATCAGGTCTGAAGTGTGTGTGTGTGCTGGTGCCGCAGTGCACCGGCACATGCCAGAGATGCGATCAGCATCTCTGCCCAGTGAGCGCCTCTGCCAACACATACTTATCTTGCATATGAGATCTCTTGATCATAAAGATAGTTCTCACAGGGTGAGGTTCATCCATTACATTTTAAAGTAGGAAGGTACAAATTACATATTCAAATTACATATATGTGCTGGATTCAAATGTTTTCCCCCCTTCCTTTCTCAATTGTGCCCATCAGCAGCTATTCTAATGTTGCTGCCAATGGGTGTGACACATTCATTTCTTCTGTGGGGTACACTGGACTCCACAAGGATTCACATTGGGGTGTAGAGTAGGATCTTGATCTGAGGCACCAACAGGCTCAAAGCTTTTGACTGTTCCCAAGATGCTCAGCGCCCCCTGCTCTATAACCTCGCTTCCTTGAAAAGGGAGCTCAGTTTGTAGTTGGTGCCTTCAGTAGCAGGCCACTTAACAGGGGGCTGCCTCAGGCAGCCTATTCTTAGCTATTAATTTTGACAAGAAAAGAAGAACTTTTTTTATAAGAATCTCCAAGGGCTGCAGCAGGCTAGGTCTAATAGACATCTTTACTGCAGCTCCATCACTCCCAGCGGCGCAGTATACTCCCGTGCCCTGGTTGCTGGGTCACTGCAGCGGAGGCTCCGGTTTCTTCCTAAGGTCAGTCACACACACACCGCCCTCCGGGATCACGAGGCCGCTGATGAAAGGGAGGTAAGGGGCTTCTGTGCCCACACTATACCGAGATCCAGCGTGGCTGTAGGGGGCGGGCCGTGTGCGCACTGGCGTGGACACTGATTACTGGGCAGCCGCTCCACTAGCCACCAGGGACAGTTAAGGAGCACAGCTCTGGGGGTTTTTCTCCTATATTAACCCCATTTTGTACTACCTGCACTGCATTGTGATAGGTAATAGAGCCTGATTCAGGTTGGATTGTAATCGCAAAGAGCTGCGCATTGGAAAATTCAGGGCTATGCCGTGTAGATGATGGCCTAACAGGAGGCTTTAAAATTTTCTTTCTAGTGTCCTTCGTTTGGAATTTTAAAGCCTCCTGTTAGGCCATCATCTACACGGCATAGCCCTGAATTTTCCAATGCGCAGCTCTTTGCAAAAGAGAGATATTGGCAAGGAAAAGCTGTCTTGTACCTTTGCATTTTTCTCCCAAACGAAGGACACTAGAAAGAAAATTTTAAAGCCTCCTGTTAGGCCATCATCTACACGGCATAGCCCTGAATTTTTCAATGCGCAGCTCTTTGCAAAAGAGAGATATTGGCAAGGAAAAGCTGTCTTGTACCATTGGATTTTTCTCCCAAACGAAGGACACTAGAAAGAAAATTTTAAAGCCTCCTGTTAGTGCTTCATCTACACGGTATAGCCCTGAATTTTCCAATGCGTAGCTCTTTGCAAAAGAGAGATATTGGCAAGGAAAAGCTGTCTTGTACCTTTGCATTTTTCTCCCAAACAAATGTAGTTTGTTTTTGTCAATTACCATTTTAATAATAGGGTAAAAAAAATTAAGTAGATTTTTGAAAGAAAACAATACTGTCAATATACTATTAAAACAAATTAAAATGGTAAAAGTTATTGTACTTTAAGAAAACATAAAAGAGCTAACATATCAATCCCAGTTTTGGATTACTTTAATTAACAAAAAAAATGCATATAGCAGAGGATAGTTTCAATCTGCCTACCTCTGGGTAATGGGCCCAGCATGCTTCCATTGCAGTACTCTGCTGCACATGTAAGTGCAAGAGATCCTAAAGCACTCACTCATCATGGGAAAGTACCAATGTGTTTCTTCGTTGGTTGATGGAAGAAACATCTTAAAAAAACTCTCCAGATTATTGACTTTTTAAAGTTTTTCTAGGAAAAGTTTTAGATGTATGCTTATTAGCCTTTGTCAGTAGATACTTTTTGCGAAGTGTCTCTGTGGCGCAATCGGTTAGTGTGTCTGGCTACTAACCAAAAGGTTGGTGGTTCAATCCCACCCAGGGACGTAATTGACCTTGTTATCAGATTTTGGTGATCTTTAAGTAGACAAGTCAAAATTTCAAACCCCCTGTTATGGTGTAGGGTACCTGGCCTTCTCTGATGTAATCAGAGTTAGATTTGATTCAGTGATTTAATAAAAACAGCTAGGAAGCACAATTTAGCAGTGGGTTGCAGAGAAAAAGAAATATGCTGGCAAAAAAAATCCAATTGAGTGATTAAACAGCTCTTCATTTTCTGGCTTTATTTTTATGCTAACAAATTTGTTCTCTGAAAAGTGTCCACAAAGCCAAGTCTCTGATTAACACCTTTGTAGGGATGGTTTTTCACCTATTACTAAATTAAACTTGCTTCATTGGAAAGGCAGCAAGATGCATCCTCATTTCAATGTCTACTGAAATAATACAGGTTGACACCAGGAAACATTAACGCCACTGCATCCTTGCTGCTTTCTCATGTAGAAGTCTGTTTAATGTGAAAACAAGGTGATATCTAATTAGCACACAGGTAAGGAATTAAGAAAATCTTTATTTAAGGGTGAAGATGTTTCTCACAAAATCGTTGCCCCAATGCATCATTGAAATTCAAGCTGGAAAGATGATTTTAATATATCACTTGTACATTTTGTATTGCTCTTCTGGTGACAATGTAGTTTGTTTTTGTCAATTACCCTTTTAATAATAGGGTAAAGAAAATGAAGTGGATTTTTTAAAGAAAACTATACTGTCAATATACTATTAAAACAAATTAAAATGGTAAAAGTTATTGTACTTTAAGTAAAAATAAAAGAGCAAAAATATCAATCCCAGTTTTGATTACTTAAATTAACAAAAAAAAATGCATATAGCAAAGGATAGTTTCAATCTGCCTACCTCTGGGTTATGGGCCCAGCATGCTTCCATTGCAGTACTCTGCTGCACATGTAAGTGCAAGAGATCCTGAAGCACTCACTCATCATGGGAAAGTACCAATGTGTTTCTTCATTGGTTGATGGAAGAAACATCTTACAAAAACTCTCCAGATTATTGACTTTTTAAAGTTTTTCTAGGAAACGTTCTAGATGTATGCTTATTAGACTTTGTCAGTATATACTTTTTGCAAAGTGTCTCTGTGGCGCAATCGGTTAGTGTGTCCGGCTACTAACCAAAAGGTTAGTGGTTCAATCCCAACCAGGGACGTAATTGACCTTGTTTACAGATTTTGGTGATCTTTAAGTAGACAAGTCAAAATTTCAAACCCCCTGTTCTGGTGTAGGGTACCTGGCCTTCTCTGATGTAATCAGAGTTAGATTTGATTCAGTGATTTTATAAAAACAGCTAGGAAGCACAATTTAGCAGTGGGTTGCAGAGAAAAAGAAATATGCTGGCAAAAAAAATCCAATTGAGTGATTAAACAGCTCTTAATTTTCTAGCTTTATTTTTATGCTAACAAATTTGTTCTCTGAAAAGTGTCCACAAAGCCAAGTCTCTGATTAACACCTTTGTAGGGATGGTTTTTAACCTATTACTAAATTAAACTTGCTTCATTGGAAAGGCAGCAAGATGCATCCTCATTTCAATGTCTACTGAAATAATACAGGTTGACACCAGGAAACATTAACGCCACTGCATCCTTGCTGCTTTCTCATGTGGAAGTCTGTTTAATGTGAAAACAAGGTGATATCTAATTAGCACACAGGTAAGGAATTAAGAAAATCTTTATTTAAGGGTGAAAATGTTTCTCACAAAATCGTTGCCCCAATGCATCATTGAAATTCAAGCTGGAAAGATGATTTTAATATATCACTTGTACATTTTGTATTGCTCTTCTGGTGACAATGTAGTTTGTTTTTGTCAATTACCATTTTAATAATAGGGTAAAGAAAATTAAGTGGATTTTTGAAAGAAAACAATACTGTCAATATACTATTAAAACAAATTAAAATGGTAAAAGTTATTGTACTGTAAGTAAAAATAAAAGAGCCAACATATCAATCCCAGTTTTGGATTACTTTAATTAACAAAAAAAAATGCATATAGCAGAGGATAGTTTCAATCTGCCTACCTCTGGGTTATGTGCCCAGCATGCTTCCATTGCTGTACTCTGCTGCACATGTAAGTGCAATAGATCCTGAAGCACTCACTCATCATGGGAAAGTACCAATGTGTTTCTTCGTTGGTGGATGGAAGAAACATCTTACAAAAACTCTCCAGATTATTGACTTTTTAAAGTTTTTCTAGGAAACGTTTTAGATGAATGCTTATTAGCCTTTGTCAGTATGTACTTTTGCAAAGTGTCTCTGTGGCGCAATCAGTTAGTGTGTACGGCTATAAACCAAAAGGTTGGTGGTTCAATCCCACCCAGGGACGTAATTGACCTTGTTATCAGATTTTGGTGATCTTTAAGTAGACAAGTCAAAATTTCAAACCCCCTCTTATGGTGTAGGGTACCTGGCCTTCTCTGATGTAATCAGAGTTAGATTTGATTCAGTGGGGTATATTTACTAAGATTCGTATTTTTCAGAATCATGTTCAAGTTCAATCACGACTGACATCGACAGTGTAAATCTGCAACTTTTTGAATTGATTACGACTCATTTACTAAGCAGTCGTATTCGTATTTTCCGTATCTTCCGATGTCGATGTCATTCGTGTTTTTTTGCTGCTGAATGCGGCCGCGTTTGCTATTTTGCGGCCGCGTTGTTGCGTTTTTTTTACGACTGCGTCACAAGTCTGTTACGGCAGTGATTTTGAATTTGCGGCCGCGTTTTTACTCCTAAGTTTCGTTTACGTCACGCGGCCGTGATTGGTTGTATTCGTGAAGGAGGAGTGTCTGTGCATGTTACTATAAAAACGCCCCAAACACTCCGCACCTCGTGGGTTTAGCTAGTGGAGAGGAGAGAGGAAGGTGTATTTGGAGTTGGTGAGTTTGGTGGAGTTTTTGGTGGATTTGGAGAGGAGTTTGGTGATTGTTGAGTGCTGTACTGTGTGTGTTAGTAGTCTTGTGATCTTTGTAGTATTGTTTTTTCCCAGTTTGTAAACTTTTTTGTCCTTGTTTTTTTTTTTTCAGTCTTTTGTCATTGTTTGTGAGTGAGTGAGCGTGTGTGTTGGCTGTGTGGTGTGTAGTAGGAGTAGTGGAGGAGTGTGTTTTGTGTTTTCATTTTTGTGTGTTTTATGTTGTTTGTCATGTCCGACTCAGAGGTCAGTGTGGTGGCGGAGGTTAGTGAGGTGGAGGCTGGTAGTGAGGTGGAGGCTGGTAGTGAGGTGGAGGCTGGTAGTGAGGTGGAGGGGGGTAGTGAGAGGGAGGAGGTTAGTGAGGAGGAGGAGGAGGGGGTGCCTGTTGCTGGATTTTCCAGTGATAGTGATGGTGTTGTGGCACCGCAGCCACGCACCACTACCAAGACTGGCAGGAATATAAAGTTCAGCTATGCTGAAAACATGGCGTTGGTGCGTGAGCTGATGAAGCACCATCGCCAATTGTTTGGTCAGGATGCTGCCAGGGTGTCCTCCCGCAGGAAGTCTGCCCTGTGGGGGCAAGTCATACTTGCTGTGAATAGTGAGGGTGTGGTGAGGCGGACAGAGGACACGTGCCGCAAGCGTTTCTATGATATTAAGCGGCGTGTCAAGGCCAAGATGGCCAAAGAGTCCAAATCTGCACGGAGAACCGGAGGTGGGCCACCTTTACGTGTAAGCTATCGGGACTGGGAGGAGCCTGTGCGGGCATTGATTCCTGGCGAAGTGGTGTCTGCTACTCATGTCCGGGATTCGGACCGACCCACGCAGGATGGTAAGTTTGTTTTGTAATATTGTTCTTAAAATGTCTGTAAAATTTAGTTAATTTCATTTTTAAAGTTTAAAGGATGATTTTTTTCTCACAAAACAGATTGCATGCCTATGCTCCCTTAAGGTGTGTTTGTGTTTTGAATGTTTTTTTTTCTTTTTTTGTTGCAATTTTTGGCGATAATGCTTGAACATGTGTGTTTGTTTAAAATCCACAAAAGGTTTTTGTTTTTTTAACAAACAGAAAAGCGGGGAAATTTTTAAAACATTACATTTTAAAAATATTTGCAAGTACTCAATCTCTGCAATATCTGAGACCAAAAACTTATTTTAAATAAATTTATTGTGTGCCACATCAAGTACATTTTGATATTCAACTCAAAATCATGAATGTAGAAGCTCTTAAGCTTAAAAATTTGTTTTAAACAAAACCATATAGATGCTTACAGTACATTAATGGTTTTCAGTGGGTCATTTTTCCAAAAACATGGTAATAATGTTGGGGTCACTTTTTCCACAGTCACACAGACCAGCCGCCCAGACAGGCCTCACACAAGTCAGGATGATGCCGGTATTGCAGGTAAGTCTTCACTGTAGTCACATATTCTGAAAACACATAGAAGTACAAAATATTAAGTTTAAATTTTGCACCTAGGTTCTGCTTCTGGAAGCCGACCTCCTGTAAGCCGCCCATCACAGGGCTTGGGCCACTTACCCAGGAGGCCCACTAAGACACGGCGTCTTGGCTCTGATTCCGCACCTCCATCATCCCCACCCAGGCGAAGACTTTCGGCAGTGTCACCCCAGCCACCACTGGCACTATTGTCGAGTTCGCAGAGTGATGAGGCCAGATCACCTCAGTTATCTGGTGAGTAAAAACATAAATTAAACACATAAGCAATAATATACACAGTACACTTAAGATGTTGTTAGTTGGTTTGGAGTTTACATGTTTTCCTCAACAATCAATGTGATGTAACGTCTTCAATTGCTCAAGGTGCTTTAATAAAATTAGATAAGGTCTTAGTGGATGGTCTAGACAACCTATTTGTATGAAAACAACAGATTTGAGGATACATTAAGCACACACACGTTCACATTTTTTAAAAAATATGAATAAAATTAAATGTTGGACCGAAATAAAAAAACCATTAGAGTGTTCACACATCGCCCCTGTCCAGTATGTAGATGGCTTACTTGCTCCGCTCCTCTGGACTATACAGGTAAGTAGTCTATATCGTGGTGAGGGGAGGGAATCTAACAGTGTAATGGTGTGGAGGGAAGTTAGTTAAGTGAGGAATATGCAAATTTGGCAATGTTTGCGCCTGTGTTGGTTTTTTAAAATATAAAAATTATAAATTGTTAACGTTGAGAAAAACAAGTGCTAATAATGCAAAAATGTAGTATTAGGAATGTATTAATGTGTTGCATTAGCCAGGCCAAATTAAAAAAAATTACAACATTGCATGTTGCCTACCCCATACAGAGCACAACTTGATGTCCGCCGAGGACCAGCAGGGACCAGAACAAGAGCCATCCTTCACACTGCAACTTACAGCTGTTGATCCAAGCATGCCAATACAGTTGCAGGATATACCCCAACCATCCATCAGTCCCCAACTGGCACAAGCTCCGCCCCCAAGCCAAATTCCTGGCGATTTTTGGGCCAGTTGGACAAGCCAACAGGCCCAAAGCAATGCCACCCTGACCCAACATACACAACACCTTGCCAGTCTGCCCCATCATCTACCGCGTATTAGTCGCAACTCGGGCAGACTGATAGTACAAGTAGGGAGAATGGCTACCTCAATGGAGCAAATTAGGGCTGAAAACAGCCAAATGAATGCACATTTATCCCGCATTATAGATGAGCAACAGCGACATCAGCAGGCACTCGTTCAGATCATTCAACACAATCAAGTGGTGAATGAGGCCTTATCCAGGATTGTAGCCAGCCACACTGCTACAAACACTCAGCTGATTGCCAGTTTAAATAATTTGAGCAGCAATATTGCTATGATGGGAGCTCAGCAAGTTACCTCCAGCTCGGGGACCACGACCCCTGTTCAAACGCCAGTAACCTCCCCTGTCCGGCGTTCCTCAAGAGCACGTGCCAGTGAGCCAGCACCCAGCACACACAAGCGAAAAAAATAACACCAATCTTTTTGTGCAAATAAATACAAAAATTTGTTTAAAAAAAACATTCCTGTGTCCGTCTCCAAAATTTTTTAAGCTGGTCTGTATGTATGTAGTTATGTTTTTCAAGGGTAATGACTGTAAATGTTTTGTTAGCATCAACTAAGCACAATGGACACACCACTATAAACAACAAACAGTAAGTAACAGAACACACAATAGAAAGTAGAGCAAAGTGTTTAGTGAAGGATAATTACAGCATAATAAAACTTACCTGTAAAATATCGCAGGATCACTTCTTGACGTACCTGCCTCCCTACAATTGTACTCACACTGTCACCAGATGTATCTAACTCCTCTGCTTGCTGACTGCTTTCTCCCTCACCATGTGCCAGATGTTGACTTAAACACAGATTATGGAGAAAACAGCAGCAGAACACAATCCGAGTCACCTTTGAGGGACTATACAACAAAAGGCCACCAGATTTATCCAGACACCGAAAACGTGACTTCAGCACCCCAAAACATCTTTCTATCACATTCCGCGTAGCCTTATGTGCATGATTATAACTGTGTTCAGCAGGAGAATCAGGTTGGGACAATGGAGTAAGGAGCCAAGAGTAGCAGCCGTAACCCCCATCACCTGAAAAACATATATAGTCAACATTAGGACATATGTTAGATTATTCTATCACCTCCTCCAAAATCTAGGCTGTGGTTAAAAGACATACACACATAACATTTTCAACATACCCAACAGCCAGCCATCAGGCATTTGTCCCTCCTCAAATTTATCGAAGAGCGATGACTGACTGAGGATGAAGGAGTCATGGCAGGCACCAGGGTAACCTGCAACAACACTCATAATTTTTAAATTTGCATCACAGACCACCTGGACATTAGTTGATTGATCCATATGCCTATTAGTATATATATACTGGCGGCCCTTAGGTGATCTCAGCTGAACGTGTGTGCAATCTATGGCCCCCAGCACATTGGGCATGCCTGCAAGCTCATAGAAAGCTACCCTGACAGCACTCCACTCCGACTCCTCAGTAGGGAAGCAGATTGAGGCTTTAATGTGTGGCTCCAACACATCCAAAACCTGAGTGGACATTAAATAAGCTAAGGTGAGTGTCATGTTAGGTATTCTCTACAATACTGTGGTGTTTCAACTTACACAAGCAACACTTAGCCATAACCACATATGTATTTTTAGACTCACCTGCATCAAAAATCTTGAAAAGGTGGGCTGTGAGATCCCAATGACGTCGCCTGCCACAGCCTGGAAGCTCCCAGTAGCCATAAAGTGTAACACAGCCAGGAGTTTGTGTAGGCCTGAGACAGAGCGAGAGCGTGCTGTCTCAGGGTCTATGCCCAGTTTGACAAGGTCATACAGGTGGAAAATGTTGTTTCTATTTAGGCGGAACATCTGTATGACCCTATCATCGGACAATGCATTTAAGTTTAAACGCCCTCTAAAAAAACGAGGCTGGCGCAGCCTCCGCGGTACCTGGACAACCTGTTGGCCATGTTCACTTACCTGGTCCTGATTCCTGGAAGCCTCATGGAGCAGTCTAACGTATCCCACAGCCAACAAAAAACCATTGCCACACACTACAGCCGCCATTTCAGAGTGAGAGTAGTTCAGAATGTGCCTGAAACACTTTTATAGGCCCAAAAAAACAGGTGTGAGTAATGGATAATTAAGTTCACATGTAAACGCGGTTTTCAAAGGCTGGCGCGTTTTTTTTTAGGAAAAAAATGCGAATCGTAATTTTTCGCGGCCGCGAAATCATTTTCGCGGCAGCAAATGCAATTACGAATTTTTAGTAAATGACCGAGATTCATATCTAAACAGGCGTAATTTGACCGATGGTGTATTCATTCGTAATTTTGAACTTGGACTAGCAAAAAAATACGAATGACCTCATCACTGCCGTGATTAGTGTTTAGTAAATGACCGAGATGACACTTTGAAGAAAAAACGCCATCTCGGTCAAAATCGGGAGCTTAGTAAATATACCCCAGTGATTTTATAAAAACAGCTAGGAAGCACAATTTAGCAGTGGGTTGCAGAGAAAAAGAAATATGCTGGCAAAAAAATCCAATTGAGTGATTAAACAGCTCTTCATTTTCTGGCTTTATTTTTATGCTAACAAATTTGTTCTCTGAAAAGTGTCCACAAAGCCAAGTCTCTGATTAACACCTTTGTAGGGATGGTTTTTCACCTATTACTAAATTAAATTTGCTTCATTGGAAAGGCAGCAAGATGCATCCTCATTTCAATGTCTACTGAAATAATACGGGTTGACACCAGGAAACATTAACGCCACTGCATCCTTGCTGCTTTCTCATGTGGAAGTCTGTTTAATGTGAAAACAAGGTGATATCTAATTAGCACACAGGTAAGGAATTAAGAAAATCTTTATTTAAGGGTGAAGATGTTTCTCACAAAATCGTTGCCCCAATGCATCATTGAAATTCAAGCTGGAAAGATGATTTTAATATATCACTTGTACATTTTGTATTGCTCTTCTGGTGACAATGTAGTTTGTTTTTGTCAATTACCCTTTTAATAATAGGGTAAAGAAAATTAAGTGGATTTAAACAAATTAAAATGGTAAAAGTTATTGTACTTCAAGTAAAAATAAAAGAGCAAAAATATCAATCCCAGTTTTGATTACTTAAATTAACAAAAAAAATGCATATAGCAAAGGATAGTTTCAATCTGCCTACCTCTGGGTTATGGGCCCAGCATGCTTCCATTGCAGTACTCTGCTGCACATGTAAGTGCAAGAGATCCTGAAGCACTCACTCATCATGGGAAAGTACCAATGTGTTTCTTCGTTGGTTGATGGAAGAAACATTTTACAAAAACTCTCCAGATTATTGACTTTTTAAAGTTTTTCTAGGAAACGTTCTAGATGTATGCTTATTAGCCTTTGTCAGTAGGGACTTTTCGTGAAGTATCTCTGTGGCGCAATGGGTTAGTGTGTCCGGCTACTAACCAAAAGGTTGGTGGTTCAATCCCACCCAGGGACGTAATTGACCTTGTGATCAGATTTTGGTGATCTTTAAGTAGACAAGTCAAAATTTCAAACCCCCTGTTATGGTGTAGGGTACTTGGCCTTTTCTGATGTAATCAGAGTTAGATTTGATTCAGTGATTTAATAAAAACAGCTAGGAAGCACAATTTAGCAGTGGGTTGCAGAGAAAAAGAAATATGCTGGCAAAAAAAATCCAATTGAGTGATTAAACAGCTCTTCATTTTCTGGCTTTATTTTTATGCTAACAAATTTGTTCTCTGAAAAGTGTCCACAAAGCCAAGTCTCTGATTAACACCTTTGTAGGGATGGTTTTTCACCTATTACTAAATTAAACTTGCTTCATTGGAAAGGCAGCAAGATGCATCCTCATTTCAATGTCTACTGAAATAATACAGGTTGACACCAGGAAACATTAACGCCACTGCATCCTTGCTGCTTTCTCATGTAGAAGTCTGTTTAATGTGAAAACAAGGTGATATCTAATTAGCACACAGGTAAGGAATTAAGAAAATCTTTATTTAAGGGTGAAGATGTTTCTCACAAAATCGTTGACCCAATGCATCATTGAAATTCAAGCTGGAAAGATGATTTTAATATATCACTTGTACATTTTGTATTGCTCTTCTGGTGACAATGTAGTTTGTTTTTGTCAATTACCCTTTTAATAATAGGGTAAAGAAAATTAAGTGGATTTTTTAAAGAAAACTATACTGTCAATATACTATTAAAACAAATTAAAATGGTAAAAGTTATTGTACTTTAAGTAAAAATAAAAGAGCAAAAATATCAATCCCAGTTTTGATTACTTAAATTAACAAAAAAAAATGCATATAGCAAAGGATAGTTTCAATCTGCCTACCTCTGGGTTATGGGCCCAGTATGCTTCCATTGCAGTACTCTGCTGCACATGTAAGTGCAAGAGATCCTGAAGCACTCACTCATCATGGGAAAGTACCAATGTGTTTCTTCTTTGGTTGATGGAAGAAACATCTTACAAAAACTCTCCAGATTATTGACTTTTTAAAGTTTTTCTAGGAAACGTTTTAGATGAATGCTTATTAGCCTTTGTCAGTATAGACTTTTGCAAAGTGTCTCTGTGGCGCAATCAGTTAGTGTGTATGGCTATTAACCAAAAGGTTGGTGGTTCAATCCCACCCAGGGACGTAATTGACCTTGTTATCAGATTTTGGTGATCTTTAAGTAGACAAGTCAAAATATCAAACCCCCTCTTATGGTGTAGGGTACCTGGCCTTCTCTGATGTAATCAGAGTTAGATTTGATTCAGTGATTTTATAAAAACAGCTAGGAAGCACAATTTAGCAGTGGGTTGCAGAGAAAAAGAAATATGCTGGCAAAAAAATCCAATTGAGTGATTAAACAGCTCTTCATTTTCTGGCTTTATTTTTATGCTAACAAATTTGTTCTCTGAAAAGTGTCCACAAAGCCAAGTCTCTGATTAACACCTTTGTAAGGATGGTTTTTCACCTATTACTAAATTAAACTTGCTTCATTGGAAAGGCAGCAAGATGCATCCTCATTTCAATGTCTACTGAAATAATACAGGTTGACACCAGGAAACATTAACGCCACTGCATCCTTGCTGCTTTCTCATGTGGAAGTCTGTTTAATGTGAAAACAAGGTGATATCTAATTAGCACACAGGTAAGGAATTAAGAAAATCTTTATTTAAGGGTGAAAATGTTTCTCACAAAATCGTTGCCCCAATGCATCATTGAAATTCAAGCTGGAAAGATGATTTTAATATATCACTTGTACATTTTGTATTGCTCTTCTGGTGACAATGTAGTTTGTTTTTGTCAATTACCATTTTAATAATAGGGTAAAGAAAATTAAGTGGATTTTTAAAAGAAAACAATACTTTCAATATACTATTAAAACAAATTAAAATGGTAAAAGTTATTGTACTTTAATGAAAAATAAAAGAGCAAAAATATCAATCCCAGTTTTGGATTACTTTAATTAACAAAAAAAATGCATATAGCAGAGGATAGTTTTAATCTGCCTACCTCTGGGTTATTGGCCCAGCATGCTTCCATTGCAGTACTCTGCTGCACATGTAAGTGCAAGAGATCCTGAAGCACTCACTCATCATGGGAAAGTACCAATGTGTTTCTTCGTTGGTGGATGGAAGAAACATCTTACAAAAACTCTCCAGATTATTGACTTTTTAAAGTTTTTCTAGGAAATGTTTTAGATGAATGCTTATTAGCCTTTGTCAGTATGTACTTTCGCAGAGTGTCTCTGTGGTGCAATCAGTTAGTGTGTACGGCTATAAACCAGAAGGTTGGTGGTTCAATCCCACCCAGGGATGTAATTGACCTTGTGATCAGATTTTGGTGATCTTTAAGTAGACAAGTCAAAATTTCAAATCCCCTCTTATGGTGTAGGGTACCTGGCCTTCTCTGATGTAATCAGAGTTAGATTTGATTCAGTGATTTTATAAAAACAGCTAGGAAGCACAATTTAGCAGTGGGTTGCAGAGAAAAAGAAATATGCTGGCAAAAAAATCCAATTGAGTGATTAAACAGCTCTTCATTTTCTGGCTTTATTTTTATGCTAACAAATTTGTTCTCTGAAAAGTGTCCACAAAGCCAAGTCTCTGATGAACACCTTTGTAAGGATGGTTTTTCACCTATTACTAAATTAAACTTGCTTTATTGGAAAGGCAGCAAGATGCATCCTCATTTCAATGTCTACTGAAATAATACAGGTTGACACCAGGAAACATTAACGCCAATGCATCCTTGCTGCTTTCTCATGTGGAAGTCTGTTTAATGTGAAAACAAGGTGATATCTAATTAGCACACAGGTAAGGAATTAAGAAAATCTTTATTTAAGGGTGAAGATGTTTCTCACAAAATCGTTGCCCCAATGCATCATTGAAATTCAAGCTGGAAAGATGATTTTAATATATCACTTGTACATTTTGTATTGCTCTTCTGGTGACAATGTAGTTTGTTTTTGTCAATTACCATTTTAATAATAGGGTAAAGAAAATTAAGTGGATTTTTGAAAGAAAACAATACTGTCAATATACTATTAAAACAAATTAAAATGGTAAAAGTTATTGTACTTTAAGTAAACATAAAATAGCTAACATATCAATCCCAGTTTTGGATTACTTTAATTAACAAAAAAAATGCATATAGCAGAGGATAGTTTCAATCTGCCTACCTCTGGGTAATGGGCCCAGCATGCTTCCATTGCAGTACTCTGCTGCACATGTAAGTGCAAGAGATCCTGAAGCACTCATCTCATCATGGGAAAGTACCAATGTGTTTCTTCGTTGGTTGAGTTAAGAAAATTCTTACAAAAACTCTCCAGATTATTGACTTTTTAAAGTTTTTCTAGGAAACGTTCTAGATGAATGCTTATTAGCCTTTGTCAGTATGTACTTTTTGCAAAGTGTCTCTGTGGCGCAATCGGTTAGTGTGTCTGGCTACTAACCAAAAGGTTGGTGGTTCAATCCCACCCAGGGACATAATTGACCTTGTGATCAGGTTTTGGTGATATTTAAGTAGACAAGTCAAAATTTCAAACCCCCTCTTATGGTGTAGAGTACCTGGCCTTCTCTGATGTAATCAGAGTTAGATTTGATTCAGTGATTTTATAAAAAACAGCTAGGAAGCACAATTTAGCAATGGGTTGCAGAGAAAAAAAATATGCTGGCAGAAAAATCCAATTGAGTGATTAAACAGCTCTTCATTTTCTGCCTTTATTTTTATGCTAACAAATTTGTTCTCTAAAAAGTATCCACAAAGCCAAGTCTCTGATTAACACCTTTGTAGGGATGGTTTTTCACCTATAACTAAATTAAACTTGCTTCATTGGAAAGGCAGCAAGATGCATCCTCATTTCAATGTCTACTGAAATAATACAGGTTGACACCAGGAAACATTAACGCCACTGCATCCTTGCTGCTTTCTCATGTAGAAGTCTGTTTAATGTGAAAACAAGGTGATATCTAATTAGCACACAGGTAAGGAATTAAGAAAATCTTTATTTAAGGGTGAAGATGTTTCTCACAAAATCGTTGCCCCAATGCATCATTGAAATTCAAGCTGGAAAGATGATTTTAATATATCACTTGTACATTTTGTATTGCTCTTCTGGTGACAATGTAGTTTGTTTTTGTCAATTACCCTTTTAATAATAGGGTAAAGAAAATTAAGTGGATTTTTTAAAGAAAACTATACTGTCAATATACTATTAAAACAAATTAAAATGGTAAAAGTTATTGTACTTTAAGTAAAAATAAAAGAGCAAAAATATCAATCCCAGTTTTGATTACTTAAATTAACAAAAAAAATGCATATAGCAAAGGATAGTTTCAATCTGCCTACCTCTGGGTTATGGGCCCAGCATGCTTCCATTGCAGTACTCTGCTGCACATGTAAGTGCAAGAGATCCTGAAGCACTCACTCATCATGGGAAAGTACCAATGTGTTTCTTCGTTGGTTGATGGAAGAAACATCTTACAAAAACTCTCCAGCTTATTAACTTTTTAAAGTTTTTCTAGGAAACGTTCTAGATGTATGCTTATTAGCCTTTGTCAGTATATACTTTTTACAAAGTGTCTCTGTGGCGCAATCGGGTAGTGTGTCTGGCTACTAACCAAATGGTTGGTGGTTCAATCCCACCCAGGGAAGTAATTGAACTTGTTATCAGATTTTGGTGATCTTTAAGTAGACAAGTCAAAATTTCAAACCCCCTCTTATGGTGTAGGGTACCTGGCCTTCTCTGATGTAATCAGAGTTAGATTTGATTCAGTGATTTTATAAAAACAGCTAGGAAGCACAATTTAGCAGTGGGTTGCAGAGAAAAAGAAATATGCTGGCAAAAAAAATCCAATTGAGTGATTAAACAGCTCTTCATTTTCTGGCTTTATTTTTATGCTAACAAATTTGTTCTCTGAAAAGTGTCCACAAAGCCAAGTCTCTGATTAACACCTTTGTAGGGATGGTTTTTCACCTATTACTAAATTAAACTTGCTTCATTGGAAAGGAATGCATCCTCATTTCAATGTCTACTGAAATAATACAGGTTGACACCAGGAAACATTAACGCCACTGCATCCTTGCTGCTTTCTCATGTAGAAGTCTGTTTAATGTGAAAACAAGGTGATATCTAATTAGCACACAGGTAAGGAATTAAGAAAATCTTTATTTAAGGGTGAAGATGTTTCTCACAAAATCGTTGCCCCAATGCATCATTGAAATTCAAGCTGGAAAGATGATTTTAATATATCACTTGTACATTTTGTATTGCTCTTCTGGTGACAATGTAGTTTGTTTTTGTCAATTACCCTTTTAATAATAGGGTAAAGAAAATTAAGTGGATTTTTTAAAAAATAATTATACTGTCAATATACTATTAAAACAAATTAAAATGGTAAAAGTTATTGTACTTTAAGTAAAAATAAAAGAGCAAAAATATCAATCCCAGTTTTGATTACTTAAATTAACAAAAAAAATGCATATAGCAAAGGATAGTTTCAATCTGCCTACCTCTGGGTTATGGGCCCAGCATGCTTCCATTGCAGTACTCTGCTGCACATGTAAGTGCAAGAGATCCTGAAGCACTCACTCATCATAGGAAAGTACCAATGTGTTTCTTCGTTGGTTGATGGAAGAAACATCTTACGAAAACTCTCCAGATTATTGACTTTTTAAAGTTTTTCTAGGAAACGTTCTAGATGTATGCTTATTAGCCTTTGTCAGTACTTACTTTTTACAAAGTGTCTCTGTGGCGCAATCGGTTAGTGTGTCTGGCTACTAACCAAAAGGTTGGTGGTTCAATCCCACCCAGGGACGTAATTGACCTTGTTATCAGATTTTGGTGATCTTTAAGTAGACAAGTCAAAATTTCAAACCCCCTGTTATGGTGTAGGGTACCTGGCCTTCTCTGATGTAATCAGAGTTAGATTTGATTCAGTGATTTTATAAAAACAGCTAGGAAGCACAATTTAGCAGTGGGTTGCAGAGAAAAAGAAATATGCTGGAAAAAAAATCCAATTGAGTGATTAAACAGCTCTTCATTTTCTGGCTTTATTTTTATGCTAACAAATTTGTTCTCTGAAAAGTGTCCACAAAGCCAAGTCTCTGATTAACACCTTTGTAGGTATGGTTTTTCACCTATTACTAAATTAAACTTGCTTCATTGGAAAGGCAGCAAGATGCATCCTCATTTCAATTTCTACTGAAATAATACAGGTTGACACCAGGAAACATTAACGCCACTGCATCCTTGCTGCTTTCTCATGTGGAAGTCTGTTTAATGTGAAAACAAGGTGATATCTAATTAGCACACAGGTAAGGAATTAAGAAAATCTTTATTTAAGGGTGAAGATGTTTCTCACAAAATCGTTGCCCCAATGCATCATTGAAATTCAAGCTGGAAAGATGATTTTAATATATCACTTGTACATTTTGTATTGCTCTTCTGGTGACAATGTAGTTTGTTTTTGTCAATTACCATTTTAATAATAGGGTAAAGAAAATTAAGTGGATTTTTGAAAGAAAACAATACTGTCAATATACTATTAAAACAAATTAAAATGGTAAAAGTTATTGTACTTTAAGTAAACATAAAATAGCTAACATATCAATCCCAGTTTTGGATTACTTTAATTAACAAAAAAAATGCATACAGCAGAGGATAGTTTCAATCTGCCTACCTCTGGGTAATGGGCACAGCATGCTTCCATTGCAGTACTCTGCTGCACATGTAAGTGCAAGAGATCCTGAAGCACTCACTCATCATGGGAAAGTACCAATTTGTTTCTTCGTTGGTTGATTTAAGAAAATTCTTACAAAAACTCTCCAGATTATTGACTTTTTAAAGTTTTTCTAGGAAATGTTCTAGATGAATGCTTATTAGCCTTTGTCAGTATGTACTTTTTGCAAAGTGTCACTGTGGCGCAATCGGTTAGTGTGTCCGGCTACTAACCAAAAGGTTGGTGGTTCAATCCCACCCAGGGACATAATTGACCTTGTGATCAGGTTTTGGTGATATTTAAGTAGACAAGTCAAAATTTCAAACCCCCTCTTATGGTGTAGGGTACCTGGCCTTCTCTGATGTAATCAGAGTTAGATTTGATTCAGTGATTTTATAAAAAACAGCTAGGAAGCACAATTTAGCAATGGGTTGCAGAGAAAAAAAATATGCTGGCAGAAAAATCCAATTGAGTGATTAAACAGCTCTTCATTTTCTGCCTTTATTTTTATGCTAACAAATTTGTTCTCTAAAAAGTGTCCACAAAGCCAAGTCTCTGATTAACACCTTTGTAGGGATGGTTTTTCACCTATAACTAAATTAAACTTGCTTCATTGGAAAGGCAGCAAGATGCATCCTCATTTCAATGTCTACTGAAATAATACAGGTTGACACCAGGAAACATTAACGCCACTGCATCCTTGCTGCTTTCTCATGTAGAAGTCTGTTTAATGTGAAAACAAGGTGATATCTAATTAGCACACAGGTAAGGAATTAAGAAAATCTTTATTTAAGGGTGAAGATGTTTCTCACAAAATCGTTGCCCCAATGCATCATTGAAATTCAAGCTGGAAAGATGATTTTAATATATCACTTGTACATTTTGTATTGCTCTTCTGGTGACAATGTAGTTTGTTTTTGTCAATTACCCTTTTAATAATAGGGTAAAGAAAATTAAGTGGATTTTTTAAAAGAAAACTATACTGTCAATATACTATTAAAACAAATTAAAATGGTAAAAGTTATTGTACTTTAAGTAAAAATAAAAGAGCAAAAATATCAATCCCAGTTTTGATTACTTAAATTAACAAAAAAAAATGCATATAGCAAAGGATAGTTTCAATCTGCCTACCTCTTGGTTATGGGCCCAGCATGCTTCCATTGCAGTACTCTGCTGCACATGTAAGTGCAAGAGATCCTGAAGCACTCACTCATCATGGGAAAGTACCAATGTGTTTCTTCGTTGGTTGATGGAAGAAACATTTTACAAAAACTCTCCAGATTATTGACTTTTTAAAGCTTTTCTAGGAAACATTCTAGATGTATGCTTATTAGCCTTTGTCAGTATATACTTTTTGCAAAGTGTCTCTGTGGCGCAATCGGTTAGTGTGTCCAGCTACTAACCAAAAGGTTGGTGGTTCAATCCCACCCAGGGACGTAATTGACTTTGTTATCAAATTTTGGTGATCTTTAAGTAGACAAGTCAAAATTTCAAACCCCCTGTTATGGTGTAGGGTACCTGGCCTTTTCTGATGTAATCAGAGTTAGATTTGATTCAGTGATTTAATAAAAACAGCTCTGAAGCACAATTTAGCAGTGGGTTGCAGAGAAAAAGAAATATGCTGGCAAAAAAAATCCAATTGAGTGATTAAACAGCTCTTCATTTTCTGGCTTTATTTTTATGCTAACAAATTTGTTCTCTGAAAAGTGTCCACAAAGCCAAGTCTCTGATTAACACCTTTGTAGGGATGGTTTTTCACCTATTACTAAATTAAACTTGCTTCATTGGAAAGGCAGCAAGATGCATCTTCATTTCAATGTCTACTGAAATAATACAGGTTGACACCAGGAAACATTACCGCCACTGCATCCTTGCTGCTTTCTCATGTAGAAGTCTGTTTAATGTGAAAACAAGGTGATATCTAATTAGCACACAGGCAAGGAATTAAGAAAATCTTTATTTAAGGGTGAAGATGTTTCTCACAAAATCGTTGCCCCAATGCATCATTGAAATTCAAGCTGGAAAGATGATTTTAATATATCACTTGTACATTTTGTATTGCTCTTCTGGTGACAATGTAGTTTGTTTTTGTCAATTACCATTTTAATAATAGGGTAAAGAAAATTAAGTGGATTTTTGAAAGAAAACAATACTGTCAATATACTATTAAAACAAATTAAAATGGTAAAAGTTATTGTACTTTAAGTAAAAATAAAAGAGCAAAAATATCAATCCCAGTTTTGATTACTTAAATTAACAAAAAAAATGCATATAGCAAAGGATAGTTTCAATCTGCCTACCTCTGGGTTATGGGCCCAGCATGCTTCCATTGCAGTACTCTGCTGCACATGTAAGTGCAAGAGATCCTGAAGCACTCACTCATCATGGGAAAGTACCAATGTGTTTTTTCATTGGTTGATGGAAGAAACATCTTACAAAAACTCTCCAGATTATTGACTTTTTAAAGTTTTTCTAGGAAACGTTCTAGATGTATGCTTATTAGCCTTTGTCAGTACGTACTTTTTACAAAGTGTCTCTGTGGCGCAATCGGTTAGTGTGTCTGGTTGGTGGTTCAATCCCACCCAGGGATGTAATTGACCTTGTTATCAGATTTTGGTGATCTTTAAGTAGACAAGTCAAAATTTCAAACCCCCTGTTATGGTATAGGGTACCTGGCCTTTTCTGATGTAATCAGAGTTAGATTTGATTCAGTGATTTAATAAAAACAGCTCTGAAGCACAATTTAGCAGTGGGTTGCAGAGAAAAAGAAATATGCTGGCAAAAAAAATCCAATTGAGTGATTAAACAGCTCTTCATTTTCTGGCTTTATTTTTATGCTAACAAATTTGTTCTCTGTAAAGTGTCCACAAAGCCAAGTCTCTGATTAACACCTTTGTAGGGATGGTTTTTCACCTATTACTAAATTAAACTTGCTTCATTGGAAAGGCAGCAAGATGCATCTTCATTTCAATGTCTACTGAAATAATACAGGTTGACACCAGGAAACATTACCGCCACTGCATCCTTGCTGCTTTCTCATGTAGAAGTCTGTTTAATGTGAAAACAAGGTGATATCTAATTAGCACACAGGTAAGGAATTAAGAAAATCTTTATTTAAGGGTGAAGATGTTTCTCACAAAATCGTTGCCCCAATGCATCATTGAAATTCAAGCTGGAAAGATGATTTTAATATATCACTTGTACATTTTGTATTGCTCTTCTGGTGACAATGTAGTTTGTTTTTGTCAATTACCCTTTTAATAATAGGGTAAAGAAAATTAAGTGGTTTTTTTAAAAAATAATTATACTGTCAATATACTATTAAAACAAATTAAAATGGTAAAAGTTATTGTACTTTAAGTAAAAATAAAAGAGCAAAAATATCAATCCCAGTTTTGATTACTTAAATTAACAAAAAAAAATGCATATAGCAAAGGATAGTTTCAATCTGCCTACCTCTGGGTTATGGGCCCAGCATGCTTCCATTGCAGTACTCTGCTGCACATGTAAGTGCAAGAGATCCTGAAGCACTCACTCATCATGGGAAAGTACCAATGTGTTTCTTCGTTGGTTGATGGAAGAAACATCTTACAAAAACTCTCCAGATTATTGACTTTTTAAAGTTTTTCTAGGAAACGTTCTAGATGTATGCTTATTAGCCTTTGTCAGTACTTACTTTTTACAAAGTGTCTCTGTGGTGCAATCGGTTAGTGTGTCTGGCTACTAACCAAAAGGTTGGTGGTTCAATCCCACCCAGGGACGTAATTGACCTTGTTATCAGATTTTGGTGATCTTTAAGTAGACAAGTCAAAATTTCAAACCCCCTGTTATGGTGTAGGGTACCTGGCCTTCTCTGATGTAATCAGAGTTAGATTTGATTCAGTGATTTTATAAAAACAGCTAGGAAGCACAATTTAGCAGTGGGTTGCAGAGAAAAAGAAATATGCTGGAAAAAAAATCCAATTGAGTGATTAAACAGCTCTTCATTTTCTGGCTTTATTTTTATGCTAACAAATTTGTTCTCTGAAAAGTGTCCACAAAGCCAAGTCTCTGATTAACACCTTTGTAGGTATGGTTTTTCACCTATTACTAAATTAAACTTGCTTCATTGGAAAGGCAGCAAGATGCATCCTCATTTCAATTTCTACTGAAATAATACAGGTTGACACCAGGAAACATTAACGCCACTGCATCCTTGCTGCTTTCTCATGTGGAAGTCTGTTTAATGTGAAAACAAGGTGATATCTAATTAGCACACAGGTAAGGAATTAAGAAAATCTTTATTTAAGGGTGAAGATGTTTCTCACAAAATCGTTGCCCCAATGCATCATTGAAATTCAAGCTGGAAAGATGATTTTAATATATCACTTGTACATTTTGTATTGCTCTTCTGGTGACAATGTAGTTTGTTTTTGTCAATTACCATTTTAATAATAGGGTAAAGAAAATTAAGTGGATTTTTGAAAGAAAACAATACTGTCAATATACTATTAAAACAAATTAAAATGGTAAAAGTTATTGTACTTTAAGTAAACATAAAATAGCTAACATATCAATCCCAGTTTTGGATTACTTTAATTAACAAAAAAAATGCATATAGCAGAGGATAGTTTCAATCTGCCTACCTCTGGGTAATGGGCCCAGCATGCTTCCATTGCAGTACTCTGCTGCACATGTAAGTGCAAGAGATCCTGAAGCACTCACTCATCATGGGAAAGTACCAATTTGTTTCTTCGTTGGTTGATTTAAGAAAATTCTTACAAAAACTCTCCAGATTATTGACTTTTTAAAGTTTTTCTAGGAAATGTTCTAGATGAATGCTTATTAGCCTTTGTCAGTATGTACTTTTTGCAAAGTGTCACTGTGGCGCAATCGGTTAGTGTGTCTGGCTACTAATCAAAAGGTTGGTGGTTCAATCCCACCCAGGGACATAATTGACCTTGTGATCAGGTTTTGGTGATATTTAAGTAGACAAGTCAAAATTTCAAACCCCCTCTTATGGTGTAGGGTACCTGGCCTTCTCTGATGTAATCAGAGTTAGATTTGATTCAGTGATTTTATAAAAAACAGCTAGGAAGCACAATTTAGCAATGGGTTGCAGAGAAAAAAAATATGCTGGCAGAAAAATCCAATTGAGTGATTAAACAGCTCTTCATTTTCTGCCTTTATTTTTATGCTAACAAATTTGTTCTCTAAAAAGTGTCCACAAAGCCAAGTCTCTGATTAACACCTTTGTAGGGATGGTTTTTCACCTATAACTAAATTAAACTTGCTTCATTGGAAAGGCAGCAAGATGCATCCTCATTTCAATGTCTACTGAAATAATACAGGTTGACACCAGGAAACATTAACGCCACTGCATCCTTGCTGCT
Organism: Pseudophryne corroboree; assembly: GCF_028390025.1. Classification (NCBI taxonomy): domain Eukaryota; kingdom Metazoa; phylum Chordata; class Amphibia; order Anura; family Myobatrachidae; genus Pseudophryne; species Pseudophryne corroboree. The sequence goes on from NC_086451.1 coordinate 176,203,489, forward strand.
TTCTCATGTAGAAGTCTGTTTAATGTGAAAACAAGGTGATATCTAATTAGCACACAGGTAAGGAATTAAGAAAATCTTTATTTAAGGGTGAAGATGTTTCTCACAAAATCGTTGCCCCAATGCATCATTGAAATTCAAGCTGGAAAGATGATTTTAATATATCACTTGTACATTTTGTATTGCTCTTCTGGTGACAATGTAGTTTGTTTTTGTCAATTACCCTTTTAATAATAGGGTAAAGAAAATTAAGTGGATTTTTTAAAAGAAAACTATACTGTCAATATACTATTAAAACAAATTAAAATGGTAAAAGTTATTGTACTTTAAGTAAAAATAAAATAGCAAAAATATCAATCCCAGTTTTGATTACTTAAATTGACAAAAAAAAATGCATATAGCAAAGGATAGTTTCAATCTGCCTACCTCTTGGTTATGGGCCCAGCATGCTTCCATTGCAGTACTCTGCTGCACATGTAAGTGCAAGAGATCCTGAAGCACTCACTCATCATGGGAAAGTACCAATGTGTTTCTTCGTTGGTTGATGGAAGAAACATCTTACAAAAACTCTCCAGATTATTGACTTTTTAAAGCTTTTCTAGGAAACATTCTAGATGTATGCTTATTAGCCTTTGTCAGTATATACTTTTCGCAAAGTGTCTCTGTGGCGCAATCGGTTAGTGTGTCCAGCTACTAACCAAAAGGTTGGTGGTTCAATCCCACCCAGGGACGTAATTGACCTTGTTATCAAATTTTGGTGATCTTTAAGTAGACAAGTCAAAATTTCAAACCCCCTGTTATGGTGTAGGGTACCTGGCCTTTTCTGATGTAATCAGAGTTAGATTTGATTCAGTGATTTAATAAAAACAGCTCTGAAGCACAATTTAGCAGTGGGTTGCAGAGAAAAAGAAATATGCTGGCAAAAAAAATCCAATTGAGTGATTAAACAGCTCTTCATTTTCTGGCTTTATTTTTATGCTAACAAATTTGTTCTCTGAAAAGTGTCCACAAAGCCAAGTCTCTGATTAACACCTTTGTAGGGATGGTTTTTCACCTATTACTAAATTAAACTTGCTTCATTGGAAAGGCAGCAAGATGCATCTTCATTTCAATGTCTACTGAAATAATACAGGTTGACACCAGGAAACATTACCGCCACTGCATCCTTGCTGCTTTCTCATGTAGAAGTCTGTTTAATGTGAAAACAAGGTGATATCTAATTAGCACACAGGTAAGGAATTAAGAAAATCTTTATTTAAGGGTGAAGATGTTTCTCACAAAATCGTTGCCCCAATGCATCATTGAAATTCAAGCTGGAAAGATGATTTTAATATATCACTTGTACATTTTGTATTGCTCTTCTGGTGACAATGTAGTTTGTTTTTGTCAATTACCATTTTAATAATAGGGTAAAGAAAATTAAGTGGATTTTTGAAAGAAAACAATACTGTCAATATACTATTAAAACAAATTAAAATGGTAAAAGTTATTGTACTTTAAGTAAAAATAAAAGAGCAAAAATATCAATCCCAGTTTTGATTACTTAAATTAACAAAAAAAATGCATATAGCAAAGGATAGTTTCAATCTGCCTACCTCTGGGTTATGGGCCCAGCATGCTTCCATTGCAGTACTCTGCTGCACATGTAAGTGCAAGAGATCCTGAAGCACTCACTCATCATGGGAAAGTACCAATGTGTTTTTTCATTGGTTGATGGAAGAAACATCTTACAAAAACTCTCCAGATTATTGACTTTTTAAAGTTTTTCTAGGAAACGTTCTAGATGTATGCTTATTAGCCTTTGTCAGTACGTACTTTTTACAAAGTGTCTCTGTGGCGCAATCGGTTAGTGTGTCTGGTTGGTGGTTCAATCCCACCCAGGGACGTAATTGACCTTGTTATCAGATTTTGGTGATCTTTAAGTAGACAAGTCAAAATTTCAAACCCCCTGTTATGGTGTAGGGTACCTGGCCTTTTCTGATGTAATCAGAGTTAGATTTGATTCAGTGATTTAATAAAAACAGCTCTGAAGCACAATTTAGCAGTGGGTTGCAGAGAAAAAGAAATATGCTGGCAAAAAAAATCCAATTGAGTGATTAAACAGCTCTTCATTTTCTGGCTTTATTTTTATGCTAACAAATTTGTTCTCTGTAAAGTGTCCACAAAGCCAAGTCTCTGATTAACACCTTTGTAGGGATGGTTTTTCACCTATTACTAAATTAAACTTGCTTCATTGGAAAGGCAGCAAGATGCATCTTCATTTCAATGTCTACTGAAATAATACAGGTTGACACCAGGAAACATTACCGCCACTGCATCCTTGCTGCTTTCTCATGTAGAAGTCTGTTTAATGTGAAAACAAGGTGATATCTAATTAGCACACAGGTAAGGAATTAAGAAAATCTTTATTTAAGGGTGAAGATGTTTCTCACAAAATCGTTGCCCCAATGCATCATTGAAATTCAAGCTGGAAAGATGATTTTAATATATCACTTGTACATTTTGTATTGCTCTTCTGGTGACAATGTAGTTTGTTTTTGTCAATTACCATTTTAATAATAGGGTAAAGAAAATTAAGTGGATTTTTGAAAGAAAACAATACTGTCAATATACTATTAAAACAAATTAAAATGGTAAAAGTTATTGTACTTTAAGTAAAAATAAAAGAGCCAAAATATCAATCCCAGTTTTGGATTACTTTAATTAACAAAAAAAAATGCATATAGCAGAGGATAGTTTCAATCTGCTTACCTCTGGGTTATGTGCCCAGCATGCTTCCATTGCTGTACTCTGCTGCACATGTAAGTGCAGTAGATCCTGAAGCACTCACTCATCATGGGAAAGTACCAATGTGTTTCTTCGTTGGTTGATGGAAGAAACATCTTACAAAAACTCTCCAGATTATTGACTTTTTAAAGTTTTTCTAGGAAACGTTTTAGATGAATGCTTATTAGCCTTTGTCAGTATGGACTTTTGCAAAGTGTCTCTGTGGCGCAATCAGTTAGTGTGTATGGCTATTAACCAAAAGGTTGGTGGTTCAATCCCACCCAGGGACGTAATTGACTTTGTTATCAGATTTTGGTGATCTTTAAGTAGACAAGTCAAAATTTCAAACCCCCTCTTATGGTGTAGGGTACCTGGCCTTCTCTGATGTAATCAGAGTTAGATTTGATTCAGTGATTTTATAAAAACAGCTAGGAAGCACAATTTAGCAGTGGGTTGCAGAGAAAAAGAAATATGCTGGCAAAAAAATCCAATTGAGTGATTAAACAGCTCTTCATTTTCTGGCTTTATTTTTATGCTAACAAATTTGTTCTCTGAAAAGTGTCCACAAAGCCAAGTCTCTGATTAACACCTTTGTAAGGATGGTTTTTCACCTATTACTAAATTAAACTTGCTTCATTGGAAAGGCAGCAAGATGCATCCTCATTTCAATGTCTACTGAAATAATACAGGTTGACACCAGGAAACATTATCGCCACTGCATCCTTGCTGCTTTCTCATGTGGAAGTCTGTTTAATGTGAAAACAAGGTGATATCTAATTAGCACACAGGTAAGGAATTAAGAAAATCTTTATTTAAGGGTGAAGATGTTTCTCACAAAATCGTTGCCCCAATGCATCATTGAAATTCAAGCTGGAAAGATGATTTTAATATATCACTTGTACATTGTGTATTGCTCTTCTGGTGACAATGTAGTTTGTTTTTGTCAATTACCATTTTAATAATAGGGTAAAGAAAATTAAGTGGATTTTTTAAAGAAAATAATACTTTCAATATACTATTAAAACAAATTAAAATGGTAAAAGTTATTGTACTTTAATGAAAAATAAAAGAGCAAAAATATCAATCCCAGTTTTGGATTACTTTAATTAACAAAAAAATATGCATATAGCAGAGGATAGTTTTAATCTGCCTACCTCTGGGTTATGGGCCCAGCATGCTTCCATTGCAGTACTTTGCTGCACATGTAAGTGCAAGAGATCCTGAAGCACTCACTCATCATGGGAAAGTACCAATGTGTTTCTTCGTTGGTGGATGGAAGAAACATCTTACAAAAACTCTCCAGATTATTGACTTTTTAAAGTTTTTCTAGGTTTCGTTTTAGATGAATGCTTATTAGCCTTTGTCAGTATATACTTTTGCAAAGTGTCTCTGTGGCGCAATCAGTTAGTGTGAACGGCTATAAACCAAAAGGTTGGTGGTTCAATCCCACCCAGGGACGTAATTGACCTTGTGATCAGATTTTGGTGATCTTTAAGTAGACAAGTCAACATTTCAAACCCCCTCTTATGGTGTAGGGTACCTGGCCTTCTCTGATGTAATCAGAGTTAGATTTGATTCAGTGATTTTATAAAAACAGCTAGGAAGCACAATTTAGCAGTGGGTTGCAGAGAAAAAGAAATATGCTGGCAAAAAAATCCAATTGAGTGATTAAACAGCTCTTAATTTTCTGGCTTTATTTTTATGCTACCAAATTTGTTCTCTGAAAAGTGTCCACAAAGCCAAGTCTCTGATTAACACCTTTGTAAGGATGGTTTTTCACCTATAACTAAATTAAACTTGCTTCATTGGAAAGGCAGCAAGATGCATCCTCATTTCAATGTCTACTGAAATAATACAGGTTGACACCAGGAAACATTAACGCCACTGCATCCTTGCTGCTTTCTCATGTAGAAGTCTGTTTAATGTGAAAACAAGGTGATATCTAATTAGCACACAGGTAAGGAATTAAGAAAATCTTTATTTAAGGGTGAAGATGTTTCTCACAAAATCGTTGCCCCAATGCATCATTGAAATTCAAGCTGGAAAGATGATTTTAATATATCACTTGTACATTTTGTATTGCTCTTCTGGTGACAATGTAGTTTGTTTTTGTCAATTACCCTTTTAATAATAGGGTAAAGAAAATTAAGTGGATTTTTTAAAAGAAAACTATACTGTCAATATACTATTAAAACAAATTAAAATGGTAAAAGTTATTGTACTTTAAGTAAAAATAAAAGAGCAAAAATATCAATCCCAGTTTTGATTACTTAAATTAACAAAAAAAAATGCATATAGCAAAGGATAGTTTCAATCTGCCTACCTCTTGGTTATGGGCCCAGCATGCTTCCATTGCAGTACTCTGCTGCACATGTAAGTGCAAGAGATCCTGAAGCACTCACTCATCATGGGAAAGTACCAATGTGTTTCTTCGTTGGTTGATGGAAGAAACATCTTACAAAAACTCTCCAGATTATTGACTTTTTAAAGCTTTTCTAGGAAACATTCTAGATGTATGCTTATTAGCCTTTGTCAGTATATACTTTTCGCAAAGTGTCTCTGTGGCGCAATCGGTTAGTGTGTCCAGCTACTAACCAAAAGGTTGGTGGTTCAATCCCACCCAGGGACGTAATTGACCTTGTTATCAAATTTTGGTGATCTTTAAGTAGACAAGTCAAAATTTCAAACCCCCTGTTATGGTGTAGGGTACCTGGCCTTTTCTGATGTAATCAGAGTTAGATTTGATTCAGTGATTTAATAAAAACAGCTCTGAAGCACAATTTAGCAGTGGGTTGCAGAGAAAAAGAAATATGCTGGCAAAAAAAATCCAATTGAGTGATTAAACAGCTCTTCATTTTCTGGCTTTATTTTTATGCTAACAAATTTGTTCTCTGAAAAGTGTCCACAAAGCCAAGTCTCTGATTAACACCTTTGTAGGGATGGTTTTTCACCTATTACTAAATTAAACTTGCTTCATTGGAAAGGCAGCAAGATGCATCTTCATTTCAATGTCTACTGAAATAATACAGGTTGACACCAGGAAACATTACCGCCACTGCATCCTTGCTGCTTTCTCATGTAGAAGTCTGTTTAATGTGAAAACAAGGTGATATCTAATTAGCACACAGGTAAGGAATTAAGAAAATCTTTATTTAAGGGTGAAGATGTTTCTCACAAAATCGTTGCCCCAATGCATCATTGAAATTCAAGCTGGAAAGATGATTTTAATATATCACTTGTACATTTTGTATTGCTCTTCTGGTGACAATGTAGTTTGTTTTTGTCAATTACCATTTTAATAATAGGGTAAAGAAAATTAAGTGGATTTTTGAAAGAAAACAATACTGTCAATATACTATTAAAACAAATTAAAATGGTAAAAGTTATTGTACTTTAAGTAAAAATAAAAGAGCAAAAATATCAATCCCAGTTTTGATTACTTAAATTAACAAAAAAAATGCATATAGCAAAGGATAGTTTCAATCTGCCTACCTCTGGGTTATGGGCCCAGCATGCTTCCATTGCAGTACTCTGCTGCACATGTAAGTGCAAGAGATCCTGAAGCACTCACTCATCATGGGAAAGTACCAATGTGTTTTTTCATTGGTTGATGGAAGAAACATCTTACAAAAACTCTCCAGATTATTGACTTTTTAAAGTTTTTCTAGGAAACGTTTTAGATGAATGCTTATTAGCCTTTGTCAGTATGGACTTTTGCAAAGTGTCTCTGTGGCGCAATCAGTTAGTGTGTATGGCTATTAACCAAAAGGTTGGTGGTTCAATCCCACCCAGGGACGTAATTGACCTTGTTATCAGATTTTGGTGATCTTTAAGTAGACAAGTCAAAATTTCAAACCCCCTCTTATGGTGTAGGGTACCTGGCCTTCTCTGATGTAATCAGAGTTAGATTTGATTCAGTGATTTTATAAAAACAGCTAGGAAGCACAATTTAGCAGTGGGTTGCAGAGAAAAAGAAATATGCTGGCAAAAAAATCCAATTGAGTGATTAAACAGCTCTTCATTTTCTGGCTTTATTTTTATGCTAACAAATTTGTTCTCTGAAAAGTGTCCACAAAGCCAAGTCTCTGATTAACACCTTTGTAAGGATGGTTTTTCACCTATTACTAAATTAAACTTGCTTCATTGGAAAGGCAGCAAGATGCATCCTCATTTCAATGTCTACTGAAATAATACAGGTTGACACCAGGAAACATTATCGCCACTGCATCCTTGCTGCTTTCTCATGTGGAAGTCTGTTTAATGTGAAAACAAGGTGATATCTAATTAGCACACAGGTAAGGAATTAAGAAAATCTTTATTTAAGGGTGAAGATGTTTCTCACAAAATCGTTGCCCCAATGCATCATTGAAATTCAAGCTGGAAAGATGATTTTAATATATCACTTGTACATTGTGTATTGCTCTTCTGGTGACAATGTAGTTTGTTTTTGTCAATTACCATTTTAATAATAGGGTAAAGAAAATTAAGTGGATTTTTTAAAGAAAATAATACTTTCAATATACTATTAAAACAAATTAAAATGGTAAAAGTTATTGTACTTTAATGAAAAATAAAAGAGCAAAAATATCAATCCCAGTTTTGGATTACTTTAATTAACAAAAAAATATGCATATAGCAGAGGATAGTTTTAATCTGCCTACCTCTGGGTTATGGGCCCAGCATGCTTCCATTGCAGTACTTTGCTGCACATGTAAGTGCAAGAGATCCTGAAGCACTCACTCATCATGGGAAAGTACCAATGTGTTTCTTCGTTGGTGGATGGAAGAAACATCTTACAAAAACTCTCCAGATTATTGACTTTTTAAAGTTTTTCTAGGTTTCGTTTTAGATGAATGCTTATTAGCCTTTGTCAGTATATACTTTTGCAAAGTGTCTCTGTGGCGCAATCAGTTAGTGTGAACGGCTATAAACCAAAAGGTTGGTGGTTCAATCCCACCCAGGGACGTAATTGACCTTGTGATCAGATTTTGGTGATCTTTAAGTAGACAAGTCAACATTTCAAACCCCCTCTTATGGTGTAGGGTACCAGGCCTTCTCTGATGTAATCAGAGTTAGATTTGATTCAGTGATTTTATAAAAACAGCTAGGAAGCACAATTTAGCAGTGGGTTGCAGAGAAAAAGAAATATGCTGGCAAAAAAATCCAATTGAGTGATTAAACAGCTCTTAATTTTCTGGCTTTATTTTTATGCTACCAAATTTGTTCTCTGAAAAGTGTCCACAAAGCCAAGTCTCTGATTAACACCTTTGTAAGGATGGTTTTTCACCTATTACTAAATTAAATTTGCTTCATTGGAAAGGCAGCAAGATGCATCCTCATTTCAATGTCTACTGAAATAATACAGGTTGACACCAGGAAACATTAACGCCACTGCATCCTTGCTGCTTTCTCATGTGGAAGTCTGTTTAATGTGAAAACAAGGTGATATCTAATTAGCACACAGGTAAGGAATTAAGAAAATCTTTATTTAAGGGTGAAGATGTTTCTCACAAAATCGTTGCCCCAATGCATCATTGAAATTCAAGCTGGAAAGATGATTTTAATATATCACTTGTACATTTTGTATTGCTCTTCTGGTGACAATGTAGTTTGTTTTTGTCAATTACCATTTTAATAATAGGGTAAAGAAAATTAAGTGGATTTTTGAAAGAAAACAATACTGTCAATATACTATTAAAACAAATTAAAATGGTAAAAGTTATTGTACTTTAAGTAAAAATAAAAGAGCAAAAATATCAATCCCAGTTTTGATTACTTAAATTAACAAAAAAAATGCATATAGCAAAGGATAGTTTCAATCTGCCTACCTCTGGGTTATGGGCCCAGCATGCTTCCATTGCAGTACTCTGCTGCACATGTAAGTGCAAGAGATCCTGAAGCACTCACTCATCATAGGAAAGTACCAATGTGTTTCTTCGTTGGTTGATGGAAGAAACATCTTACAAAAACTCTCCAGATTATTGACTTTTTAAAGTTTTTCTAGGAAACGTTCTAGATGTATGCTTATTAGCCTTTGTCAGTATGTACTTTTTGCGAAGTGTCTCTGTGGCGCAATCGGTTAGTGTGTCCGGCTACTAACCAAAAGGTTGGTGGTTCAATCCCACCCAGGGACGTAATTGACCTTGTTATCAGATTTTGGTGATCTTTAAGTAGACAAGTCAAAATTTCAAACCCCCTGTTATGGTGTAGGGTACCTGGCCTTTTCTGATGTAATCAGAGTTAGATTTGATTCAGTGATTTAATAAAAACAGCTAGGAAGCACAATTTAGCAGTGGGTTGCAGAGAAAAAGAAATATGCTGGCAAAAAAAATCCAATTGAGTGATTAAACAGCTCTTCATTTTCTGGCTTTATTTTTATGCTAACAAATTTGTTCTCTGAAAAGTGTCCACAAAGCCAAGTCTCTGATTAACACCTTTGTAGGGATGGTTTTTCACCTATTACTAAATTAAACTTGCTTCATTGGAAAGGCAGCAAGATGCATCTTCATTTCAATGTCTACTGAAATAATACAGGTTGACACCAGGAAACATTACCGCCACTGCATCCTTGCTGCTTTCTCATGTAGAAGTCTGTTTAATGTGAAAACAAGGTGATATCTAATTAGCACACAGGTAAGGAATTAAGAAAATCTTTATTTAAGGGTGAAGATGTTTCTCACAAAATCGTTGCCCCAATGCATCATTGAAATTCAAGCTGGAAAGATGATTTTAATATATCACGTGTACATTTTGTATTGCTCTTCTGGTGACAATGTAGTTTGTTTTTGTCAATTACCATTTTAATAATAGGGTAAAGAAAATTAAGTGGATTTTTGAAAGAAAACAATACTGTCAATATACTATTAAAACAAATTAAAATGGTAAAAGTTGTTGTACTTTAAGTAAAAATAAAAGAGCCAAAATATCAATCCCAGTTTTGGATTACTTTAATTAACAAAAAAAAATGCATATAGCAGAGGATAGTTTCAATCTGCTTACTTCTGGGTTATGTGCCCAGCATGCTTCCATTGCTGTACTCTGCTGCACATGTAAGTGCAGTAGATCCTGAAGCACTCACTCATCATGGGAAAGTACCAATGTGTTTCTTCGTTGGTTGATGGAAGAAACATCTTACAAAAACTCTCCAGATTATTGACTTTTTAAAGTTTTTCTAGGAAACGTTTTAGATGAATGCTTATTAGCCTTTGTCAGTATGTAATTTTGCAAAGTGTCTCTGTGGCGCAATCAGTTAGTGTGTATTGCTATTAACCAAAAGGTTGGTGGTTCAATCCCACCCAGGGACGTAATTGACCTTGTTATCAGATTTTGGTGATCTTTAAGTAGACAAGTCAAAATTTCAAACCCCCTCTTATGGTGTAGGGTACCTGGCCTTCTCTGATGTAATCAGAGTTAGATTTGATTCAGTGATTTTATAAAAACAGCTAGGAAGCACAATTTAGCAGTGGGTTGCAGAGAAAAAGAAATATGCTGGCAAAAAAATCCAATTGAGTGATTAAACAGCTCTTCATTTTCTGGCTTTATTTTTATGCTAACAAATTTGTTCTCTGAAAAGTGTCCACAAAGCCAAGTCTCTGATTAACACCTTTGTAAGGATGGTTTTTCACCTATTACTAAATTAAACTTGTTTCATTGGAAAGGCAGCAAGATGCATCCTCATTTCAATGTCTACTGAAATAATACAGGTTGACACCAGGAAACATTATCGCCACTGCATCCTTGCTGCTTTCTCATGTGGAAGTCTGTTTAATGTGAAAACAAGGTGATATCTAATTAGCACACAGGTAAGGAATTAAGAAAATCTTTATTTAAGGGTGAAGATGTTTCTCACAAAATCGTTGCCCCAATGCATCATTGAAATTCAAGCTGGAAAGATGATTTTAATATATCACTTGTACATTTTGTATTGCTCTTCTGGTGACAATGTAGTTTGTTTTTGTCAATTACCATTTTAATAATAGGGTAAAGAAAATTAAGTGGATTTTTTAAAGAAAACAATACTTTCAATATACTATTAAAACAAATTAAAATGGTAAAAGTTATTGTACTTTAATGAAAAATAAAAGAGCAAAAATATCAATCCCAGTTTTGGATTACTTTAATTAACAAAAAAATATGCATATAGCAGAGGATAGTTTTAATCTGCCTACCTCTGGGTTATGGGCCCAGCATGCTTCCATTGCAGTACTTTGCTGCACATGTAAGTGCAAGAGATCCTGAAGCACTCACTCATCATGGGAAAGTACCAATGTGTTTCTTCGTTGGTTGATGGAAGAAACATCTTACAAAAACTCTCCAGATTATTGACTTTTTAAAGTTTTTCTAGGAAACGTTCTAGATGTATGCTTATTAGCCTTTGTCAGTATGTACTTTTTGCAAAGTGTCTCTGTGGCGCAATCGGTTAGTGTGTCCGGCTACTAACCAAAAGGTTGGTGGTTCAATCCCACCCAAGGACGTAATTGACCTTGTTATCAGATTTTGGTGATCTTTAAGTAGACAAGTCAAAATTTCAAACCCCCTGTTATGGTGTAGGGTACCTGGCCTTTTCTGATGTAATCAGAGTTAGATTTGATTCAGTGATTTAATAAAAACAGCTAGGAAGCACAATTTAGCAGTGGGTTGCAGAGAAAAAGAAATATGCTGGCAAAAAAAATCCAATTGAGTGATTAAACAGCGCTTCATTTTCTGGCTTTATTTTTATGCTAACAAATTTGTTCTCTGAAAAGTGTCCACAAAGCCAAGTCTCTGATTAACACCTTTGTAGGGATGGTTTTTCACCTATTACTAAATTAAACTTGCTTCATTGGAAAGGCAGCAAGATGCATCTTCATTTCAATGTCTACTGAAATAATACAGGTTGACACCAGGAAACATTACCGCCACTGCATCCTTGCTGCTTTCTCATGTAGAAGTCTGTTTAATGTGAAAACAAGGTGATATCTAATTAGCACACAGGTAAGGAATTAAGAAAATCTTTATTTAAGGGTGAAGATGTTTCTCACAAAATCGTTGCCCCAATGCATCATTGAAATTCAAGCTGGAAAGATGATTTTAATATATCACTTGTACATTTTGTATTGCTCTTCTGGTGACAATGTAGTTTGTTTTTGTCAATTACCATTTTAATAATAGGGTAAAGAAAATTAAGTGGATTTTTGAAAGAAAACAAAACTGTCAATATACTATTAAAACAAATTAAAATGGTAAAAGTTATTGTACTTTAAGTAAAAATAAAAGAGCCAAAATATCAATCCCAGTTTTGGATTACTTTAATTAACAAAAAAAAATGCATATAGCAGAGGATAGTTTCAATCTGCTTACCTCTGGGTTATGTGCCCAGCATGCTTCCATTGCTGTACTCTGCTGCACATGTAAGTGCAGTAGATCCTGAAGCACTCACTCATCATGGGAAAGTACTAATGTGTTTCTTCGTTGGTTGATGGAAGAAACATCTTACAAAAACTCTCCAGATTATTGACTTTTTAAAGTTTTTCTAGGAAACGTTTTAGATGAATGCTTATTAGCCTTTGTCAGTATGTACTTTTGCAAAGTGTCTCTGTGGCGCAATCAGTTAGTGTGTATGGCTATTAACCAAAAGGTTGGTGGTTCAATCCCACCCAGGGACGTAATTGACCTTGTTATCAGATTTTGGTAATCTTTAAGTAGACAAGTCAAAATTTCAAACACCCTCTTATGGTGTAGGGTACCTGGCCTTCTCTGATGTAATCAGAGTTAGATTTGATTCAGTGATTTTATAAAAACAGCTAGGAAGCACAATTTAGCAGTGGGTTGCAGAGAAAAAGAAATATGCTGGCAAAAAAATCCAATTGAGTGATTAAACAGCTCTTCATTTTCTGGCTTTATTTTTATGCTAACAAATTTGTTCTCTGAAAAGTATCCACAAAGCCAAGTCTCTGATTAACACCTTTGTAAGGATGGTTTTTCACCTATTACTAAATTAAACTTGCTTCATTGGAAAGGCAGCAAGATGCATCCTCATTTCAATGTCTACTGAAATAATACAGGTTGACACCAGGAAACATTATCGCCACTGCATCCTTGCTGCTTTCTCATGTGGAAGTCTGTTTAATGTGAAAACAAGGTGATATCTAATTAGCACACAGGTAAGGAATTAAGAAAATCTTTATTTAAGGGTGAAGATGTTTCTCACAAAATCGTTGCCCCAATGCATCATTGAAATTCAAGCTGGAAAGATGATTTTAATATATCACTTGTACATTTTGTATTGCTCTTCTGGTGACAATGTAGTTTGTTTTTGTCAATTACCATTTTAATAATAGGGTAAAGAAAATTAAGTGGATTTTTGAAAGAAAACAATACTGTCAATATACTATTAAAACAAATTAAAATGGTAAAAGTTATTGTACTTTAAGTAAAAATAAAAGAGCAAAAATATCAATCCCAGTTTTGATTACTTAAATTAACAAAAAAAATGCATATAGCAAAGGATAGTTTCAATCTGCCTACCTCTGGGTTATGGGCCCAGCATGCTTCCATTGCAGTACTCTGCTGCACATGTAAGTGCAAGAGATCCTGAAGCACTCACTCATCATAGGAAAGTACCAATGTGTTTCTTCGTTGGTTGATGGAAGAAACATCTTAAAAAAACTCTCCAGATTATTGACTTTTTAAAGTTTTTCTAGGAAACGTTCTAGATGTATGCTTATTAGCCTTTGTCAGTATACACTTTTTGTGAAGTGTCTCTGTGGCGCAATCGGTTAGTGTGTCCGGCTACTAACCAAAAGGTTGGTGGTTCAATCCCACCCAGGGACGTAATTGACCTTGTTATCAGATTTTGGTGATCTTTAAGTAGACAAGTCAAAATTTCAAACCCCCTGTTATGGTGTAGGGTACCTGGCCTTTTCTGATGTAATCAGAGTTAGATTTGATTCAGTGATTTAATAAAAACAGCTAGGAAGCACAATTTAGCAGTGGGTTGCAGATAAAAAGAAATATGCTGGCAAAAAAAATCCAATTGAGTGATTAAACAGCTCTTCATTTTCTGGCTTTATTTTTATGCTAACAAATTTGTTCTCTGAAAAGTGTCCACAAAGCCAAGTCTCTGATTAACACCTTTGTAGGGATGGTTTTTCACCTATTACTAAATTAAACTTGCTTCATTGGAAAGGCAGCAAGATGCATCTTCATTTCAATGTCTACTGAAATAATACAGGTTGACACCAGGAAACATTACCGCCACTGCATCCTTGCTGCTTTCTCATGTAGAAGTCTGTTTAATGTGAAAACAAGGTGATATCTAATTAGCACACAGGTAAGGAATTAAGAAAATCTTTATTTAAGGGTGAAGATGTTTCTCACAAAATCGTTGCCCCAATGCATCATTGAAATTCAAGCTGGAAAGATGATTTTAATATATCACTTGTACATTTTGTATTGCTCTTCTGGTGACAATGTAGTTTGTTTTTGTCAATTACCATTTTAATAATAGGGTAAAGAAAATTAAGTGGATTTTTGAAAGAAAACAATACTGTCAATATACTATTAAAACAAATTAAAATGGTAAAAGTTATTGTACTTTAAGTAAAAATAAAAGAGCCAAAATATCAATCCCAGTTTTGGATTACTTTAATTAACAAAAAAAAATGCATATAGCAGAGGATAGTTTCAATCTGCTTACCTCTGGGTTATGTGCCCAGCATGCTTCCATTGCTGTACTCTGCTGCACATGTAAGTGCAGTAGATCCTGAAGCACTCACTCATCATGGGAAAGTACCAATGTGTTTCTTCGTTGGTTGATGGAAGAAACATCTTACAAAAACTCTCCAGATTATTGACTTTTTAAAGTTTTTCTAGGAAACGTTTTAGATGAATGCTTATTAGCCTTTGTCAGTATGTACTTTCGCAAAGTGTCTCTGTGGCGCAATCAGTTAGTGTGTATGGCTATTAACCAAAAGGTTGGTGGTTCAATCCCACCCAGGGATGTAATTGACCTTGTTATCAAATTTTGGTGATCTTTAAGTAGACAAGTCAAAATTTCAAACCCCCTCTTATGGTGTAGGGTACCTGGCCTTCTCTGATGTAATCAGAGTTAGATTTGATTCAGTGATTTTATAAAAACAGCTAGGAAGCACAATTTAGCAGTGGGTTGCAGAGAAAAAGAAATATGCTGGCAAAAAAATCCAATTGAGTGATTAAACAGCTCTTCATTTTCTGGCTTTATTTTTATGCTAACAAATTTGTTCTCTGAAAAGTGTCCACAAAGCCAAGTCTCTGATTAACACCTTTGTAAGGATGGTTTTTCACCTATTACTAAATTAAACTTGCTTCATTGGAAAGGCAGCAAGATGCATCCTCATTTCAATGTCTACTGAAATAATACAGGTTGACACCAGGAAACATTATCGCCACTGCATCCTTGCTGCTTTCTCATGTGGAAGTCTGTTTAATGTGAAAACAAGGTGATATCTAATTAGCACACAGGTAAGGAATTAAGAAAATCTTTATTTAAGGGTGAAGATGTTTCTCACAAAATCGTTGCCCCAATGCATCATTGAAATTCAAGCTGGAAAGATGATTTTAATATATCACTTGTACATTTTGTATTGCTCTTCTGGTGACAATGTAGTTTGTTTTTGTCAATTACCATTTTAATAATAGGGTAAAGAAAATTAAGTGGATTTTTTAAAGAAAATAATACTTTCAATATACTATTAAAACAAATTAAAATGGTAAAAGTTATTGTACTTTAAGTAAAAATAAAAGAGCCAAAATATCAATCCCAGTTTTGGATTACTTTAATTAACAAAAAAAAATGCATATAGCAGAGGATAGTTTTAATCTGCCTACCTCTGGGTTATGGGCCCAGCATGCTTCCATTGCAGTACTTTGCTGCACATGTAAGTGCAAGAGATCCTGAAGCACTCACTCATCATGGGAAAGTACCAATGTGTTTCTTCGTTGGTGGATGGAAGAAACATCTTACAAAAACTCTCCAGATTATTGACTTTTTAAAGTTTTTCTAGGAAACGTTTTAGATGAATGCTTATTAGCCTTTGTCAGTATATACTTTTGCAAAGTGTCTCTGTGGCGCAATCAGTTAGTGTGTACGGCTATAAACCAAAAGGTTGGTGGTTCAATCCCACCCAGGGACGTAATTGACCTTGTGATCAGATTTTGGTGATCTTTAAGTAGACAAGTCAACATTTCAAACCCCCTCTTATGGTGTAGGGTACCTGGCCTTCTCTGATGTAATCAGAGTTAGATTTGATTCAGTGATTTTATAAAAACAGCTAGGAAGCACAATTTAGCAGTGGGTTGCAGAGAAAAAGAAATATGCTGGCAAAAAAATCCAATTGAGTGATTAAACAGCTCTTAATTTTCTGGCTTTATTTTTATGCTAACAAATTTGTTCTCTGAAAAGTGTCCACAAAGCCAAGTCTCTGATTAACACCTTTGTAGGGATGGTTTTTCACCTATTACTAAATTAAATTTGCTTCATTGGAAAGGCAGCAAGATGCATCCTCATTTCAATGTCTACTGAAATAATACGGGTTGACACCAGGAAACATTAACGCCACTGCATCCTTGCTGCTTTCTTATGTGGAAGTCTGTTTAATGTGAAAACAAGGTGATATCTAATTAGCACACAGGTAAGGAATTAAGAAAATCTTTATTTAAGGGTGAAGATGTTTCTCACAAAATCGTTGCCCCAATGCATCATTGAAATTCAAGCTGGAAAGATGATTTTAATATATCACTTGTACATTTTGTATTGCTCTTCTGGTGACAATGTAGTTTGTTTTTGTCAATTACCATTTTAATAATAGGGTAAAGAAAATTAAGTGGATTTTTGAAAGAAAACAATACTGTCAATATACTATTAAAACAAATTAAAATGGTAAAAGTTATTGTACTTTAAGTAAAAATAAAAGAGCCAAAATATCAATCCCAGTTTTGGATTACTTTAATTAACAAAAAAAAATGCATATAGCAGAGGATAGTTTCAATCTGCTTACCTCTGGGTTATGTGCCCAGCATGCTTCCATTCCTGTACTCTGCTGCACATGTAAGTGCAGTAGATCCTGAAGCACTCACTCATCATGGGAAAGTACCAATGTGTTTCTTCGTTGGTTGATGGAAGAAACATCTTACAAAAACTCTCCAGATTATTGACTTTTTAAAGTTTTTCTAGGAAACGTTTTAGATGAATGCTTATTAGCCTTTGTCAGTATGTACTTTTGCAAAGTGTCTCTGTGGCGCAATCGGTTAGTGTGTCCGGCTACTAACCAAAAGGTTGGTGGTTCAATCCCACCCAGGGACGTAATTGACCTTGTTATCAGATTTTGGTGATCTTTAAGTAGACAAGTCAAAATTTCAAACCCCCTCTTATGGTGTAGGGTACCTGGCCTTTTCTGATGTAATCAGAGTTAGATTTGATTCAGTGATTTAATAAAAACAGCTAGGAAGCACAATTTAGCAGTGGGTTGCAGAGAAAAAGAAATATGCTGGCAAAAAAAATCCAATTGAGTGATTAAACAGCTCTTCATTTTCTGGCTTTATTTTTATGCTAACAAATTTGTTCTCTGAAAAGTGTCCACAAAGCCAAGTCTCTGATTAACACCTTTGTAGGGATGGTTTTTCACCTATTACTTAATTAAACTTGCTTCATTGGAAAGGCAGCAAGATGCATCTTCATTTCAATGTCTACTGAAATAATACAGGTTGACACCAGGAAACATTACCGCCACTGCATCCTTGCTGCTTTCTCATGTAGAAGTCTGTTTAATGTGAAAACAAGGTGATATCTAATTAGCACACAGGTAAGGAATTAAGAAAATCTTTATTTAAGGGTGAAGATGTTTCTCACAAAATCGTTGCCCCAATGCATCATTGAAATTCAAGCTGGAAAGATGATTTTAATATATCACTTGTACATTTTGTATTGCTCTTCTGGTGACAATGTAGTTTGTTTTTGTCAATTACCATTTTAATAATAGGGTAAAGAAAATTAAGTGGATTTTTGAAAGAAAACAATACTGTCAATATACTATTAAAACAAATTAAAATGGTAAAAGTTGTTGTACTTTAAGTAAAAATAAAAGAGCCAAAATATCAATCCCAGTTTTGGATTACTTTAATTAACAAAAAAAAATGCATATAGCAGAGGATAGTTTCAATCTGCTTACCTCTGGGTTATGTGCCCAGCATGCTTCCATTGCTGTACTCTGCTGCACATGTAAGTGCAGTAGATCCTGAAGCACTCACTCATCATGGGAAAGTACCAATGTGTTTCTTCGTTGGTTGATGGAAGAAACATCTTACAAAAACTCTCCAGATTATTGACTTTTTAAAGTTTTTCTAGGAAACGTTCTAGATGTATGCTTATTAGCCTTTGTCAGTACGTACTTTTTACAAAGTGTCTCTGTGGCGCAATCGGTTAGTGTGTCTGGTTACTAACCAAAAGGTTGGTGGTTCAATCCCACCCAGGGACGTAATTGACCTTGTTATCAGATTTTGGTGATCTTTAAGTAGACAAGTCAAAATTTCAAACCCTCTGTTATGGTGTAGGGTACCTGGCCTTCTCTGATGTAATCAGAGTTAGATTTGATTCAGTGATTTTATAAAAACAGATAGGAAGCACAATTTAGCAGCGGGTTGCAGAGAAAAAGAAATATGCTGGAAAAAAAAATCCAATTGAGTGATTAAACAGCTCTTCATTTTCTGGCTTTATTTTTATGCTAACAAATTTGTTCTCTGAAAAGTGTCCACAAAGCAAAGTCTCTGATTAACACCTTTGTAGGGATGGTTTTTCACCTATTACTAAATTAAACTTGCTTCATTGGAAAGGCAGCAAGATGCATCCTCATTTCAATTTCTACTGAAATAATACAGGTTGACACCAGGAAACATTAACGCCACTGCATCCTTGCTGCTTTCTCATGTGGAAGTCTGTTTAATGTGAAAACAAGGTGATATCTAATTAGCACACAGGTAAGGAATTAAGAAAATCTTTATTTAAGGGTGAAGATGTTTCTCACAAGATCGTTGCCCCAATGCATCATTGAAATTCAAGCTGGAAAGATGATTTTAATATATCACTTGTACATTTTGTATTGCTCTTCTGGTGACAATGTAGTTTGTTTTTGTCAATTACCCTTTTAATAATAGGGTAAAGAAAATTAAGTTGATTTTTTAAAGAAAACTATACTGTCAATATACTATTCAAACAAATTAAAATGGTAAAAGTTATTGTACTTCAAGTAAAAATAAAAGAGCAAAAATATCAATCCCAGTTTTGATTATTTAAATTAACAAAAAAAATGCATATAGCAAAGGATAGTTTCAATCTGCCTACCTCTGGGTTATGAGCCCAGCATGCTTCCATTGCAGTACTCTGCTGCACATGTAAGTGCAAGAGATCCTGAAGCACTCACTCATCATGGGAAAGTACCAATGTGTTTCTTCGTTGGTTGATGGAAGAAACATTTTACAAAAATTCTCCAGATTATTGACTTTTTAAAGTTTTTCTAGGAAACGTTCTAGATGTATGCTTATTAGCCTTTGTCAGTATGTACTTTTTGCGAAGTGTCTCTGTGGCGCAATCGGTTAGTGTGTCTGGCTACTAACCAAAAGGTTGGTGGTTCAATCCCACCCAGGGACGTAATTGACCTTGTTATCAGATTTTGGTGATCTTTAAGTAGACAAGTCAAAATTTCAAACCCCCTGTTATGGTGTAGGGTACCTGGCCTTTTCTGATGTAATCAGAGTTAGATTTGATTCAGTGATTTAATAAAAACAGCTAGGAAGCACAATTTAGCAGTGGGTTGCAGAGAAAAAGAAATATGCTGGCAAAAAAAATCCAATTGAGTGATTAAACAGCTCTTCATTTTCTGGCTTTATTTTTATGCTAACAAATTTGTTCTCTGAAAAGTGTCCACAAAGCTAAGTCTCTGATTAACACCTTTGTAGGGATGGTTTTTCACCTCTTACTAAATTAAACTTGCTTCATTGGAAAGGCAGCAAGATGCATCCTCATTTCAATTTCTACTGAAATAATACAGGTTGACACCAGGAAACATTAACACCACTGCATCCTTGCTGCTTTCTCATGTGGAAGTCTGTTTAATGTGAAAACAAGGTGATATCTAATTAGCACACAGGTAAGGAATTAAGAAAATCTTTATTTAAGGGTGAAGATGTTTCTCACAAAATCGTTGCCCCAAAG
This sequence comes from Pseudophryne corroboree, assembly GCF_028390025.1. NCBI lineage: Eukaryota > Metazoa > Chordata > Amphibia > Anura > Myobatrachidae > Pseudophryne > Pseudophryne corroboree. The sequence goes on from NC_086451.1 coordinate 176,223,476, forward strand.
CATCATTGAAATTCAAGCTGGAAAGATGATTTTAATATATCACTTGTACATTTTGTATTGCTCTTCTGGTGACAATGTAGTTTGTTTTTGTCAATTACCCTTTTAATAATAGGGTAAAGAAAATTAAGTGGATTTTTTAAAGAAAACTATACTGTCAACATACTATTAAAACAAATTAAAATGGTAAAAGTTATTGTACTTTAAGTAAAAATAAAAGAGCAAAAATATCAATCCCAGTTTTGATTACTTAAATTAACAAAAAAAATGCATATAGCAAAGGATAGTTTCAATCTGCCTACCTCTGGGTTATGGGCCCAGCATGCTTCCATTGCAGTACTCTGCTGCACATGTAAGTGCAAGAGATCCTGAAGCACTCAGTCATCATGGGAAAGTACCAATGTGTTTCTTCGTTGGTTGATGGAAGAAACATCTTACAAAAACTCTCCAGATTATTGACTTTTTAAAGTTTTTCTAGGAAACGTTCTAGATGTATGCTTATTAGCCTTTGTCAGTATGTAATTTTCGCAAAGTGTCTCTGTACCGCAATCGGTTAGTGTGTCCGGCTACTAACCAAAAGGTTGGTGGTTCAATCCCACCCAGGGACGTAATTGACCTTGTTATCAGATTTTGGTGATCTTTAAGTAGACAAGTCAAAATTTCAAACCCCCTGTTATGGTGTAGGGTACCTGGCCTTCTCTGATGTAATCAGAGTTAGATTTGATTCATTGATTTTATAAAAACAGCTAGGAAGCACAATTTAGCAGTGGGTTGCAGAGAAAAAGAAATATGCTGGCAAAAAAAAATCCAATTGAGTGATTAAACAGCTCTTCATTTTCTGGCTTTATTTTTATGCTAACAAATTTGTTCTCTGAAAAGTGTCCACAAAGCCAAGTCTCTGATTAACACCTTTGTAGGGATGGTTTTTCACCTATTACTAAATTAAACTTGCTTCATTGGAAAGGCAGCAAGATGCATCCTCATTTCAATGTCTACTGAAATAATACAGGTTGATACCAAGAAACATTAACGCCACTGCATCCTTGCTGCTTTCTCATGTAGAAGTTTGTTTAATGTGAAAACAAGGTGATATCTAATTAGCACACAGGTAAGGAATTAAGAAAATCTTTATTTAAGGGTGAAGATGTTTCTCACAAAATCGTTGCCCCAATGCATCATTGAAATTCAAGCTGGAAAGATGATTTTAATATATCACTTGTACATTTTGTATTGCTCTTCTGGTGACAATGTAGTTTGTTTTTGTCAATTACCCTTTTAATAATAGGGTAAAGATAATTAAGTGGATTTTTTAAAGAAAACTATACTGTCAATATACTATTAAAACAAATTAAAATGGTAAAAGTTATTGTACTTTAAGTAAAAATAAAAGAGCAAAAATATCAATCCCAGTTTTGATTACTTAAATTAACAAAAAAAATGCATATAGCAAAGGATAGTTTCAATCTGCCTACCTCTGGGTTATGGGCCCAGCATGCTTCCATTGCAGTACTCTGCTGCACATGTAAGTGCAAGAGATCCTGAAGCACTCAGTCATCATGGGAAAGTACCAATGTGTTTCTTTGTTGGTTGATGGAAGAAACATCTTACAAAAACTCTCCAGATTATTGACTTTTTAAAGTTTTTCTATGAAACGTTCTAGATGTATGCTTATTAGCCTTTGTCAGTATGTACTTTTTGCAAAGTGTCTCTGTGGCGCAATCAGTTAGTGTGTCCGGCTACTAACCAAAAGGTTGGTGGTTCAGTCCCAACCAGGGACGTAATTGACCTTGTTATCAGATTTTGGTGATCTTTAAGTAGACAAGTCAAAATTTCAAACCCCCTGTTATGGTGTAAGGTACCTGGCCTTCTCTGATGTAATCAGAGTTAGATTTGATTCATTGATTTTATAAAAACAGCTAGGAAGCACAATTTAGCAGTGGGTTGCAGAGAAAAAGAAATATGCTGGCAAAAAAAAATCCAATTGAGTGATTAAACAGCTCTTCATTTTCTGGCTTTATTTTTATGCTAACAAATTTGTTCTCTGAAAAGTGTCCACAAAGCCAAGTCTCTGATTAACACCTTTGTAGGGATGGTTTTTCACCTATTACTAAATTAAACTTGCTTCATTGGAAAGGCAGCAAGATGCATCCTCATTTCAATGTCTACTGAAATAATACAGGTTGACACCAGGAAACATTAACGCCACTGCATCCTTGCTGCTTTCTCATGTAGAAGTCTGTTTAATGTGAAAACAAGGTGATATCTAATTAGCACACAGGTAAGGAATTAAGAAAATCTTTATTTAAGGGTGAAGATGTTTCTCACAAAATCGTTGCCCCAATGCATCATTGAAATTCAAGCTGGAAAGATGATTTTAATATATCACTTGTACATTTTGTATTGCTCTTCTGGTGACAATGTAGTTTGTTTTTGTCAATTACCCTTTTAATAATAGGGTAAAGAAAATTAAGTGGATTTTTTAAAGAAAACTATACTGTCAATATACTATTAAAACAAATTAAAATGGTAAAAGTTATTGTACTTTAAGTAAAAATGAAAGAGCAAAAATATCAATCCCAGTTTTGATTACTTAAATTAACAAAAAAAATGCATATAGCAAAGGATAGTTTCAATCTGCCTACCTCTGGGTTATGGGCCCAGCATGCTTCCATTGCAGTAGACTGCTGCACATGTAAGTGCAAGAGATCCTGAAGCACTCAGTCATCATGGGAAAGTACCAATGTGTTTCTTCGTTGGTTGATGGAAGAAACATCTTACAAAAACTCTCCAGATTATTGACTTTTTAAGTTTTTCTAGGAAACGTTCTAGATGTATGCTTATTAGCCTTTGTCAGTAAGTTCTTTTTGCAAAGGGTCTCTGTGGCGCAATCGGTTAGTGTGTCCGGCTACTAACCAAAAGGTTGGTGGTTCAATCCCACCCAGGGACGTAATTGACCTTGTTATCAGATTTTGGTGATCTTTAAGTAGACAAGTCAAAATTTCAAACCCCCTGTTATGGTGTAGGGTACCTGGCCTTCTCTGATGCAATCAGAGTTAGATTTGATTCATTGATTTTATAAAAACAGCTAGGAAGCACAATTTAGCAGTGGGTTGCAGAGAAAAAGAAATATGCTGGCAAAAAAAAATCCAATTGAGTGATTAAACAGCTCTTCATTTTCTGGCTTTATTTTTATGCTAACAAATTTGTTCTCTGAAAAGTGTCCACAAAGCCAAGTCTCTGATTAACACCTTTGTAGGGATGGTTTTTCACCTATTACTAAATTAAACTTGCTTCATTGGAAAGGCAGCAAGATGCATCCTCATTTCAATGTCTACTGAAATAATACAGGTTGACACCAGGAAACATTAACGCCACTGCATCCTTGCTGCTTTCTCATGTAGAAGTCTGTTTAATGTGAAAACAAGGTGATATCTAATTAGCACACAGGTAAGGAATTAAGAAAATCTTTATTTAAGGGTGAAGATGTTTCTCACAAAATCGTTGCCCCAATGCATCATTGAAATTCAAGCTGGAAAGATGATTTTAATATATCACTTGTACATTTTGTATTGCTCTTCTGGTGACAATGTAGTTTGTTTTTGTCAAATACCCTTTTAATAATAGGGTAAAGAAAATTAAGTGGATTTTTTAAAGAAAACTATACTGTCAATATACTATTAAAACAAATTAAAATGGTAAAAGTTATTGTACTTTAAGTAAAAATAAAAAAGCAAAAATATCAATCCCAGTTTTGATTACTTAAATTAACAAAAAAAATGCATATAGCAAAGGATAGTTTCAATCTGCCTACCTCTGGGTTATGGGCCCAGCATGCTTCCATTGCAGTACTCTGCTGCACATGTAAGTGCAAGAGATCCTGAAGCACTCAGTCATCATGGGAAAGTACCAATGTGTTTCTTTGTTGGTTGATGGAAGAAACATCTTACAAAAACTCTCCAGATTATTGACTTTTTAAAATTTTTCTAGGAAACGTTCTAGATGTATGCTTATTAGCCTTTGTCAGTATGGACTTTTCGCAAAGTGTCTCTGTGGCGCAATCAGTTAGTGTGTCCGGCTACTAACCAAAAGGTTGGTGGTTCAATCCCAACCAGGGAAGTAATTGACCTTGTTATCAGATTTTGGTGATCTTTAAGTAGACAAGTCAAAATTTCAAACCCCCTGTTATGGTGTAGGGTACCTGGCCTTCTCTGATGTAATCAGAGTTAGATTTGATTCATTGATTTTATAAAAAAAGCTAGGAAGCACAATTTAGCAGTGGGTTGCAGAGAAAAAGAAATATGCTGGCAAAAAAAAATCCAATTGAGTGATTAAACAGCTCTTCATTTTCTGGCTTTATTTTTATGCTAACAAATTTGTTCTCTGAAAAGTGTCCACAAAGCCAAGTCTCTGATTAACACCTTTGTAGGGATGGTTTTTCACCTATTACTAAATTAAACTTGCTTCATTGGAAAGGCAGCAAGATGCATCCTCATTTCAATGTCTACTGAAATAATACAGGTTGACACCAGGAAACATTAACGCCACTGCATCCTTGCTGCTTTCTCATGTAGAAGTCTGTTTAATGTGAAAACAATGTGATATCTAATTAGCACACAGGTAAGGAATTAAGAAAATCTGTATTTAAGGGTGAAGATGTTTCTCACAAAATTGTTGCCCCAATGCATCATTGAAATTCAAGCTGGAAAGATGATTTTAATATATCACTTGTACATTTTGTATTGCTCTTCTGGTGACAATGTAGTTTGTTTTTGTCAATTACCCTTTTAATAATAGGGTAAAGAAAATTAAGTGGATTTTTTAAAGAAAACTATACTGTCAATATACTATTAAAACAAATTAAAATGGTAAAAGTTATTGTACTTTAAGTAAAAATAAAAGAGCAAAAATATCAATCCCAGTTTTGATTACTTAAATTAACAAAAAAAAATGCATATAGCAAAGGATAGTTTCAATCTGCCTACCTCTGGGTTATGGGCCCAGCATGCTTCCATTGCAGTACACTGCTGCACATGTAAGTGCAAGAGATCCTGAAGCACTCAGTCATCATGGGAAAGTACCAATGTGTTTCTTCGTTGGTTGATGGAAGAAACATCTTACAAAAACTCTCCAGATTATTGACTTTTTAAAGTTTTTCTAGGAAACGTTCTAGATGTATGCTTATTAGACTTTGTCAGTATGTTCTTTTTGCAAAGTGTCTCTGTGGCGCAATCGGTTAATGTGTCCTGCTACTAACCAAAAGGTTGGTGGTTCAATCCCACCCAGGGACGTAATTGACCTTGTTATCAGATTTTGGTGATCTTTAAGTAGACAAGTCAAAATTTCAAACCTCCTGTTATGGTGTAGGGTACCTGGCCTTCTCTGATGCAATCAGAGTTAGATTTGATTCATTGATTTTATAAAAACAGCTAGGAAGCACAATTTAGCAGTGGGTTGCAGAGAAAAAGAAATATGCTGGCAAAAAAAATCCAATTGAGTGATTAAACAGCTCTTCATTTTCTGGCTTTATTTTTATGCTAACAAATTTGTTCTCTGAAAAGTGTCCACAAAGCCAAGTCTCTGATTAACACCTTTGTAGGGATCGTTTTTCACCTATTACTAAATTAAACTTGCTTCATTGGAAAGGCAGCAAGATGCATCCTCATTTCAATGTCTACTGAAATAATACAGGTTGACACCAGGAAACATTAACGCCACTGCATCCTTGCTGCTTTCTCATATAGAAGTCTGTTTAATGTAGCCCTGAATTTTCCAATGCCTATCTCTTTGCAAAAGAGAGATATTGGCAAGGAAAAGCTGTATTGAACCTTTGCATTTTTCTCCCAAACGAAGGACACTAGAATGAAAATTTTAAAGCCTCCTGTTAGTGCTTCATCTACACGTTATAGCCCTGAATTTTCCAATGCCTATCTCTTTGCAAAAGAGAGATATCGGCAAGGAAAAGCTGTATTGTACCTTTGCATTTTTCTCCCAAACGAAAGACACTAGAATGAAAATTTTAAAGCCTCCTGTTAGTGCTTCATCTACACGTTATAGCCCTGAATTTTCCAATGCCTATCTCTTTGCAAAAGAGAGATATCGGCAAGGAAAAGCTGCATTGTACCTTTGCATTTTTCTCCCAAACGAAGGACACTAGAATGAAAATTTTAAAGCCTCCTGTTAGTGCTTCGTCTACACGTTATAGCCCTGAATTTTCCAATGCCTATCTCTTTGCAAAAGAGAGATATCGGCAAGGAAAAGCTGCATTGTACCTTTGCATTTTTCTCCCAAACGAAGGACACTAGAATGAAGATTTGAAAGCCTCCTGTTAGTGCTTCATCTACACGTTATAGCCCTGAATTTTCCAATGCCTATCACTTTGCAAAAGAGAGATATCGGCAAGGAAAAGCTGCATTGTACCTTTGCATTTTTCTCCCAAACGAAGGACACTAGAATGAAAATTTTAAAGCCTCCTGTTAGTGCTTCGTCTACACGTTATAGCCCTGAATATTCCAATGCCTATCTCTTTGCAAAAGAGAGATATCGGCAAGGAAAAGCTGTATTGTACCTTTGCATTTTTCTCCCAAACGAAGGACACTAGAATTAAAATTTTAAAGCCTCCTGTTAGTGCTTCGTCTACACGTTATAGCCCTGAATTTTCCAATGCCTATCTCTTTGCAAAAGAGAGATATCGGCAAGGAAAAGCTGTATTGTACCTTTGCATGTTTCTCCCAAACGAAGGACACTAGAATGAAAATTTTAAAGCCTCCTGTTAGTGCTTCATCTACACGGTATAGCCCTGAATTTTCCAATGCCTATCTCTTTGCAAAAGAGAGATATTGGCAAGAAAAAGCTGTATTGAACCTTTGCATTTTTCTCCCAAACGAAGGACACTAGAATGAAAATTTTAAAGCCTCCTGTTAGTGCTTCATCTACACGTTATAGCCTTAGTTTTCCAATGCCTATCTCTTTGCAAAAGAGAGATATCGGCAAGGAAAAGCTGTATTGTACCTTTGCATTTTTCTCCCAAACGAAAGACACTAGAATGAAAATTTTAAAGCCTCCTGTTAGTGCTTCATTTACACGTTATAGCCCTGAATTTTCCAATGCCTATCTCTTTGCAAAAGAGAGATATCGGCAAGGAAAAGCTGCATTGTACCTTTGCATTTTTCTCCCAAACGAAGGACACTAGAATGAAAATTTTAAAGCCTCCTGTTAGTGCTTATAGCACGTTATAGCCCTGAATTTTCCAATGCCTATCTCTTTGCAAAAGAGAGATATCGGCAAGGAAAAGCTGTATTGAACCTTTGCATTTTTCTCCCAAACGAAGGACACTAGAATGAAAATTTTAAAGCCTCCTGTTAGTGCTTCATCTACACGTTATAGCCCTGAATTTTCCAATGCCTATCTCTTTGCAAAAGAGAGATATCGGCAAGGAAAAGCTGTATTGTACCTTTGCATTTTTCTCCCAAACGAAAGACACTAGAATGAACATTTTAAAGCCTCCTGTTAGTGCTTCATCTACACGTTATAGCCCTGAATTTTCCAATGCCTATCTCTTTGCAAAAGAGAGATATCGGCAAGGAAAAGCTGCATTGTACCTTTGCATTTTTCTCCCAAACGAAGGACACTAGAATGAAAATTTTAAAGCCTCCTGTTAGTGCTTCGTCTACACGTTATAGCCCTGAATTTTCCAATGCCTATCTCTTTGCAAAAGAGAGATATCGGCAAGGAAAAGCTGTATTGAACCTTTGCATTTTTCTCCCAAACGAAGGACACTAGAATGAAAATTTTAAAGCCTCCTGTTAGTGCTTCATCTACACGTTATATCCCTGAATTTTCCAATGCCTATCTCTTTGCAAAAGAGAGATATCGGCAAGGAAAAGCTGTATTGTACCTTTGCATTTTTCTCCCAAATGAAAGACACTAGAATGAAAATTTTAAAGCCTCCTGTTAGTGCTTCATCAACACGTTATAGCCCTGAAATTTCCAATGCCCATCTCTTTGCAAAAGAGAGATATCGGCAAGGAAAAGCTGCATTGTACCTTTGCATTTTTCTCCCAAACGAAGGACACTAGAATGAAAATTTTAAAGCCTCCTGTTAGTGCTTCATCTACACGTTATATCCCTGAATTTTCCAATGCCTATCTCTTTGCAAAAGAGAGATATCGGCAAGGAAAAGCTGTATTGTACCTTTGCATTTTTCTCCCAAACGAAAGACACTAGAATGAAAATTTTAAAGCCTCCTGTTAGTGCTTCGTCTACACGTTATAGCCCTGAATTTTCCAATGCCTATCTCTTTGCAAAAGATAGATATCGGCAAGGAAAAGCTGCATTGTACCTTTGCATTTTTCTCCCAAACGAAGGACACTAGAATGAAAATTTTAAAGCCTCCTGTTAGTGCTTCGTCTACACGTTATAGCCCCAAATTTTCCAATGCCTATCTCTTTGCAAAAGAGAGATATCGGCAAGGAAAAGCTGCATTGTACCTTTGCATTTTTCTCCCAAACGAAGGACACTAGAATGAAAATTTTAAAGCCTCCTGTTAGTGCTTCATCTACACGTTATAGCCCTGAATTTTCCAATGCCTATCTCTTTGCAAAAGAAAGATATCGGCAAGGAAAAGCTGTATTGTACCTTTGCATTTTTCTCCCAAACGAAGGACACTAGAATGAAAATTTTAAAGCCTCCTGTTAGTGCTTCATCTACACGTTATAGCCCTGAATTTTCCAATGCCTATCTCTTTGCAAAAGAGAGATATCGGCAAGGAAAAGCTGCATTGTACCTTTGCATTTTTCTCCCAAACGAAGGACACTAGAATGAAAATTTTAAAGCCTCCTGTTAGTGCTTCATCTACACGTTATAGCCCTGAATTTTCCAATGCCTATCTCTTTGCAAAACAGAGATATCGGCAAGGAAAAGCTGCATTGTACCTTTGCATTTTTCTCCCAAACGAAGGACACTAGAATGAAAATTTTAAAGCCTTCTGTTAGTGCTTCATTTACACGTTATAGCCCTGAATTTTCCAATGCCTATCTCTTTGCAAAAGAGAGATATCGGCAAGGAAAAGCTGCATTGTACCTTTGCATTTTTCTCCCAAACGAAGGACACTAGAATGAAAATTTTAAAGCCTTCTGTTAGTGCTTCATTTACACGTTATAGCCCTGAATTTTCCAATGCCTATCTCTATGCAAAAGAGAGATATCGGCAAGGAAAAGCTGTATTGTACCTTTGCATTTTTCTCCCAAACGAAAGACACTAGAATGAAAATTTTAAAGCCTCCTGTTAGTGCTTCATCTACACGTTATAGCCCTGAATTTTCCAATGCCTATCTCTTTGCAAAAGAGAGATATCGGCAAGGAAAAGCTGCATTGTACCTTTGCATTTTTCTCCCAAACGAAGGACACTAGAATGAAAATTTTAAAGCCTCCTGTTAGTGCTTCATCTACACGTTATAGCCCTGAATTTTCCAATGCCTATCTCTTTGCAAAAGAGAGATATCGGCAAGGAAAAGCTGCATTGTACCTTTGCATTTTTCTCCCAAACGAAGGACACTAGAATGAAAATTTTAAAGCCTCCTGTTAGTGCTTCGTCTACACGTTATAGCCCTGAATTTTCCAATGCCTATCTCTTTGCAAAAGAGAGATATCGGCAAGGAAAAGCTGTATTGCACCTTTGCATTTTTCTCCCAAACGAAAGACACTAGAATGAAAATTTTAAAGCCTCCTGTTAGTGCTTCATCTACACGTTATAGCCCTGAATTTTCCAATGCCTATCTCTTTGCAAAAGAGAGATATCGGCAAGGAAAAGCTGCATTGTACCTTTGCATTTTTCTCCCAAACGAAGGACACTAGAATGAAAATTGTAAAGCCTCCTGTTAGTGCTTCGTCTACACGTTATAGCCCCAAATTTTCCAATGCCTATCTCTTTGCAAAAGAGAGATATCGGCAAGGAAAAGCTGCATTGTACCTTTGCATTTTTCTCCCAAACGAAGGACACTAGAATGAAAATTTTAAAGCCTCCTGTTAGTGCTTCATCTACACGTTATAGCCCTGAATTTTCCAATGCCTATCTCTTTGCAAAAGAGAGATATCGGCAAGGAAAAGCTGTATTGTACCTTTGCATTTTTCTCCCAAATGAAAGACACTTGAATGAAAATTTTAAAGCCTTCTGTTAGTGCTTCATTTACACGTTATAGCCCTGAATTTTCCAATGCCTATCTCTTTGCAAAAGAGAGATATCGGCAAGGAAAAGCTGCATTGTACCTTTGCATTTTTCTCCCAAACGAAGGACACTAGAATGAAAATTTTAAAGCTTCCTGTTAGTGCTTCGTCTACACGTTATAGCCCTGAATTTTCCAATGCCTATCTCTTTGCAAAAGAGAGATATCGGCAAGGAAAAGCTGTATTGTACCTTTGCATTTTTCTCCCAAACGAAAGACACTAGAATGAAAATTTTAAAGCCTCCTGTTAGTGCTTCATCTACACGTTATAGCCCTGAATTTTCCAATGCCTATCTCTTTGCAAAAGAGAGATATCGGCAAGGAAAAGCTGCATTGTACCTTTGCATTTTTCTCCCAAACGAAGGACACTAGAATGAAAATTGTAAAGCCTCCTGTTAGTGCTTCGTCTACACGTTATAGCCCCAAATTTTCCAATGCCTATCTCTTTGCAAAAGAGAGATATCGGCAAGGAAAAGCTGCATTGTACCTTTGCATTTTTCTCCCAAACGAAGGACACTAGAATGAAGATTTTAAAGCCTCCTGTTAGTGCTTCATCTACACGTTATAGCCCTGAATTTTCCAATGCCTATCTCTTTGCAAAAGAGAGATATCGGCAAGGAAAAGCTGTATTGTACCTTTGCATTTTTCTCCCAAACGAAAGACACTAGAATGAAAATTTTAAAGCCTTCTGTTAGTGCTTCATTTACACGTTATAGCCCTGAATTTTCCAATGCCTATCTCTTTGCAAAAGAGAGATATCGGCAAGGAAAAGCTGCATTGTACCTTTGCATTTTTCTCCCAAACGAAGGACACTAGAATGAAAATGTTAAAGCCTCCTGTTAGTGCTCCATCTACACGTTATAGCCCTGAATTTTCCAATGCCTATCTCTTTGCAAAAGAGAGATATCGGCAAGGAAAAGCTGTATTGTACCTTTGCATTTTTCTCCCAAACGAAGGACACTAGAATGACAATTTTAAAGCCTCCTGTTAGTGCTTCGTCTACACGTTATAGCCCTGAATTTTCCAATGCCTATCTCTTTGCAAAAGAGAGATATCGGCAAGGAAAAGCTGTATTGTACCTTTGCATTTTTCTCCCAAACGAAAGACACTAGAATGAAAATTTTAAAGCCTCCTGTTAGTGCTTCATCTACACGTTATAGCCCTGAATTTTCCAATGCCTATCTCTTTGCAAAAGAGAGATATCGGCAAGGAAAAGCTGCATTGTACCTTTGCATTTTTCTCTCAAACGAAGGACACTAGAATGAAAATTTTAAAGCCTTCTGTTAGTGCTTCATCTACACGTTATAGCCCTGAATTTTCCAATGCCTATCTCTTTGCAAAAGAGAGATATCGGCAAGGAAAAGCTGCATTGTACCTTTGCATTTTTCTCCCAAACGAAGGACACTAGAATGAAAATTTTAAAGCCTCCTGTTAGTGCTTCGTCTACACGTTATAGCCCTGAATTTTCCAATGCCTATCTCTTTGCAAAAGAAAGATATCGGCAAGGAAAAGCTGTATTGAACCTTTGCATTTTTCTCCCAAACGAAGGACACTAGAATGAAAATTTTAAAGCCTCCTGTTAGTGCTTCATCTACACGTTATAGCCCTGAATTTTCCAATGCCTATCTCTTTGCAAAAGAGAGATATCGGTAAGGAAAAGCTGTATTGTACCTTTGCATTTTTCTCCCAAACGAAAGACACTAGAATAAAATTTTTAAAGCCTCCTGTTAGTGCTTCATCTACACGTTATAGCCCTGAATTTTCCAATGCCTAGCTCTTTGCAAAAGAGAGATATCGGCAAGGAAAAGCTGTATTGTACCTTTGCATTTTTCTCCCAAACGAAAGACACTAGTATGAAAATTTTAAAGCCTCCTGTTAGTGCTTCATTTACACGTTATAGCCCTGAATTTTCCAATGCCTATCTCTTTGCAAAAGAGAGATATCGGCAAGGAAAAGCTGCATTGTACCTTTGCATTTTTCTCCCAAACGAAGGACACTAGAATGAAAATTTTAAAGCCTCATGTTAGTGCTTCGTCTACACGTTATAGCCCTGAATTTTCCAATGCCTATCTCTTTGCAAAAGAGAGATATCGGCAAGGAAAAGCTGTATTGAACCTTTGCATTTTTCTCCCAAACGAAGGACACTAGAATGAAAATTTTAAAGCCTCCTGTTAGTGCTTCATCTACACGTTATAGCCCTGAATTTTCCAATGCCTATCTCTTTGCAAAAGAGAGATATCGGCAAGGAAAAGCTGCATTGTACCTTTGCATTTTTCTCCCAAACGAAGGACACTAGAATTAAAATTTTAAAGCCTCCTGTTAGTGCTTCATTTACACGTTATAGCCCTGAATTTTCCAATGCCTATCTCTTTGCAAAAGAGAGATATCGGCAAGGAAAAGCTGCATTGTACCTTTGCATTTTTCTCCCAAAAGAATGAAAATTTTAAAGCCTCCTGTTAGTGCTTCGTCTACACGTTATAGCCCTGAATTTTCCAATGCCTATCTCTTTGCAAAAGAGAGATATCGGCAAGGAAAAGCTGTATTGTACCTTTGCATTTTTCTCCCAAACGAAAGACACTAGAGTGAAAATTTTAAAGCCTCCTGTTAGTGCTTCATCTACACGTTATAGCCCTGAATTTTCCAATGCCTATCTCTTTGCAAAAGAGAGATATCGGCAAGGAAAAGCTGTATTGTACCTTTGCATTTTTCTCCCAAATGAAGGACACTAGAATGAAAATTTTAAAGCCTCCTGTTAGTGCTTCATCTACACGTTATAGCCCTGAATTTTCCAATGCCTATCTCTTTGCAAAAGAGAGATATCGGCAAGGAAAAGCTGTATTGTACCTTTGCATTTTTCTCCCAAACGAAGGACACTAGAATGAAAATTTTAAAGCCTCCTGTTAGTGCTTCATCTACACGTTATAGCCCTGAATTTTCCAATGCCTATCTCTTTGCAAAAGAGAGATATCGGCAAGGAAAAGCTGTATTGTACCTTTGCATTTTTCTCCCAAATGAAGGACACTAGAATGAAAATTTTAAAGCCTCCTATTAGTGCTTCATCTACACGTTATAGCCCTGAATTTTCCAATGCCTATCTCTTTGCAAAAGAGAGATATCGGCACGGAAAAGCTGCATTGTACCTTTAAATTTTTTCTCCCAAACGAAGGACACTAGAATTAAAATTTTAAAGCCTCCTGTTAGTGCTTCATCTACACGTTATAGCCCTGAATTTTCCAATGCCTATCTCTTTGCAAAAGAGAGATATCGGCAAGGAAAAGCTGTATTGTACCTTTGCATTTTTCTCCCAAACGAAGGACACTAGAATGAAAATTTTAAAGCCTCCTGTTAGTGCTTCATCTACACGGTATAGCCCTGAATTTTCCAATGCCTATCTCTTTGCAAAAGAGAGATATCGGCAAGGAAAAGCTGTTTTGTACCTTTGCATTTTTCTCCCAAACGAAAGACACTAGAATGAAAATTTTAAAGCCTCCTGTTAGTGCTTCATCTACACGTTATAGCCCTGAATTTTCCAATGCCTATCTCTTTGCAAAAGAGAGATATCGGCAAGGAAAAGCTGTATTGTACCTTTGCATTTTTCTCCCAAACGAAGGACACTAGAATGAAAATTTTAATGCCTCCTGTTAGTGCTTCGTCTACACGTTATAGCCCTGAATTTTCCAATGCCTATCTCTTTGCAAAAGAGAGATATCGGCAAGGAAAAGCTGTATTGTACCTTTGCATTTTTCTCCCAAACGAAGGACACTAGAATGAAAATTTTAAAGTGCTTCGTCTACACGTTATAGCCCTGAATTTTCCAATGCCTATCTCTTTGCAAAAGAGAGATATCGGCAAGGAAAAGGTGTATTGTACCTTTGCATTTTTCTCCCAAACGAAGGACACTAGAATGAAAATTTTACAGCCTCCTGTTAGTGCTTCATCTACACGTTATAGCCCTGAATTTTCCAATGCCTATCTCTTTGCAAAAGAGAGATATCGGCAAGGAAAAGCTGTATTGTACCTTTGCATTTTTCTCCCAAACGAAGGACACTAGAATGAAAATTTTACAGCCTCCTGTTAGTGCTTCATCTACACGTTATAGCCCTGAATTTTCCAATGCCTATCTCTTTGCAAAAGAGAGATATCGGCAAGGAAAAGCTGTATTGTACCTTTGCATTTTTCTCCCAAACGAAGGACACTAGAATGAAAATTTTAAAGCCTCCTGTTAGTGCTTCATCTACACGGTATAGGCCTGAATTTTCCAATGCCTATCTCTTTGCAAAAGAGAGATATTGGCAAGGAAAAGCTGCATTGAACCTTTGCATTTTTCTCCCAAACGAAGGACACTAGAATGAAAATTTTAAAGCCTCCTGGTAGTGCTTCATCTACACGTTATAGCCCTGAATTTTCCAATGCCTATCTCTTTGCAAAAGAGAGATATCGGCAGGGAAAAGCTGTATTGTACCTTTGCATTTTTCTCCCAAACGAAGGACACTAGAATGAAAATTTTAAAGCCTCCTGTTAGTGCTTCATCTACACGTTATAGCCCTGAATTTTCCAATGCCTATCTCTTTGCAAAAGAGAGATATCGGCAAGGAAAAGCTGTATTGTACCTTTGCATTTTTCTCCCAAACGAAGGACACTAGAATGAAAATTTTAAAGCCTCCTGTTAGTGTTAGTGCTTCATCTACACGTTATAGCCCTGAATTTTCCAATGCCTATCTCTTTGCAAAAGAGAGATATCGGCAAGGAAAAGCTGCATTGTACCTTTGCATTTTTCTCCCAAACGAAGGACACTAGAATGAAAATTTTAAAGCCTCCTGTTAGTGCTTCGTCTACACGTTATAGCCCTGAATTTTCCAATGCCTATCTCTTTGCAAAAGAGAGATATCGGCAAGGAAAAGCTGTATTGTACCTTTGCATTTTTCTCCCAAACGAAGGACACTAGAATGAAAATTTTAAAGCCTCCTGTTAGTGCTTCATCTACACGTTATAGCCCTGAATTTTCCAATGCCTATCTCTTTGCAAAAGAGAGATATCGGCAAGGAAAAGCTGTATTGAACCTTTGCATTTTTCTCCCAAACGAAGGACACTAGAATGAAAATTTTAAAGCCTCCTGGTAGTGCTTCATCTACACGTTATAGCCCTGAATTTTCCAATGCCTATCTCTTTGCAAAAGAGAGATATCGGCAAGGAAAAGCTGCATTGTACCTTTGCATTTTTCTCCCAAACGAAGGACACTAGAATGAAAATTTTAAAGTGCTTCGTCTACACGTTATAGCCCTGAATTTTCCAATGCCTATCTCTTTGCAAAAGAGAGATATCGGCAAGGAAAAGCTGCATTGTACCTTTGCATTTTTCTCCCAAACGAAGGACACTAGAATGAAAATTTTAAAGCCTCCTGTTAGTGCTTCGTCTACATGTTATAGCCCTGAATTTTCCAATGCCTATCTCTTTGCAAAAGAGAGATATCGGCAAGGAAAAGCTGTATTGTACCTTTGCATTTTTCTCCCAAACGAAGGACACTAGAATGAAAATTTTAAAGCCTCCTGTTAGTGCTTCATCTACACGGTATAGCCCTGCATTTTCCAATGCCTAGCTCTTTGCAAAAGAGAGATATTGGCAAGGAAAAGCTGTATTGAACCTTTGCATTTTTCTCCCAAACGAAGGACACTAGAATGAAAATTTTAAAGCCTCCTGTTAGTGCTTCATCTACACGTTATAGCCCTGAATTTTCCAATGCCTATCTCTTTGCAAAAGAGAGATATCGGCAAGGAAAAGCTGTATTGTACCTTTGCATTTTTCTCCCAAACGAAAGACACTAGAATGAAAATTTTAAAGCCTCCTGTTAGTGCTTCATCTACACGTTATAGCCCTGAATTTTCCAATGCCTATCTCTTTGCAAAAGAGAGATATCGGCAAGGAAAAGCTGTATTGTACCTTTGCATTTTTCTCCCAAACGAAAGACACTAGAATGAAAATTTTAAAGCCTCCTGTTAGTGCTTCATCTACACGTTATAGCCCTGAATTTTCCAATGCCTATCTCTTTGCAAAAGAGAGATATCGGCAAGGAAAAGCTGTATTGTACCTTTGCATTTTTCTCCCAAACGAAGGACACTAGAATGAAAATTTTAAAGCCTCCTATTAGTGCTTCATCTACACGTTATAGCCCTGAATTTTCCAATGCCTATCTCTTTGCAAAAGAGAGATATCGGCAAGGAAAAGCTGCATTGTACCTAGGCTGCATGTGTTCCAGGGCGGATGCCAGTCGGGGAGAGCGCCGCGCAGCCCGGGAAAAATACTGCTGAGGAGCTACATCTGGAAGAGCCCCAGGGAGGGAGAGTGTCACATGCCCCATCCTGCGCGGCACACTCTGCAGGCCTGCACATGGGAAGGGAGGTCTCTGGCCACACATACTCACCCTGCTGCTGAAGCCCCGCTGCTGTCCCCATCAGCGCTCTCCAGCGGGGAGCGGGGCCAGGATGAACCTCAACCTGTGAGAACTATCTTCATGATCAAGAAATCTCATATGCAAGATAAGTATGTGTTGGGAAAGGGCTGGGGAGGGCGGCTGCTCGGGCACACCCTCGTCAAGTTAAGGAGATTTAACTGAGGAAGCACAAGGGAACTCTCGTCTGAGGACAACAACTGCAGGGAGACCACATCTTTTCAGATGAACATGGGAGGGCGGAAGGCTGCCTAATACTGAAGCACCCTCAGACATTAAACCATATGCAACAACTATTGCAAGCATTCCTGGGGGAAGGTCTGCAGCAGACGGATTTGCATTTGGTGATGTCATCCAAGCAGTGGGCCAAAGTTGGCTGGAACCCTCATCTGTATATGAAAAGAGAAAAGGGGCATGCGGGGCATGGCGGTCTTTTTCGGCGCTTGGATAACCCCAAGTTTGCATTAAACACCCCCCCCCCTCCTTCGGTGTGGGGCTCATGTTGGCCATGCCCAAGCCCCTGAAGCATTCAAGCTGATTTCTTGCAGCAGCTGGGCACTGTAACAGCTTCAGAGCTGCTCTACAAGACAAGTAAAAGGGTGTGGGCCCTGCAGCCCCACCGGTAGTTTGCATACACACATATATAGGACAGCATCTCTTATATGCCCCAGGGTCAATAAAATAGTATCCTTGTCTAGGCTATCCATCCCCTCAGATAAGGCATTTGTCCATGCCGCTACAGCACTACACACCCAGGTCGACGCAATTGCCGGTCTGAGTAAGGTACCTGAATGTGTATAAATGGACTTCAGGGTAATCTCCTGTTTGCGGTCAGCACACTCTTTGAGGGTAGCCGTATCCTGGGACGGGAGGGCTACCTTCTTGGATAAGCGTGTTAATGCTTTGTCCACCCTAGGGGAGGATTCCCATCGTAACCTATCCGTTGATGGGAAAGGATACGCCATAAGAATCCTTTTGGAAATCTGCAGTCTTTTATCTGGAGATTTCCAAGCTTTTTCACATAACTCGTTCAGCTCGTGTGAGGGGGGAAAGGTTACCTCAGGCTTCTTTCCCTTGTACATATGTACCCTCTTGTCAGCGACAGGGGGTTACTCTGTGATGTGCAAAACATCTTTTATTGCCATAATCATAAATCGAATGGATTTTGCCAATTTTGGCTGTAACTTTGCATCATCGTAATCGACACTGGAGTCAGAATCCGTGTCGGTATCTGTGTCAACAAACTGGGATAGTGGGCGCTTATGAGACCCTGACAGTCCCTGCAACATAGGATCAGGCATGGGTTGAGACCCTGACTGTCCCAAAGCTTCTGCCTTGTCTAATCTTTTGTGCAATGAGTTTACACTAGCATTTAAAACATTCCACATATCCATCCAATCAGCTGTCAGCGGAGACACCACATTCATTTGCTCCCGCTCCTCTCTAATATAGCCTTCTTCCTCAGACATGTCGACACACGTGTACCGACACACCACACACACAGGGAATGCTTTTTCTGAAGACAGTTTCCCCACAAGGCCCTTTGGAGAGACAGAGAGGGAGTATGCCAGCACACACCCCAGCGCTATATAACCCAGGAATAAAACAGTAACTTAATGTTTGCCCAGTAGTGCTGCTGTATGTAATTTGCGAATTATGTGCCCCCCCCCCCCTCTTTTCAACCCTCTTGTCTAACGTGGTATAAGCAGGGTAGAGTCCGGGGAGCTTCCTCTCAGCGGTGCTGTGGAGAAAAAATGGCGCTGGTGAGTGCTGAGGGAGAAGCCCCGCCCCCTTGGAGGCGGGCTTCTGTCCCGCTTAAACTGTAAAATTGGTGGGGGCTCATACATTTATACAGTGCCCAGCTGTATATATGTTATATTTTTGCGAAATAGGTTTATATTGCTGCCCAGGGCGCCCCCCCTGCGCCCTGCACCCTTACAGTGACCGGAGTATGTGAGGTGTATGGGAGCAAAGGCACACAGCTGCAGTGCTGTGCGTTACCTCAGTGAAGATCATGAAGTCTTCTGCCGCCTCTGAAGTCTTCTTTTCTTCTCATACTCACCCGGCTTCTATCTTCCGGCTCTGCGAGGGGGACGGAGGCGCGGCTCTGGGACGGACGGCGAGGGTGAGATCCTGCGTACCAATCCCTCTGGAGCTAATGGTGTCCAGTAGCCTAAGAAGCAGGACCTTGCAACTCAGAGAGTAGGGCTGCTTCTCTCCCCTCAGTCCCTCGATGAGGGAGTCTGTTGCCAGCAGTGCTCCCTGAAAATTAAAAACCTAACAAAATACTTTCTGTCAGAAAGCTCAGGAGAGCTCCTGAAAAGCACCCAGTCTCCACTGGGCACAGTATCAAACTGAGGTCTGGAGGAGGGGCATAGAGGGAGGAGCCAGTGCACACCCAGAACTAAAGTCTTTCTTAAAGTGCCCATGTCTCCTGCGGAGCCCGTCTATCCCCATGGTCCTTACGGAGTCCCCAGCATCCTCTAGGACTTTAGAGAAAATAGGATTTTAATACCTACTGGTAAATCCTTTTCTCTATCGTCCTAGTGGATGCTGGGGTTCCTGAAAGGACCATGGGGAATAGCGGCTCCGCAGGAGACAGGGCACAAAAGTAAAGCTTTCCGATCAGGTGGTGTGCACTGGCTCCTCCCCCTATGACCCTCCTCCAAGCCAGTTAGATTTTTGTGCCCGGCCGAGAAGGGTGCAATCTAGGTGGCTCTCCTAAAGAGCTGCTTAGAAAAGTTTAGCTTAGGTTTTTTACTTTACAGTGAGTCCTGCTGGCAACAGGATCACTGCAACGAGGGACTTAGGGGAGAAGAAGTGAACTCACCTGCGTGCAGGATGGATTGGCTTCTTGGCTACTGGACATCAGCTCCAGAGGGACGATCACAGGTACAGCCTGGATGGTCACCGGAGCCTTGCCGCCGGCCCCCTTGCAGATGCTGAAGTAAGAAGAGGTCCAGAATCGGCGGCAGAAGACTCCTCAGTCTTCTAAAGGTAGCGCACAGCACTGCAGCTGTGCGCCATTTTCCTCTCAGCACACTTCACACGGCAGTCACTGAGGGTGCAGGGCGCTGGGAGGGGGGCGCCCTGGGAGGCAAATGAATACCTATTTTGGCTAAAAATACCTCACATATAGCCTCCGGAGGCTATATGGAGATATTTAACCCCTGCCAGAATCCGTTGAGAGCGGGAGAAGAGGCCGCCGAAAAAGGGGCGGGGCCTATCTCCTCAGCACACAGCGCCATTTTCCCTCACAGAAAGGCTGGAGGGAAGGCTCCCAGGCTCTCCCCTGCACTGCACTACAGAAACAGGGTTAAAACAGAGAGGGGGGGCACTAATTTGGCGTTAGAAATATATAAAAAATGCTATAAGGGAAAACACTTATATAAGGTTGTCCCTATATAATTATAGCGTTTTTGGTGTGTGCTGGCAAACTCTCCCTCTGTCTCTCCAAAGGGCTAGTGGGTCCTGTCCTCTATCAGAGCATTCCCTGTGTGTGTGCTGTGTGTCGGTACGTGTGTGTCGACATGTAGGAGGACGATGTTGGTGAGGAGGCGGAGCAATTGCCTGTAATGGTGATGTCACTCTCTAGGGAGTCGACACCGGAATGGATGGCTTATTTAGGAAATTACGTGATAATGTCAACACGCTGCAAGGTCGGTTGACGACATGAGACGGCCGACAAACAATTAGTACCGGTCCAGACGTCTCAAAAACACCGTCAGGGGTTTTTAAAACGCCCGTTTACTTTAGTCGGTCGACACAGACACAGACAGGGACACTGAATCCAGTGTCGACGGTGAATAAACAAACGTATTCCTTATTAGGGCCACACGTTAAAGGCAATGAAGGAGGTGTTACATATTTCTGATACTACAAGTACCACAAAAGAGGGTATTATGTGGGATGTGAAAAAACTACCATAGTTTTTCCTGAATCAGATAAATTAAATAAAGTGTGTGATGATGCGTGGGTTCCCCCCGATAGAAAATTATGGGCGGTATACCCTTTCCCGCCAGAAGTTAGGGCGCGTTGGGAAACACCCCTTAGGGTGGATAAGGCGCTCACACGCTTATCAAAACAAGTGGCGGTACCGTCTATAGATAGGGCCGTCCTCAAGGACCAGCTGACAGGAGGCTGGAAAATATCATAAAAAGTATATACACACATACTGGTGTTATACTGCGACCAGCGATCGCCTCAGCCTGGATGTGCAGAGCTGGGGTGGCTTGGTCGGATTCCCTGACTAAAAATATTGATACCCTTGACAGGGACAGTATTTTATTGACTATAGAGCATTTAAAGGATGCATTTCTATATATGCGAGATGCACAGAGAGATATTTGCACTCTGGCATCAAGAGTAAATGCGATGTCCATAACTGCCAGAAGATGTTATGGACACGACAGTGGTCAGGTGATGCAGATTCCAAACGGCACAAAGGTGTATTGCCGTATAAAGGAAGAGGAGTTATTTGGGGTCGGTCCATCGGATCTGGTGGCCACGGCAACTGCTGGAAAATCCACCGTTTTTACCCTAAGTCACATCTCTGCAGAAAAAGACACCGTCTTTTCAGCCTCAGTCCTTTCGTCCCTATAAGATCATATCTGCCCAGGGATAGAGGAAAGGGAAGAAGACTGCAGCAGGCAGCCCATTCCCAGGAACAGAAGCGTTCCACCGCTTCTGACAAGTTCTCAGCATGGCGCTGAGACCGTACAGGACCCCTGGATCCTACAAGTAGTATCCCAGGGGTACAGATTGGAATGTCGAGACGTTTCCCCTTCGCAGGCTCCTGAAGTCTGCTTTACCAAGGTCTCCCTCCGACAAGGAGGCAGTATGGGAAAAAATTCACAAGCTGTATTCCCAGCAGGTGATAATTAAATTACCCCTCCTACTACAAGAAAAGGGGTATTATTCCACACTATATTGTGGTACTGAAGCCAGAAGGCTAGGTGAGACTTATTCTAAAAAAATTTTTGAACACTTACAAAGGTTCAAATCAAGATGGAGTCACTCAGAGCAGTGATAACGAACCAGGAAGAAGGGGACTATATAGTGTCCCGGGACATCAGGGATGCTTACCTCTATGTCCCAAATTTGCCCTTCTCACTAAGGGTACCTCAGGTTCGTGGTGCAGAACTGTCACTATCAGTTTCAGACGCTGCCGTTTGGATTGTCCACGGCACCCCGGGTCTTTACCAAGGTAATGGCCGAAATGATGATTCTTCTTCGAAGAAAAGGCGTCTTAATTATCCCTTACTTGGACGATCTCCTGATAAGGGCATAGTCCAGGGAACAGTTGGAGGTCGGAGTAGCACTATCTAGGATACTGCTACAACAGCACGGGTGGATTCTAAATATTCCAAAATCGCAGCTGATCCCGACGACACGTCTGCTGTGCCTAGGGATGATTCTGGACACAGTCCAGAAAAAGGTGTTTCTCCCGGAAGAGAAAGCCAGGGAGTTATCCGAGCTAGTCAGGAACCTCCTAAAAACAGTGCATCATTGCACAAGGGTCCTGGTAAAAATGGTGGCTTCCTACGAAGCAATTCCATTCGGCAGATTTCACGCAAGAACTTTTCAGTGGGATCTGCTGGACAAATGGTCCGGATCGCATCTTCAGATGCATCAGCGGATAACCCTATATCCAAGGACAAGGGTGTCTCTCCTGTGGTGGTTATAGAGTGCTCATCTTCTAGAGGGCCGCAGATTCGGCATTCAGGATTGGATGCTGGTGACCACGGAGCCCAGCCCGAGAGGCTGGGGAGCAGTCACACAAGGAAAAAATTTCCAGGGAGTGTGATCAAGTCTGGAGACTTTTCTCCACATAAATATACTGGAGCTAAGGGTAAATTTATAATGCTCTAAGCTTAGCAAGACCTCTGCTACAAGGTCAGCCGGTATTGATCCAGTGGGAAAAACATCACGGCAGTCGCCCACGTAAACAGACAGGGCGACACAAGAAGCAGGAGGGCAATGGCAAAAACTGCAAGGACTTTTTGCTGGGCGGAAAATCATGTGATAGCACTGTCAGCAGTGTTTCATCCCGGGAATGGAAACTGGGAAGCAGACTTCCTCAGCAGGCACGACCTCCACCCGGGAGAGTGGAAACTTCATCGGGAAGTTTTTTTCCACATGATTGTAAACCGTTGGGAAATACCAAAGGTGGACATGATGGCGTCCCGTCTGAACAAAAAAAAAAAAAAACGGGACAGGTATTGCGCCAGGTCAAGAGACCCTCAGGCAATAGCTGTGGACGTTCTGGTAACACCGTGGGTGTACCAGTCGGTGTATGTGTTCCCTCCTCTGCTTCTCATACCTAAGGTGCTGAGAATTATAAGACGTAGAGGAGTAAGAACTATACTCATGGCTCCGGATTGGCCAAGAAGGACTTGGTACCCGGAACTTCAAGAGATGCTTACAGAGGTCTTATGGCCTCTGCCGCTAAGAAGGGACTTGCTTCAGCAAGTACCATGTCTGTTCCAAGACTTACCGCAGCTGCGTTTTGTCGGCATGGCGGTGGAAAGCCGGATCCTAAGGGAAAAAGGCATTCCGGAAGAGGTCATTCCTACCCTGGTCAAAGCCAGAAAGGAGGTGACCGCACAACATTATCACCACATGTGGCGAAAATATGTTGCGTGGTGTGAGGCCAGGAAGGCCCCACAAAGAAATTTCAACTCGGTCGTTTCCTGCATTTCCTGCAAACAGGAGTGTCTATGGGCCATTAAATTGGGGTCCATTAAGGTTCAAATTTCGGCCCTGTCGATTTTCTTCCAGAAAGAATTGGCTTCAGTTCCTGAAGTCCAGAAGTTTGTCAAGGGAGTATTGCATATACAACCCCCTTTTGTGCCTCCAGTGGCACTGTGGGATCTCAACGTAGTTCTGGGATTCCTCAAATCACATTGGTTTAAAACCAGTCAAATCTGTGGATTTGAAGCATCTCACATGAAAAGTGACCATGCTCTTGGCCCTGGCCTGGACCAGGCGAGTGTCAAATTGGTGGTTTTTTCTCAAAAAAGCCCATATCTGTTTGTCCATTCGGACAGGGCAGAGCTGCGGACTCGTCCCCAGTTCTCTCCCTAAGGTGGTGTCAGTGTTTCACCTGAACCAGCTTATTATGGTGCCTTGCACCTACTAGGGACTTGGAGGACTCCAAGTTGCTAGATGTTGTCAGGGCCCTGAAAATATGTTCCAGGACGGCTGGAGTCAGGAAAACTGACTTGCTGTTATCCTGTATGCACCCAACAAACTGGGTGCTCTTGCTTCTAAGCAGACTATTGCTAGTTGGATGTGTAATACAATTCAGCTTGCACATTCTGTGGCAGGCCTGCCACAGCCAAAATATGTAAATGCCCATTCCACAAGGAAGGTGGGCTCATCTTGGGCGGCTGCCCGAGGGGTCTCGGCTTTACAACTTTGCCGAGCAGCTACTTGGTCAGGGGCAAACACGTTTGCTAAATTCTACAAATTTGATACCCTGGCTAAGGAGGACCTGGAGTTCTCTCATTCGGTGCTGCAGAGTCATCCGCACTCTCCCGCCCGTTTGGGAGCTTTGGTATAATCCCCATGGTCCTTTCAGGAACCCCAGCATCCACTAGGACGATAGAGAAAATAAGAATTTACTTACCGATAATTCTATTTCTCGGAGTCCGTAGTGGATGCTGGGCGCCCATCCCAAGTGCGGATTATCTGCAATACTTGTACATAGGCCCTCATTCCGAGTTGATCGGTCGCAAGGCGAATTTAGCAGAGTTACACACGCTAAGCCGCCGCCTACTGGGAGTGAATCTTAGCTTCTTAAAATTGCGACCGATGTATTCGCAATATTGCGATTACTAACTACTTAGCAGTTTCAGAGTAGCTCCAGACTTACTCTGCCTGTGCGATCAGTTCAGTGCTTGTCGTTCCTGGTTGACGTCACAAACACACCCAGCGTTCGCCCAGGCACTCCCACCGTTTCTCCGGCCACTCCTGCGTTTTTTCCGGAAACGGTAGCGTTTTCAGCCACACGCCCCTGAAACGCCGTGTTTCCGCCCAGTAACACCCATTTCCTGTCAATCACATTACGATCGCCGGAGCGAAGAAAAAGCCGTGAGTAAAAATACTTTCTTCATAGTAAAGTTACTTGGCGCAGTCGCAGTGCGAACTTTGCGCATGCGTACTAAGCGGATTTTCACTGCGATGCGATGAAAAAGAACGAGCGAACAACTCGGAATGAGGGCCATAGTTACAAAAATCGGGTTATTATTGTTGTGAGCCATCTTTTCAGAGGCTCCGCTGTTATCATACTGTTAACTGGGTTTAGATCACAAGTTGTACGGTGTGATTGGTGTGGCTGGTATGAGTCTTACCCGGGATTCAAAATTCCTCCCTTATTGTGTACGCTCGTCCGGGCACAGTACCTAACTGGCTTGGAGGAGGGTCATAGGGGGAGGAGCCAGTGCACACCACCTGATCGGAAAGCTTTACTTTTGTGCCCTGTCTCCTGCGGAGCCGCTATTCCCCATGGTCCTTTCAGGAACCCCAGCATCCACTACGGACTCCGAGAAATAGAATTATCGGTAAGTAAATTCTTATTTTCTCTTAGTCCGTAGAGGATGCTGGGCACCCGTCCCAGTGCGTACTGTGTCTGCAGTTATTAAATGGCCCTTAACTCCAGAACATTTATGTGGAGACAACTTTCCTGACTTGACCATCTTCCTTGGATGTTTTCCCCCTGTGTGACTGCTCCCCAGCCTCGGAGGGTTGCATCCGTGGTCCCTAGGATCCCGTCCTGGATCCCAAACCATCGCCCCTCTAGGTGGTGAGAACTGTGCAGCCACCAATGGAGTGAGATTCTGGTCTTGGAAGACAGGATTATCCTCCGGTGCATGTGTAGGTGGGATCCGGACCACTTGTCCAACAGGTCCCACTGGAACACTCTGGCATGGAGCCTGCCAAACTGAATGGCCTCGTAGGCCGCAACCATCTTCCCCAGCAACCGAATGCATTGATGGATTAACACTCTTGCTGGTTTCAGAATTTGTTTGACCAGACTCTGGATCTCCAGAGCCATTCCACTAGAAAAAAACCTCTTCTGTGTCCAGTATCACTCCCAAAAACAACAACCGCGTCATTAGGACCAACTGCGATTTTGGCAAGTTTAGGAGCCAACCATGTTGTTAAAGAACTGTCAGGGAGAGTAGATGTTTTGCACCAACTGGTACCGGGATCTCGCCTTTATCAGGAGATCATCCAAGTACGGGATAATTGTGACTCCTTGCTTGCGAAGGAGAACCATCATTTCCGCCATCACCCTGGTGAAAATCCTCGGAGCCGTGGACAGACCAAACGGCAACGTCTGAAATTGGTAATGACAATCCTGAATTGCAAACCTCAGGTAGCTTGATGCAGTGGCTAAATGGGAACATGTAAGTAGGCATCCTTTATGTCTACCAAAACCATGAAATCTCCTTTATCCCCCGGACTGGAGATCACTACCCTGAGAGATTCCATCTTGAAATTGAATTTCTTTAGGTAGAAATTAAGGGATTTCAGATTTAAGATTGGTCTGACTGAGCCGTCCGGCTTCGGGACCACGAAGAGGCTTGAATAAAAACCTTCTCCCTGCTGACTAAGGCTGATTTGAACAATCGGTGAGGGGGAACTTCTTGAAACCCCAGTTTGTACCCTTGGGACACTATTTGTAAAACCCACGAGTCCAGGTCCGAATGAATCCAGAACTGACTGAAGAGTTTTAGACGTGCCCCCCAGTGGCGGAACTAGCGAGCAGTGGGCCCATGTGCGACAAAATGGCTTGGGCCCCCCCCCATCCCATCCCATCCAAGTCCACCCCCTCACCCCTGGAGAGGATCTGGTGAGGGGGGCCTGCTCAGGGAAGTGGATACCTAGCAACAGTGCCGTAACTAGACATTTTAGCAGTGTGTGCAAGAAACGGCATTGGAGCCCCACCCCTGCATGCAAAACAGGGGCAGTGCGCGCCGTAGGCGCGCGCAAAAAAACATAGTGGCGTGGCTTCGTGGTTAAGGGGTGTGGCCACAAAATAATACCAATTCATAAAACGGTGCACAGTAGTCTCCATTATTCAAATTACGCCGCACAGTAGCACCACTACACCAGGTAGAGACCCTTTTACACCTTACGGCGGACAGATTCCTCTTTTTACACATTACAGCAGACAGCGTCCTCTTTTTACACATTACAGCAGACAGCGTCCCCTTTTTACACATTACGGCAGACAGCATCCCCCTTTTTTACACAACGGCAGACAGTGTGCCCTTGTTACACATAGCGGCAGACAGCGTACATTTTTTTCACATAACGGCAGACAGCCTGCCCTTGTTAAACATAGTGGCAGACAGCGTACACTTTTTACACATAACGGCAGACAGCCTGCCCTTGTTAAACATAGCGGCAGACAGCGTACACTTTTTTCACATAACAGCAGTCAGCCTGCCCTTGTTACACATAATGGCAGACATCGTACACTTTTTACACATTACAGCAGACAGCTTGCCCTTGTTACACATTACAGCAGACAGCTTGCCCTTGTTACACATTATGGCAGACAGCGTGCCCTTGTTACACATTACGGCAGACAGCATCCCCCTTGTTACACATTACGGCAGGCAGATTCCCCCTTGTTACACATTGCGGCAAGCAGATTCCCCCTTTTTACACATTGCGGCAAGCAGCTTCCCCCTTTTTACACATTGCGGCAGGCAGATTCCCCCTTTTTACACATTGCGGCAGGCAGTCCCCCTTTTTACACATAGCTGCAGGCAGATTCCCCCTTTTTACACATAGCGGCAGGCAGATTCCCCCTTTTTACACATTGCGGCAGGCAGTCCCCCTTTTTACACATAGCTGCAGGCAGATTCCCCCTTTTAACACATAGCTGCAGGCAGATTCCCCCCTTTTACACATAGCTGCAGGCAGATTCCCCCTTTTTACACATAGCGGCAGGCAGATTCCCCCTTTTTACACATAGCGGCAGGCAGATTCCCCCTTTTTACACATAGCGGCAGGCAGATTCCCCCTTTTTACACATAGCGGCAGGCAGTCCCAACAAAGAAAGAAAGAGACGAAAGAAAGAAAGAAAGAAAGAAAGAAAGAAAGAAAGAAAGAAAGAAAGAAAGAAAGAAAGAAAGAAAGAAGAATTATACTTACCCTCTCCGCTGGCTCAGGCTCCTCGTGCAGCTTGACGATTCCCGGGCAGTAGAGAAGGAGGAGGAGGGAGGTGGAGGAGGGAGCCGCAGCAGCGCTGTGTTATTGGTGGAGGCGCTGCTGCTGCTGCCCCTCTGCTTCACTATAGGCTGTTCTCGGAAGACAGCCTATAGTGAAGCAGAGGGGCAGCAGCAGCGCCTCCACCAGTAACAAAGCGCTGCTGCGGCTCCTTCCTTCACCTCCCTCCTCCTCCTCCTCCCCCCCGTGCCGCTGCTCCTCTCATCTCCAAGCGACCCTCTTCGTGTGTTACAGAGGTGGCAGCGTGTCTGGTGCTGCGGCTGCTGCCCGTAGTGCCCTGGCCTGATCTGTTCGTTACGACGGGCGGGCGGCGGGAGTCGCAGGACGCAGACCCGACGGGAGCGCTGGTGTGCGGCTGCGGCATGATACAATGAGTCATTGTGACTCATTGTAATGCCGGCGGCTGTGGGCCCTTGAGTGCGGCGGGGCCCCAGTGCAATGCACTGCCTGCCCTGCCAGTAGTTCCGCCCCTGGTGCCCCCCACTGGTGTGGGCTCCTGCAAGAGAGCCCCAGCGTCATGCAGTGGATTTGGCAGAAGCAGAGGACTCTGCTCCTGCGATCTTGAAGAGGCTTCTTGGAGTCAGCATCAGCATTCCCTTGGTGAATCCACAATGCCCTCCTATCCGAGACTGCCATGAAATTGGCCCGTGAGCACTTGTGCCCGGTGTAGGATTTTTAAATATGTGTAGTTTACTGTATGCAAGGGTTTAAAACCTTTTAGGAACTGATATCTAAGGTGTATTACATGTAGTTTAAAAAAAAACAAAAAAGGTTTATTTTATGGCAGTAGTTTCCAAACTGGGGTTCTTGCACTGGTAGCATAGTTTGGTGGTCCAGGACCAATTAAAATAATTTATACTTTATTAAATTGGCAAAACCATTCCCTCACAACATAACTGAACCTGAGGATGACATGCTATAAACACAATTTACTTAATTTTATATTTTTTTCTGAATTTCTCAATAAAAAAAACTTTGGCCTAGGGGTGCCGTGAAACAAATTTTGATACTATTTATTTATATAGTGCTCTTTCTCCAACAGGACTCAAGGCGCTTGAGATATGGCTTCTGGAACTGAACACAGGATTCTAAATGTGGCTGTACCAAGGACCTATACAGTGGCATTACAGGTTGAGTATCCCTTATCCAAAATGCTTGGGACCAGAGGAATTTTGGATATCGGATTTTTCTGTATTTTGGAATAATTGCATACCATAACGAGATATTATGGTGATGGGACCTAAATCTAAGCACAGAATGCATTTATGTTTCATATATACCATATACACACAGCCTGAAGGTCATTTTAGCCAATATTTTTTTATAACTTTGTGCATTAAACAAAGTGTGTGTACATTCACAGAATTCATTTATGTGTCATATACACCTTATACACACAGTCTGAAGTTCATTTAATAC
This sequence comes from Pseudophryne corroboree, assembly GCF_028390025.1. Classification (NCBI taxonomy): domain Eukaryota; kingdom Metazoa; phylum Chordata; class Amphibia; order Anura; family Myobatrachidae; genus Pseudophryne; species Pseudophryne corroboree. The sequence goes on from NC_086451.1 coordinate 176,252,803, forward strand.
AATATTTTTAATAACTTTGAGTATTAAACAAAGTTTGTGTACACTGAGCCATCAAAAAACAAAGGTTTCACTATCTCAGTCTCACTCAAAAAAGTCCGTATTTCGGAATATTCCGTATTTCGGAATATTTGGATATGGGATACTCAACCTGTATTACTTTTTTCTGCTACTGGTTCTTTACCTATGCAAACAAGCATCTGACTTGCCTTTCCTATTGCTTTGTTACATTGCTCACCTGAAATAGTAATACTTAGATAGCTTTCCTCTTGCCATTATAATGCCCTTAATATTATAGTTAGCCTTTGTATTTTTGAGACGTGTATGATTTTGCATTTTTTGGCATTAAATGTTGCCATGTTCTTGACCATTCCTCTAGTCCAGGGGCGGAACTGCCAGAGACAACGGAGTCAGTTGCCGCCGGGCTCCAGCCCTAAAGGGGCTTCCTCCATTGCCCTCCGGCTGTTACGTGCCCTTCCTACTAAATAGACAAAGGCGCTACCAGCAGGGTCTCGCAGTTTGTACATTCCATGCCGTAACACCCTTCTTTCCACCTTTTTAAAGACCCAGCCCAGCAGCCTCGCCGCTGCCACCACCGCTAGCTGCAGCACTGCCAGCGGTGGGGTGCCCCTGCTTCTTCTCACACCACAGATAGCTGGGCAGCACTGCAACTGCCTGCCTGATTGCTCCGCCCCCTTCCGGCTCCCAAGCACCTCTGCTGCCCAGTGATCCAGGAGCCTGCTGCTAGGAAGAAGTGGCCGAGCTTCAGCAAGCGAGTCTGGACACTGGCGGAGGAAGCCATGATAACCAGATAATGGGGAGTGGAGAGCCAGTTCCAAGGTAATACTTTATACAGCTGGTTGAGATCCTGGTCGGTGGATATGGATTCCAAGAAAACCCTGGAGGTGCTTCCTTTCAAGGGAGACACTCTCTTTGGAGAAGACCTCAATAAGATTGTAGCTGATCTGGCTACTGCTAAAACAGCTTGCCTACCTAGTATGACTCCTACCACGCAGAAGGCTAAAAGTACTTTCCCTTGGCCCTTTCATCCTCAAGGTAAAGCGTACCCAAGGTCAGGCATACCCAAAGCAAGCTCATGCTTCCAGACCTGCCAAGCCCAGACTGAAGCAAGCCTGGGCTGCCCATCAGCCTGCTTCCAAAACGGACAAGCCTGCCGCATGACGGTGCAGGCCTCCCTCTGGGGGATCCCAGGGTGGGGGGCCCGACTTCTAGGTTTGGCATAATTCTAAGCTAGAGAATTCTGTTTGGAGCTCACCTTGTACTTTGTGAAGAAATAATCAGCATTGTGGCTGAGCAGATACATGTAGTGTGTGGCTGCAAACTGCATGGATCTGCTGCGTTGTAATGCTGATACTTTTTTTTTCAAAGTACCAATAGCTTCATATAATGTTCACAATTTTTATGCAGGATCAAATAGCTCAATAGGTAGGGTGTTTGATTAGAATTCAACAGGTTATAGGTTTGAATCCTGGGTATGGTAGTTTGAGATGTGTTATTTAATAAAGTATGTTGTTCTGACTGCCGGCATCCTATCACCTGGGATATCATACTAAATAAATGGAGTTGATCAATTTTTTTAAATTTTTTTTTTAAACTAGGGACAATTTCCAGATACTTTTCTTTATAACTGAGATTGCCCCCTGGAACTTCACATCAGTTGACAACTATGCATGAGTGGGCAGTGCTTGCTCTGGATCTGCCCACCCATTTATGTGCCGTCATAAAAGAAAGCACAACTGACAGTTATCCTGGGCGTACACTACACAATTATCTGTCAGGCTATCTATCCAGTCTGGATGGATGGAATGAAAATCTGGTAATGTATAGGAGCAAATGTCAATTAACCATTTGCTCCCAAACACTAGAAAAGTGGTCAAAAATGGTCATTACACAAATTGGTTAAACCCAAAATTTAACCAATTTGTTTAGGGGACCATTTTTGTCCATTTTCTAGTGTTTGAGAGTAAATCGTTGATGGTCATTTGCTCACATAGATAACCGGATTTCTATTCCAACCAGCCAGTGTTGGAGATATGGTCTGCCAGATTACATAATGCATACCAGAGCCATAACTAGACTTTTTGGTGCCCTGTGACAGATAATTATATGCCCCCCCCCTCCCCATTTTTGCAATATGGACAAAAGGCGCATGCCTTGTGGGGAAGGGGCATAACAAGATTGGTCTCAGAGAAAGCACATGAGATATGAAGATATATCTAGTATACTTGACACTCAATGGTTTGTGGTATTGCCGGGGTGCCCTCCTTAAATGCATATACAGTCACACATGGCGTGTTTGTGCAAATGGCATATCAGCAGTCAGCACTAACTGGTGACATGCCATTTGTACAAGTAAGCCATGTGTGACTAGTATATAAACATACTTTATTAAATAACACCTCAAACTATCATACCCAGGATTCAAACCTATAACCTGTTGAATTCTAATCAAATACCCTACCCATTGAGCTACTTGATCCTGCATCTATTCTAACCTCCAAAAACAGATTCAGTTGCATTTTCCAGCGTGTTTTGTTTGCGCCTTTGCAAATGTCTTACATCGACAAACTTATTTAGTACTATTTTGCAAATAGGGTTACATTGTCGCAACATTGTGTTCACTAATTGCTTGATTTTTTTAAATGCAACAATTGATAAAGACACCTGATAATTGCTCTGTGGAGTCTTATTTTGTGTCTACTTCTTATCTACATTTAATTCCCTACCTCTAATCAAGGCATTTTTAAATGCTGGGGGCTGCCAGGACGTGAGGCCTACCTAGACTTTAGATCTGAATTTGAAAGTACTTGTGAACTAACTTAATTTCCTACTTCTAAATTCATTCCTAAATTCACTACTTACATTAATCCTGTAGTTGGGCATTTTGAGCCTTCAATTGTGGGCATTGTTTTGTGTCCAGACCAGCAGCTGGTGGTGTGCATTTGCTGGAAAGGCATCGAAGACCTCCGATATGCTGCATCTCCTGATGTGTGTCTCCCTCAAGTGGCTGTCAGCAAATGCATGCTAGACACCCCATTCCAAGCTGATTGTGACATCACGGAACATGCATCATAGAACAGGCATGCTAGAATATGGGTCTTCAACCTGCGACCCTCCAGCTGCTGTGGAACTACATATACCAGCATGCCCTGCCTCAGTTTTAGCATACCTTAATAGCAAAACTGTGGCAGGGCATGCTGGGATGTGTAGTTTCACAGCAGCTGGAGGGCCACAGGATGAAGACCCATGTGCTAAAGCCAAGCCGCAGGTACATTGAATGCTAGCAAGCTGAATATTCAAATCCTTTTTGTTCCGCAGCATTCCAATGTGGAAGATTCCATGGAACCAGAGATCCTTCCATTGAGAAGGACATGCTGCCTGGATGACTACACTGTGCAAATTAAATCACGGAGCTAGTTGGTTTGTGGGTGGCTCTGGTGACTGGGTGGTTGGGTGGGTGGTGTGTCGGAGGTGGAGCACATGCAAATGATTGTGTATCATCCAGCTAGTGAGAGAGAAAACTCATGCAGGAGTGTGCCTGCTTGTCAGTGGGTTATGCACCTTGCCAGACGTCAAATCTACATAGAGCAGCTGGAGGGGACAAGAGCAGGTTTGCAAAATATAGATAGAAGAGCATATATGCTGGCACATTCTCCATGATTGTGTCAGCTTATGTTTTGGTGCACTGCACTTTCCTCCACTAAGTTTTAGCCATTTTTGTTAAGTTCAAGTGTAGTTGCTTCTCGGCCTTTTGGCTGTGATCTTGTATCGTGGTTGAAGGGTCAGCTGGAGGGAGGGATTGTTTTCTTCATTGGCGAAAGACCAAAGATATTCCAGGATGGAAGGCTTGGGAACACTATCCGTTTTTCAGTTGTGGAAGAGCACAGAGGTCGGATTGGACTACATTCTATAGTAAAGGATACCTTTCTATTTATTGCCCCTCCCCTTATATGTGTCTGTGTTACAATAAAGCTTCGGTCTTGTGATTCCCTCACCCTCTTACACTCCACACACATAGCCTTATTAACTGTTGTATTATTGTATGGTTTAAATGTATAGTGCAGTTCATGATTTATAGTGTAGGCTGGCCTGTGCTGTAGTTCTTGAACTGTACTATACCGACAGCATTTTTATTGTGTTTTGGCTGTGCTGCAACACAGTACTTATGTGTGTAATGTTTATGTATGTTTTTTTGCTTCTTTATGTCAATAAAGACTGCTTTTTCAATCCAATATCTGAAAACAATCAATGTTTATCTTTGATGGCAATAGAAGTGGTATGATATTTGCTGCTTTTGAAAGGCAATATCTGATATGTCCCCTATCTGGGAACCATATATTAAATGGCTTTTCAGAAAAGGAAGATGGTAGAAGAGCTTTCAGTACTTGTTGGACCGATGCACATTTCCTATTCTAGCCTCCAAAAACAGATTCAGTTGCATTTTCCAGTGTGTTTTAAATGCGCCTTTGCAAATGTCTTACATCGACAAACTTATTTAGTACTATTTTGCAAATAGGGTTACATTGTTGCAACATTGTGTTCCCTAATTGCTTGATTTTTTAAATGCAACAATTGATAAAGACACCTGATAACTGCTCTGTGGAGTCTTATTTTGCGTCTACTTCTTATCTACATTTAATTCCCTACCTCTAATCAAGGCATTTTTAAATGCTGGGGGCTGCCAGGACGTGAGGCCTACCTAGACTTTAGATCTGAATTTGAATGTACTTGTGAACTAACTTAATTTCCTACTTCTAAATTCATTCCTAAATTCACTACTTACATGAATCCTGTAGTTGGGCATTTTGGGACTTCGATTGTGGGCATTGTTTTGTGTCCAGACTAGCAGCAGGTGGTGTGCATTTGCTGGAAAGGCATCGAAGACCTCCGATATGCTGCATCTCCTGATGTGTGTCTACCTCAAGTGGCTGTCAGTAAATGCCTGCTAGATACCCCATTCCAAGCTGATTGTGACATCACGGAACATGCATCATAGAACAGGCATGCTAGAACATGGGTCTTCAACCTGCGACCCTCCAGCTGCTGTGGAACTACACATCCCAGCATGCCCTGCCTCAGTTTTAGCATACCTTAATAGCAAAACTGTGGCAGGGCATGCTGGGATGTGTAGTTTCACAGCAGCTGGAGGGCCACAGGATGAAGACCCATGTGCTAGAGCCAAGCCGCAGGTACATTGAATGCTAGCAAGCTGAATGTTTAAATCCTTTTTGTTCCGCAGCATTCCAATGCGGAAGATTCCATGGAACCAGAGATTATTCCATTGAGAAGGACATGCTGCCTGGATGACTGCACTGTGCAAATTAAGTCACGGAGCCAGTTGGCTTGTGGGTGGCTCTGGTGACTGGGTGGTTGGGTGGGCGGTGTGTCGGAGGTGGAGCACATGCAAATGAATGTTTATCATCCAGCTAGTGAGAGTGAAAACTCATGCAGGAGTGTGCCTGCTTGTCAGTGGGTTATGCACCTTGCCAGACGTTAAATCTACATGGAGCAGCTGGAGGGGACAAGAGCAGGTTTGCAAAATATAGATAGAAGAGCATATATGCTGGCGCATTCTCCATGATTGTGTCAGCTTATGTTTTGGTGCACTGCACTTTCCTCCACTAAGTTTTAGCTATTTTGGTTAAACGCAAGTGTAGTTGCTTCTCGCCCTTTTGGCTGTGATCTTGTATCGTGGTTAAAGAGTCTGCTGGAGGGATTGTTTTCTTCATTGGCGAGAGACTGAAGATATTCCAGGATGGAAGGCTTGGGAACACTATCTGTTTTTAAGTTGTGGAAGAGTTGAAAGACCGGATTGGACTACATTCTATAGTAAAGTATATCTTTGTATTTATTAATCCTCCCTTTATATGTGTCTGTCTTTCAATAAAGCTTCGGGCTTGTGATTCCCTCACCCTCTTACACTCCACACCCATAGCCTTATTAACTGTTGTATTATTGTATTGTTTAAATGTATAGTGCAGTTCATGATTTATAGTGTAGGCTGGCCTGTGCTGTAGTTCTTGAACTGTACTATACCGACAGCATTTGTATTGTGTTTTATCTGTGCTGCAACACAGTACTTATGTGTGTAATGTTTATGTATGTTTTTTTGCTTCTTTATGTCAATAAAGACTGCTTTTTCAATCCAATATCTGAAAACAATCAATGTTTATCTTTGATGGCAATAGAAGTGGTATGATATTTGCTGCTTTTGAAAGGCAATATCTGATATGTCCCCTATCTGGGAACCATATATTAAATGGCTTTTCAGAAAAGGGAGATGGTAGAAGAGCTTTCAGTACTGGTAGGACCGATGCACATTTCCTATTCTAGCCTCCAAAAACAGATTCAGTTGCATTTTCCAGCGTGTTTTGGATGCGCCTTTGCAAATGTCTTACATCGACAAACTTATTTAGTACTATTTTGCAAATAGGGTTACATTGTTGCAACATTGTGTTCCCTAATTGCTTGATTTTTTAAATGCAACAATTGATAAAGACACCTGATAACTGCTCTGTGGAGTCTTATTTTGTGTCTACTTTTTATCTACAGTTAATTCTCTACCTCTAATCAAGGCATTTTTAAGTGCTGGGGGCTGCCAGGACGTGAGGCCTACCTAGACTTTAGATCTGAATTTGAATGTACTTGTGAACTAACTTAATTTCCTACTTCTAAATTCATTCCTAAATTCACTACTTACATGAATCCTGTAGTTGGGCATTTTGGGACTTCGATTGTGGGCATTGTTTTGTGTCCAGACCAGCAGCAGGTGGTGTGCATTTGCTGGAAAGGCATCGAAGACCTCCGATATGCTGCATCTCCTGATGTGTGTCTCCCTCAAGTGGCTGTCAGCAAATGCCTGCTAGACACCCCATTCCAAGCTGATTGTGACATCACGGTACATGCATCATAGAACAGGCATGCTAGAACATGGGTCTTCAACCTGCGACCCTCCAGATGCTGTGGAACTACACATCCCAGCATGCCCTGCCTCACTTTTAGCATACCTTAATAGCAAAACTGTGGCAGGGCATGCTGGGATGTGTAGTTTCACAGCAGCTGGAAGGCCACAGGATGAAGACCCATGTGCTAAAGCCAAGCCGCAGGTACATTGAATGCTAGGAAGCTGAATATTTAAATCCTTTTTATTCCGCAGCATTCCAATGTGGAAGATTCCATGGAACCAGAGATCCTTCCATTGAGAAGGACATGCTGCCTGGATGACTACACTGTGCAAATTAAATCACGGAGCCAGTTGGCTTGTGGGTGGCTCTGGTCACTGGGTGGTTGGGTGGGTGGTGTGTCGGAGGTGGAGCACATGCAAATGATTGTGTATCATCCAGCTAGTGAGAGAGAAAACTCATGCAGGAGTGTGCCTGCTTGTCAGTGGGTTATGCACCTTGCCAGACGTCAAATCTACATGGAGCAGCTGGAGAGGACAAGAGCAGGTTTGCAAAATATAGACAGAAGAGCTCTCCAGCCTAGTTTGCTGTCTGTTTCCACTTCTCTTTTCTTGAGCCGCTCCCTTCTATGCCCTTGCGCACTATCCTGACTTCTCCCATCTGCTTACTTTGTGCCTTCCAACGCACAATGCGAACTACAGGTAGTGCTGCAGGGCCCACACCCTTTTACTTGCCATACAGAGCAGCTCTGGAGCTGTTACAGTGCCCAGCTTCTGCAAGAAATCAGCTTGAATGCTTCAGGGGCTGGGGCATAGCCAACATGAGCCCCACACCGAAGGAGCGTGGAGGTGTTTAATGCGAACTAGGGGTCATCCAAGCGCTGCAAAAGGCCGACATGCCCTGCACGCCCCTTTTCTCTTTACATATGCAGACGAGGGTTGAAGCCAACTTTGACCCACTGCTTGGATGACATCACCATATGCAAATCCATCTGCTGCAGGCCTTCCCCCAGGAATGCTTGCACTAGTTGTTGCATTTGGTTTGTTGTTTGGGGGTGCTTCAGTATTAGGCAGCCTTCTGCCCTCCCATGTTCATCTGAAAATATGTGTTCTCCCTGCAGTTGTTGTCCCCAGATGAGAGTTCCCTTGTGCTGCCTCAGTTGAATCTTCTTTACTTGACAGAGATGTGCCTGAGCAGCGGCCCTCCCCAGCCCTATCCCAAATCATACTTATTTTGCATAGGAGATACCATGGTCATGAAGATTGTTCTCCCAGGGTGAGGTTCATTCATTGCATTCTGGGTATGCTGACCCCTGTGATTTCCCCAAATGTGGGAAACTTGACTGCATTATTTGTGGTAGTGGGGGACTGTGTTTGTGCTTTCCTCTGGTCAGCTCTGGTAAAAGTCAGATTTCTTTGTCTCAGATCTTCCTCTAGCCTTGTTCTTCTTTCGAGAGTTCCCTTGTGCTGCCTCAGTTGGATCTCCTTTACTTGACAGGGGGGTGCCCAAGCAGCGACCCTCCCCAGCTCTAGCCCAACTCCTACTTACCTGCCAGGTGAGATACTATGATCATGAAGGTGCTTCTCCCAGGGCAAGGCTCACCCATTGCACTCTGGGTGTGCTGCCCCTGTGATTTCCCCAAATGTGGGAAACTTGACTGCATAATTTGTGTTTCCACTGGTCGGCTTTCATATAATTCAGATCTCTTTGTCTCAGGTCTCTCTCCAGCCTAGTTTGCAGTCTGTTTCCACTTCTTTTTTTTTGAGCCCCTCCCTTCTATACCCTTGTGCACTATCCTGACTTCTCCTCCTGTCTGCTTACTTTGTGCCTTCCAATGCACAATGCAAACTACAGGTAGTGCTGCAGGGCCCACAAACTTTTACTTGCATTACAGAGCAGCTCTGGAGCTGTTACAGTGCCAAGCTGCTGCAAGAAATCAGCTTGAATGCTTCAGGGGCTGGGGCATTGCCAACATGAGCCCCACACCGAAGGAGGGTGGGGGTGTTTAATGCGAACTAAGGGTCATCCAAGCGCCGCAAAAGGCCGCCATTCCCTGCATACCCCTTTTCTCTTTTCATATGCACATGAGGGTTCCAGCCAACTTTGGCCCACTGCTTGGATGACATCACTGTATGCAAATCCGTCTTCTGCAGACCTTCCCCCAGGAATGCTTGTACTAGTTGTTGCATTTGGTTTGTTGTTTGGGGGTGCTTCAGTATTAGGCAGCCTTCTGCCCTCCCATGTTCATCTGAAAATATGTGTTCTCCCTGCAGTTGTTGTCCCCAGATGAGAGTTCCCTTGTGCTGCCTCAGTTGAATCTCCTTTACTTGACAGAGATGTGCCTGAGCAGCGGCCCTCCCCAGCCCTATCCCAAATCATACTTATTTTGCATAGGAGATATCATGGTAATGAAGACTGTTATCCCAGGGTGAGGTTCATTCATTGCATTCTGGGTATGCTGACCCCTGTGATTTCCCCAAATGTGGGAAACTCGACTTCATTATTTGTGGTAGTGGGGGACTGTGTTTGTGCTTTCCTCTGGTCAGCTCTGGTAAAAGTCAGATTTATTTGTCTCAGATCTTCCTCTAGCCTTGTTCTTCTTTCGAGAGTTCCCTTGTGCTGACTCAGTTGGATCTCCTTCACTTGACAGGGAAGTGCCCGAGCAGCGACCCTACCCAGCTCTAGCCCAACTCCTACTTACCTGCCAGGTGAGATACTATGATCATGAAGGTGCTTCTCCCAGGGCAAGGCTCACCCATTGCACTCTGGGTGTGCTGCTCTTGCGATTTCCCCAAATGTGGGAAACTTGACTGCATAATTTGTGTTTCCCCTGGTCGGCTCTCGTATAATTCAGATCTCTTTGTCTCAGGTCTCTCTCCAGCCTAGTTTGCTGTCTGTTTCCACTTCTCTTTTCTTGAGCCGCTCCCTTCTATGCCCTTGCGCACTATTATGACCTCTCCTGTCTGCTTACTTTGTGCCTTCCAACGTCAATGCAAACTACAGGTAGTGCTGCAGGGCCCTCACCCTTTTACATGCTTTACAGAGCAGCTCTGGAGCTGTTACAGTGCCCAGCTGCTGCAAGAAATCAGCTTGAATGCTTCAGGGGCTGGGGCATAGCCAACATGAGCCCCACACCGAAGGAGGGTGGAGGTGTTTAATGTGAATTAGGGGTCATCCAAGCGCCGCAAAAGGCCGCCATGCCCTGCACATCCCTTTTTTCTTTTCATATGCAGACGAGGGTTGAAGCCAACTTTGACCCACTGCTTGGATGACATCACCATATGCAAATCCATCTGCTGCAGGCCTTCCCCCAGGAATGCTTGCACTAGTTGTTGCATTTGGTTTGTTGTTTGGGGGTGCTTCAGTATTAGGCAGCCTTCTGCCCTCCCATGTTCATCTGAAAATATGTGTTCTCCCTGCAGTTGTTGTCCCCAGATGAGAGTTCCCTTGTGCTGCCTCAGTTGAATCTCCTTTACTTGACAGAGATGTGCCTGAGCAGCGGCCCTCCCCAGCTCTATCCCAAATCATACTTATTTTGCATAGGAGATACCATGGTCATGAAGATTGTTCTCCCAGGTTGAGGTTCATTCATTGCATTCTGGGTATGCTGACCCCTGTGATTTCCCCAAATGTGGGAAACTTGACTGCATTATTTGTGGTAGTGGGGGACTGTGTTTGTGCTTTCCTCTGGTCAGCTCTGGTAAAAGTCAGATTTCTTTGTCTCAGATCTTCCTCTAGCCTTGTTCTTCTTTTAAGAGTTCCCTTGTGCTGCCTCAGTTGGATCTCCTTCACTTGACAGGGGGGTGCCCGAGCTGCGACCCTCCCCAGCTCTAGCCCAACTCCTACTTACCTGCCAGGTGAGATACTATGATCATGTAGGTGCTTCTCCCAGGGCAAGGCTCACCCATTGCACTCTGGGTGTGCTGCCCCTGTGATTTCCCCAAATGTGGGAAACTTGACTGCATAATTTGTGTTTCCCCTGGTCGGCTCTCGTATAATTCAGATCTCTTTGTCTCAGGTCTCTCTCCAGCCTAGTTTGCTGTCTGTTTCCACTTCTCTTTTCTTGAGCCGCTCCCTTCTATGCCCTTGCGCACTATTCTGACCTCTCCTGTCTGCTTACTTTGTGCCTTCCAACGCACAATGCAAACTACAGGTAGTGCTGCAGGGCCCACACCCTTTTACATGCTTTACAGAGCAGCTCTGGAGCTGTTACAGTGCCCAGCTGCTGCAAGAAATCAGCTTGAATGCTTCAGGGGCTGGGGCATAGCCAACATGAGCCCCACACCGAAGGAGGGTGGAGATGTTTGATGCGAATTAGGGGTCATCCAAGCGCCGCAAAAGGCCGCCATTCCCTGCACATCCCTTTTTTCTTTTCATATGCAGACGAGGGTTGAAGCCAACTTTGACCCACTGCTTGGATGACATCACCATATGCAAATCCATCTGCTGCAGGCCTTCCCCAGGAATGCTTGCACTAGTTGTTGCATTTGGTTTGTTGTTTGGGGGTGCTTCAGTATTAGGCAGCCTTCTGCCCTCCCATGTTCATCTGAAAATATGTGTTCTCCCTGCAGTTGTTGTCCCAAGATGAGAGTTCCCTTGTGCTGCCTCAGTTGAATCGCCTTTACTTGACAGAGATGTGCCTGAGCAGCGGCCCTCCCCAGCCCTGTCCCAAATCATACTTATTTTGCATAGGAGATACCATGGTCATGAAGATTGTTCTCCCAGGGTGAGGTTCATTCATTGCATTCTGGGTATGCTGACCCCTGTGATTTCCCCAAATGTTGGAAACTCGACTGCATTATTTGTGGTAGTGGGGGGCTGTGTTTGTGCTTTCCTCTGGTCAGCTCTGGTAAAAGTCAGATTTCTTTGTCTCAGATCTTCCTCTAGCCTTGTTCTTCTTTCGAGAGTTCCCTTGTGCTGCCTCAGTTGGATCTCCTTCACTTGACAGGGGGGTGCCCGAGCAGCGACCCTCCCCAGCTCTAGCCTAACTCCTACTTACCTGCCAGGTGAGATACTATGATCATGTAGGTGCTTCTCCCAGGGCAAGGCTCACCCATCGCACTCTTGGTGTGCTGCCCCTGTGATTTCCCCAAATGTGGGAAACTTGACTGCATAATTTGTGTTTCCCCTGGTCGGCTCTCGTATAATTCAGATGTCTTTGTCTCAGGTCTCTCTCCAGCCTAGTTTGCTGTCTGTTTCCACTTCTCTTTTCTTGAGCTGCTCCCTTCTATGCCCTTGCGCACTATCCTGACTTCTCCCGTCTGCTTACTTTGTGCCTTCCAACGCACAATGCGAACTACAGGTAGTGCTGCAGGGCCCACACCCTTTTACTTGCCTTACAGAGCAGCTCTGGAGCTGTTACAGTGCCCAGCTGCTGCAAGAAATCAGCTTGAATGCTTCAGGGGCTGGGGCATAGCCAACATGAGCCCCACACCGAAGGAGGGTGGAGGTGTTTAATGCGAACTAGGGGTCATCCAAGCGCCGCAAAAGGCCGCCATGCCCTGCACGCCCCTCTTCTCTATTCATATGCAGATGAGTGTTGAAGAAAACTTTGACCCACTGCTTGGATGACATCACCATATGCAAATCCATCTGCTGCAGGCCTTCCCCCAGGAATGCTTGCACTAGTTGTTGCATTTGGTTTGTTGTTTGGTGGTGCTTCAGTATTAGGCAGCCTTCTGCCCTCCCATGTTCATCTGAAAATTTGTGTTCTCCCTGCAGTTGTTGTCCCCCGATGAGAGTTCCCTTGTGCTGCCTCAGTTGAATCTCCTTTACTTGACAGAGATGTGCCTGAGCAGCGGCCCTCCCCAGCTCTATCCCAAATCATACTTATTTTGCATAGGAGATACCATGGTCATGAAGATTGTTTTCCCAGGGTGAGGTTCATTTATTGCATTCTGGGTATGCTGACCCCTGTGATTTCCCCAAATGTGGGAAACTGGACTGCATTATTTGTGGTAGTGAGGGACTGTGTTTGTGCTTTCCTCTGGTCAGCTCTGGTAAAAGTCAGATTTCTTTGTCTCAGATCTTCCTCTAGCCTTGTTCTTCTTTCGAGAGTTCCCTTGTGCTGCCTCAGTTGGATCTCCTTCACTTGACAGGGGGGTGCCCGAGCAGCGACCCTCCCCAGCTCTAGCCCAGCTCCTACTTACCTGCCAGGTGAGATACTATGATCATGAAGGTGCTTCTCCCAGGGCAAGGCTCACCCATTGCACTCTGGGTGTGCTACTCCTGCGGTTTCCCCAAATGTTGGACACTTGACTGCATAATTTGTGTTTCACCTGGTCGGCTCTCGTATAATTCAGATCTCTTTGTCTCAGGTCTCTCTCCAGCCTAATTTGCAGTCTGTTTCCACTTCTCTTTTCTTGAGTTGCTCCCTTCTATGCCCTTGCGCACTATCCTGACTTCTCCCGTCTGCTTACTTTGTGCCTTCCAACGCACAATGCAAACTACAGGTAGTGCTGCAGGGCCCACACCCTTTTACTTGCCTTACAGAGCAGCTCTGGAGCTGTTACAGTGCCCAGCTGCTGCAAGAAATCAGCTTGAATGCTTCAGGGGCTGGGGCATAGCCATCATGAGCCCCACACCGAAGGAGGGTGGAGGTGTTTAATGCGAACTAGGGGTCATCCAAGCACCGCAAAAGGCCGCCATGCCCTGCATGCCAATTTTATCTTTTCATATGCAGACGAGGGTTGAAGCCAACTTTGACCCACTGCTTGGATGACATCACCATATGCAAATCCATCTGCTGCAGGCCTTTCCCCAGGAATGCTTGCACTAGTTGTTGCATTTGGTTTGTTGTTTGGGGGTGCTTCAGTATTAGGCAGCCTTCTGCCCTCCCATGTTCATCTGAAAATATGTGTTCTCCCTGCAGTTGTTGTCCCCAGATGAGAGTTCCCTTGTGCTGCCTCAGTTGAATCTCCTATACTTGACAGAGATGTGCCTGAGCAGCGGCCCTCTCCAGCCCTATCCCAAATCATACTTATTTTGCATAGGAGATACCATGGTCATGAAGATTGTTCTCCCAGGGTGAGGTTCATTCATTGCATTCTGGGTATGCTGACCCCTGTTATTTCCCCAAATGTGGTAAACTTGACAGCATTATTTGTGGTAGTGGGGGACTGTGTTTGTGCTTTCCTCTGGTCAGCTCTGGTAAAAGTCAGATTTCTTTGTCTCAGATCTTCCTCTAGCCTTGTTCTTCTTTCGAGAGTTCCCTTGTGCTGCCTCAGTTGGATCTCCTTCACTTGACAGGGGGGTGCCCGAGCAGCGACCCTCCCCAGCTCTAGCCCAACTCCTACTTACCTGCTAGGTGAGATACTATGATCATGAAGGTGCTTCTCCCAGGGCAAGGCTCATAAATTGCACTCTGGGTGTGCTGCTCCTGCGATATCCCCAAATGTGGGAAACTTGACTGCATAATTTGTGTTTCCCCTGGTCGGCTCTCGTATAATTCAGATCTCTTTGTCTCATGTCTCTCTCCAGCCTAGTTTGCTGTCTGTTTACACTTCTCTTTTCTTGAGCCACTCCCTTCTATGCCCTTGCGCACTATCTTGACTTCTCCCGTCTGCTTACTTTGTGCCTTCCAACGCACAATGCGAACTACAGGTAGTGCTGCAGGGCCCACACCCTTTTAGTTGCCTTACAGAGCAGCTCTGGAGCTATTACAGTGCCCAGCTGCTGCAAGTAATCAGCTTGAATGCTTCAGGGGCTGGGGCATAGCCAACATGAGCCCCACACCGAAGTAGGGTGGAGGTGTTTAATGCGAACTAGGGGTCATCCAAGCGCCGCAAAAGGCCGCCATGCCCTGCACGCCCCTTTTCTCTTTTCATATGCAGACGAGGGTTGAAGCCAACTTTGACCCACTGCTTGGATGACATCACCATATGCAAATCCATCTGCTGCAGGCCTTCCCCCAGGAATGCTTGTACTAGTTGTTGCATTTGGTTTGTTGTTTGGGGGTGCTTCAGTATTAGGCAGCCTTCTGCCCTCCCATGTTTATCTGAAAATATGTGTTCTCCCTGCAGTTGTTGTCCCCAGATGAGAGTTCCCTTGTGCTGCCTCAGTTGAATCTCCTTTACTTGACAAGGGAGGCATTTTGGATTTTTTCTTTGGGTACCCTTACACCTGATGGTCTGAATGAGAGCATCGAACTGAACAACATTGGCAGTCTCTGAAGATTTTATCTATTGATTTACCTAATATATTATTTATTGAATATCCATTTATTGTATGTTTAATAAATAAACAAAATTATTAGAAGTAGCTATTTTGGAAACAGCTTTCCTCTTAGGATGAAACTGTATAATCCTGTTGTGTGTGTTCCTTTAAAGTTCTTTAGTAAAATCCACTAGTAATGATGAACATCAGATTTCTTCCTCCATCCTCTTTTTACACTTTCTCTTGGTTCTATATATATATATTTTTCTATTTTTATTTTTTCCCCCTCCTTCTCCCAAAAGGCCCCCCTCCCTCCCCCCCCTCCCTGTTTTAAATTTTAAAATCTTTAAATATTTAAATCTTCGAATCCTTAAATTGTCTGTTTAATATTTATTTTTTCTTCAATTCTTTTTGTTGTTTAAACAGCAATGTAGTTATTCCAGGGGTTAAAATAATGAAATATAGAAATAATATTAACAAAAATTAAAGGTAAAAATGAATTGATAGAATGATCCCATTAAAAGTAAATAAATAATATGGATGTTAAGCTGAGCAGGTTGGATTCGAACATGGGACTAGCTGCATAGAGTGCAGGTGATGTTTCCCCTGCGCCACAAGAACTGCTTTAGTAGTGGCATGGATTTATGTTACCCTAAAAGGTTTTATATAAGTAAATGGGGATCCTTAGTGCTGAGTCTCTGAATTATGTATATGTGATTATAGATATGAGGTATTGATTGAAAGATTATAGGTTAATCTGTATATAGATTATATATATTCTGTTATTTTTTAAACCACCTTGTTGCTTATTTTATTATTATTTTTAATCACCATGTTGCTTATTTTTATATTATGAAATGCCTTTATATGTGCAATTGCAATTAGAAAGTTGTTCCATATGTGAGTCATTACATGTATGCATCCAATTAGTACATGTATGTATCCAATCAACTAATTAGTAATGCTATTAGTCCGGTGCATTTTAAAAAGAGCCTGCTAGGCTGCTGATGTATCCTCTGACGAAACCGCTCTTGGATAACAGCGGAGAAACGCGTAAGTAAGGTGATTACCGGACACTCTGATTGCTGAGATATAAGCCCGTTCATGAACGAGCTACATCACGGCGGACGTCTGATGTAAAGACAGCGGTGAAGGGGAAAAAGCAATTTGAGACCGAGCAAAAGGAGGTCTCTACCCCACGGCAGGGAGAAATATCCCGACCGCGAGTGCCAATAAGATCCAGCCACGGTTAACGGGGGTCGTAGCATACCGCTGTGTTTCACCAACCATCACAGCGCTCTCCCCCTGTTTTCTTTCATTACTCACGTGAGTTACATATGAACTTTAACTGCAGTTAATAAGAGGCGTTGGTTACAACTGTTGCTGTTCATCCACAAGAAGGAATTTAATGTATCAATTACAATTGGAAAGTAACGATTAAATTACAACAGCTGTATCCAGGAGGATTTTTTGGACACTTTAATAAACATTCCGTTGTCATCAAGGGCAATATGAAATAGATCCTGATTACATTTAGATATGGATAGTGGTGCCTATATATGTTGACTCCATTGTATTTTATTGAATGTGGGTTTCTTCTGTCTATATATATTTTTTAAAAATAAAGAGCTTGTATATTTTATTTTTTGCGCTCCCTTGATAACAAGTGTGATTATCTTTAAAATTTGGTTTATTATTGGTAGAACAGTACTACCTATGGGAGCAGCATTTTATAATATATGGTGAAAATTAATAGATGTATAAAGATTAAATAAGCAACAAATTGGTGAAATAGATAAGTTTTGATAGGAGCGCTGGGTTCTATATATATATATTGACATTTGGTTATATATATGTGTAGACTTTATAAATTCTTGACAGAGATGTGCCTGAGCAGCGGCCCTCCCCAGCCCTATCCCAAATCATACTTATTTTGCATAGGAGATACCATGGTCATGAAGATTGTTCTCCCAGGGTGAGGTTCATTCATTGCATTCTGGGTATGCTGACCCCTGTGATTTCCCCAAATGTGGGAAACTCGACTGCATTATTTGTGGTAGTGGGGGACTGTGTTTGTGCTTTCCTCTGGTCAGCTCTGGTAAAAGTCAGATTTATTTGTCTCAGATCTTCCTCTAGCCTTGTTCTTCTTTCGAGAGTTTCCATGTGCTGCCTCAGTTGGATCTCCTTCACTTGACAGGGGGGTGCCCGAGCAGCGACCCTCCCCAGCTCTAGCCCAACTCCTACTTACCTGCCAGGTGAGATACTATGATCATGAAGGTGCTTCTCCCAGGGCAAGGCTCACCCATTGCACTCTGGGTGTGCTGCTCCTGCGGTTTCCCCAAATGTTGGACACTTGACTGCATAATTTGTGTTTCCCCTGGTCGGCTCTCGTATAATTCAGATCTCTTTGTCTCAGGTCTCTCTCCAGCCTAGTTTGCTGTCTGTTTCCACTTCTCTTTTCTTGAGTTGCTCCCTTCTATGCCCTTGCGCACTATCCTGACTTCTCCCGTCTGCTTACTTTGTGCCTTCCAACGCACAATGCAAACTACAGGTAGTGCTGCAGGGCCCACACCCTTTTACTTGCCTTACAGAGCAGCTCTGGAGCTGTTACAGTGCCCAGCTGCTGCAAGAAATCAGCTTGAATGCTTCAGGGGCTGGGGCATAGCCCCACACCGAAGGAGGGTGGAGGTGTTTAATGCGAACTAGGGGTCATCCAAGCGCCGCAAAAGGCCGCCATGCCCTGCACGCCCCTTTTCTCTTTTCATATGCAGACGAGGGTTGAAGCCAACTTTGACCCACTGCTTGGATGACATCACCATATGCAAATCCATCTGCTGCAGGCCTTCCCCCAGGAATGCTTGCACTAGTTGTTGCATTTGGTTTGTTGTTTGGGGGTGCTTCAGTATTAGGCAGCCTTCTGCCCTCCCATGTTCATCTGAAAATATGTGTTCTCCCTGCAGTTGTTGTCCCCAGATGAGAGTTCCCTTGTGCTGCCTCAGTTGAATCTCCTTTACTTGACAGAGATGTGCCTGAGCAGCGGCCCTCCCCAGCCCTATCCCAAGTCATACTTATTTTGCATAGGAGATACCATGGTCATGAAGATTGTTCTCCCAGGGTGAGGTTCATTCATTGCATTCTGGGTATGCTGACCCCTATGATTTCCCCAAATGTGGGAAACTCGACTGCATTATTTGTGGTAGTGGGGGACTGTGTTTGTTCTTTCCTCTGGTCAGCTCTGGTAAAAGTCAGATTTATTTGTCTCAGATCTTCCTCTAGCCTTGTTCTTCTATCGAGAGTTTCCTTGTGCTGCCTCAGTTGGATCTACTTCACTTGACAGGGGGGTGCCCGAGCAGCGACCCTCCCCAGCTCTATCCCAAATCCTACTTACCTGCCAGGTGAGATACTATGATCATGAAGGTGCTTCTCCCAGGGCAAGTCTCACCCATTGCACTCTGGGTGTGCTGCTCCTGCGATTTCCCCAAATGTGGGAAACTTGACTGCATAATTTGTGTTTCCCCTGGTCGGCTCTGATTTCCCCAAATGTGGGAAACTTGACTGCATTATTTGTGGTAGTGAGTGACTGTGTTTGTGCTTTCCTCTGGTCAGCTCTGGTAAAAGTCAGATTTCTTTGTCTCAGATCTTCCTCTAGCCTTGTTCTTCTTTCGAGAGTTTCCTTGTGCTGCCTCAGTTGGATCTCCTTCACTTGACAGGGGGGTGCCCGAGCAGCGACCCTCCCCAGCTCTAGCCCAACTCCTACTTACCTGCCAGGTAAGATACTATGATCATGAAGGTGCTTCTCCCAGGGCAAGGCTCACCCATTGCACTCTGGGTGTGCTGCTCCTGCGATTTCCCCAAATGTGGGAAACTTGACTGCATAATTTGTGTTTCCCCTGGTCGGCTCTCGTATAATTCAGATCTCTTTGTCTCAGGTCTCTCTCCAGCCTAGTTTGCTGTCTGTTTCCACTTCTCTTTTCTTGAGCCGCTCCCTTCTATGCCCTTGCGCACTATCCTGACTTCTCCCGTCTGCTTACTTTTTGCCTTCCAACGCACAATGCGAACTACAGGTAGTGCTGCAGGTCCCACACCCTTTTATTTGCCTTACAGAGCAGCTCTGGAGCTGTTACAGTGCCCAGCTGCTGCAAGAAATCAGCTTGAATGCTTCAGGGGCTGGGGCATAGCCAACATGAGCCCCACACTGAAGGAGGGTGGAGGTGTTTAATGCGAGCTAGGGGTCATCCAAGCGCCGCAAAAGGCTGCCATGCCCTGCACGCCCCTTTTCTCTTTTCATATGCAGACGAGGGTTGAAGCCAACTTTGACCCACTGCTTGGATGACATCACCATATGCAAATCCATCTGCTGCAGGCCTTCCCCCAGGAATGCCTGCACTAGTTGTTGCATTTTGTTTGTTGTTTTGGGGTGCTTCAGTATTAGGTAGCCTTCTGCCCTCCCATGTTCATCTGAAAATATGTGTTCTCCCTGCAGTTGTTGTCCCCAGATGAGAGTTCCCTTGTGCTGCCTCAGTTGAATCTCCTTTACTTGACAGAGATGTGCCTGAGCAGCGGCCCTCCCCAGCCCTATCCCAAATCATACTTATTTTGCATAGGAGATACCATGGTCATGAAGATTGTTCTCCCAGGGTGAGGTTCATTCATTGCATTCTGGGTATGCTGACCCCTGTGATTTCCACAAATGTGGGAAACTCGACTGCATTATTTGTGATAGTGGGGGACTGTGTTTGTGCTTTCCTCTGGTCAGCTCTGGTAAAAGTCAGATTTCTTTGTCTCAGATTTTCCTCTAACCTTGTTCTTCTTTCGAGAGTTCCCTTGTGCTGCCTCAGTTGGATCTCCTTCACTTGACAGGGGGCTGCCCGAGCAGCGACCCTCCCCAGCTCTAGCCCAACTCCTACTTACCTGCCAGGTGAGATACTATGATCATGAAGTTGCTTCTCCCTGGGCAAGGATCACCCATTGCACTCTGGGTGTGCTGCCCCTGTGATTTCCCCAAATGTGGGAAACTTGACTGCGTAATTTGTGTTTCCCCTGGTCGGCTCTCATATAATTCAGATCTCTTTGTCTCAGGTCTCTCTCCAGCCTAGTTTGCTGTCTGTTTCCACTTCTTTTTTCTTGAGCCCCTCCCTTCTATACCCTTGTGCACTATCCTGACTTCTCCTCCCGTCTGCTTACTTTGTGCCTTACAATGCACAATGCAAACTACAGGTAGTGCTGCAGGGCCCACACCCTTTTACTTGCCTTACAGAGCAGCTCTGGAGCTGTTACAGTGCCCAGCTGCTGCAAGAAATCAGCTTGAATGCTTCAGGGGCTGGGGCATGGCCAACATGAGCCCCACACAGAAGGAGGGTGGGGGTATTTAATGCGAACTAGGGGTCATCCAAGCGCCGCAAAAGGCCGCCATGCCCTGCATACCCCTTTTCTCTTTTCATATGCAGATGAGGGTTCCAGCCAACTTTGGCCCACTGCTTGGATGACATCACCGTATGCAAATCCGTCTTCTGCAGACCTTCCCCCAGGAATGCTTGTACTAGTTGTTGCATTTGGTTTGTTGTTTGGGGGTGCTTCAGTATTAGGCAGCCTTCTGCCCTCCCATGTTCATCTGAAAATATGTGTTCTCCCTGCAGTTGTTGTCCCCAGATGAGAGTTCCCTTGTGCTGCCTCAGTTGAATCTCCTTTACTTGACAGAGATGTGCCTGAGCAGCGGCCCTCCCCAGCCCTATCCCAAATCATACTTATTTTGCATAGGAGATACCATGGTCATGAAGATTGTTCTCCCAGGGTGAGGTTCATTCATTGCATTCTGGGTATGCTGACCCCTGTGATTTCCCCAAACGTGGGAAACTTGACTGCATTATTTGTGGTAGTGAGTGACTGTGTTTGTGCTTTCCTCTGGTCAGCTCTGGTAAAAGTCAGATTTCTTTGTCTCAGATCTTCCTCTAGCCTTGTTCTTCTTTCGAGAGTTTCCTTGTGCTGCCTCAGTTGGATCTCCTTCACTTGACAGGGGGGTGCCCGAGCAGCGACCCTCCCCAGCTCTAGCCCAACTCCTACTTACCTGCCAGGTGAGATACTATGATCATGAAGGTGCTTCTCCCAGGGCAAGGCTCACCCATTGCACTCTGGGTGTGCTGCTCCTGCGATTTCCCCAAATGTGGGAAACTTGACTGCATAATTTGTGTTTCCCCTGGTCGGCTCTCGTATAATTCAGATCTCTTTGTCTCAGGTCTCTCTCCAGCCTAGTTTGCTGTCTGTTTCCACTTCTCTTTTCTTGAGCCGCTCCCTTCTATGCCCTTGCGCACTATCCCAGGATAATTATTGTAGCTGGTCTGCGGGTAACAGCTCTCAGATCCACTTCTAGAAAAAATGCAACAATGTAATTTGAGTGACAAACTGCAGAGATGAACCCTTTCTGTGACTGCTGCACAGGGATCACACAAACTCTATTCATAGGGCTGACTTCACTTAGGGGAGATGTTCTCGCACCGCAAAGAAGTGCGAGTATATACCGCACTTACGGTACCATTGGATTTACAGATATTTTCTTGCAATACACTATGGGGGTCATTCTGAGTTGATTGCTCGCTAGCAGTTTTTAGCAGCCTTAAAACGGTGGAGTTAACATATCTCACGTGGAAGGTGGTCATGTTATTAGCCTTGGCTTCGGCTAGGCGAGTGTCGGAATTAGCGGCTTTGTCACATAAAAGCCCATATTTGGTGTTCCATGTGGATAGAGCGGAATTGCGGACCCATCCTCAATTCCTACCAAAAGTGGTCTCATCTTTTCATATGAACCAATCTATTGTGGTGCCTTTGGCTACGCGTGACTTGGAGGATTCCGAGTTACTTGATGTGGTCAGGGCTTTGAAAATTTACGTGGCCAGGACGGCTAGAGTCAGGAAAACTGAAGCGCTGTTTGTCCTGTATGCAACCAACAAGATTGGTGCCCCTGCTTCAAAGCAGGCTATTGCTCGCTGGATTTGTAACACGATTCAGCAAGCGCATTCTATGGCTGGATTGCAGTTACCGAAATCGGTCTAGGCCCATTCCACGAGGAAAGTGGGCTCTTCTTGGGCGGCTGCCCGAGGGGTCTCGGCACTACAGCTGTGTCGAGCTGCTACTTGGTCAGGTTCAAACACCTTTTCAAAATACTATAAGTTTGATACCCTGGCTGAGGAGGAACTCATGTTTGCTCAATCGGTGCTGCAGAGTCATCCGCACTCTCCCGCCCGTTTTGGAGCTTTGGTATAATCCCCATGGTCCTTACGGAGTCCCCAGCATCCTCTAGGACGTTAGAGAAAATAAGATTTTAAACCTACCGGTAAATCTTTTTCTCGTAGTCCGTAGAGGATGCTGGGCGCCCGTCCCAAGTGCGGACTACTTCTGCAATACTTGTATATAGTTATTGCTTCAATAAGGGTTATGTTATAGTTGCATCGGTCCTGCACTGATGCTACAGTATGTTGTTTTTTCGTACTCATAACTGGGTAGTTTATCACAAGTTATACGGTGTGATTGGTGTGGCTGGTATGAATCTTGCCCTGGATTAACAAAATCCTTTCCTCATACTGTCAGTCTCCTCTGGGCACAGTTTCTCTAACTGTGGCATAGAGGCGCATAGAGGGAGGAGCCAGTGCACACCCAGAACTAAAGTCTTTCTTAAAGTGCCCATGTCTCCTGCGGAGCCCGTCTATCCCCATGGTCCTTACGGAGTCCCCAGCACCCTCTACGGACTACGAGAAAAAGATTTACCGGTAGGTTTAAAATCTTATTTTCTACTTTATTCTTTTCTATCCTAGTTTATTACGACCAACTCTCATCCAAGGAGTTTGATATTCTACTACCTGCATGCAATTTAAATTGCTTAAATTGTTTATATGGTTGATTTGTCCTTCACAACCCATAATCTGCAACTTGGATGTACTTGTGTCATTGAAAATCTTATAATAAAAATGTTTATATATTGAAAAAAAAAGTTATAAGACATATGCATTCAATATTTGAAGAAACAAAATAAAATAAAGCTATGTATTGGGTTTCACTAACAAGCACATTGGAAGACTTGACTACTGTTAAAAGACATGCATTACATGGTATAGAGCCACAAACCACAATGTAGTAAAATAAAAACAAACTTACATGTGCTAGAGCTGGGGAGGGTCGCTGCTCGGGCAGCCCCCTGTCAAGTGAAGGAGATCCAACTGAGGCAGCACAAGGGAACTCTCGAAAGAAGAACAAGGCTAGAGGAAAATCTGAGACAAAGAAATCTGACTTTTACCAGAGCTGACCAGAGGAAAGCACAAACACAGTCCCCCACTACCACAAATAATGCAGTCGAGTTTCCCACATTTGTGGAAATCACAGGGGTCAGCATACCCAGAATGCAATGAATGAACCTCACCCTGGGAGAACAATCTTCATGACCATGGTATCTCCTATGCAAAATAAGTATGATTTGGGATAGGGCTGGGGAGGGCCGCTGCTCAGGCACATCTCTGTCAAGTAAAGGAGATTCAACTGAGGCAGCACAAGGGAACTCTCATCTGGGGACAACAACTGCAGGGAGAACACATATTTTCAGATGAACATGGGAGGGCAGAAGGCTACCTAATACTGAAGCACCCCCAAACAACAAACAAAATGCAACAACTAGTGCAAGCATTCCTGGGGGAAGGCCTGCAGCAGATGGATTTGCATATGGTGATGTCATCCAAGCAGTGGGTCAAAGTTGGCTTCAACCCTCGTCTGCATATGAAAAGAGAAAAGGGGCGTGCAGGGCATGGCAGCCTTTTGCTGCGCTTGGATGACCTCTAGCTCGCATTAAACACCTCCACCCTCCTTCGGTGTGGGGCTCATGTTGGCTATGCCCCAGCCCCTGAAGCATTCAAGCTGATTTCTTGCAGCAGTTGGCACTGTAACAGCTCCAGAGCTGCTCTGTAAGGCAAATAAAAGGGTGTGGGACCTGCAGCACTACCTGTAGTTCGCATTGTGCGTTGGAAGGCAAAAAGTAAGCAGACGGGAGAAGACAGGATAGTGCGCAAGGGCATAGAAGGGAGCGGCTCAAGAAAAGAGAAGTGGAAACAGACAGCAAACTAGGCTGGAGAGAGACCTGAGACAAAGAGATCTGAATTATACGAGAGCCGACCAGGGGAAACACAAATTATGCAGTCAAGTTTCCCACATTTGGGGAAATCGCAGGAGCAGCACACCCAGAGTGCAATGGGTGAGCCTTGCCCTGGGAGAAGCACCTTCATGATCATAGTATCTCACCTGGCAGGTAAGTAGGAGTTGGGCTAGAGCTGGGGAGGGTCGCTGCTCGGGCACCCCCCTGTCAAGTGAAGGAGATCCAACTGAGGCAGCACAAGGAAACTCTCGAAAGAAGAACAAGGCTAGAGGAAGATCTGAGACAAAGAAATCTGACTTTTACCAGAGCTGACCAGAGGAAAGCACAAACACAGTCACTCACTACCACAAATAATGCAGTCAAGTTTCCCACATTTGGGGAAATCACAGGGGTCAGCATACCCAGAATGCAATGAATGGGAGAACAATCTTCATGACCATGGTATCTCCTATGCAAAATAAGTATGATTTGGGATAGGGCTGGGGAGGGCCGCTGCTCAGGCACATCTCTGTCAAGTAAAGGAGATTCAACTGAGGCAGCACAAGGGAACTCTCATCTGGGGACAACAACTGCAGGGAGAACACATATTTTCAGATGAACATGGGAGGGCAGAAGGCTGCCTAATACTGAAGCACCCCCAAACAACAAACCAAATGCAACAACTAGTACAAGCATTCCTGGGGGAAGGTCTGCAGAAGACGGATTTGCATACGGTGATGTCATCCAAGCAGTGGGCCAAAGTTGGCTGGAACCCTCATCTGCATATGAAAAGAGAAAAGGGGTATGCAGGGCATGGCGGCCTTTTGCAGCGCTTGGATGACCCCTAGTTCGCATTAAATACCTCCACCCTCCTTCTGTGTGGGGCTCATGTTGGCCATGCCCCAGCCCCTGAAGCATTCAAGCTGATTTCTTGCAGCAGCTGGGCACTGTAACAGCTCCAGAGCTGCTCTGTAAGGCAAGTAAAAGGGTGTGGGCCCTGCAGCACTACCTGTAGTTTGCATTGTGCATTGTAAGGCACAAAGTAAGCAGACGGGAGGAGAACTCAGGATAGTGCACAAGGGTATAGAAGGGAGGGGCTCAAGAAAAAAGAAGTGGAAACAGACAGCAAACTAGGCTGGAGAGAGACCTGAGACAAAGAGATCTGAATTATATGAGAGCCGACCAGGGGAAACACAAATTACGCAGTCAAGTTTCCCACATTTGGGGAAATCACAGGGGCAGCACACCCAGAGTGCAATGGGTGATCCTTGCCCAGGGAGAAGCAACTTCATGATCATAGTATCTCACCTGGCAGGTAAGTAGGAGTTGGGCTAGAGCTGGGGAGGGTCACTGCTCGGGCACCCCCCTGTCAAGTGAAGGAGATCCAACTGAGGCAGCACAAGGGAACTCTCGAAAGAAGAACAAGGCTAGAGGAAAATCTGAAAAAAAGAAATCTGACGTTTACCAGAGCTGACCAGAGGAAAGAACAAACACAGTCCCCCACTACCACAAATAATGCAGTCGAGTTTCCCACATTTAGGGAAATCACAGGGGTCAGCATACCCAGAATGCAATGAATGAACCTCACTCTGAGAGAACAATCTTCATGACCATGATATCGCCTATGCAAAATAAGTATGATTTGGGATAGGGCTGGGGAGGGCCGCTGCTCAGGCACATCTCTGTCAAGTAAAGGAGATTCAACTGAGGCAGCACAAGGGAACTCTCATCTGGGGACAACAACTGCAGGGAGAACACATATTTTCAGATGAACATGGGAGGGCAGAAGGCTGCCTAATACTGAAGCACCCCCAAACAACAAACCAAATGCAACAACTAGTGCAAGCATTCCTGGGGGAAGGCTGCAGCAGATGGATTTGCATATGGTGATGTCATCCAAGCAGTGGGTCAAAGTTGGCTTCAACCCTCGTCTGCATATGAAAAGAGAAAAGGGGCGTGCAGGGCATGGCGGCCTTTTGCGGCAATTGGATGACCCCTAGTTCGCATTAAACACCTCCACCCTCCTTCGGTGTGGGGCTCATGTTGGCTATGCCCCAGCCCCTGAAGCATTCAAGCTGATTTCTTGCAGCAGCTAGGCACTGTAACAGCTCCAGAGCTGCTCTGTAAGGCAAGTAAAAGGGCGTGGGCCCTGCAGCACTACCTGTAGTTCGCATTGTGCGTTGGAAGGCACAAATTAAGCAGACGGGAGAAGTCAGGATAGTGCGCAAGGGCATAGAAGGGAGCGGCTCAAGAAAAAAGAAGTGTAAACAGACAGCAAACTAGGCTGGAGAGAGACATGAGACAAAGAGATCTGAATTATACGAGAGCCGACCAGGGGAAACACAAATTATGCAGTTAAGTTTCCCACATTTGGGGAAATCGCAGGAGCAGCACACCCAGAGTGCAATTGGTGAGCCTTGCCCTGGGAGAAGCACCTTCATGATCATAGTATCTTACCTAGCAGGTAAGAAGGAGTTGGGCTAGAGCTGGGGAGGGTCGCTGCTCGGGCACCCCCCTGTCAAGTGAAGGAGATCCAACTGAGGCAGCACAAGGGAACTCTCGAAAGAAGAACAAGGCTAGAGGAAGATCTGAGACAAAGAAATCTGACTTTTACCAGAGCTGACCAGAGGAAAGCACAAACACAGTCCCCCACTACCACAAATAATGCTGTCAAGTTTACCACATTTGGGGAAATAACAGGGGTCAGCATACCCAGAATGCAATGAATGAACCTCACCCTGGGAGAACAATCTTCATGACCATGGTATCTCCTATGCAAAATAAGTATGATTTGGGATAGGGCTGGGGAGGGCCGCTGCTCAGGCACATCTCTGTCAAGTAAAGGAGATTCAACTGAGGCAGCACAAGGGAACTCTCATCTGGGGACAACAACTGCAGGAGGTACACATATTTTCAGATGAACATGGGAGGGCAGAAGGCTGCCTAATACTAAAGCACCCCCAAACAACAAACCAAATGCAACAACTAGTGCAAGCATTCCTGGGGGAAGGCCTGCAGCAGATGGATTTGCATATGGTGATGTCATCCAAGCAGTGGGTCAAAGTTGGCTTCAACCCTCGTCTGCATATGAAAAGAGAAAATTGGCATGCAGGGCATGGCGGCCTTTTGCGGTGCTTGGATGACCCCTAGTTCGCATTAAACACCTCCACCCTCCTTCGGTGTGGGGCTCATGATGGCTATGCCTCAGCCCCTGAAGCATTTAAGCTGATTTCTTGCAGCAGCTGGGCACTGTAACAGCTCCAGAGCTGCTCTGTAAGGCAAGTAAAAGGGTGTGGGCCCTGCAGCACTACCTGTAGTTTGCATTGTGCGTTGGAAGGCACAAAGTAAGCAGACGGGAGAAGTCAGGATAGTGCGCAAGGGCATAGAAGGGAGCAACTCAAGAAAAGAGAAGTGGAAACAGACTGCAAATTAGGCTGGAGAGTGACCTGAGACAAAGAGATCTGAATTATACGAGAGCCGACCAGGTGAAACACAAATTATGCAGTCAAGTGTCCAACATTTGGGGAAACCGCAGGAGTAGCACACCCAGAGTGCAATGGGTGAGCCTTGCCCTGGGAGAAGCACCTTCATGATCATAGTATCTCACCTGGCAGGTAAGTAGGAGTTGGGCTAGAGCTGGGGAGGGTCGCTGCTCGGGCACCCCCCTGTCAAGTGAAGTAGATCCAACTGAGGCAGCACAAGGAAACTCTCGATAGAAGAACAAGGCTAGAGGAAGATCTGAGACAAAGAAATCTGACTTTTACCAGAGCTGACCAGAGGAAAGAACAAACACAGTCCCCCACTACCACAAATAATGCAGTCGAGTTCCCCACATTTGTGGAAATCACAGGGGTCAGCATACCCAGAATGCAATGAATGAACCTCACCCTGGGAGAACAATCTTCATGACCATGGTATCTCCTATGCAAAATAAGTATGACTTGGGATAGGGCTGGGGAGGGCCGCTGCTCAGGCACATCTCTGTCATGTAAAGGAGAATCAACTGAGGCAGCACAAGGGAACTCTCATCTGGGGACAACAACTGCAGGTAGAACACATATTTTCAGATGAACATGGTAGGGCAGAAGGCTGCCTAATACTGAAGCACCCCCAAACAACAAACCAAATGCAACAACTAGTGCAAGCATTCCTGGGGGAAGGCCTGCAGCAGATGGATTTGCATATGGTGATGTCATCCAAGCAGTGGGTCAAAGTTGGCTTCAACCCTCGTCTACATATGAAAAGAGAAAAGGGGCGTGCAGGGCATGGCGGCCTTTTGCGGCACTTGGATGACCCCTAGTTCGCATTAAACACCTCCACCCACCTTCGGTGTGGGGCTATGCCCCAGCCCCTGAAGCATTCAAGCTGATTTCTTGCAGCAGCTGGGCACTGTAACAGCTCCAGAGCTGCTCTGTAAGGCAAGTAAAAGGGTGTGGGCCCTGCAGCACTACCTGTAGTTTGCATTATGCGTTGGAAGGCACAAAGTAAGCAGACGGGAGAAGTCAGGATAGTGAGCAAGGGCATAGAAGGGAGCAACTCAAGAAAAGAGAAGTGGAAACAGACAGCAAACTAGGCTGGAGAGAGACCTGAGACAAAGAGATCTGAATTATACGAGAGCCGACCAGGGGAAACACAAATTATGTAGTCAAGTGTCCAACATTTGGGGAAACCGCAGAAGCAGCACACCCAGAGTGCAATGGGTGAGCCTTGCCCTAGGAGAAGCACCTTCATGATCATAATATCTCACCTGGCAGGTAAGTAGGAGTTGGGCTAGAGCTGGGGAGGGTCGCTGCTCGGGCACCCCCCTGTCAAGTGAAGGAGATCCAACTGAGGCAGCACATGGAAACTCTCGAAAGAAGAACAAGGCTAGAGGAAGATCTGAGACAAATAAATCTGACTTTTACCAGAGCTGACCAGAGGAAAGCACAAACACAGTCCCCCACTACCACAAATAATGCAGTCGAGTTTCCCACATTTGGGGAAATCACAGGGGTCAGCATACCCAGAATGCAATGAATGAACCTCACCCTGGGAGAACAATCTTCATGACCATGGTATCTCCTATGCAAAATAAGTATGATTTGGGATAGGGCTGGGGAGGGCTCAGGCACATCTCTGTCAAGAATTTATAAAGTCTATACATATATATAACCAAATGTCAATATATATATATAGAACCCAGCGCTCCTATCAAAACTTATCTATTTCACCAATTTGTTGCTTATTTAATCTTTATACATCTATTAATTTTCACCATATATTATAAAATGCTGCTCCCATAGGTAGTACTGTTCTACCAATAATAAACCAAATTTTAAAGATAATCACACTTGTTATCAAGGGAGCGCAAAAAATAAAATATACAAGCTCTTTATTTTTAAAAAATATATATAGACAGAAGAAACACACATTCAATAAATTACAATGGAGTCAACATATATAGGCACCACTATCCATATCTAAATGTAATCAGGATCTATTTCATATTGCCCTTGATGACAACGGAATGTTTATTAAAGTGTCCAAAAAATCCTCCTGGATACAGCTGTTGTAATTTAATCGTTACTTTCCAATTGTAATTGATACATTAAATTCCTTCTTGTGGATGAACAGCAACAGTTGTAACCAACGCCTCTTATTTACTGCAGTTAAAGTTCATATGTAACTCACGTGAGTAATGAAAGAAAACAGGGGGAGAGCGCTGTGATGGTTGGTGAAACACAGCGGTATGCTACGACCCCCGTTAACCGTGGCTGGATCTTATTGGCACTCGCGGTCGGGATATTTCTCCCTGCCGTGGGGTAGAGACCTCCTTTTGCTCGGTCTCAAATTGCTTTTTCCCCTTCACCGCTGTCTTTACATCAGACGTCCGCCGTGATGTAGCTCGTTCATGAACGGGCTTATATCTCAGCAATCAGAGTGTCCGGTAATCACCTTCCTTACGCGTTTCTCCGCTGTTATCCAAGAGCGGTTTCGTCAGAGGATACATCAGCAGCCTAGCAGGCTCTTTTTAAAATGCACCGGACCAATAGTATTACTAATTAGTTGATTGGATACATACATGTACTAATTGGATGCATACATGTAATGACTCACATATGGAACAACTTTCTAATTGCAATTGCACATATAAAGGCATTTCATAATATAAAAATAAGCAACATGGTGATTAAAAATAATAATAAAATAAGCAACAAGGTGGTTTAAAAAATAACAGAAAATATATAATCTATATACAGATTAACCTATAATCTTTCAATCAATACCTCATATCTATAATCACATATACATAATTCAGAGACTCAGCACTAAGGATCCCCATTTACTTATATAAAACCTTTTAGGGTAACATAAATCCATGCCACTACTAAAGCAGTTCTTGTGGCACAGGGGAAACATCACCTGCACTCTATGCAACTAGTCCCATGTTCGAATCCAACCTGCTCAGCTTAACATCCATATTATTTATTTACTTTTAATGGGATCATTCTATCAATTCATTTTTACCTTTAATTTTTGTTAATATTATTTCTATATTTCATTATTTTAACCCCTGGAATAATTACATTGCTGTTTAAACAACAAAAAGAAATGAAGAAAAAATAAATATTAAACAGACAATTTAAGGATTCGAAGATTTAAATATTTAAAGATTTTAAAATTTAAAACAGGGAGGGGGGGGGGGAGGGAGGGTGGCCTTTTGGGAGAAGGAGGGGAAAAAAATAAAAATAGAAAAAAAAAAATATATATAGAACCAAGAGAAAGTGTAAAAAGAGGATGGAGGAAGAAATCTGATGTTCATCATTACTAGTGGATTTTACTAAGGAACTTTAAAGGAATACACACAACAGGATTATACAGTTTCATCCTAAGAGGAAAGCTGTTTCCAAAATAGCTACTTCTAATAATTTTGTTTATTTATTAAACATACAATAAATGGATATTCAATAAATAATATATTAGGTAAATCAATAGATAAAATCTTCAGAGACTGCCAATGTTGTTCAGTTCGATGCTCTCATTCAGACCATCAGGTGTAAGGGTACCCAAAGAAAAAATCCAAAATGCCTCCCTTGTCAAGTAAAGGAGATTCAACTGAGGCAGCACAAGGGAACTCTCATCTGGGGACAACAACTGCAGGGAGAACACATATTTTCAGATGAACATGGGAGGGCAGAAGGCTGCCTAATACTGAAGCACCCCCAAACAACAAACCAAATGCAACAACTAGTACAAGCATTCCTGGGGGAAGGCCTGCAGCAGATGGATTTGCATATGGTGATGTCATCCAAGCAGTGGGTCAAAGTTGGCTTCAACCCTCGTCTGCATATGAAAAGAGAAAAGGGGCGTGCAGGGCATGGCGGCCTTTTGCGGCGCTTGGATGACCCCTAGTTCGCATTAAACACCTCCACCCTACTTCGGTGTGGGGCTCATGTTGGCTATGCCCCAGCCCCTGAAGCATTCAAGCTGATTACTTGCAGCAGCTGGGCACTGTAATAGCTCCAGAGCTGCTCTGTAAGGCAACTAAAAGGGTGTGGGCCCTGCAGCACTACCTGTAGTTCGCATTGTGCGTTGGAAGGCACAAAGTAAGCAGACGGGAGAAGTCAAGATAGTGCGCAAGGGCATAGAAGGGAGTGGCTCAAGAAAAGAGAAGTGTAAACAGACAGCAAACTAGGCTGGAGACAGACATGAGACAAAGAGATCTGAATTATACGAGAGCCGACCAGGGGAAACACAAATTATGCAGTCAAGTTTCCCACATTTGGGGAAATCGCAGGAGCAGCACACCCAGAGTGCAATTGGTGAGCCTTGCCCTGGGAGAAGCACCTTCATGATCATAGTATCTTACCTAGCAGGTAAGAAGGAGTTGGGCTAGAGCTGGGGAGGGTCGCTGCTCGGGCACCCCCCTGTCAAGTGAAGGAGATCCAACTGAGGCAGCACAAGGGAACTCTCGAAAGAAGAACAAGGCTAGAGGAAGATCTGAGACAAAGAAATCTGACTTTTACCAGAGCTGACCAGAGGAAAGCACAAACACAGTCCCCCACTACCACAAATAATGCTGTCAAGTTTACCACATTTGGGGAAATAACAGGGGTCAGCATACCCAGAATGCAATGAATGAACCTCACCCTGGGAGAACAATCTTCATGACCATGGTATCTCCTATGCAAAATAAGTATGATTTGGGATAGGGCTGGGGAGGGCCGCTGCTCAGGCACATCTCTGTCAAGTAAAGGAGATTCAACTGAGGCAGCACAAGGGAACTCTCATCTGGGGACAACAACTGCAGGAGGTACACATATTTTCAGATGAACATGGGAGGGCAGACGGCTGCCTAATACTGAAGCACCCCCAAACAACAAACCAAATGCAACAACTAGTGCAAGCATTCCTGGGGGAAGGCCTGCAGCAGATGGATTTGCATATGGTGATGTCATCCAAGCAGTGGGTCAAAGTTGGCTTCAACCCTCGTCTGCATATGAAAAGAGAAAATTGGCATGCAGGGCATGGCGGCCTTTTGCGGCGCTTGGATGACCCCTAGTTCGCATTAAACACCTCCACCCTCCTTCGGTGTGGGGCTCATGTTGGCTATGCCCCAGCCCCTGAAGCATTCAAGCTGATTTCTTGCAGCAGCTGGGCACTGTAACAGCTCCAGAGCTGCTCTGTAAGGCAAGTAAAAGGGTGTGGGCCCTGCAGCACTACCTGTAGTTCGCATTGTGCGTTGGAAGGCAAAAAGTAAGCAGACGGGAGAAGTCAGGATAGTGCGCAAGGGCATAGAAGGGAGCGGCTCAAGAAAAGAGAAGTGGAAACAGACAGCAAACTAGGCTGGAGAGAGACCTGAGACAAAGACATCTGAATTATACGAGAGCCGACCAGGGGAAACACAAATTATGCAGTCAAGTTTCCCGCATTTGGGGAAATCACAGGGGCAGCACACCCAGAGTGCGATGGGTGAGCCTTGCCCTGGGAGAAGCACCTACATGATCATAGTATCTCACCTGGCAGGTAAGTAGGAGTTGGGCTAGAGCTGGGGAGGGTCGCTGCTCGGGCACCCCCCTGTCAAGTGAAGGAGATCCAACTGAGGCAGCACAAGGGAACTCTCGAAAGAAGAACAAGGCTAGAGGAAGATCTGAGACAAAGAAATCTGTCTTTTACCAGAGCTGACCAGAGGAAAGCACAAACACAGTCCCCCACTACCACAAATAATGCAGTCGAGTTTCCAACATTTGGGGAAATCACAGGGGTCAGCATACCCAGAATGCAATGAATGAACCTCACCCTGGGAGAACAATCTTCATGACCATGGTATCTCCTATGCAAAATAAGTATGATTTGGGATAGGGCTGGGGAGGGCCGCTGCTCAGGCACATCTCTGTCAAGTAAAGGCGATTCAACTGAGGCAGCACAAGGGAACTCTCATCTGGGGACAACAACTGCAGGGAGAACACATATTTTCAGATGAACATGGGAGGGCAGAAGGCTGCCTAATACTGAAGCACCCCCAAACAACAAACCAAATGCAACAACTAGTGCAAGCATTCCTGGGGAAGGCCTGCAGCAGATGGATTTGCATATGGTGATGTCATCCAAGCAGTGGGTCAAAGTTGGCTTCAACCCTCGTCTGCATATGAAAAGAAAAAAGGGATGTGCAGGGCATGGCGGCCTTTTGCGGCGCTTGGATGACCCCTAATTCGCATTAAACATCTCCACCCTCCTTCGGTGTGGGGCTCATGTTGGCTATGCCCCAGCCCCTGAAGCATTCAAGCTGATTTCTTGCAGCAGCTGGGCACTGTAACAGCTCCAGAGCTGCTCTGTAAAGCATGTAAAAGGGTGTGGGCCCTGCAGCACTACCTGTAGTTTGCATTGTGCGTTGGAAGGCACAAAGTAAGCAGACAGGAGAGGTCAGAATAGTGCGCAAGGGCATAGAAGGGAGCGGCTCAAGAAAAGAGAAGTGGAAACAGACAGCAAACTAGGCTGGAGAGAGACCTGAGACAAAGAGATCTGAATTATACGAGAGCCGACCAGGGGAAACACAAATTATGCAGTCAAGTGTCCCACATTTGGGGAAATCGCAGGAGCAGCACACCCAGAGTGCAATGGGTGAGCCTTGCCCTGGGAGAAGCACCTACATGATCATAGTATCTCACCTGGCAGGTAAGTAGGAGTTGGGCTAGAGCTGGGGAGGGTCGCTGCTCGGGCACCCCCCTGTCAAGTGAAGGAGATCCAACTGAGGCAGCACAAGGGAACTCTCGAAAGAAGAACAAGGCTAGAGGAAGAAATGAGACAAATAAATCTGACTTTTACCAGAGCTGACCAGAGGAAAGCACAAACACAGTCCCCCACTACTACAAATAATGCAGTCAAGTTTCCCACATTTGGGGAAATCACAGGGGTCAGCATACCCAGAATGCAATGAATGAACCTCACCCTGGGATAACAATCTTCATGACCATGGTATCTCCTATGCACGATAAGTATGATTTGGGATAGGGCTGGAGAGGGCCGCTGCTCAGGCACATCTCTGTCAAGTAAAGGAGATTCAACTGAGGCAGCACAAGGGAACTCTCATCTGGGGACAACAACTGCAGGGAGAACACATATTTTCAGATGAACATGGGAGGGCAGAAGGCTGCCTAATACTGAAGCACCCCCAAACAACAAACCAAATGCAACAACTAGTGCAAGCATTCCTGGGGGAAGGCCTGCAGCAGATTGATTTGCATATGGTAATGCCATCCAAGCAGTGGGTCAAAGTTGGCTTTAACCCTCGTCTGCATATGAAAAGAGAAAAGGGGCGTGCAGGGCATGGCGGCCTTTTGCGGCGCTTGGATGACCTCTAGTTCGCATTAAACACCTCCACCCTCCTTCGGTGTGGGGCTCATGTTGGCTATGCCCCAGCCCCTGAAGCATTCAAGCCTTGCAGCAGCTGGGCACTGTAACAGCTCCAGAGCTGCTCTGTAAGGCAAGTAAAAGGGTGTGGGCCCTGCAGCACTACCTGTAGTTTGCATTGTGCATTGGAAGGCACAAAGTAAGCAGACGGGAGAAGTCAGGATAGTGCGCAAGGGCATAGAAGGGAGCGGCTCAAGAAAAGAGAAGTGGAAACAGACAGCAAACTAGGCTGGAGAGCTCTTCTGTCTATATTTTGCAAACCTGCTCTTGTCCTCTCCAGCTGCTCCATGTAGATTTGACGTCTGGAAAGGTGCATAACCTACTGACAAGCAGGCACACTCCTGCATGAGTTTTCTCTCTCACTAGCTGGATGATACACAATCATTTGCATGTGCTCCACCTCCGACACACGACCCACCCAACCACCCAGTGACCAGAGCCACCCACAAGCCAACTGGCTCCGTGACTTAATTTGCACAGTGCAGTCATCCAGGCAGCATGTCCTTCTCAATGGAATAATCTCTGGTTCCATGGAATCTTCTGCATTGGAATGCTGCGGAACAAAAAGGATTTAAACATTCAGCTTGCTAGCATTCAATGTACCTGCGGCTTGGCTCTAGCACATGGGTCTTCATCCTGTGGCCCTCCAGCTGCTGTGAAACTACACATCCCAGCATGCCCTGCCACAGTTTTGCTATTAAGGTATGCTAAAACTGAGGCAGGGCATGCTGGGATGTGTAGTTCCACAGCAGCTGGAGGGTCGCAGGTTGAAGACCCATGTTCTAGCATGCCTGTTCTATGATGCATGTTCCGTGATGTCACAATCAGCTTGGAATGGGGTATCTAGCAGGCATTTGCTGACAGCCACTTGAGAGAGACACACATCAGGAGATGCAGCATATCGGAGGTCTTCGATGCCTTTCCAGCAAATGCACACCACCTGCTGCTGGTCTGGACACAAAACAATGCCCACAATCGAAGTCCCAAAATGCCCAACTACAGGATTCATGTAAGTAGTGAATTTAGGAATGAATTTAGAAGTAGGAAATTAAGTTAGTTCACAAGTACATTCAAATTCAGATCTAAAGTCTAGGTAGGCCTCACGTCCTGGCAGCCCCCAGCATTTAAAAATGCCTTGATTAGAGGTAGGGAATTAAATGGAGATAAGAAGTAGATGCAAAATAAGACTCCACAGAGCAGTTATCAGGTGTCTTTATCAATTGTTGCATTTAAAAAATCAAGCAATTAGGGAACACAATGTTGCAACAATGTAACCCTATTTGCAAAATAGTACTAAATAAGTTTGTCGATGTAAGACATTTGCAAAGGCACATTTAAAACACGCTGGAAAATGCAACTGAATCTGTTTTTGGAGGCTAGAATAGGAAATGTGCATCGGTCCAACAAGAACTGAAAGCTCTTCTACCATCTTCCTTTTCTGAAAAGCCATTTAATATATGGTTCCCAGATAGGGGACATATCAGATATTGCCTTTCAAAAGCAGCAAATATCATACCACTTCTATTGCCATCAAAGATAAACATTGATTGTTTTCAGATATTGGATTGAAAAAGCAGTCTTTATTGACATAAAGAAGCAACAAAACATACATGAACATTACACACATAAGTACTGTGTTGCAGCACAGATAAAACACAATACAAATGCTGTCGGTATAGTACAGTTCAAGAACTACAGCACAGGCCAGCCTACACTATAAATCATGAACTGCACTATACATTTAAACTATACAATAATACAACAGTTAATAAGGCTATGTGTGTGGAGTGTAAGAGGGTGAGGGAATCACAAGCCCGAAGCTTTATTGAAAGACAGACACATATAAAGGGAGGATTAATAAATACAAAGATATCCTTTACTATAGAATGTAGTCCAATCCGGTCTTTCAACTCTTCCACAACTGAAAAACGGATAGTGTTCCCAAGCCTTCCATCCTGGAATATCTTCAGTCTCTCGCCAATGAAGAAAACAATCCCTCCAGCAGACTCTTCAACCACGATACAAGATCACAGCCAAAAGTGCGAGAAGCAACTACACTTGCGTTTAACCAAAATGGCTAAAACTTAGTGAAGGAAAGTGCAGTGCACCAAAACATAAGCTGACACAATCATGGAGAATGCGCCAGCATATATGCTCTTCTATCTATATTTTGCAAACCTGCTCTTGTCCCCTCCAGCTGCTCCATGTAGATTTGACGCCTGGCAAGGTGCATAACCCACTGACAAGCAGGCACACTCCTGCATGAGTTTTCACTCTCACTAGCTGGATGATACACATTCATTTGCATGTGCTCCACCTCCGACACACCGCCCACCCAACCCCCCAGTCACCAGAGCCACCCACAAGCCAACTGGCTCCGTGATTTAATTTGCACAGTGCAGTCATCCAGGCAGCATGTCCTTCTCAATGGAATAATCTCTGGTTCCATGGAATCTTCCGCATTGGAATGCTGCGGAACAAAAATGATTTAAACATTCAGCTTGCTAGCATTCAATGTACCTGCGGCTTGGCTCTAGCACATGGGTCTTCATCCTGTGGCCCTCCAGCTGCTGTGAAACTACACATCCCAGCATGCCCTGCCACAGTTTTGCTATTAAGGTATGCTAAAACTGAGGCAGGGCATGCTGGTATATGTAGTTCCACAGCAGCTGGAGGGTCGCAGGTTGAAGACCCATATTCTAGCATGCCAGTTCTATGATGCATGTTCCGTGATGTCACAATCAGCTTGGAATGGGGTGTCTAGCATGCATTTGCTGACAGCCACTTGAGGGAGACACACATCAGGAGATGCAGCATATCGGAGGTCTTCGATGCCTTTCCAGCAAATGCACACCACCAGCTGCTGGTCTGGACACAAAACAATGCCCACAATTGAAGGCTCAAAATGCCCAACTACAGGATTAATGTAAGTAGTGAATTTAGGAATGAATTTAGAAGTAGGAAATTAAGTTAGTTCACAAGTACTTTCAAATTCAGATCTAAAGTCTAGGTAGGCCTCACGTCCTGGCAGCCCCCAGCATTTAAAAATGCCTTGATTAGAGGTAGGGAATTAAATGTAGATAAGAAGTAGACACAAAATAAGACTCCACAGAGCAATTATCAGGTGTCTTTATCAATTGTTGCATTTAAAAAAATCAAGCAATTAGGGAACACAATGTTGCGACAATGTAACCCTATTTGCAAAATAGTACTAAATAAGTTTGTCGATGTAAGACATTTGCAAAGGCGCAAACAAAACACGCTGGAAAATGCAACTGAATCTGTTTTTGGAGGTTAGAATAGATGCAGGATCAAGTAGCTCAATGGGTAGGGTATTTGATTAGAATTCAACAGGTTATAGGTTTGAATCCTGGGTATGATAGTTTGAGGTGTTATTTAATAAAGTATGTTTATATATTAGTCACACATGGCTTACTTGTACAAATGGCATGTCACCAGTTAGTGCTGACTGCTGATATGCCATTTGCACAAACACGCCATGTGTGACTGTATATGCATTTAAGGAGGGCACCCCGGCAATACCACAAACCATTGAGTGTCAAGTATACTAGATATATCTTCATATCTCATGTGCTTTCTCTGAGACCAATCTTGTTATGCCCCTTCCCCACAAGGCATGCGCCTTTTGTCCATATTGCAAAAATGGGGAGGGGGGGGGGGGCATATAATTATCTGTCACAGGGCACCAAAAAGTCTAGTTATGGCTCTGGTATGCATTATGTAATCTGGCAGACCATATCTCCAACACTGGCTGGTTGGAATAGAAATCCGGTTATCTATGTGAGCAAATGACCATCAACGATTTACTCTCAAACACTAGAAAATGGACAAAAATGGTCCCTCAAACAAATTGGTTAAATTTTGGGTTTAACCAATTTGTGTAATGACCATTTTT
Organism: Pseudophryne corroboree; assembly: GCF_028390025.1. Classification (NCBI taxonomy): domain Eukaryota; kingdom Metazoa; phylum Chordata; class Amphibia; order Anura; family Myobatrachidae; genus Pseudophryne; species Pseudophryne corroboree. The sequence goes on from NC_086451.1 coordinate 176,291,792, forward strand.
GACCACTTTTCTAGTGTTTGGGAGCAAATGGTTAATTGACATTTGCTTCTATACATTACCAGATTTTCATTCCATCCATCCAGACTGGATAGATAGCCTGACAGATAATTGTGTAGTGTACGCCCAGGATAACTGTCAGTTGTGCTTTCTTTTATGACGGCACATCCAGAGCAAGCACTGCCCACTCATGCATAGTTGTCAACTGATGTGAAGTTCCAGGGGGCAATCTCAGTTATAAAGAAAAGTATCTGGAAATTGTCCCTAGTTTAAAAAAAAAATTGATCAACTCCATTTATTTAGTATGATATCCCAGGTGATAGGATGCCGGCAGTCAGAACAACTATACCATACCCAGGATTCAAACCTATAACTACCATACCCAGGATTCAAACCTATAACCTGTTGAATTCTAATCAAACACCCTACCTATTGAGCTATTTGATCCTGCATAAAAATTGTGAACATTATATGAAGCTATTGGTACTTTGAAAAAAAAAGTATCAGCATTACAACGCAGCAGATCCATGCAGTTTGCAGCCACACACTACATGTATCTGCTCAGCCACAATGCTGATTATTTCTTCACAAAGTACAAGGTGAGCTCCAAACAGAATTCTCTAGCTTAGAATTATGCCAAACCTAGAAGTCGGGCCCCCCACCCTGGGATCCCCCAGAGGGAGGCCTGCACCGTCATGCGGCAGGCTTGTCCGTTTTGGAAGCAGGCTGATGGGCAGCCCAGGCTTGCTTCAGTCTGGGCTTGTCAGGTCTGGAAGCATGAGCTTGCTTTGGGTATGCCTGACCTTGGGTACGCTTTACCTTGAGGATGAAAGGGCCAAGGGAAAGTACTTTTAGCCTTCTGCGTGGTAGGAGTCATACTAGGTAGGCAAGCTGTTTTAGCAGTAGCCAGATCAGCTACAATCTTATTGAGGTCTTCTCCAAAGAGAGTGTCTCCCTTGAAAGGAAGCACCTCCAGGGTTTTCTTGGAATCCATATCCACCGACCAGGATCTCAACCAGCTGTATAAAGTATTACCTTGGAACTGGCTCTCCACTCCCCATTATCTGGTTATCATGGCTTCCTCCGCCAGTGTCCAGACTCGCTTGCTGAAGCTCGGCCACTTCTTCCTAGCAGCAGGCTCCTGGATCACTGGGCAGCAGAGGTGCTTGGGAGCCGGAAGGGGGCGGAGCAATCAGGCAGGCAGTTGCAGTGCTGCCCAGCTATCTGTGGTGTGAGAAGAAGCAGGGGCACCCCACCGCTGGCAGTGCTGCAGCTAGCGGTGGTGGCAGCGGCGAGGCTGCTGGGCTGGGTCTTTAAAAAGGTGGAAAGAAGGGTGTTACAGCATGGAATGTACAAACTGCGAGACCCTGCTGGTAGCGCCTTTGTCTATTTAGTAGGAAGGGCACGTAACAGCCGGAGGGCAATGGAGGAAGCCCCTTTAGGGCTGGAGCCCGGCGGCAACTGACTCCGTTGTCTCTGGCAGTTCCGCCCCTGCACTAGAGGAATGGTCAAGAACATGGCAACATTTAATGCCAAAAAATGCAAAATCATACACGTCTCAAAAATACAAAGGCTAACTATAATATTAAGGGCATTATAATGGCAAGAGGAAAGCTATCTAAGTATTACTATTTCAGGTGAGCAATGTAACAAAGCAATAGGAAAGGCAAGTCAGATGCTTGTTTGCATAGGTAAAGAACCAGTAGCAGAAAAAAGTAATACAGGTTGAGTATCCCATATCCAAATATTCCGAAATACGGAATATTCCGAAATACGGACTTTTTTGAGTGAGACTGAGATAGTGAAACCTTTGTTTTTTGATGGCTCAGTGTACACAAACTTTGTTTAATACTCAAAGTTATTAAAAATATTGTATTAAATGAACTTCAGACTGTGTGTATAAGGTGTATATGACACATAAATGAATTCTGTGAATGTACACACACTTTGTTTAATGCACAAAGTTATAAAAAATATTGGCTAAAATGACCTTCAGGCTGTGTGTATATGGTATATATGAAACATAAATGCATTCTGTGCTTAGATTTAGGTCCCATCACCATAATATCTCGTTATGGTATGCAATTATTCCAAAATACAGAAAAATCCGATATCCAAAATTCCTCTGGTCCCAAGCATTTTGGATAAGGGATACTCAACCTGTAATGCCACTGTATAGGTCCTTGGTACAGCCACATTTAGAATCCTGTGTTCAGTTCCAGAAGCCATATCTCAAGCGCCTTGAGTCCTGTTGGAGAAAGAGCACTATATAAATAAATAGTATCAAAATTTGTTTCACGGCACCCCTAGGCCAAAGTTTTTTTTATTGAGAAATTCAGAAAAAAATATAAAATTAAGTAAATTGTGTTTATAGCATGTCATTCTCAGGTTCAGTTATGTTGTGAGGGAATGGTTTTGCCAATTTAATAAAGTATAAATAATTTTAATTGGTCCTGGACCACCAAACTATGCTACCAGTGCAAGAACCCCAGTTTGGAAACTACTGCCATAAAATAAACCTTTTTTGTTTTTTTTAAACTACATGTAATACACCTTAGATCTCAGTTCCTAAAAGGTTTTAAACCCTTGCATACAGTAAACTACACATATTTAAAAATCCTACACCGGGCACAAGTGCTCACGGGCCAATTTCATGGCAGTCTCGGATAGGAGGGCATTGTGGATTCACCAAGGGAATGCTGATGCTGACTCCAAGAAGCCTCTTCAAGATCGCAGGAGCAGAGTCCTCTGCTTCTGCCAAATCCACTGCATGACGCTGGGGCTCTCTTGCAGGAGCCCACACCAGTGGGGGGCACCAGGGGCGGAACTACTGGCAGGGCAGGCAGTGCATTGCACTGGGGCCCCGCCGCACTCAAGGGCCCACAGCCGCCGGCATTACAATGAGTCACAATGACTCATTGTATCATGCCGCAGCCGCACACCAGCGCTCCCGTCGGGTCTGCGTCCTGCGACTCCCGCCGCCCGCCCGTCGTAACGAACAGATCAGGCCAGGGCACTACGGGCAGCAGCCGCAGCACCAGACACGCTGCCGCCTCTGTAACACACGAAGAGGGAGGAGGGTCGCTTGGAGATGAGAGGAGCAGCGGCACGGGGGGGAGGAGGAGGAGGAGGGAGGTGAAGGAAGGAGCCGCAGCAGCGCTTTGTTACTGGTGGAGGCGCTGCTGCTGCTGCCCCTCTGCTTCACTATAGGCTGTCTTCCGAGAACAGCCTATAGTGAAGCAGAGGGGCAGCAGCAGCAGCGCCTCCACCAATAACACAGCGCTGCTGCGGCTCCCTCCTCCACCTCCCTTCTCCTCCTTCTCTACTGCCCGGGAATCGTCAAGCTGCACGAGGAGCCTGAGCCAGCGGAGAGGGTAAGTATAATTCTTCTTTCTTTCTTTCTTTCTTTCTTTCTTTCTTTCTTTCTTTCTTTCTTTCTTTCTTTCTTTCTTTCGTCTCTTTCTTTCTTTGTTGGGACTGCCTGCCGCTATGTGTAAAAAGGGGGAATCTGCCTGCCGCTATGTGTAAAAAGGGGGAATCTGCCTGCCGCTATGTGTAAAAAGGGGGAATCTGCCTGCCGCTTTTTGTGTAAAAAGGGGGAATCTGCCTGCAGCTATGTGTAAAAGGGGGGAATCTGCCTGCAGCTATGTGTTAAAAGGGGGAATCTGCCTGCAGCTATGTGTAAAAAGGGGGACTGCCTGCCGCAATGTGTAAAAAGGGGGAATCTGCCTGCCGCTATGTGTAAAAAGGGGGAATCTGCCTGCAGCTATGTGTAAAAAGGGGGACTGCCTGCCGCAATGTGTAAAAAGGGGGAATCTGCCTGCCGCAATGTGTAAAAAGGGGGAAGCTGCTTGCCGCAATGTGTAAAAAGGGGGAATCTGCTTGCCGCAATGTGTAACAAGGGGGAATCTGCCTGCCGTAATGTGTAACAAGGGGGATGCTGTCTGCTGTAATGTGTAACAAGGGCACGCTGTCTGCCATAATGTGTAACAAGGGCAAGCTGTCTGCTGTTATGTGTAACAAGGGCAAGCTGTCTGCTGTAATGTGTAAAAAGTGTACGATGTCTGCCATTATGTATAACAAGGGCAGGCTGACTGCTGTTATGTGAAAAAAGTGTACGCTGTCTGCCGCTATGTTTAACAAGGGCAGGCTGTCTGCCGTTAAGTGTAAAAAGTGTACGCTGTCTGCCGCTATGTTTAACAAGGGCAGGCTGTCTGCCGTTATGTGAAAAAAATGTACGCTGTCTGCCGCTATGTGTAACAAGGGCACGCTGTCTGCCGTTGTGTAAAAAAGGGGGATGCTGTCTGCCGTAATGTGTAAAAAGGGGACGCTGTCTGCTGTAATGTGTAAAAAGAGGACGCTGTCTGCTGTAATGTGTAAAAAGAGGAATCTGTCCGCCGTAAGGTGTAAAAGGGTCTCTACCTGGTGTAGTGGTGCTACTGTGCGGCGTAATTTGAATAATGGAGACTACTGTGCACCGTTTTATGAATTGGTATTATTTTGTGGCCACACCCCTTAACCACGAAGCCACGCCACTATGTTTTTTTGCGCGCGCCTACGGCGCGCACTGCCCCTGTTTTGCATGCAGGGGTGGGGCTCCAATGCCGTTTCTTGCACACACTGCTAAAATGTCTAGTTACGGCACTGTTGCTAGGTATCCACTTCCCTGAGCAGGCCCCCCTCACCAGATCCTCTCCAGGGGTGAGGGGGTGGACTTGGATGGGATGGGATGGGGGGGGGGCCCAAGCCATTTTGTCGCACATGGGCCCACTGCTCGCTAGTTCCGCCACTGGGGGGCACGTCTAAAACTCTTCAGTCAGTTCTGGATTCATTCGGACCTGGACTCGTGGGTTTTACAAATAGTGTCCCAAGTGTACAAACTGGGGTTTCAAGAAGTTCCCCCTCACCAATTGTTCAAATCAGCCTTAGTCAGCAGGGAGAAGGTTTTTATTCAAGCCTCTTCGTGGTCCCGAAGCCGGACAGCTCAGTCAGACCAATCTTAAATCTGAAATCCCTTAATTTCTACCTAAAGAAATTCAATTTCAAGATGGAATCTCTCAGGGTAGTGATCTCCAGTCCGCGGGATAAAGGAGATTTCATGGTTTTGGTAGACATAAAGGATGCCTACTTACATGTTCCCATTTAGCCACTGCATCAAGCTACCTGAGGTTTGCAATTCAGGATTGTCATTACCAATTTCAGACGTTGCCGTTTGGTCTGTCCACGGCTCCGAGGATTTTCACCAGGGTGATGGCGGAAATGATGGTTCTCCTTCGCAAGCAAGGAGTCACAATTATCCCGTACTTGGATGATCTCCTGATAAAGGACGCGATCCCGGTACCAGTTGGTGCAAAACATCTACTCTCCCTGACAGTTCTTTAACAACATGGTTGGCTCCTAAACTTGCCAAAATCGCAGTTGGTCCTAATGACGCGGTTGTTGTTTTTGGGAGTGATACTGGACACAGAAGAGGTTTTCTTCTAGTGGAATGGCTCTGGAGATCCAGAGTCTGGTCAAACAAATTCTGAAACCAGCAAGAGTGTTAATCCATCAATGCATTCGGTTGCTGGGGAAGATGGTTGCGGCCTACGAGGCCATTCAGTTTGGCAGGCTCCATGCCAGAGTGTTCCAGTGGGACCTGTTGGACAAGTGGTCCGGATCCCACCTACACATGCACCGGAGGATAATCCTGTCTTCCAAGACCAGAATCTCACTCCATTGGTGGCTGCACAGTTCTCACCACCTAGAGGGGCGATGGTTTGGGATCCAGGACGGGATCCTAGGGACCACGGATGCAACCCTCCGAGGCTGGGGAGCAGTCACACAGGGGGAAAACATCCAAGGAAGATGGTCAAGTCAGGAAAGTTGTCTCCACATAAATGTTCTGGAGTTAAGGGCCATTTAATAACTGCAGACACAGTACGCACTGGGACGGGTGCCCAGCATCCTCTACGGAATAAGAGAAAAGGATTTACCAGTAGGTATTAAAATCCTATTTTCTCTAACGTCCTAGAGGATGCTGGGGACTCCGTAAGGACCATGGGGATAGACGGGCTCCGCAGGAGACATGGGCACTTTAAGAAAGACTTTAGTTCTGGGTGTGCACTGGCTCCTCCCTCTATGCCCCTCCTCCAGACCTCAGTTTGATACTGTGCCCAGTGGAGACTGGGTGCTTTTCAGGAGCTCTCCTGAGCTTTCTGACAGAAAGTATTTTGTTAGGTTTTTAATTTTCAGGGAGCACTGCTGGCAACAGACTCCCTCATCGAGGGACTGAGGGGAGAGAAGCAGCCCTACTCTCTGAGTTGCAAGGTCCTGCTTCTTAGGCTACTGGACACCATTAGCTCCAGAGGGATTGGTACGCAGGATCTCACCCTCGCCGTCCGTCCCAGAGCCGCGCCGCCGTCCCCCTCGCAGAGCCGGAAGATAGAAGCCGGGTGAGTATGAGAAGAAAAGAAGACTTCAGAGGCTGCAGAAGACTTCATGATCTTCACTGAGGTAACGCACAGCACTGTGTGCCTTTGCTCCCATACACCTCACATACTCCGGTCACTGTAAGGGTGCAGGGCGCAGGGGGGGCGCCCTGGGCAGCAATATAAACCTCTTTCGCAAAAATATAACATATATACAGCTGGGCACTGTATAAATGTATGAGCCCCCACCAATTTTACAGTTTAAGCGGGACAGAAGCCCGCCTCCGAGGGGGCGGGGCTTCTCCCTTAGCACTCACCAGCGCCTTTTTTTCTCCACAGCACCGCTGAGAGGAAGCTCCCCGGACTCTACCCTGCTTATACCACGTTAGACAAGAGGGTTGAAAAGAGGGGGGGGGGCACATAATTCGCAAATTACATACAGCAGCACTACTGGGCAAACATTAAGTTACTGTTTTATTCCTGGGTTATATAGCGCTGGGGTGTGTGCTGGCATACTCCCTCTCTGTCTCTCCAAAGGGCCTTGTGGGGAAACTGTCTTCAGAAAAAGCATTCCCTGTGTGTGTGGTGTGTCGGTACACGTGTGTCGACATGTCTGAGGAAGAAGGCTATATTAGAGAGGAGCGGGAGCAAATGAATGTGGTTTCTCTGCCGACAGCTGATTGGATGGATATGTGGAATGTTTTAAATGCTAGTGTAAACTCATTGCACAAAAGATTAGACAAGGCAGAAGCTTTGGGACAGTCAGGGTCTCAACCCATGCCTGATCCTATGTTGCAGGGACTGTCAGGGTCTCATAAGCGCCCACTATCCCAGTTTGTTGACACAGATACCGACACGGATTCTGACTCCAGTGTCGATTACGATGATGCAAAGTTACAGCCAAAATTGGCAAAATCCATTCGATTTATGATTATGGCAATAAAAGATGTTTTGCACATCACAGAGTAACCCCCTGTCGCTGACAAGAGGGTACATATGTACAAGGGAAAGAAGCCTGAGGTAACCTTTCCCCCCTCACACGAGCTGAACGAGTTATGTAAAAAAGCTTGGAAATCTCCAGATAAAAGACTGCAGATTTCCAAAAGGATTCTTATGGCGTATCCTTTCCCATCAACGGATAGGTTACGATGGGAATCCTCCCCTAGGGTGGACAAAGCATTAACACGCTTATCCAAGAAGGTAGCCCTCCCGTCCCAGGATACGGCTACCCTCAAAGAGTGTGCTGACCGCAAACAGGAGATTACCCTGAAGTCCATTTATACACATTCAGGTACCTTACTCAGACCGGCAATTGCGTCGACCTGGGTGTGTAGTGCTGTAGCGGCATGGACAAATGCCTTATCTGAGGGGATGGATAGCCTAGACAAGGATACTATTTTATTGACCATGGGGCATATAAGAGATGCTGTCCTATATATGTGTGTATGCAAACTACCGGTGGTGCTGCAGGGCCCACACCCTTTTACTTGTCTTGTAGAGCCCAGCTGCTGCAAGAAATCAGCTTGAATGCTTCAGGGGCTTGGGCATGGCCAACATGAGCCCCACACCGAAGGAGGGTGGGGGTGTTTAATGCAAACTTGGGGTTATCCAAGCGCCGCAAAAGACCGCCATGCCTCGCATGCCCCTTTTCTCTTTTCATATACAGATGAGGGTTCCAGCCAACTTTGGCCCACTGCTTGGATGACATCACTGAATGCAAATCCGTCTGCTGCAGACCTTCCCCCAGGAATGCTTGCAATAGTTGTTGCATATGGTTTAATGTCTGAGGGTGCTTCAGTATTAGGCAGCCTTCCGCCCTCCCATGTTCATCTGAAAAGATGTGGTCTCCCTGCAGTTGTTGTCCCCAGACGAGAGTTCCCTTGTGCTTCCTCAGTTAAATCTCCTTAACTTGACGAGGGTGTGCCCGAGCAGCCGCCCTCCCCAGCCCTTTCCCAACACATACTTATCTTGCATATGAGATCTCTTGATCATGAAGATAGTTCTCACAGGTTGAGGTTCATCCTGGCCCCGCTCCCCGCTGGAGAGCGCTGATGGGGACAGCAGCGGGGCTTCAGCAGCAGGGTGAGTATGTGTGGCCAGAGACCTCCCTTCCCATGTGCAGGCCTGCAGAGTGTGCCGCGCAGGATGGGGCATGTGACACTCTCCCTCCCTGGGGCTCTTCCAGATGTAGCTCCTCAGCAGTATTTTTCCCGGGCTGCGCGGCGCTCTCCCCGACTGGCATCCGCCCTGGAACACTGCCTTCCTCAACGCAACATCAGCAGGGGGCCCGGGCCTCATCACCTTCCCAGGTCTTTCTCATGTATGTATCATGTATGTGTGTGTGATATATGTATGAATCATATATGTTTGTGATATATATATATATATATATATATATGTATCTATCTATCTATCTATCTATCTATCTATCGTATGTGTGTGTATATATGTATCTATCATGTATGTATGTATGTATCTATCTTGTATGTATGTGTTCTATCTATCTATATATCTATCTATCTATCTATCTATCTATCTATCTATCGTGTGTGTGATATATGTATGTATCTATCATGTATGTGTTATATGTATGTATCACACCTTCCTCTATACATATACATACATACATACATACATACATACATACACACACCTATATCTGTACGTACACTGACATACACACACCAACATCTATACATAAACACGCTGACCCCTAAACGTACACCAACGTACCCACATGTGAATCTATACATACATGTGCTGACACCTGGACATACACTGATGTACCCACACCTAACATCTATACATACACATGCTAACAACTGGACGTATACAGACGTACCCACATTTGCATCCATGCATATATAGATGTAGGTGTGTGTACGTCAGTGTACGTCCAGGTGTCAACGCGTGTATGTATAGATGCAGATGTGGGTACGTCTGTGTATGTCCAGGTGTCAGAATGTGTATGTATAGATGCAGGTGTGGGAACGTCAGTGTAGGTTCAGGTGTCAGCGCGTGTATGTATAGATGCAGGTGCTTGTATGTCCAGATGTCAGTGCATGTATGTATAGATGCAAGTGTGGGTACGTCGGTGTATGTCCATTTGTCAGCGCATGTATATATAGATGCAGGTGCTTGAATGTTGGTGTATGTCCAGGTGTCAGCATGTGTATGTATAGATGCAGGTGTGGGAATGTTGGTGTATGTCCAGGTGTCAGGGCGTGTATGTATGGATATTAGGTGTGGGTACATCAGTGTATGTCCAGGTTTTAGCGCATGTATGTATAGATGCAGGATAATAATCGCACAGCGTGCCCCCCGCCAACCACAAACCTCCCCCACCCCCCTGTATGACATAAACACCGCTAATTCCACTTACACACAATAATTTCAGTTTGCGACCAGGAGCCGGCAATGTATGTGCACCCAAATGAAGCCACTGTACATGCCCTGCAGGCTGCTATGTACTGCACAGGTGCAACAAATTTAAATGCCCTATCTTTAAAATGGGGCATATTTTACTAAATTAAAAAAACCTGTAACTTTCTGTAAAACCTTAACCCCAAAAGGCACTACACTAACATCGGGGTGTAGAGTTGGATGTTGATCCAAGGCACCAACAGGCTAAAGCTTTGACTGTTCCCAGGATGCCTTGCACCGCCTCCTCTATAACCCTGCCCAGTGGCGTAACTAGACCTTTGTGGGCCCCATAGCAAAATTCTGAATGGGCCCACCAGCACTCAACAAGAATGAGTGGCGTTTGGGGTCAGAAAAGTAGAGGGGAAGGGGTCTGACAGAGTAGGGGGCAGGACATGAATGAATAGAAACTGAGGTGTCCATTATATAAAGAAATACAGTATGTGTGTCTGTGTGTATATCACACACACACATATAAGGGAAATTCAAATGCCCTAAATTATTGCACCCATTACACTCTGGTTTAGGTGCACAAAGCACCTAAACCTGAATAAAGTAATGGGCGCGATCGTGAAAAGACACCGTTTGGTTGCCCAAATGGGTCTCTTTGCACACATTTCAGCTTGTTTCCCCTGGGGGTAGCGAGCTGAAATAAACATGTCGCACCCGTTGGCAGCAACATTAGAATAGCTGCTGACGGGCACGATTGAGGGAGGAAAGGGACATTTGAATCCAGCCCATAGATGCAATGTGAATATGTAATTTGTACCTTCCTACTTTAAAATGTATATAGTAGTGTATACACTAGAGGTCTTTCCGAACCCCCTAATCCTAACATTGTAATTTGCTTTAGGGCGCACCTCCAATTAGTCTAGTGTTTCGTATTTTCACATTAAATACTTTCTTGCATTGGTTGGTTAAAGATTAGATCGTATATTTTTCTAGATATAGCTGTGCATAGTCTACAAGGCTACATGCTTCTCCCCTAACTAGAGATGTGCAGCGGGCATTTTTCGTGTTTCATGTTTTGGTTTTGGTTTCGGATCCGCAGTTGTGTTTTGGATACGGACGCGTTTTGGCAAAACCACCCTTTCGGGTTTTGGATTCGGGTGATTTTTTTTTAAAACCTCAAACAGCTAAAATCATAGAATTTGGGGGTAATTTTGATCCTATAGTATTAAGCTCAATAACCATAATTTCTACTCCTTTCCAGTCTATTCTGAACACCTCACACCTCCCAATATTATTTTTAGTCCTAAAATTTGCACCAAGGTCCCTGGATGACTAAGCTAAGCGACCCAAGTGGGCAGCACAAACACCTGGCCCATCTAGGAGTGGCACTGCAGTGTCAGACAGGATGGCACTTAAAAAAATAGCCCCAAACAGCACATGATGCAAAGATAAATAAAAAAAGAGGCGCAAGATGAAATTGTAGTGTGTCTCTCCTGCTCAGTGTCAGTTCTCAGTAGTATCCTCATCAGTGCTCAGTATCACTGCTCATTGTCTTGTGCTGCATTGTGGTGCTCAGTATACTAGAGTACATTACTAATAGTCCAGTGCTGCATCTGGCTGCTCAGTGTCAGTTCTAGTAATCTCATCAGTGCTCCGTATCACTGCTCATTGTCTTGTGGTGCTCAGTATACTACAGTACATTACTAATACTCCAGTGTCTTGTGCCGCATATAGCTGCTGTAGGGTGCTGTGGTAGTGTCCTGTCACTGTGCATATGTCATCATTCCAGTCACAGTGATATCTGGTATCTATCTAGTGGTATCTAATTCCAGACATTACCACCGTCTAATTCCAGATATATTACTGGCATATAATTCCACACATTAAAAAATGGAGAACAAAAAGGTGGAGGGTAAAATAGGGAAAGATCAAGATCCACTTCCACCTAGTGCTGAAGCTGCTGCCACTAGTCAAGGCAGAGACAATTCAATGCCATCAACATTATGTAATGATTATACGATACATTATATATCATATCATTGTATGGTTGTAAAATACAACTTAAAAACTTTAATGAATAAATACATAAAGTTCTTTTATGTAACCTTTTTAAACCTATTAGCATAGACCGAATCTCATCGTGTGTATAGGCCTTTAGTTCAACAACAGCATGGGACCAGTTAGTGTGTTTTGACCACTGCACAGCACCTGGTGTTATATAGTAAGCACCACTATGGCATAGTATACAGCATTATGGGCCTGATATGAGTGTGACCAGCGGTGATGTGGAATGCAGTAGGAGGTGCTGTTTAGTAAGCACCACTTCTATATTCACCATGCAGTATATTGTGTGAATATAGAAGTGTTGGCTGTGTTATGTATCAGAGTAATTATTGCAGCTCCCAGCTAAAATTGCAACAATGTAATTTAGTGACAAGCTGCAGAGATTAACCCTTTCTGTGGCTGCTGCACATCCTCTATTCATATCGCTGAATTCAATTAGGGAGATGTTCTCACCCCGCGAGCAAGCGCAGGTATATGCCACACTTATGGTAACATTGGATTTGCAGATATTTTCTTGCAGGGGTGTTTCTAAACAATTTGGCTTCAAATGCGTGCCCCCCGCCACCATTGGCATTAAAAATTGTGCCCCTCTCCCATATATATATATATATAAAAAAAACTATATTTGCGTGAGCGCTCCGGACGGGATGGGGGGGCGTGACCTCGCAAAAATGGGTATGGTCTCCATAAAATGGGCGTAGCCTTGCAGGCAAAGACTACCTTACACCCCAGTTCTTGACCCTGCACCAACAGACCTCGGCCACCACAGGGAAAAAAGTACAGTAATTTTCACCATGTTAAGCCCCACACATTAATGCCCTTTGGAACATATTATGTCACTCACCACAATATCTGTTATACACTATGCCCTACTGTAAAGCTTCTAATTACTTTTACAAAAACTGCTCAATGCCAAGAGTTTCACGTGCTGGGTGTCATGCTCATTGCCAGTGGTTTCACTCTCTGGGTGTCATGCTCATTGCCAGGGGGAACGCAGTAGGAGGTGTTATATAGTAAGCACCACTATGGCATAGTATATAGCATTATATATATTGTGAGCACTGGTGATGTTGAGTGCAGTAGAGCTGCTGCTGGGTAATTACAATTGACTACAACCACCAATATATTCTGCTGCACTATATATATGCAAAGCTAATTCTGCTGGGTAATTACAACTGACTACAACCACCAATATATTCTGCTGCACTAAATCTATATTTGCAAAGCTAATTCTGCTGGGTAATTACAATTGACTACAACCACCAATATATTCTGCTGCACTATATCTATATATGCAAAGCTAATTCTGCTGAGTAATTACAATTGACTACAACCACCAATATATTCTGCTGCACTATATCTATATATGCAAAGCTAATTCTGCTGGGTAATGCAAATTGAAACATTATTGCATAGTATGTGATTTTGAAGTACTTTTTTAAAGTTTTGAATGATATAGACCCAGTTTAATCTTTGTGGTATGCCTGGTTGTTGTTTTTAAGGTAATTTATTGCCTGGCATTTGAGGGGGTGGGGTGTGGTTACAGATTTCAATTATTGGTTTCACTTGTAATAGTCTTCTACTTAAGTCCAATGGTGTAGGCTGTGCAAAGCCGTTTGGCTGTGCATTTATTGATCTAAGCGTGCATTTTTATCAAAGCGTGATAAAATTGACACATAACAGCAGCGTTCAATCAGCGTTAATTTATCTTCAGCTGATATTGATTGTGAATTGACGTTTCTTCTCTTCTTGTCACCTACAGGTAATTACAATTGACTACAACCACCAATATATTCTGCTGCACTATATCTATATATGCAAAGCTAATTCTGCTGGGTTATGCAAATTGAAACATTATTGCATAGTATGTGATTTTGAAGTACTTTTTTAAAGTTTTGAATGATATAGACCCAGTTTAATCTTTGTGGAATGCCTGGTTGTTGTTTTTAAGGTAATTTATTGCCTGGCATTTGAGGGGGTGGGGTGTGGTTACAGATTTCAATTATTGGTTTCACTTGTAATAGTCTTCTACTTAAGTCCAATGGTGTAGGCTGTGCAAAGCCGTTTGGCTGTGCATTTATTGATCTAAGCGTGCATTTTTATCAAAGCGTGATAAAATTGACACATAACAGCAGCGTTCAATCAGCGTTAATTTATCTTCAGCTGATATTGATTGTGAATTGACGTTTCTTCTCTTCTTGTCACCTACAGGTAATTACAATTGACTACAACCACCAATATATTCTGCTGCACTATATCTATATATGCAAAGCTAATTCTGCTGGGTAATGCAAATTGAAACATTATTGCATAGTATGTGATTTTGAAGTACTTTTTTAAAGTTTTGAATGATATAGACCCAGTTTAATCTTTGTGGAATGCCTGGTTGTTGTTTTTAAGGTAATTTATTGCCTGGCATTTGAGGGGGTGGGGTGTGGTTACAGATTTCAATTATTGGTTTCACTTGTAATAGTCTTCTACTTAAGTCCAATGGTGTAGGCTGTGCAAAGCCATTTGGCTGTGCATTTATTGATCTAAGCGTGCATTTTTATCAAAGCGTGATAAAATTGACACATAACAGCAGTGTTCAATCAGCGTTCAATCGAAGTGAAAAAGAAGGAAAACAGAAGCACACCAATCTAACAAAACAAAGAAAACTGAAGAACTAATAACAAATGTGAGTCACTTACTCCTCAGATCACTCACCTCCTGATTGTTGCATCTGATTACATAGCACAGAACTACCTTACTTGGACATTTCATAAACCACCCATTTCACCTACAAATGCCTGTATCTGTATTATTGTAATTTTGTTTTTTAAGCACAGCTGCACCAATGCAATTTTACCTGCAAACACTTAAAACATCTAACATAATTACCATTGCTTCTTAAACCTCTCACAATCCTTTCATTTCTTACACTCCAAATACTTTTCTGCACCCACTTTATCTACGCTTTTGACTCATTTCATACTAAATCTACACCCCTTGAGCCTACACTGCTTTTCTCACCTGCATTTCTGCAATTCTTCTGCTCGGATTGCCCTACAGTCTCCTCTCCTACTTCCACTTTCCCTCAACCTATTTACCTACTTAACACTATGTCAAGGTTTTCTTATACTCCCCACATCACTCAGTGTCTACCTAATAATGTATCTTTAGCCTTCCCCCCTAGTCTCCTCCAATTCCTCCTCTCTCCCCTCCTCTGTCTCCCCTCCATCCCTCTGTTTCCTTCCCCCACCTTTCCTTTTACCCCACTTTCATTCACCTCTGCCCCATGGTCCTGCTACCCCACAACTCAGCCCTGCTCCCTCTCTCCCTTCCCTGTCACCTCCCCACACCCCCATCCACATCACACTGACCTCCCTCCCTGCCCACCTCCTGCAGTTTCCCCTCCTAGCTCAGGCACCCGTACCATCACTACTCTCTCATCATCCCTGCCCTCAAAGTTAATCCCACCTCATCGCTACAGCAACCCTGAAAATCTAATTCACATCTCTCCCACAAACTCATACCCCCTATCCTGTGCCCTCTGGAATGCCAGATCTGTTTATAACAAACTGGTCCCCACTCATGACCTTTTCATTTCCAACTCCCTACACCTACTAGCCATTACTGAAACTTGGATTACGCCCTCTGACACTACTTCTGCTGCTGCTCTCTCTGCTGGGGGCCTTACATTCACACACACACCCTGACCTGGGGGTCGCCATGGGGGTGGTGTTGGGGTCCTTTTACCTTCTAGTAACTCCTACCAACTCATACCACCAGAACCATCACTTATATTCTCTACATTTGAGGTCCACGCCATATGCCTCTTCCAACCAGTCCATCTTAGAGTAGCTGTCATTTACCGCCCCCCTGGCACTGCTTCCAAATTAATCGACAACTTTGCTTCCTGGCTTCCTCACTTCCTCTCTTCTGACATTCCCACCATTATCCTAGGCGATTTCAACATCCCTATTGACATCCCCACACAATCCCCTGCCTCTAAACTCCTTAACCTCACCTCTTCACTTGGTCTCTCCCAGTGGACCTCCTCACCCTCCCATGTGAATGGGAGCTCACTGGATCTGGTCTTCACTCACCGCTGTGATATTTCTGATTTTTCCAACTCCCCATTTCCCCTCTCTGACCACCACCTGCTCTCCTTCAACCTATCTCTCTCGACTTCCCCATCTCTACCTCCTAAAGCTACCATCACTAAGCGTAACATTGAAGCTATTGACACCACATTCCTTTCCTCCCTGTTTGACTCACTTCTCTCTCCTATTCTCTCTCTCTCATGCCCTGAACAAGCCACTTCCACATACAATGCTTCCCTTACTTCTGCTCTTGACTCTGTTGCTCCACCAACCACTATTCACCCTCACAAATTAACACCTCAACCCTGGCACACCAAATGCACCAGATATCTGCAAAAATGCTCACGTACGGCTGAGCGACACTGGAGGAAATCACGCTCTAAGGCAGACTTCCTCCATTTCAAACTTATGCTCTCATCCTTCAGTGCTGCCCTTTCTCTTGCTAAACAGTCATACTTCAAGAACCTCATCTCCTCCCAGTCTTCCAACCCCCGGCGCCTCTTTGCCACTCTCAACTCACTCCTCTGCCCACCTCCACCTCGTCTCCCTTCCTCACTCTCTGCTCTTGACTTTGCCACTTACTTCACATCCAAAATTGACTCCATACGTCAGGACATCACATCACACCAGACTATCAGTAACCAGCCTTCTCCCAACCCTTACCAACCCTCCCCATCCCTCGCACCAACTCTGTCATCTTTCTCCCATGCATCTGGAGAGGAAGTCATGGCCCTCATTCGTTCCTGTCCCCTCACCACCTCCCCACTTGACCCAATCCCCTCCCGCCTCCTTTGCCACCTCTCTTCTTCTGCTTTTTCCCATCTTTCCCACCTTCTCAATCTCTCCCTCTCATCAGGCACTGTCCCCTCTGCCTTCAAGCACGCTCTCATCTCTCCTATTCTTAAAAAACCTACCCTTGATCCAAACACTCTCTCCAACTACCGACCCATCTCTCTCCTCCCTTTTGCCTCCAAACTCCTTGAGCGTATTGTCTACAACCGCCTTACTTCCTTTCTTTCCTCACACTCACTGCTTGACCCATTCCAGTCTGGCTTCCGTCCTCTCCACTCCACTGAAACTGCCCTTACAAAAGTATGCAATGACCTCCATGCTGCTAAATCTAAGGGACACTGCTCTCTACTTATTCTACTTGATCTCTCTGCTGCTTTTGACACTGTGGACCATCCTCTCCTACTGCAAATCCTTCACTCCATTGGTCTGCGTAACACAGCCCTCTCTTGGTTGTTGTCCTACCTTTCTGACCGTTCATTCTCTGTCTCCTCTCATGACTCCACCTCCCCCTCACTTCCACTAACTGTAGGGGTACCCCAAGGTTCTGTCCTTGGTCCTCTTCTCTTCTCTCTCTATACGTCCTCACTAGGTAAGCTCATTAGTTCTTTTGGTTTCCAATATCATCTCTATGCTGATGACACTCAAATCTATCTTTCCTCTCCAGACCTCTCCCCTACTCTCCTCACTCGTATCTCCAACTGTCTCTCTGCTATCTCTTCCTGGATGTCCCAGCTCTTTCTTAAACTTAACATGTCTAAGACCGAGCTGATCATCTTCCCTCCCTCCCGCATAACCTCACCTCCTACAATCTCATTATCTATTGATGGCACTACTATCTCCTCTACCCCCCAAGTGCGCTGTCTTGGAGTAATCCTTGACTCCTCCCTCTCCTTCAAACCACACATTCAGCACCTCTCACAAACCTGCCGTTTTCATCTAAAAAATATTTCCAGGATCAGACCCTTTCTGACCCAGGATGCTACTAAGACTCTTATCCACTCACTGGTCATCTCCAGACTGGACTGCTGTAATCTCTTCCTGACTGGCATTCCTGACAAATACCTCTCTCCACTCCAATCTATCCTCAATGCTGCTTCCCGGCTCATTTTCCTCACCAAACGCACTACGTCCACCTCTCCTCTCTTACTAGTCCTTCACTGGCTCCCCTTCCCTTTCAGAATCCATTTCAAGCTTCTCACACTTGCTTACAAAGCCCTCACCCACTCCTCTCCCATCTACATCTCTGATCTTATCTCGCTTTACACTCCCACCCGTCCTCTTCGCTCTGCTAATGCACACCGACTCCTGCCTACGGATTACTTCCTCCCACTCCTACCTCCAAGATTTTTCACGTGCTGCACCACTTCTCTGGAATTCCCTACCTCTCCCCCTCAGACTCTCCACCTCTCTACAAAACTTCAAACGGGCTCTCAAGACCCACTTCTTCACCAAACCCAGCCAAATCTCATCCTAAACCTCTGTTCCACGCTCTCTATGTACCCCATCTGTCTCACCCCTGTCTGTCTACCCCTCCCTTTTAGAATGTAAGCTCTCACGAGCAGAGCCCTCTTCCCTCATGTGCTTACTCTTTTCTTACTTTAATAATCTTCAGCTGCACCAAATCCAGCAGTCTTCTGCCACCTGATACTTATTCCAGTGTCATCTGCTGATGTAGCTATGTTTATTTACCCTGTACTTGTCCTATATTGTCGTCAACTGTAAGTTGCTGTTTTCCTGTTTGATTATTTGTTTATGTACTCTGTAATTGGGCACTGCGGAACCCTTGTGGCGCCATATAAATAAAGGATAATAATAATAATAATAAATAATATAATATATAGCAGTACGGTACAGTAGGCCACTGCTCTACCTACCTCTGTGTCGTCAAGTATACTATCCATCCATACCTGTGGTGCATTTTAGAAAAAAACATGTCTCGGCAGAGCAATCTATAAATCCATAATTTTTCAGACAGCAACAGTGGGTATTGTAATAGTCACCCAATCCATCACTTTTATAGGGTTACATGCACCCACATGCTCCAGCCTGTCTCAATAATTTTACTGTCACGCTGTGTGTGTTTGTGTTTTTATTTGGGTATTTTTTGTAGTTGTAGAACTACAGGTACCAGCAAGCCCGTTATTTCCCTGCCTGCTGGTACTTGAGGTTCTCCAAGTACCAGCAAGCGGGGGAGGCTTGCTGGGCCTTGTAGTTCTACAAAAAAAAAATATTCTTTTTTTACACACATGGGTATCAGCCCGGCACCCACCACCCAGGGGTGCTGGGGACAGCCTCGGGCTTCACCTCTGGCCCTTGGGTGCCTCGAGGGGAGGAACCTCTTGATTTAAGGGGTCCCCACTCCTCCAGGGAACCCCGGCCAGGGGTGACTAGTTGGAGCGGTAATGCCAGGGCCGCAGGGACCTACATCTGCATATGAAAAGAGAAAAGGGGCGTGCAGGGCATGGCAGCCTTTTGCGGCGCTTGGATGACCCCTAGTTCGCATTAAACACCTCCACCCTCCTTCGGTGTGGGGCTCATGTTGGCTATGCCCCAGCCCCTGAAGCATTCAAGCTGATTTCTTGCAGCAGCTGGGCACTGTAACAGCTCCAGAGCTGATCTGTAAGGCAAGTAAAAGGGTGTGGGCCCTGCAGCACTACCTGTAGTTCGCATTGTGCGTTGGAAGGCACAAATTAAGCAGACGGGAGAAGTCAGGATAGTGCGCAAGGGCATAGAAGGGAGCGGCTCAAGAAAAGAGAAGTGGAAACAGACAGCAAACTAGGCTGGAGAGAGACCTGAGACAAAGAGATCTGAATTATACGAGAGCCGACCAGGGGAAACACAAATTATGCAGTCAAGTTTCCCACATTTGGGGAAATCGCAGGAGCAGCACACCCAGAGTGCAATGGGTGAGCCTTGCCCTGGGAGAAGCACCTTCATGATCATAGTATCTCACCTGGCAGGTAAGTAGGAGTTGGGCTAGAGCTGGGGAGGGTCGCTGCTCGGGCACCCCCCTGTCAAGTGAAGGAGATCCAACTGAGGCAGCACAAGGAAACTCTCGAAACGAAGAACACTAGAATGAAAATTTTAAAGCCTCCTGTTAGTGCTTCATCTACACGGTATAGCCCTGAATATTTCAATGCGCAGCTCTTTGCAAAAGAGAGATATTGGCAAGGAAAAGCTGTCTTGTACCTTTGCATTTTTCTCCCAAACGAAGGACACTAGAAAGAAAATTTTAAAGCCTCCTGTTAGGCCATCATCTACACGACATAGCCCTGAATTTTCCAATGCGTAGCTCTTTGCAAAAGAGAGATATTGGCAAGGAAAAGCTGTCTTGTACCTTTGCATTTTTCTCCCAAACGAAGGACACTAGAAAGAAAATTTTAAAGCCTCCTGTTAGGCCATCATCTACACGGCATAGCCCTGAATTTTCCAATGCACAGCTCTCTGCAAAAGAGAGATATTGGCAAGGAAAAGCTGTCTTGTACCATTGGATTTTTCTCCCAAACGAAGGACACTAGAATGAAAATTTTAAAGCCTCCTGTTAGTGCTTCATCTACACGGTATTGCCCTGAATTTTCCAATGCGTAGCTCTTTGCAAAAGAGAGATATTGGCAAGGAAAAGCTGTCTTGTACCTTTGCATTTTTCTCACAAACGAAGGACACTAGAAAGAAAATTTTAAAGCCTCCTGTTAGGCCATCATCTACACGGCATAGCCCTGAATTTTCCAATGCGCAGCTCTTTGCAAAAGAGAGATATTGGCAAGGAAAAGCTGTCTTGTACCTTTGCATTTTTCTCCCAAACGAAGGACACTAGAAAGAAAATTTTAAAGCCTCCTGTTAGGCCATCATCTACACGGCATAGCCCTGAATTTTCCAATGCGCAGCTCTTTGCAAAAGAGAGATATTGGCAAGGAAAAGCTGTCTTGTACCATTGGATTTTTCTCCCAAACGAAGGACACTAGAATGAAAATTTTAAAGCCTCCTGTTAGTGCTTCATCTACACGGTATAGCCCTGAATTTTCCAATGCGCAGCTCTTTGCAAAAGAGAGATATTGGCAAGGAAAAGCTGTCTTGTACCTTTGCATTTTTCTCCCAAACGAAGGACACTAGAAAGAAAATTTTAAAGCCTCCTGTTAGGCCATCATCTACACGGCATAGCCCTGAATTTTCCAATGCGCAGCTCTTTGCAAAAGAGAGATATTGGCAAGGAAAAGCTGTCTTGTACCTTTGCATTTTTCTCCCAAACGAAGAACACTAGAATGAAAATTTTAAAGCCTCCTGTTAGTGCTTCATCTACACGGTATAGCCCTGAATTTTCCAATGCGCAGCTCTTTGCAAAAGAGAGATATTGGCAAGGAAAAGCTGTCTTGTACCTTTGCATTTTTCTCCCAAACGAAGGACACTAGAAAGAAAATTTTAAAGCCTCCTGTTAGGCCATCATCTACACGGCATAGCCCTGAATTTTCCAATACGCAGCTCTTTGCAAAAGAGAGATATTGGCAAGGAAAAGCTGTCTTGTACCTTTGCATTTTTCTCCCAAACGAAGGACACTAGAATGAAAATTTTAAAGCCTCCTGTTAGTGCTTCATCTACACGGTATAGCCCTGAATTTTCCAATGCGCAGCTCTTTGCAAAAGAGAGATATTGGCAAGGAAAAGCTGTAGTGTACCATTGGATTTTTCTCCCAAACGAAGGACACTAGAATGAAAATTTTAAAGCCTCCTGTTAGTGCTTCATCTACACGGTATAGCCCTGAATTTTCCAATGCGCAGCTCTTTGCAAAAGAGAGATATTGGCAAGGAAAAGCTGTCTTGTACCTTTGCATTTTTCTCCCAAACGAAGGACACTAGAAAGAAAATTTTAAAGCCTCCTGTTAGGCCATCATCTACACGGCATAGCCCTGAATTTTCCAATGCGCAGCTCTTTGCAAAAGAGAGATATTGGCAAGGAAAAGCTGTCTTGTACCTTTGCATTTTTCTCCCAAACGAAGGACACTAGAAAGAAAATTTTAAAGCCTCCTGTTAGGGCTTCATCTACACGGTATAGCCCTGAATTTTCCAATGCGCAGCTCTTTGCAAAAGAGAGATATTGGCAAGGAAAAGCTGTCTTGCACCTTTGCATTTTTCTCCCAAACGAAGGACACTAGAAAGAAAATTTTAAAGCCTCCTGTTAGGCCATCATCTACCCGGCATAGCCCTGAATTTTCCAATACGCAGCTCTTTGCAAAAGAGAGATATTGGCAAGGAAAAGCTGTCTTGTACCTTTGCATTTTTCTCCCAAACGAAGGACACTAGAAAGAAAATTTTAAAGCCTCCTGTTAGGCCATCATCTACATGGCATAGCCCTGAATTTTCCAATGCGCAGCTCTTTGCAAAAGAGAGATATTGGCAAGGAAAAGCTGTCTTGTACCTTTGCATTTTTCTCCCAAACGAAGGACACTAGAAAGAAAATTTTAAAGCCTCCTGTTAGGCCATCATCTACACGGCATAGCCCTGAATTTTCCAATGCGCAGCTCTTTGCAAAAGAGAGATATTGGCAAGGAAAAGCTGTCTTGTACCTTTGCATTTTTCTCCCAAACGAAGGACACTAGAAAGAAAATTTTAAAGCCTCCTGTTAGGCCATCATCTACATGGCATAGCCCTGAATTTTCCAATGCGCAGCTCTTTGCAAAAGAGAGATATTGGCAAGGAAAAGCTGTCTTGTACCTTTGCATTTTTCTCCCAAACGAAGGACACTAGAAAGAAAATTTTAAAGCCTCCTGTTAGGCCATCATCTACACGGCATAGCCCTGAATTTTCCAATGCGCAGCTCTTTGCAAAAGAGAGATATTGGCAAGGAAAAGCTGTCTTGTACCATTGGATTTTTCTCCCAAACGAAGGACACTAGAATGAAAATTTTAAAGCCTCCTGTTAGTGCTTCATCTACACGGTATAGCCCTGAATTTTCCAATGCGTAGCTCTTTGCAAAAGAGAGATATTGGCAAGGAAAAGCTGTCTTGTACCTTTGCATTTTTCTCACAAACGAAGGACACTAGAAATAAAATTTTAAAGCCTCCTGTTAGGCCATCATCTACACGGCATAGCCCTGAATTTTCCAATGCGCAGCTCTTTGCAAAAGAGAGATATTGGCAAGGAAAAGCTGTCTTGTACCTTTGCATTTTTCTCCCAAACGAAGGACACTAGAAAGAAAATTTTAAAGCCTCCTGTTAGGCCATCATCTACACGGCATAGCCCTGAATTTTCCAATGCGCAGCTCTTTGCAAAAGAGAGATATTGGCAAGGAAAAGCTGTCTTGTACCTTTGCATTTTTCTCCCAAACGAAGGACACTAGAAAGAAAATTTTAAAGCCTCCTGTTAGGCCATCATCTACACGGCATAGCCCTGAATTTTCCAATGCGCAGCTCTTTGCAAAAGAGAGATATTGGCAAGGAAAAGCTGTCTTGTACCTTTGCATTTTTCTCCCAAACGAAGGACACTAGAAAGAAAATTTTAAAGCCTCCTGTTAGGCCATCATCTACACGGCATAGCCCTGAATTTTCCAATGCGCAGCTCTTTGCAAAAGAGAGATATTGGCAAGGAAAAGCTGTCTTGTACCATTGGATTTTTCTCCCAAACGAAGGACACTAGAATGAAAATTTTAAAGCCTCCTGTTAGTGCTTTATCTACACGGTATAGCCCTGAATTTTCCAATGCGTAGCTCTTTGCAAAATAGAGATATTGGCAAGGAAAAGCTGTCTTGTACCTTTGCATTTTTCTCCCAAACGAAGGACACTAGAATGAAAATTTTAAAGCCTCCTGTTAGTGCTTCATCTACACGGTATAGCCCTGAATTTTCCAATGCGCAGCTCTTTGCAAAAGAGAGATATTGGCAAGGGAAAGCTGTCTTGTACCTTTGCATTTTTCTCCCAAACGAAGGACACTAGAATGAAAATTGTAAAGCCTCCTGTTAGGGCTTCATCTACATGGCATAGCCTTGAATTTTCCAATGCGCAGCTCTTTGCAAAAGAGAGATATTGGCAAGGAAAAGCTGTCTTGTACCTTTGCATTTTTCTCCCAAACGAAGGACACTAGAAAGAAAATTTTAAAGCCTCCTGTTAGGCAATCATCTACACGGCATAGCCCTGAATTTTCCAATGCGCAGCTCTTTGCAAAAGAGAGATATTGGCAAGGAAAAGCTGTCTTGTACCTTTGCATTTTTCTCCCAAACGAAGGACACTAGAAAGAAAATTTTAAAGCCTCCTGTTAGGCCATCATCTACACGGCATAGCCCTGAATTTTCCAATGCGCAGCTCTTTGCAAAAGAGAGATATTGGCAAGGAAAAGCTGTCTTGTACTTTTGCATTTTTCTCCCAAACGAAGGACACTAGAAAGAAAATTTCAAAGCCTCCTGTTAGGCCATCATCTACACGGCATAGCCCTGAATTTTCCAATGCGCTGCTCTTTGCAAAAGAGAGATATTGGCAAGGAAAAGCTGTCTTGTACCATTGGATTTATCTCCCAAACGAAGGACACTAGAATGAAAATTTTAAAGCCTCCTGTTAGTGCTTCATCTACACGGTATAGCCCTGAATTTTCCAATGCGTAGCTCTTTGCAAAAGAAAGATATTGGCAAGGAAAAGCTGTCTTGTACCTTTGCATTTTTCTCCCAAACGAAGGACACTAGAAAGAAAATTTTAAAGCCTCCTGTTAGGCCATCATCTACACGGCATAGCCCTGAATTTTCCAATGCGCAGCTCTTTGCAAAAGAGAGATATTGGCAAGGAAAAGCTGTCTTGTACCTTTGCATTTTTCTCCCAAACGAAGGACACTAGAAAGAAAATTTTAAAGCCTCCTGTTAGGCCATCATCTACACGGCATAGCCCTGAATTTTCCAATGCGCAGCTCTTTGCAAAAGAGAGATATTGGCAAGGAAAAGCTGTCTTGTACCTTTGCATTTTTCTCCCAAACGAAGGACACTAGAAAGAAAATTTTAAAGCCTCCTGTTAGGGCTTCATCTACACAGTATAGCCCTGAATTTTCCAATGCGCAGCTCTTTGCAAAAGAGAGATATTGGCAAGGAAAAGCTGTCTTGTACTTTTGCATTTTTCTCCCAAACGAAGGACACTAGAAAGAAAATTTTAAAGCCTCCTGTTAGGCCATCATCTACACGGCATAGCCCTGAATTTTCCAATGCGCAGCTCTTTGCAAAAGAGAGATATTGGCAAGGAAAAGCTGTCTTGTACCTTTGCATTTTTCTCCCAAACGAAGGACACTAGAATGAAAATTTTAAAGCCTCCTGTTAGTGCTTCATCTACACGGTATAGCCCTGAATTTTCCAATGCGCAGCTCTTTGCAAAAGAGAGATATTGGCAAGGAAAAGCTGTCTTGTACCTTTGCATTTTTCTCCCAAACGAAGGACACTAGAAAGAAAATTTTAAAGCCTCCTGTTAGGCCATCATCTACACGGCATAGCCCTGAATTTTCCAATACGCAGCTCTTTGCAAAAGAGAGATATTGGCAAGGAAAAGCTGTCTTGTACCTTTGCATTTTTCTCCCAAACGAAGGACACTAGAATGAAAATTTTAAAGCCTCCTGTCAGTGCTTCATCTACACGGTATAGCCCTGAATTTTCCAATGCGCAGCTCTTTGCAAAAGAGAGATATTGGCAAGGAAAAGCTGTCTTATACCATTGGATTTTTCTCCCAAACGAAGGACACTAGAATGAAAATTTTAAAGCCTCCTGTTAGTGCTTCATCTACACGGTATAGCCCTGAATTTTCCAATGCGCAGCTCTTTGCAAAAGAGAGATATTGGCAAGGAAAAGCTGTCTTGTACCTTTGCATTTTTCTCCCAAACGAAGGACACTAGAAAGAAAATTTTAAAGCCTCCTGTTAGGCCATCATCTACACGGCATAGCCCTGAATTTTCCAATGCGCAGCTCTTTGCAAAAGAGAGATATTGGCAAGGGAAAGCTGTCTTGTACCTTTGCATTTTTCTCCCAAACGAAGGACACTAGAATGAAAATTTTAAAGCCTCCTGTTAGGGCTTCATCTACATGGCATAGCCCTGAATTTTCCAATGCGCAGCTCTTTGCAAAAGAGAGATATTGGCAAGGAAAAGCTGTCTTGTACCTTTGCATTTTTCTCCCAAACGAAGGACACTAGAAAGAAAATTTTAAAGCCTCCTGTTAGGGCTTCATCTACACGGTATAGCCCTGAATTTTCCAATGTGCAGCTCTTTGCAAAAGAGAGATATTGGCAAGGAAAAGCTGTCTTGCACCTTTGCATTTTTATCCCAAACGAAGGACACTAGAAAGAAAATTTTAAAGCCTCCTGTTAGGCCATCATCTACCCGGCATAGCCCTGAATTTTCCAATACGCAGCTCTTTGCAAAAGAGAGATATTGGCAAGGAAAAGCTGTCTTGTACCTTTGCATTTTTCTCCCAAACGAAGGACACTAGAAAGAAAATTTTAAAGCCTCCTGTTAGGCCATCATCTACATGGCATAGCCCTGAATTTTCCAAAGCGCAGCTCTTTGCAAAAGAGAGATATTGGCAAGGAAAAGCTGTCTTGTACCTTTGCATTTTTCTCCCAAACGAAGGACACTAGAAAGAAAATTTTAAAGCCTCCTGTTAGGCCATCATCTACACGGCATAGCCCTGAATTTTCCAATGCGCAGCTCTTTGCAAAAGAGAGATATTGGCAAGGAAAAGCTGTCTTGTACCATTGGATTTTTCTCCCAAACGAAGGACACTAGAATGAAAATTTTAAAGCCTACTGTTAGTGCTTCATCTACACGGTATAGCCCTGAATTTTCCAATGCGTAGCTCTTTGCAAAAGAGAGATATTGGCAAGGAAAAGCTGTCTTGTACCTTTGCATTTTTCTCACAAACGAAGGACACTAGAAATAAAATTTAAAGCCTCCTGTTAGGCCATCATCTACACGGCATAGCCCTGAATTTTCCAATGCGCAGCTCTTTGCAAAAGAGAGATATTGGCAAGGAAAAGCTGTCTTGTACCTTTGCATTTTTCTCCCAAACGAAGGACACTAGAAATAAATTTTTAAAGCCTCCTGTTAGGCCATCATCTACACGGCATAGCCCTGAATTTTCCAATGCGCAGCTCTTTGCAAAAGAGAGATATTGGCAAGGAAAAGCTGTCTTGTACCTTTGCATTTTTCTCCCAAACGAAGGACACTAGAAAGAAAATTTTAAAGCCTCCTGTTAGGGCTTCATCTACACGGTATAGCCCTGAATTTTCCAATGCGCAGCTCTTTGCAAAAGAGAGATATTGGCAAGGAAAAGCTGTCTTGCACCTTTGCATTTTTCTCCCAAACGAAGGACACTAGAAAGAAAATTTTAAAGCCTCCTGTTAGGCCATCATCTACATGGCATAGCCCTGAATTTTCCAATGCGCAGCTCTTTGCAAAAGAGAGATATTGGCAAGGAAAAGCTGTCTTGTACCTTTGCATTTTTCTCCCAAACGAAGGACACTAGAAAGAAAATTTTAAAGCCTCCTGTTAGGCCATCATCTACACGGCATAGCCCTGAATTTTCCAATGCGCAGCTCTTTGCAAAAGAGAGATATTGGCAAGGAAAAGCTGTCTTGTACCATTGGATTTTTCTCCCAAACGAAGGACACTAGAATGAAAATTTTAAAGCCTCTTGTTAGTGATTTATCTACACGGTATAGCCCTGAATTTTCCAATGCGTAGCTCTTTGCAAAAGAGAGATATTGGCAAGGAAAAGCTGTCTTGTACCTTTGCATTTTTCTCCCAAACGAAGGACACTAGAAATAAAATTTTAAAGCCTCCTGTTAGGCCATCATCTACACGGCATAGCCCTGAATTTTCCAATGCGCAGCTCTTTGCAAAAGAGAGATATTGGCAAGGAAAAGCTGTCTTGTACCTTTGCATTTTTCTCCCAAACGAAGGACACTAGAAAGAAAATTTTAAAGCCTCCTGTTAGGCCATCATCTACACGGCATAGCCCTGAATTTTCCAATGCGCAGCTCTTTGCAAAAGAGAGATATTGGCAAGGAAAAGCTGTCTTGTACCTTTGCATTTTTCTCCCAAACGAAGGACACTAGAAAGAAAATTTTAAAGCCTCCTGTTAGGCCATCATCTACACGGCATAGCCCTGAATTTTCCAATGCGCAGCTCTTTGCAAAAGAGAGATATTGGCAAGGAAAAGCTGTCTTGTACCTTTGCATTTTTCTCCCAAACGAAGGACACTAGAAAGAAAATTTTAAAGCCTCCTGTTAGGGCTTCATCTACACGGTATAGCCCTGAATTTTCCAATGCGCAGCTCTTTGCAAAAGAGAGATATTGGCAAGGAAAAGCTGTCTTGTACTTTTGCATTTTTCTCCCAAACGAAGGACACTAGAAAGAAAATTTTAAAGCCTCCTGTTAGGCCATCATCTACACGGCATAGCCCTGAATTTTCCAATGCGCAGCTCTTTGCAAAAGAGAGATATTGGCAAGGAAAAGCTGTCTTGTACCTTTGCATTTTTCTCCCAAACGAAGGACACTAGAATGAAAATTTTAAAGCCTCCTGTTAGTGCTTCATCTACACGGTATAGCCCTGAATTTTCCAATGCGCAGCTCTTTGCAAAAGAGAGATATTGGCAAGGAAAAGCTGTCTTGTACCTTTGCATTTTTCTCCCAAACGAAGGACACTAGAAAGAAAATTTTAAAGCCTCCTGTTAGGCCATCATCTACACGGCATAGCCCTGAATTTTCCAATACGCAGCTCTTTGCAAAAGAGAGATATTGGCAAGGAAAAGCTGTCTTGTACCTTTGCATTTTTCTCCCAAACGAAGGACACTAGAATGAAAATTTTAAAGCCTCCTGTTAGTGCTTCATCTACACGGTATAGCCCTGAATTTTCCAATGCGCAGCTCTTTGCAAAAGAGAGATATTGGCAAGGAAAAGCTGTCTTATACCATTGGATTTTTCTCCCAAACGAAGGACACTAGAATGAAAATTTTAAAGCCTCCTGTTAGTGCTTCATCTACACGGTATAGCCCTGAATTTTCCAATGCGCAGCTCTTTGCAAAAGAGAGATATTGGCAAGGAAAAGCTGTCTTGTACCTTTGCATTTTTCTCCCAAACGAAGGACACTAGAAAGAAAATTTTAAAGCCTCCTGTTAGGCCATCATCTACACGGCATAGCCCTGAATTTTCCAATGCGCAGCTCTTTGCAAAAGAGAGATATTGGCAAGGGAAAGCTGTCTTGTACCTTTGCATTTTTCTCCCAAACGAAGGACACTAGAATGAAAATTTTAAAGCCTCCTGTTAGGGCTTCATCTACATGGCATAGCCCTGAATTTTCCAATGCGCAGCTCTTTGCAAAAGAGAGATATTGGCAAGGAAAAGCTGTCTTGTACCTTTGCATTTTTCTCCCAAACGAAGGACACTAGAAAGAAAATTTTAAAGCCTCCTGTTAGGGCTTCATCTACACGGTATAGCCCTGAATTTTCCAATGCGCAGCTCTTTGCAAAAGAGAGATATTGGCAAGGAAAAGCTGTCTTGCACCTTTGCATTTTTATCCCAAACGAAGGACACTAGAAAGAAAATTTTAAAGCCTCCTGTTAGGCCATCATCTACCCGGCATAGCCCTGAATTTTCCAATACGCAGCTCTTTGCAAAAGAGAGATATTGGCAAGGAAAAGCTGTCTTGTACCTTTGCATTTTTCTCCCAAACGAAGGACACTAGAAAGAAAATTTTAAAGCCTCCTGTTAGGCCATCATCTACATGGCATAGCCCTGAATTTTCCAATGCGCAGCTCTTTGCAAAAGAGAGATATTGGCAAGGAAAAGCTGTCTTGTACCTTTGCATTTTTCTCCCAAACGAAGGACACTAGAATGAAAATTTTAAAGCCTCCTGTTAGGCCATCATCTACACGGCATAGCCCTGAATTTTCCAATGCGCAGCTCTTTGCAAAAGAGAGATATTGGCAAGGAAAAGCTGTCTTGTACCATTGGATTTTTCTCCCAAACGAAGGACACTAGAATGAAAATTTTAAAGCCTCCTGTTAGTGCTTCATCTACACGGTATAGCCCTGAATTTTCCAATGCGTAGCTCTTTGCAAAAGAGAGATATTGGCAAGGAAAAGCTGTCTTGTACCTTTGCATTTTTCTCACAAACGAAGGACACTAGAAATAAAATTTTAAAGCCTCCTGTTAGGCCATCATCTACACGGCATAGCCCTGAATTTTCCAATGCGCAGCTCTTTGCAAAAGAGAGATATTGGCAAGGAAAAGCTGTCTTGTACCTTTGCATTTTTCTCCCAAACGAAGGACACTAGAAAGAAATTTTTAAAGCCTCCTGTTAGGCCATCATCTACACGGCATAGCCCTGAATTTTCCAATGCGCAGCTCTTTGCAAAAGAGAGATATTGGCAAGGAAAAGCTGTCTTGTACCTTTGCATTTTTCTCCCAAACGAAGGACACTAGAAAGAAAATTTTAAAGCCTCCTGTTAGGCCATCATCTACACGGCATAGCCCTGAATTTTCCAATGCGCAGCTCTTTGCAAAAGAGAGATATTGGCAAGGAAAAGCTGTCTTGTACCATTGGATTTTTCTCCCAAACGAAGGACACTAGAATGAAAATTTTAAAGCCTCCTGTTAGTGCTTCATCTACACGGTATAGCCCTGAATTTTCCAATGCGTAGCTCTTTGCAAAAGAGAGATATTGGCAAGGAAAAGCTGTCTTGTACCTTTGCATTTTTCTCCCAAACGAAGGACACTAGAAAGAAAATTTTAAAGCCTCCTGTTAGGCCATCATCTACACGGCATAGCCCTGAATTTTCCAATGCGCAGCTCTTTGCAAAAGAGAGATATTGGCAAAGAAAAGCTGTCTTGTACCTTTGCATTTTTCTCCCAAACGAAGGACACTAGAAATAAAATTTTAAAGCCTCCTGTTAGGCCATCATCTACACGGCATAGCCCTGAATTTTCCAATGCGCAGCTCTTTGCAAAAGAGAGATATTGGCAAGGAAAAGCTGTCTTGTACCTTTGCATTTTTCTCCCAAACGAAGGACACTAGAAAGAAAATTTTAAAGCCTCCTGTTAGGGCTTCATCTACACGGTATAGCCCTGAATTTTCCAATGCGCAGCTCTTTGCAAAAGAGAGATATTGGCAAGGAAAATCTGTCTTGTACTTTTTCATTTTTCTCCCAAACGAAGGACACTAGAAAGAAAATTTTAAAGCCTCCTGTTAGGCCATCATCTACACGGTATAGCCCTGAATTTTCCAATGCGGAGCTCTTTGCAAAAGAGAGATATTGGCAAGGAAAAGCTGTCTTGCACCTTTGCATTTTTCTCCCAAACGAAGGACACTAGAAAGAAAATTTTAAAGCCTCCTGTTAGGCCATCATCTACCCGACATAGCCCTGAATTTTCCAATACGCAGCTCTTTGCAAAAGAGAGATATTGGCAAGGAAAAGCTGTCTTGTACCTTTGCATTTTTCTCCCAAACGAAGGACACTAGAAAGAAAATTTTAAAGCCTCCTGTTAGGGCTTCATCTACACGGTATAGCCCTGAATTTTCCAATGCGCAGCTCTTTGCAAAAGAGAGATATTGGCAAGGAAAAGCTGTCTTGTACCTTTGCATTTTTCTCCCAAACGAAGGACACTAGAAAGAAAATTTTAAAGCCTCCTGTTAGGCCATCATCTACATGGCATAGCCCTGAATTTTCCAATGCGCAGCTCTTTGCAAAAGAGAGATATTGGCAAGGAAAAGCTGTCTTGTACCTTTGCATTTTTCTCCCAAACGAAGGACACTAGAAAGAAAATTTTAAAGCCTCCTGTTAGGCCATCATCTACACGGCATAGCCCTGAATTTTCCAATGCGCAGCTCTTTGCAAAAGAGAGATATTGGCAAGGAAAAGCTGTCTTGTACCATTGGATTTTTCTCCCAAACGAAGGACACTAGAATGAAAATTTTAAAGCCTCCTGTTAGTGCTTCATCTACACGGTATAGCCCTGAATTTTCCAATGCGTAGCTCTTTGCAAAAGAGAGATATTGGCAAGGAAAAGCTGTCTTGTACCTTTGCATTTTTCTCCCAAACGAAGGACACTAGAATGAAAATTTTAAAGCCTCCTGTTAGTGCTTCATCTACACGGTATAGCCCTGAATTTTCCAATGCGTAGCTCTTTGCAAAAGAGAGATATTGGCAAGGAAAAGCTGTCTTGTACCTTTCCATTTTTCTCCCAAACGAAGGACACTAGAAATAAAATTTTAAAGCCTCCTGTTAGGCCATCATCTACACGGCATAGCCCTGAATTTTCCAATGCGCAGCTCTTTGCAAAAGAGAGATATTGGCAAGGAAAAGCTGTCTTGTACCTTTGCATTTTTCTCCCAAACGAAGGACACTAGAAAGAAAATTTTAAAGCCTCCTGTTAGGCCATCATCTACACGGCATAGCCCTGAATTTTCCAATGCGCAGCTCTTTGCAAAAGAGAGATATTGGCAAGGAAAAGCTGTCTTGTACCATTGGATTTTTCTCCCAAACGAAGGACACTAGAATGAAAATTTTAAAGCCTCCTGTTAGTGCTTCATCTACACGGTATAGCCCTGAATTTTCCAATGCGTAGCTCTTTGCAAAAGAGAGATATTGGCAAGGAAAAGCTGTCTTGTACCTTTGCATTTTTCTCCCAAACGAAGGACACTAGAATGAAAATTTTAAAGCCTCCTGTTAGTGCTTCATCTACACGGTATAGCCCTGAATTTTCCAATGCGCAGCTCTTTGCAAAAGAGAGATATTGGCAAGGAAAAGCTGTCTTGTACCTTTGCATTTTTCTCCCAAACGAAGGACACTAGAAAGAAAATGTTAAAGCCTCCTGTTAGGCCATCATCTACACGGCATAGCCATGAATTTTCCAATACGCAGCTCTTTGCAAAAGAGAGATATTGGCAAGGAAAAGCTGTCTTGTACCTTTGCATTTTTCTCCCAAACGAAGGACACTAGAATGAAAATTTTAAAGCCTCCTGTTAGGGCTTCATCTACACGGTATAGCCCTGAATTTTCCAATGCGCAGCTCTTTGCAAAAGAGAGATATTGGCAAGGAAAAGCTGTCTTGCACCTTTGCATTTTTCTCCCAAACGAAGGACACTAGAAAGAAAATTTTAAAGCCTCCTGTTAGGCCATCATCTACCCGGCATAGCCCTGAATTTTCCAATACGCAGCTCTTTGCAAAAGAGAGATATTGGCAAGGAAAAGCTGTCTTGTACCTTTGCATTTTTCTCCCAAACGAAGGACACTAGAAAGAAAATTTTAAAGCCTCCTGTTAGGGCTTCATCTACACGGTATAGCCCTGCATTTTCCAATGCGCAGCTCTTTGCAAAAGAGAGATATTGGCAAGGAAAATCTGTCTTGTACTTTTGCATTTTTCTCCCAAAAGAAGGACACTAGAAAGAAAATTTTAAAGCCTCCTGTTAGGCCATCATCTACACGGCATAGCCCTGAAT
Organism: Pseudophryne corroboree; assembly: GCF_028390025.1. Lineage (NCBI taxonomy): Eukaryota > Metazoa > Chordata > Amphibia > Anura > Myobatrachidae > Pseudophryne > Pseudophryne corroboree. The sequence continues at coordinate 176,324,961 of NC_086451.1, forward strand.
TTTCCAATGCGCAGCTCTTTGCAAAAGAGAGATATTGGCAAGGAAAAGCTGTCTTGTACCTTTGCATTTTTCTCCCAAACGAAGGACACTAGAAAGAAAATTTTAAAGCCTCCTGTTAGGCCATCATCTACACGGCATAGCCCTGAATTTTCCAATGCGCAGCTCTTTGCAAAAGAGAGATATTGGCAAGGAAAAGCTGTCTTGTACCTGTGCATTTTTCTCCCAAACGAAGGACACTAGAAAGAAAATTTTAAAGCCTCCTGTTAGGCCATCATCTACACGGCATAGCCCTGAATTTTCCAATGCGCAGCTCTTTGCAAAAGAGAGATATTGGCAAGGAAAAGCTGTCTTGTACCTTTGCATTTTTCTCCCAAACGAAGGACACTAGAAAGAAAATTTTAAAGCCTCCTGTTAGGCCATCATCTACACGGCATAGCCCTGAATTTTCCAATGCGCAGCTCTTTGCAAAAGAGAGACATTGGCAAGGAAAAGCTGTCTTGTACCTTTGCATTTTTCTCCCAAACGAAGGACACTAGAAAGAAAATTTTAAAGCCTCCTGGTAGGCCATCATCTACACGGCATAGCCCTGAATTTTCCAATGCGCAGCTCTTTGCAAAAGAGAGATATTGGCAAGGAAAAGCTGTCTTGTACCTTTGCATTTTTCTCCCAAACGAAGGACACTAGAAAGAAAATTTTAAAGCCTCCTGTTAGGCCATCATCTACACGGCATAGCCCTGAATTTTCCAATGCGCAGCTCTTTGCAAAAGAGAGATATTGGCAAGGAAAAGCTGTCTTGTACCTGTGCATTTTTCTCCCAAACGAAGGACACTAGAAAGAAAATTTTAAAGCCTCCTGTTAGGCCATCATCTACACGGCATAGCCCTGAATTTTCCAATGCGCAGCTCTTTGCAAAAGAGAGATATTGGCAAGGAAAAGCTGTCTTGTACCTTTGCATTTTTCTCCCAAACGAAGGACACTAGAAAGAAAATTTTAAAGCCTCCTGTTAGGCCATCATCTACACGGCATAGCCCTGAATTTTCCAATGCACAGCTCTTTGCAAAAGAGAGATATTGGCAAGGAAAAGCTGTCTTGTACCTTTGCATTTTTCTCCCAAACGAAGGACACTAGAAAGAAAATTTTAAAGCCTCCTGTTAGGCCATCATCTACACGGCATAGCCCTGAATTTTCCAATGCGCAGCTCTTTGCAAAAGAGAGATATTGGCAAGGAAAAGCTGTCTTGTACCTTTGCATTTTTCTCCCAAACGAAGGACACTAGAAAGAAAATTTTAAAGCCTCCTGTTAGGCCATCATCTACACGGCATAGCCCTGAATTTTCCAATGCGCAGCTTTGTGCAAAAGAGAGATATTGGCAAGGAAAAGCTGTCTTGTACCATTGGATTTTTCTCCCAAACGAAGGACACTAGAATGAAAATTTTAAAGCCTCCTGTTAGGCCATCATCTACACGGCATAGCCCTGAATTTTCCAATGCGCAGCTCTTTGCAAAAGAGAGATATTGGCAAGGAAAAGCTGTCTTGTACCTTTGCATTTTTCTCCCAAACGAAGGACACTAGAAAGAAAATTTTAAAGCCTCCTGTTAGGCCATCATCTACACGGCATAGCCCTGAATTTTCCAATGCACAGCTCTTTGCAAAAGAGAGATATTGGCAAGGAAAAGCTGTCTTGTACCTTTGCATTTTTCTCCCAAACGAAGGACACTAGAAAGAAAATTTTAAAGCCTCCTGTTAGGCCATCATCTACACGGCATAGCCCTGAATTTTCCAATGCGCAGCTCTTTGCAAAAGAGAGATATTGGCAAGGAAAAGCTGTCTTGTACCTTTGCATTTTTCTCCCAAACGAAGGACACTAGAAAGAAAATTTTAAAGCCTCCTGTTAGGCCATCATCTACACGGCATAGCCCTGAATTTTCCAATGCGCAGCTCTTTGCAAAAGAGAGATATTGGCAAGGAAAAGCTGTCTTGTACCTTTGCATTTTTCTCCCAAACGAAGGACACTAGAAAGAAAATTTTAAAGCCTCCTGTTAGGCCATCATCTACACGGCATAGCCCTGAATTTTCCAATGCGCAGCTCTTTGCAAAAGAGAGATATTGGCAAGGAAAAGCTGTCTTGTACCTTTGCATTTTTCTCCCAAACGAAGGACACTAGAAAGAAAATTTTAAAGCCTCCTGTTAGGCCATCATCTACACGGCATAGCCCTGAATTTTCAAATGCGCAGCTCTTTGCAAAAGAGAGATATTGGCAAGGAAAAGCTGTCTTGTACCTTTGCATTTTTCTCCCAAACGAAGGACACTAGAAAGAAAATTTTAAAGCCTCCTGTTAGGCCATCATCTACACGGCATAGCCCTGAATTTTCCAATGCGCAGCTCTTTGCAAAAGAGAGATATTAGCAAGGAAAAGCTGTCTTGTACCTTTGCATTTTTCTCCCAAACGAAGGACACTAGAAAGAAAATTTTAAAGCCTCCTGTTAGGCCATCATCTACACGGCATAGCCCTGAATTTTCCAATGCGCAACTTTGTGCAAAAGAGAGATATTGGCAAGGAAAAGCTGTCTTGTACCTTTGCATTTTTCTCCCAAACGAAGGACACTAGAAAGAAAATTTTAAAGCCTCCTGTTAGGCCATCATCTACACGGCATAGCCCTGAATTTTCCAATGCGCAGCTCTTTGCAAAAGAGAGATATTGGCAAGGAAAAGCTGTCTTGTACCTTTGCATTTTTCTACCAAACGAAGGACACTAGAAAGAAAATTTTAAAGCCTCCTGTTAGGCCATCATCTACACGGCATAGCCCTGAATTTTCCAATGCGCAGCTTTGTGCAAAAGAGAGATATTGGCAAGGAAAAGCTGTCTTGTACCATTGGATTTTTCTCCCAAACGAAGGACACTAGAATGAAAATTTTAAAGCCTCCTGTTAAGCCATCATCTACACGGCATAGCCCTGAATTTTCCAATGCACAGCTCTTTGCAAAAGAGAGATATTGGCAAGGAAAAGCTGTCTTGTACCTTTGCATTTTTCTCCCAAACGAAGGACACTAGAAAGAAAATTTTAAAGCCTCCTGTTAGGCCATCATCTACACGGCATAGCCCTGAATTTTCCAATGCGCAGCTCTTTGCAAAAGAGAGATATTGGCAAGGAAAAGCTGTCTTGTACCTTTGCATTTTTCTCCCAAACGAAGGACACTAGAAAGAAAATTTTAAAGCCTCCTGTTAGGCCATCATCTACACGGCATAGCCCTGAATTTTCCAATGCGCAGCTCTTTGCAAAAGAGAGATATTGGCAAGGAAAAGCTGTCTTGTACCTTTGCATTTTTCTCCAAACGAAGGACACTAGAATAAAAATTTTAAAGCCTCCTGTTAGTGCTTCATCTACACGTTATAGCCCTGAATTTTCCAATGCCTATCTCTTTGCAAAAGAGAGATATCGGCAAGGAAAAGCTGTATTGTACCTTTGCATTTTTCTCCCAAACGAAAGACACTAGAATGAAAATTTTAAAGCCTCCTGTTAGTGCTTCATCTACACGTTATAGCCCTGAATTTTCCAATGCCTATCTCTTTGCAAAAGAGAGATATCGGCAAGGAAAAGCTGCATTGTACCTTTGCATTTTTCTCCCAAACGAAAGACACTAGAATGAAAATTTTAAAGCCTCCTGTTAGTGCTTCATCTACACGTTATAGCCCTGAATTTTCCAATGCCTATCTCTTTGCAAAAGAGAGATATCGGCAAGGAAAAGCTGCATTGTACCTTTGCATTTTTCTCCCAAACGAAGGACACTAGAATGAAAATTTTAAAGCCTCCTGTTAGTGCTTCATCTACCCGTTATAGCCCTGAATTTTCTAATGCCTATCTCTTTGCAAAAGAGAGATATCGGCAAGGAAAAGCTATATTGTACCTTTGCATTTTTCTCCCAAACGAAGGACACTAGAATTAAAATTTTAAAGCCTCCTGTTAGTGCTTCATCTACACGTTATAGCCCTGAATTTTCCAATGCCTATCTCTTTGCAAAAGAGAGATATCGGCAAGGAAAAGCTATATTGTACCTTGGCATTTTTCTCCCAAACGAAGGACACTAGAATGAAAATTTTAAAGCCTCCTGTTAGTGCTTCATCTACACGTTATAGCCCTGAATTTTCCAATGCCTATCTCTTTGCAAAAGAGAGATATCGGCAAGGAAAAGCTATATTGTACCTTGGCATTTTTCTCCCAAACGAAGGACACTAGAATGAAAATTTTAAAGCCTCCTGTTAGTGCTTCATCTACACGTTATAGCCCTGAATTTTCCAATGCCTATCTCTTTGCAAAAGAGAGATATCGGCAAGGAAAAGCTGCATTGTACCTTTGCATTTTTCTCCCAAACGAAGGACACTAGAATGAAAATTTTAAAGCCTCCTGTTAGTGCTTCATCTACACGTTATAGCCCTGAATTTTCCAATGCCTATCTCTTTGCAAAAGAGAGATATCGGCAAGGAAAAGCTGCATTGTACCTTTGCATTTTTTTCCCAAACGAAGGACACTAGAATGAAAATTTTAAAGCCTCCTGTTAGTGCTTCATCTACACGTTATAGCCCTGAATTTTCCAATGCCTATCTCTTTGCAAAAGAGAGATATCGGCAAGGAAAAGCTGCATTGTACCTTTGCATTTTTCTCCCAAACGAAGGACACTAGAATGAAAATTTTAAAGTGCTTTGTCTACACGTTATAGCCCTGAATTTTCCAATGCCTATCTCTTTGCAAAAGAGAGATATCGGCAAGGAAAAGCTGTATTGTACCTTTGCATTTTTCTCCCAAACGAAGGACACTAGAATGAAAATTTTACAGCCTCCTGTTAGTGCTTCATCTACACGTTATAGCCCTGAATTTTCCAATGCCTATCTCTTTGCAAAAGAGAGATATCGGCAAGGAAAAGCTGCATTGTACCTTTGCATTTTTCTCCCAAACGAAGGACACTAGAATGAAAATTTTACAGCCTCCTGTTAGTGCTTCATCTACACGTTATAGCCCTGAATTTTCCAATGCCTATCTCTTTGCAAAAGAGAGATATCGGCAAGGAAAAGCTGTATTGTACCTTTGCATTTTTCTCCCAAACGAAGGACACTAGAATGAAAATTTTAAAGCCTCCTGTTAGTGCTTCATCTACACGGTATAGCCCTGAATTTTCCAATGCCTATCTCTTTGCAAAAGAGAGATATTGGCAAGGAAAAGCTGTATTGAACCTTTGCATTTTTCTCCCAAACGAAGGACACTAGAATGAAAATTTTAAAGCCTCCTGGTAGTGCTTCATCTACACGTTATAGCCCTGAATTTTCCAATGCCTATCTCTTTGCAAAAGAGAGATATCGGCAAGGAAAAGCTGCATTGTACCTTTGCATTTTTCTCCCAAACGAAGGACACTAGAATGAAAATTTTAAAGCCTCCTGTTAGTGCTTCATCTACACGTTATAGCCCTGAATTTTCCAATGCCTATCTCTTTGCAAAAGAGAGATATCGGCAAGGAAAAGCTGCATTGTACCTTTGCATTTTTCTCCCAAACGAAGGACACTAGAATGAAAATTTTAAAGTGCTTCGTCTACACGTTATAGCCCTGAATTTTCCAATGCCTATCTCTTTGCAAAAGAGAGATATCGGCAAGGAAAAGCTGTATTGTACCTTTGCATTTTTCTCCCAAACGAAGGACACTAGAATGAAAATTTTAAAGCCTCCTGTTAGTGCTTCATCTACACGTTATAGCCCTGAATTTTCCAATGCCTATCTCTTTGCAAAAGAGAGATATCGGCAAGGAAAAGCTGCATTGTACCTTTGCATTTTTCTCCCAAACGAAAGACACTAGAATGAAAATTTTAAAGCCTCCTGTTAGTGCTTCATCTACACGTTATAGCCCTGAATTTTCCAATGCCTATCTCTTTGCAAAAGAGAGATATCGGCAAGGAAAAGCTGCATTGTACCTTTGCATTTTTCTCCCAAACGAAGGACACTAGAATGAAAATTTTAAAGCCTCCTGTTAGTGCTTCATCTACACGTTATAGCCCTGAATTTTCTAATGCCTATCTCTTTGCAAAAGAGAGATATCGGCAAGGAAAAGCTATATTGTACCTTTACATTTTTCTCCCAAACGAAGGACACTAGAATTAAAATTTTAAAGCCTCCTGTTAGTGCTTCATCTACACGTTATAGCCCTGAATTTTCCAATGCCTATCTCTTTGCAAAAGAGAGATATCGGCAAGGAAAAGCTATATTGTACCTTGGCATTTTTCTCCCAAACGAAGGACACTAGAATGAAAATTTTAAAGCCTCCTGTTAGTGCTTCATCTACACGTTTTAGCCCTGAATTTTCCAATGCCTATCTCTTTGCAAAAGAGAGATATCGGCAAGGAAAAGCTGCATAGTACCTTTGCATTTTTCTCCCAAACGAAGGACACTAGAATGAAAATTTTAAAGCCTCCTGTTAGTGCTTCATCTACACGGTATAGCCCCGAATTTTCCAATGCCTAGCTCTTTGCAAAAGAGAGATATCGGCAAGGAAAAGCTATATTGAACCTTTGCATTTTTCTCCAAAACGAAGGACACTAGAATAAAAATTTAAAAGCCTCCTGTTAGTGCTTCATCTACACGTTATAGCCCTGAGTTTTCCAATGCCTATCTCTTTGCAAAAGAGAGATATCTGCAAGGAAAAGCTGCATTGTACCTTTGCATTTTTCTTCCAAACGAAGGACACTAGAATGAAAATGTTAAAGCCTCCTGTTAGTGCTTCATCTACACGTTACAGCCCTGAATTTTCCAATGCCTATCTCTTTGCAAAAGAGAGATATCGGCAAGGAAAAGCTGCATTGTACCTTTGCATTTTTCTCCCAAACGAAGGACACTAGAATAAAAATTTTAAAGCCTCCTGTTAGTGCTTCATCTACACGTTACAGCCCTGAATTTTCCAATGCCTATCTCTTTGCAAAAGAGATATATCGGCAAGGAAAAGCTGTATTGTACCTTTGCATTTTTCTCCCAAACGAAAGACACTAGAATGAAAATTTTAAAGCCTCCTGTTAGTGCTTCATCTACACGTTATAGCCCTGAATTTTCCAATGCCTATCTCTTTGCAAAAGAGAGATATCGGCAAGGAAAAGCTGTATTGTACCTTTGCATTTTTCTCCCAAACGAAGGACACTAGAATGAGAATTTTAAAGCCTCCTATTAGTGCTTCATCTACACGTTATAGCCCTGAATTTTCCAAAGCCTATCTCTTTGCAAAAGAGAGATATCGGCAAGGAAAAGCTGCATTGTACCTTTGCATTTTTCTCCCAAACGAAGGACACTAGAATGAAAATTTTAAAGCCTCCTGTTAGTGCTTCATCTACACGTTATAGCCCTGAATTTTCTAATGCCTATCTCTTTGCAAAAGAGAGATATCGGCAAGGAAAAGCTATATTGTACCTTTACATTTTTCTCCCAAACGAAGGACACTAGAATTAAAATTTTAAAGCCTCCTGTTAGTGCTTCATCTACACGTTATAGCCCTGAATTTTCCAATGCCTATCTCTTTGCAAAAGAGAGATATCGGCAAGGAAAAGCTATATTGTACCTTGGCATTTTTCTCCCAAACGAAGGACACTAGAATGAAAATTTTAAAGCCTCCTGTTAGTGCTTCATCTACACGTTTTAGCCCTGAATTTTCCAATGCCTATCTCTTTGCAAAAGAGAGATATCGGCAAGGAAAAGCTGCATTGTACCTTTGCATTTTTCTCCCAAACGAAGGACACTAGAATGAAAATTTTAAAGCCTCCTGTTAGTGCTTCATCTACACGGTATAGCCCCGAATTTTCCAATGCCTAGCTCTTTGCAAAAGAGAGATATCGGCAAGGAAAAGCTATATTGAACCTTTGCATTTTTCTCCAAAACGAAGGACACTAGAATAAAAATTTAAAAGCCTCCTGTTAGTGCTTCATCTACACGTTATAGCCCTGAGTTTTCCAATGCCTATCTCTTTGCAAAAGAGAGATATCTGCAAGGAAAAGCTGCATTGTACCTTTGCATTTTTCTTCCAAACGAAGGACACTAGAATGAAAATGTTAAAGCCTCCTGTTAGTGCTTCATCTACACGTTATAGCCCTGAATTTTCCAATGCCTATCTCTTTGCAAAAGAGAGATATCGGCAAGGAAAAGCTGCATTGTACCTTTACATTTTTCTCCCAAACGAAGGACACTAGAATGAAAATTTTAAAGCCTCCTGTTAGTGCTTCATCTACACGTTACAGCCCTGAATTTTCCAATGCCTATCTCTTTGCAAAAGAGAGATATCGGCAAGGAAAAGCTGCATTGTACCTTTGCATTTTTCTCCCAAACGAAGGACACTAGAATAAAAATTTTAAAGCCTCCTGTTAGTGCTTCATCTACACGTTACAGCCCTGAATTTTCCAATGCCTATCTCTTTGCAAAAGAGAGATATCGGCAAGGAAAAGCTGTATTGTACCTTTGCATTTTTCTCCCAAACGAAGGACACTAGAATGAAAATTTTAAAGCCTCCTGTTAGTGCTTCATCTACACGTTATAGCCCTGAATTTTCCAATGCCTATCTCTTTGCAAAAGAGAGATATCGGCAAGGAAAAGCTGTATTGTACCTTTGCATTTTTCTCCCACACGAAGGACACTAGAATGAAAATTTTAAAGCCTCCTGTTAGTGCTTCATCTACAAGGTATAGCCCTGAATTTTCCAATGCCTAGCTCTTTGCAAAAGAGAGATATTGGCAAGGAAAAGCTATATTGAACCTTTGCATTTTTCTCCCAAACGAAGGACACTAGAATGAAAATTTTAAAGCCTCCTGTTAGTGCTTCATCTACACGGCATAGCCCTGAATTTTCCAGTGCCTAGCTCTTTGCAAAAGAGAGATATTGGCAAGGAAAAGCTGTATTGAACCTTTGCATTTTTCTCCCAAACGAAGGACACTAGAATGAAAATTTTAAAGCCTCCTGTTAGTGCTTCATCTACACGTTACCCCCTCTTATGGTGTAGGGTACCTGGCCTTCTCTGATGTAATCAGAGTTAGATTTGATTCAGTGATTTTATAAAAAAACAGCTAGGAAGCACAATTTAGCAATGGGTTGCAGAGAAAAAAAATATGCTGGCAGAAAAATCCAATTGAGTGAATGAACAGCTCTTCATTTTCTGCCTTTATTTTTATGCTAACAAATTTGTTCTCTGAAAAGTGTCCACAAAGCCAAGTCTCTGATTAACACCTTTGTAGGGATGGTTTTTCACCTATAACTAAATTAAACTTGCTTCATTGTAAAGGCAGCAAGATGCATCCTCATTTCAATGTCTACTGAAATAATACAGGTTGACACCAGGAAACATTAACGCCACTGCATCCTTGCTGCTTTCTCATGTGGAAGTCTGTTTAATGTGAAAACAAGGTGATATCTAATTAGCACACAGGTAAGGAATTAAGAAAATCTTTATTTAAGGGTGAAGATGTTTCTCACAAAATCGTTGCCCCAATGCATCATTGAAATTCAAGCTGGAAAGATGATTTTAATATATCACTTGTACATTTTGTATTGCTCTTCTGGTGACAATGTAGTTTGTTTTTGTCAATTACCATTTTAATAATAGGGTAAAGAAAATTAAGTGGATTTTTTAAAGAAAACAATACTGTCAATATACTATTAAAACAAATTAAAATGGTAAAAGTTATTGTACTTTAAGTAAAAATAAAAGAGCAAAAATATCAATCCCAGTTTTGGATTACTTTAATTAACAAAAAAAAAATGCATATAGCAAAGGATAGTTTCAATCTGCCTACCTCTGGGTTATGGGCCCAGCATGCTTCCATTGCAGTACTCTGCTGCACATGTAAGTGCAAGAAATCCTGAAGCACTCACTCATCATGGGAAAGTACCAATGTGTTTCTTCGTTGGTTGATGGAAGAAACATCTTACAAAAACTCTCCAGATTATTGACTTTTTAAAGTTTTTCTAGGAAATGTTTTAGATGAATGCTTATTAGCCTTTGTCAGTATGTACTTTTGCAAAGTGTCTCTGTGGCGCACTCAGTTAGTGTGTACGGCTATTAACCAAAATGTTGGTGGTTCAATCCCACCCAGGGACGTAATTGACCTTGTTATCAGGTTTTGGTGATCTTTAAGTAGACAAGTCAAAATTTCAAACCCCCTGTTATGGTGTAGGGTACCTGGCCTTCTCTGATGTAATCAGAGTTAGATTTGATTCAGTGATTTTATAAAAACAGCTAGGAAGCACAATTTAGCAGTGGGTTGCAGAGAAAAAGAAATATGCTGGCAAAAAAATCCAATTGAGTGATTAAACAGCTCTTCATTTTCTGGCTTTATTTTTATGCTAACAAATTTGTTCTCTGAAAATGTCCACAAAGCCAAGTCTCTGATTAACACCTTTGTAGGGATGGTTTTTCACCTATTACTAAATTAAACTTGCTTCATTGGAAAGGCAGCAAGAAACACTAGACTAATTGGAGGTGCTCCCTAAAGCAAATTACAATGTTAGGATTAGGGGGTTCGGAAAGTCCTCTAGTGTATACTGTCACGATCCGGGTATCTGGACGCCATTACTTACCTTTCAGATTCCTCCTAAGGCTGGCTCAGCGCTCCAGGACCGGATCCCATCTGTTATTCTGATGTCCACATTCCTGCCTCCTCTCCTGTCACTCTGAGACGCTGTCACAGCGGCGCCATGTTACATCTTGAATGGCATCTCCCGCGGCCTCCGCCGCCGTCCCTGAGTTTCTGCATGCAGGATGTCAGAGTGGCGCTTATGTCAGCCGCGGCCTCTGCTGTTGCCCACGTAGTTCAAATGTGCACTCATCAGTCTGGTGTCTCCTGTTTACTGTGGCCGGCGCCGCCATTGCTGTTAAAGTTCCCACATGGATTATCAAACCAATCTTCCCTCCAAGTGTCTGCATGGGCGCAGCCATGTTGGATTCTGTCACCTGTACATTTCCACCAATCCGCTGTTTCCATTGTAATCTGCATAATTGCCTAGCCAATCCCTCCCTGTGCATTGGAGATGATAGGGAGAGGACGTGCAGCGTTTTCTCAGTTTCTGTGTTCAGTGTGCTGCAAATATCTGTGCTCAGTGTGCTTGCAAATATCTGTGCTCAGTGTGCTGAAAATATCTACGTTCTCTGCCTGAAAAATGCTCCATATCTGTGCTGCATTCTAGTATATAGTAGGAGGACAGTGCAGAATTTTGTCGACCAGTGACCACCAGTATTATATAGCAGTACACTGCTCTACCTACCTCTGTGTCGTCAAGTATACTATCCATCCATACCTGTGGTGCATTTTAGTTGTGCGCAGTATATATAGTAGGAGGACAGGGCAGAATTTTGCTGACCACCAGTATATAATATATAGCAGTACGGTACAGTAGGCCACTGCTCTACCTACCTCTGTTTCGTCAAGTATACTATCCATCCATACCTGTGGTGTATTTTAGTAGTTGTGCGCACTATATATAGTAGGAGGACAGTGCAGAATTTTGCTGACCACCAGACTTCTACTTAAGTCCAATGGTGTAGGATGTGCAAAGCCGTTTGGCTGTGCATTTATTGATCTAAGCATGCATTTTTATCAAAGCGTGATAAAATTGACACATAACAGCAGCGTTCAATCAGCGTTCATTTATCTTCAGCTGATATCGATTGTGAATTGACGTTTCTTCTCTTCTTGTCACCTACAGGTAATTACAATTGACTACAACCACCAATCTATTCTGCTGCACTATATCTATATATGCAAAGCGTATTCTGCTGGGTAATTACAATTGACTACAACCACCAATATATTCTGCTGCACTATATCTATATATGCAAAGCTAATTCTGCTGGGTAATTACAATTGATTACAACCACCAATATATTCTGCTGCACTATATCTATATATGCAAAGCTAATTCTGCTGGGTAATGCAAATTGAAACATTATTGCATAGTATGTGATTTTAAAGTACTTTTTTTAAAGTTTTGAATGATATAGACCCAGTTTAATTTTTGTGGAATGCCTGGTTGTAGCTTTTAAGGTAATTTATTGCCTGGCATTTGAGGGGGTGGGGTGTGGTTACAGATTTCAATTATTGGTTTCACTTGTAATAGTCTTCTACTTAAGTCCAATGGTGTAGGCTGTGCAAAGCCATTTGGCTGTGCATTTATTGATCTAAGCGTGCATTTTTATAAAAGCGTGATAAAATTGACACATAACAGCAGTGTTCAATTAGCGTTCAATCGAAGTGAAAAAGAAGGAAAACAGAAGCACACCAATCTAACAAAACAAAGAAAACTGAAGAACTAATAACAAATGTGAGTCACTTACTCCTCAGATCACTCACCTCCTGATTGTTGCATCTGATTACATAGCACAGAACTACCTTACTTGGACATTTCATAAACCATCCATTTCACCTACAAATGCCTGTATCTGTATTATTGTAATTTTGTTTTTTAAGCACAGCTGCACCAATGCAATTTTACCTGCAAACACTTAAAACATCTAACATAATTACCATTGCTTCTTAAACCTCTCACAATCCTTTCATTTCTTACACTCCAAATACATTTCTGCACCCACTTTATCTACACTTTTGACTCATTTCATACTAAATCTACACCCCTTGAGCCTACACTGCTTTTCTCACCTGCATTTCTACAATTCTTCTGCTCGGATTCCCTTACAGTCTCCTCTCCTACTTCCACTTTCCCTCAACCTATTTACCTACTTAACACTATGTCAATGCTTTCTTATACTCCCCACATCACTCAGTGTCTACCTAATAATGTATCTTTATCCTTCCCCCCTAGTCTCCTCCACCTCCTCCTCTGTCTCCCCTCCATCCCTCTGTTTCCTTCCCCCACCTTTCCTGTTACCCCACTTTCATTCACCTCTGCCCCATGGTCCTGCTACCCCACAACTCAGCCCTGCTCCCTCTTTCCCTTCCCTGTCACCTCCCCACACCCCCATCCACATCACACTGACCTCCCTCCCTGCCCACCTCCTGCTGTTTCCCCTCCTAGCTCAGGCACTTGTACCATCACTACTGTCTCATCCCTGCCCTCAAAGTTAATCCCACCTCATCGCTACAGCAACCCTGAAAATCTAATTCACATCTCTCCCACAAACTCATACCCCCTATCCTGTGCCCTCTGGAATGCCAGATCTGTTTGTAACAAACTGGTCCCCACTCATGACTTTTTCATTTCCAACTCCCTACACCTACTAGCCATTACTGAAACTTGGATTACGCCCTCTGACACTACTTCTGCTGCTGCTCTCTCTGCTGGGGGCCTTACATTCACACACACCCCCCGACCTGGGGGTCGCCATGGGGGTGGTGTTGGGGTCCTTTTACCTTCTAGTTACTCCTACCAACTCATACCACCAGAACCATCCCTTATATTCTCTACATATGAGGTCCACTCCATATGCCTCTTCCAACCAGTCCATCTTAGAGTAGCTGTCATTTACCGCCCCCCTGGCACTGCTTCCAAATTCATCGACAACTTTGCTTCCTGGCTTCCTCACTTCCTCTCTTCTGACATTCCCACCATTATCCTAGGTGATTTCAACATCCCTATTGACATCCCCACACAATCCCCTGCCTCTAAACTCCTTAACCTCACCTCTTCACTTGGTCTCTCCCAGTGGACCTCCTCACCCTCCCATGTGAATGGGAGCTCACTGGATCTGGTCTTCACTCACCGCTGTGATATTTCTGATTTTTCCAACTCCCCATTTCCCCTCTCTGACCACCACCTGCTCTCCTTCAACCTATCTCTCTCGACTTCCCCATCTCTACCTCCTAAGGCTACCATCACTAAGCGTAACATTGAAGCTATTGACACCACATTCCTTTCCTCCCTGTTTGACTCACTTCTCTCTCCTATTCTCTCTCTCTCATGCCCTGAACAAGCCACTTCCACATACAATGCTTCCCTTACTTCTGCTCTTGACTCTGTTGCTCCACCAACCACTATTCACCCTCGCAAATTAACACCTCAACCCTGGCACACCAAATGCACCAGATATCTGCAAAAATGCTCACGTACTGCTGAGCGACACTGGAGGAAATCACGCTCTAAGGCAGACTTCCTCCATTTCAAACTTTTGCTCTCACCCTTCAGTGCTGCCCTTTCTCTTGCTAAACAGTCATACTTCAAGAACCTCATCTCCTCCCAGTCTTCCAACCCCCGGCGCCTCTTTGCCACTCTCAACTCACTCCTCTGCCCACCTCCACCTCGTCTCCCTTCCTCACTCTCTGCTCTTGACTTTGCCACTTACTTCACATCCAAAATTAACTCCATACGTCAGGACATCACATCACACCAGACTATCAGTAACCAGCCTTCTCCCATCCCTTACCAACCCTCCCCATCCCTCGCACCAACTCAGTCATCTTTCTCCCATGCATCTGGAGAGGAAGTCATGGCCCTCATTCGTTCCTGTCCCCTCACCACCTCCCCACTTGACCCTATCCCCTCCCGCCTCCTCTGCCACATCTCTTCTTCTGCTTGTTCCCATCTTTCCCACCTTCTCAATCTCTCCCTCTCATCAGGCACTGTCCCCTCTGCCTTCAAGCACGCTCTCATCTCTCCTATTCTTAAAAAACCTACCCTTCATCCAAACACTCTCTCCAACTACCGACCCATCTCTCTTCTCCCTTTTGCCTCCAAACTCCTTGAGCGTATTGTCTACAACCGCCTTACTTCTTTTCTTTCCTCACACTCACTGCTTGACCCATTCCAGTCTGGCTTCCGTCCTCTCCACTCCACTGAAACTGCCCTTACAAAAGTATGCAATGACCTCCATGCTGCTAAATCTAAGGGACACTACTCTCTACTTATTCTACTTGATCTCTCTGCTGCTTTTGACACTGTGGACCATCCTCTCCTACTGCAAATCCTTCACTCCATTGGTCTGCGTAACACTGCCCTCTCTTGGTTGTCGTCCTACCTTTCTGACCGTTCATTCTCTGTCTCCTCTCATGACTCCACCTCCCCCTCACTTCCACTAACTGTAGGGGTACCCCAAGGTTCTGTCCTTGGTCCTCTTCTCTCTCTATACGTCCTCACTAGGTAAGCTCATTAGTTCTTTTGGTTTCCAATATCATCTCTATGCTGATGACACTCAAATCTATCTTTCCTCTCCAGACCTCTCCCCTACTCTCCTCACTCGTATCTCCAACTGTCTCTCTGCTATCACTTCCTGGATGTCCCAGCGCTTTCTTAAACTTAACATGTCTAAGACCGAGCTGATCATCTTCCCTCCCTCCCGCATAACCTCACCTCCTACAATCTCATTATCTATTGATGGCACTACTATCTCCTCTACCCCACAAGTGCGCTGTCTTGGAGTAATCCTTGACTCCTCCCTCTCCTTCAAACCACACATTCAGCACCTCTCACAAACCTGCCGTTTTCATCTAAAAAATATTTCCAGGATCAGACCCTTTCTGACCCAGGATGCTACTAAGACTCTTATCCACTCACTGGTCATCTCCAGACTGGACTACTGTAATCTCCTCCTGACTGGCATTCCTGACAAATACCTCTCTCCACTCCAATCTATCCTCAATGCTGCTGCCTGGCTCATTTTCCTCACCAAATGCACTATGTCCACCTCTCCTCTCTTACTGGTCCTTCACTGGCTCCCCTTCCCTTTCAGAATCCATTTCAAGCTTCTCACACTTGCTTACAAAGCCCTCACCCACTCCTCTCCCATCTACATCTCTGATCTTATCTCGCTTTACACTCCCACCCGTCCTCTTCGCTCTGCTAATGCACGCCGACTCTCCTGCCTACAGATTACTTCCTCCCACTCCTACCTCCAAGATTTTTCACGTGCTGCACCACTTCTCTAGAATTCCCTACCTCTCCCCCTCAGACTCTCCACCTCTCTACAAAACTTCAAATGGGCTCTCAAGACCCACTTCTTCACCAAACCCAGCCAAATCTCATCCTAAACCTCTGTTCCACGCTCTCTATGTACACCATCTGTCTCACCCCTGTCTGTCTACCCCTCCCCTTTAGAATGTAAGCTCTCACGAGCAGGGTCCTCTTCCCTCATGTGCTTACTCTTTTCTTACTTTAATAATCTTCAGCTGCACCAAATCCAGCAGTCTTCTGCCACCTGATACTTATTCCAGTGTCATCTGCTGATGTAGCTATGTTTATTTACCCTGTACTTGTCCTATATTGTCATCAACTGTAAGTTGCTGTTTTCCTGTTTGATTATTTGTTTATGTACTCTGTAATTGGGTGCTGCGGAACCCTTGTGGCGCCATATAAATAAAGGATAATAATAATAATAATAAATAATATAATATATAGCAGTACGGTACAGTAGGCCACTGCTCTACCTACCTCTGTGTCGTCAAGTATACTATCCATCCATACCTGTGGTGCATTTTAGAAAAAAACATATCTCGGCAGAGCAATCTATAAATCCATCATTTTTCAGACAGCAACAGTGGGTATTGTAATAGTCACCCAATCCATCACTTTTATAGGGTTACATGCATTCACATGCTACAGCCTGTCTCAATAATTTTACTGTCACGGTGTGTGTGTTTGTGTTTTAATTTGGGTATTTTTTGTTGCTGTAGAACTACAGGTACCAGCGAGCCCGTTATTTCCCCGCCTGCTGGTACTTGAGGTTCTCCAAGTACCAGCAAGTGCGGGAGGCTTGCTGGGCCTTGTAGTTCCACAACAAAAAAACAATATTCTTTTTTTACACATATGGCTATCAGCCCGGCACCCACCACCCAGGGGTGCTGGGGACAGCTTCGGGCTTCACCCCTGCCCCTTGGGTGCCTCGAGGGGAGGAACCTCTTGATTTAAGGGGTCCCCACTCCTCCAGGGAACCCCAGCCAGGGGTGACTAGTTGGAGGGGTAATGCCAGGGCCGCAGGGACCTACATAAAAGTGTCCCCCGGCTGTGGCATTATCTCTCTGGCTAGTGGAGCCCGGTGCTGGTTTTAAAAATATGGGGGACCCCTACATCTTTTGTCCCACGTATTTTTGGAACCAGGACCCGTCTAAGAGCCCGGTGCTGGTTGTCTAAATACGGGGAACCTCTGTCCAATTTTTCCCCCAGTATTTAAATAACCAGGACCGGCTCAAAGAGGCTGGTTATACTAAGGAGGGGGGACCTCACACATTTTTTTTTAACCCATTCAGACCCTTCTCCTTTAAGTTAATGGAAGCCCTGGACAACAAAATTGCATTCATGTCCTCCTCCCTCACCCTTCCCAGTCCCAAACACTCATTTTTTTTTCTTTAAAAATTTATAATATATCACAAGAACAATGAGCAGGCGGGCATTGGCGGCATCGGACTGAGATAGAAATTAGTGGTGGAGGGCTGGGTCAGTTGATTGTGGGAGAGTTTGTAAGCCATTGGCGGTGGCAGTGGGTATCGGCTCAGAGGCAGTAGCGGGCATTGGCTAAGGGTCATCGGCAGGATTCGGCGGACATTATGGCTGTAGTGCCTCACTAGCCACTGACCTCACCGCACGCCACTGTGGGACAGATGTAACATGCAGAGAGAGGTAGATTTTGGGAGAAGGAATGTCCTAGCATAACTGTTAATTGCAGTGTAATACTGTAATTCAACTGTGCAGCATTTGTGGCTAAATGTCAAAGAAGCCAGTATTTACCCTGCATGCAAAACAATAAATGTATTTGCACATACCTCCCAACTAACCCAATTTTTGCAGGACAGTCACTTTTTTTGGGAATGTCCAGCTAACCCAAACAACCCCCCCCCCAGTGTCCCATAGTCATGAGGAAGGGGGGGGGGGGTGGTGGAAGGCTCCCTGTAGCTTGTTGCTCTGCAAATATGCACATTGTGTGTAATTCAGACCTGATTGCTAGGGTGTGTGTTTTGCATCCCTGTGATCAGGTAGTTGCCGCCTACAGCGGAAGGGAAAATTTGCTGTGCAGGTGTGTGATCACATGTGCACAAGAGCTGCACAGCTCAGCACTTACTCAGCCATTGAGGTGACGTCACAAATCCTCCCACAAAACGCCGGGTCCCTCCAGTGTTTTTCCGGACACTCCCTAGAAACATTCACCCACACAAACACCCTCTTCTTGTCAATCTTCTTGTGATCTCCGGACCGTCGCACCTACGCATTGTGGCGCATACGCATGTGCAGTGAAGACCTGATTGCCCGCTGGGTGAAAATAAATTGAAGCGATCTGGTCTGAATAAGCCCCAATGTCTATTCACGGGAGACAGAGGGGCTGGGGCATGGTCAGCAGCTCACAGAGCACCTATAATGACAAAAATGGGAGACATGGCTCATGATCGCGATATACCTGCGAAGGTACGCCCTCTACTGATTGACAGGCAGAGGCATTCGCATTTTCTGTGGGGCACCCGGAGAAAATGTAGGCACATGCACAGGATGGACCCTGCGTATATGCCCCCATCCTCTTCATAGTTTTTGCGGTTGGAACGAGCAGTGTGAAAACACCAATCGATGGGGGTAATTCCAAGTTGATCGCAGCAGGAATTTTGTTAGCAGTTGGGCAAAACCATGTGTACTGCAGGGGAGGCAGATATAACATGTGCAGAAAGAGTTAGATTTGGGTGAGTTAATTTGTTTCTGTGCAGGGTAAATACTGACTGCTTTATTTTTACACTGCAAATCAGATTGCAGATTGAACACACCACACCCAAATCTAACTCTGGTGGTCATTCCGAGTTGTTCGCTCGGTAATTTTCTTCGCATCGCAGCGATTTTCCGATTATTGCGCATGCGCAATGTTCGCACTGCGACTGCGCCAAGTAAATTTGCTATACAGTTAGGAATTTTACTCACGGCATTACAAGGTTTTTTCTTCGTTCTGGTGATCGGAGTGTGATTGACAGGAAGTGGGTGTTTCTGGGCGGAAACTGGTCATTTTATGGGCGTGTGGGAAAAAACGCTACCGTTTCTGGGAAAAACGCGGGAGTGGCTGGAGCAACGGAGGAGTGTCTGGGCGAACGCTGGGTGTGTTTGTGACGTCAAACCAGGAACGACAAGCACTGAACTGATCGCACTGGCAGAGTAAGTCTCGAGCTACTCAGAAACTGCACAGAGATGTCTTTTCGCAATATTGCGAATCTTTCGTTCGCAATTTTAAGATGCTAAGATTCACTCCCAGTAGGCGGCGGCTTAGCGTGTGCAATGATGCTAAAAGCAGCTTGTGAGCGATCAACTCGGAATGAGGGCCTCTCTCTGCACATGTTAAATCTGCCTTCCCTGCAGTGCACATGGGGGGTAATTCTGAGTTGATCGCAGCAGGATTTTTGTTAGCAGTTGGGCAAAACCATGTGCACTGCATTTACGAACAGATAATTTTTTATATAAATTTTAAAATGTTAGTAAATGTGTGTGTTTTTTTCAACCTGGAAGCCCAACATCGATTAAGATCGATCTTGTTAGGCGCCGAGGGTCCGCCCGTCAGTGCGGCCCGGCGCCTAGCAACTAGGGACGCCGCAGGCAGACAGCCGCCGGCTCCCTAGCAACGCTAGACGCCGGGCGCACGGAGCCGCTCAGACCCTAGCAACGGGGACGCCACGCTCGGACCGCGTTCCCCGTTGCTGGGTCTTAATTAATCAGTTCAAGTGTATCCTGGCCGTACAGCATGCAGCTGCACGGCATGATTATGTGATTACCCTGTCTGGATCTTGATTGGAGGGCTCCCAAATTTAAGCACTCTCAGGACTTCTCACAGACGCCGGTGATAGCTTCCTGTTTGCTGTGTCAGTTACAGAGAGTTTCCAGTCCTGCTCAATCCGGTTGTTCCTGTCCTCAGTGGTCCTGTACTCGGAAGTTGTCATCTATTCCTGGAGTCCGACCGAGCACCTTTAACATCCTGTGGTGTTCGTGAGTCGTGGCGTAGCCGTGTGTTGCGGCTTGACCGCTTACTGTTTATTATTTAGTTTCATTGTGTTCCGGAGCTTTTGCGGAGGATTCCGCTCCCACAAATCCACTCTGGTATCCAGCGGTGCTGGATAGGAGTAACGGATCAGTGGATCTTTGGTTGTCCTTTTCCCTGGCGGTTTGTCCGCACATACTTTTGGTTTAAGTTAGTTAGCTTGTAGCCCCTGGCCTGGTTGCTTAGTCAGAGGGCCCCTTGTTATCACCCTGTCTCGGATTTCCCTTTGTCTCCCATTAAGACCTGAGGGGGCATCGAAGTTGGGCAGACATAATCCGCCCTTCAAACGCGGCTGCCATGGGCTCAAGCAACCATAGTCTCGCAGGGGATTTCTGATAACACGGGCGAGACAACGGAGTTAGGGCGCCAGGGGTTACTAGGCTTTCCTGCTCCCGTAACCAGCATATCTTTCCAGTACTCAGACCTCTGCCATAAGATCTCCTCTGGTCTGGAGTACGGGAATCATAACATTATCACCGGCCAGACTAAAATTTAAAATTAAACAGGATTTAATTTTTTCCCTTATTCAGTTGGAAGATTTGTCGGCCTCATGAATCCCACCGGTGTTGGGCCAAATCCTGGCCAGCTTCTAGTTAGCCAGATTCAAGAACTTACTTAGATGGTTCAGGATCTGTCCCTTCGGGTGAGGTCTCAGGAAGATCTGTTACGGACTTCCCCGAGGGTCATTCCTGAACCAAAAATGCATTTGCCTGACCGTTTTTCTGGGGATAGAAAGCAGTTTTTTAATTTTAAAGAGTCTTGTAAACTTTATTTTCGTTTAAGACCAGTCTCTTCAGGTACGGAATCTCAGCGGGTTGGAATTATTATTTCCTTACTTCAGGGGGATCCTCAGACCTGGGCTTTTGGTTTAAGAACAGACGATCCGGCTTTATTGTCTGTAGACGCCTTTCTGGGGTCTTTAGGGCTATTGTATGACGACCCTGATAGAGAGGCATCCGCCGAGAGTCAGTTGCGTGCTCTCAGACAGGGTAGGAATCCCGCAGAGATTTATTGTACGGAGTTTCGCCGTTGGTCAAACGACTGTGGATGGAATGACCCAGCCCTGCGCAGTCAGTTTCGCCTCGGCTTATCCGAGTCTATAAAAGACAGTCTCCTTCAGTATCCCGCTCCTGAGACTCTCGATAAACTCATGGAGCTCTCTATTAAGATTGATCGTCGTCTCAGAGAGCGGAGGGCTGAAAAAGGAGCATCTGTCGGGTCTACTCCTTGTGTTTTTTCCATTCCTGTGGACATAGAGGAGCCGATGCAGATAGGCCTCTCCAAACTGTCTCCTGAAGAAAGAACCAGAAGGCAAAATTCTGGTCTTTGTTTATACTGTGGAGGTAAGGGACATTTTGCCCGTAGTTGTCCGAACAAGTCGGGAAACGCCTCGACCAAGTGATTTGTGAGGGGGTTCACTTTGGTCTGCAGCTTATCTCCTCAAATAATTCACTGTTAGTCCCAGCTAAAGTTTCCTTTGGCAGCCTCTGTTCCTCGGTCTCGGCTTTTGTGGACAGTGGAGCTGCAGGGAACTTTATGGATTTAACATGGGCCAAGGCCTTAGGTATTCCTCAGTTAGCCTTGGGTAGGTGTATCACCATGCATGGTTTAGATGGGAGTCCCTTGTCCAATGGGGTTATTTCTCTCTGTACACCTCCTGTTCTACTTTCGGTAGGAGCTCTGCATTCTGAAAAAATTGAGTTTTTCCTTACCCATTGCCCAGCAGTTCCAGTGGTTCTGGGTCACCCTTGGCTGGCCTTTCATAATCCCATCATTGATTGGCAGTCGGGGGAGATCTCACAATGGGGTACCATCTGTAATAAGGAATGTATTACGTTTCCCATCAGAATAGCTGCTGTCATTCCCACACCCATTCCTGTGGAATACCAGGATTTTGTTGATGTATTTTCCAAGGGCAATGCGGACATTCTGCCTCCCCATAGGCCTTATGATTGTGCTATTGAGCTAATTCCTGGTGCCACTTTGCCTAAGGGAAGGTTATATGCATTGTCCGGACCTGAAACTGTGGCCATGAATGAGTATGTTAAAGAAAGCCTAGGGAAAGGATTTATCAGGCCATCTAAATCCCCTTTAAGTGCAGGCTTCTTCTTCGTGGAGAAGAAGGATGGATCACTCAGACCTTGCATTGACTTTAGAGCCTTGAATAAGATCTCAGTAAAAAATACTTACCCTTTGCCGCTGATTTCTGTCCTCTTTGATCAGCTACGTTCGGCTGTGATTTTTTCTAAGATTGACCTGAGAGGAGCATATAACCTCATCCGGATCAAGTCAGGGGATGAGTGGAAAACGGCATTCAGTACTCAGTCGGGTCACTATGAGTATCTGGTTATGCCATTCGGCCTGTCTAACGCTCCGGCAGTTTTCCAGGATCTCATTAACGATGTGCTCCGTGAATTTCTTGGAAGATTCGTTGTAGTCTACTTAGACGATATTTTGATATATTCTGACTCTATAGAACAACATGTTACCCAGGTGCATCAGGTTCTAAAAAAATTACGTGAAAATCACCTATATGCCAAGCTGGAGAAGTGTGAATTTCATGTCACGGAGGTATCCTTTTTAGGGTACATCATTTCCCCTCGGGGATTCTGTATGGAACCAAAGAAGCTCCAAGCCATCCTTAGTTGGGCGCAACCCACCAACTTAAAAGCAATTCAGCGCTTTTTAGGGTTTGCGAATTACTATAGAAGATTTATTCACTCTTTCTCCGACCTAGTTGCTCCCATTGTGGCACTGACTAAGAAGGGAGCAGATCCTACCAACTGGTCACGTGAAGCGGACTTATCTTTTCAGTCCTTGAAACAAGCCTTTGTCTCAGCCCCAGTCCTCAGACATCCCAACCCAGAATTGCCTTTCATTGTTGAGGTTGATGCCTCGGAGGTTGGAGTAGGGGCTATCCTATCTCAGAAGGATCCGGATTCTCTAGAATTACATCCTTGTGCCTTTATGTCCAGGAAATTCTCATCTGCTGAATCCAACTACGATGTTGGTAACCGGGAATTACTGGCTATTAAATGGGCTTTCGAGGAGTGGAGGCATTGGCTTGAAGGAGCCACTCATACCATTTCAGTTTTGACTGATCACAAAAATCTTCAATACATTGAATCAGCTAAACGGCTGAATGCCCGGCAAGCTCGTTGGGCTTTATTTTTTACTCGTTTCAAGTTCATTATCACCTTCAGGCCAGGTTCCAAGAATACCAAGGCAGATGCCCTGTCACGCAGTTTTCTTCCAGTTCAAGACAACAGTCCTGTTACTCCCATACTTCCGTCTTCAGTCATTCGGGCAGGCCTCACACAAGATTTATTTACCCAGTTAAAGCAGCTTCAACATCAAGCTCCTGGAAATACTCCTGCTGGTCGTCTTTATGTCCCCGAGTTTTTGAGAGCAACTGTTTTGACGGAGTTTCATGATAGCAAAGTTGCCGGGCATCCGGGGATCGCCAAAACTTTTGAATTAGTTTCCCGCTCGGTATGGTGGCCTGGTCTTTCTAAAGACATTAAGGAGTTTGTTTTTTCTTGTCAGGTCTGTGCACAGCATAAGGTTCCCCGTTCCTTGCCTATCGGTCAACTTATGCCCTTGAATGTTCCTCTTAGGCCATGGTCTCATATTTCCATGGATTTTGTGGTGGACCTCCCTCTGTCAGCCGGATGCCGAGTCATATGGGTGGTAGTGGACCGTTTTAGCAAAATGGCCCATTTCATTGCTCTTCCCCGATTGCCATCTGCCCAGGGATTGGCAGTCTTGTTCCTCCGCCATGTTTTCAGACTCCATGGGTTACCCACTGATATTGTCTCTGATCGGGGTCCACAATTCATTGCACAATTTTGGAAGTCTTTTTGTGCCTCATTAAAGATGAAATTATCTTTAACGTCTGGCTACCATCCCCAATCCAACGGGCAGACTGAGCGAGTTAATCAATCATTAAAACAATATTTGCGTTTGTACTCGGCCAAACTCCAAAATGACTGGTCTGAGTTTCTTCCGTTGGCGGAGTTTGCTTACAACAATGCCTGTCATTCCTCCACCAATGTGTCTCCATTTTTTACAGTTTTTGGTTTTCACCCCAGAGCTAATTCCTTTTTTCAACATTCCTCTGTCTCCTCACTGACCTTGACCTCTCATCTCAAACTCATTTGGAGAAAAGTGCACCTGGCTCTCAGAAAAGCGGCATTTCGGGAGAAAATTTTTTCTGACAGGCTCCGGCGGCCGTGCACTTTTAAAGTAGGAGATAGGGTATGGTTGTCGACTCGCAACATTAAACTTCGACAAACCTCAGCCAGATTGGGTCCTAAATTTATTGGACCATTTCATATTATCAAAAAAGTCAATCCAGTTGCTTTCCGGTTACGTTTACCAAAAACTTTACGGATCGGAAATACCTTCCATTGCTCCTTGTTAAAACCATATGTTTCGTCCAGTAGATTTCCTCGCAAGATCTCTCAGGGGAAATCACCAATAGATGTACAGGGTCAGCAGGAGTTCTTGGTGGAGAAGGTTCTCGATTCCAAGTTGTCCCGGGGTCGGCTTTATTTTTTGGTACATTGGAGAGGTTATGGTCCAGAAGAAAGGTCTTGGGTCCTGGATGAGGATCTCCATGCCCCGAGGCTCAAAAGGGCATTTTTTCGAGAATTTCCGCAGAAACCTGGCCTTAGGGGTTCCTTGACCCCTCCTCAAGGGGGGGGTACTGTTAGGCGCCGAGGGTCCGCCCGTCAGTGCGGCCCGGCGCCTAGCAACTAGGGACGCCGCAGGCAGACAGCCGCCGGCTCCCTAGCAACGCTAGACGCCGGGCGCACGGAGCCGCTCAGACCCTAGCAACGGGGACGCCACGCTCGGACCGCGTTCCCCGTTGCTGTGTCTTAATTAATCAGTTCAAGTGTATCCTGGCCGTACAGCATGCAGCTGCACGGCATGATTATGTGATTACCCTGTCTGGATCTTGATTGGAGGGCTCCCAAATTTAAGCACTCTCAGGACTTCTCACAGACGCCGGTGATAGCTTCCTGTTTGCTGTGTCAGTTACAGAGAGTTTCCAGTCCTGCTCAATCCGGTTGTTCCTGTCCTCAGTGGTCCTGTACTCGGAAGTTGTCATCTATTCCTGGAGTCCGACCGAGCACCTTTAACATCCTGTGTTCGTGAGTCGCGGCGTAGCCGTGTGTTGCGGCTTGACCGCTTACTGTTTATTATTTAGTTTCATTGTGTTCCGGAGCTTTTGCGGAGGATTCCGCTCCCACAAATCCACTCTGGTATCCAGCGGTGCTGGATAGGAGTAACGGATCAGTGGATCTTTGGTTGTCCTTTTCCCTGGCGGTTTGTCCGCACATACTTTTGGTTTAAGTTAGTTAGCTTGTAGCCCCTGGCCTGGTTGCTTAGTCAGAGGGCCCCTTGTTATCACCCTGTCTCGGATTTCCCTTTGTCTCCCATTAAGACCTGAGGGGGCATCGAAGTTGGGCAGACATAATCCGCCCTTCAAACGCGGCTGCCATGGGCTCAAGCAACCATAGTCTCGCAGGGGATTTCTGATAACACGGGCGAGACAACGGAGTTAGGGCGCCAGGGGTTACTAGGCTTTCCTGCTCCCGTAACCAGCATATCTTTCCAGTACTCAGACCTCTGCCATAAGATCTCCTCTGGTCTGGAGTACGGGAATCATAACAGATCTTAAATAGACCCCTGGGTTTTAAGGATAACCATGGTTGAGTCCAATGGTTAATTCACATTGACCGAAGTTCTAATTAAGTAGTGATGTGCACCGGAAATTTTTCGGGTTTTGTGTTTTGGTTTTGGGTTCGGTTCCGCGGCCGTGTTTTGGGTTCGGACGCGTTTTGGCAAAACCTCACCGAAATTTTTTTGTCGGATTCGGGTGTGTTTTGGATTCAGGTTTTTTTTTCAAAAAACCCTAAAAAACAGCTTAAATCATAGAATTTGGGGGTCATTTTGATCCCATAGTATTATTAACCTCAATAACCATAATTTCCACTCATTTTCAGTCTTTTTTGAACACCTCACAATATTATTTCTTTTGGTATTTGGTACCGGGGACACAGTACCTCAATCAAGTCTATAGTTAGCTCTGAAATCAGCATTAAACTGGATCCACACTTAGATTATCTGTCCAATTTTTTTTTCTAGTTGAAACAAAATTATGCTAATATGTGGCAGCAAATGACAATTGACCATTTGCTCCCAAACACTGGAAAACATCCAAAAATGGTCATTTAGATAAATTGGTTAAATCCATTTCATTTAGCTAATTTATCCAAACTACCTTTATTGTATCTTTGTGGGTGAATGATGTGTGGGTCAGTGTTGAGGGTGGTGGAGGAGATGGGTAATAGGCACAGCAGGGTGTGGACAGTCAAATAGTGTGCTTAGAGGTGCAGATAAATAGGGATATCTAATAATTCACCCACTATTCTATAGAATTATTAGATATCCCTATTTATCTGCATTACTCACCTAACACTCAGCATTTATCTACATGCTGATGCTATTCATAGCACTTAGCTTGCAAGTATTTTACCCATAAGGAGACACATTAGATGTTCCCTCTCTTTTCATTAAAGACGTCCCCAGCAACCATACTGTACTATACTATAACAGGAATAATTACTGTGGGGGATTATACCATTTGATCTGGAATAAAGGGAAAATATTGTGGAAAGAGTGCTGTAAGTGTATGATATGTAGAACTATTGTCAGGTTCTGACATTTGTCAAGTGAATTACTAATATACATTCAACTAATATTACATAGTGTCCAGTAATTCAGTATCAGACTAATTGATATAGTCAATTTGGATCAATAATAAAGACACAACACAGGTAGCGAACCTTGATATTAATAAATGTATTTCAATTTATTATATATGGTAATTACATTATACAAACTTATTGTACTTTATTTCGTGTTTAGACAATTTTAACGAATTTATTAAAAGTTAATTTTTAAATCATCATTTGTGCGCCAGCAAAAGAGACATTCTTTTCTCTTCTCCTTTCCTGCATAACATTACTTGTCTCTGGTTGCACCCCCAAACGTCCTACAATTAATATTTAATATAACTGATGGACATTTATTGGGGCGCATTGGAAAATTCAGGGCTATGCCGTGTAGATGATGGCCTAACAGGAGGCTTTAAAATTTTCTTTCTAGTGTCCTTCGTTTGGGAGAAAAATGCAAAGGTACAAGACAGCTTTTCCTTGCCAATATCTCTCTTTTGCAAAGAGCTGCGTATTGGAAAATTCAGGGCTATGCCGGGTAGATGATGGCCTAACAGGAGGCTTTAAAATTTTCTTTCTAGTGTCCTTCGTTTGGGAAAAAAATGCAAAGGTACAAGACAGCTTTTCCTTGCCAATATCTCTCTTTTGCAAAGAGCTGCGCATTGGAAAATTAAGGGCTATACCGTGTAGATGAAGCACTAACAGGAGGCTTTAAAATTTTCATTCTAGTATTCTTCGTTTGGGAGAAAAATGCAAAGGTACAAGACAGCTTTTCCTTGCCAATATCTCTATTTTGCAAAGAGCTACGCATTGGAAAATTCAGGGCTATACCGTGTAGATGAAGCACTAACAGGAGGCTTTAAAATTTTCATTCTAGTGTCCTTCGTTTGGGAGAAAAATCCAATGGTACAAGACAGCTTTTCCTTGCCAATATCTCTCTTTTGCAAAGAGCTGCGCATTGGAAAATTCAGGGCTATGCCGTGTAGATGATGGCCTAACAGGAGGCTTTAAAATTTTCTTTCTAGTGTCCTTCGTTTGGGAGAAAAATGCAAAGGTACAAGACAGCTTTTCCTTGCCAATATCTCTCTTTTGCAAAGAGCTGCGCATTGGAAAATTCAGGGCTATGCCGTGTAGATGATGGCCTAACAGGAGGCTTTAAAATTTTCTTTCTAGTGTCCTTCGTTTGGGAGAAAAATGCAAAGGTACAAGACAGCTTTTCCTTGCCAATATCTCTCTTTTGCAAAGAGCTGCGTATTGGAAAATTCAAGGCTATGCCGGGTAGATGATGGCCTAACAGGAGGCTTTAAAATTTTCTTTCTAGTGTCCTTCGTTTGGGAGAAAAATGCAAAGGTGCAAGACAGCTTTTCCTTGCAAATATCTCTCTTTTGCAAAGAGCTGCGCATTGGAAAATTCAGGGCTATACCGTGTAGATGAAGCCCTAACAGGAGGCTTTAACATTTTCATTCTAGTGTCCTTCGTTTGGGAGAAAAATGCAAAGGTACAAGACAGCTTTTCCTTGCCAATATCTCTCTTTTGCAAAGAGCTGCGTATTGGAAAATTCAGGGCTATGCCGTGTAGATGATGGCCTAACAGGAGGCTTTAAAATTTTCTTTCTAGTGTCCTTCGTTTGGGAGAAAAATGCAAAGGTACAAGACAGCTTTTCCTTGCCAATATCTCTCTTTTGCAAAGAGCTGCGCATTGGAAAATTCAGGGCTATACCGTGTAGATGAAGCACTAACAGGAGGCTTTAAAATTTTCATTCTAGTGTCCTTCGTTTGGGAGAAAAATGCAAAGGTACAAGACAGCTTTTCCTTGCCAATATCTCTCTTTTGCAAAGAGCTGCGCATTGGAAAATTCAGGGCTATGCCGTGTAGATGATGGCCTAACAGGAGGCTTTAAAATTTTCTTTCTAGTGTCCTTCGTTTGGGAGAAAAATGCAAAAGTACAAGACAGATTTTCCTTGCCAATATCTCTCTTTTGCAAAGAGCTGCGCATTGGAAAATTCAGGGCTATACCGTGTAGATGAAGCCCTAACAGGAGGCTTTAAAATTTTCATTCTAGTGTCCTTCGTTTGGGAGAAAAATGCAAAGGTACAAGACAGCTTTTCCTTGCCAATATCTCTCTTTTGCAAAGAGCTGCGCATTGGAAAATTCAGGGCTATGCCGTGTAGATGATGGCCTAACAGGAGGCTTTAAAATTTTCTTTCTAGTGTCCTTCGTTTGGGAGAAAAATGCAAAGGTACAAGACAGCTTTTCCTTGCCAATATCTCTCTTTTGCAAAGAGCTGCGCATTGGAAAATTCAGGGCTATACCGTGTAGATGAAGCCCTAACAGGAGGCTTTAAAATTTTCATTCTAGTGTCCTTCGTTTGGGAGAAAAATGCAAAGGTACAAGACTGCTTTTCCTTGCCAATATCTCTCTTTTGCAAAGAGCTGCGCATTGGAAAATTCAGGGCTATGCCGTGTAGATGATGGCCTAACAGGAGGCTTTAAAATTTTCTTTCTAGTGTCCTTCGTTTGGGAGAAAAATGCAAAGGTACAAGACAGCTTTTCCTTGCCAATATCTCTCTTTTGCAAAGAGCTGCGCATTGGAAAATTCAGGGCTATGCCGTGTACCTGATGGCCTAACAGGAGGCTTTAAAATTTTCTTTCTAGTGTCCTTCGTTTGGGAGAAAAATGCAAAGGTACAAGACAGCTTTTCCTTGCCAATATCTCTCTTTTGCAAAGAGCTACGCATTGGAAAATTCAGGGCTATACCGTGTAGACGAAGCACTAACAGGAGGCTTTAAAATTTTCATTCTAGTGTCCTTCGTTTGGGAGAAAAATGCAAAGGTACAAGACAGCTTTTCCTTGCCAATATCTCTCTTTTGCAAAGAGCTACGCATTGGAAAATTCAGGGCTATACCGTGTAGATGAAGCACTAACAGGAGGCTTTAAAATTTTCATTCCAGTGTCCTTCGTTTGGGAGAAAAATCCAATGGTACAAGACAGCTTTTCCTTGCCAATATCTCTCTTTTGCAGAGAGCTGCGCATTGGAAAATTCAGGGCTATGCCGTGTAGATGATGGCCTAACAGGAGGCTTTAAAATTTTCTTTCTAGTGTCCTTCGTTTGGGAGAAAAATGCAAAGGTACAATACTGCTTTTCCTTGCCAATATCTCTCTTTTGCAGAGAGCTGCGCATTGGAAAATTCAGGGCTATGCCGTGTAGATGAAGCCCTAACAGGAGGCTTTAAAATTTTCTTTCTAGTGTCCTTCGTTTGGGAGAAAAATGCAAAGGTACAAGACAGCTTTTCCTTGCCAATATCTCTCTTTTGCAAAGAGCTGCGCATTGGAAAATTCAGGGCTATGCCGTGTAGATGATGGCCTAACAGGAGGCTTTAAAATTTTCTTTCTAGTGTCCTTCGTTTGGGAGAAAAATGCAAAGGTGCAAGACAGCTTTTCCTTGCCAATATCTCTCTTTTGCAAAGAGCTACGCATTGGAAAAATCAGGGCTATACCGTGTAGATGAAGCACTAACAGGAGGCTTTAAAATTTTCATTCTAGTGTCCTTCGTTTGGGAGAAAAATCCAATGGTACAAGACAGCTTTTCCTTGCCAATATCTCTCTTTTGCAGAGAGCTGCGCATTGGAAAATTCAGGGCTATGCCGTGTAGATGATGGCCTAACAGGAGACTTTAAAATTTTCTTTCTAGTGTCCTTCGTTTGGGAGAAAAATGCAAAGGTACAAGACAGCTTTTCCTTGCCAATATCTCTCTTTTGCAGAGAGCTGTGCATTGGAAAATTCAGGGCTATGCCGTGTAGATGATGGCCTAACAGGAGGCTTTAAAATTTTCTTCCTAGTGTCCTTCGTTTGGGAGAAAAATGCAAAGGTACGAGACAGCTTTTCCTTGCCAATATCTCTCTTTTGCAAAGAGCTACGCATTGGAAAATTCAGGGCTATGTCGTGTAGATGATGGCCTAACAGGAGGCTTTAAAATTTTCTTTCTAGTGTCCTTCGTTTGGGAGAAAAATGCAAAGGTACAAGACAGCTTTTCCTTGCCAATATCTCTCTTTTGCAAAGAGCTGCGTATTGGAAAATTCAGGGCTATGCCGTGTAGATGATGGCCTAACAGGAGGCTTTAAAATTTTCTTTCTAGTGTCCTTCGTTTGGGAGAAAAATGCAAAGGTACAAGACAGCTTTTCCTTGCCAATATCTCTCTTTTGCAAAGAGCTGCGCATTGGAAAATTCAGGGCTATACCGTGTAGATGAAGCACTAACAGGAGGCTTTAAAATTTTCATTCTAGTGTCCTTCGTTTGGGAGAAAAATGCAAAGGTACAAGACAGCTTTTCCTTGGCAATATCTCTCTTTTGCAAAGAGCTGCGCATTGGAAAATTCAGGGCTATGCCGTGTAGATGATGGCCTAACAGGAGGCTTTAAAATTTTCTTTCTAGTGTCCTTCGTTTGGGAGAAAAATGCAAAAGTACAAGACAGATTTTCCTTGCCAATATCTCTCTTTTGCAAAGAGCTGCGCATTGGAAAATTCAGGGCTATGCCGTGTAGATGATGGCCTAACAGGAGGCTTTAAAATTTTCTTTCTAGTGTCCTTCGTTTGGGAGAAAAATGCAAAGGTACAAGACAGCTTTTCCTTGCCAATATCTCTCTTTTGCAAAGAGCTGCGCATTGGAAAATTCAGGGCTATACCGTGTAGATGAAGCCCTAACAGGAGGCTTTAAAATTTTCATTCTAGTGTCCTTCGTTTGGGAGAAAAATGCAAAGGTACAAGACAGCTTTTCCTTGCCAATATCTCTCTTTTGCAAAGAGCTGCGCATTGGAAAATTCAGGGCTATGCCGTGTAGATGATGGCCTAACAGGAGGCTTTAAAATTTTCTTTCTAGTGTCCTTCGTTTGGGAGAAAAATGCAAAGGTACAAGACAGCTTTTCCTTGCCAATATCTCTCTTTTGCAAAGAGCTGCGCATTGGAAAATTCAGGGCTATGCCGTGTACATGATGGCCTAACAGGAGGCTTTAAAATTTTCTTTCTAGTGTCCTTCGTTTGGGAGAAAAATGCAAAGGTACAAGACAGCTTTTCCTTGCCAATATCTCTCTTTTGCAAAGAGCTACGCATTGGAAAATTCAGGGCTATACCGTGTAGATGAAGCACTAACAGGAGGCTTTAAAATTTTCATTCTAGTGTCCTTCGTTTGGGAGAAAAATGCAAAGGTACAAGACAGCTTTTCCTTGCCAATATCTCTCTTTTGCAAAGAGCTACGCATTGGAAATTTCAGGGCTATACCGTGTAGATGAAGCACTAACAGGAGGCTTTAAAATTTTCATTCCAGTGTCCTTCGTTTGGGAGAAAAATCCAATGGTACAAGACAGCTTTTCCTTGCCAATATCTCTCTTTTGCAGAGAGCTGCGCATTGGAAAATTCAGGGCTATGCCGTGTAGATGATGGCCTAACAGGAGGCTTTAAAATTTTCTTTCTAGTGTCCTTCGTTTGGGAGAAAAATGCAAAGGTACAATACTGCTTTTCCTTGCCAATATCTCTCTTTTGCAGAGAGCTGCGCATTGGAAAATTCAGGGCTATGCCGTGTAGATGAAGCCCTAACAGGAGGCTTTAAAATTTTCTTTCTAGTGTCCTTCGTTTGGGAGAAAAATGCAAAGGTACAAGACAGCTTTTCCTTGCCAATATCTCTCTTTTGCAAAGAGCTGCGCATTGGAAAATTCAGGGCTATGCCGTGTAGATGATGGCCTAACAGGAGGCTTTAAAATTTTCTTTCTAGTGTCCTTCGTTTGGGAGAAAAATGCAAAGGTGCAAGACAGCTTTTCCTTGCCAATATCTCTCTTTTGCAAAGAGCTACGCATTGGAAAAATCAGGGCTATACCGTGTAGATGAAGCACTAACAGGAGGCTTTAAAATTTTCATTCTAGTGTCCTTCGTTTGGGAGAAAAATCCAATGGTACAAGACAGCTTTTCCTTGCCAATATCTCTCTTTTGCAGAGAGCTGCGCATTGGAAAATTCAGGGCTATGCCGTGTAGATGATGGCCTAACAGGAGGCTTTAAAATTTTCTTTCTAGTGTCCTTCGTTTGGGAGAAAAATGCAAAGGTACAAGACAGCTTTTCCTTGCCAATATCTCTCTTTTGCAGAGAGCTGTGCATTGGAAAATTCAGGGCTATGCCGTGTAGATGATGGCCTAACAGGAGGCTTTAAAATTTTCTTTCTAGTGTCCTTCGTTTGGGAGAAAAATGCAAAGGTACAAGACAGCTTTTCCTTGCCAATATCTCTCTTTTGCAAAGAGCTACGCATTGGAAAATTCAGGGCTATGTCGTGTAGATGATGGCCTAACAGGAGGCTTTAAAATTTTCTTTCTAGTGTCCTTCGTTTGGGAGAAAAATGTAAAGGTACAAGACAGCTTTTCCTTGCCAAAATCTCTCTTTTGCAAAGAGCTGCGCAATGGAAAATTCAGGGCTATGCCGTGTAGATGATGGCCTAACAGGAAGCTTTAAAATTTTCTTTCTAGTGTCCTTCGTTTGGGAGAAAAATGCAAAGGTACAAGACAGCTTTTCCTTGGCAATATCTCTCTTTTGCAAAGAGCTGCGCATTGAAATATTCAGGGCTATACCGTGTAGATGAAGCACTAACAGGAGGCTTTTTAAATTTTCATTCTAGTGTCCTTCGTTTCGAGAGTTTCCTTGTGCTGCCTCGGTTGGATCTCCTTCACTTGACAGGGGGGTGCCCGAGCAGCGACCCTCCCCAGCTCTATCCCAAATCTTACTTACCTGCCAGGTGAGATACTATGATCATGAAGCTGCTTCTCCCAGGGCAAGGCTCACCCATTGCACTCTGGGTGTGCTGCTCCTGCGATTTCCCCAAATGTGGGAAACTTGACTGCATAATTTGTGTTTCCCCTGGTCGGCTCTCGTATAATTCAGATCTCTTTGTCTCAGGTCTCTCTCCAGCCTAGTTTGCTGTCTGTTTCCACTTCTCTTTTCTTGAGCCGCTCCCTTCTATGCCCTTGCGCACTATCCTGACTTCTCCCGTCTGCTTAATTTGTGCCTTCCAACGCACAATGCGAACTACAGGTAGTGCTGCAGGGCCCACACCCTTTTACTTGCCTTACAGATCAGCTCTGGAGCTGTTACAGTGCCCAGCTGCTGCAAGAAATCAGCTTGAATGCTTCAGGGGCTGGGGCATAGCCAACATGAGCCCCACACCGAAGGAGGGTGGAGGTGTTTAATGCGAACTAGGGGTCATCCAAGCGCCGCAAAAGGCTGCCATGCCCTGCACGCCCCTTTTCTCTTTTCATATGCAGATGTAGGTCCCTGCGGCCCTGGCATTACCGCTCCAACTAGTCACCCCTGGCCGGGGTTCCCTGGAGGAGTGGGGACCCCTTAAATCAAGAGGTTCCTCCCCTCGAGGCACCCAAGGGCCAGAGGTGAAGCCCGAGGCTGTCCCCAGCACCCCTGGGTGGTGGGTGCCGGGCTGATAGCCATGTGTGTAAAAAAAGAATATTGTTTTTTGTTGTTGTAGAACTACAAGGCCCAGCAAGCCTCCCCCGCTTGCTGGTACTTGGAGAACCTCAAGTACCAGCAGGCAGGGAAATAACGGGCTTGCTGGTACCTGTAGTTCTACAACAACAAAAAATACCCAAATAAAAACACAAACACACACAGCGTGACAGTAAAATTATTGAGACAGGCTGTAGCATGTGGGTGCATGTAACCCTATAAAAGTGATGGATTGGGTGACTATTACAATACCCACTGTTGCTGTCTGAAAAATTATGGATTTATAGATTGCTCTGCCGAGACATGTTTTTTTCTAAAATGCACCACAGGTATGGATGGATAGTATACTTGACGACACAGAGGTAGGTAGAGCAGTGGCCTACTGTACCGTACTGCTATATATTATATTATTTATTATTATTATTATTATCCTTTATTTATATGGCGCCACAAGGGTTCCGCAGTGCCCAATTACAGAGTACATAAACAAATAATCAAACAGGAAAACAGCAACTTACAGTTGACGACAATATAGGACAAGTACAGGGTAAATAAACATAGCTACATCAGCAGATGACACTGGAATAAGTATCAGGTGGCAGAAGACTGCTGGATTTGGTGCAGCTGAAGATTATTAAAGTAAGAAAAGAGTAAGCACATGAGGGAAGAGGGCCCTGCTCGTGAGAGCTTACATTCTAAAAGGGAGGGGTAGACAGACAGGGGTGAGACAGATGGGGTACATAGAGAGCATGGAACAGAGGTTTAGGATGAGATTTGGCTGGGTTTGGTGAAGAAGTGGGTCTTGAGAGCCCGTTTGAAGTTTTGTAGAGAGGTGGAGAGTCTGAGGGGGAGAGGTAGGGAATTCCAGAGAAGTGGTGCAGCACGTGAAAAATCTTGGAGGTAGGAGTGGGAGGAAGTAATCCGTAGGCAGGAGTCGGTGTGCATTAGCAGAGCGAAGAGGACGGGTGGGAGTGTAAAGCGAGATAAGATCAGAGATGTAGATGGGAGAGGAGTGGGTGAGGGCTTTGTAAGCAAGTGTGAGAAGCTTGAAATGGATTCTGAAAGGGAAGGGGAGCCAGTGAAGGACTAGTAAGAGAGGAGAGGTGGACGTAGTGCGTTTGGTGAGGAAAATGAGCCGGGAAGCAGCATTGAGGATAGATTGGAGTGGAGAGAGGTATTTGTCAGGAATGCCAGTCAGGAAGAGATTACAGCAGTCCAGTCTGGAGATGACCAGTGAGTGGATAAGAGTCTTAGTAGCATCCTGGGTCAGAAAGGGTCTGATCCTGGAAATATTTATTAGATGAAAACGGCAGGTTTGTGAGAGGTGCTGAATGTGTGGTTTGAAGGAGAGGGAGGAGTCAAGGATTACTCCAAGACAGCGCACTTGGGGGGTAGAGGAGATAGTAGTGCCATCAATAGATAATGAGATTGTAGGAGGTGAGGTTATGCGGGAGGGAGGGAAGATGATCAGCTCAGTCTTAGACATGTTAAGTTTAAGAAAGAGCTGGGACATCCAGGAAGAGATAGCAGAGAGACAGTTGGAGATACGAGTGAGGAGAGTAGGGGAGAGGTCTGGAGAGGAAAGATAGATTTGAGTGTCATCAGCATAGAGATGATATTGGAAACCAAAAGAACTAATGAGCTTACCTAGTGAGGACGTATAGAGAGAGAAGAGAAGAGGACCAAGGACAGAACCTTGGGGAACCCCTACAGTTAGTGGAAGTGAGGGGGAGGTGGAGTCATGAGAGGAGACAGAGAATGAACGGTCAGAAAGGTAGGACAACAACCAAGAGAGGGCTGTGTTACGCAGACCAATGGAGTGAAGGATTTGCAGTAGGAGAGGATGGTCCACAGTGTCAAAAGCAGCAGAGAGATCAAGTAGAATAAGTAGAGAGTAGTGTCCCTTAGATTTAGCAGCATGGAGGTCATTGCATACTTTTGTAAGGGCAGTTTCAGTGGAGTGGAGAGGACGGAAGCCAGACTGGAATGGGTCAAGCAGTGAGTGTGAGGAAAGAAAGGAAGTAAGGCGGTTGTAGACAATACGCTCAAGGAGTTTGGAGGCAAAAGGGAGGAGAGAGATGGGTCGGTAGTTGGAGAGAGTGTTTGGATCAAGGGTAGGTTTTTTAAGAATAGGAGAGATGAGAGCGTGCTTGAAGGCAGAGGGGACAGTGCCTGATGAGAGGGAGAGATTGAGAAGGTGGGAAAGATGGGAAAAAGCAGAAGAAGAGAGGTGGCAAAGGAGGCGGGAGGGGATTGGGTCAAGTGGGGAGGTGGTGAGGGGACAGGAACGAATGAGGGCCATGACTTCCTCTCCAGATGCATGGGAGAAAGATGACAGAGTTGGTGCGAGGGATGGGGAGGGTTGGTAAGGGTTGGGAGAAGGCTGGTTACTGATAGTCTGGTGTGATGTGATGTCCTGACGTATGGAGTCAATTTTGGATGTGAAGTTAGTGGCAAAGTCAAGAGCAGAGAGTGAGGAAGGGAGACGAGGTGGAGGTGGGCAGAGGAGTGAGTTGAGAGTGGCAAAGAGGCGCCGGGGGTTGGAAGACTGGGAGGAGATGAGGTTCTTGAAGTATGACTGTTTAGCAAGAGAAAGGGCAGCACTGAAGGATGAGAGCCTAAGTTTGAAATGGAGGAAGTCTGCCTTAGAGCGTGATTTCCTCCAGTGTCGCTCAGCCGTACGTGAGCATTTTTGCAGATATCTGGTGCATTTGGTGTGCAAGGGTTGAGGTGTTAATTTGTGAGGGTGAATAGTGGTTGGTGGAGCAACAGAGTCAAGAGCAGAAGTAAGGGAAGCATTGTATGTGGAAGTGGCTTGTTCAGGGCATGAGAGAGAGAGAATAGGAGAGAGAAGTGAGTCAAACAGGGAGGAAAGGAATGTGGTGTCAATAGCTTCAATGTTACGCTTAGTGATGGTAGCCTTAGGAGGTAGAGATGGGGAAGTCGAGAGAGATAGGTTGAAGGAGAGCAGGTGGTGGTCAGAGAGGGGAAATGGGGAGTTGGAAAAATCAGAAATATCACAGCGGTGAGTGAAGACCAGATCCAGTGAGCTCCCATTCACATGGGAGGGTGAGGAGGTCCACTGGGAGAGACCAAGTGAAGAGGTGAGGTTAAGGAGTTTAGAGGCAGGGGATTGTGTGAGGATGTCAATAGGGATGTTGAAATCGCCAAGGATAATGGTGGGAATGTCAGAAGAGAGGAAGTGAGGAAGCCAGGAAGCAAAGTTGTCGATTAATTTGGAAGCAGTGCCAGGGGGGCGGTAAATGACAGCTTCTCTAAGATGGACTGGTTGGAAGAGGCATATGGCGTGGACCTCAAATGTAGAGAATATAAGGGATGGTTCTGGTGGTATGAGTTGGTAGGAGTTACTAGAAGGTAAAAGGACCCCAACACCACCCCCATGGCGACCCCCAGGTCGGGGTGTGTGTGTGAATGTAAGGCCCCCAGCAGAGAGAGCAGCAGCAGAAGTAGTGTCAGAGGGCGTAATCCAAGTTTCAGTAATGGCTAGTAGGTGTAGGGAGTTGGAAATGAAAAGGTCATGAGTGGGGACCAGTTTGTTATAAACAGATCTGGCATTCCAGAGGGCACAGGATAGGGGGTATGAGTTTGTGGGAGAGATGTGAATTAGATTTTCAGGGTTGCTGTAGCGATGAGGTGGGATTAACTTTGAGGGCAGGGATGATGAGAGAGTAGTGATGGTACGGGTGCCTGAGCTAGGAGGGGAAACTGCAGGAGGTGGGCAGGGAGGGAGGTCAGTGTGATGTGAATGGGGGTGTGGGGAGGTGACAGGGAAGGGAGAGAGGGAGCAGGGCTGAGTTGTGGGGTAGCAGGACCATGGGGCAGAGGTGAATGAAAGTGGGGTAACAGGAAAGGTGGGGGAAGGAAACAGAGGGATGGAGGGGAGACAGAGGAGGGGAGAGAGGAGGAGGTGGAGGAGACTAGGGGGGAAGGCTAAAGATACATTATTAGGTAGACACTGAGTGATGTGGGGAGTATAAGAAAACCTTGACATAGTGTTAAGTAGGTAAATAGGTTGAGGGAAAGTGGAAGTAGGAGAGGAGACTGTAAGGCAATCCGAGCAGAAGAATTGCAGAAATGCAGGTGAGAAAAGCAGTGTAGGCTCAAGGGGTGTAGATTTAGTATGAAATGAGTCAAAAGCATAGATAAAGTGGGTGCAGAAAAGTATTTGGAGTGTAAGAAATGAAAGGATTGTGAGAGGTTTAAGAAGCAATGGTAATTATGTTAGATGTTTTAAGTGTTTGCAGGTAAAATTGCATTGGTGCAGCTGTGCTTAAAAAACAAAATTACAATAATACAGATACAGGCATTTGTAGGTGAAATGGGTGGTTTATGAAATGTCCAAGTAAGGTAGTTCTGTGCTATGTAATCAGATGCAACAATCAGGAGGTGAGTGATCTGAGGAGTAAGTGACTCACATTTGTTATTAGTTCTTCAGTTTTCTTTGTTTTGTTAGATTGGTGTGCTTCTGTTTTCCTTCTTTTTCACTTGGATTGAACGCTGATTGAACACTGCTGTTATGTGTCAATTTTATCACGCTTTGATAAAAATGCACGCTTAGATCAATAAATGCACAGCCAAATGGCTTTGCACAGCCTACACCATTGGACTTAAGTAGAAGACTATTACAAGTGAAACCAATAATTGAAATCTGTAACCACACCCCACCCCCTCAAATGCCAGGCAATAAATTACCTTAAAAACAACAACCAGGCATTCCACAAAGATTAAACTGGGTCTATATCATTCAAAACTTTAAAAAAGTACTTCAAAATCACATACTATGCAATAATGTTTCAATTTGCA
Organism: Pseudophryne corroboree; assembly: GCF_028390025.1. NCBI lineage: Eukaryota > Metazoa > Chordata > Amphibia > Anura > Myobatrachidae > Pseudophryne > Pseudophryne corroboree. The sequence continues at coordinate 176,363,964 of NC_086451.1, forward strand.
TTACCCAGCAGAATTAGCTTTGCATATATAGATATAGTGCAGCAGAATATATTGGTGGTTGTAGTCAATTGTAATTACCTGTAGGTGACAAGAAGAGAAGAAACGTCAATTCACAATCAATATCAGCTGAAGATAAATTAACGCTGATTGAACGCTACTGTTATGTGTCAATTTTATCACGCTTTGATAAAAATGCACGCTTAGATCAATAAATGCACAGCCAAACGGCTTTGCACAGCCTACACCATTGGACTTAAGTAGAAGACTATTACAAGTGAAACCAATAATTGAAATCTGTAACCACACCCCACCCCCTCAAATGCCAGGCAATAAATTACCTTAAAAACAACAACCAGGCATTCCACAAAGATTAAACTGGGTCTATATCATTCAAAACTTTAAAAAAGTACTTCAAAATCACATACTATGCAATAATGTTTCAATTTGCATAACCCAGCAGAATTAGCTTTGCATATATAGATATAGTGCAGCAGAATATATTGGTGGTTGTAGTCAATTGTAATTACCTGTAGGTGACAAGAAGAGAAGAAACGTCAATTCACAATCAATATCAGCTGAAGATAAATTAACGCTGATTGAACGCTGCTGTTATGTGTCAATTTTATCACGCTTTGATAAAAATGCACGCTTAGATCAATAAATGCACAGCCAAACGGCTTTGCACAGCCTACACCATTGGACTTAAGTAGAAGACTATTACAAGTGAAACCAATAATTGAAATCTGTAACCACACCCCACCCCCTCAAATGCCAGGCAATAAATTACCTTAAAAACAACAACCAGGCATTCCACAAAGATTAAACTGGGTCTATATCATTCAAAACTTTAAAAAAGTACTTCAAAATCACATACTATGCAATAATGTTTCAATTTGCATTACCCAGCAGAATTAGCTTTGCATATATAGATATAGGAGCAGCAGAATATATTGGTGGTTGTAGTCAATTGTAATTACTCAGCAGAATTAGCTTTGCATATATAGATATAGTGCAGCAGAATATATTGGTGGTTGTAGTCAATTGTAATTACCCAGCAGAATTAGCTTTGCAAATATAGATTTAGTGCAGCAGAATATATTGGTGGTTGTAGTCAGTTGTAATTACCCAGCAGAATTAGCTTTGCATATATATAGTGCAGCAGAATATATTGGTGGTTGTAGTCAATTGTAATTACCCAGCAGCAGCTCTACTGCACTCAACATCACCAGTGCTCACAATATATATAATGCTATATACTATGCCATAGTGGTGCTTACTATATAACACCTCCTACTGCGTTCCCCCTGGCAATGAGCATGACACCCAGAGAGTGAAACCCCTGGCAATGAGCATGACACCCAGCACGTGAAACTCTTGGCATTGAGCAGTTTTTGTAAAAGTAATTAGAAGCTTTACTGTAGGGCATAGTGTATCACAGATATTGTGGTGAGTGACATAATATGTTCCAAAGGGCATTAATGTGTGGGGCTTAACATGGTGGAAATTACTGTACTTTTTTCCCTGTGGTGGCCGAGGTCTGTTGGTGCAGGGTCAAGAACTGGGGTGTAAGGTAGTCTTTGCCTGCAAGGCTACGCCCATTTTATGGAGACCATACCCATTTTTGCGAGGTCACGCCCCCCCATCCCGTCCGGAGCGCTCACGCAAATATAGTTTTTTTAATATATATATATATGGGGGAGGGGCACAATTTTTAATGCCAATGGTGGCGGGGGGCACGCATTTGAAGCCAAATTGTTTAGAAACACCCCTGCAAGAAAATATCTGCAAATCCAATGTTACCATAAGTGTGGCATATACCTGCGCTTGCTCGCGGGGTGAGAACATCTCCCTAATTGAATTCAGCGATATGAATAGAGGTTGTGCAGCAGCCACAGAAAGGGTTAATCTCTGCAGCTTGTCACTAAATTACATTGTTGCAATTTTAGCTGGGAGCTGCAATAATTACTCTAATACATAACACAGCCAACACTTCTATATTCACACAATATACTGCATGGTGAATATAGAAGTGGTGCTTACTAAACAGCACCTCCTACTGCATTCCACATCACCGCTGGTCACACTCATATCAGGCCCATAATGCTGTATACTATGCCATAGTGGTGCTTACTATATAACACCAGGTGATGTGCAGTGGTCAAAACACACTAACTGGTCCCATGCTGTTGTTGAACTAAAGGCCTATACACACGATGAGATTCGGTCTATGCTAATAGGTTTAAAAAGGTTACATAAAAGCTACTTTATGTATTTATTCATTAAAGTTTTTAAGTTGTATTTTACAACCATACAATGATATGATATATAATGTATCGTATAATCATTACATAATGTTGATGGCATTGAATTGTCTCTGCCTTGACTAGTGGCAGCAGCTTCAGCACTAGGTGGAAGTGGATCTTGATCTTTCCCTATTTTACCCTCCACCTAATTGTTCTCCGTTTTTTAATGTGTGGAATTATATGCCAGTAATATATCTGGAATTAGACGGTGGTAATGTCTGGAATTAGATACCACTAGATAGATACCAGATATCACTGTGACTGGAATGATGACATATGCACAGTGACAGGACACTACCACAGCACCCTACAGCAGCCATATGCGGCACAAGACACTGGAGTATTAGTAATGTACTGTAGTATACTGAGCACCACAAGACAATGAGCAGTGATACGGAGCACTGATGAGATTACTAGAACTGACACTGAGCAGCCAGATGCAGCACTGGACTATTAGTAATGTACTCTAGTATACTGAGCACCACAATGCAGCACAAGACAATGAGCAGTGATACTGAGCACTGATGAGGATACTACTGAGAACTGACACTGAGCAGGAGAGACACACTACAATTTCATCTTGCGCCTCTTTTTTTATTTATCTTTGCATCATATGCTGTTTGGGGCTATTTTTTTAAGTGCCATCCTGTCTGACACTGCAGTGCCACTCCTAGATGGGCCAGGTGTTTGTGCTGCCCACTTGGGTCGCTTAGCTTAGTCATCCAGGGACCTTGGTGCAAATTTTAGGACTAAAAATAATATTGGGAGGTGTGAGGTGTTCAGAATAGACTGGAAAGGAGTAGAAATTATGGTTATTGAGCTTAATACTATAGGATCAAAATTACCCCCAAATTCTATGATTTTAGCTGTTTGAGGTTTTAAAAAAAAATCACCCAAATCCAAAACCCGAAAGGGTGGTTTTGCCAAAACGCGTCCGTATCCAAAACACAACTGCGGATCCGAAACCAAAACCAAAACATGAAACACGAAAAATGCCCGCTGCACATCTCTAGTTAGGGGAGAAGCATGTAGCCTTGTAGACTATGTACAGCTATATCTAGAAAAATATACGATCTAATCTTTAACCAACCAATGCAAGAAAGTATTTAATGTGAAAATACGAAACACTAGACTAATTGGAGGTGCGCCCTAAAGCAAATTACAATGTTAGGATTAGGGGGTTCGGAAAGACCTCTAGTGTATACACTACTATATACATTTTAAGATAGGAAGGTACAAATTACATATTCACATTGCATCTATGGGCTGGATTCAAATGTCCCTTTCCTCCCTCAATCGTGCCCGTCAGCAGCTATTCTAATGTTGCTGCCAACGGGTGCGACATGTTTATTTCAGCTCGCTACCCCCAGGGGAAACAAGCTGAAATGTGAGCAAAGAGACCCATTTGGGCAACCAAACGGTGTCTTTTCACGATCGCGCCCATTACTTTATTCAGGTTTAGGTGCTTTGTGCACCTAAACCAGAGTGTAATGGGCGCAATAATTGAGGGCATTTGAATTTCCCTTATATGTGTGTGTGTGATATACACACAGACACACATACTGTATTTCTTCATATAATGGACACCTCAGTTTCTATTCATTCATGTCCTGCCCCCTACTCTGTCAGACCCCTTCCCCTCTACTTTTCTGACCCCAAACGCCACTCATTCTTGTTGAGTGCTGGTGGGCCCATTCAGAATTTTGCTATGGGGCCCACAAAGGTCTAGTTACGCCACTGGGCAGGGTTATAGAGGAGGCGGTGCAAGGCATCCTGGGAACAGTCAAAGCTTTAGCCTGTTGGTGCCTTGGATCAACATCCAACTCTACACCCCGATGTTAGTGTAGTGCCTTTTGGGGTTAAGGTTTTACAGAAAGTTACAGGTTTTTTTAATTTAGTAAAATATGCCCCATTTTAAAGATAGGGCATTTAAATTTGTTGCACCTGTGCAGTACATAGCAGCCTGCAGGGCATGTACAGTGGCTTCATTTGGGTGCACATACATTGCCGGCTCCTGGTCGCAAACTGAAATTATTGTGTGTAAGTGGAATTAGCGGTGTTTATGTCATACAGGGGGGTGGGGGAGGTTTGTGGTTGGCGGGGGGCACGCTGTGCGATTATTATCCTGCATCTATACATACATGCGCTAACACCTGGACATACACTGATGTACCCACACCTAATATCCATACATACACGCCCTGACACCTGGACATACACCAACATTCCCACACCTGCATCTATACATACACATGCTGACACCTGGACATACACCAACATTCAAGCACCTGCATCTATATATACACGCGCTGACAAATGGACATACACCGACGTACCCACACTTGCATCTATACATACATGCACTGACATCTGGACATACAAGCACCTGCATCTATACATACACGCGCTGACACCTGAACCTACACTGACGTTCCCACACCTGCATCTATACATACACATTCTGACACCTGGACATACACAGACGTACCCACACCTGCATCTATACATACACGCGTTGACACCTGGACGTACACTGACGTACACACACCTACATCTACACACACGGTCGTGCCCTTATATTAAGGCTGAATCGAACAAACGGAATTCTCCCATAGGGAACTTCTGAGATGGGGGCATGGTATTTGAGGGGCTACACCTCAAAACTGATTGGACGTACTGAGCTGAAATTTGGCATGGGAGCGTAGAATCGTCACCCGGTGCTGCATGCCAAATTTCAGGGCAAAATAATAAAAAATGAGGAATTGGGAGTAACCTAAAGTTCCAACTGTCAGTTTTTTTCTGCTACTTCCTTGTTGGCTTATTGACACCGTTTTCCTATAGAGTGAATGAGGAGATTTTTGGGAAGGCATAACTCAGGGTAGAGGACAAAGAAAGACTAGGGGGTAAATTTACTAAGATTCGTAATTTCCGAAAAAAGGTCAAAGTTCAATCACGAATGACATCGACAGTGTAAAACTGCAACTTTTTGAATTGATTACGATGGATTTACTAAGCTGTCGTATTCGGGTTTTTCTTTTCTTCCGATGTCGATGTCATTCGTTTTTTTTTACCTATTTTTACGGCAGTGATTAGCAAAACACTGCCGTTTTTTTTTACAATCAATCTCGGCCGGATCTGTGTGATCCGTGCTGGGGTTCTTATTTTTTTTTTTTTAATTAAACAATGTAAAATCCCAAAAAAAAAATGCGTGGGGTCCCCCCTCCTAAGCATAACCAGCCTCGGGCTCTTTGAGCCGATCCTGGTTGCAGAAATATGGGGGAAAAATTGACAGGGGTTCCCCCATATTTAAGCAACCAGCATCGGGCTCTGCGCCTGGTCCTGGTTCCAAAAATACGGGGGACAAAAAGAGTAGGGGTCCCCCGTATTTTTAAAACCAGCACCGGGCTCCACTAGCTGGACAGATAATGCCACAGCCGGGGGTCACTTTTATACAGTGCCCTGCGGCCGTGGCATCAAAAATCCAACTAGTCACCCCTGGCCGGGGTACCCTGGGGGAGTGGGGACCCCTTCAATCAAGGGGTCCCCCCCCCCAGCCACCCAAGGGCCAGGGGTGAAGCCCGAGGCTGTCCCCCCCCATCCAATGGGCTGCGGATGGGGAGGCTGATAGCCATTTGTGATAATGAAAAGATATTGTTTTTAGTAGCAGTACTACAAGTCCCAGCAAGCCTCCCCCGCATGCTGGTACTTGGAAAACCACAAGTACCAGCATGCGGCGGAAAAACGGGCCCGCTGGTACCTGTAGTACTACCACTAAAAAAATACCCAAAAAAACACAAGACACACACACCGTGAAAGTATAATTTTATTACATACATACACACATACATACATACTTACCTTATGTTCTCACGCAGGTCGGTCCTCTTCTCCAGTAGAATCCAAGGGCTACCTGTTGAAGAAATTCTACTCACCAGATCCAGTGGTCCAGGCTCCTCGGCAAATCCAGGGATAATCCACGTACTTGAATAAAACAAAAAAACGGTTGCCCGACCTCGAACTGAAAGGTGACCCATGTTTGAAGTCAAAGTGGGTTTCTGGCATTCGTGGGAAGGTGACCCATGTGCAAACATGGGTCCCCTTTCAGTTCGTGGTCGGGACACCGTTTTTTTTTATTTATTCAAGTACGTGGATTAACCCTGGATTTGCCGAGGAGCCTGGACCCATGGATCTGGTGAGTAGAATTTCTTCAAAGAGGTAGCCCTTGGATTCTACTGGAGAAGAGGACCGACCTGCGTGAGAACATAAGGTAAGTATGTATGTATGTGTGTATGTATGTAATAAAATTATACTTTCACGGTGTGTGTGTCTTGTGTTTTTTTGGGTATTTTTTTAGTGGTAGTACTACAGGTACCAGCGGGCCCGTTTTTCCGCCGCATGCTGGTACTTGTGGTTCTCCAAGTACCAGCATGCGGGGGAGGCTTGCTGGGACTTGTAGTACTGCTACTAAAAACAATATCTTTTCATTATCACAAATGGCTATCAGCCTCCCCATCCGCAGCCCATTGGATGGGGGGGGACAGCCTCGGGCTTCACCCCTGGCCCTTGGGTGGCTGGGGGGGGGGACCCCTTGATTGAAGGGGTCCCCACTCCCCCAGGGTACCCCGGCCAGGGGTGACTAGTTGGATTTTTAATGCCACGGCCGCAGGGCGCTGTATAAAAGTGACCCCCGGCTGTGGCATTATCTGTCCAGCTAGTGGAGCCCGGTGCTGGTTTTAAAAATACGGGGGACCCCTACTCTTTTTGTCCCCCGTATTTTTGGGACCAGGACCAGGCGCAGAGCCCGATGCTGGTTGCTTAAATATGGGGGAACCCCTGTCATTTTTTCCCCCATATTTCTGCAACCAGGATCGGCTCAAAGAGCCCGAGGCTGGTTATGCTTAGGAGGGGGGACCCCACGCAATTTTTTTGGCAAAAATAAGCACTTTCCCACCCCTTCCCACTGATATACATGCACGGATCTCATGGATCCCTGCATGCATCTCAAATCACGGAAAAAAAAAGCAGGTCTGTTTTTTTTAGGACTTTTTTACGAGTTGTAATTTTTCACGGCAGTGTTTTGTGTTTTTTTGCTTTGCACTTCTTAGTAAATGACCGAGATTCATATCTAAACAGGCGTAATTTGACCGATGGTGTATTCATTCGTAATTTTTTACCTGAACTAGCAAAAAATTACGAATGCCCTCATCACTGCCGTGATTAGTGTTTAGTAAATGACCGAGATTAACCGAGATGACACTTTGAAGAAAAAACGGCATCTCGGTCAAAATCGGGAGCTTAGTAAATATACCCCTAGGGGTTTGTTTTATTAGATAGAGTATGTCCCAGTGTAGTGCCTTTTGGGGTTGTGGTTTTTCAGAAAGTTATAGTTTTTTTTTTATTAAGTAAAATATGCCCCATTATAATGATAGGGCTTTTCAATTTGTTGCGGCTGCGCAGTGGCCGCCAGCAGGGGGTGTACAGTGGCAGCTTCACTTGGGTGTACTAACATGGACGACTTTTTCCTCGCCTCTGGTTTTTGTTGGTAAACTGGAGGGGAACGGCCTACACTTGGGTGATACAGTGGGGTAAGGGGGTGTTTTGGGGTTACTGGGGGCATAGTGTGATAATTATAGGCCCTGGCACGGCTCACGTTAGTTTTATTGTTCCGTGGTGTAGGAGCGGTGGCAGGGCCGGCTCCTACACCACGTGATCACAGCACAGTCAGCCAGGGGCGGGAAGTTCAAAAGTGCTTAGCACTGTGCAGTATTTATCCCGTCATTATAGACGCAGCCTAGCACTGCAGCTGCTGCTGCGGAACTTCCACTGGTGCAGGGGGTGCAATGCGCAGGGGCCCATGGTAATGAAGGGGCCCATATGTGTCAAACTTAATTATACTGACTTATCTTTATGAATGTATTGCTGGGCACGCACGGCTGTGGTCTGTAATAAAGGAGGAGGAGGAGGCGGTCTAGCTGGAGGAGGAAGAGGGAGCCCACTCCCCTCTCTTCACATCTCCTCCCATTCTCTTACCGTCCTCATCCCCTCTCACAGACAGGCTGCTATTGCCGGGTTCGACGTCATGATCTAGTGACCGGCCCCGGCGCGAAAATAAAGAGAGCAGAGAAGCTTTCCTGAGTCCATGTCCCCCGGTAAGCCTTATACATAGCACCCCAGATCACCTCCATCAGGAACCGGCCCTGGTCACCTCCATCACCCTCCGGCCCTGGTCACTTCCATCATCATACCTCCCAACTGTCCCGATTTTCGCGGGACAGTCCCGTTTTTTGGGGACTGTCCCGCTGTCCCACCCGCGGGCCGCAGTGTCCCGCGGTGGGGGGGGGGGCAGTTGGGAGGCTCTGTCACCCGCTGCCCTGCTTAGCAGAGCAGCGGTGAATAGACGCTGTGCGCATGCGCACAGCGTCTATTCAGTGCAGACAGAGGGAGAGGGGGCATGCCAGCAGCTCACAGAGCGCTGGGCATGCCCCCTCAGTGACGAAAACGGGGGCGTGACTCGCGATCGCGGGTCCTCCCACGAAGCCACGCCCCCTTTTCGTAGGCCGCGCCCCCTTTTCGGAATCGCGCGCGGCCAGAAGGTTGACCAAGAGGAACGATGGTGCCCATGTGCTGTCCGGGAATGATGGTGCTGCGCCTGTCTGGCTAGGCAGGGGAGAGAAGGGTCATGCTGGGGGAAAAGATGGTGCAAAGCTGTCTGTGTTGAGGGGGGGAGGGGGGGGTGATGGTGTTGTCCTGTCTGCCTGTGGAAGGGGGGGTGATTGTGCTGTCTGTCTATGGGAAGAGGAAGTGTCTGTCTATGGGGGGGGGGGGGAGGGGGCGTTGCTGGAGGAAAAGATTGTGCTACATTGTCTATCTAGGGGTGTGGAGGGTGATGGTGTTGTCCTCTCTGCCTCTTTTCATGTGTCTTACTCTCTCTTTCATGTGTCTTACTCTCTCTTTCATGTGTCTGGCTCTTTTTCTTCTCTGTATCTCACTTTTCATGTGCCTATCTCTCTTTTGATGTGTATGTGTGTCTCTCTCTTCATGTGTCTCTCCTTTCATGTCTCTTTCTTGATCTCTCACTCTCTTTTCATAGCGCCCTTTTCTTGTCTCTTTTCATGTCACTCTGTCTCTCTCTCCATGTCTTTCTCTCTCTCTTTTTCTCTGTATCTCTCTTTTTTCATGTGCCTATCTCTCTTTTCAAGTCTCTCTTCATGTGTGTCTCTTTTTCTCTGTATCTCTCTTTTCATGTCTCTCACTGTCTCTTCATCTCTCTCTTTTCATATCTCTCTTTTCATGACTCTTTACATGTCAATCTATGTCTCTCTCTCTCCATGTCTGTGTCTCTCTCTTTTCATGTCTCTCTCTCTTTTCATGTGTATCTCTCTCTTCATGTCTCTTTTCATGTGTCTCTCACTGTTTTCATATCTCTTTTCATGTGTCTCTCTTTTTCTCTGTATCTCTCTTTTCATGTGTCTCTCTCTTTTCATGTGTCTCTCTCCCTCTCTCTTTTCATGTCTCTCCATGTTTCTCCCTCTGTGTGTCTCTCTTTTCATATCTCTCTTCATGTCTCTCTCTCATGTCTATCACTTTCTTTCTCTTATGTCCATCTCTCTCTCTTCCTGTCTCTGTCTTTTCATGTGTCTCTCTCTTTTCATGTCTCTTTCTTGATATCTCACTCTCTCTCTCTTTTCATGACTCTTTTCTTGTCTCTTTTCATATCACTCTGTCTCTCCATGTCTGTTTCTCTCTCTCTTTTCATGTCTCTCTTTTTCTCTGTATCTCTTTTTTTTTCATGTCTCTCTCTCTCTCTTCATGTCTGTCTCTGTAAATATCCCATTTTCTCTGTCTCTATCCCTATGTCTGTCTCCTCATGTCTCTCTTCATTTTTCTGTCTAACACACACACCTTTCTCTCTCTCTCTCACACACACACACACACACACACACACACACACACACACACACACTGTACACATCTCTCACACATACGTACAGTATGTTAGTCTTTTCATGTCTCTTTTTCTCTGTCTCTCCATTTCTGTCTCTCTATCTCTCCATGTCTCTCTCTCCTTTTCTCTGTCTCTCTGTGTCTCTCTCCCTTTTTCTGTCTCTGTCTCTCCCTTTTGCTCTGTCTCCCCATGTCTCACTACATGTTTCTGTCTCTCTCAGACACATACATATCTCTCTCACACACATACATGTTTTTCTTTTCATGTCTTTCTCTCTTTGTTTCTATCCATGTCTGTCTGTTTCTCACTCTCTCTATTTCTCTGTCTCTCTTTTTCTCTATCTCTCCATGGGCGGGATGTACTAAGCGGAAAATGCGGTAAACTCCCTGTTTACCGCATTTTCCGGATGTACTAACCCCAGGCCGGCAGGACAGCGCCGCGGTGGGGTACGTCCATAGAAGCCTATGGGGCTTCTCTCCGCGGCGCTGTGTGAGGGATCTAATCGGATCCCTCCTAGCATGCCCTGCGGCCACCCCCGTCACCCTGCGCATGCACAGACTGACTTCTGGGGCCGAATCCCGGAAGTCAGGCTGCCGCTGCGCATCGCGGAGGACAGCTCTTATCGGAAGAGCTGTCCTCCGCAATGCTGAGTACATATGCGATCAGCATCATGGCGCAGGGCGGCGATGTACATTAGTACATCCCGCCCCATGTCTTTCTCATTTTTCTGTCTCACTCGCACACACATATAGATCGCTCTGTCTCTCTCTCTATCCATGTCTTTCTAATTTTTTTTGTCTCGCACACACATATACTGTATATCGCTCTCTCTCACACACACACACATATATATATATATCTCTCACACACATATGCATATCTCTCACACACGCATACATATCTCTCACACAGACATACATGTATGTATCTCTATGTCTAATCTCCATGTCTCTCCTTTTTTCTCTCTGTCTTACTCTCTCGCACACACATACCGAATCCCAGTGAACCCTTTAAACCCAATTTACCCCCTTGACTCCCTCCTATAAAGACTTCACCTCTGCCTCTCCCCGTCACCCTCTACCTGTTACCCACTCTCTCCCAGTCACCCACCGTCTCTTCCTTTCACCCACTCTGTCATCCTGAGCCTCACCCTGTCACACTCTAATTCACGTCACCTTCTAACTCTCCCTGTCACACTCTGCCTCTTCCTAGTCACCCACTGTTTTTCCCTGTAACCATTAAACCTCTCCCTGTCACCCTCTCCTTATCACCTGCTGCCTCTCCTGTCCCCCTATCCCCGTCACCAACTACCTCTCCTGTCACCCTCTGTCTCCCCGTCACCCACTGCCTTTACCTTTAACCACCTCCCCTTCACCCACTGCCTCTACCTTTAACCCTCTCCTCTTCACCCACTACCTCTCCCTGTCATCTTCTACCCTTCACCCACTGCCTCTCCCTGTAGTCCTCTCACTCTCTCTCTCCACTACCAAGCAACATATTTTGAACTTGAGGAGAGGGGCCCAAAGCATATTTCTGCACCTGGGCCCACCACCCACAATTTCCGCCACCAGACTCTGGGTCCCCATCCTCCTCTTCCGCTACAGGTTCACAAGCAGCAAGAGCACTCCGATCCCCCCTCCAACCCGCCTCTCTGATCTCCCAATTCTCTGATTCTCCTCTCTATGTTCCAACCCCCCCCCGTCTCTCTCCATCTGCAGGAATAGGACCCGCCCCCTTCTTCATTCAGCCCGCCCCCTTCATCCCCTGTATCTTTCTTTCTGCCATTTGTGATCTCTCCCATCTGTAGGAATAGGCCCCGCACCTTTTTTACTCAGCCCGCCCCCTTCTTCCCCTGTACCTTGCTCTCTCCCGAGTGTGCTCTCCGTCTCTCCCGTCTGCAGGAATAGGCCCCGACCCCTTCTTCATTACTTTCTTAGGAAAGGGAGGAGGAGCCGAGGAGGAAGGTGTACTCTGGGAGGCCGGGAGCTGCGGCGGTGTAGAGGGGCTGATGAAACACTTTGGCCACTCCCCCTCCAGCGGACCTTGGAAACAGCACCTTATAGGGGGAGAAGACCCGGACACCTGCATTCTACCATCCCTTCCCCCGCTGCTTCAATGAAGACAGCTCTGCCAGGCCAGTCACAGTGGCGTGGAGAAGAGAGGGGGGAGGCGCACTCACAGATCTAGCACACAGCGGCAGAGGTGTCTGGGTAAGAAAACAGTGGCATGTGATCAACGTCTGGATGTGCCCAGCACAAGGCTGACTGGCAATTACTTGCCACTCCCAGCACTGCTCAATTCCCTGCTCCGCACCTCTTCCCAACACCTCCCCCCTGTTATGTGTTGTGTACACTAGTGTGACCTGCTGGCACTCCAACTCCCATGTCGTGTCAGCTGTTTTACTTATCCTCCAGCTCACCAACCCCTCCCCCCCCCCACGTAATGTGCACCTATAGCCAGACTCCAAATTCCCCTCCCTGCTGTGTGTCCGGCCATCCCCCCCTCCCTGCTGTGTGTCCGGCTACACCCCCCCTCTCCTCCGTGCTGTGTGTCCGGCCAACACCCCCCCCCCTCCCTCCCTGCTGTGTGTCCGGCCACCCCCCCCTCCCTGCTGTGTGTCCGGCCAACCCCCCCCCTCCTCCCTGCTGTGTGTCTGGCCACCCCCCCCCCTCCCTGCTGTGTGTCCGGCCACCCCCCCCCTCCCTGCTGTGTGTCCGGCTACCCTTCCTCCTCCCTGCTGTGTGACCGGCCAACCCCCCTCCCTCCTCCCTGCTGTGTGTCCGGCCAACCCCCCTCCCTCCTCCCTGCTGTGTGTCCGGCCACCCCCCCCCCTCCCTGCTGTGTGTCCGTCTACCCTCCCTCCTCCCTGCTGTGTGTCCGGCCACCCTCCCTCCTCCCTGCTGTGTGTCCGGCCACCCTCCCTGCTGTGTGTCCGGCCAACCCCTCCCTCCTCCCTGCTATGTGTCCGGCCAACCCCCCCCCCCCTCCCTCCTCCCTGCTATGTGTCCGGCCAACCCCCCTCCCTCCTCCCTGCTGTGTGTCCGGCCACCCCCCCCCTCCCTGCTGTGTGTCCGTCTATCCTCCCTCCTCCCTGCTGTGTCTCCGGCCACCCTCCCTCCTCCCTGCTGTGTCTCCGGGCACCCTTCCTCCTCCCTGCTGTGTGTCCGGCCTACCCCCCCCCCCTGCTGTTTGTCCGGCCACCCTCCCCTCCCCTGCTGTGTGTCCGGCCTACCCCCCCCCTCCCTGCTGTGTGTCCGGCCTACCCCCCCCCCTCCCTGCTGTGTGTCCGGACTACCCCCCCTCCTCCCTGCTGTGTGTCCGGCCACCCTCCCCTCCCCTGCTGTGTGTCCGGCCTACTCCCCCCCCCCCCTGCTGTGTGTCCAGCCCCCCCCCTCACCTGCTGTGTGTCCAGCCCCCCCCTCCTCACCTGCTGTGTGTCCGGCCTACCCCCCCTCCCCTCCCTGCTGTTTGTCCGGCCTACCCCCCCCCCCACATCTCATTCACCCACCGCCGCAGACTCCTCCCCCACACGGTTATTATAATAAGGCCACCCCCCCCCTCACCTGCTGTGTGTCCAGCTCCCCCCCTCACCTGCTGTGTGTCCAGCCACCCCCCCCCTCACCTGCTGTGTGTCCGGCCTACCCCCCCCCCTCACCTGCTGTGTGTCCAGCCCCCCTCACCTGCTGTGTGTCCAGCCGCCTACCCCCCCCCTCACCTGCTGTGTGTCCGGCCTCCCCCCCCCCCCTCCCTGCTGTGTGTCCAGCCCCCCCCCCTCACCTGCTGTGTGTCCAGCCCCCCCCCCTCACCTGCTGTGTGTCCGGCCTACCCCCCCTCCCTGCTGTTTGTCCGGCCTACCCCCCCTCCCCTCCCCTGCTGTGTGTCCTGCCTACCCCCCCTCCCTGTTGTGTGTCCAGCCCCCCCCCCTCACCTGCTGTGTCCGGCCTACCCTCCCCTCCCCTGCTGTGTGTTCGGCAACCCCCCCCCTCTTCCCGCTGTGTTCGAACACCCCCTACCCCCTCCCCTCCCTGCCGTGTGTCCGGTCACCCTCCCCTCTCTGCTGTGTGTCCAGCCACCCCCCCCCCTCTCTGCTGTGTGTCCGGCCACCCCCCCCAGACACGCAGCGCCTGACACACACAGACATGCAATGCCTGACACGCATACGCATATGCAGCGCCTGACACACACGCACACACACAGCACCTCACACACACACACACACAGCACCTGACACTCACACGGACCTGACACACACGCACTCACACGCAGTACCTGATACACGCACACGCATATGCAGCGCCTGACACACACGCAGCACCTGACACGCACACACACAGATGCAGTACCTAACATTCACACGGATCTGACACACACGCACACACTCACACGCAGCACCTGACACACACAGATACGCAGCGCCTGACACACACGCACAGGCAGCGCCTGACACACACGCACAGGCAGCGCCTGACACACACGCACAGGCAGCACCTGACACACACGCACAGGCAGCGCCTGACACACACGCACAGGCAGCGCCTGACACACAGGCAGCGCCTGACACACAGGCAGCGCCTGACACTGACACACAGGCAGCGCCTGACACACAGGCAGCGCCTGACACACAGGCACACACCTGACACACACGCACACACCTGACACTCACACGCACCTGACACACGCACTCACACACAGCACCTGACATACTCACATGCAGCACCTGACACACACACACACGCAGACATGCAGCACATGACACGCAGCGCCTGACACACACACAGACACGCAGCGCCTGACACACACGCAGCGCCTGACACACACGCAGATACGCAGCGCCTGACACACACGCAGATACGCAGCGCCTGACACACACGCAGACACGCAGCGCCTGACACACACGCAGACACGCAGCACCTGGCACACACGCAGCACCTGACACACGCAGCACCTGACACACACACGCAGACATGCAGCACATGACACACAAGCAGCGCCTGACACACACGCAGACACGCAGCGCCTGACAGACACGCAGCGCCTGACACACACGCAGACACGCAGCGCCTGACACACACGCAGACACGCAGCGCCTGACACACACGCAGCACCTGACACACACGCAGACACGCAGCGCCTGACACACACGCAGCACCTGACACACACGCAGACATGCAGCACCTGACACACGCAGCACCTGACACACACGCAGACACGCGGCACCTGACACACACGCAGCACCTGACACACACGCAGACACGCAGCACCTGACACACACGCAGACACGC
Source organism: Pseudophryne corroboree (assembly GCF_028390025.1). Classification (NCBI taxonomy): domain Eukaryota; kingdom Metazoa; phylum Chordata; class Amphibia; order Anura; family Myobatrachidae; genus Pseudophryne; species Pseudophryne corroboree. Next base: position 176,379,494 of record NC_086451.1, read on the forward strand.
AGCACCTGGCAGACACGCAGCACCTGACACACGCGCAGACACGCAGCACCTGACACACACGCAGACACGCAGCACCTGACACACACGCAGACACGCACACACACACAGCACCTGACACAGATATGCAGCGCCTGACACACACACGCAGACATACAGCGCCTGACACACATACACGCAGACATGCAGCGCCTGACACACACACGCAGACATGCAGCGCCTGACACACACACACGCAGACATGCAGCACACCTGACACACCCACACACAGATATGCAGCACCTGACACACCCACACACACATACAGACAAGCAGCACCTGACACACACACACACACACACACGCAGCACCTGACACACATATATACATGTGGCATTTAACGCACACACGCACAGCACCTGACACACAATCATATACACTCAGAGCACCTAACACACACATACACTCGCAGCACCTCACACACACTCGTATACACACGCAGCACCTGCTACTTACACATATATACACATGCAGCACCTGCCACTCCCACATACATGAACAGCACCTAACACACACATATATACATGCAGCACCTGACACACATACACGCGCAGCACCTGACAGTCGCACACATACAGATGCGACAGCTGACACAAACACATACACGCTCAACACCTGACACCCACGTGGCAGCTGACGCATACAAATGCAGCACCTGAGATACACACATACACGTACAGCACCTGAGACACACACATACATGTACAGCACCTGAAACACACACACACATGTATGTACACGCGCGGCTCCAGGCACACACATACGTACGTACACACGCGGCACTTGACACACACACACACACACGTACACGCGCGGCACCTGACACACACGCACGCACGCACGCACGTACGTACGTACGTACGTACACGTGTGGCATCTGACACACACACACGTATGCACACGCGTGGCTCCTGACACACACGCGTGTTGCTCCTGACACACACACATGTACGTACACGCTCGGCTCCTGACACACACACGTATGTATGTATACGTGCTGCACCTGACACCTACACGTATGTACGTATACGCGTGGCTCCTGACACCCTCACGCATGTACACGTGCTGCTCCTGGCACACACACGCACACACACGTACACGCGTGGCACCTGACACATACACGCGTGTACGTACACACATGCACAGCACCTGACATACACACATGTAGGTACGCGCCACCTGACACACACACACGTACACGCACGACACCTGACACACACGTACATACTAGTGATGAGTGGGTTCGGTTCGTCGGAATCCGGACCCTCCGGACTTGACCCATTTTACATGGGTCCGAGGCAGGTTCGAACCTTCCCGCCTTGCTCGGCTAACCCGAGCGCGCCCGAACGTCATCATCCCGCTGATTCCCGCGAGATTCGGATGTCTGCATTCGTGGAAAGGGGTCCTATGTGTAAACATGGGACCCCTTTCAGTCCGTCTGGTCCGGGTGTTCGGTTTGTTGTTTTGCCAAGTACGTGGATTTAATCTGGAACCTGGATCAGGTGAGTATAATTATCTTTTATTTTCAGGTACCCGTGGATTCTACTTGGAGAAGAGGACCGACTGCTTCGTGTCAACATAGGTAAGTATGTGTGTGTCGGCAGGTGTAAAATAAAGTTATACTTTCACGGTGTCTGTGTCCTGTTTTTATTTGGGTATTTTTTTCCCAGTAGAACTACAGGTACCAGCGGGCCCGTTTTTCTCCCGCATGCTGGTACTTGTGGTTCTCAAAGTACCATCTTGCGGGGGAGGCTTGCTGGGACTTGTAGTGCTACTGGAAAAAACAATATTCTTTCAATTTTCTCAAGGCTATCAGCCTCCCATCCGCAGCCCTTGGATGGGGGGGACAGCTTCGGGCTTCACCCCTGGCCCTTGGGTGGCTGGGGGGGGGGACCCCTTGATTGAAGGGGTCCCCACTCCCCCAGGGTACCCCGGCCAGGGGTGACTAGTTGGATATTTAATGGCACGGCCGCAGGGCACTGTATAAAAGTGACCCCCGGCTGTGGCATTATCTGTCCAGCTAGTGGAGCCCGATGCTGGTGTAAAAAATATGGGGGACCCTACTCTTTTTGTCCCCCGTATTTTTTGCACCAGCACCAGGCGCAGAGCCCGGTGCTGGTTTTAAAAATACGGGGGATCCCCTGTCCGTTTTTTCCCCGGATTTTTAGAACCAGGATCGGCTCGAAGAGCCCGAGGCTGGTTATGCTTTGGAGGGGGTACCCCACGCAAATTTTTTTTCCGGGTTTTTCACATTCCATTTAAAAATAACAAACAAATAATAATCTTTTAAAAAATATATAAATAATACTTGTGCCTCCAAAAAAGACAAACCAAGTACCTAATCCCTTCTAATATAAATAGATATGCTATTACCCCCCAAAAAACAGCAAAAAAAACATGTTTTAATTTTTTTTATTAGATTCCGCCTGCAAAATGTGGTGGATTGAAAATTACGAATTTACTGTTTAAAAGCACTGTTGTCGAATTTACAAACTTCAATTGAATATACTTTTGTCGAACTGCTGCATTTGTACCATTGCAGAAAAGTCGAATTTGTCAAATGTCGAATTTTAAAAAGTCGAATTTTGAGAGCCTGTAAGAATAGGCCCCTCCCCCTTCTTCACATCAGCCGTCCTCTTCTACCCCTGTACCTTGCTCTCTCCTGTCTGTGCTCTCTCCCGTCTGTAGGACTAGGCCCCGCCCCCTTCTTACCCTCCAGTGACTGCTCTCTCCTGACAAGTGGACCAGGCCTGCCCCCTACACGCTGCTGGTGTCTTCATTGTTACTTGGTCTGGAGCTCCGTTGGGGAGAGAACTCACGTGAGCTTATTAAGAATGAGGAACTGGGATGTTTTAATTTTATTGTGAGTAGTGTAGTGTGGTGATGTAGTATGTTGTATGGGGGGTATAGTGTAACTATGAAGTGCAGCATATGGGAGGGCTATAGCATAGTGATGTAGTGTGGCATATGGGGGGTGGTAGCGCATAGGCGTGTGTACAGGGGGTGCCTGGTGCGCACAGGCACTCCCTAATGTCCAGCACCGCTGCACGCCACGCTTGCTGTAGCACAGTGATCGCTGAGTGTGTGATCAGTGGAGCCTAGCCTGCAGCTCATTTCTGTACCTCCCACCACCGCTGCTGGGAGGGCAGACGGGGAGCAGGTGTCACAAGGAGTGTGTGGGTAACTAATTCACAATACTTCCGCTCAACGTGGCACTGCTGGTCCTTCATCTCCCATGTCTCTTCACCAGGTGGCGGGCGGCCCAGAAATTAAGTGATGTGTTGTGCAGCAGTCAGTGTGAAGTGACTGTGAGTAACACTGGTGGTGCTGATGATGCTGCTGCAGAATCGGGAAGCAATTAATTCATAAATATAATGTACTCTATCAGTGTATTATACATACATAAACATGTACATACGTGTATTTGTGTATACATGTATATGCATGTATATACATGAGTGTGTGTGCATATATATATATATATACAGCCAGTTCCCAGGAACAAGAGTCCTCCCCCGCTTCCGCTAAGTCCACAGCATGACGCTGGGGCTCCACTGGTGGAGCAAGGTGCGGTGGGGGCCCGTCTCAAGTGCTTCAGCGGTCAGTGGGCTTGCTCACAGGTGGATCCCTGGATTCTACAAGTAGTGTCTCAGGGATACAAGCTGGAATTCGAGACGTCTCCCCCTCGCCGTTTCCTAAAATCTGCCTTGCCAACATCTCCCTTGGACAGGGAGGCTGTGATAGAGGCAAATTCACAAGCTGTATTCGCAGCAGGTGATAGTCAAGGTACCCCTCCTTCAACAAGGAAAGGGTTACTATTCCACAATGTTTGTGGTACCGAAACCGGACGGTTCGGTTAGACCCATTTTAAATTTAAAATCTTTGAACACGTATATAAAACGGTTCAGGTTCAAGATGGAATCAGGGCGGTTATCTCAAGCCTGGAGGAAGGAGATTACATGGTATCACTGGACATCAAGGATGCTTACCTGCATGTCCCCATTTACACTCCTCACCAGGTGTACCTAAGATTTGTGGTACAGGACTGTCATTACCAATTCCAGGCGCTGCCGTTTGGTCTGTCCACGGCACTGAGGGTGTTTACCAAGTTAATGATGATACTCCTGCGAAAAAAGGAAGTTATAATTATCCCGTACTTGGACGAACTCCTGATAAAGGCGAGGTCCAAGAAACAGTTGTTGATCCGAGTAGCACTTGCTCTAGGCTGGTGCTACAACAGCACGGCTGGATCCTGAATATTCCAAAGTCGCAGCTGGTTCCTGCAACACGTCTATTGTTCCTGGGGATGGTTCTGGACACAGAACAGAAAAGGGTGTTTCTCCCGGAGGAGAAGGCCAAGGAGTTGTCATCGCTAGTCAGAGACCTCTTAAGACCAAAACAGGTGTCGGTGCACCACTGCACGCGAGTCCTGGGAAAGATGGTAGCTTCTTACGAAGCAATTCCGTTCGGAAGGTTCCATGCACGGATCTTTCAGTGGGATCTGTTGGACAAGTGGTCCGGATCGCATCTTCAGATGCATCAGAGGATAACCCTGTCTGCAAGGACCAGGGTGTCTCTACTGTGGTGGCTGCAGAGTGCTCATCTTCTAGAGGGCTGCAGATTCGGCATACAGGACTGGGTCCTGGTAACCACGGACGCCAGCCTTCGAAGCTGGGGAGCAGTCACACAGGGAAGAAATTTCCAGGGACTATGGTCAAGCCAGGAAATGTCCCTACACATAAATATTCTGGAACTAAGAGCCATTTACAATGCCCTAAGTCAGGCAAGACCCCTGCTTCAAAGTCAGCTAGTACTGATTCACCCAGACAACATCACGGCGGTCGCCCATGTAAACCGACAGGGCGGCACGAGAAGCAGGATGGCGATGGCAGAAGCCATGAAGATTCTCCGATGGGCGGAAAATCACGTGTTATTCCGGGAGTGGACAACTGGGAAGCAGACTTCCTCAGCAGACACGACCTCCACCCGGGAGAGTGGGGACTTCATCCAGAAGTCTTCCGGCTGATTACAAACCTCAACAAAAAGCTAGAAAACTATTGCGCCAGGTCAAGGGACCCTCAGGCGATATCGGTGGATGCTCTAGTGACACCGTGGGTGTACCGGTCGGTTTATGTGTTTCCTCCTCTTCCCCTCATACCAAGGGTGCTGAGGATAATAAGAAGGAGAAGAGTAAGAACTATACTCATTGTTCCGGATTGGCCAAGAAGAGCTTGGTACCCAGAACTTCAAGAAATGATCTCAGAGGACCCATGGCCTCTACTGCTCAGACAAGACCTGCTGCAGCAGGGGCCTTGTCTGTTCCAAGACTTACCGCGGCTGCGTTTGATGGCATGGCGGTTGAACACCGGATCCTGAAGGAAAAGGGCATTCCGGAGGAAGTCATTCCTACGCTGAACAAAGCCAGGAAGGACGTGACCGCAAAACATTATCACCGCATATGGCGAAAATATGTTGCTTGGTGTGAGGACAGGAAGGCCCCAATGGAGGAATTTCAACTGGGTTGATTCCTGCACTTCCTACAGTCAGGGGTGACTATGGGCCTCAAATTGGGGTCCATTAAGGTCCAGATTTCGGCTCTGTCGATTTTCTTCCAAAAAGAACTGGCTTCCCTGCCGGAAGTTCAGACTTTTTTTTAAAGGAGTGCTGCATATTCAGCCTCCTTTTGTGCCTCCAGTGGCACCTTTGGATCTCAACGTGGTGTTGGATTTCCTTAAATCACATTGGTTTGAGCCACTTTAAACCGTGGAGTTAAAATATCTCACGTGGAAAGTGGTCATGCTATTGGCCCTGGCTTCGGCCAGGCATGTGTCAGAGTTGGCGGCTTTGTCATGTAAAAGCCCTTATGTGATTTTCCATATGGATAGGGCGGAATTGAGGACTCGTCCCCAATTTCTGCCTAAGGTGGTTTCAGCGTTTCATTTGAACCAACTTATTGTGGTGCCTGCGGCTACTCGGAACTTGGAGGATTCCAAGTTGCTGGATGTAGTCAGGGCCCTGAAAATTTGTTTCCAGAATGGCTGGAGTCAGGAAAACTGACTCGCTGTTTATCCTCTACGCACCAAACAAGATGGGTGCTCCTGCTTCAAAGCAGACTATTGCTCGCTGGATATGTAGCACAATTCAGCTTGCACATTCTGCGGCGGGACTTCCGCATTCTAGAATAGTAAAAGCCCATTCCACGCGGAAGGTGGGCTCTTCTTGGGCGGCTGCCCGAGGGGTCTCTGCTTTACAACTTTGCCGAGCTGCTACTCGGTCGGGGTCAAACACATTTGCAAGATTTTACAAGTTTGATACCCTGACTGAGGAGGACCTGGAGTTCGCTCATTCGGTGCTGCAGAGTCATCCGCACTCTCCCGCCTGTTTGGGAGCTTTGATATAATCCCCATGGTCCTTACGGAGTCCCAGCATCCACTTAGGACGTCAGAGAAAATAAGATTTTACTCACCGGTAAATCTATTTCTCGTAGTCCGTAGTGGATGCTGGGCGCCCATCCCAAGTGCGGATTGTCTGCAATACTTGTACATAGTTATTGTTAACAATAGGGTTATTGTTGAGAGCCATCTGTGCAGAGGCTCCGTTGTTGTCATACTGTTAACTGGGTATAATATCACGAGTTGTACGGTGTGGCTGGTATGAGTCTTACCCGGGATTCAAAATCCTTCCTTAGTGTCAGCTCTTCCGGGCACAGTATCCTAACTGAGGTCTGGAGGAGGGTCATAGGGGGAGGAGCCAGTGCACACCAGGTAGTCCTAAAGCTCTCTTTAGTTGTGCCCAATCTCCTGCGGAGCCGCTATTCCCCATGGTCCTTACGGAGTCCCAGCATCCACTACGGACTACGAGAAATAGATTTATATATATATATATATAATAAGATTTTACTTATTATATATATATATATATATATATATATATATGACTTGGGGTTTGTTTTATTAGATAGAGCATGTCCCTGTAAAGTGCCTTTTGGGGTTGTGGTTTTTCAGAAAGTTACAGGTTTTTTTTAATTAAGAGAAATATGCCCCATTATAGAGATCGGGCATTTCAATTTGTTGCGCCTGCGCAGTGGCCGCCAGCAGGGGGTGTACTAGAGTGCCTTCTCTTGAGAGCCGCAATATGGCCGCCTTCTCCCCGGTTATTCTGTAAATAGGAAAATAACCTCACAGGTTCACATAGGGCAGAGTTGCCACTACTAGTGCAGGGCTGTAACGTACAGTACTAAGGAAAAGCCATATACTAAAGTGGCACGGTGACCTCACCCCTCTCAGAGACACCAGGGCGCAGCACACTGTACGGGGTACACTGGTACACACACCTGTTAGCTCAGGGCAGCACTATAGGACCCTCCTGTAATGCTGTGCTGGTGGCGTGTAGTGATCAGGGCACTGGGAGACAGGCAGGCTGGTCTCCGTCTCTGCTGCCTATAGAACTTCCACCTCTGTTATATATCAGGGCTGCTCTCCTGTTGTTATGATTCCAATACTCTGGTCTGGGGATATCTTATAGCAAGGACCTGAGTACTGGAACGTAATGCTGGGAAAGGGAGTGGGAACGGGAATAGCCCCTGGCGCCCTATCTCCGTTGTCTCGCCCGTGCTGTCAGAAATCTCTTGCGAGACTATGGTTGCTTGGACCCATGGCAGCCGCGTTTGAAGGGCGGATTACGTCTGCCCAACTCCGATGGCCCCTCAGGTCTTAATGGGAGACAAAGAGAAATCCGAGACAGGGTGATAACAAGGGGCCCTCTACTAAACAACAAAGCCAGGGGCTCAAAACTAACTTTAAACTAGAGTATGTGTGGAAAACCGCCAGGGAAAAGGACAACTAAAATACCCACTTGTCCACTCTCCTACCCGGCACCGGCGAGTTCCGGAGAGGACTGTGGGAGCGGAAACCTCCGCAAATGCACCAACACAAAATACAAAATAAAGCGGCCTAGGCCGCAGCACGCGGCAGAGCTGCCACTCACGAAAACCACACGAGATCCTCTAGCGACTGTTGCGGGTAAATGAGGACTGGAAGTCTCCTTGGGAAGAGATGACAACACCAAGATTCAGGAACTCTGAGGACAGGAATGACCGGACACAGCAGAACTGGAACAGACGTCAGCAAACCAAAGCAGCATGCAGGAAGCTATAACCGGCGTCTGTGTGAGGCACTGAGAAGGTATTTAGCAGGGAGTCCTCCAATCAGAAGTTCAGAGCCTGATTAGCACAATGCCGTGCAGCTGCCTTGCTGCACGACCAGAAGACAAGTGTGTGTGTAGTTCACTTGATTGACCCTGCAACGGGGAGCGCAGTCCGTCCGTGGCGTCCCCATTGCTAGGGTCCAGGCGGCTCAGCGCGCCCGGCGTCCTAGCGTTGCTAGGGAGCCGGCGGCTAGCACGCTCGGCGTTGCTAGGCGCCGGGCCGCGAGGACATCGCGGACCACGGCGCCTAACACCTGTGTGTTCTCTTCCTCTCCTACCTCACACTGGAACTGGCTGCCCAGAGAACGAGAGGGCAGCGGCTGACATCAGAGAGGGTGCAGCAATCTGTGTGGGCAGAGCCCCTCACAGCAAGGTGTCCTTATGCTGTGCCCCGTGTAATCACTGTGAGCCATACAGACTCTCACCCTGGTATGCTCTCTATTTATTATTGATTTTTTTACACTGCGGCATGCTCAAGGGAAGGGAGCAGGCACCCCCCCACCCCACCACCACTACTCCTCTGCCAGCATCACTGCCGAGCCGGTCAGTGTTCCGGCGGCAATGAGCAGTAGGCAGCCACCAGCAACAACAGTCAGAAAGCTGTTACTCCCGGCAGCAGTAGCGTCAAGCTGCAATTCAGCCAGCGGCACGATGATCCGGGAGACAGTGGCAGCACAGGGAAGCAGTACCCCCTCCAATCGCAGCACCAACCAGGAGACTGAGGCAGCAACCTGCCCCCAACAGCAGCACCACCCTGATGATATGTAAGATGCATTTTGGTGTCACAAGAAGGTGGCCGGAGTAGTGGCTGGCTGTGGTCACACCCCGGGGAAAAGTGATAGTGATTTCTTTATCATCCACTAGGGGTCACTGGAGTACTCTTAGGGATATGGACGGGCGTAGCCGAACAAAGGCACTGAATATTTAAATTTAGGACTCTCCCCCCTCCATATCCCCGAGTACCTCAGTGTACTCTCCCAGTGTTTTTTCGGTGCTCACAGCACGAACATCGGCTTGTGGGAATGCCACATGTCAGAAGATTTTATTAAATTTTTCATTTTACTTTTTATTTTTAATTTTTACACTTCCCTTCCCAGTTTCTGGAAAAACATGGGTCCGGGATGGTGCCGCTGCAAGGCAGCGCATGGCGTGTCGGTCCTCACAAAGAGCACCCTCACAGCCACAGGCGCTACAAGCAGCGCATGGCGTGTCGGTCCTCACAAAGAGCACCCTCACAGCCACAGGCAGCCACTGTCTCCTGCAAGCTGAACGGAGCTTACAGAAACCCCGTCACAGCCAGGATGAGACAAAGAGCTGGAAGGAAAATGGAGCTGGACGGAGCTTACAGGAGAAGCCCCGTCACAGCCAAGATAAGACAAACAGCTGCACCTGGAGATGAGACAGGAGCCAGGATCTGCTGGACGGAGCTTACAGAAAGAAGCCCCGTCACAGCCAGGATGAAAGCTTACATAAGTGGCGAGCAAGGTATGTTTGTCAGGGCGGTCAGCTCATGCTGCCGCCCTGTTGTGTGGGGAAATTCTTTACTGAGGCACCCGTCCACGTGCCGCCGCTAATTAGACCCCTGAGCGAGGCCAGCCGAGCCAGCCACACTACGCGCACAGCTCTGAGCGGCCGCACGTCATTCAGAGACGCCGGCCGCTCTTCCAGCGCTGACCGCCCACCGCAGCCCGCCGCTGATACACGGACACTGCTGAACGATGTAAGGCGCGCTCTTCCGGACGGCTCCCCGGCGCTATACACAGCGCTCCCCGGCTATCCCTGCACCCGCTCCCGTCCGCTGCAGGTAACAGGGGGTAGAAGCTAGCGCACAAGCAGCGCAGCTGCAGGGGGGGTGAGGGGGAGTAATGCCCATAGCAGCAGCACCAAAGGCTGCATGGGTTAAGAAATAGGCTGTTCAGTTTGGTTGTTTGTTTTTTTTAAACAATACTCTGGTTTCTCTTCAGAATGACTAAATCTTTCGCCTTTTACTAAAGATTTCCCTGGAGAGGAACAACCATGAGTTTCATGCAGCCATTTTTAACCATGTTTCCTGGTTTTCTGTTAAGGCTGCAATATAATACAAAAATCAGCAGGCAGTGTTTATATTACTGGAAGGCTAACTAAAAGCATGTATTGGGAATGCATGTATTTTACTGTATACTAAACCTGGGATATCACTGTATAATAGGCTATTAAATAGCACTGCAGCAGGTAAACTGTACTGTGATTTTCAGTGAAAGCATGGCATGAGGGCCATTTTAATCATTGCTGTTGTTCCAGCTTATAATTCCAGAACATTCCGACATACACCTCTACTCCACAAGGAGGCGCAGGGGTGTTAGTAGGAATTTTTGGTTCAGGTTTCACATAAGTTAGCCAGGTAATCTGTATTTCTACATAATTCTAGAACATTCCTACCCTACATCTCTAAGCCACCAGAGGCGCAGGGGAGTTAGTAGGAATTTGGTTCGGGTTTCATATGCCCATGTGAACTGCTTTTCACATAAAGAATACTTTGGTTTCTCTTCATATCGAATAAATCTTTTGTTTTTGGCTAAAGATTTCCGTAGAGAGAAACAAGCATGAGTTTCATATGAATATGCTGTTCAGCAATAACATTTATATATATATATGACACATAATAACTTCATTAAGTCGTGCAAGTGTCTGTCTGTTGCCTATTATGGTGTCTGTCTACATAGCGAGTAAGGCTCTAGTACAGACTAAAAATAATTTTAAAAAGCCTAGGTTAACATTGGCAATTCAAATTAAAAGAGCGGTAACATCGGAGTCTCGGAATGACTCCGCCAGCTCTAACAAAAGACAGTCTTTCCAAAGGGCCAATTTCCCTTTGGGTACCAGAGTTTTTATTTCACTGGTCTTATAATTTAATGCACGATTCTATGTCAAATCTCACACCGATAACTACGAGTGAGAAGGGTACATTCGTCCAGCACTCAGATAGTGCGGGGTTTTGGACAACCATACATAATCGTTTCCAAAAGGACGCGATCCGCCATTGGTAGATGCGTTTCTGTCAAACATTATAAAAACCCAGGATACATTTGGGTCACTAGAATCTATGTATGAAACAATGACGATCACGGTTAAAAGAAGCTGCAGAGTATATCTGTAAAGCTTCTGCTAACGCCGGTTATTTTCATTGTCGCTAGTTAAGCGCGACAAGGCCAGAGCTTGTTTGCTCCTAAATTTGATATACTTGTAACGGCGTTTTATCCCTTTATGATATTCAGCCATTACCGCATACAGTATACTTGTAACGGCGTTTTACCCCTTTATAAGAAACAGTCACGCCTTGTAACGACAGGACGTTACAGTCAGCAAGCCAGTGGTTTGATCACCTCTTTTACAATTGTGGAAGCGCGTCTTTACATGTTACATTTGCGAGGTTTCATGACTTCAACTCATACATGTCTCAGCTATTTACAGCTTAAAGTACAAAACTGCCTCTGTCGAACGGTTTGGCAGGTGGCCATTTAGTTTTGCTGGTTTATAAACCAGGCAGTAGTACGCCAACAGAGTCAGAGTTACTTATTCCCCTCTGTTTGAGCAAAACCAAACTGCTCCGTCGCAATATCAATCAGCAAGTCATTTACTACACTTGGAAAATGGATTTTCTGCGGTTAGTATTTGCTTATTGGAGCCACAAAATTTGCATAATTGCATTTGATCTTCACAATGCGTATTTACCCAGTCCGGTTTGTTCATCACAGGTTCTAGCGTTTGCAAATCGCCACAACCATTAACCATTTCAGGTCTACCGTTGCTTATCGCTTCGGGTATTTACCAAAGTGATGTTGGGATGATAGCTCATCTCACATAAGAACTCTGTCTCAACAAAGTTCCTCTAACTTGCGCTACTAAGGTATACTGCGGTAGCAGATCAAGTTCGAAAACAATCGCATCTAATTCCGTCTAAACGATGTCAATTCCTAGGTAAGATTATAAATACGGTAAATCAAAGACTTTTACCTACTACACCAGCAAGAATAATGTACATCTAGTAATTAGTGCAAAACACGCACACTAGCGGTACATTGGTGTATTCACCTATTAAGAATAAAGATGTGTTTTCAATTTAGTTTGCCACCCTTCACTCGCGTTTCCCACAGAGGGACAAGGGTGCATATACTCTGGACGACAGTCGCAGAGGGTCAGGATTTGTAGTTAAAATCAGTGACAAAGGTTCTAAAACACGACAGATTGCTGTCGATAAATGTCCTAGAACTCCGTGCATTTTACAATGCAATACATGATTCACTTTCAGTCTGACCAGGGATATACTCTGGTTTCTCTTCAGAACGAATAAATCTTTCGCCTTTTACTAAAGATTTCCGTGGAGAGGAACAACCGTGAGTTTCATGTAATTTTTTGATGCCTGGCTCACGCTGGGCTTAAGCAGTCAAACAAGGCAACGGCAGTTGCATACACAACAACAGTGAGAACCAAGAAGCCGCATGGCAATGCGGCAGGTAACTCAAATCCTCAATGGCTCAGAACACCATTATGTGAAAATGTCAAGAGATCATTCCGTGAGTGGACATCTGTTAGACAGATGATCTCACCCGTCAGGATTTGGATCCTGAAAACTGGACATTAAATCCAGAGGTGTTTCATATGTGAGTCCACAGAAGGGGGTTACCCTCAAGTATACATGATGGCATCTCGCCACAATTACAAAAGCTCAGTATGTGTACAAAACACATCACAAGGGCAGTGGCGGTGGAGTCTCTCACATTCATGTGGTCATTCAGCATCGTGTATCTGGCTCCACCATTTTCCGCTGCTCTCTCCGTTGCCAAAACGGATCATAAGACAGTTCGTCACAGTCATACTGGTGGTATCTCATGGGTTTCGGAGAAGTTTGCTTCTCGATTTTCCAAGGAATACTTGCACACGATCTTGGGCCGCTCATAATACGTCCAACCTGTTACATCAGGGAACGGTCTTTTACCCATAGTTACCTATGTACCTATTACGTATGTACCGCAGCTGCGGTTGACGGGGTGAGGGTTCAGACCGCCATCTTAAGAAATGGAGCATTACAGTATCGGTTACACCAACCATGTTACAAGCTAGTAAGCCGCTTAAGGCAGCCCATTATTACAAAATTTCGTGTGCTTACATAGGTGGTAAACCTCGGAAGTATCCGACATCATCCTTCAAGTTACCCGTATTCTGTTAAACGGGGTGGGATGGAAAACTGCGTTTACCTGCACTCTCAGTGCAGATATCTGTATGGTAAACTTATTTTCAAAGACGTTTGCCTCTATTGCGTCTGTACACATCTTTCTACAAGGTGTCATCAAAGTTCAGACTCTATTTATCCCACCTACAGCGCCAGGTTGCTTGAGGTTGGGTTCAGATTTCTTACAGTTTTCATATTTTGAACCCTTACAACAAATGGGGATTAAGTTTCTCACTTTGGAAAATATTTTTCTTCTAGCCTTGGCTTCGGCAAGGGTTTTGTTTTCATATTTGGGTGCCTTGTATTCCAAGCCACCGTATTTGAGTTTTCTCATGACAAAGCAGATTTTCGGACGAATTCCGCTTTCGTATCCTTCACATCAATATACCAATAGTGGTTCCTGTGTGGACAGCACATTCTAGAATTCTGAATGTGGTACACGCATTACGCGTTTATATATGTCCCGAACGTCTACAGTACGTGATATGAATACGTTGTTTGTTCTCTATGATACTGCCAACTGGGGTTAGCCAGTTTCTCAGCAGACATTATCCAGTTGGATAATAATAATGACTACAAGTCAGGCTTACTTTAAGGCTAAGTTACAATCGCCTACGTCAGTAATAGCTCATCCCACAGGTTCTGTGGGAATGTCAGACCCAGCGGGTCGTGGAGCGTCTACGACGCGGCTACATAGCCTTTAGTGCACCACGTTTGTGCACGTTTACACGTTATGAATGGTGGCGCCATCAGCATCTGGCTTTGGCCTGCCTACTGTTACAAGTATCAAACAGCTCTCCCGCCCACGAGGGAAGCTTTGGTACGTCCCAAGAGTACTCCAGTGACCCCTAGTGGATGATAAAGAAAATAGGATTTTGGTACTTACCAGGTAAATCCTTTTCTTTGAATCCATAGGGGGCACTGGACGCCCACCCAGAGCAGTTTTACCTGGGTTGTTTTAAGCTCAAGGGAGCTTAGGGTAAAAAGTTTTACTTGATTGATATTAAGCTCAGAGGAGCTTATGGTAACACATTTTCACCGATTGGTTCAAATTATAAAGTTCTATCGGTTATGGTGTCAACTGTTTAGTTGACAGTAAGGTTATGGGTCAACTTTGTTGTTGTCCGTTATGTTATAGGTATTCTCCATTGTCAACCTCTCTATATAGTTCCTGTTCGCTCAGTAAAAAACACTGAGAGAGTACACTGAGGTACTCGGGGATATGGAGGGGGGAGAGTCCTAAATTTAAATATTCAGTGCCTTTGTTCGGCTACGCCCGTCCATATCCCTAAGAGTACTCCAGTGCCCCCTATGGATTCAAAGAAAAGGATTTACCTGGTAAGTACCAAAATCCTATTTTCAGTGTTCCCTTGCGCGGGGATTTGATGTGTAGATGTATGGAGGCTATGTATGCATAGATGTGAGCGGCAGTGTGCGGATATATGAGAGCGGCAGTGTGCGGATGTATGAGAGCGGCAATGTACGGCTGTATAACTGCATCGGTGTGCGGCTGTATGAGTGTGATGGTGTGCGTCTGTAAGAGTGCGGCAGTGTGCGTCTGTAAGAGTGCGGAGTTGTACGGATGTATAAGAGCGGGGTTGTACGGATGTATGAGAGCGGCAGTGTATGGATATATGAGAGCAACAGTGTACAGTTGTGTATGAGAGTGGCGGTGTACGGATATATGAGAATGGCAGTGTATGGATGGCAGCGTCATAGGGAGGGATGTCGGAATGTTGTTATAGGGTTCCTAATACAAAATGGAATCCGTATAGTGGGTGGGGCTGGCACCATGGCACCACGTTGGGCTTGATGGGCAGGTAGTGCGGCAAGCACACCCAAATTGGCATATGACGTCGCCCGCAGTCCACACTGTTGTGAGGAGTCAGAGTTAATTTTGACTGTGTACTGCACTCACAGAGGACCTACCGCCCGTCCCCTCCTCGCATCTGAGCAGCAGGTCAGGCTCTTATTTTCTTTTTAATCAGGAGAGGCCAAGTGAACTGTGAGCAGGGGGGCAGAGCTACATGGAACCCAGAGGGGCTGCTGTGCTGTCAGAGAGGGAGAGGAAGAGAGAGATGAAGCTACTGCAGATCCCCAGCTGATTGTGAGGTGCCGGGTTTAAGGGTGATGTGATCACCCTTCTCCCTCGCTGCAGCTGGGGACCGCATCTAGGCTTCCTCCATCGAGGGCATGCGGCGCAGCAGTGGGCAGCGTGTAATGAGTTTGTCTGACTCATTATACTGCTGCCTGTTGTGGACACCTCCGTCTGTACGGACTGGTGTACATGCCCAGCACAGAGGTGACAGTGTTGGTGGAAGTGCTGCCCAGCTCTGACCCTGCAGGCCTCCCTGATCTGGCTTCGGCCGCTGCTGCTGCAGCCCCGAAACCCCTGCCGGTCCCCTCCATAGACTTCTGCCTGGCCAGCGATGAGGTACTAGGGGTAGCCCAGCTGCGGGAAGGGTATGTCTCTGGCTTTCTCTCCGGCAGGGGAAGGTGACAGCGGCGGAGGAAGTGCTGCCCACCTCAGACACTGCAGGCCTCCCCGATCCAGCTGCGGCCACAGCTGATGCTGCCAGAACCCCCTGCTGGTCTCCTTTGTTGACTGCCGCATGGCCAGTGCTGAAGTACTGGGGGTAGGCCAGCTACGGGAAGAGTGTCTCTGCCTCGGACTCTCTCTCACTGGCAGGGGAAGGAAGGGCTGATTCTCTGGCACAACAGGGAGGGCTGGGCTGCAGGAACACAGCACTGGAAGAAACAGGAGGCCGAACTCATGACCAAAAAGTGAGCAGTGCAGTGATCAGCCCCCTGGTCTTTCCCTCTCTCTGGGTGCAGAGCTGTATTCTATAGAGAGAGCTGGGATGGGAAGAAGGGGAACGGCACTTGACATACACATACACGCGCAACACCTGACACACACACACACACATACACGTGCGGCACCTGACACACACACGTAGCATCAGACACAATAAAATATACATGCAGCACCTGACACACACACGCGCAACACCTGACACACACACATATACACATGCGGCACCTGACACACACACGTAGCATCAGACACAATAAAATAAACATGCAGCACCTGACACATGCATGTACACGCAGCACCTGACACATACATATACACGCAGCACCTGACACATACATATACACGCAGCACCTGACACATACATATACACGCAGCACCTGACACATGCATATACACGCAGCACCTGACACATACATATAAACGGAGCACCTGACACATACATATACACGCACACCATCAGACACACTAATATACACATGCAGCACCTGACACACACATAGACACGTGCAGCACCTGACGCACACACATGTACACGCGCAGCACCTAATGCACACTCATGTACACACGCAGCACCTGACGCACACTCATGTACATGCACAGCACCTAATACACACTCATGTACACGCGCAGCACCTGACGCACACTAATGTACACGCGCAGCACCTGACACAGACATACGTATTCATGCGCAGCACCAGACATACACTTGTACACACGCGGAGCACATGATACTCGCACACATATACACCCGCAACACCTGACACACACACACGTGCGGCAGCTGACGCATACACACGCTTCATCAGACACACTCATATATACACGCAGCACCTGACACACACACACACACACACACACACACACACAGGACCTGACACACATACACAGGCAGCACCTGACACACACACATATACATGCGCAGCACCTGACACCACGCACTCACACGTACAAGCAATGCATTTCACGCCTACCTCCAGCCTCAGTTACATGCTGCTGCCGCCTACCCCCCTCCCTGCATCAGCTGCAAAATATTTTGACCAAAGTCTAAAGGCCCATACACATTAAACGATGTCGCTCTGTGAGCGACATTGTCTAATGTTTCCCCCTCCCGGGCCGGCGGCCGG
This sequence comes from Pseudophryne corroboree, assembly GCF_028390025.1. Taxonomy (NCBI): domain Eukaryota; kingdom Metazoa; phylum Chordata; class Amphibia; order Anura; family Myobatrachidae; genus Pseudophryne; species Pseudophryne corroboree. Next base: position 176,396,886 of record NC_086451.1, read on the forward strand.
CTGTACACACTGAGCGGTATGACCGCTCATATTGCTCAGTGACGTCACGCCCCCGCCAGCCCTGTATGAAGGTCGTGGATGACAGTCCACATCCTTCATGCATGCCCTACCGACAGCGACGATTGTTGCCGACCCGCGGGGCCGCGCATTGTTTCTTCGCTGGCGGCATATACACTTAACGATAAAACGAGCGATGTCGCTCAAGGAGGGGGAAAATGAGCGACGTCGCTCATTAAATCGTTAAGTGTGTACGGACCTTAAACAATTCGGTTTGGTAAATAAAATTATTTTGCACAGAACAGTGATGTTATACGAACATTTTCATTAAACATTTAAAAAATCAAATGTTTATTCTTACAGTGAAATTTTACATTTCTGAATAAAAAAAATAAATTTAAAAAAAGCGATGAAATTCCATAGACAAAAAACCTTACAGTTTCACATGTCCCATTAAGGCTTCTTAGACATGATCGAAATTTCAGAAACCTGTTGTAACTCTTCCACTCAAACTCCAAAAAGCAATGAAATTCCGATCATTAAGGCTGACGCCTTAATGGACGTGTTCCTTGCGCAATACAGATATGGTATGCCATCACAGCCTGTGGGTAAGTGCAGATTCAGCACTCTCACAGAGTGAGATTGCTGTCACTCACACAATGGTGGAGCTGCTAATTCACAGATTTGTGTGCTCATTGGAATACACACATGCAGTCTATGCAACTGAAGGTCTGTGCAGTTTTGTGGTGCTCCCATCCCACACAGTGCCCACAACCATCCCATTCAGTCACCACAACAATGCCACCTTGTTACAACATCCTTCTCACTCCATACATCCATCTCACTTAGTATACACATTTAGCTCCCTCAAACATCTTGGTTATTTGCTAAACTATAATACCCCATCTACGGACTATGCATCTACACTTACTTCCCCTATACACCCCCATGCTGCCCTGTCTTCCCCAATCCCTACTGCTGTGTTCTCCCATCTGTGCTAGTCTGTACCATCTTTCCCCACCTGTGCCTTGTCTGTACCACCGTTTCCTTTTCTCTGTGCTGCTCAGTGTTTCCTTCTTCAACGTCACTCTGCCTCCTCCAATACATAGCACACTGTCTTCTCTCCCATCTGCACCAGTTTTCTACCCATCCATGCCAGTGTTTTCAACCCATCTGCACCATTTCCCCCATCTACACCGCTCTGTCTCCCTTCCCATACTTGCTGCTTAATCTACCCCCTATCCACACCACTCTTACCCCATTCATGTAGCTGACATCCTGAAGGTAAATTTAGTGGATCCTGCGCTCTTGGCAGGGGGATAACCGCCACAGCCCACCCCCCAGTGGTCCGGAAACGCCTCCGTTGTGCAGACCATGCCCTGCCAATGGCATTCTAACGCTGTTTGCTCGCCCCCTTCCTTCCCCGCAACCACCTCTGCCTATCAATCAGGCAGGGTGATAGCATCTCACTGGGCTCCTGGGGTACGCACGCGCAGTGCGGCCATTGCACGTGCGCACCTCACAAACTAATTCAGACTGCAATCGCTGCTGCTGCGGTCTGAATTACCCCGTGTTTCTTTGTCCCCCCCATTAGTGCTGCTTAGTGTTCCCTCTTTCCACACACTTCTGTTCCCCCATCCACACCGATTTCCTCCCTCCAATCAACAACACTCTTACCTCATCTGAGCAGCTTTGTCTTCCGCTCAGACCTTCAGTTGCATAGACTGCATGTGTGTATTCCAATGAGCACACAAATCTGTGAATTAGCAGCTCCACCATTGTGTGAGTGACAGCAATCTCACTCTGTGAGAGTGCTGAATCTGCACTTACCCACAGGCTGTGATGGCATACCATATCTGTATTGCGCAAGGAACACGTCCATTAAGGCGTCAGCCTTAATGATCGGAATTTCATTGCTTTTTGGAGTTTGAGTGGAAGAGTTACAACAGGTTTCTGAAATTTCGATCATGTCTAAGAAGCCTTAATGGGACATGTGAAACCGTAAGGTTTTTTGTCTATGGAATATATATATATATATATATATATATATATCACAAACATATATGATTCATACATATATCACACTCACATACATGATACATACATGAGAAAGACCTGGGAAGGTGATGAGGCCCGGGCCCCCTGCTGATGTTGCGTTGAGGAAGGCAGTGTTCCAGGGCGGATGCCAGTCGGGGAGAGCGCCGCGCAGCCCGGGAAAAATACTGCTGAGGAGCTACATCTGGAAGAGCCCCAGGGAGGGAGAGTGTCACATGCCCCATCCTGCGCGGCACACTCTGCAGGCCTGCACATGGGAAGGGAGGTCTCTGGCCACACATACTCACCCTGCTGCTGAAGCCCCGTTGCTGTCCCCATCAGCGCTCTCCAGCGGGGAGCGGGGCCAGGATGAACCTCAACCTGTGAGAACTATCTTCATGATCAAGAGATCTCATATGCAAGATAAGTATGTGTTGGGAAAGGGCTGGGGAGGGCGGCTGCTCGGGCACACCCTCGTCAAGTTAAGGAGATTTAACTGAGGAAGCACAAGGGAACTCTCGTCTGGGGACAACAACTGCAGGGAGACCACATCTTTTCTGATGAACATGGGAGGGCGGAAGGCTGCCTAATACTGAAGCACCCTCAGACATTAAACCATATGCAACAACTATTGCAAGCATTCCTGGGGGAAGGTCTGCAGCAGACGGATTTGCATTCAGTGATGTCATCCAAGCAGTGGGCCAAAGTTGGCTGGAACCCTCATCTGTATATGAAAAGAGAAAAGGGGCATGCGGGGCATGGCGGTCTTTTGCGGCGCTTGGATAACCCCAAGTTTGCATTAAACACCCCCACCCTCCTTCGGTGTGGGGCTCATGTTGGCCATGCCCAAGCCCCTGAAGCATTCAAGCTGATTTCTTGCAGCAGCTGGGCTCTACAAGACAAGTAAAAGGGTGTGGGCCCTGCAGCACCACCGGTAGTTTGCATACACACATATATAGGACAGCATCTCTTATATGCCCCAGGGTCAATAAAATAGTATCCTTGTCTAGGCTATCCATCCCCTCAGATAAGGCATTTGTCCATGCCGCTACAGCACTACACACCCAGGTCGACGCAATTGCCGGTCTGAGTAAGGTACCTGAATGTGTATAAATGGACTTCAGGGTAATCTCCTGTTTGCGGTCAGCACACTCTTTGAGGGTAGCCGTATCCTGGGACGGGAGGGCTACCTTCTTGGATAAGCGTGTTAATGCTTTGTCCACCCTAGGGGAGGATTCCCATCGTAACCTATCCGTTGATGGGAAAGGATACGCCATAAGATTCCTTTTGGATATCTGCAGTCTTTTATCTGGAGATTTCCAAGCTTTTTTACATAACTCGTTTAGCTCGTGTGAGGGGGGAAAGGTTACCTCAGGCTTCTTTCCCTTGTACATATGTACCCTCTTGTCAGCGACAGGGGGTTACTCTGTGATGTGCAAAACATCTTTTATTGCCATAATCATAAATCGAATGGATTTTGCCAATTTTGGCTGTAACTTTGCATCATCGTAATCGACACTGGAGTCAGAATCCGTGTCGGTATCTGTGTCAACAAACTGGGATAGTGGGCGCTTATGAGACCCTGACAGTCCCTGCAACATAGGATCAGGCATGGGTTGAGACCCTGACTGTCCCAAAGCTTCTGCCTTGTCTAATCTTTTGTGCAATGAGTTTACACTAGCATTTAAAACATTCCACATATCCATCCAATCAGCTGTCGGCAGAGAAACCACATTCATTTGCTCCCGCTCCTCTCTAATATAGCCTTCTTCCTCAGACATGTCGACACACGTGTACCGACACACCACACACACAGGGAATGCTTTTTCTGAAGACAGTTTCCCCACAAGGCCCTTTGGAGAGACAGAGAGGGAGTATGCCAGCACACACCCCAGCGCTATATAACCCAGGAATAAAACAGTAACTTAATGTTTGCCCAGTAGTGCTGCTGTATGTAATTTGCGAATTATGTGCCCCCCCCCCTCTTTTCAACCCTCTTGTCTAACGTGGTATAAGCAGGGTAGAGTCCGGGGAGCTTCCTCTCAGCGGTGCTGTGGAGAAAAAATGGCGCTGGTGAGTGCTGAGGGAGAAGCCCCGCCCCCTCGGAGGTGGGCTTCTGTCCCGCTTAAACTGTAAAATTGGTGGGGGCTCATACATTTATACAGTGCCCAGCTGTATATATGTTATATTTTTGCGAAAGAGGTTTATATTGCTGCCCAGGGCGCCCCCCCTGCGCCCTGCACCCTTACAGTGACCGGAGTATGTGAGGTGTATGGGAGCAAAGGCACACAGCTGCAGTGCTGTGCGTTACCTCAGTGAAGATCATGAAGTCTTCTGCCGCCTCTGAAGTTTTCTTTTCTTCTCATACTCACCCGGCTTCTATCTTCCGGCTCTGCGAGGGGGACGGCGGCGTGGCTCTGGGACGGACGGCGAGGGTGAGATCCTGCGTACCAATCCCTCTGGAGCTAATGGTGTCCAGTAGCCTAAGAAGCAGGACCTTGCAACTCAGAGAGTAGGGCTGCTTCTCTCCCCTCAGTCCCTCGATGAGGGAGTCTGTTGCCAGCAGTGCTCCCTGAAAATTAAAAACCTAACAAAATACTTTCTGTCAGAAAGCTCAGGAGAGCTCCTGAAAAGCACCCAGTCTCCACTGGGCACAGTATCAAACTGAGGTCTGGAGGAGGGGCATAGAGGGAGGAGCCAGTGCACACCCAGAACTAAAGTCTTTCTTAAAGTGCCCATGTCTCCTGCGGAGCCCGTCTATCCCCATGGTCCTTACGGAGTCCCCAGCATCCTCTAGGACGTTAGAGAAAATAGGATTTTAATACCTACTGGTAAATCCTTTTCTCTTATTCCGTAGAGGATGCTGGGCACCCGTCCCAGTGCGTACTGTGTCTGCAGTTATTAAATGGCCCTTAACTCCAGAACATTTATGTGGAGACAACTTTCCTGACTTGACCATCTTCCTTGGATGTTTTCCCCCTGTGTGACTGCTCCCCAGCCTCGGAGGGTTGCATCCGTGGTCCCTAGGATCCCGTCCTGGATCCCAAACCATCGCCCCTCTAGGTGGTGAGAACTGTGCAGCCACCAATGGAGTGAGATTCTGGTCTTGGAAGACAGGATTATCCTCCGGTGCATGTGTAGGTGGGATCCGGACCACTTGTCCAACAGGTCCCACTGGAACACTCTGGCATGGAGCCTGCCAAACTGAATGGCATCGTAGGCCGCAACCATCTTCCCCAGCAACAGAATGCATTGATGGATTAACACTCTTGCTGGTTTCAGAATTTGTTTGACCAGACTCTGGATCTCCAGAGCCATTCCACTAGAAGAAAACCTCTTCTGTGTCCAGTATCACTCCCAAAAACAACAACCGCGTCATTAGGACCAACTGCGATTTTGGCAAGTTTAGGAGCCAACCATGTTGTTAAAGAACTGTCAGGGAGAGTAGATGTTTTGCACCAACTGGTACCGGGATCGCGTCCTTTATCAGGAGATCATCCAAGTACGGGATAATTGTGACTCCTTGCTTGCGAAGGAGAACCATCATTTCCGCCATCACCCTGGTGAAAATCCTCGGAGCCGTGGAAAGACCAAACGGCAACGTCTGAAATTGGTAATGACAATCCTGAATTGCAAACCTCAGGTAGCTTGATGCAGTGGCTAAATGGGAACATGTAAGTAGGCATCCTTTATGTCTACCAAAACCATGAAATCTCCTTTATCCCCCGGACTGGAGATCACTACCCTGAGAGATTCCATCTTGAAATTGAATTTCTTTAGGTAGAAATTAAGGGATTTCAGATTTAAGATTGGTCTGACTGAGCCGTCCGGCTTCGGGACCACGAAGAGGCTTGAATAAAAACCTTCTCCCTGCTGACTAAGGCTGATTTGAACAATTGGTGAGGGGGAACTTCTTGAAACCCCAGTTTGTACCCTTGGGACACTATTTGTAAAACCCACGAGTCCAGGTCCGAATGAATCCAGAACTGACTGAAGAGTTTTAGACGTGCCCCCCAGTGGCGGAACTAGCGAGCAGTGGGCCCATGTGCGACAAAATGGCTTGGGCCCCCCCCCCCCATCCCATCCCATCCAAGTCCACCCCCTCACCCCTGGAGAGGATCTGGTGAGGGGGGCCTGCTCAGGGAAGTGGATACCTAGCAACAGTGCCGTAACTAGACATTTTAGCAGTGTGTGCAAGAAACGGCATTGGAGCCCCACCCCTGCATGCAAAACAGGGGCAGCAAAAAAACATAGTGGCGTGGCTTTGTGGTTAAGGGGTGTGGCCACAAAATAATACCAATTCATAAAACGGTGCACAGTAGTCTCCATTATTCAAATTACGCCGCACAGTAGCACCACTACACCAGGTAGAGACCCTTTTACACCTTACGGCGGACAGATTCCTCTTTTTACACATTACAGCAGACAGCGTCCTCTTTTTACACATTACAGCAGACAGCGTCCCCTTTTTACACATTACGGCAGACAGCATCCCCCTTTTTTACACAACGGCAGACAGCGTGCCCTTGTTACACATAGCGGCAGACAGCGTACATTTTTTTCACATAACGGCAGACAGCCTGCCCTTGTTAAACATAGCGGCAGACAGCGTACACTTTTTTCACATAACAGCAGTCAGCCTGCCCTTGTTACACATAATGGCAGACATCGTACACTTTTTACACATTACAGCAGACAGCTTGCCCTTGTTACACATTACAGCAGACAGCTTGCCCTTGTTACACATTATGGCAGACAGCGTGCCCTTGTTACACATTACGGCAGACAGCATCTCCCTTGTTACACATTACGGCAGGCAGATTCCCCCTTGTTACACATTGCGGCAAGCAGATCCCCCCTTTTTACACATAGCTGCAGGCAGATTCCCCCTTTTTACACATAGCGGCAGGCAGATTCCCCCTTTTTACACATTGCGGCAGGCAGTCCCCCTTTTTACACATAGCTGCAGGCAGATTCCCCCTTTTAACACATAGCTGCAGGCAGATTCCCCCCTTTTACACATAGCTGCAGGCAGATTCCCCCTTTTTACACAAAAAGCGGCAGGCAGATTCCCCCTTTTTACACATAGCGGCAGGCAGATTCCCCCTTTTTACACATAGCGGCAGGCAGATTCCCCCTTTTTACACATAGCGGCAGGCAGTCCCAAGAAAGAAAGAGAAGAAAGAAAGAAAGAAAGAAAGAAAGAAAGAAAGAAAGAAAGAAAGAAAGAAAGAAAGAAAGAAAGAAAGAAAGAAAGAAAGAAAGAAAGAAAGAAAGAAGAATTATACTTACCCTCTCCGCTGGCTCAGGCTCCTCGTGCAGCTTGACGATTCCCGGGCAGTAGAGAAGGAGGAGAAGGGAGGTGGAGGAGGAAGCCGCAGCAGCGCTGTGTTATTGGTGGAGGCGCTGCTGCTGCTGCCCCTCTGCTTCACTATAGGCTGTTCTCGGAAGACAGCCTATAGTGAAGCAGAGGGGCAGCAGCAGCAGCGCCTCCACCAGTAACAAAGCGCTGCTGCGGCTCCTTCCTTCACCTCCCTCCTCCTCCTCCTCCCCCCCGTGCCGCTGCTCCTCTCATCTCCAAGCGACCCTCCTCCCTCTTCGTGTGTTACAGAGGCGGCAGCGTGTCTGGTGCTGCGGCTGCTGCCCGTAGTGCCCTGGCCTGATCTGTTCGTTACGACGGGCGGGCGGCGGGAGTCGCAGGACGCAGACCCGACGGGAGCGCTGGTGTGCGGCTGCGGCATGATACAATGAGTCATTGTGACTCATTGTAATGCCGGCGGCTGTGGGCCCTTGAGTGCGGCGGGGCCCCAGTGCAATGCACTGCCTGCCCTGCCAGTAGTTCCGCCCCTGGTGCCCCCCACTGGTGTGGGCTCCTGCAAGAGAGCCCCAGCGTCATGCAGTGGATTTGGCAGAAGCAGAGGACTCTGCTCCTGCGATCTTGAAGAGGCTTCTTGGAGTCAGCATCAGCATTCCCTTGGTGAATCCACAATGCCCTCCTATCCGAGACTGCCATGAAATTGGCCAGTGAGCACTTGTGCCCGGTGTAGGATTTTTAAATATGTGTAGTTTACTGTATGCAAGGGTTTAAAACCTTTTAGGAACTGAGATCTAAGGTGTATTACATGTAGTTTAAAAAAAACAAAAAAGGTTTATTTTATGGCAGTAGTTTCCAAACTGGGGTTCTTGCACTGGTAGCATAGTTTGGTGGTCCAGGACCAATTAAAATTATTTATACTTTATTAAATTGGCAAAACCATTCCCTCACAACATAACTGAACCTGAGGATGACATGCTATAAACACAATTTACTTAATTTTATATTTTTTTCTGAATTTCTCAATAAAGAAAACTTTGGCCTAGGGGTGCCGTGAAACAAATTTTGATACTATTTATTTATATAGTGCTCTTTCTCCAACAGGACTCAAGGCGCTTGAGATATGGCTTCTGGAACTGAACACAGGATTCTAAATGTGGCTGTACCAAGGACCTATACAGTGGCATTACAGGTTGAGTATCCCTTATCCAAAATGCTTGGGACCAGAGGAATTTTGAATATCGGATTTTTCTGTATTTTGGAATAATTGCATATCATAACGAGATATTATGGTGATGGGACCTAAATCTAAGCACAGAATGCATTTATGTTTCATATATACCATATACACACAGCCTGAAGGTCATTTTAGCCAATATTTTTTATAACTTTGTGCATTAAACAAAGTGTGTGTACATTCACAGAATTCATTTATGTGTCATATACACCTTATACACACAGTCTGAAGTTCATTTAATACAATATTTTTAATAACTTTGAGTATTAAACAAAGTTTGTGTACACTGAGCCATCAAAAAACAAAGGTTTCACTATCTCAGTCTCACTCAAAAAAGTCCGTATTTCGGAATATTCCGTATTTCGGAATATTTGGATATGGGATACTCAACCTGTATTACTTTTTTCTGCTACTGGTTCTTTACCTATGCAAACAAGCATCTGACTTGCCTTTCCTATTGCTTTGTTACATTGCTCACCTGAAATAGTAATACTTAGATAGCTTTCCTCTTGCCATTATAATGCCCTTAATATTATAGTTAGCCTTTGTATTTTTGAGACGTGTATGATTTTGCATTTTTTGGCATTAAATGTTGCCATGTTCTTGACCATTCCTCTAGTGCAGGGGCGGAACTGCCAGAGACAACGGAGTCAGTTGCCGCCGGGCTCCAGCCCTAAAGGGGCTTCCTCCATTGCCCTCCGGCTGTTACGTGCCCTTCCTACTAAATAGACAAAGGCGCTACCAGCAGGGTCTCGCAGTTTGTACATTCCATGCCGTAACACCCTTCTTTCCACCTTTTTAAAGACCCAGCCCAGCAGCCTCGCCGCTGCCACCACCGCTAGCTGCAGCACTGCCAGCGGTGGGGTGCCCCTGCTTCTTCTCACACCACAGATAGCTGGGCAGCACTGCAACTGCCTGCCTGATTGCTCCGCCCCCTTCCGGCTCCCAAGCACCTCTGCTGCCCAGTGATCCAGGAGCCTGCTGCTAGGAAGAAGTGGCCGAGCTTCAGCAAGCGAGTCTGGACACTGGCGGAGGAAGCCATGATAACCAGATAATGGGGAGTGGAGAGCCAGTTCCAAGGTAATACTTTATACAGCTGGTTGAGATCCTGGTCGGTGGATATGGATTTCAAGAAAACCCTGGAGGTGCTTCCTTTCAAGGGAGACACTCTCTTTGGAGAAGACCTCAATAAGATTGTAGCTGATCTGGCTACTGCTAAAACAGCTTGCCTACCTTGTATGACTCCTACCACGCAGAAGGCTAAAAGTACTTTCCCTTGGCCCTTTCATCCTCAAGGTAAAGCGTACCCAAGGTCAGGCATACCCAAAGCAAGCTCATGCTTCCAGACCTGACAAGCCCAGACTGAAGCAAGCCTGGGCTGCCCATCAGCCTGCTTCCAAAACGGACAAGCCTGCCGCATGACGGTGCAGGCCTCCCTCTGGGGGATCCCAGGGTGGGGGGCCCGACTTCTAGGTTTGGCATAATTCTAAGCTAGAGAATTCTGTTTGGAGCTCACCTTGTACTTTGTGAAGAAATAATCAGCATTGTGGCTGAGCAGATACATGTAGTGTGTGGCTGCAAACTGCATGGATCTGCTGCGTTGTAATGCTGATACTTTTTTTTTCAAAGTACCAATAGCTTCATATAATGTTCACAATTTTTATGCAGGATCAAATAGCTCAATAGGTAGGGTGTTTGATTAGAATTCAACAGGTTATAGGTTTGAATCCTGGGTATGGTAGTTATAGGTTTGAATCCTGGGTATGGTATAGTTGTTCTGACTGCCGGCATCCTATCACCTGGGATATCATACTAAATAAATGGAGTTGATCAATTTTTTTTATTTTTTTTTTAAACTAGGGACAATTTCCAGATACTTTTCTTTATAACTGAGATTGCCCCCTGGAACTTCACATCAGTTGACAACTATGCATGAGTGGGCAGTGCTTGCTCTGGATCTGCCCACCCATTTATGTGCCGTCATAAAAGAAAGCACAACTGACAGTTATCCTGGGCGTACACTACACAATTATCTGTCAGGCTATCTATCCAGTCTGGATGGATGGAATGAAAATCTGGTAATGTATAGGAGCAAATGTCAATTAACCATTTGCTCCCAAACACTAGAAAAGTGGTCAAAAATGGTCATTACACAAATTGGTTAAACCCAAAATTTAACCAATTTGTTTAGGGGACCATTTTTGTCCATTTTCTAGTGTTTGAGAGTAAATCGTTGATGGTCATTTGCTCACATAGATAACCGGATTTCTATTCCAACCAGCCAGTGTTGGAGATATGGTCTGCCAGATTACATAATGCATACCAGAGCCATAACTAGACTTTTTGGTGCCCTGTGACAGATAATTATATGCGCCCCCCCCCCTCCACTATTTTTGCAATATGGACAAAAGGCGCATGCCTTGTGGGGAAGGGGCATAACAAGATTGGTCTCAGAGAAAGCACATGAGATATGAAGATATATCTAGTATACTTGACACTCAATGGTTTGTGGTATTGCCGGGGTGCCCTCCTTAAATGCATATACAGTCACACATGGCGTGTTTGTGCAAATGGCATATCAGCAGTCAGCACTAACTGGTGACATGCCATTTGTACAAGTAAGCCATGTGTGACTAATATATAAACATACTTTATTAAATAACACCTCAAACTATCATACCCAGGATTCAAACCTATAACCTGTTGAATTCTAATCAAATACCCTACCCATTGAGCTACTTGATCCTGCATCTATTCTAACCTCCAAAAACAGATTCAGTTGCATTTTCCAGCGTGTTTTGTTTGCGCCTTTGCAAATGTCTTACATCGACAAACTTATTTAGTACTATTTTGCAAATAGGGTTACATTGTCGCAACATTGTGTTCCCTAATTGCTTGATTTTTTTAAATGCAACAATTGATAAAGACACCTGATAATTGCTCTGTGGAGTCTTATTTTGTGTCTACTTCTTATCTACATTTAATTCCCTACCTCTAATCAAGGCATTTTTAAATGCTGGGGGCTGCCAGGACGTGAGGCCTACCTAGACTTTAGATCTGAATTTGAAAGTACTTGTGAACTAACTTAATTTCCTACTTCTAAATTCATTCCTAAATTCACTACTTACATGAATCCTGTAGTTGGGCATTTTGAGCCTTCAATTGTGGGCATTGTTTTGTGTCCAGACCAGCAGCTGGTGGTGTGCATTTGCTGGAAAGGCATCGAAGACCTCCGATATGCTGCATCTCCTGATGTGTGTCTCCCTCAAGTGGCTGTCAGCAAATGCATGCTAGACACCCCATTCCAAGCTGATTGTGACATCACGGAACATGCATCATAGAACAGGCATGCTAGAATATGGGTCTTCAACCTGCGACCCTCCAGCTGCTGTGGAACTACATATACCAGCATGCCCTGCCTCAGTTTTAGCATACCTTAATAGCAAAACTGTGGCAGGGCATGCTGGGATGTGTAGTTTCACAGCAGCTGGAGGGCCACAGGATGAAGACCCATGTGCTAGAGCCAAGCCGCAGGTACATTGAATGCTAGCAAGCTGAATGTTTAAATCCTTTTTGTTCCGCAGCATTCCAATGCGGAAGATTCCATGGAACCAGAGATTATTCCATTGAGAAGGACATGCTGCCTGGATGACTGCACTGTGCAAATTAAATCACGGAGCCAGTTGGCTTGTGGGTGGCTCTGGTGACTGGGTGGTTGGGTGGGCGGTGTGTCGGAGGTGGAGCACATGCAAATGAATGTGTATCATCCAGCTAGTGAGAGTGAAAACTCATGCAGGAGTGTGCCTGCTTGTCAGTGGGTTATGCACCTTGAGAGGCGTCAAATCTACATGGAGCAGCTGGAGGGGACAAGAGCAGGTTTGCAAAATATAGATAGAAGAGCATATATGCTGGCGCATTCTCCATGATTGTGTCAGCTTATGTTTTGGTGCACTGCACTTTCCTTCACTAAGTTTTAGCCATTTTGGTTAAACGCAAGTGTAGTTGCTTCTCGCACTTTTGGCTGTGATCTTGTATCGTGGTTGAAGAGTCTGCTGGAGGGATTGTTTTCTTCATTGGCGAGAGACTGAAGATATTCCAGGATGGAAGGCTTGGGAACACTATCCGTTTTTCAGTTGTGGAAGAGTTGAAAGACCGGATTGGACTACATTCTATAGTAAAGGATATCTTTGTATTTATTAATCCTCCATTTATATGTGTCTGTCTTTCAATAAAGCTTCGGGCTTGTGATTCCCTCACCCTCTTACACTCCACACACATAGCCTTATTAACTGTTGTATTATTGTATAGTTTAAATGTATAGTGCAGTTCATGATTTATAGTGTAGGCTGGCCTGTGCTGTAGTTCTTGAACTGTACTATACCGACAGCATTTGTATTGTGTTTTATCTGTGCTGCAACACAGTACTTATGTGTGTAATGTTTATGTATGTTTTTTTGCTTCTTTATGTCAATAAAGACTGCTTTTTCAATCCAATATCTGAAAACAATCAATGTTTATCTTTGATGGCAATAGAAGTGGTATGATATTTGCTGCTTTTGAAAGGCAATATCTGATATGTCCCCTATCTGGGAACCATATATTAAATGGCTTTTCAGAAAAGGAAGATGGTAGAAGAGCTTTCAGTTCTTGTTGGACCGATGCACATTTCCTATTCTAGCCTCCAAAAACAGATTCAGTTGCATTTTCCAGCGTGTTTTAAATGCGCCTTTGCAAATGTCTTACATCGACAAACTTATTTAGTACTATTTTGCAAATAGGGTTACATTGTTGCAACATTGTGTTCCCTAATTGCTTGATTTTTTAAATGCAACAATTGATAAAGACACCTGATAACTGCTCTGTGGAGTCTTATTTTGCGTCTACTTCTTATCTCCATTTAATTCCCTACCTCTAATCAAGGCATTTTTAAGTGCTGGGGGCTGCCAGGACGTGAGGCCTACCTAGACTTTAGATCTGAATTTGAATGTACTTGTGAACTAACTTAATTTCCTACTTCTAAATTCATTCCTAAATTCACTACTTACATGAATCCTGTAGTTGGGCATTTTGGGACTTCGATTGTGGGCATTGTTTTGTGTCCAGACCAGCAGCAGGTGGTGTGCATTTGCTGGAAAGGCATCGAAGACCTCCGATATGCTGCATCTCCTGATGTGTGTCTCCCTCAAGTGGCTGTCAGCAAATGCCTGCTAGACACCCCATTCCAAGCTGATTGTGACATCACGGTACATGCATCATAGAACAGGCATGCTAGAACATGGGTCTTCAACCTGCGACCCTCCAGCTGCTGTGGAACTACACATCCCAGCATGCCCTGCCTCAGTTTTAGCATACCTTAATAGCAAAACTGTGGCAGGGCATGCTGGGATGTGTAGTTTCACAGCAGCTGGAGGGCCACAGGATGAAGACCCATGTGCTAGAGCCAAGCCGCAGGTACATTGAATGCTAGCAAGCTGAATATTTAAATCATTTTTGTTCCGCAGCATTCCAATGTGGAAGATTCCATGGAACCAGAGATCCTTCCATTGAGAAGGACATGCTGCCTGGATGACTACACTGTGCAAATTAAATCACGGAGCCAGTTGGCTTGTGGGTGGCTCTGGTCACTTTGTGGTTGGGTGGGTGGTGTGTCGGAGATGGAGCACATGCAAATGATTGTGTATCATCCAGCTAGTGAGAGAGAAAACTCATGCAGGAGTGTGCCTGCTTGTCAGTGGGTTATGCACCTTTCCAGACGTCAAATCTACATGGAGCAGCTGGAGAGGACAAGAGCAGGTTTGCAAAATATAGACAGAAGAGCTCTCCAGCCTAGTTTGCTGTCTGTTTCCACTTTTCTTTTCTTGAGCCGCTCCCTTCTATGCCCTTGCGCACTATCCTGACTTCTCCCGTCTGCTTACTTTGTGCCTTACAATGCACAATGCAAACTACAGGTAGTGCTGCAGGGCCCACACCCTTTTACTTGCCTTACAGAGCAGCTCTGGAGCTGTTACAGTGCCCAGCTGCTGCAAGAAATCAGCTTGAATGCTTCAGGGGCTGGGGCATAGCCAACATGAGCCCCACACCGAAGGAGGGTGGAGGTGTTTAATGCGAACTAGAGGTCATCCAAGCGCCGCAAAAGGCCGCCATGCCCTGCACGCCCCTTTTCTCTTTTCATATGCAGACGAGGGTTAAAGCCAACTTTGACCCACTGCTTGGATGGCATTACCATATGCAAATCAATCTGCTGCAGGCCTTCCCCCAGGAATGCTTGCACTAGTTGTTGCATTTGGTTTGTTGTTTGGGGGTGCTTCAGTATTAGGCAGCCTTCTGCCCTCCCATGTTCATCTGAAAATATGTGTTCTCCCTGCAGTTGTTGTCCCCAGATGAGAGTTCCCTTGTGCTGCCTCAGTTGAATCTCCTTTACTTGACAGAGATGTGCCTGAGCAGCGGCCCTCTCCAGCCCTATCCCAAATCATACTTATCTTGCATAGGAGATACCATGGTCATGAAGATTGTTTTCCCAGGGTGAGGTTCATTCATTGCATTCTGGGTATGCTGACCCCTGTGATTTCCCCAAATGTGGGAAACTTGAATGCATTATTTGTAGTAGTGGGGGACTGTGTTTGTGCTTTCCTCTGGTCAGCTCTGGTAAAAGTCAGATTTCTTTGTCTCATTTCTTCCTCTAGCCTTGTTCTTCTTTCGAGAGTTCCCTTGTGCTGCCTCAGTTGGATCTCCTTCACTTGACAGGGGGGTGCCCGAGCAGCGACCCTCCCCAGCTCTAGCCCAACTCCTACTTACCTGCCAGGTGAGATACTATGATCATGTAGGTGCTTCTCCCAGGGCAAGGCTCACCCATTGCACTCTGGGTGTGCTGCTCCTGCGATTTCCCCAAATGTGGGACACTTGACTGCATAATTTGTGTTTCCCCTGGTCGGCTCTCGTATAATTCAGATCTCTTTGTCTCAGGTCTCTCTCCAGCCTAGTTTGCTGTCTGTTTCCACTTCTCTTTTCTTGAGCCGCTCCCTTCTATGCCCTTGCGCACTATTCTGACCTCTCCTGTCTGCTTACTTTGTGCCTTCCAACGCACAATGCAAACTACAGGTAGTGCTGCAGGGCCCACACCCTTTTACTTGCCTTACAGAGCAGCTCTGGAGCTGTTACAGTGCCCAGCTGCTGCAAGAAATCAGCTTGAATGCTTCAGGGGCTGGGGCATAGCCAACATGAGCCCCACACCGAAGGAGGGTGGAGATGTTTAATGCGAATTAGGGGTCATCCAAGCGCCGCAAAAGGCCGCCATGCCCTGCACATCCCTTTTTTCTTTTCATATGCAGACGAGGGTTGAAGCCAACTTTGACCCACTGCTTGGATGACATCACCATATGCAAATCCATCTGCTGCAGGCCTTCCCCAGGAATGCTTGCACTAGTTGTTGCATTTGGTTTGTTGTTTGGGGGTGCTTCAGTATTAGGCAGCCTTCTGCCCTCCCATGTTCATCTGAAAATATGTGTTCTCCCTGCAGTTGTTGTCCCCAGATGAGAGTTCCCTTGTGCTGCCTCAGTTGAATCGCCTTTACTTGACAGAGATGTGCCTGAGCAGCGGCCCTCCCCAGCCCTATCCCAAATCATACTTATTTTGCATAGGAGATACCATGGTCATGAAGATTGTTCTCCCAGGGTGAGGTTCATTCATTGCATTCTGGGTATGCTGACCCCTGTGATTTCCCCAAATGTGGGAAACTTGACTGCATTATTTGTGGTAGTGGGGGACTGTGTTTGTGCTTTCCTCTGGTCAGCTCTGGTAAAAGTCAGATTTCTTTGTCTCAGATCTTCCTCTAGCCTTGTTCTTCTTTCGAGAGTTCCCTTGTGCTGCCTCAGTTGGATCTCCTTCACTTGACAGGGGGGTGCCCGAGCAGCGACCCTCCCCAGCTCTTTCCCAACTCCTACTTACCTGCCAGGTGAGATACTATGATCATGTAGGTGCTTCTCCCAGGGCAAGGCTCACCCATTGCACTCTGGGTGTGCTGCCCCTGTGATTTCCCCAAATGTGGGAAACTTGACTGCATAATTTGTGTTTCCCCTGGTCGGCTCTCGTATAATTCAGATCTCTTTGTCTCAGGTCTCTCTCCAGCCTAGTTTGCTGTCTGTTTCCACTTCTCTTTTCTTGAGCCGCTCCCTTCTATGCCCTTGCGCACTATTCTGACCTCTCCTGTCTGCTTACTTTGTGCCTTCCAACGCACAATGCAAACTACAGGTAGTGCTGCAGGGCCCACACCCTTTTACATGCTTTACAGAGCAGCTCTGGAGCTGTTACAGTGCCCAGCTGCTGCAAGAAATCAGCTTGAATGCTTCAGGGGCTGGGGCATAGCCAACATGAGCCCCACACCGAAGGAGGGTGGAGATGTTTAATGCGAATTAGGGGTCATCCAAGCGCCGCAAAAGGCCGCCATGCCCTGCACATCCCTTTTTTCTTTTCATATGCAGACGAGGGTTGAAGCCAACTTTGACCCACTGCTTGGATGAGATCACCATATGCAAATCCATCTGCTGCAGGCCTTCCCCAGGAATGCTTGCACTAGTTGTTGCATTTGGTTTGTTGTTTGGGGGTGCTTCAGTATTAGGCAGCCTTCTGCCCTCCCATGTTCATCTGAAAATATGTGTTCTCCCTGCAGTTGTTGTCCCCAGATGAGAGTTCCCTTGTGCTGCCTCAGTTGAATCGCCTTTACTTGACAGAGATGTGCCTGAGCAGCGGCCCTCCCCAGCCCTATCCCAAATCATACTTATTTTGCATAGGAGATACCATGGTCATGAAGATTGTTCTCCCAGGGTGAGGTTCATTCATTGCATTCTGGGTATGCTGACCCCTGTGATTTCCCCAAATGTTGGAAACTCGACTGCATTATTTGTGGTAGTGGGGGACTGTGTTTGTGCTTTCCTCTGGTCAGCTCTGGTAAAAGACAGATTTCTTTGTCTCAGATCTTCCTCTAGCCTTGTTCTTCTTTCGAGAGTTCCCTTGTGCTGCCTCAGTTGGATCTCCTTCACTTGACAGGGGGGTGCCCGAGCAGCGACCCTCCCCAGCTCTAGCCCAACTCCTACTTACCTGCCAGGTGAGATACTATGATCATGTAGGTGCTTCTCCCAGGGCAAGGCTCACCCATCGCACTCTGGGTGTGCTGCCCCTGTGATTTCCCCAAATGCGGGAAACTTGACTGCATAATTTGTGTTTCCCCTGGTCGGCTCTCGTATAATTCAGATGTCTTTGTCTCAGGTCTCTCTCCAGCCTAGTTTGCTGTCTGTTTCCACTTCTCTTTTCTTGAGCCGCTCCCTTCTATGCCCTTGCGCACTATCCTGACTTCTCCCGTCTGCTTACTTTTTGCCTTCCAACGCACAATGCGAACTACAGGTAGTGCTGCAGGGCCCACACCCTTTTACTTGCCTTACAGAGCAGCTCTGGAGCTGTTACAGTGCCCAGCTGCTGCAAGAAATCAGCTTGAATGCTTCAGGGGCTGGGGCATAGCCAACATGAGCACCACACCGAAGGAGGGTGGAAGTGTTTAATGCGAACTAGGGGTCATCCAAGCGCCGCAAAAGGCCGCCATGCCCTGCACGCCCCTCTTCTCTATTCATATGCAGATGAGGGTTGAAGCCAACTTTGACCCACTGCTTGGATGACATCACCATATGCAAATCCATCTGCTGCAGGCCTTCCCCCAGGAATGCTTGCACTAGTTGTTGCATTTGGTTTGTTGTTTGGGGGTGCTTCAGTATTAGGCAGCCTTCTGCCCTCCCATGTTCATCTGAAAATATGTGTTCTCCCTGCAGTTGTTGTCCCCAGATGAGAGTTCGCTTGTGCTGCCTCAGTTGAATCTCCTTTACTTGACAGAGATGTGCCTGAGCAGCGGCCCTCCCCAGCTCTATCCCAAATCATACTTATTTTGCATAGGAGATACCATGGTCATGAAGATTGTTTTCCCAGGGTGAGGTTCATTCATTGCATTCTGGGTATGCTGACCCCTGTGATTTCCCCAAATGTGGGAAACTGGACTGCATTATTTGTGGTAGTGAGGGACTGTGTTTGTGCTTTCCTCTGGTCAGCTCTGGTAAAAGTCAGATTTCTTTGTCTCAGATCTTCCTCTAGCCTTGTTCTTCTTTCGAGAGTTCCCTTGTGCTGCCTCAGTTGGATCTCCTTCACTTGACAGGGGGGTGCCCGAGCAGCGACCCTCCCCAGCTCTAGCCCAGCTCCTACTTACCTGCCAGGTGAGATACTATGATCATGAAGGTGCTTCTCCCAGGGCAAGGCTCACCCATTGCACTCTGGGTGTGCAACTCCTGCGGTTTCCCCAAATGTTGGACACTTGACTGCATAATTTGTGTTTCACCTGGTCGGCTCTCGTATAATTCAGATCTCTTTGTCTCAGGTCTCTCTCCAGCCTAATTTGCAGTCTGTTTCCACTTCTCTTTTCTTGAGTTGCTCCCTTCTATGCCCTTGCGCACTATCCTGACTTCTCCCGTCTGCTTACTTTGTGCCTTCCAACGCACAATGCAAACTACAGGTAGTGCTGCAGGGCCCACACCCTTTTACTTGCCTTACAGAGCAGCTCTGGAGCTGTTACAGTGCCCAGCTGCTGCAAGAAATCAGCTTGAATGCTTCAGGGGCTGGGGCATAGCCATCATGAGCCCCACACCGAAGGAGGGTGGAGGTGTTTAATGCGAACTAGGGGTCATCCAAGCACCGCAAAAGGCCGCCATGCCCTGCATGCCAATTTTCTCTTTTCATATGCAGACGAGGGTTGAAGCCAACTTTGACCCACTGCTTGGATGACATCACCATATGCAAATCCATCTGCTGCAGGCCTTCCCCCAGGAATGCTTGCACTAGTTGTTGCATTTGGTTTGTTGTTTGGGGGTGCTTCAGTATTAGGCAGCCGTCTGCCCTCCCATGTTCATCTGAAAATATGTGTACCTCCTGCAGTTGTTGTCCCCAGATGAGAGTTCCCTTGTGCTGCCTCAGTTGAATCTCCTTTACTTGACAGAGATGTGCCTGAGCAGCGGCCCTCCCCAGCCCTATCCCAAATCATACTTATTTTGCATAGGAGATACCATGGTCATGAAGATTGTTCTCCCAGGGTGAGGTTCATTCATTGCATTCTGGGTATGCTGACCCCTGTTATTTCCCCAAATGTGGTAAACTTGACAGCATTATTTGTGGTAGTGGGGGACTGTGTTTGTGCTTTCCTCTGGTCAGCTCTGGTTAAAGTCAGATTTCTTTGTCTCAGATCTTCCTCTAGCCTTGTTCTTTTTTCGAGAGTTCCCTTGTGCTGCCTCAGTTGGATCTCCTTCACTTGACAGGGGGGTGCCCGAGCAGCGACCCTCCCCAGCTCTAGCCCAACTCCTTCTTACCTGCTAGGTAAGATACTATGATCATGAAGGTGCTTCTCCCAGGGCAAGGCTCACCAATTGCACTCTGGGTGTGCTGCTCCTGCGATTTCCCCAAATGTGGGAAACTTGACTGCATAATTTGTGTTTCCCCTGGTCGGCTCTCGTATAATTCAGATCTCTTTGTCTCATGTCTCTCTCCAGCCTAGTTTGCTGTCTGTTTACACTTCTCTTTTCTTGAGCCACTCCCTTCTATGCCTTGCGCACTATCTTGACTTCTCCCGTCTGCTTACTTTGTGCCTTCCAACGCACAATGCGAACTACAGGTAGTGCTGCAGGGCCCACACCCTTTTAGTTGCCTTACAGAGCAGCTCTGGAGCTATTACAGTGCCCAGCTGCTGCAAGTAATCAGCTTGATTGCTTCAGGGGCTGGGGCATAGCCAACATGAGCCCCACACCGAAGTAGGGTGGAGGTGTTTAATGCGAACTAGGGGTCATCCAAGCGCCGCAAAAGGCCGCCATGCCCTGCACGCCCCTTTTCTCTTTTCATATGCAGACGAGGGTTGAAGCCAACTTTGACCCACTGCTTGGATGACATCACCATATGCAAATCCATCTGCTGCAGGCCTTCCCCCAGGAATGCTTGTACTAGTTGTTGCATTTGGTTTGTTGTTTGGGGGTGCTTCAGTATTAGGCAGCCTTCTGCCCTCCCATGTTCATCTGAAAATATGTGTTCTCCCTGCAGTTGTTGTCCCCAGATGAGAGTTCCCTTGTGCTGCCTCAGTTGAATCTCCTTTACTTGACAAGGGAGGCATTTTGGATTTTTTCTTTGGGTACCCTTACACCTGATGGTCTGAATGAGAGCATCGAACTGAACAACATTGGCAGTCTCTGAAGATTTTATCTATTGATTTACCTAATATATTATTTATTGAATATCCATTTATTGTATGTTTAATAAATAAACAAAATTATTAGAAGTAGCTATTTTGGAAACAGCTTTCCTCTTAGGATGAAACTGTATAATCCTGTTGTGTGTATTCCTTTAATGTTCCTTAGTAAAATCCACTAGTAATGATGAACATCAGATTTCTTCCTCCATCCTCTTTTTACACTTTCTCTTGGTTCTATATATATATATATTTTTTCTATTTTTATTTTTTTCCCCTCCTTCTCCCAAAAGGCCCCCCTCCCTCTCCCCCCCTCCCTGTTTTAAATTTTAAAATCTTTAAATATTTAAATCTTCGAATCCTTAAATTGTCTGTTTAATATTTATTTTTTCTTCAATTCTTTTTGTTGTTTAAACAGCAATGTAATTATTCCAGGGGTTAAAATAATGAAATATAGAAATAATATTAACAAAAATTAAAGGTAAAAATGAATTGATAGAATGATCCCATTAAAAGTAAATAAATAATATGGATGTTAAGCTGAGCAGGTTGGATTCGAACATGGGACTAGCTGCATAGAGTGCATTTGATGTTTCCCCTGCGCCACAAGAACTGCTTTAGTAGTGGCATGGATTTATGTTACCCTAAAAGGTTTTATATAAGTAAATGGGGATCCTTAGTGCTGAGTCTCTGAATTATGTATATGTGATTATAGATATGAGGTATTGATTGAAAGATTATAGGTTAATCTGTATATAGATTATATATTTTCTGTTATTTTTTAAACCACCTTGTTGCTTATTTTATTATTATTTTTAATCACCATGTTGCTTATTTTTATATTATGAAATGCCTTTATATGTGCAATTGCAATTAGAAAGTTGTTCCATATGTGAGTCATTACATGTATGCATCCAATTAGTACATGTATGTATCCAATCAACTAATTAGTAATACTATTGGTCCGGTGCATTTTAAAAAGAGCCTGCTAGGCTGCTGATGTATCCTCTGACGAAACCGCTCTTGGATAACAGCGGAGAAACACGTAAGGAAGGTGATTACCGGACACTCTGATTGCTGAGATATAAGCCCGTTCATGAACGAGCTACATCACGGCGGACGTCTGATGTAAAGACAGCGGTGAAGGGGAAAAAGCAATTTGAGACCGAGCAAAAGGAGGTCTCTACCCCACGGCAGGGAGAAATATCCCGACCGCGAGTACCAATAAGATCCAGCCACGGTTAACGGGGGTCGTAGCATACCGCTGTGTTTCACCAACCATCACAGCGCTCTCCCCCTGTTTTCTTTCATTACTCACGTGAGTTACATATGAACTTTAACTGCAGTAAATAAGAGGCGTTGGTTACAACTGTTGCTGTTCATCCACAAGAAGGAATTTAATGTATCAATTACAATTGGAAAGTAACGATTAAATTACAACAGCTGTATCCAGGAGGATTTTTTGGACACTTTAATAAACATTCCGTTGTCATCAAGGGCAATATGAAATAGATCCTGATTA
The DNA here is from genome assembly GCF_028390025.1 of Pseudophryne corroboree. NCBI lineage: Eukaryota > Metazoa > Chordata > Amphibia > Anura > Myobatrachidae > Pseudophryne > Pseudophryne corroboree. The sequence goes on from NC_086451.1 coordinate 176,419,249, forward strand.
CATTTAGATATGGATAGTGGTGCCTATATATGTTGACTCCATTGTATTTTATTGAATGTGGGTTTCTTCTGTCTATATATATTTTTTTTAAAATAAAGAGCTTGTATATTTTATTTTTTGCGCTCCCTTGATAACAAGTGTGATTATCTTTAAAATTTGGTTTATTATTGGTAGAACAGTACTACCTATGGGAGCACCATTTTATAATATATGGTGAAAATTAATAGATGTATAAAGATTAAATAAGCAACAAATTGGTGAAATAGATAAGTTTTGATAGGAGCACTGGGTTCTATATATATTTATTGACATTTGGTTATATATATGTATAGACTTTATAAATTCTTGACAGAGATGTGCCTGAGCCCTCCCCAGCCCTATCCCAAATCATACTTATTTTGCATAGGAGATACCATGGTCATGAAGATTGTTCTCCCAGGGTGAGGTTCATTCATTGCATTCTGGGTATGCTGACCCCTGTGATTTCCCCAAATGTGGGAAACTCAACTGCATTATTTGTGGTAGTGGGGGACTGTGTTTGTGCTTTCCTCTGGTCAGCTCTGGTAAAAGTCAGATTTATTTGTCTCAGATCTTCCTCTAGCCTTGTTCTTCTTTCGAGAGTTTCCATGTGCTGCCTCAGTTGGATCTCCTTCACTTGACAGAGGGGTGCCCGAGCAGCGACCCTCCCCAGCTCTAGCCCAACTCCTACTTACCTGCCAGGTGAGATACTATGATCATGAAGGTGCTTCTCCCAGGGCAAGGCTCACCCATTGCACTCTGGGTGTGCTGCTCCTGCGGTTTCCCCAAATGTTGGACACTTGACTGCATAATTTGTGTTTCCCCTGGTCGGCTCTCGTATAATTCAGATCTCTTTGTCTCAGGTCTCTCTCCAGCCTAGTTTGCTGTCTGTTTCCACTTCTCTTTTCTTGAGTTGCTCCCTTCTATGCCCTTGCTCACTATCCTGACTTCTCCCGTCTGCTTACTTTGTGCCTTCCAACGCACAATGCAAACTACAGGTAGTGCTGCAGGGCCCACACCCTTTTACTTTCCTTACAGAGCAGCTCTGGAGTTGTTACAGTGCCCAGCTGCTGCAAGAAATCAGCTTGAATGCTTCAGGGGCTGGGGCATAGCCCCACACCGAAGGAGGGTGGAGGTGTTTAATGCGAACTAGGGGTCATCCAAGTGCCGCAAAAGGCCGCCATGCCCTGCACGCCCCTTTTCTCTTTTCATATGCAGACGAGGGTTGAAGCCAACTTTGACCCACTGCTTGGATGACATCACCATATGCAAATCCATCTGCTGCAGGCCTTCCCCCAGGAATGCTTGCACTAGTTGTTGCATTTGGTTTGTTGTTTGGGGGTGCTTCAGTATTAGGCAGCCTTCTGCCCTACCATGTTCATCTGAAAATATGTGTTCTCCCTGCAGTTGTTGTCCCCAGATGAGAGTTCCCTTGTGCTGCCTCAGTTGAATCTCCTTTACATGACAGAGATGTGCCTGAGCAGCGGCCCTCCCCAGCCCTATCCCAAGTCATACTTATTTTGCATAGGAGATACCATGGTCATGAAGATTGTTCTCCCAGGGTGAGGTTCATTCATTGCATTCTGGGTATGCTGACCCCTGTGATTTCCACAAATGTGGGAAACTCGACTGCATTATTTGTGGTAGTGGGGGACTGTGTTTGTTCTTTCCTCTGGTCAGCTCTGGTAAAAGTCAGATTTATTTGTCTCAGATCTTCCTCTAGCCTTGTTCTTCTATCGAGAGTTTCCTTGTGCTGCCTCAGTTGGATCTACTTCACTTGACAGGGGGGTGCCCGAGCAGCGACCCTCCCCAGCTCTAGCCCAACTCCTACTTACCTGCCAGGTGAGATACTATGATCATGAAGTTGCTTCTCCCAGGACAAGGATCACCCATTGCACTCTGGGTGTGCTGCTCCTGCGATTTCCCAAAATGTGGGAAACTTGACTGCATAATTTGTGTTTCCCCTGGTCAGCTCTCATATAATTCAGATCTCTTTGTCTCAGGTCTCTCTCCAGCCTAGTTTGCTGTCTGTTTCCACTTCTTTTTTCTTGAGCCCCTCCCTTCTATACCCTAGTGCACTATCCTGACTTCTCCTCCCGTCTGGAAATACAAACGAAAAAAAGGTTTTTAGGCGCTGAACAGGGTCGTGCAAATATAGCACTGATAATGGCAGCCACTTGGTAAGGAGGTAGCCGGCCTCCTGAAAGTAAAACAACTAAAACAAAATCACCAAGTAGGCGCACAATACCAATGATGTTGATAAAAACACAATTTATTAACATAAAACCAATGACAAACTGATTAAAAAACACAACACTACACAGAGCATATAACTGAGGTATTATACCTTATAATTCACACATAAAGTGTATTATTAAGTGAAAGGGACACTGAAATGCAGGAGAACCCGTCTCTGTAAGATAGGGTTAATCTCTCACATTAATTCCATATCAGACAGTTTAAATGAAAAGGAAGTCCTGTAAACTGATGTAATAAGCGTTTGTAACCATAAAGGTATCCGGATTTAAATAATGTTTCCTTGGAGCAAAATAAACCAACCGATTAATGTTACTCACAGAGACGTAATGATCTCTTGCTGCACGGGATAAATGGTTAAGGAACCGCTTGTTATCACCCTGTGCATGGGTGAGACATCCGTCAGCGGTATATTCAGATGAAAGCCATTTCTTTCTGTGCAGCACCAGTTGCCTGTATCAGACAACCATACAGATCCTCCAGCTTGCTGAGCGACGCCCGGCCGGGCAGGAGGTAACAATGTTCCAAATGCAAGGAGAGTTAGAGTGGAATGATTGAATCACAGGCTGGATCATTCACCGGTGACTTGTAACGGACGGCTGAAAGTGATGGATGTCGTGCTCCGTGGGACACTTAATGGTCAAGTGTGGCCCTTTCTTCTGTACCCTCAACGCGTTTCTCCGCACCTAAGGCGGCTTCTTCAAGAGGCAGAGTGTCTCTGCCTCTTGAAGAAGCCGCCTTAGGTGCGGAGAAACGCGTTGAGGGTACAGAAGAAAGGGCCACACTTGACCATTAAGTGTCCCACGGAGCACGACATCCATCACTTTCAGCCGTCCGTTACAAGTCACCGGTGAATGATCCAGCCTGTGATTCAATCATTCCACTCTAACTCTCCTTGCATTTGGAACATTGTTACCTCCTGCCCGGCCGGGCGTCGCTCAGCAAGCTGGAGGATCTGTATGGTGGTCTGATACAGGCAACTGGTGCTGCACAGAAAGAAATGGCTTTCATCTGAATATACCGCTGACGGATGTCTCACCCATGCACAGGGTGATAACAAGCGGTTCCTTAACCATTTATCCCGTGCAGCAAGAGATCATTACGTCTCTGTGAGTAACATTAATCGGTTGGTTTATTTTGCTCCAAGGAAACATTATTTAAATCCGGATACCTTTATGGTCACAAACGCTTATTACATCAGTTTACAGGACTTCCTTTTCATTTAAACTGTCTGATATGGAATTAATGTGAGAGATTAACCCTATTTTACAGAGACGGGTTCTCCTGCATTTCAGTGTCCCTTTCACTTAATAATACACTTTATGTGTGAATTATAAGGTATAATACCTCAGTTATATGCTCTGTGTAGTGTTGTGTTTTTTAATCAGTTTGTCATTGGTTTTATGTTAATAAATTGTGTTTTTATCAACATCATTGGTATTGTGCGCCTACTTTGTGATTTTGTTTTAGTTCTCCTCCCGTCTGCTTACTTAGTGCCTTACAATGGCCCTCATTCCGAGTTGTTCGCTCGCAAGGCGAATGTAGCAGAGTTACACACGCTAAGCCGCCGCCTACTGGGAGTGTATCTTAGCTTCTTAAATGTGCGACCGATGTATTCGCAATATTGCGATCACAAACGAGTTAGCAGTTTTAGAGTAGCTTCAGACTTACTCTGCCTGTGCGATCAGTTCTGTGCTTTTCGGTCCTGGCTGACGTCACAAACACACCCAGCGTTCGTCCAGGCACTCCCACCGTTTCTCCAGCCACTCCTGCGTTTTTTCCGGAAACGGTAGCGTTTTCAGCCACACGCCCATAAAACGCCGTGTTTCCGCCCAGTAACACCCATTTCCTGTCAATCACACTACGATCGCCGGAGCGAAGAAAAAGCCGTGAGTAAAAATACTTTCTTCTTAGTAAAGTTACTTGGCGCATGCGCAGTGCGAACATTGCGCATGCGCACTAAGAGAATTCTCACTGCGATGCGATGAAAATCTCCGAGCGAACAACTCGGAATGAGGGCCAATGCACAATGCAAACTACAGGTAGTGCTGCAGGGCCCACACCCTTTTACTTGCCTTACAGAGTAGCTCTGGAGCTGTTACAGTGCCCAGCTGCTGCAAGAAATCAGCTTGAATGCTTCAGGGGCTGGGGCATAGCCAACATGAGCCCCACACCGAAGGAGGGTGGAGGTGTTTAATGCGAACTAGGGGTCATCCAAGCGCCGCAAAAGGCCGCCATGCCCTGCACGCCCCTCTTCTCTATTCATATGCAGATGAGGGTTGAAGCCAACTTTGACCCACTGCTTGGATGACATCACCATATGCAAATCCATCTGCTGCAGGCCTTCCCCCAGGAATGCTTGCACTAGTTGTTGCATTTGGTTTGTTGTTTGGGGGTGCTTCAGTATTAGGCAGCCTCTGCCCTCCCATGTTCATCTGAAAATATGTGTTCTCCCTGCAGTTGTTGCCCCCAGATGAGAGTTCCCTTGTGCTGCCTCAGTTGAATCTCCTTTACTTGACAGAGATGTGCCTGAGCAGCGGCCCTCCCCAGCTCTATCCCAAATCATACTTATTTTGCATAGGAGATACCATGGTCATGAAGATTGTTTTCCCAGGGTGAGGTTCATTCATTGCATTCTGGGTATGCTGACCCCTGTGATTTCCCCAAATGTGGGAAACTGGACTGCATTATTTGTGGTAGTGAGGGACTGTGTTTGTGCTTTCCTCTGGTCAGCTCTGGTAAAAGTCAGATTTCTTTGTCTCAGATCTTCCTCTAGCCTTGTTCTTCTTTCGAGAGTTCCCTTGTGCTGCCTCAGTTGGATCTCCTTCACTTGACAGGGGGGTGCCCGAGCAGCGACCCTCCCCAGCTCTAGCCCTGCTCCTACTTACCTGCCAGGTGAGATACTATGATCATGAAGGTGCTTCTCCCAGGGCAAGGCTCACCCATTGCACTCTGGGTGTGCAACTCCTGCGGTTTCCCCAAATGTTGGACACTTGACTGCATAATTTGTGTTTCACCTGGTCGGCTCTCGTATAATTCAGATCTCTTTGTCTCAGGTCTCTCTCCAGCCTAATTTGCAGTCTGTTTCCACTTCTCTTTTCTTGAGTTGCTCCCTTCTATGCCCTTGCGCACTATCCTGACTTCTCCCGTCTGCTTACTTTGTGCCTTCCAACGCACAATGCAAACTACAGGTAGTGCTGCAGGGCCCACACCCTTTTACTTGCCTTACAGAGCAGCTCTGGAGCTGTTACAGTGCCCAGCTGCTGCAAGAAATCAGCTTGAATGCTTCAGGGGCTGGGGCATAGCCATCATGAGCCCCACACCGAAGGAGGGTGGAGGTGTTTAATGCGAACTAGGGGTCATCCAAGCGCCGCAAAAGGCCGCCATGCCCTGCACGCCCCTCTTCTCTATTCATATGCAGATGAGGGTTGAAGCCAACTTTGACCCACTGCTTGGATGACATCACCATATGCAAATCCATCTGCTGCAGGCCTTCCCCCAGGAATGCTTGCACTAGTTGTTGCATTTGGTTTGTTGTTTGGGGGTGCTTCAGTATTAGGCAGCCTCTGCCCTCCCATGTTCATCTGAAAATATGTGTTCTCCCTGCAGTTGTTGCCCCCAGATGAGAGTTCCCTTGTGCTGCCTCAGTTGAATCTCCTTTACTTGACAGAGATGTGCCTGAGCAGCGGCCCTCCCCAGCTCTATCCCAAATCATACTTATTTTGCATAGGAGATACCATGGTCATGAAGATTGTTTTCCCAGGGTGAGGTTCATTCATTGCATTCTGGGTATGCTGACCCCTGTGATTTCCCCAAATGTGGGAAACTGGACTGCATTATTTGTGGTAGTGAGGGACTGTGTTTGTGCTTTCCTCTGGTCAGCTCTGGTAAAAGTCAGATTTCTTTGTCTCAGATCTTCCTCTAGCCTTGTTCTTCTTTCGAGAGTTCCCTTGTGCTGCCTCAGTTGGATCTCCTTCACTTGACAGGGGGGTGCCCGAGCAGCGACCCTCCCCAGCTCTAGCCCAGCTCCTACTTACCTGCCAGGTGAGATACTATGATCATGAAGGTGCTTCTCCCAGGGCAAGGCTCATCCATTGCACTCTGGGTGTGCTACTCCTGCGGTTTTCCCAAATGTTGGACACTTGACTGCATAATTTGTGTTTCACCTGGTCGGCTCTCGTATAATTCAGATCTCTTTGTCTCAGGTCACTCTCCAGCCTAATTTGCAGTCTGTTTCCACTTCTCTTTTCTTGAGTTGCTCCCTTCTATGCCCTTGCGCACTATCCTGACTTCTCCCGTCTGCTTACTTTGTGCCTTCCAACGCACAATGCAAACTACAGGTAGTGCTGCAGGGCCCACACCCTTTTACTTGCCTTACAGAGCAGCTCTGGAGCTGTTACAGTGCCCAGCTGCTGCAAGAAATCAGCTTGAATGCTTCAGGGGCTGGGGCATAGCCATCATGAGCCCCACACCGAAGGAGGGTGGAGGTGTTTAATGCGAACTAGGGGTCATCCAAGCACCGCAAAAGGCCGCCATGCCCTGCATGCCAATTTTCTCTTTTCATATGCAGACGAGGGTTGAAGCCAACTTTGACCCACTGCTTGGATGACATCACCATATGCAAATCCATCTGCTGCAGGCCTTCCCCCAGGAATGCTTGCACTAGTTGTTGCATTTGGTTTGTTGTTTGGGGGTGCTTCAGTATTAGGCAGCCTTCTGCCCTCCCATGTTCATCTGAAAATATGTGTAACTCCTGCAGTTGTTGTCCCCAGATGAGAGTTCCCTTGTGCTGCCTCAGTTGAATCTCTTTTACTTGACAGAGATGTGCCTGAGCAGCGGCCCTCCCCAGCCCTATCCCAAATCATACTTATTTTGCATAGGAGATACCATGGTCATGAAGATTGTTCTCCCAGGGTGAGGTTCATTCATTGCATTCTGGGTATGCTGACCCCTGTTATTTCCCCAAATGTGGTAAACTTGACAGCATTATTTGTGGTAGTGGGGGACTGTGTTTGTGCTTTCCTCTGGTCAGCTCTGGTAAAAGTCAGATTTCTTTGTCTCAGATCTTCCTCTAGCCTTGTTCTTCTTTCGAGAGTTCCCTTGTGCTGTCTCAGTTGGATCTACTTCACTTGACAGGGGGGTGCCCGAGCAGCGACCCTCCCCAGCTCTAGCCCAACTCCTACTTACCTGCCAGGTGAGATACTATGATCATGAAGTTGCTTCTCCCTGGGCAAGGATCACCCATTGCACTCTGGGTGTGCTGCCCCTGTGATTTCCCCAAATGTGGGAAACTTGACTGCGTAATTTGTGTTTCCCCTGGTCGGCTCTCATATAATTCAGATCTCTTTGTCTCAGGTCTCTCTCCAGCCTAGTTTGCTGTCTGTTTCCACTTCTTTTTTCTTGAGCCCCTCCCTTCTATACCCTTGTGCACTATCCTGACTTCTCCTCCCGTCTGCTTACTTTGTGCCTTCCAATGCACAATGCAAACTACAGGTAGTGCTGCAGGGCCCACACCCTTTTACTTGCCTTACAGAGCAGCTCTGGAGCTGTTACAGTGCCCAGCTGCTGCAAGAAATCAGCTTGAATGCTTCAGGGGCTGGGGCATGGCCAACATGAGCCCCACAGAGAAGGAGGGTGGGGGTATTTAATGCGAACTAGGGGTCATCCAAGCGCCGCAAAAGGCCGCCATGCCCTGCATACCCCTTTTCTCTTTTCATATGCAGATGAGGGTTCCAGCCAACTTTGGCCCACTGCTTGGATGACATCACCGTATGCAAATCCGTCTTCTGCAGACCTTCCCCCAGGAATGCTTGTACTAGTTGTTGCATTTGGTTTGTTGTTTGGGGGTGCTTCAGTATTAGGCAGCCTTCTGCCCTCCCATGTTCATCTGAAAATATGTGTTCTCCCTGCAGTTGTTGTCCCCAGATGAGAGTTCCCTTGTGCTGCCTCAGTTGAATCTCCTTTACTTGACAGAGATGTGCCTGAGCAGCGGCCCTCCCCATCCCTATCCCAAATCATACTTATTTTGCATAGGAGATACCATGGTCATGAAGATTGTTCTCCCAGGGTGAGGTTCATTCATTGCATTCTGGGTATGCTGACCCCTGTGATTTCCCCAAATGTGGGAAACTTGACTGCATTATTTGTGGTAGTGAGTGACTGTGTTTGTGCTTTCCTCTGGTCAGCTCTGGTAAAAGTCAGATTTCTTTGTCTCAGATCTTCCTCTAGCCTTGTTCTTCTTTCGAGAGTTTCCTTGTGCTGCCTCAGTTGGATCTCCTTCACTTGACAGGGGGGTGCCCGAGCAGCGACCCTCCCCAGCTCTAGCCCAACTCCTACTTACCTGCCAGGTGAGATACTATGATCATGAAGGTGCTTCTCCCAGGGCAAGGCTCACCCATTGCACTCTGGGTGTGCTGCTCCTGCGATTTCCCCAAATGTGGGAAACTTGACTGCATAATTTGTGTTTCCCCTGGTCGGCTCTCGTATAATTCAGATCTCTTTGTCTCAGGTCTCTCTCCAGCCTAGTTTGCTGTCTGTTTCCACTTCTCTTTTCTTGAGCCGCTCCGTTCTATGCCCTTGCGCACTATCCTGTCTTCTCCCGTCTGCTTACTTTTTGCCTTCCAACGCACAATGCGAACTACAGGTAGTGCTGCAGGTCCCACACCCTTTTATTTGCCTTACAGAGCAGCTCTGGAGCTGTTACAGTGCCAACTGCTGCAAGAAATCAGCTTGAATGCTTCAGGGGCTGGGGCATAGCCAACATGAGCCCCACACCGAAGGAGGGTGGAGGTGTTTAATGCGAGCTAGGGGTCATCCAAGCGCCGCAAAAGGCTGCCATGCCCTGCACGCCCCTTTTCTCTTTTCATATGCAGACGAGGGTTGAAGCCAACTTTGACCCACTGCTTGGATGACATCACCATATGCAAATCCATCTGCTGCAGGCCTTCCCCCAGGAATGCTTGCACTAGTTGTTGCATTTTGTTTGTTGTTTGGGGGTGCTTCAGTATTAGGTAGCCTTCTGCCCTCCCATGTTCATCTGAAAATATGTGTTCTCCCTGCAGTTGTTGTCCCCAGATGAGAGTTCCCTTGTGCTGCCTCAGTTGAATCTCCTTTACTTGACAGAGATGTGCCTGAGCAGCGGCCCTCCCCAGCCCTATCCCAAATCATACTTATTTTGCATAGGAGATACCATGGTCATGAAGATTGTTCTCCCAGGGTGAGGTTCATTCATTGCATTCTGGGTATGCTGACCCCTGTGATTTCCACAAATGTGGGAAACTCGACTGCATTATTTGTGGTAGTGGGGGACAGTGTTTGTGCTTTCCTCTGGTCAGCTCTGGTAAAAGTCAGATTTCTTTGTCTCAGATTTTCCTCTAGCCTTGTTCTTCTTTCGAGAGTTCCCTTGTGCTGCCTCAGTTGGATCTCCTTCACTTGACAGGGGGCTGCCCGAGCAGCGACCCTCCCCAGCTCTAGCACATGTAAGTTTGTTTTTATTTTACTACATTGTGGTTTGTGGCTCTATACCATGTAATGCATGTCTTTTAACAGTAGTCAAGTCTTCCAATGTGCTTGTTAGTGAAACCCAATACATAGCTTTATTTTATTTTGTTTCTTCAAATATTGAATGCATATGTCTTATAACTTTTTTTTTCAATATATAAACATTTTTATTATAAGATTTTCAATGACACAAGTACATCCAAGTTGCAGATTATGGGTTGTGAAGGACAAATCAACCATATAAACAATTTAAGCAATTTAAATTGCATGCAGGTAGTAGAATATCAAACTCCTTGGATGAGAGTTGGTCGTAATAAACTAGGATAGAAAAGAATAAAGTAGAAAATAAGATTTTAAACCTACCGGTAAATCTTTTTCTCGTAGTCCGTAGAGGGTGCTGGGGACTCCGTAAGGACCATGGGGATAGACGGGCTCCGCAGGAGACATGGGCACTTTAAGAAAGACTTTAGTTCTGGGTGTGCACTGGCTCCTCCCTCTATGCGCCTCTATGCCACAGTTAGAGAAACTGTGCCCAGAGGAGACTGACAGTATGAGGAAAGGATTTTGTTAATCCAGGGCAAGATTCATACCAGCCACACCAATTACACTGTATAACTTGTGATAAACTACCCAGTTATGAGTACGAAAAAACAACATACTGTAGCATCAGTGCAGGACCGATGCAACTATAACATAACCCTTATTGAAGCAATAACTATATACAAGTATTGCAGAAGTAGTCCGCACTTGGGACGGGCGCCCAGCATCCTCTACGGACTACGAGAAAAAGATTTACCGGTAGGTTTAAAATCTTATTTTCTCTAACGTCCTAGAGGATGCTGGGGACTCCATAAGGACCATGGGGATTATACCAAAGCTCCAAAACGGGCGGGAGAGTGCGGATGACTCTGCAGCACCGATTGAGCAAACATGAGTTCCTCCTCAGCCAGGGTATCAAACTTATAGTATTTTGAAAAGGTGTTTGAACCTGACCAAGTAGCAGCTCGACACAGCTGTAGTGCCGAGACCCCTCGGGCAGCCGCCCAAGAAGAGCCCACTTTCCTCGTGGAATGGGCCTAGACCGATTTCGGTAACTGCAATCCAGCCATAGAATGCGCTTGCTGAATCGTGTTACAAATCCAGCGAGCAATAGCCTGCTTTGAAGCAGGGGCACCAATCTTGTTGGTTGCATACAGGACAAACAGCGCTTCAGTTTTCCTGACTCTAGCCGTCCTGGCCACGTAAATTTTCAAAGCCCTGACCACATCAAGTAACTCGGAATCCTCCAAGTCACGCGTAGCCAAAGGCACCACAATAGATTGGTTCATATGAAAAGATGAGACCACTTTTGGTAGGAATTGAGGATGGGTCCGCAATTCCGCTCTATCCACATGGAACACCAAATATGGGCTTTTATGTGACAAAGCCGCTAATTCCGACACTCGCCTAGCCGAAGCCAAGGCTAATAACATGACCACCTTCCACGTGAGATATGTTAACTCCACCGTTTTAAGGCTGCTAAAAACTGCTAGCGAGCAATCAACTCAGAATGACCCCCATAGTGTATTGCAAGAAAATATCTGTAAATCCAATGGTACCGTAAGTGCGGTATATACTCGCACTTCTTTGCGGGGCGAGAACATCTCCCCTAAGTGAAGTCAGCCCTATGAATAGAGTTTGTGTGATCCCTGTGCAGCAGTCACAGAAAGGGTTCATCTCTGCAGTTTGTCACTCAAATTACATTGTTGCATTTTTTCTAGAAGTGGATCTGAGAGCTGTTACCCGCAGACCAGCTACAATAATTATCCTGGGATAGTGCGCAAGGGCATAGAAGGGAGCGGCTCAAGAAAAGAGAAGTGGAAACAGACAGCAAACTAGGCTGGAGAGAGACCTGAGACAAAGAGATCTGAATTATACGAGAGCCGACCAGGGGAAACACAAATTATGCAGTCAAGTTTCCCACATTTGGGGAAATCGCAGGAGCAGCACACCCAGAGTGCAATGGGTGAGCCTTGCCCTGGGAGAAGCACCTTCATGATCATAGTATCTCACCTGGCAGGTAAGTAGGAGTTGGGCTAGAGCTGGGGAGGGTCGCTGCTCGGGCACCCCCCTGTCAAGTGAAGGAGATCCAACTGAAGCAGCACAAGGAAACTCTCGAAAGAAGAACAAGGCTAGAGGAAGATCTGAGACAAAGAAATCTGACTTTTACCAGAGCTGACCAGAGGAAAGCACAAACACAGTCACTCACTACCACAAATAATGCAGTCAAGTTTCCCACATTTGGGGAAATCACAGGGGTCAGCATACCCAGAATGCAATGAATGAACCTCACCCTGGGAGAACAATCTTCATGACCATGGTATCTCCTATGCAAAATAAGTATGATTTGGGATAGGGCTGGGGAGGGCCGCTGCTCAGGCACATCTCTGTCAAGTAAAGGAGATTCAACTGAGGCAGCACAAGGGAACTCTCATCTGGGGACAACAACTGCAGGGAGAACACATATTTTCAGATGAACATGGGAGGGCAGAAGGCTGCCTAATACTGAAGCACCCCCAAACAACAAACCAAATGCAACAACTAGTACAAGCATTCCTGGGGGAAGGTCTGCAGAAGACGGATTTGCATACGGTGATGTCATCCAAGCAGTGGGCCAAAGTTGGCTGGAACCCTCATCTGCATATGAAAAGAGAAAAGGGGTATGCAGGGCATGGCGGCCTTTTGCGGCGCTTGGATGACCCCTAGTTCGCATTAAATACCCCCACCCTCCTTCTGTGTGGGGCTCATGTTGGCCATGCCCCAGTCCCTGAAGCATTCAAGCTGATTTCTTGCAGCAGCTGGGCACTGTAACAGCTCCAGAGCTGCTCTGTAAGGCAAGTAAAAGTGTGTGGGCCCTGCAGCACTACCTGTAGTTTGCATTGTGCATTGTAAGGCACAAAGTAAGCAGACGGGAGGAGAAGTCAGGATAGTGCACAAGGGTATAGAAGGGAGGGGCTCAAGAAAAAAGAAGTGGAAACAGACAGCAAACTAGGCTGGAGAGAGACCTGAGACAAAGAGATCTGAATTATATGAGAGCCGACCAGGGGAAACACAAATTACGCAGTCAAGTTTCCCACATTTGGGGAAATCACAGGGGCAGCACACCCAGAGTGCAATGGGTGATCCTTGCCATGGGAGAAGCAACTTCATGATCATAGTATCTCACCTGGCAGGTAAGTAGGAGTTGGGCTAGAGCTGGGGAGGGTCGCTGCTCGGGCAGCCCCCTGTCAAGTGAAGGAGATCCAACTGAGGCAGCACAAGGGAACTCTCGAAAGAAGAACAAGGCTAGAGGAAAATCTGAGACAAAGAAATCTGACTTTTACCAGAGCTGACCAGAGGAAAGCACAAACACAGTCCCCCACTACCACAAATAATGCAGTCGAGTTTCCCACATTTGTGGAAATCACAGGGGTCAGCATACCCAGAATGCAATGAATGAACCTCACCCTGGGAGAACAATCTTCATGACCAAGGTATCTCCTATGCAAAATAAGTATGATTTGGGATAGGGCTGGGGAGGGCCGCTGCTCAGGCACATCTCTGTCAAGTAAAGGAGATTCAACTGAGGCAGCACAAGGGAACTCTCATCTGGGGACAACAACTGCAGGGAGAACACATATTTTCAGATGAACATGGGAGGGCAGAAGGCTACCTAATACTGAAGCACCCCAAAACAACAAACAAAATGCAACAACTAGTGCAGGCATTCCTGGGGGAAGGCCTGCAGCAGATGGATTTGCATATGGTGATGTCATCCAAGCAGTGGGTCAAAGTTGGCTTCAACCCTCGTCTGCATATGAAAAGAGAAAAGGGGCGTGCAGGGCATGGCAGCCTTTTGCGGCGCTTGGATGACCCCTAGCTCGCATTAAACACCTTCACCCTCCTTCGGTGTGGGGCTCATGTTGGCCATGCCCCAGCCCCTGAAGCATTCAAGCTGATTTCTTGCAGCAGCTGGGCACTGTAACAGCTCCAGAGCTGCTCTGTAAGGCAAGTAAAAGGGTGTGGGCCCTGCAGCACTACCTGTAGTTTGCATTGTGCATTGTAAGGCACAAAGTAAGCAGACGGGAGGAGAAGTCAGGATAGTGCACAAGGGTATAGAAGGGAGGGGCTCAAGAAAAAAGAAGTGGAAACAGACAGCAAACTAGGCTGGAGAGAGACCTGAGACAAAGAGATCTGAATTATATGAGAGCCGACCAGGGGAAACACAAATTACGCAGTCAAGTTTCCCACATTTGGGGAAATCACAGGGGCAGCACACCCAGAGTGCAATGGGTGATCCTTGCCATGGGAGAAGCAACTTCATGATCATAGTATCTCACCTGGCAGGTAAGTAGGAGTTGGGCTAGAGCTGGGGAGGGTCGCTGCTCGGGCAGCCCCCTGTCAAGTGAAGGAGATCCAACTGAGGCAGCACAAGGGAACTCTCGAAAGAAGAACAAGGCTAGAGGAAAATCTGAGACAAAGAAATCTGACTTTTACCAGAGCTGACCAGAGGAAAGCACAAACACAGTCCCCCACTACCACAAATAATGCAGTCGAGTTTCCCACATTTGTGGAAATCACAGGGGTCAGCATTAGTGATGAGCGGATTCGGTTTTACTCGGTTTTACTCGGTTCTCAAAACGGCATCTTATTGGCTCACGGATGTCACGTGTTTTGGATAGCCAATAAGATGCCGTTTTGAGAACCGAGTAAAACCGAGTAAAACCGAACCTCGCTCATCACTAGTCAGCATACCCAGAATGCAATGAATGAACCTCACCCTGGGAGAACAATCTTCATGACCAAGGTATCTCCTATGCAAAATAAGTATGATTTGGGATAGGGCTGGGGAGGGCCGCTGCTCAGGCACATCTCTGTCAAGTAAAGGAGATTCAACTGAGGCAGCACAAGGGAACTCTCATCTGGGGACAACAACTGCAGGGAGAACACATATTTTCAGATGAACATGGGAGGGCAGAAGGCTACCTAATACTGAAGCACCCCAAAACAACAAACAAAATGCAACAACTAGTGCAGGCATTCCTGGGGGAAGGCCTGCAGCAGATGGATTTGCATATGGTGATGTCATCCAAGCAGTGGGTTAAAGTTGGCTTCAACCCTCGTCTGCATATGAAAAGAGAAAAGGGGCGTGCAGGGCATGGCAGCCTTTTGCGGCGCTTGGATGACCCCTAGCTCGCATTAAACACCTTCACCCTCCTTCGGTGTGGGGCTCATGTTGGCCATGCCCCAGCCCCTGAAGCATTCAAGCTGATTTCTTGCAGCAGCTGGGCACTGTAACAGCTCCAGAGCTGCTCTGTAAGGCAAGTAAAAGGGTGTGGGCCCTGCAGCACTACCTGTAGTTTGCATTGTGCATTGTAAGGCACAAAGTAAGCAGACAGGAGGAGAAGTCAGGATAGTGCACAAGGGTATAGAAGGGAGGGGCTCAAGAAAAAAGAAGTGGAAACAGACAGCAAACTAGGCTGGAGAGAGACCTGAGACAAAGAGATCTGAATTATATGAGAGCCGACCAGGGGAAACACAAATTACGCAGTCAAGTTTCCCACATTTGGGGAAATCACAGGGGCAGCACACCCAGAGTGCAATGGGTGATCCTTGCCCAGGGAGAAGAAACTTCATGATCATAGTATCTCACCTGGCAGGTAAGTAGGAGTTGGGCTAGAGCTGGGGAGGGTCGCTGCTCGGGCACCCCCCTGTCAAGTGAAGGAGATCCAACTGAGGCAGCACAAGGGAACTCTCGAAAGAAGAACAAGGCTAGAGGAAAATCTGAGACAAAGAAATCTGACTTTTACCAGAGCTGACCAGAGGAAAGCACAAACACAGTCCCCCACTACCACAAATAATGCAGTCGAGTTTCCCACATTTAAGGAAATCACAGGGGTCAGCATACCCAGAATGCAATGAATGAACCTCACCCTGGGAGAACAATCTTCATGACCATGGTATCTCCTATGCAAAATAAGTATGATTTGGGATAGGGCTGGGGAGGGCCGCTGCTCAGGCACATCTCTGTCAAGTAAAGAAGATTCAACTGAGGCAGCACAAGGGAACTCTCATCTGGGGACAACAACTGCAGGGAGAACACATATTTTCAGATGAACATGGGAGGGCAGAAGGCTGCCTAATACTGAAGCACCCCCAAACAACAAACCAAATGCAACAACTAGTGCAAGCATTCCTGGGGGAAGGCTGCAGCAGATGGATTTGCATATGGTGATGTCATCCAAGCAGTGGGTCAAAGTTGGCTTCAACCCTCGTCTGCATATGAAAAGAGAAAAGGGGCGTGCAGGGCATGGCGGCCTTTTGCGGCGATTGGATGACCCCTAGTTCGCATTAAACACCTCCACCCTCCTTCGGTGTGGGGCTCATGTTGGCTATGCCCCAGCCCCTGAAGCATTCAAGCTGATTTCTTGCAGCAGCTAGGCACTGTAACAGCTCCAGAGCTGCTCTGTAAGGCAAGTAAAAGGGCGTGGGCCCTGCAGCACTACCTTTAGTTCGCATTGTGCGTTGGAAGGCACAAATTAAGCAGACGGGAGAAGTCAGGATAGTGCGCAAGGGCATAGAAGGGAGCGGCTCAAGAAAAAAGAAGTGGAAATAGACAGCAAACTAGGCTGGAGAGAGACCTGAGACAAAGAGATCTGAATTATACGAGAGCCGACCAGGGGAAACACAAATTATGCAGTCAAGTTTCCCACATTTGGGGAAATCGCAGGAGCAGCACACCCAGAGTGCAATGGGTGAGACTTGCCCTGGGAGAAGCACCTTCATGATCATAGTATCTCACCTGGCAGGTAAGTAGGATTTGGGATAGAGCTGGGGAGGGTCGCTGCTCGGGCACCCCCCTGTCAAGTGAAGTAGATCCAACTGAGGCAGCACAAGGAAACTCTCGATAGAAGAACAAGGCTAGAGGAAGATCTGAGACAAATAAATCTGACTTTTACCAGAGCTGACCAGAGGAAAGAACAAACACAGTCCCCCACTACCACAAATAATGCAGTCGAGTTTCCCACATTTGGGGAAATCATAGGGGTCAGCATACCCAGAATGCAATGAATGAACCTCACCCTGGGAGAACAATCTTCATGACCATGGTATCTCCTATGCAAAATAAGTATGACTTGGGATAGGGCTGGGGAGGGCCGCTGCTCAGGCACATCTCTGTCAAGTAAAGGAGATTCAACTGAGGCAGCACAAGGGAACTCTCATCTGGGGACAACAACTGCAGGGAGAACACATATTTTCAGATGAACATGGGAGGGCAGAAGGCTGCCTAATACTGAAGCACCCCCATACAACAAACCAAATGCAACAACTAGTGCAAGCATTCCTGGGGGAAGGCCTGCAGCAGATGGATTTGCATATGGTGATGTCATCCAAGCAGTGGGTCAAAATTGGCTTCAACCCTCGTCTGCATATGAAAAGAGAAAAGGGGCGTGCAGGGCATGGCGGCCTTTTGCGGCGCTTGGATGACCCCTAGTTTGCATTAAACACCTCCACCCTCCTTCGGTGTGGGGCTATGCCCCAGCCCCTGAAGCATTCAAGCTGATTTCTTGCAGCAGCTGGGCACTGTAACAGCTCCAGAGCTGCTCTGTAAGGCAAGTAAAAGGGTGTGGGCCCTGCAGCACTACCTGTGGTTTGCATTGTGCGTTGGAAGGCACAAAGTAAGCAGACGGGAGAAGTCAGGATAGTGCGCAAGGGCATAGAAGGGAGCAACTCAAGAAAAGAGAAGTGGAAACAGACAGCAAACTAGGCTGGAGAGAGACCTGAGACAAAGAGATCTGAATTATACGAGAGCCGACCAGGGGAAACACAAATTATGCAGTCAAGTGTCCAACATTTGGGGAAACCGCAGGAGCAGCACACCCAGAGTGCAATGGGTGAGCCTTGCCCTGGGAGAAGCACCTTCATGATCATAGTATCTCACCTGGCAGGTAAGTAGGAGTTGGGCTAGAGCTGGGGAGGGTCGCTGCTTGGGCACCCCCCTGTCAAGTGAAGGAGATCCAACTGAGGCAGCACATGGAAACTCTCGAAAGAAGAACAAGGCTAGAGGAAGATCTGAGACAAATAAATCTGACTTTTACCAGAGCTGACCAGAGGAAAGCACAAACACAGTCCCCCACTACCACAAATAATGCAGTCGAGTTTCCCACATTTGGGGAAATCACAGGGGTCAGCATACCCAGAATGCAATGAATGAACCTCACCCTGGGAGAACAATCTTCATGACCATGGTATCTCCTATGCAAAATAAGTATGATTTGGGATAGGGCTGGGGAGGGCCGCTGCTCAGGCACATCTCTGTCAAGAATTTATAAAGTCTATACATATATATAACCAAATGTCAATATATATATATAGAACCCAGCGATTCTATCAAAACTTATCTATTTCACCAATTTGTTGCTTATTTAATCTTTATACATCTATTAATTTTCACCATATATTATAAAATGCTGCTCCCATAGGTAGTACTGTTCTACCAATAATAAACCAAATTTTAAAGATAATCACACTTGTTATTAAGGGAGCGCAAAAAATAAAATATACAAGCTCTTTATTTTTAAAAAATATATATAGACAGAAGAAACCCACATTCAATAAAATACAATGGAGTCAACATATATAGGCACCACTATCCATATCTAAATGTAATCAGGATCTATTTCATATTGCCCTTGATGACAACGGAATGTTTATTAAAGTGTCCAAAAAATCCTCCTGGATACAGCTGTTGTAATTTAATCATTACTTTCCAATTGTAATTGATACATTAAATTCCTTCTTGTGGATGAACAGCAACAGTTGTAACCAACGCCTCTTATTTACTGCAGTTAAAGTTCATATGTAACTCACGTGAGTAATGAAAGAAAACAGGGGGAGAGCGCTGTGATGGTTGGTGAAACACAGCGGTATGCTACGACCCCCGTTAACCGTGGCTGGATCTTATTGGCACTCGCGGTCGGGATATTTCTCCCTGCCGTGGGGTAGAGACCTCCTTTTGCTCGGTCTCAAATTGCTTTTTCCCCTTCACCGCTGTCTTTACATCAGACGTCCGCCGTGATGTAGCTCGTTCATGAACGGGCTTATATCTCAGCAATCAGAGTGTCCGGTAATCACCTTCCTTACGCGTTTTTCCGCTGTTATCCAAGAGCGGTTTCGTCAGAGGATACATCAGCAGCCTAGCAGGCTCTTTTTAAAATGCACCGGACCAATAGCATTACTAATTAGTTGATTGGATACATACATGTACTAATTGGATGCATACATGTAATGACTCACATATGGAACAACTTTCTAATTGCAATTGCACATATAAAGGCATTTCATAATATAAAAATAAGCAACATGGTGATTAAAAATAATAATAAAATAAGCAACAAGGTGGTTTAAAAAATAACAGAAAATATATAATCTATATACAGATTAACCTATAATCTTTCAATCAATACCTCATATCTATAATCACATATACATAATTCAGAGACTCAGCACTAAGGATCCCCATTTACTTATATAAAACCTTTTAGGGTAACATAAATCCATGCCATTACTAAAGCAGTTCTTGTGGCGCAGGGGAAACATCAAATGCACTCTATGCAACTAGTCCCATGTTCGAATCCAACCTGCTCAGCTTAACATCCATATTATTTATTTACTTTTAATGGGATCATTCTATCAATTCATTTTTACCTTTAATTTTTGTTAATATTATTTCTATATTTCATTATTTTAACCCCTGGAATAACTACATTGCTGTTTAAACAACAAAAAGAATTGAAGAAAAAATAAATATTAAACAGACAATTTAAGGATTCGAAGATTTAAATATTTAAAGATTTTAAAATGTAAAACAGGGAGGGGGGGAGGGAGGGGGGCCTTTTGGGAGAAGGAGGGGGAAAAAATAAAAATAGAAAAAAAAATATATATAGAACCAAGAGAAAGTGTAAAAAGAGGATGGAGGAAGAAATCTGATGTTCATCATTACTAGTGGATTTTACTAAAGAACTTTAAAGGAACACACACAACAGGATTATACAGTTTCATCCTAAGAGGAAAGCTGTTTCCAAAATAGCTACTTCTAATATTTTTTTTATTTATTAAACATACAATAAATGGATATTCAATAAATAATGTATTAGGTAAATCAATAGATAAAATCTTCAGAGACTGCCAATGTTGTTCAGTTCGATGCTCTCATTCAGACCATCAGGTGTATGGGTACCCAAAGAAAAAATCCAAAATGCCTCCCTTGTCAAGTAAAGGAGATTCAACTGAGGCAGCACAAGGGAACTCTCATCTGGGGACAACAACTGCAGGGAGAACACATATTTTCAGATGAACATGGGAGGGCAGAAGGCTGCCTAATACTGAAGCACCCCCAAACAACAAACCAAACGCAACAACTAGTACAAGCATTCCTGGGGGAAGGCCTGCAGCAGATGGATTTGCATATGGTGATGTCATCCAAGCAGTGGGTCAAAGTTGGCTTCAACCCTCGTCTGCATATGAAAAGAGAAAAGGGGCGTGCAGGGCATGGCGGCCTTTTGCGGCGCTTGGATGACCCCTAGTTCGCATTAAACACCTCCACCCTACTTCGGTGTGGGGCTCATGTTGGCTATGCCCCAGCCCCTGAAGCATTCAAGCTGATTACTTGCAGCAGCTGGGCACTGTAATAGCTCCAGAGCTGCTCTGTAAGGCAACTAAAAGGGTGTGGGCCCTGCAGCACTACCTGTAGTTCGCATTGTGCGTTGGACGGCACAAAGTAAGCAGACGGTAGAAGTCAAGATAGTGCGCAAGGGCATAGAATGGAGTGGCTCAAGAAAAGAGAAGTGTAAACAGACAGCAAACTAGGCTGGAGAGAGACATGAGACAAAGAGATCTGAATTATACGAGAGCCGACCAGGGGAAACACAAATTATGCAGTCAAGTTTCCCACATTTGAGGATATCGCAGGAGCAGCACACCCAGAGTGCAATTGGTGAGCCTTGCCCTGGGAGAAGCACCTTCATGATCATAGTATCTCACCTAGCAGGTAAGTAGGAGTTGGGCTAGAGCTGGGGAGGGTCACTGCTCGGGCACCCCCCTGTCAAGTGAAGGAGATCCAACTAAGGCAGCACAAGGGAACTCTCGAAAGAAGAACAAGGCTAGAGGAAGATCTGAGACAAAGAAATCTGACTTTTACCAGAGCTGACCAGAGGAAAGCACAAACACAGTCCCCCACTACCACAAATAATGCTGTCAAGTTTACCACATTTGGGTAATAATGCAGGATAATAATCGCACAGCGTGCCCCCCGCCAACCACAAACCTCCCCCACCCCCCTGTATGACATAAACACCGCTAATTCCACTTACACACAATAATTTCAGTTTGCGTCCAGGAGCCGGCAATGTATGTGCACCCAAATGAAGCCACTGTACATGCCCTGCAGGCTGCTATGTACTGCACAGGTGCAACAAATTTAAATGCCCTATCTTTAAAATGGGGCATATTTTACTAAATTAAAAAAAACCTGTAACTTTCTGTAAAACCTTAACCCCAAAAGGCACTACACTAACATAGGGGTGTAGAGTTGGATGTTGATCCAAGGCACCAACAGGCTAAAGCTTTGACTGTTCCCAGGATGCCTTGCACCGCCTCCTCTATAACCCTGCCCAGTGGCGTAACTAGACCTTTGTGGGCCCCATAGCAAAATTCTGAATGGGCCCACCAGCACTCAACAAGAATGAGTGGCGTTTGGGGTCAGAAAAGTAGATGGGAAGGGGTCTGACAGAGTAGGGGGCAGGACATGAATGAATAGAAACTGAGGTGTCCATTATATAAAGAAATACAGTATGTGTGTCTGTGTGTATATCACACACACACATATAAGGGAAATTCAAATGCCCTCAATTATTGCGCCCATTACACTCTGGTTTAGGTGCACAAAGCACCTAAACCTGAATAAAGTAATGGGCGCGATCGTGAAAAGAGACCGTTTGGTTGCCCAAATGGGTCTCTTTGCACACATTTCAGCTTGTTTCCCCTGGGGGTAGCGAGCTGAAATAAACATGTCGCACCCGTTGGCAGCAACATTAGAATAGCTGCTGACGGGCACGATTGAGGGAGGAAAGGGACATTTGAATCCAGCCCATAGATGCAATGTGAATATGTAATTTGTACCTTCCTATCTTAAAATGTATATAGTAGTGTATACACTAGAGGTCTTTCCGAACCCCCTAATCCTAACATTGTAATTTGCTTTAGGGCGCACCTCCAATTAGTCTAGTGTTTCGTATTTTCACATTAAATACTTTCTTGCATTGGTTGGTTAAAGATTAGATCGTATATTTTTCTAGATATAGCTGTGCATAGTCTACAAGGCTACATGCTTCTCCCCTAACTAGAGATGTGCAGCGGGCATTTTTCGTGTTTCATGTTTTGGTTTTGGTTTCGGATCCGCAGTTGTGTTTTGGATACGGACGCGTTTTGGCAAAACCACCCTTTCGGGTTTTGGATTCGGGTGATTTTTTTTTAAAACCTCAAACAGCTAAAATAATAGAATTTGGGGGTAATTTTGATCCTATAGTATTAAGCTCAATAACCATAATTTCTACTCCTTTCCAGTCTATTCTGAACACCTCACACCTCCCAATATTATTTTTAGTCCTAAAATTTGCACCAAGGTCCCTGGATGACTAAGCTAAGCGACCCAAGTGGGCAGCACAAACACCTGGCCCATCTAGGAGTGGCACTGCAGTGTCAGACAGGATGGCACTTAAAAAAATAGCCCCAAACAGCACATGATGCAAAGATAAATAAAAAAAGAGGCGCAAGATGAAATTGTAGTGTGTCTCTCCTGCTCAGTGTCAGTTCTCAGTAGTATCCTCATCAGTGCTCAGTATCACTGCTCATTGTCTTGTGCTGCATTGTGGTGCTCAGTATACTAGAGTACATTACTAATAGTCCAGTGCTGCATCTTGCTGCTCAGTGTCAGTTCTAGTATCCTCATCAGTGCTCAGTATCACTGCTCATTGTTTTGTGCTGCATTGTGGTGCTCAGTATACTACAGAACATTACTAATAGTCCAGTGCTGCATCTGGCTGCTCAGTGTCAGTTCTAGTAATCTCATCAGTGCTCCGCATCACTGCTCATTGTCTTGTGGTGCTCAGTATACTAGAGTACATTACTAATACTCCAGTGTCTTGTGCCGCATATGGCTGCTGTAGGGTGCTGTGGTAGTGTCCTGTCACTGTGCATATGTCATCATTCCAGACACAGTGACATACCCTCCAACTGTACCTTTTTAATAGGTACAGTACCTTTTTTTCATGGTCTGTACCTATTTTTGGCTCTCCAAACTTCCATTGAAAGTATAGGAAAAGGGGCGTGACCACGCCCCCTTTACCTGTGACCACGCCCCTTTTTCTAATTTGTACCGATTTTTGTGTGTAAAATGTTGGAGGGTATGCAGTGATATCTGGTATCTATCTAGTGGTATCTAATTCCAGACATTACCACCGTCTAATTCCAGATATATTACTGGCATATAATTCCACACATTAAAAAATGGAGAACAAAAAGGTGGAGGGTAAAATAGGGAAAGATCAAGATCCACTTCCACCTAGTGCTGAAGCTGCTGCCACTAGTCAAGGCAGAGACAATTCAATGCCATCAACATTATGTAATGATTATACGATACATTATATATCATATCATTGTATGGTTGTAAAATACAACTTAAAAACTTTAATGAATAAATACATAAAGTAGCTTTTATGTAACCTTTTTAAACCTATTAGCATAGACCGAATCTCATCGTGTGTATAGGCCTTTAGTTCAACAACAGCATGGGACCAGTTAGTTTGTTTTGACCACTGCACAGCACCTGGTGTTATATAGTAAGCACCACTATGGCATAGTATACAGCATTATGGGCCTGATATGAGTGTGACCAGCGGTGATGTGGAATGCAGTAGGAGGTGCTGTTTAGTAAGCACCACTTCTATATTCACCATGCAGTATATTGTGTGAATATAGAAGTGTTGGCTGTGTTATGTATTAGAGTAATTATTGCAGCTCCCAGCTAAAATTGCAACAATGTAATTTAGTGACAAGCTGCAGAGATTAACCCTTTCTGTGGCTGCTGCACAACCTCTATTCATATCGCTGAATTCAATTAGGGAGATGTTCTCACCCCGCGAGCAAGCGCAGGTATATGCCACACTTATGGTAACATTGGATTTGCAGATATTTTCTTGCAGGGGTGTTTCTAAACAATTTGGCTTCAAATGCGTGCCCCCCGCCACCATTGGCATTAAAAATTGTGCCCCTCCCCCATATATATATATATATATATATATATATAAAAAAAAATATATTTGCGTGAGCGCTCCGGACGGGATGGGGGGGCGTGACCTCGCAAAAATGGGTATGGTCTCCATAAAATGGGCGTAGCCTTGCAGGCAAAGACTACCTTACACCCCAGTTCTTGACCCTGCACCAACAGACCTCGGCCACCACAGGGAAAAAAGTACAGTAATTTCCACCATGTTAAGCCCCACACATTAATGCCCTTTGGAACATATTATGTCACTCACCACAATATCTGTGATACACTATGCCCTACAGTAAAGCTTCTAATTACTTTTACAAAAACTGCTCAATGCCAAGAGTTTCACGTGCTGGGTGTCATGCTCATTGCCAGGGGTTTCACTCTCTGGGTGTCATGCTAATTGCCAGGGGGAACGCAGTAGGAGGTGTTATATAGTAAGCACCACTATGGCATAGTATATAGCATTATATATATTGTGAGCACTGGTGATGTTGAGTGCAGTAGAGCTGCTGCTGGGTAATTACAATTGACTACAACCACCAATATATTCTGCTGCACTATATATATGCAAAGCTAATTCTGCTGGGTAATTACAACTGACTACAACCACCAATATATTCTGCTGCACTATATCTATATTTGCAAAGCTAATTCTGCTGGGTAATTACAATTGACTACAACCACCAATATATTCTGCTGCACTATATCTATATATGCAAAGCTAATTCTGCTGAGTAATTACAATTGACTACAACCACCAATATATTCTGCTGCACTATATCTATATATGCAAAGCTAATTCTGCTGGGTAATGCAAATTGAAACATTATTGCATAGTATGTGATTTTGAAGTACTTTTTTAAAGTTTTGAATGATATAGACCCAGTTTAATCTTTGTGGAATGCCTGGTTGTTGTTTTTAAGGTAATTTATTGCCTGGCATTTGAGGGGGTGGGGTGTGGTTACAGATTTCAATTATTGGTTTCACTTGTAATAGTCTTCTACTTAAGTCCAATGGTGTAGGCTGTGCAAAGCCGTTTGGCTGTGCATTTATTGATCTAAGCGTGCATTTTTATCAAAGCGTGATAAAATTGACACATAACAGCAGCGTTCAATCAGCGTTAATTTATCTTCAGCTGATATTGATTGTGAATTGACGTTTCTTCTCTTCTTGTCACCTACAGGTAATTACAATTGACTACAACCACCAATATATTCTGCTGCACTATATCTATATATGCAAAGCTAATTCTGCTGGGTTATGCAAATTGAAACATTATTGCATAGTATGTGATTTTGAAGTACTTTTTTAAAGTTTTGAATGATATAGACCCAGTTTAATCTTTGTGGAATGCCTGGTTGTTGTTTTTACGGTAATTTATTGCCTGGCATTTGAGGGGGTGGGGTGTGGTTACAGATTTCAATTATTGGTTTCACTTGTAATAGTCTTCTACTTAAGTCCAATGGTGTAGGCTGTGCAAAGCCATTTGGCTGTGCATTTATTGATCTAAGCGTGCATTTTTATCAAAGCGTGATAAAATTGACACATAACAGCAGTGTTCAATCAGCATTAATTTATCTTCAGCTGATATCGATTGTGAATTGACGTTTCTTCTCTTCTTGTCACCTACAGGTAATTACAATTGACTACAACCACCAATATATTCTGCTGCACTATATCTATATATGCAAAGCTAATTCTGCTGGGTAATGCAAATTGAAACATTATTGCATAGTATGTGATTTTGAAGTACTTTTTTAAAGTTTTGAATGATATAGACCCAGTTTAATCTTTGTGGAATGCCTGGTTGTTGTTTTTAAGGTAATTTATTGCCTGGCATTTGAGGGGGTGGGGTGTGGTTACAGATTTCAATTATTGGTTTCACTTGTAATAGTCTTCTACTTAAGTCCAATGGTGTAGGCTGTGCAAAGCCATTTGGCTGTGCATTTATTGATCTAAGCGTGCATTTTTATCAAAGCGTGATAAAATTGACACATAACAGCAGTGTTCAATTAGCGTTCAATCGAAGTGAAAAAGAAGGAAAACAGAAGCACACCAATCTAACAAAACAAAGAAAACTGAAGAACTAATAACAAATGTGAGTCACTTACTCCTCAGATCACTCACCTCCTGATTGTTGCATCTGATTACATAGCACAGAACTACCTTACTTGGACATTTCATAAACCATCCATTTCACCTACAAATGCCTGTATCTGTATTATTGTAATTTTGTTTTTTAAGCACAGCTGCACCAATGCAATTTTACCTGCAAACACTTAAAACATCTAACATAATTACCATTGCTTCTTAAACCTCTCACAATCCTTTCATTTCTTACACTCCAAATACTTTTCTGCACCCACTTTATCTACGCTTTTGACTCATTTCATACTAAATCTACACCCCTTGAGCCTACACTGCTTTTCTCACCTGCATTTCTGCAATTCTTCTGCTCGGATTGCCTTACAGTCTCCTCTCCTACTTCCACTTTCCCTCAACCTATTTACCTACTTAACACTATGTCAAGGTTTTCTTATACTCCCCACATCACTCAGTGTCTACCTAATAATGTATCTTTAGCCTTCCCCCCTAGTCTCCTCCACCTCCTCCTCTCTCCCCTCCATCCCTCTGTTTCCTTCCCCCACCTTTCCTGTTACCCCACTTTCATTCACCTCTGCCCCATGGTCCTGCTACCCCACAACTCAGCCCTGCTCCCTCTCTCCCTTCCCTGTCACCTCCCCACACCCCCATCCACATCACACTGACCTCCCTCCCTGCCCACCTCCTGCAGTTTCCCATCCTAGCTCAGGCACCCGTACCATCACTACTCTCTCATCATCCCTGCCCTCAAAGTTAATCCCACCTCATCGCTACAGCAACCCTGAAAATCTAATTCACATCTCTCCCACAAACTCATACCCCCTATCCTGTGCCCTCTGGAATGCCAGATCTGTTTATAACAAACTGGTCCCCACTCATGACCTTTTCATTTCCAACTCCCTACACCTACTAGCCATTACTGAAACTTGGATTACGCCCTCTGACACTACTTCTGCTGCTGCTCTCTCTGCTGGGGGCCTTACATTCACACACACACCCCGACCTGGGGGTCGCCATGGGGGTGGTGTTGGGGTCCTTTTACCTTCTAGTTACTCCTACCAACTCATACCACCAGAACCATCCCTTATATTCTCTACATTTGAGGTCCACGCCATATGCCTCTTCCAACCAGTCCATCTTAGAGTAGCTGTCATTTACCGCCCCCCTGGCACTGCTTCCAAATTCATCGACAACTTTGCTTCCTGGCTTCCTCACTTCCTCTCTTCTGACATTCCCACCATTATCCTAGGCGATTTCAACATCCCTATTGACATCCCCACACAATCCCCTGCCTCTAAACTCCTTAACCTCACCTCTTCACTTGGTCTCTCCCAGTGGACCTCCTCACCCTCCCATGTGAATGGGAGCTCACTGGATCTGGTCTTCACTCACCGCTGTGATATTTCTGATTTTTCCAACTCCCCATTTCCCCTCTCTGACCACCACCTGCTCTCCTTCAACCTATCTCTCTCGACTTCCCCATCTCTACCTCCTAAGGCTACCATCACTAAGCGTAACATTGAAGCTATTGACACCACATTCCTTTCCTCCCTGTTTGACTCACTTCTCTCTCCTAGTCTCTCTCTCTCATGCCCTGAACAAGCCACTTCCACATACAATGCTTCCCTTACTTCTGCTCTTGACTCTGTTGCTCCACCAACCACTATTCACCCTCGCAAATTAACACCTCAACCCTGGCACACCAAATGCACCAGATATCTGCAAAAATGCTCACGTACGGCTGAGCGACACTGGAGGAAATCACGCTCTAATGCAGACTTCCTCCATTTCAAACTTATGCTCTCATCCTTCAGTGCTGCCCTTTCTCTTGCTAAACAGTCATACTTCAAGAACCTCATCTCCTCCCAGTCTTCCAACCCCCGGCGCCTCTTTGCCACTCTCAACTCACTCCTCTGCCCACCTCCACCTCGTCTCCCTTCCTCACTCTCTGCTCTTGACTTTGCCACTTACTTCACATCCAAAATTGACTCCATACGTCAGGACATCACATCACACCAGACTATCAGTAACCAGCCTTCTCCCAACCCTTACGAACCCTCCCCATCCCTCGCACCAACTCTGTCATCTTTCTCCCATGCATCTGGAGAGGAAGTCATGGCCCTCATTCGTTCCTGTCCCCTCACCACCTCCCCACTTGACCCAATCCCCTCCTGCCTCCTTTGCCACCTCTCTTCTTCTGCTTTTTCCCATCTTTCCCACCTTCTCAATCTCTCCCTCTCATCAGGCACTGTCCCCTCTGCCTTCAAGCACGCTCTCATCTCTCCTATTCTTAAAAAACCTACCCTTGATCCAAACACTCTCTCCAACTACCGACCCATCTCTCTCCTCCCTTTTGCCTCCAAACTCCTTGAGCGTATTGTCTACAACCGCCTTACTTCCTTTCTTTCCTCACACTCACTGCTTGACCCATTCCAGTCTGGCTTCCGTCCTCTCCACTCCACTGAAACTGCCCTTACAAAAGTATGCAATGACCTCCATGCTGCTAAATCTAAGGGACACTACTCTCTACTTATTCTACTTGATCTCTCTGCTGCTTTTGACACTGTGGACCATCCTCTCCTACTGCAAATCCTTCACTCCATTGTTCTGCGTAACACAGCCCTCTCTTGGTTGTCGTCCTACCTTTCTGACCGTTCATTCTCTGTCTCCTCTCATGACTCCACCTCCCCCTCACTTCCACTAACTGTAGGGGTACCCCAAGGTTCTGTCCTTGGTCCTCTTCTCTTCTCTCTCTAAACGTCCTCACTAAGTAAGCTCATTAGTTCTTTTGGTTTCCAATATCATCTCTATGCTGATGACACTCAAATCTATCTTTCCTCTCCAGACCTCTCCCCTACTCTCCTCACTCGTATCTCCAACTGTCTCTCTGCTATCTCTTCCTGGATGTCCCAGCTCTTTCTTAAACTTAACATGTCTAAGACCGATCTGATCATCTTCCCTCCCTCCCGCATAACCTCACCTCCTACAATCTCATTATCTATTGATGGCACTACTATCTCCTCTACCCCCCCAAGTGCGCTGTCTTGGAGTAATCCTTGACTCCTCCCTCTCCTTCAAACCACACATTCAGCACCTCTCACAAACCTGCCGTTTTCATCTAAAAAATATTTCCAGGATCAGACCCTTTCTGACCCAGGATGCTACTAAGACTCTTATCCACTCACTGGTCATCTCCAGACTGGACTGCTGTAATCTCTTCCTGACTGGCATTCCTGACAAATACCTCTCTCCACTCCAATCTATCCTCAATGCTGCTTCCCGGCTCATTTTCCTCACCAAACGCACTACGTCCACCTCTCCTCTCTTACTAGTCCTTCACTGGCTCCTCTTCCCTTTCAGAATCCATTTCAAGCTTCTCACACTTGCTTACAAAGCCCTCACCCACTCCTCTCCCATCTACATCTCTGATCTTATCTCGCTTTACACTCCCACCCGTCCTCTTCGCTCTGCTAATGCACACCGACTCCTGCCTACGGATTACTTCCTCCCACTCCTACCTCCAAGATTTTTCACGTGCTGCACCACTTCTCTGGAATTCCCTACCTCTCCCCCTCAGACTCTCCACCTCTCTACAAAACTTCAAACGGGCTCTCAAGACCCACTTCTTCACCAAACCCAGCCAAATCTCATCCTAAACCTCTGTTCCACGCTCTCTATGTACCCCATCTGTCTCACCCCTGTCTGTCTACCCCTCCCTTTTAGAATGTAAGCTCTCACGAGCAGGGCCCTCTTCCCTCATGTGCTTACTCTTTTCTTACTTTAATAATCTTCAGCTGCACCAAATCCAGCAGTCTTCTGCCACCTGATACTTATTCCAGTGTCATCTGCTGATGTAGCTATGTTTATTTACCCTGTACTTGTCCTATATTGTCGTCAACTGTAAGTTGCTGTTTTCCTGTTTGATTATTTGTTTATGTACTCTGTAGTTGGGCACTGCGGAACCCTTGTGGCGCCATATAAATAAAGGATAATAATAATAATAAATAATATAATATATAGCAGTACGGTACAGTAGGCCACTGCTCTACCTACCTCTGTGTCGTCAAGTATACTATCCATCCATACCTGTGGTGCATTTTAGAAAAAAACATGTCTCGGCAGAGCAATCTATAAATCCATAATTTTTCAGACAGCAACAGTGGGTATTGTAATAGTCACCCAATCCATCACTTTTATAGGGTTACATGCACCCACATGCTACAGCCTGTCTCAATAATTTTACTGTCGCGCTATGTGTGTTTGCGTTTTTATTTGGGTATTTTTTGTTGTTGTAGAACTACAGGTACCAGCAAGCCCGTTATTTCCCCGCCTGCTGGTACTTGAGGTACTCCAAGTACCAGCAAGCGGGGGAGGCTTGCTGGGCCTTGTAGTTCCACAACAAAAAAAACAATATTCTTTTTTTACACACATGGCTATCAGCCCGGCACCCACCACCCAGGGGTGCTGGGGACAGCCTCGGGCTTCACCTCTGGCCCTTGGGTGCCTCGAGGGGAGGAACCTCTTGATTTAAGGGGTCCCCACTCCTCCAGGGAACCCCGGCCAGGGGTGACTAGTTGGAGGGGTAATGCCAGGGCCGCAGGGACCTACATAAAAGTGTCCCCCGGCTGTGGCATTATCTCTCTGGCTAGTGGAGCCCGGTGCTGGTTTTAAAAATATGGGGGACCCCTACATCTTTTGTCCCACGTATTTTTGGAACCTGGACCGTTCTAAGAGCCCGGTGCTGGTTGTCTAAATACGGGGAACCCCTGTCCAATTTTTCCCCCAGTATTTAAATAACCAGGACCGGCTCAAAGAGCCCGAGGCTGGTTATACTAAGGAGGGGGGACCTCACGCATTTTTTTTTAACCCATTCAGACCCTTCTCCTTTAAGTTAATGGAAGCCCTGGACAACAAAATTGCATTCATGTCCTCCTCCCTCACCCTTCCCAGTCCCAAACACTCATTTTTTTTTTCTTTAAAAATGTATAATATATAACAAGAACAATGAGCAGGCAGGCAGCGGGCATTGGCGGCATCGGACTGAGATAGAAATTAGTGGTGGAGGGCTGGGTCAGTTGATTGTGGGAGAGTTTGTAAGCCATTGGCGGTGGCAGCGGGTATCGGCTCAGAGGCAGTAGCGGGCATTGGCTAAGGGTCATCGGCAGGATTCGGCGGAAATTATGGCTGTAGTGCCTCACTAGCCACTGACCTCACCGCACGCCACTGTGGGACAGATGTAACATGCAGAGAGAGGTAGATTTGGGAGGGGGAATGTCCTAGCATAACTGTTAATTGCAGTGTAATACTGTTATTCAGCTGTGCAGCATTTGTGGCTAAATGTCAACGAAGCCAGTATTTACCCTGCATGCAAAACAATAAATGTATTTGAACATACCTCCCAACTATACCAATTTTTGCAGGACAGTCACTTTTTTTGGGAATGTCCA
Source organism: Pseudophryne corroboree (assembly GCF_028390025.1). NCBI lineage: Eukaryota > Metazoa > Chordata > Amphibia > Anura > Myobatrachidae > Pseudophryne > Pseudophryne corroboree. The sequence continues at coordinate 176,450,923 of NC_086451.1, forward strand.
GCTAACCCAAACAACCCCCCCCCCCCCCCCTGTGGGAGCCGCAGTGTCCCATAGTCATGGGGAAGGGGGGGGGGGTGGAAGGCTCCCTGTAGCTTGTTGCTCTGCAAATATGCACATTGTGACGTCACAAATCCTCCCACAAAACGCCGGGTCCCTCCAGTGTTTTTCCGGACACTCCCTAGAAACATTCAGTTGCCACCCACACAAACACCCTCTTCTTGTCAATCTTCTTGTGATCTCCGGACCGTCGCACTTACGCATTGTGGCGCATACGCATGTGCAGTGCAGACCTGATTGCCCGCTGGGTGAAAATAAATTGAAGCGATCTGGTCTGAATAAGCCTCAATGTCTATTCACGGGAGACAGAGGGGCTGGGGCATGGCCAGCAGCTCACAGAGCACCTATAATGACAAAAATGGGAGACATGGCTCATGATCGCGATATACCTGCGAAGGTACGCCCTCTACTGATTGACAGGCAGAGGCATTCGCATTTTCTGCGGGGCACCCGGAGAAAATGTAGGCACACGCACAGGATGGACCCTGCGTATATGCCCCCATCCTCTTCATAGTTTTTGCGGTTGGAACGCGTATTACGATCCAAACTGAATTAGGCCCTATGTCTTATATACACGAGCAGTGTGAAAATGGGGGTAATTCGATGGGGGTAATTCCAAGTTGATCGCAGCAGGAATTTTGTTAGCAGTTGGGCAAAACCATGTGTACTGCAGGGGAGGCAGATATAACATGTGCAGAAAGAGTTAGATTTGGGTGAGTTATTTTGTTTCTGTGCAGGGTAAATACTGACTGCTTTATTTTTACACTGCAAATTAGATTGCAGATTGAACACACCACACCCAAATCTAACTTTCTCTGCACATGTTAAATCTGCCTTCCCTGCAGTGCACATAGGTGGTCATTCCGAGTTGTTCGCTCTGTAATTTTCTTCGCATCGCAGCGATTTTCCGCTTAATGCGCATGCGCAATGTTCGCACTGCGACTGCGCCAAGTAAATTTGCTATGCAGTTAGGAATATTACTCACGGTTTTTTCATCGTTCTGGTGATCGTAATGTGATTGACAGGAAGTGGGTGTTTCTGGGCGGAAACAGACCGTTTTAGGGGCGTGTGGGAAAAAATGCTACCGTTTCTGGGAAAAACGCGGTAATGGCTGGAGAAACGGAGGAGTGTCTGGGCGAACGCTGGGTGTGTTTGTGACGTCAAACCAGGAACGACAAGCACTGAACTGATCGCACTGGCAGAGTAAGTCTCGAGCTACTCAGAAACTGCACAGAGATGTCTTATCGCAATATTGCAAATCTTTCGTTCGCAATTTTAAGATGCTAAGATTCACTCCCAGTAGGCGGCGGCTTAGCGTGTGCAATGCTGCTAAAAGCAGCTTGCGAGCGAACAACTCGGAATGAGGGCCATGGGGGGTAATTCTGAGTTGATCGCAGCAGGATTTTTGTTAGCAGTTGGGCAAAACCATGTGCACTGCATTTACGAACAGATGATTTTTTATATAAATTTTAAAATGTTAGTAAATGTTGGGCTTCCAGGTTGAAAAAAAAACACACATCGATTAAGATCGATCTTAAATAGACCCCTGGGTTTTAAGGATAACCATGGTTGAGTCCAATGGTTAATTCACATTGACCGAAGTTCTAATTAAGTCACCTGTGCTCAAGCATGATATCCTTAAAATCTGGATTGCAATGACAGCATTTGGGAACTATGCCTAAGGGTTTAATTTTTACATTTATCCACTGACAATAAATCTACCTACAATATCCCTGTAACTGTTATGATTACAGTATTTCACTAAATAATTTAATTTGCTGAACCTTCTGTAAAAAGAAATATTAAGATGCTGTAATTCCCAGATGCAGCAAATTTGTTAGCTAGTGGGCAAAACCATGTGCACTGCAGGGATGGGGGGGGGCAGATATAACATTGGCAGAGAGATTTAGGTGGGTTATATTGTTTGTGTGCAGGGTAAATACTGGCTGTTTTGTTTTTACACTGCAATTTAGATTTCAGTTTGAACACACCGCACCAAAATCTAACTCTCTCTGCACATATTATACACCCCCCCCCCCCCTGCAGTGTACATGGTTTTAGCTAATAAATTTGCTGCTGTGATCAGATCTGAGTTAAGCCCTATGTATTTGGCACTGGCAAAGGGTTAGAGGCCTTGCTGTAGAGCTCACACCTTTCTTGTCATGCATTGTAATATTTCCTATGTCCTGATGTTGTGCTCTCTGCTCCATCCAAGTAAACAGCAATGTAGCGTGGCTATCAAAGAGCGTGAAGATTGCAGATTTCCTGGGATTAATGCTAAAGAATGCTATTATAGAGGCTGCTGCTTTAATTCAAGTGTCACTGGGGTTAAATGGTGTTTTTACCTTAAAAACACAGGTAGAGTATACAGTACAGTGGTAGAGTGGGAGCATGTAGTGCTATTGATTACAGATTTGATGGAGCTTAAACATGGATAAGGTCCATAGCTATAAGAGTTTATCTTGTGTATCCTTTATTCTTAGTCATGGTCAGATAAGATTAGAAAATACCATTTAAGTGGAAATTTCCTGTTAGCTGTTTTAGCTAAATTGCACCAGTTAAAAAAAAAAAAAAAAAACTAAGCTGCTGTAATTCCTGGATGTTTCCTTACTGCATCAACAGGAAGTGACAAGAAACAATGTAATGTGGAACCGTACAGCAGAAGGGATTGCGGCTACCCCACAATAAGTGCAGCGGAATGTAAGAAGAGGAATTGTTGCTTTGACTGCAGCATTCCCGGGGTTAACTGGTGTTTCTTCAAGTCACAAGGTATGGAGCTGCTGTATAGTTACTCGCAAGTCAGTAGTTGTATGATGCTCACACCTGTTAAGCTGGATACACACAGAATGCCCTACACAGGGGGTGAAATGAGCACCCCCCCACCCCCCGTACGCTCAGTACACATCACGCTGTGCTGAGCGGGGGGAGAGATGTGTGCTGAGCAGTTCGCTCAGCACACATCTCTCCCCAAAATTGGGCCGTGAATACGGACCTTTAAACTGGATCCACACTTAGATTATCTGTCCAAATTTTGTTTCAACTAGAAAAAAAAAAAATATGCTAATATGTGGCAGCAAATGACAATTGACCATTTGCTCCCAAACACTGGAAAACATCCAAAAATGGTCATTTAGATAAATTGGTTAAATCCATTTCATTTAGCTAATTTATCCAAACTACCTTTATTGTATCTTTGTGGGTGAATGATGTGTGGGTCAGTGTTGAGGGTGGTGGAGGAGATGGGTAATAGGCACAGCAGGGTGTGGACAGTCAAATATTGTGCTTAGAGGTTCAGAGTCATTGTATGAGACTCTGGCAACAGTGACTTGATGAGTCTGGTGTCCATAGGGTGAGACGCACTAACCTTTTTATGCTATTGAAATAGTTCTCCTCCTGACCGACGCAGTTCCTTGCTCCGAGGTTGGTGTATTGTCCTGTTGCAGCGCCTCTCCACTGTGGTCACAGTGAGCTGTGTGGTGTTGCTGGCGCAAGCCAATCTCCCCCCAACCTCCCTCTGGCATTTCAGACCTACGTACGCATGATGGGATCTTGTATGATATGCGCGTGTGCTGTAGAGATGAAAGTGGCGGTGAGGAGGCAGATCGTGAGATGGGGAAACTTTGTGGACTGTTAGCGAAGGGGAGCACTGGGCAATCCGAGTTGCAAAGAGGGCAGCAGAAGAGGTTATTGCATGTGCACTGGTGACAGGTCCATCCTTGGTGGCTAGCCTCAGTGGTAAAGGGGTACATGAGCTAGTGTCCCTTGGTCAGCCATGTACCATGGCCACCTCCCTACCTCCTATATATTCTCCCTAATCTGTCACTTTGTTACGGTCTGCTGCTGGCACTGGTGTATCGTCCTGCAGATGCCGTCTCCGCCCATTGCTGTGACTTCCCCCAGAGTTAGCCACAGAGAGTGACAGATCTGGGAAAATATATAGGAGATCATTACTTTCACTTGCAGCCTACCTTATTTTTTTGCAGCCTAGCATGCTCCTGACCCCTTCTCTCACTAATACTTATACAACATTCATGAACTCATCTTAAGGTTTCTTTATTATTCAGTCACACTGTCTTGGATCCAAACCATTTCCTGTGGCATTGCAGTCAAACAATTGAGCTATTTACCCTTGCATAGAAAGGTATAATCTAAGCTAGAGAATTCTATTTGGAGCTCACCTTGTACTTTGTGAAGAAATAATCAGCATTGTGGCTGAGCAGATATATGGAGTGTGTGGCTGCACACTGCATTGATCTGCTGAGTTGCAATGCTAATAATATTTTTTTGCAAAGTACCAATAGCTTCATATAATGTTCAAAATTTTTATGCAGGATCAAGTAGCTCAATGGGTAGGGTGTTTGATTAGAATTCAACAGGTTATAGGTTTGAATCCTGGGTATGGTAGTTTGAGGTGTTATTTAATAAAGTGTGTTTATATATTAGTCACACATGGCTTACTTGTACAAATGGCATGTCACCAGTTAGTGCTGACTGCTGATATGCCATTTGCACAAGCAAGCCATGTGTGACTGTATATGCATTTAAGGAGGGCCCCCCGGCAATACCACAAACCATTGAGTGTCAAGTATACTAGATATATCTTCATATCTCATGTGCTTTCTCTGAGACCAATCTTGTTATGCCCCTTCCCCACGAGGCATGCGCCTTTTGTCCATATTGCAAAAATAGTGGGGGGGGGGGGGGGCATATAATTCTCTGTCACAGGGCACTAAAAAGTCTAGTTATGGCTCTGGTATGCATTATGTAATCTGGCAGACCATCTCTCCAACACTGGCTGATTGGAATAGAAATCCGGTTATCTATGTGAGCTAATGACCATCAACGATTTACTCTCAAACACTAGAAAATGGACAAAAATGGTCCCCTAAACAAATTGGTTAAATTTTGGGTTTAACCAATTTGTGTAATGACCATTTTTGACCACTTTTCTAGTGTTTGGGAGCAAATGGTTAATCGACATTTGCTCCTATACATTACCAGATTTTTATTCCATCCATCCAGACTGGATAGATAGCCTGACAGATAATTGTGTAGTGTACGCCCAGGATAACTGTCAGTTATGCTTTCTTTTATGATGGCACACAAATGGGTGGGCAGATCCAGGGCAAGCACTGCCCACTCATGCATAGTTGTCAACTGATGTGAAGTTCCAGGGGGCAATCTCAGTTATAAATAAAAGTATCTGGAAATTGTCCCTAGTTTAATAAAAAAAAAAAAAAATTGATCAACTCCATTTATTTAGTATGATATCCCAGGTGATAGGATGCCGGCAGTCAGAATAACATGCTTTATTAAATAACACATCTCAAACTACAATACCCAGGATTCAAACCTATAACCTGTTGAATTCTAATCAAACACCCTACCCATTGAGCTATTTGATCCTGCATAAAAATTGTGAACATTATATGAAGCTATTGGTACTTTGAAAAAAAAAAGTATCAGCATTGCAACGCAGCAGATCCATGCAGTTTGCAGCCACACACTACATGTATCTGCTCAGCCACAATGCTGATTATTTCTTCACAAAGTACAAGGTGAGCTCCAAATAGAATTCTCTATCTTAGAATTATACCTTTCTATGCCAAACCTAGAAGTCGGGCCCCCCACCCTGGGATCCCCCAGAGGGAGGCCCGCCCCGTCATGCGGCAGGCTTGTCCGTTTTGGAAGCAGGCTGACGGGCAGCCCAGGCTTGCTTCAGTCTCGGCTTGGCAGGTCTGGAAGCATGAGCTTGCTTTGGGTATGCCTGACCATGGGTACGCTTTACCTGGAGGATGAAAGGGCCCAGGAAAAGTACTTTTAGCCTTCTGCGTGGTAGGAGTCATACTAGGTAGGCAAGTTGTTTTAGCAGTAGCCAGATCAGCTACAATCTTATTGAGGTCTTCTCCAAAGAGAGTGTCTCCCTTGAAAGGAAGCACCTCCAGGGTTATCTTGGAATCCATATCCACCGACCAGGATCTCAACCAGCTGTATAAAGTATTACCTTGGAACTGGCTCTCCACTCCCCATTATCTGGTTATCATGACTTCCTCCGCCAGTTTCCAGACTCGCTTGCTGAAGCTCGGCCACTTCTTCCTAGCAGCAGGCTCCTGGATCACTGGGCAGCAGAGGTGCTTGGGAGCCGGATGGGGGAGGAGCAATAAGGCAGGCAGCCTTTGGCACACACACACACACACACACCAAAAAAGAACATATCCCAGTTTAACATAACGCTATGTGGTGCAAGGTATGGAGCTGGTCACTTGTATCAGACCTCTGACATTTGCCTTTTCACCCATATTGCATACTTTTTCTTGCAGGTTGTGTCTAAATTCAAGAAGTGTTCTAAGTACTTCAGCTTAGTATCTTTACTGACCCCTCTTTACCCCACACTACATAACTGACCCCTCTATACCCTACACTACATCACTGACCTTTCTATAACCATCACTGCATTACTGACCCCTCTTTACAGTACACTGACCTCTATATACCTGCTAGTACATCCCTGATGCCTATATTCCCTACGCCACATCCCTGACGCCTCTATTCCCTACGCCACATCCCTGACGCCTCTATTCCCTACGCCACATCCCTGACGCCTCTATTCCCTACGCCACATCCCTGACGCCTCTATTCCCTACGCCACATCCCTGACGCCTCTATTCCCTACGCCACATCCCTGACGCCTCTATTTCCTACGCCACATCCCTGACGCCTTTATTCCCTACGCCACATCCATGACGCCTCTATTCCCTACGCCACATCCATGACGCCTCTATTCCCTACGCCACATCCATGACGCCTCTATTCCCTACGCCACATCCCTGACGCCTCTATTCCTTACGCTACATCCCTGACGAATCTATACAGTACAATGCATTACTGATCCCTCTAGACCATACATCCTCATTACATCAGAGAGTTAGTGAAACACTGGAAAAAATAAGGGTATAAGTGGACTACAGAAACTGATGCTCTAAACAAAGGAGAGAGAGAGTAAAGCACAAGGGAAAGTGGGCAATTAGAACACCATAGAGAGAGGAGAGATAGAAATGCCTGAAAAAGTAGAGGGGGTTGGGTATGGCATCGGCGCTCGGGATTCCAGAGGTCACATGATCCCCAATCCTAATACTAACCCTCTGGGGGGGTGGCGGATAGGGCTAACCCTCAGGGGGTGGCAGCTAGGGCTACCCCCTTCCCCCTCCTAGTGCCTTCCCTTACACCACCTCCCCTGGTCCGACTCCTAACCCTCCCTCCAATATTCACCTTCGGGATGTTGGCTGTCTGTGTGCCGGCACCAGTCTCCCAAGTGGTGTCAGGATTCCAACATCGGTCAAATGACCGCCGGTATACCGTCTGCCAGGATGGTAAATGTATCCTGAGGACAGGTAGTGAGTGTGGAGGGATAGGTGGTTCAGTAAAATGTAACGGCTCAAACTGCGATCATTCACTGATAAATTGATTTATAGCTCTCCCTTTTTAACCATTGCAATTATGAAAGCAATGTTTTTTAAACTTTTAAATAAAGCTTGTTAGCATCCCCAGCACACTGTATATGCTGCGAGATGTAGTTCTCAATATGAAAACATTTAATTACTGTATGAACTCTAATCCCCCAACTGAAACCTGGATGGTGCTCCTGGCAAGTGACATCCTGGCCAAGGGGTAGATACGCCCCTGAGGGTCAGGGCCAGCAACAGAAATCTTGGGCCCCAGTACACTGATATCTCTTGGGCCCCCTTAAGCCCCCCTTAACTTGGCAGAGGGATCTTTAAAAAAAAAAATGGAGCCTTTGACTCGGACCGTCAGTGAGGCCGGCAGGTGGTTTTCATACTGGGCTATCCAGCTCTTCGGTGGCGGTGGCAGGGACATTCAGAAAAGGGCCAGCACAGCAACATGCATAATAATGGCAATACAGTATGGACCACAGGGACTGGACAAAGTGATGGGGTAAAAGGAGGGGGGAGGGTTTAGTTGGCCTGTTGACACTGCAGCATACTTACGACTGCAAGGGATATAGGACTCTTGAGTTCACGGGCCAATTTCATGGCAGTCTCGGAGAGGAGGGCATTGTGGATTCACCAAGGGAATGCTGATACTGACTCCAAGAAGAAAGGGAGTCTCTTCCCTATGAAGGTGAAGCCTTGTTTGGCGACGGCCTAGTTAATTTGATCTCGGCAGCTCCCGCAGGTAAGTCAACCTTCTTGCCCTATGTTCCCTCTCAACGGATGAAGACGCATCATTATCTACCGCAGTCATTTTGGCCCAATAGATATGCAAGAAGTTAAGATTCCCCTTTCTTTGCAGGTAGAGGAAGGAGAAGGAAGAGGTCTGTAGCCTCTTCAAGATCGCAGGAGCAGAGATTGTCCTCTGCTTCTGCCAAATCCACTGCATGACGCTGGGGCTTTCTTGCAGGAGCCCGCACCAGTGGGGGCACGTCTAAAACTCTTCAGTCAGTTCTGGATTCATTCGGACCTGGACTCGTGGGTTTTACAAATAGTGTCCCAAGGGTACAAACTGGGTTTTCAAGACGTTCCCCCTCACCGATTGTTCAAATTGGCCTTAGTCAGCAGGGAGAAGGTTTTTATTCAAGCCTCTTCGTGGTCCCGAAGCCAGACGGCTCAGTCAGACCAATCTAAAATCTGAAATCCCTCAATTTCTTCCTAAAAAAATTCAATTTCAAGATGGAATCTCTCAGGGTAGTGATCTCCAGTCCGGAGGAAAGAGATTACATGGTTTTGGTAGACATAAAGGATGCCTACTTACATGTTCCCATTTAGCCACTGCATCAAGCTACCTAAGGTTTGCAATTCAGGATTGTCATTACCAATTTCAGACATTGCCGTTTGGTCTGTCCATGGCTCCGAGGATTTTCACCAGGGTGATGGCGGAAATTATGGTTCTCCTTCGCAAGCAAGGAGTCACAATTATCCCGTACTTGGATGATCTCCTGATAAAGGCGAGATCCAGGGACCAGTTGGTGCAAAACATTGCACTCTCCCTGACAGTTCTTCAACAACATGGTTGGCTCCTACACTTGCCAAAATCGCAGTTGGTCCCAATGACGCGGTAGTTGTTTTTGGGAGTCATACTGGACACAGAAGAGGTTTTCTTCCAGGGGAAAGGCTATGGAGATCCAGAGTCTGGTCAAACAAATTCTGAAACCAGCAAGAGTGTTAATCCATCAATGCATTCGGTTGCTGGGGAAGATGGTTGTGGCCTACGAGGCCATTCAGTTTGGCAGGTTCCATGCAAGAGTGTTCCAGTGGGACCTGTTGGACAAGTGGTCCGGATCCCACCTACACATGCACCGGAGGATAATCCTGTCTTCCAAGACCAGAATCTCACTCCATTGGTGGCTGCACAGTTCTCACCTCCTAGAGGGGCGATGGTTCGGGATCCAGCACTGGATCCTAGGGACCACAGATGCAACCCTCCGAGGCTGGGGAGCAGTCACACAGGGGGAAAACGTCCAAGGAAGATGGTCAAGTCAGGAAAGTTGTCTCCACATAAATGTTCTGGAGTTAAGGGCCATTTAATAACTGCAGACACAGTACACACTGGGACGGGTGCCCAGCATCCTCTACAGACTAAGAGAAAAGGATTTACCGGTAGGTATTAAAATCCTAGTTTCTCTAACGTCCTAGAGGATGCTGGGGACTCCGTAAGGACCATGGGGATAGACGGGCTCCGCAGAGTTCATGATCTTCACTGAGGTAACGCACAGCACTGCAGCTGTGCGCCATTGCTCCCATACACCTCACATACTCCGGTCACTGTAAGGGTGCAGGGCGCAGGGGGGGCACCCTGGGCTGCAATATAAACCTCTTATTGGCAAAAATATAACATATATACAGCTGGGCACTGTATATATGTATGAGCCCCCGCCAATTTTACAGTTTAAGCGGGACAGAAGCCCGCCGCCGAGGGGGCGGGGCTTCTCCCTCAGCACTCACCAGCGCCATTTTTTCTCCACAGCACCGCTGAGAGGAAGCTCCCCGGACTCTCCCCTGCTTATACCACGGTAGAGAAGATGGTTGAAAAGAGGGGGGGGGGCACAAAATTTGTCGCAAATTACATACAGCAGCGCTACTGGACAAACATTAAGTTACTGTGTTATTCCTGGGTTATATAGCGCTGGGGTGTGTGCTGGCATACTCTCTCTCTGTCTCTCCAAAGGGCCTTGTGGGGAAACTGTCTTCAGAAAAAGCATTCCCTGTGTGTGTGGTGTCGGTACACGTGTGTCGACATGTCTGAGGAAGAAGGCTATATTAGAGAGGAGCGGGAGCAAATGAATGTGGTGTCCTCGCTGACACCTGATTGGATGGATATGTGGAATGCTTTAAATGCTAGTGTAAACTCATTGTACAAAAGATTAGACAAGGCTGAAGCTTTGGGACAGTCAGGGTCTCAACCCATGCCTGATCCTATGTTGCAGGGACTGCCAGGGTCTCATAAGCGCCCACTATCCCAGATTGTTGACACAGATACCGACATGGATTCTGACTCCAGTGTCGATTACGATGATGCAAAGTTACAGCCAAAATTGGCAAAATCCATTCGATATATGATTATGGCAATAAAAGATGTTTTGCACATCACAGAGGAACCCCCTGTCCCTGACAAGAGGGTACATATGTACAAGGGAAAGAAGCCTGAGGTAACCTTTGAGGGGGTCACACGAGCTGAACGAGTTATGTGAAAAAGCTTGGGAATCTCCAGATAAAAGACTGCAGATTTCCAAAAGGATTCTTATGGCGTATCCTTTTCCATCAACGGATAGGTTACGATGGAAATCCTCCCCTAGGATGGACAAAGCATTAACACGCACAGCTACAGTTGGAAAATCAAATTTTTACCTTATGTTCCCTCACAGCATAAGAAAGCTCCGCATTATCAAATGCAGTCCTTTCGGTCACAAAGAAACAAGAAAGTGCGAGGTGCGTCCTTTCTTGCCAGAGGTAGGGGCAGAGGAATAAAGCTGCACAACACAGCTAGTTCCCAGGAACAGAAGTCCTCCCCGGCCTCTACAAAATCTACCTCATGACGCTGGGGCTCCACTGGCAGAGTCCGGCCCATGTGATGTCATGCAGCTGCTCTGACCACACCTCCTGTTTCTCCGTTGCCGACCCCATTTTGAAACCGTGCCCCCGCACCGCTCCATCTCCGACTTGGAAATGGAATGTTGTTGACCCCCCTCCCCCCTTCACCGATTCACAGGCAGAGGCGATCGCATTATCTGCGGGGTACCGCAGAAAATGCAGGCGGATGCGTTTGCTCTTAGCAGTTTTTGCAGTTGGATTGCGATCCAACCTGAATCAGGCCCCATTACCTATCACAATGCACTGCGGGTAGTACAAAATGGGGTTAATATAGGAGAAAAAACCCCAGAGCTGTGCTCCTTAACTGTCCCTGGTGGCTAGTGGAGCGGCTGCCCAGTAATCAGTGTCCACGCCAGTGCGCACACGGCCCGCCCCCATCAGCGGCCTCGTGATCCCGGAGGGTGGTGTGTGTGTGACTGACCTTAGGAAGAAACCGGAGCCTCCGCTGCAGTGACCCAGCAACCGGGGCACGGGAGTATACTGCGCCACTGGGAGTGATGGAGCTGCAGTAAAGAAGTCTATTAGACCTAGCCTGCTGCAGCCCTTGTAGATTCTTATAAAAAAAGTTCTTCTTTTCTTGCCAAAATTAATAGCTAAGAATAGGCTACCTAAGTGGCCTGCTACTGAAGGCACCAACTACAAACTGAGCTCCCTGTTCATGGAAGCGAGGTTATAGAGGAGGGGGCGCTGAGCATCTTGGGAACAGTCAAAAGCTTTGAGCCTGTTGGTGCCTCAGATCAAGATACTACTCTACACCCCAATGTGAATCCTTGTGGAGTCCAGTGTACCCCACAGAAGAAATGAATGTGTCACACCCATTGGCAGCAACATTAGAATAGCTGCTGATGGGCACAATTGAGAAAGGAAGGGGGGGAAACATTTGAATCCAGCACATATATGTAATTTGTACCTTCCTACTTTAAAATGTAATGGATGAACCTCACCCTGTGAGAACTATCTTCATGATCAAGAGATCTCATATGCAAGATAAGTATGTGTTGGGATAGGGCTGTGGAGGGCGGCTGCTCGGGCACACCCCTGTCAAGTTAAGGAGATTCAACTGAGGCAGCACAAGGGAACTCTCATCTGGGGACAACAACTGCAGGGAGAACACATTTTCAGACGAATGTGGGAGGGCAGAAGGCTGCCTAATACTGAAGCACCCCCAAACAACAAACCAAATGCAACAACTAGTGCAAGCATTCCTGGGGGAAGGCCTGCAGCAGATGGATTTGCATATGGTGACGTCATCCAAGCAGTGGGCATAGTTGGCTGCAACCCTCGTCTGCATATGAAAAGAGAAAAGGGTCACGCAGGGCATGGCGGCCTTTGTGGGGTTGCGCTTGGATGACACCTAAATCGCTTTATACACCCCCACCCCCCATCAGTGTGGGCTCATGTTGGCCATGCCCCAGCCCCTGAAGCATTCAAGCTGATTTCTTGCAGCAGCTGGACCCAGTAACAGCTCCAGAGTTGCTCTACAAGACAAGTAAAAGGGTGTGAGCCCTGCAGCACCACCTGTAGTTTGCATACACACATATATAGGACAGCATCTCTTATATGCCCCAGGGTCAATAAAATAGTATCCTTATCTATGGTATCCATCCCCTCAGATAAGGTAACCGTCCATGCCGCTACAGCACTACACACCCAGGCCGACGCAATTGCCGGTCTGAGTAAGGTACCTGAATGTGTATAAATGGACTTCAGGGTAATCTCCTGTTTGCGGTCAGCAGACTCTTTGAGGGTAGCCGTATACTGGGACGGGAGGGCTACCTTCTTGGATAAGCGTGTTAATGCTTTGTCCACCCAAGGGGAGGATTCCCATCGTAACCTATCCGTTGATGGGAAAGGATACGCCATAAGAATCCTATTGGAAATCTGCAGTCTTTTATCTGGAGATTTCCAAGCTTTTTCACATAACTCGTTCAGCTTGTGTGAGGGGAGAAAGGTTACCTCAGGCTTCTTTCCCTTGTACATATGTACCCTCTTGTCAGGGACAGGGGGTTCCTCTGTGATGTGCAAAACATCTTTTATTGCCATAATCATATATCGAATGGATTTTGCCAATTTTGGCTGTAACTTTGCATCATCGTAATCGACACTGGAGTCAGAATCCATGTCGGTATCTGTGTCAACAATCTGGGATAGTGGGCGCTTATGAGACCCTGACAGTCCCTGCAACATAGGATCAGGCATGGGTTGAGACCCTGACTGTCCCAAAGCTTCAGCCTTGTCCAATCTTTTGTGCAATGAGTTTACACTAGCATTTAAAACATTCCACATATCCATCCAATCAGCTGTCGGTGGAGACACCACATTCATTTGCTCCTGCTCCTCTCTAATATAGCCTTCTTCCTCAGACATGTCAGACATGTCGACACACGTGTACCGACACCACAAACACAGGGAATGTGTGAAGACAGCTTCCCCACAAGGCCCTTTGGAGAGACAGAGAGAGAGTATGCCAGCACACACCCCAGCGCTATATAACCCAGGAATAACACAGTATCTTAATGTTTGCCCAGTAGTACTGCTGTATGTAATTTGCGCCGAATTATGTGCCCCCCCCCCTCTTTTCAACTCTCTTGTCTACTATGGTATAAGCAGGGGAGAGTCCGGGGAGCTTCCTCTCAGCGGTGCTGTGAAGAAAAAATGGCGCTGGTGAGTGCTGAGGGAGAAGCCCTGCCCCCTCGGCGGCGGGCTTCTGTCCCGCTTAAACTGTAAAATTGGCGGGGGCTCATACATATATACAGTGCCCAGCTGTATATATGTTATATTTTTGCCAAAAAGAGGTTTATATTGCTGCCCAGGGTGCCCCCCCTGCGCCCTGCACCCTTACAGTGACCGGAGTATGTGAGGTGTATGGGAGCAATGGCGCACAGCTGCAGTGCTGTGCGTTACCTCAGTGAAGATCATGAACTCTGCGGAGCCCGTCTATCCCCATGGTCCTTACGGAGTCCCCAGCATCCTCTAGGACGTTAGAGAAACTAGGATTTTAATACCTACCGGTAAATCCTTTTCTCCTAGTCTGTAGAGGATGCTGGGCACCCGTCCCAGTGTGTACTGTGTCTGCAGTTATTAAATGGCCCTTAACTCCAGAACATTTATGTGGAGACAACTTTCCTGACTTGACCATCTTCCTTGGACGTTTTCCCCCTGTGTGACTGCTCCCCAGCCTCGGAGGGTTGCATCTGTGGTCCCTAGGATCCAGTGCTGGATCCCGAACCATCGCCCCTCTAGGAGGTGAGAACTGTGCAGCCACCAATGGAGTGAGATTCTGGTCTTGGAAGACAGGATTATCCTCCGGTGCATGTGTAGGTGGGATCCGGACCACTTGTCCAACAGGTCCCACTGGAACACTCTGGCATGGAACCTGCCAAACTGAATGGCCTCGTAGGCCACAACCATCTTCCCCAGCAACCGAATGCATTGATGGATTAACACTCTTGCTGGTTTCAGAATTTGTTTGACCAGACTCTGGATCTCCATAGCCTTTCCCCTGGAAGAAAACCTCTTCTGTGTCCAGCATGACTCCCAAAAACAACTACCGCGTCATTGGGACCAACTGCGATTTTGGCAAGTGTAGGAGCCAACCATGTTGTTGAAGAACTGTCAGGGAGAGTGCAATGTTTTGCACCAACTGGTCCCTGGATCTCGCCTTTATCAGGAGATCATCCAAGTACGGGATAATTGTGACTCCTTGCTTGCGAAGGAGAACCATCATTTCCGCCATCACCCTGGTAAAAATCCTCGGAGCCGTGGACAGACCAAACGGCAATGTCTGAAATTGGTAATGACAATCCTGAATTGCAAACCTTAGGTAGCTTGATGCAGTGGCTAAATGGGAACATGTAAGTAGGCATCCTTTATGTCTACCAAAACCATGAAATCTCTTTCCTCCGGACTGGAGATCACTACCCTGAGAGATTCCATCTTGAAATTGAATTTCTTTAGGAAGAAATTGAGGGATTTCAGATTTTAGATTGGTCTGACTGAGCCGTCCGGCTTCGGGACCACGAAGAGGCTTGAATAAAAACCTTCTCCCTGCTGACTAAGGCCAATTTGAACAATCGGTGAGGGGGAACGTCTTGAAAACCCAGTTTGTACCCTTGGGACACTATTTGTAAAACCCACGAGTCCAGGTCCGAATGAATCCAGAACTGACTGAAGAGTTTTAGACGTGCCCCCACTGGTGTGAGCTCCTGCAAGAAAGCCCCAGCGTCATGCAGTGGATTTGGCAGAAGCAGAGGACAATCTCTGCTCCTGCGATCTTGAAGAGGCTACAGACCTCTTCCTTCTCCTTCCTCTACCTGCAAAGAAAGGGGAATCTTAACTTCTTGCATATCTATTGGGCCAAAATGACTGCGGTAGATAATGATGCATCTTCATCCGTTGAGAGGGAACATAGGGCAAGAAGGTTGACTTACCTGCGGGAGCTGCCGAGATCAAATTAACTAGGCCGTCGCCAAACAAGGCTTCACCTTCATAGGGAAGAGACTCCCTTTCTTCTTGGAGTCAGCATCAGCATTCCCTTGGTGAATCCACAATGCCCTCCTATCCGAGACTGCCATGAAATTGGCCCGTGAACTCAAGAGTCCTATATCCCTTGCAGTCGTAAGTATGCTGCAGTGTCAACAGGCCAACTAAACCCTCCCCCCTCCTTTTACCCCATCACTTTGTCCAGTCCCTGTGGTCCATACTGTATTGCCATTATTATGCATGTTGCTGTGCTGGCCCTTTTCTGAATGTCCCTGCCACCGCCACCGAAGAGCTGGATAGCCCAGTATGAAAACCACCTGCCGGCCTCACTGACGGTCCGAGTCAAAGGCTCCATTTTTTTTTTAAAGATCCCTCTGCCAAGTTAAGGGGGGCTTAAGGGGGCCCAAGAGATATCAGTGTACTGGGGCCCAAGATTTCTGTTGCTGGCCCTGACCCTCTGGGGCGTATCTACCCCTTGGCCAGGATGTCACTTGCCAGGAGCACCATCCAGGTTTCAGTTGGGGGATTAGAGTTCATACAGTAATTAAATGTTTTCATATTGAGAACTACATCTCCCAGCATATACAGTGTGCTGGGGATGCTAACAAGCTTTATTTAAAAGTTTAAAAAAAAACATTGCTTTTATAATTGCAATGGTTAAAAAGGGAGAGCTATAAATCAATTTATCAGTGAATGATCGCAGTTTGAGCCGTTACATTTTACTGAACCACCTATCCCTCCACACTCACTACCTGTCCTCAGGATACATTTACCATCCTGGCAGACGGTATACCGGCGGTCATTTGACCGATGTTGGAATCCTGACACCACTTGGGAGACTGGTGCCGGCACACAGACAGCCAACATCCCGAAGGTGAATATTGGAGGGAGGGTTAGGAGTCGGACCAGGGGAGGTGGTGTAAGGGAAGGCACTAGGAGGGGAGGGGGGGGTAGCCCTAGCTGCCACCCCCTGAGGGTTAGCCCTATCCGCCACCCCCCCAGAGGGTTAGTATTAGGATTGGGGATCATGTGACCTCTGGAATCCCGAGCGCCGGATGCCATACCCAACCCCCTTTACTTTTTCAGGCATTTCTATCTCTCCTCTCTCTATGGTGTTCCAATTGCCCACTTTCCCTTGTGCTTTACTCTCTCTCTCTCTCTCCTTTGTTTAGAGCATCAGTTTCTGTAGTCCACTTATACCCTTATTTTTTCCAGTGTTTCACTAACTCTCTGATGTAATGAGGATGTATGGTCTAGAGGGATCAGTAATGCATTGTACTGTATAGAGGCATCAGGGATGTAGCGTAGGGAATAGAGGCGTCAGGTATGTAGCATAGGGAATAGAGGCGTCATGGATGTGGCGTAGGGAATAGAGGCGTCAGGGATGTGGCGTAGGGAATAGAGGCGTCAGGGATGTGGCGTAGGGAATAGAGGCGTCAGGGATGTGGCGTAGGGAATAGAGGCGTCAGGGATGTGGCGTAGGGAATAGAGGCGTCAGGGATGTGGCGTAGGGAATAGAGGCGTCAGGGATGTGGCGTAGGGAATAGAGGCGTCAGGGATGTGGCGTAGGGAATAGAGGCGTCAGGGATGTGGCGTAGGGAATAGAGGCGTCAGGGATGTGGCGTAGGGAATAGAGGCGTCAGGGATGTGGCGTAGGGAATAGAGGCGTCAGGGATGTGGCGTAGGGAATAGAGGCGTCAGGGATGTGGCGTAGGGAATAGAGGCGTCAGGGATGTGGCGTAGGGAATAGAGGCGTCAGGGATGTGGCGTAGGGAATAGAGGCGTCAGGGATGTGGCGTAGGGAATAGAGGCGTCAGGGATGTGGCGTAGGGAATATAGGCATCAGGGATGTACTAGCAGGTATATAGAGGTCAGTGTACTGTAAAGAGGGGTCAGTAATGCAGTGATGGTTATAGAAAGGTCAGTGATGTAGTGTAGGGTATAGAGGGGTCAGTTATGTAGTGTGGGGTAAAGAGGGGTCAGTAAAGATACTAAGCTGAAGTACTTAGAACACTTCTTGAATTAAGACACAACCTGCAAGAAAAAGTATGCAATATGGGTGAAAAGGCAAATGTCAGAGGTCTGATACAAGTGACCAGCTCCATACCTTGCACCACATAGCGTTATGTTAAACTGGGATATGTTCTTTTTTGGTGTGTGTGGGTGTGTGTGGGTGCCAAAGGCTGCCTGCCTTATTGCTCCTCCCCCATCCGGCTCCCAAGCACCTCTGCTGCCCAGTGATCCAGGAGCCTGCTGCTAGGAAGAAGTGGCCGAGCTTCAGCAAGCGAGTCTGGAAACTGGCGGAGGAAGTCATGATAACCAGATAATGGGGAGTGGAGAGCCAGTTCCAAGGTAATACTTTATACAGCTGGTTGAGATCCTGGTCGGTGGATATGGATTCCAAGAAAACCCTGGAGGTGCTTCCTTTCAAGGGAGACACTCTCTTTGGAGAAGACCTCAATAAGATTGTAGCTGATCTGGCTACTGCTAAAACAACTTGCCTACCTAGTATGACTCCTACCACGCAGAAGGCTAAAAGTACTTTTCCTTGGCCCTTTCATCCTCCAGGTAAAGCGTACCCATGGTCAGGCATACCCAAAGCAAGCTCATGCTTCCAGACCTGCCAAGCCCAGACTGAAGCAAGCCTGTGCTGCCCGTCAGCCTGCTTCCAAAACGGACAAGCCTGCCGCATGACGGGGCGGGCCTCCCTCTGGGGGATCCCAGGGTGGGGGGCCCGACTTCTAGGTTTGGCATAGAAAGGTATAATTCTAAGATAGAGAATTCTATTTGGAGCTCACCTTGTACTTTGTGAAGAAATAATCAGCATTGTGGCTGAGCAGATACATGTAGTGTGTGGCTGCAAACTGCATGGATCTGCTGCGTTGCAATGCTGATACTTTTTTTTTTTCAAAGTACCAATAGCTTCATATAATGTTCACAATTTTTATGCAGGATCAAATAGCTCAATGGGTAGGGTGTTTGATTAGAATTCAACAGGTTATAGGTTTGAATCCTGGGTATTGTAGTTTGAGATGTGTTATTTAATAAAGCATGTTGTTCTGACTGCCGGCATCCTATCACCTGGGATATCATACTAAATAAATGGAGTTGATCAATTTTTTTTTTTTTTTTATTAAACTAGGGACAATTTCCAGATACTATTATTTATAACTGAGATTGCCCCCTGGAACTTCACATCAGTTGACAACTATGCATGAGTGGGCAGTGCTTGCCCTGGATCTGCCCACCTATTTGTGTGCCATCATAAAATAAAGCATAACTGACAGTTATCCTGGGCGTACACTACACAATTATCTGTCAGGCTATCTATCCAGTCTGGATGGATGGATGGAATAAAAATCTGGTAATGTATAGGAGCAAATGTCGATTAACCATTTGCTCCCAAACACTAGAAAAGTGGTCAAAAATGGTCATTACACAAATTGGTTAAACCCAAAATTTAACCAATTTGTTTAGGGGACCATTTTTGTCCATTTTCTAGTGTTTGAGAGTAAATCGTTGATGGTCATTTGCTCACATAGATAACCGGATTTCTATTCCAATCAGCCAGTGTTGGAGAGATGGTCTGCCAGATTACATAATGCATACCAGAGCCATAACTAGACTTTTTAGTGCCCTGTGACAGAGAATTATATGCCCCCCCCCCCCCCCCCCCCACTATTTTTGCAATATGGACAAAAGGCGCATGCCTCGTGGGGAAGGGGCATAACAAGATTGGTCTCAGAGAAAGCACATGAGATATGAAGATATATCTAGTATACTTGACACTCAATGGTTTGTGGTATTGCCGGGGGGCCCTCCTTAAATGCATATACAGTCACACATGGCTTGCTTGTGCAAATGGCATATCAGCAGTCAGCACTAACTGGTGACATGCCATTTGTACAAGTAAGCCATGTGTGACTAATATATAAACACACTTTATTAAATAACACCTCAAACTACCATACCCAGGATTCAAACCTATAACCTGTTGAATTCTAATCAAACACCCTACCCATTGAGCTACTTGATCCTGCATAAAAATTGTGAACATTATATGAAGCTATTGGTACTTTGCAAAAAAATATTATTAGCATTGCAACTCAGCAGATCAATGCAGTGTGCAGCCACACACTCCATATATCTGCTCAGCCACAATGCTGATTATTTCTTCACAAAGTACAAGGTGAGCTCCAAATAGAATTCTCTAGCTTAGATTATACCTTTCTATGCAAGGGTAAATAGCTCAATTGTTTGACTGCAATGCCACAGGAAATGGTTTGGATCCAAGACAGTGTGACTGAATAATAAAGAAACCTTAAGATGAGTTCATGAATGTTGTAAAAGTATTAGTGAGAGAAGGGGTCAGGAGCATGCTAGGCTGCAAAAAATAAGGTAGGCTGCAAGTGAAAGTAATGATCTCCTATATATTTTCCCAGATCTGTCACTCTGTGTGGCTAACTCTGGGGGAAGTCACATCAATGGGCGGAGACGGCATCTGCAGGACGATACACCAGTGCCAGCAGCAGACCGTAACAAAGTGACAGATTAGGGAGAATATATAGGAGGTAGGGAGGTGGCCATGGTACATGGCTGACCAAGGGACACTAGCTCATGTACCCCTTTACCACTGAGACTAGCCACCAAGGATGGACCTGTCACCAGTGCACATGCAATAACCTCTTCTGCTGCCCTCTTTGCAACTCAGATTGCCCAGTGCTCCCCTTCGCTAACAGTCCACAAAGTTTCCCCATCTCACGATCTGCCTCCTCACCGCCACTTTCATCTCTACAGCACACGCGCATATCATACAAGATCCCATCATGCGTACGTAGGTCTGAAATGCCAGAGGGAGGTTGGGAGGAGATTGGCATGCGCCAGCAACACCACACAGCTCACTGTGACCACAGTGGAGAGGCGCTGCAACAGGACAATACACCAACCTCGGAGCAAGGAACTGCGTCGGTCAGGAGGAGAACTATTTCAATAGCATAAAAAGGTTAGTGCGTCCCACCCTATGGACACCAGACTCATCAAGTCACTGTTGCCAGAGTCTCATACAATGACTCTGAACCTCTAAGCACACTATTTGACTGTCCACACCCTGCTGTGCCTATTACCCATCTCCTCCACCACCCTCAACACTGACCCACACATCATTCACCCACAAAGATACAATAAAGGTAGTTTGGATAAATTAGCTAAATGAAATGGATTTAACCAATTTATCTAAATGACCATTTTTGGATGTTTTCCAGTGTTTGTGAGCAAATGGTCAATTGTCATTTGCTGCCACATATTAGCATAATTTTGTTTCAACTAGAAAAAAAAAATTGGACAGATAATCTAAGTGTGGATCCAGTTTAAAGGTCCGTATTCACGGCCCGATTTTGGGGAGATGTGTGCTGAGCGAACTGCTCAGCACACATCTCTCCCCCCGCTCAGCACAGCGTGATGTGTACTGAGCGTACGGGGGGTGGGGGGGCGCTCATTTCACCCCCTGTGTAGGGCATTCTGTGTGTATCCAGCTTAACAGGTGTGAGCATCATACAACTACTGACTTGCGAGTAACTATACAGCAGCTCCATACCTTGTGACTTGAAGAAACACCAGTTAACCCCGGGAATGCTGCAGTCAAAGCAACAATTCCTCTTCTTACATTCCGCTGCACTTATTGAGGGGTAGCCGCAATCCCTTCTGCTGTACGGTTCCACATTACATTGTTTCTTGTCACTTCCTGTTGATGCAGTAAGGAAACATCCAGGAATTACAGCAGCTTAGTTTTTTTTTTTTTTTAACTGGTACAATTTAGCTAAAACAGCTAACAGGAAATTTCCACTTAAATGGTATTTTCTAATCTTATCTGACCATGACTAAGAATAAAGGATACACAAGATAAACTCTTATAGCTATGGACCTTATCCATGTTTAAGCTCCATCAAATCTGTAATCAATAGCACTACATGCTCCCACTCTACTGTATACTCTACCTGTGTTTTTAAGGTAAAAACACCATTTAACCCCAGTGACACTTGAATTAAAGCAGCAGCCTCTATAATAGCATTCTTTAGCATTAATCCCAGGAAATCTGCAATCTTCACGCTCTTTGATAGCCACGCTACATTGCTGTTTACTTGGATGGAGCAGAGAGCACAACATCAGGACATAGGAAATATTACAATGCATGATAAGAAAGGTGTGAGCTCTACAGCAAGGCCTCTAACCCTTTGCCAGTGCCAAATACATAGGGCTTAACTCAGATCTGATCACAGCAGCAAATTTATTAGCTAAAACCATGTACACTGCAGGGGGGGGGGGGGGGTGTATAATATGTGCAGAGAGAGTTAGATTTTGGTGCGGTGTGTTCAAACTGAAATCTAAATTGCAGTGTAAAAACAAAACAGCCAGTATTTACCCTGCACACAAACAATATAACCCACCTAAATCTCTCTGCAAATGTTATATCTGCCCCCCCCCCCCATCCATGCAGTGCACATGGTTTTGCCCACTAGCTAACAAATTTGCTGCATCTGGGAATTACAGCATCTTAATATTTCTTTTTACAGAAGGTTCAGCAAATTAAATTATTTAGTGAAATACTGTAATCATAACAGTTACAGGGATATTGTAGGTAGATTTATTGTCAGTGGATAAATGTAAAAATTAAACCCTTAGGCATAGTTCCCAAATGCTGTCATTGCAATCCAGATTTTAAGGATATCATGCTTGAGCACAGGTGACTTAATTAGAACTTCGGTCAATGTGAATTAACCATTGGACTCAACCATGGTTATCCTTAAAACCCAGGGGTCTATTTAAGATCGATCTTAATCGATGTTGGGCTTCCAGGTTGAAAAAAAAACACACATTTACTAACATTTTAAAATTTATATAAAAAATCATCTGTTCGTAAATGCAGTGCACATGGTTTTGCCCAACTGCTAACAAAAATCCTGCTGCGATCAACTCAGAATTACCCCCCATGGCCCTCATTCCGAGTTGTTCGCTCGCAAGCTGCTTTTAGCAGCATTGCACACGCTAAGCCGCCGCCTACTGGGAGTGAATCTTAGCATCTTAAAATTGCGAACGAAAGATTTGCAATATTGCGATAAGACATCTCTGTGCAGTTTCTGAGTAGCTCGAGACTTATAGGCCCTACACACTTGGCGATATTCTGAAAGATATGAACGATCTCGATCATAAATGAACGAGAACTCGTTCATATCTTTCAGTGTGGAGACTTAAGCGATGAACGATGCGCGTCCCCGCGCTCGTTCATCGCTGGTCTCCCGTCGGCTGTGCATGCAGGCCAATATGGACGATCTCGTCCATATTTGCCTGCACTTCAATGCAGCCGGGTGACGGGGGGAGTGAAGAAACTTCACTCCCCCCGTCACTGCCCCCCCGCCGCCGGGTTGCTCGTCGGCCGTATCGGCCGTCGGGCACCTCGGCGGCGCATCGCCGAGTGTGTAGGGCCCTTTACTCTGCCAGTGCGATCAGTTCAGTGCTTGTCGTTCCTGGTTTGACGTCACAAACACACCCAGCGTTCGCCCAGACACTCCTCCGTTTCTCCAGCCATTACCGCGTTTTTCCCAGAAACGGTAGCATTTTTTCCCACACGCCCCTAAAACGGTCTGTTTCCGCCCAGAAACACCCACTTCCTGTCAATCACATTACGTTTACCAGAACGATGAAAAAACCGTGAGTAATATTCCTAACTGCATAGCAAATTTACTTGGCGCAGTCGCAGTGCGAACATTGCACATGCGCATTAAGCGGAAAATCGCTGCGATGCGAAGAAAATTACCGAGCGAACAACTCGGAATGACCACCTATGTGCACTGCAGGGAAGGCAGATTTAACATGTGCAGAGAGAGTTAGATTTGGGTGTGGTGTGTTCAATCTGCAATCTAATTTGCAGTGTAAAAATAAAGCAGTCAGTATTTACCCTGCACAGAAACAAAATAACTCACCCAAATCTAACTCTTTCTGCACATGTTATATCTGCCTCCCCTGCAGTACACATGGTTTTGCCCAACTGCAAACAAAATTCCTGCTGTGATCAACTTGGAATTACCCCATCGAATTACCCCCATTTTCACACTGCTCGTGTATATAAGACATAGTTTGGATCGTAATACGCGTTACAACCGCAAAAACTATGAAGAGGATGGGGGCATATACGCAGGGTCCATCCTGTGCGTGTGCCTACATTTTCTCCGGGTGCCCCGCAGAAAATGCGAATGCCTCTGCCTGTCAATCAGTAGAGGGCGTACCTTCGCAGGTATATCGCAATCATGAGCCATGTCTCCCATTTTTGTCATTATAGGTGCTCTGTGAGCTGCTGGCCATGCCCCAGCCCCTCTGTCTCCCGTGAATAGACATTGAGGCTTATTCAGACCAGATCGCTTCAATTTATTTTCACCCAGCGGGCAATCAGGTCTGCACTGCACATGCGTATGCGCCACAATGCGTAAGTGCGACGGTCCGGAGATCACAAGAAGATTGACAAGAAGAGGGTGTTTGTGTGGGTGGCAACTGAATGTTTCTAGGGCGTGTCCGGAAAAACACTGGAGGGACCCGGCGTTTTGTGGGAGGATTTGTGACGTCACCTCAATGGCTGAGTAAGTGCTGAGCTGTGCAGCTCTTGTGCACATGTGATCACACACCTGCACAGCAAATTTTCCCTTCCGCTGTAGGCGGCAACTACCTGATTACAGGGATGCAAAAAACACACCCTAGCGATCAGGTCTGAATTACCCACAATGTGCATATTTGCAGAGCAACAAGCTACAGGGAGCCTTCCACCCCCCCCCCCCTTCCCCATGACTATGGGACACTGCGGCCCCCACAGGGGGGGGGGGTGTTTGGGTTAGCTGGACATTCCCCAAAAAAGTGACTGTCCTGCAAAAATTGGTATAGTTGGGAGGTATGTTCAAATACATTTATTGTTTTGCATGCAGGGTAAATACTGGCTTCGTTGACATTTAGCCACAAATGCTGCACAGCTGAATAACAGTATTACACTGCAATTAACAGTTATGCTAGGACATTCCCCCTCCCAAATCTACCTCTCTCTGCATGTTACATCTGTCCCACAGTGGCGTGCGGTGAGGTCAGTGGCTAGTGAGGCACTACAGCCATAATTTCCGCCGAATCCTGCCGATGACCCTTAGCCAATGCCCGCTACTGCCTCTGAGCCGATACCCGCTGCCACCGCCAATGGCTTACAAACTCTCCCACAATCAACTGACCCAGCCCTCCACCACTAATTTCTATCTCAGTCCGATGCCGCCAATGCCCGCTGCCTGCCTGCTCATTGTTCTTGTTATATATTATACATTTTTAAAGAAAAAAAAATGAGTGTTTGGGACTGGGAAGGGTGAGGGAGGAGGACATGAATGCAATTTTGTTGTCCAGGGCTTCCATTAACTTAAAGGAGAAGGGTCTGAATGGGTTAAAAAAAAATGCGTGAGGTCCCCCCTCCTTAGTATAACCAGCCTCGGGCTCTTTGAGCCGGTCCTGGTTATTTAAATACTGGGGGAAAAATTGGACAGGGGTTCCCCGTATTCAGACAACCAGCACCGGGCTCTTAGAACGGTCCAGGTTCCAAAAATACGTGGGACAAAAGATGTAGGGGTCCCCCATATTTTTAAAACCAGCACCGGGCTCCACTAGCCAGAGAGATAATGCCACAGCCGGGGGACACTTTTATGTAGGTCCCTGCGGCCCTGGCATTACCCCTCCAACTAGTCACCCCTGGCCGGGGTTCCCTGGAGGAGTGGGGACCCCTTAAATCAAGAGGTTCCTCCCCTCGAGGCACCCAAGGGCCAGAGGTGAAGCCCGAGGCTGTCCCCAGCACCCCTGGGTGGTGGGTGCCGGGCTGATAGCCATGTGTGTAAAAAAAGAATATTGTTTTTTTTGTTGTGGAACTACAAGGCCCAGCAAGCCTCCCCCGCTTGCTGGTACTTGGAGAACCTCAAGTACCAGCAGGCGGGGAAATAACGGGCTTGCTGGTACCTGTAGTTCTACAACAACAAAAAATACCCAAATAAAAACAAAAACACACACAGCGTGACAGTAAAATTATTGAGACAGGCTGTAGCATGTGGGTGCATGTAACCCTATAAAAGTGATGGATTGGGTGACTATTACAATACCCACTGTTGCTGTCTGAAAAATTATGGATTTATAGATTGCTCTCCAGAGACATGTTTTTTTCTAAAATGCACCACAGGTATGGATGGATAGTATACTTGACGACACAGAGGTAGGTAGAGCAGTGGCCTACTGTACCGTACTGCTATATATTATATTATTTATTATTATTATTATCCTTTATTTATATGGCGCCACAAGGGTTCCGCAGTGCCCAATTACAGAGTACATAAACAAATAATCAAACAGGAAAACAGCAACTTACAGTTGACGACAATATAGGACAAGTACAGGGTAAATAAACATAGCTACATCAGCAGATGACACTGGAATAAGTATCAGGTGGCAGAAGACTGCTGGATTTGGTGCAGCTGAAGATTATTAAAGTAAGAAAAGAGTAAGCACATGAGGGAAGAGGGCCCTGCTCGTGAGAGCTTACATTCTAAAAGGGAGGGGTAGACAGACAGGGGTGAGACAGATGGGGTACATAGAGAGCGTAGAACAGAGGTTTAGGATGAGATTTGGCTGGGTTTGGTGAAGAAGTGGGTCTTGAGAGCCCGTTTGAAGTTTTGTAGAGAGGTGGAGAGTCTGAGGGGGAGAGGTAGGGAATTCCAGAGAAGTGGTGCAGCACGTGAAAAATCTTGGAGGTAGGAGTGGGAGGAAGTAATCCGTAGGCAGGAGTCGGTGTGCATTAGCAGAGCGAAGAGGACGGGTGGGAGTGTAAAGCGAGATAAGATCAGAGATGTAGATGGGAGAGGAGTGGGTGAGGGCTTTGTAAGCAAGTGTGAGAAGCTTGAAATGGATTCTGAAAGGGAAGGGGAGCCAGTGAAGGACTAGTAAGAGAGGAGAGGTGGACGTAGTGCGTTTGGTGAGGAAAATGAGCCGGGAAGCAGCATTGAGGATAGATTGGAGTGGAGAGAGGTATTTGTCAGGAATGCCAGTCAGGAAGAGATTACAGCAGTCCAGTCTGGAGATGACCAGTGAGTGGATAAGAGTCTTAGTAGCATCCTGGGTCAGAAAGGGTCTGATCCTGGAAATATTTTTTAGATGAAAACGGCAGGTTTGTGAGAGGTGCTGAATGTGTGGTTTGAAGGAGAGGGAGGAGTCAAGGATTACTCCAAGACAGCGCACTTGGGGGGTAGAGGAGATAGTAGTGCCATCAATAGATAATGAGATTGTAGGAGGTGAGGTTATGCGGGAGGGAGGGAAGATGATCAGCTCGGTCTTAGACATGTTAAGTTTAAGAAAGAGCTGGGACATCCAGGAAGAGATAGCAGAGAGACAGTTGGAGATACGAGTGAGGAGAGTAGGGGAGAGGTCTGGAGAGGAAAGATAGATTTGAGTGTCATCAGCATAGAGATGATATTGGAAACCAAAAGAACTAATGAGCTTACTTAGTGAGGACGTATAGAGAGAGAAGAGAAGAGGACCAAGGACAGAACCTTGGGGTACCCCTACAGTTAGTGGAAGTGAGGGGGAGGTGGAGTCATGAGAGGAGACAGAGAATGAACGGTCAGAAAGGTAGGACGACAACCAAGAGAGGGCTGTGTTACGCAGACCAATGGAGTGAAGGATTTGCAGTAGGAGAGGATGGTCCACAGTGTCAAAAGCAGCAGAGAGATCAAGTAGAATAAGTAGAGAGTAGTGTCCCTTAGATTTAGCAGCATGGAGGTCATTGCATACTTTTGTAAGGGCAGTTTCAGTGGAGTGGAGAGGACGGAAGCCAGACTGGAATGGGTCAAGCAGTGAGTGTGAGGAAAGAAAGGAAGTAAGGCGGTTGTAGACAATACGCTCAAGGAGTTTGGAGGCAAAAGGGAGGAGAGAGATGGGTCGGTAGTTGGAGAGAGTGTTTGGATCAAGGGTAGGTTTTTTAAGAATAGGAGAGATGAGAGCGTGCTTGAAGGCAGAGGGGACAGTGCCTGATGAGAGGGAGAGATTGAGAAGGTGGGAAAGATGGGAAAAAGCAGAAGAAGAGAGGTGGCAAAGGAGGCTGGAGGGGATTGGGTCAAGTGGGGAGGTGGTGAGGGGACAGGAACGAATGAGGGCCATGACTTCCTCTCCAGATGCATGGGAGAAAGATGACAGAGTTGGTGCGAGGGATGGGGAGGGTTGGTAAGGGTTGGGAGAAGGCTGGTTACTGATAGTCTGGTGTGATGTGATGTCCTGACGTATGGAGTCAATTTTGGATGTGAAGTAAGTGGCAAAGTCAAGAGCAGAGAGTGAGGAAGGGAGACAAGGTGGAGGTGGGCAGAGGAGTGAGTTGAGAGTGGCAAAGAGGCGCCGGGGGTTGGAAGACTGGGAGGAGATGAGGTTCTTGAAGTATGACTGTTTAGCAAGAGAAAGGGCAGCACTGAAGGATGAGAGCATAAGTTTGAAATGGAGGAAGTCTGCCTTAGAGCGTGATTTCCTCCAGTGTCGCTCAGCCGTACGTGAGCATTTTTGCAGATATCTGGTGCATTTGGTGTGCCAGGGTTGAGGTGTTAATTTGTGAGGGTGAATAGTGGTTGGTGGAGCAACAGAGTCAAGAGCAGAAGTAAGGGAAGCATTGTATGTGGAAGTGGCTTGTTCAGGGCATGAGAGAGAGAGAATAGGAGAGAGAAGTGAGTCAAACAGGGAGGAAAGGAATGTGGTGTCAATAGCTTCAATGTTACGCTTAGTGATGGTAGCCTTAGGAGGTAGAGATGGGGAAGTCGAGAGAGATAGGTTGAAGGAGAGCAGGTGGTGGTCAGAGAGGGGAAATGGGGAGTTGGAAAAATCAGAAATATCACAGCGGTGAGTGAAGACCAGATCCAGTGAGCTCCCATTCGCATGGGAGGGTGAGGAGGTCCACTGGGAGAGACCAAGTGAAGAGGTGAGGTTAAGGAGTTTAGAGGCAGGGGATTGTGTGGGGATGTCAATAGGGATGTTGAAATCGCCTAGGATAATGGTGGGAATGTCAGAAGAGAGGAAGTGAGGAAGCCAGGAAGCAAAGTTGTCGATTAATTTGGAAGCAGTGCCAGGGGGGCGGTAAATGACAGCTACTCTAAGATGGACTGGTTGGAAGAGGCATATGGCGTGGACCTCAACTGTAGAGAATATAAGGGATGGTTCTGGTGGTATGAGTTGGTAGGAGTAACTAGAAGGTAAAAGGACCCCAACACCACCCCCATGGCGACCCCCAGGTCGGGGTGTGTGTGTGAATGTAAGGCCCCCAGCAGAGAGAGCAGCAGCAGAAGTAGTGTCAGAGGGCGTAATCCAAGTTTCAGTAATGGCTAGTAGGTGTAGGGAGTTGGAAATGAAAAGGTCATGAGTGGGGACCAGTTTGTTATAAACAGATCTGGCATTCCAGAGGGCACAGGATAGGGGGTATGAGTTTGTGGGAGAGATGTGAATTAGATTTTCAGGGTTGCTGTAGCGATGAGGTGGGATTAAGTTTGAGGGCAGGGATGATGAGAGAGTAGTGATGGTACGGGTGCCTGAGCTAGGAGGGGAAACTGCAGGAGGTGGGCAGGGAGGGAGGTCAGTGTGATGTGGATGGGGGTGTGGGGAGGTGACAGGGAAGGGAGAGAGGGAGCAGGGCTGAGTTGTGGGGTAGCAGGACCATGGGGCAGAGGTGAATGAAAGTGGGGTAACAGGAAAGGTGGGGGAAGGAAACAGAGGGATGGAGGGGAGACAGAGGAGGGGAGAGAGGAGGAGGTGGAGGAGACTAGGGGGGAAGGCTAAAGATACATTATTAGGTAAACACTGAGTGATGTGGGGAGTATAAGAAAACATTGACATAGTGTTAAGTAGGTAAATAGGTTGAGGGAAAGTGGAAGTAGGAGAGGAGACTGTAAGGCAATCCGAGCAGAAGAATTGCAGAAATGCAGGTGAGAAAAGCAGTGTAGGCTCAAGGGGTGTAGATTTAGTATGAAATGAGTCAAAAGCGTAGATAAAGTGGATGCAGAAAAGTATTTGGAGTGTAAGAAATGAAAGGATTGTGAGAGGTTTAAGAAGCAATGGTAATTATGTTAGATGTTTTAAGTGTATGCAGGTTAAATTGCATTGGTGCAGCTGTGCTTAAAAAACAAAATTACAATAATACAGATACAGGTATTTGTAGGTGAAATGGATGGTTTATGAAATGTCCAAGTAAGGTAGTTCTGTGCTATGTAATCAGATGCAACAATCAGGAGGTGAGTGATCTGAGGAGTAAGTGACTCACATTTGTTATTAGTTCTTCAGTTTTCTTTGTTTTGTTAGATTGGTGTGCTTCTGTTTTCCTTCTTTTTCACTTCGATTGAACGCTGATTGAACACTGCTGTTATGTGTCAATTTTATCACGCTTTGATAAAAATGCACGCTTAGATCAATAAATGCACAGCCAAATGGCTTTGCACAGCCTACACCATTGGACTTAAGTAGAAGACTATTACAAGTGAAACCAATAATTGAAATCTGTAACCACACCCCATCCCCTCAAATGCCAGGCAATAAATTACCTTAAAAACAACAACCAGGCATTCCACAAAGATTAAACTGGGTCTATATCATTCAAAACTTTAAAAAAGTACTTCAAAATCACATACTATGCAATAATGTTTCAATTTGCATTACCCAGCAGAATTAGCTTTGCATATATAGATATAGTGCAGCAGAATATATTGGTGGTTGTAGTCAATTGTAATTACTCAGCAGAATTAGCTTTGCATATATAGATATAGTGCAGCAGAATATATTGGTGGTTGTAGTCAATTGTAATTACCCAGCAGAATTAGCTTTGCAAATATAGATATAGTGCAGCAGAATATATTGGTGGTTGTAGTCAGTTGTAATTACCCAGCAGAATTAGCTTTGCATATATATAGTGCAGCAGAATATATTGGTGGTTGTAGTCAATTGTAATTACCCAGCAGCAGCTCTACTGCACTCAACATCACCAGTGCTCACAATATATATAATGCTATATACTATGCCATAGTGGTGCTTACTATAGTATATAACACCTCCTACTGCGTTCCCCCTGGCAATGAGCATGACATCCAGAGAGTGAAACCCCTGGCAATGAGCATGACACCCAGCACGTGAAACTCTTGGCATTGAGCAGTTTTTGTAAAAGTAATTAGAAGCTTTACTGTAGGGCATAGTGTATCACAGATATTGTGGTGAGTGACATAATATGTTCCAAAGGGCATTAATGTGTGGGGCTTAACATGGTGGAAATTACTGTACTTTTTTCCCTGTGGTGGCCGAGGTCTGTTGGTGCAGGGTCAAGAACTGGGGTGTAAGGTAGTCTTTGCCTGCAAGGCTACGCCCATTTTATGGAGACCATACCCATTTTTGCGAGGTCACGCCCCCCCATCCCGTCCGGAGCGCTCACGCAAATATAGTTTTTTTTATATATATATATATGGGGGAGGGGCACAATTTTTAATGCCAATGGTGGCGGGGGGCACGCATTTGAAGCCAAATTGTTTAGAAACACCCCTGCAAGAAAATATCTGCAAATCCAATGTTACCATAAGTGTGGCATATACCTGCGCTTGCTCGCGGGGTGAGAACATCTCCCTAATTGAATTCAGCGATATGAATAGAGGTTGTGCAGCAGCCACAGAAAGGGTTAATCTCTGCAACTTGTCACTAAATTACATTGTTGCAATTTTAGCTGGGAGCTGCAATAATTACTCTAATATATAACACAGCCAACACTTCTATATTCACACAATATACTGCATGGTGAATATAGAAGTGGTGCTTACTAAACAGCACCTCCTACTGCATTCCACATCACCGCTGGTCACACTCATATCAGGCCCATAATGCTGTATACTATGCCATAGTGGTGCTTACTATATAACACCAGGTGCTGTGCAGTGGTCAAAACACACTAACTGGTCCCATGCTGTTGTTGAACTAAAGGCCTATACACACGATGAGATTCGGTCTATGCTAATAGGTTTAAAAAGGTTACATAAAAGCTACTTTATGTATTTATTCATTAAAGTTTTTAAGTTGTATTTTACAACCATACAATGATATGATATATAATGTATCGTATAATAATTACATAATGTTGATGGCATTGAATTGTCTCTGCCTTGACTAGTGGCAGCAGCTTCAGCACTAGGTGGAAGTGGATCTTGATCTTTCCCTATTTTGCCCTCCACCTTTTTGTTCTCCATTTTTTAATGTGTGGAATTATATGCCAGTAATATATCTGGACTTAGACGGTGGTAATGTCTGGAATTAGATACCACTAGATAGATACCAGATATCACTGCATACCCTCCAACATTTTACACACAAAAATTGGTACAAATTAGGGAAAGGGGCGTGGTCACGGGTAAAGGGGGCGTGGTCACGCCCCTTTTCCTATACTTTCAATGGAAGTTTGGAGAGCCAAAAATAGGTACAGACCATGAAAAAAAGGTACTGTACCTATTAAAAAGGTACAGTTGGAGGGTATGTCACTGTGACTGGAATGATGACATATGCACAGTGACAGGACACTACCACAGCACCCTACAGCAGCCATATGCGGCACAAGACACTGGAGTATTAGTAATGTACTGTAGTATACTGAGCACCACAAGACAATGAGCAGTGATGCGGAGCACTGATGAGATTACTAGAACTGACACTGAGCAGCCAGATGCAGCACTGGACTATTAGTAATGTTCTGTAGTATACTGAGCACCACAATGCAGCACAAAACAATGAGCAGTGATACTGAGCACTGATGAGGATACTAGAACTGACACTGAGCAGCAAGATGCAGCACTGGACTATTAGTAATGTACTCTAGTATACTGAGCACCACAATGCAGCACAAGACAATGAGCAGTGATACTGAGCACTGATGAGGATACTACTGAGAACTGACACTGAGCAGGAGAGACACACTACAATTTCATCTTGCGCCTCTTTTTTTATTTATCTTTGCATCATGTGCTGTTTGGGGCTATTTTTTTAAGTGCCATCCTGTCTGACACTGCAGTGCCACTCCTAGATGGGCCAGGTGTTTGTGCTGCCCACTTGGGTCGCTTAGCTTAGTCATCCAGGGACCTTGGTGCAAATTTTAGGACTAAAAATAATATTGGGAGGTGTGAGGTGTTCAGAATAGACTGGAAAGGAGTAGAAATTATGGTTATTGAGCTTAATACTATAGGATCAAAATTACCCCCAAATTCTATGATTTTAGCTGTTTGAGGTTTTAAAAAAAAATCACCCGAATCCAAAACCCGAAAGGGTGGTTTTGCCAAAACGCGTCCGTATCCAAAACACAACTGCGGATCCGAAACCAAAACCAAAACATGAAACACGAAAAATGCCCGCTGCACATCTCTAGTTAGGGGTGAAGCATGTAGCCTTGTAGACTATGCACAGCTATATCTAGAAAAATATACGATCTAATCTTTAACCAACCAATGCAAGAAAGTATTTAATGTGAAAATACGAAACACTAGACTAATTGGAGGTGCGCCCTAAAGCAAATTACAATGTTAGGATTAGGGGGTTCGGAAAGACCTCTAGTGTATACACTACTATATACATTTTAAGATAGGAAGGTACAAATTACATATTCACATTGCATCTATGGGCTGGATTCAAATGTCCCTTTCCTCCCTCAATCGTGCCCGTCAGCAGCTATTCTAATGTTGCTGCTAACGGGTGCGACATGTTTATTTCAGCTCGCTACCCCCAGGGGAAACAAGCTGAAATGTGTGCAAAGAGACCCATTTGGGCAACCAAACGGTGTCTTTTCACGATCGCGCCCATTACTTTATTCAGGTTTAGGTGCTTTGTGCACCTAAACCAGAGTGTAATGGGCGCAATAATTGAGGGCATTTGAATTTCCCTTATATGTGTGTGTGTGATATACACACAGACACACATACTGTATTTCTTTATATAATGGACACCTCAGTTTCTATTCATTCATGTCCTGCCCCCTACTCTGTCAGACCCCTTCCCCTCTACTTTTCTGACCCCAAACGCCACTCATTCTTGTTGAGTGCTGGTGGGCCCATTCAGAATTTTGCTATGGGGCCCACAAAGGTCTAGTTACGCCACTGGGCAGGGTTATAGAGGAGGCGGTGCAAGGCATCCTGGGAACAGTCAAAGCTTTAGCCTGTTGGTGCCTTGGATCAACATCCAACTCTACACCCCGATGTTAGTGTAGTGCCTTTTGGGGTTAAGGTTTTACAGAAAGTTACAGGTTTTTTTAATTTAGTAAAATATGCCCCATTTTAAAGATAGGGCATTTAAATTTGTTGCACCTGTGCAGTACATAGCAGCCTGCAGGGCATGTACAGTGGCTTCATTTGGGTGCACATACATTGCCGGCTCCTGGTCGCAAACTGAAATTATTGTGTGTAAGTGGAATTAGCGGTGTTTATGTCATACAGGGGGGTGGGGGAGGTTTGTGGTTGGCGGGGGGCACGCTGTGCGATTATTATCCTGCATCTATACATACATGCGCTAACACCTGGACATACACTGATGTACCCACACCTAATATCCATACATACACGCCCTGACACCTGGACATACACCAACATTCCCACACCTGCATCTATACATACACATGCTGACACCTGGACATACACCAACATACAAGCACCTGCATCTATATATACACGCGCTGACAAATGGACATACACCGACGTACCCACACTTGCATCTATACATACATGCACTGACATCTGGACATACAAGCACCTGCATCTATACATACACGCGCTGACACCTGAACCTACACTGACGTTCCCACACCTGCATCTATACATACACATTCTGACACCTGGACATACACAGACGTACCCACACCTGCATCTATACATACACGCGTTGACACCTGGACGTACACTGACGTACACACACCTACATCTATATATGCATGGATGCAAATGTGGGTACGTCTGTATACGTCCAGTTGTTAGCATGTGTATGTATAGATGTTAGGTGTGGGTACATCAGTGTATGTCCAGGTGTCAGCACATGTATGTATAGATTCACATGTGGGTACGTTGGTGTACGTTTAGGGGTCAGCGTGTTTATGTATAGATGTTGGTGTGTGTATGTCAGTGTACGTACAGATATAGGTGTGTGTATGTATGCATGTATGTATGTATGTATGTATGTAAATGTATAGTGGAAGGTGTGATACATACATATAACACATACATGATAGATACATACATATATCACACACACGATAGATAGATAGATAGATAGATAGATAGATAGATAGATAGATAGAACACATACATACAAGATAGATACATACATACATGATAGATACATATATACACACACATACGATAGATAGATAGATAGATAGATAGATAGATATCACAAACATATATGATTCATACATATATCACACACACATACATGATACATACATGAGAAAGACCTGGGATGGTGATGAGGCCCGGGCCCCCTGCTGATGTTGCGTTGAGGAAGGCAGTGTTCCAGGGCGGATGCCAGTCGGGGAGAGCGCCGCGCAGCCCGGGAAAAATACTGCTGAGGAGCTACATCTGGAAGAGCCCCAGGGAGGGAGAGTGTCACATGCCCCATCCTGCGCGGCACACTCTGCAGGCCTGCACATGGGAAGGGAGGTCTCTGGCCACACATACTCACCCTGCTGCTGAAGCCCCGCTGCTGTCCTCATCAGCGCTCTCCAGCGGGGAGCGGGGCCAGGATGAACCTCAACCTGTGAGAACTATCTTCATGATCAAGAGATCTCATATGCAAGATAAGTATGTGTTGGGAAAGGGCTGGGGAGGGCGGCTGCTCGGGCACACCCTCGTCAAGTTAAGGAGATTTAACTGAGGAAGCACAAGGGAACTCTCGTCTGAGGACAACAACTGCAGGGAGACCACATCTTTTCAGATGAACATGGGAGGGCGGAAGGCTGCCTAATACTGAAGCACCCTCAGACATTAAACCATATGCAACAACTATTGCAAGCATTCCTGGGGGAAGGTCTGCAGCAGACGGATTTGCATTCGGTGATGTCATCCAAGCAGTGGGCCAAAGTTGGCTGGAACCCTCATCTGTATATGAAAAGAGAAAAGGGGCATGCGGGGCATGGCGGTCTTTTGCGGCGCTTGGATAACCCCAAGTTTGCATTAAACACCCCCACCCTCCTTCGGTGTGGGGCTCATGTTGGCCATGCCCAAGCCCCTGAAGCATTCAAGCTGATTTCTTGCAGCAGCTGGGCACTGTAACAGCTTCAGAGCTGCTCTACAAGACAAGTAAAAGGGTGTGGGCCCTGCAGCACCACCGGTAGTTTGCATACACACATATATAGGACAGCATCTCTTATATGCCCCAGGGTCAATAAAATAGTATCCTTGTCTAGGCTATCCATCCCCTCAGATAAGGCATTTGTCCATGCCGCTACAGCACTACACACCCAGGTCGACGCAATTGCCGGTCTGAGTAAGGTACCTGAATGTGTATAAATGGACTTCAGGGTAATCTCCTGTTTGCGGTCAGCACACTCTTTGAGGGTAGCCGTATCCTGGGACGGGAGGGCTACCTTCTTGGATAAGCGTGTTAATGCTTTGTCCACCCTAGGGGAGGATTCCCATCGTAACCTATCCGTTGATGGGAAAGGATACGCCATAAGAATCCTTTTGGAAATCTGCAGTCTTTTATCTGGAGATTTCCAAGCTTTTTCACATAACTCGTTCAGCTCGTGTGAGGGGGGAAAGGTTACCTCAGGCTTCTTTCCCTTGTACATATGTACCCTCTTGTCAGCGACAGGGGGTTACTCTGTGATGTGCAAAACATCTTTTATTGCCATAATCATAAATCGAATGGATTTTGCCAATTTTGGCTGTAACTTTGCATCATCGTAATCGACACTGGAGTCAGAATCCGTGTCGGTATCTGTGTTAACAAACTGGGATAGTGGGCGCTTATGAGACCCTGACAGTCCCTGCAACATAGGATCAGGCATGGGTTGAGACCCTGACTGTCCCAAAGCTTCTGCCTTGTCTAATCTTTTGTGCAATGAGTTTACACTAGCATTTAAAACATTCCACATATCCATCCAATCAGCTGTCGGCGGAGACACCACATTCATTTGCTCCCGCTCCTCTCTAATATAGCCTTCTTCCTCAGACATGTCGACACACGTGTACCGACACACCACACACACAGGGAATGCTTTTTCTGAAGACAGTTTCCCCACAAGGCCCTTTGGAGAGACAGAGAGGGAGTATGCCAGCACACACCCCAGCGCTATATAACCCAGGAATAAAACAGTAACTTAATGTTTGCCCAGTAGTGCTGCTGTATGTAATTTGCGAATTATGTGCCCCCCCCCCCCTCTTTTCAACCCTCTTGTCTAACGT
Source organism: Pseudophryne corroboree (assembly GCF_028390025.1). NCBI lineage: Eukaryota > Metazoa > Chordata > Amphibia > Anura > Myobatrachidae > Pseudophryne > Pseudophryne corroboree. Next base: position 176,488,055 of record NC_086451.1, read on the forward strand.
GGTATAAGCAGGGTAGAGTCCGGGGAGCTTCCTCTCAGCGGTGCTGTGGAGAAAAAATGGCGCTGGTGAGTGCTGAGGGAGAAGCCCCTCCCCCTCGGAGGCGGGCTTCTGTCCCGCTTAAACTGTAAAATTGGTGGGGGCTCATACATATATACAGTGCCCAGCTGTATATATGTTATATTTTTGCGAAAGAGGTTTATATTGCTGCCCAGGGCGCCCCCCCTGCGCCCTGCACCCTTACAGTGACCGGAGTATGTGAGGTGTATGGGAGCAAAGGCACACAGCTGCAGTGCTGTGCGTTACCTCAGTGAAGATCATGAAGTCTTCTGCCGCCTCTGAAGTCTTCTTTTCTTCTCATACTCACCCGGCTTCTATCTTCCGGCTCTGCGAGGGGGACGGAGGCGCGGCTCTGGGACGGACGGCGAGGGTGAGATCCTGCGTACCAATCCCTCTGGAGCTAATGGTGTCCAGTAGCCTAAGAAGCAGGACCTTGCAACTCAGAGAGTAGGGCTGCTTCTCTCCCCTCAGTCCCTCGATGAGGGAGTCTGTTGCCAGCAGTGCTCCCTGAAAATTAAAAACCTAACAAAATACTTTCTGTCAGAAAGCTCAGGAGAGCTCCTGAAAAGCACCCAGTCTCCACTGGGCACAGTATCAAACTGAGGTCTGGAGGAGGGGCATAGAGGGAGGAGCCAGTGCACACCCAGAACTAAAGTCTTTCTTAAAGTGCCCATGTCTCCTGCGGAGCCCGTCTATCCCCATGGTCCTTACGGAGTCCCCAGCATCCTCTAGGACTTTAGAGAAAATAGGATTTTAATACCTACTGGTAAATCCTTTTCTCTTAGTCCGTAGAGGATGCTGGGCACCCGTCCCAGTGCGTACTGTGTCTGCAGTTATTAAATGGCCCTTAACTCCAGAACATTTATGTGGAGACAACTTTCCTGACTTGACCATCTTCCTTGGATGTTTTCCCCCTGTGTGACTGCTCCCCAGCCTCGGAGGGTTGCATCCGTGGTCCCTAGGATCCCGTCCTGGATCCCAAACTATCGCCCCTCTAGGTGGTGAGAACTGTGCAGCCACCAATGGAGTGAGATTCTGGTCTTGGAAGACAGGATTATCCTCCGGTGCATGTGTAGGTGGGATCCGGACCACTTGTCCAACAGGTCCCACTGGAACACTCTGGCATGGAGCCTGCCAAACTGAATGGCCTCGTAGGCCGCAACCATCTTCCCCAGCAACCGAATGCATTGATGGATTAACACTCTTGCTGGTTTCAGAATTTGTTTGACCAGACTCTGGATCTCCAGAGCCATTCCACTAGAAGAAAACCTCTTCTGTGTCCAGTATCACTCCCAAAAACAACAACCGCGTCATTAGGATATCGGATTTTTCTGTATTTTGGAATAATTGCATACCATAACGAGATATTATGGTGATGGGACCTAAATCTAAGCACAGAATGCATTTATGTTTCATATATACCATATACACACAGCCTGAAGGTCATTTTAGACAATATTTTTTATAACTTTGTGCATTAAACAAAGTGTGTGTACATTCACAGAATTCATTTATGTGTCATATACACCTTATACACACAGTCTGAAGTTCATTTAATACAATATTTTTAATAACTTTGAGTATTAAACAAAGTTTGTGTACACTGAGCCATCAAAAAACAAAGGTTTCACTATCTCAGTCTCACTCAAAAAAGTCCGTATTTCGGAATATTTGGATATGGGATACTCAACCTGTATTACTTTTTTCTGCTACTGGTTCTTTACCTATGCAAACAAGCATCTGACTTGCCTTTCCTATTGCTTTGTTACATTGCTCACCTGAAATAGTAATACTTAGATAGCTTTCCTCTTGCCATTATAATGCCCTTAATATTATAGTTAGCCTTTGTATTTTTGAGACGTGTATGATTTTGCATTTTTTGGCATTAAATGTTGCCATGTTCTTGACCATTCCTCTAGTCCAGGGGCGGAACTGCCAGAGACAACGGAGTCAGTTGCCGCCGGGCTCCAGCCCTAAAGGGGCTTCCTCCATTGCCCTCCGGCTGTTACGTGCCCTTCCTACTAAATAGACAAAGGCGCTACCAGCAGGGTCTCGCAGTTTGTACATTCCATGCCGTAACACCCTTCTTTCCACCTTTTTAAAGACCCAGCCCAGCAGCCTCGCCGCTGCCACCACCGCTAGCTGCAGCACTGCCAGCGGTGGGGTGCCCCTGCTTCTTCTCACACCACAGATAGCTGGGCAGCACTGCAACTGCCTGCCTGATTGCTCCGCCCCCTTCCGGCTCCCAAGCACCTCTGCTGCCCAGTGATCCAGGAGCCTGCTGCTAGGAAGAAGTGGCCGAGCTTCAGCAAGCGAGTCTGGACACTGGCGGAGGAAGCCATGATAACCAGATAATGGGGAGTGGAGAGCCAGTTCCAAGGTAATACTTTATACAGCTGGTTGAGATCCTGGTCGGTGGATATGGATTCCAAGAAAACCCTGGAGGTGCTTCCTTTCAAGGGAGACACTCTCTTTGGAGAAGACCTCAATAAGATTGTAGCTGATCTGGCTACCGCTAAAACAGCTTGCCTACCTAGTATGACTTCTACCACGCAGAAGGCTAAAAGTACTTTCCCTTGGCCCTTTCATCCTCAAGGTAAAGCGTACCCAAGGTCAGGCATACCCAAAGCAAGCTCATGCTTCCAGACCTGCCAAGCCCAGACTGAAGCAAGCCTGGGCTGCCCATCAGCCTGCTTCCAAAACGGACAAGCCTGCCGCATGACGGTGCAGGCCTCCCTCTGGGGGATCCCAGGGTGGGGGGCCCGACTTCTAGGTTTGGCATAATTCTAAGCTAGAGAATTCTGTTTGGAGCTCACCTTGTACTTTGTGAAGAAATAATCAGCATTGTGGCTGAGCAGATACATGTAGTGTGTGGCTGCAAACTGCATGGATCTGCTGCGTTGTAATGCTGATACTTTTTTTTTCAAAGTACCAATAGCTTCATATAATGTTCACAATTTTTATGCAGGATCAAATAGCTCAATAGGTAGAGTGTTTGATTAGAATTCAACAGGTTATAGGTTTGAATCCTGGGTATGGTAGTTTGAGATGTGTTATTTAATAAAGTATGTTGTTCTGACTGCCGGCATCCTATCACCTGGGATATCATACTAAATAAATGGAGTTGATCAATTTTTTTTTATTTTTTTTTTAAACTAGGGACAATTTCCAGATACTTTTCTTTATAACTGAGATTGCCCCCTGGAACTTCACATCAGTTGACAACTATGCATGAGTGGGCAGTGCTTGCTCTGGATCTGCCCACCCATTTATGTGCCGTCATAAAAGAAAGCACAACTGACAGTTATCCTGGGCGTACACTACACAATTATCTGTCAGGCTATCTATCCAGTCTGGATGGATGGAATGAAAATCTGGTAATGTATAGGAGCAAATGTCAATTAACCATTTGCTCCCAAACACTAGAAAAGTGGTCAAAAATGGTCATTACACAAATTGGTTAAACCCAAAATTTAACCAATTTGTTTAGGGGACCATTTTTGTCCATTTTCTAGTGTTTGAGAGTAAATCGTTGATGGTCATTTGCTCACATAGATAACCGGATTTCTATTCCAACCAGCCAGTGTTGGAGATATGGTCTGCCAGATTACATAATGCATACCAGAGCCATAACTAGACTTTTTGGTGCCCTGTGACAGATAATTATATGCCCCCCCCCCTCCCCATTTTTGCAATATAGACAAAAGGCGCATGCCTTGTGGGGAAGGGGCATAACAAGATTGGTCTCAGAGAAAGCACATGAGATATGAAGATATATCTAGTATACTTGACACTCAATGGTTTGTGGTATTGCCGGGGTGCCCTCCTTAAATGCATATACAGTCACACATGGCGTGTTTGTGCAAATGGCATATTAGCAGTCAGCACTAACTGGTGACATGCCATTTGTACAAGTAAGCCATGTGTGACTAGTATATAAACATACTTTATTAAATAACACCTCAAACTATCATACCCAGGATTCAAACCTATAACCTGTTGAATTCTAATCAAATACCCTACCCATTGAGCTACTTGATCCTGCATCTATTCTAACCTCCAAAAACAGATTCAGTTGCATTTTCCAGCGTGTTTTGTTTGCGCCTTTGCAAATGTCTTACATCGACAAACTTATTTAGTACTATTTTGCAAATAGGGTTACATTGTCGCAACATTGTGTTCCCTAATTGCTTGATTTTTTTAAATGCAACAATTGATAAAGACACCTGATAATTGCTCTGTGGAGTCTTATTTTGTGTCTACTTCTTATCTACATTTAATTCCCTACCTCTAATCAAGGCATTTTTAAATGCTGGGGGCTGCCAGGACGTGAGGCCTACCTAGACTTTAGATCTGAATTTGAATGTACTTGTGAACTAACTTAATTTCCTACTTCTAAATTCATTCCTAAATTCACTACTTATATTAATCCTGTAGTTGGGCATTTTGAGCCTTCAATTGTGGGCATTGTTTTGTGTCCAGACCAGCAGCTGGTGGTGTGCATTTTGCTGGAAAGGCATCGAAGACCTCCGATATGCTGCATCTCCTGATGTGTGTCTCCCTCAAGTGGCTGTCAGCAAATGCATGCTAGACACCCCATTCCAAGCTGATTGTGACATCACGGAACATGCATCATAGAACAGGCATGCTAGAATATGGGTCTTCAACCTGCGACCCTCCAGCTGCTGTGGAACTACATATACCAGCATGCCCTGCCTCAGTTTTAGCATACCTTAATAGCAAAACTGTGGCAGGGCATGCTGGGATGTGTAGTTTCACAGCAGCTGGAGGGCCACAGGATGAAGACCCATGTGCTAGAGCCAAGCCGCAGGTACATTGAATGCTAGCAAGCTGAATGTTTAAATCCTTTTTGTTCCGCAGCATTCCAATGCGGAAGATTCCATGGAACCAGAGATTATTCCATTGAGAAGGACATGCTGCCTGGATGACTGCACTGTGCAAATTAAGTCACGGAGCCAGTTGGCTTGTGGGTGGCTCTGGTGACTGGGTGGTTGGGTGGGCGGTGTGTCGGAGGTGGAGCACATGCAAATGAATGTGTATCATCCAGCTAGTGAGAGTGAAAACTCATGCAGGAGTGTGCCTGCTTGTCAGTGGGTTATGCACCTTGCCAGACGTCAAATCTACATGGAGCAGCTGGAGGGGACAAGAGCAGGTTTGCAAAATATAGATAGAAGAGCATATATGCTGGCGCATTCTCCATGATTGTGTCAGCTTATGTTTTGGTGCACTGCACTTTCCTCCATTAAGTTTTAGCTATTTTGGTTAAACGCAAGTGTAGTTGCTTCTCGCCCTTTTGGCTGTGATCTTGTATCGTGGTTAAAGAGTCTGCTGGAGGGATTGTTTTCTTCATTGGCGAGAGACTGAAGATATTCCAGGATGGAAGGCTTGGGAACACTATCCGTTTTTCAGTTGTGGAAGAGTTGAAAGACCGGATTGGACTACATTCTATAGTAAAGGATATCTTTGTATTTATTAATCCTCCCTTTATATGTGTCTGTCTTTCAATAAAGCTTCGGGCTTGTGATTCCCTCACCCTCTTACACTCCACACCCATAGCCTTATTAACTGTTGTATTATTGTATTGTTTAAATGTATAGTGCAGTTCATGATTTATAGTGTAGGCTGGCCTGTGCTGTAGTTCTTGAACTGTACTATACCGACAGCATTTGTATTGTGTTTTATCTGTGCTGCAACACAGTACTTATGTGTGTAATGTTTATGTATGTTTTTTTGCTTCTTTATGTCAATAAAGACTGCTTTTTCAATCCAATATCTGAAAACAATCAATGTTTATCTTTGATGGCAATAGAAGTGGTATGATATTTGCTGCTTTTGAAAGGCAATATCTGATATGTCCCCTATCTGGGAACCATATATTAAATGGCTTTTCAGAAAAGGGAGATGGTAGAAGAGCTTTCAGTACTGGTAGGACCGATGCACATTTCCTATTCTAGCCTCCAAAAACAGATTCAGTTGCATTTTCCAGCGTGTTTTGGATGCGCCTTTGCAAATGTCTTACATCGACAAACTTATTTAGTACTATTTTGCAAATAGGGTTACATTGTTGCAACATTGTGTTCCCTAATTGCTTGATTTTTTAAATGCAACAATTGATAAAGACACCTGATAACTGCTCTGTGGAGTCTTATTTTGTGTCTACTTTTTATCTACATTTAATTCTCTACCTCTAATCAAGGCATTTTTAAGTGCTGGGAACTGCCAGGACGTGAGGCCTACCTAGACTTTAGATCTGAATTTGAATGTACTTGTGAACTAACTTAATTTCCTACTTCTAAATTCATTCCTAAATTCACTACTTACATGAATCCTGTAGTTGGGCATTTTGGGACTTCGATTGTGGGCATTGTTTTGTGTCCAGACCAGCAGCAGGTGGTGTGCATTTGCTGGAAAGGCATCGAAGACCTCCGATATGCTGCATCTCCTGATGTGTGTCTCCCTCAAGTGGCTGTCAGCAAATGCCTGCTAGACACCCCATTCCAAGCTGATTGTGACATCACGGTACATGCATCATAGAACAGGCATGCTAGAACATGGGTCTTCAACCTGCGACCCTCCAGCTGCTGTGGAACTACACATCCCAGCATGCCCTGCCTCAGTTTTAGCATACCTTAATAGCAAAACTGTGGCAGGGCATGCTGGGATGTGTAGTTTCACAGCAGCTGGAGGGCCACAGGATGAAGACCCATGTGCTAGAGCCAAGCCGCAGGTACATTGAATGCTAGCAAGCTGAATATTTAAATCCTTTTTGTTCCGCAGCATTCCAATGTGGAAGATTCCATGGAACCAGAGATCCTTCCATTGAGAAGGACATGCTGCCTGGATGACTACACTGTGCAAATTAAATCACGGAGCTAGTTGGTTTGTGGGTGGCTCTGGTGACTGGGTGGTTGGGTGGGTGGTGTGTCGGAGGTGGAGCACATGCAAATGATTGTGTATCATCCAGCTAGTGAGAGAGAAAACTCATGCAGGAGTGTGCCTGCTTGTCAGTGGGTTATGCACCTTGCCAGACGTCAAATCTACATAGAGCAGCTGGAGGGGACAAGAGCAGGTTTGCAAAATATAGATAGAAGAGCATATATGCTGGCACATTCTCCATGATTGTGTCAGCTTATGTTTTGGTGCACTGCACTTTCCTCCACTAAGTTTTAGCCATTTTTGTTAAGCTCAAGTGTAGTTGCTTCTCGGCCTTTTGGCTGTGATCTTGTATCGTGGTTGAAGGGTCTGCTGGAGGGAGGGATTGTTTTCTTCATTGGCGAAAGACCAAAGATATTCCAGGATGGAAGGCTTGGGAACACTATCCGTTTTTCAGTTGTGGAAGAGCACAGAGGTCGGATTGGACTACATTCTATAGTAAAGGATACCTTTCTATTTATTGCCCCTCCCCTTATATGTGTCTGTGTTACAATAAAGCTTCGGTCTTGTGATTCCCTCACCCTCTTACACTCCACACCCATAGCCTTATTAACTGTTGTATTATTGTATTGTTTAAATGTATAGTGCAGTTCATGATTTATAGTGTAGGCTGGCCTGTGCTGTAGTTCTTGAACTGTACTATACCGACAGCATTTGTATTGTGTTTTATCTGTGCTGCAACACAGTACTTATGTGTGTAATGTTTATGTATGTTTTTTTGCTTCTTTATGTCAATAAAGACTGCTTTTTCAATCCAATATCTGAAAACAATCAATGTTTATCTTTGATGGCAATAGAAGTGGTATGATATTTGCTGCTTTTGAAAGGCAATATCTGATATGTCCCCTATCTGGGAACCATATATTAAATGGCTTTTCAGAAAAGGAAGATGGTAGAAGAGCTTTCAGTACTTGTTTGACCGATGCACATTTCCTATTCTAGCCTCCAAAAACAGATTCAGTTGCATTTTCCAGTGTGTTTTAAATGCGCCTTTGCAAATGTCTTACATCGACAAACTTATTTAGTACTATTTTGCAAATAGGGTTACATTGTTGCAACATTGTGTTCCCTAATTGCTTGATTTTTTAAATGCAACAATTGATAAAGACACCTGATAACTGCTCTGTGGAGTCTTATTTTGCATCTACTTCTTATCTACATTTAATTCCCTACCTCTAATCAAGGCATTTTTAAATGCTGGGGGCTGCCAGGACGTGAGGCCTACCTAGACTTTAGATCTGAATTTGAATGCACTTGTGAACTAACTTAATTTCCTACTTCTAAATTCATTCCTAAATTCACTACTTACATGAATCCTGTAGTTGGGCATTTTGGGACTTCGATTGTGGGCATTGTTTTGTGTCCAGACCAGCAGCAGGTGGTGTGCATTTGCTGGAAAGGCATCGAAGACCTCCGATATGCTGCATCTCCTGATGTGTGTCTACCTCAAGTGGCTGTCAGCAAATGCCTGCTAGATACCCCATTCCAAGCTGATTGTGACATCACGGAACATGCATCATAGAACAGGCATGCTAGAACATGGGTCTTCAACCTGCGACCCTCCAGCTGCTGTGGAACTACACATCCCAGCATGCCCTGCCTCAGTTTTAGCATACCTTAATAGCAAAACTGTGGCAGGGCATGCTGGGATGTGTAGTTTCACAGCAGCTGGAGGGCCACAGGATGAAGACCCATGTGCTAGAGCCAAGCCGCAGGTACATTGAATGCTAGCAAGCTGAATGTTTAAATCCTTTTTGTTCCGCAGCATTCCAATGCGGAAGATTCCATGGAACCAGAGATTATTCCATTGAGAAGGACATGCTGCCTGGATGACTGCACTGTGCAAATTAAGTCACGGAGCCAGTTGGCTTGTGGGTGGCTCTGGTGACTGGGTGGTTGGGTGGGCGGTGTGTCGGAGGTGGAGCACATGCAAATGAATGTGTATCATCCAGCTAGTGAGAGTGAAAACTCATGCAGGAGTGTGCCTGCTTGTCAGTGGGTTATGCACCTTGCCAGACGTCAAATCTACATGGAGCAGCTGGAGGGGACAAGAGCAGGTTTGCAAAATATAGATAGAAGAGCATATATGCTGGCGCATTCTCCATGATTGTGTCAGCTTATGTTTTGGTGCACTGCACTTTCCTCCACTAAGTTTTAGCTATTTTGGTTAAACGCAAGTGTAGTTGCTTCTCGCCCTTTTGGCTGTGATCTTGTATCGTGGTTAAAGAGTCTGCTGGAGGGATTGTTTTCTTCATTGGCGAGAGACTGAAGATATTCCAGGATGGAAGGCTTGGGAACACTATCCGTTTTTAAGTTGTGGAAGAGTTGAAAGACCGGATTGGTCTACATTCTATAGTAAAGGATATCTTTGTATTTATTAATCCTCCCTTTATATGTGTCTGTCTTTCAATAAAGCTTCGGGCTTGTGATTCCCTCACCCTCTTACACTCCACACCCATAGCCTTATTAACTGTTGTATTATTGTATTGTTTAAATGTATAGTGCAGTTCATGATTTATAGTGTAGGCTGGCCTGTGCTGTAGTTCTTGAACTGTACTATACCGACAGCATTTGTATTGTGTTTTATCTGTGCTGCAACACAGTACTTATGTGTGTAATGTTTATGTATGTTTTTTTGCTTCTTTATGTCAATAAAGACTGCTTTTTCAATCCAATATCTGAAAACAATCAATGTTTATCTTTGATGGCAATAGAAGTGGTATGATATTTGCTGCTTTTGAAAGGCAATATCTGATATGTCCCCTATCTGGGAACCATATATTAAATGGCTTTTCAGAAAAGGGAGATGGTAGAAGAGCTTTCAGTACTGGTAGGACCGATGCACATTTCCTATTCTAGCCTCCAAAAACAGATTCAGTTGCATTTTCCAGCGTGTTTTGGATGCGCCTTTGCAAATGTCTTACATCGACAAACTTATTTAGTACTATTTTGCAAATAGGGTTACATTGTTGCAACATTGTGTTCCCTAATTGCTTGATTTTTTAAATGCAACAATTGATAAAGACACCTGATAACTGCTCTGTGGAGTCTTATTTTGTGTCTACTTTTTATCTACATTTAATTCTCTACCTCTAATCAAGGCATTTTTAAGTGCTGGGGGCTGCCAGGACGTGAGGCCTACCTAGACTTTAGATCTGAATTTGAATGTACTTGTGAACTAACTTAATTTCCTACTTCTAAATTCATTCCTAAATTCACTACTTACATGAATCCTGTAGTTGGGCATTTTGGGACTTCGATTGTGGGCATTGTTTTGTGTCCAGACCAGCAGCAGGTGGTGTGCATTTGCTGGAAAGGCATCGAAGACCTCCGATATGCTGCATCTCCTGATGTGTGTCTCCCTCAAGTGTCTGTCAGCAAATGCCTGCTAGACACCCCATTCCAAGCTGATTGTGACATCACGGTACATGCATCATAGAACAGGCATGCTAGAACATGGGTCTTCAACCTGCGACCCTCCAGATGCTGTGGAACTACACAACCCAGCATGCCCTGCCTCAGTTTTAGCATACCTTAATAGCAAAACTGTGGCAGGGCATGCTGGGATGTGTAGTTTCACAGCAGCTGGAGGGCCACAGGATGAAGACCCATGTGCTAAAGCCAAGCCGCAGGTACATTGAATGCTAGCAAGCTGAATATTTAAATCCTTTTTATTCCGCAGCATTCCAATGTGGAAGATTCCATGGAACCAGAGATCCTTCCATTGAGAAGGACATGCTGCCTGGATGACTACACTGTGCAAATTAAATCACGGAGCCAGTTGGCTTGTGGGTGGCTCTGGTCACTGGGTGGTTGGGTGGGTGGTGTGTCGGAGGTGGAGCACATGCAAATGATTGTGTATCATCCAGCTAGTGAGAGAGAAAACTCATGCAGGAGTGTGCCTGCTTGTCAGTGGGTTATGCACCTTTCCAGACGTCAAATCTACATGGAGCAGCTGGAGAGGACAAGAGCAGGTTTGCAAAATATAGACAGAAGAGCTCTCCAGCCTAGTTTGCTGTCTGTTTCCACTTCTCTTTTCTTGAGCCGCTCCCTTCTATGCCCTTGCGCACTATCCTGACTTCTCCCATCTGCTTACTTTGTGCCTTCCAACGCACAATGCGAACTACAGGTAGTGCTGCAGGGCCCACACCCTTTTACTTGCCATACAGAGCAGCTCTAGAGCTGTTACAGTGCCCAGCTTCTGCAAGAAATCAGCTTGAATGCTTCAGGGGCTGGGGCATAGCCAACATGAGCCCCACACCGAAGGAGCGTGGAGGTGTTTAATGCGAACTAGGGGTCATCCAAGCGCTGCAAAAGGCCGACATGCCCTGCACGCCCATTTTCTCTATTCATATGCAGACGAGGGTTGAAGCCAACTTTGACCCACTGCTTGGATGACATCACCATATGCAAATCCATCTGCTGCAGGCCTTCCTCCAGGAATGCTTGCACTAGTTGTTGCATTTGGTTTGTTGTTTGGGGGTGCTTCAGTATTAGGCAGCCTTCTGCCCTCCCATGTTCATCTGAAAATATGTGTTCTCCCTGCAGTTGTTGTCCCCAGATGAGAGTTCCCTTGTGCTGCCTCAGTTGAATCTTCTTTACTTGACAGAGATGTGCCTGAGCAGCGGCCCTCCCCAGCCCTATCCCAAATCATACTTATTTTGCATAGGAGATACCATGGTCATGAAGATTGTTCTCCCAGGGTGAGGTTCATTCATTGCATTCTGGGTATGCTGACCCCTGTGATTTCCCCAAATGTGGGAAACTTGACTGCATTATTTGTGGTAGTGGGGGACTGTGTTTGTGCTTTCCTCTGGTCAGCTCTGGTAAAAGTCAGATTTCTTTGTCTCAGATCTTCCTCTAGCCTTGTTCTTCTTTCGAGAGTTCCCTTGTGCTGCCTCAGTTGGATCTCCTTTACTTGACAGGGGGGTGCCCAAGCAGCGACCCTCACCAGCTCTAGCCCAACTCCTACTTACCTGCCAGGTGAGATACTATGATCATGAAGGTGCTTCTCCCAGGACAAGGCTCACCCATTGCACTCTGGGTGTGCTGCCCCTGTGATTTCCCCAAATGTGGGAAACTTGACTGCATAATTTGTGTTTCCACTGGTCGGCTTTCATATAATTCAGATCTCTTTGTCTCAGGTCTCTCTCCAGCCTAGTTTGCAGTCTGTTTCCACTTCTTTTTTTTTGAGCCCCTCCCTTCTATACCCTTGTGCACTATCCTGACTTCTCCTCCTGTCTGCTTACTTTGTGCCTTCCAATGCACAATGCAAACTACAGGTAGTGCTGCAGGGCCCACAAACTTTTACTTGCATTACAGAGCAGCTCTGGAGCTGTTACAGTGCCCAGCTGCTGCAAGAAATCAGCTTGAATGCTTCAGGGGCTGGGGCATTGCCAACATGAGCCCCACACCGAAGGAGGGTGGGGGTGTTTAATGCGAACTAAGTTTCATCCAAGCGCCGCAAAAGGCCGCCATTCCCTGCATACCCCTTTTCTCTTTTCATATGCAGATGAGGGTTCCAGCCAACCGTGCCCACTGCTTGGATGACATCACTGTATGCAAATCCGTCTTCTGCAGACCTTCCCCCAGGAATGCTTGTACTAGTTGTTGCATTTGGTTTGTTGTTTGGGGGTGCTTCAGTATTAGGCAGCCTTCTGCCCTCCCATGTTCATCTGAAAATATGTGTTCTCCCTGCAGTTGTTGTCCCCAGATGAGAGTTCCCTTGTGCTGCCTCAGTTGAATCTCCTTTACTTGACAGAGATGTGCCTGAGCAGCGGCCCTCCCCAGCCCTATCCCAAATCATATTTATTTTGCATAGGAGATATCATGGTAATGAAGACTGTTATCCCAGGGTGAGGTTCATTCATTGCATTCTGGGTATGCTGACCCCTGTGATTTCCCCAAATGTGGGAAACTCGACTTCATTATTTGTGGTAGTGGGGGACTGTGTTTGTGCTTTCCTCTGGTCAGCTCTGGTAAAAGTCAGATTTATTTGCCTCAGATCTTCCTCTAGCCTTGTTCTTCTTTCGAGAGTTCCCTTGTGCTGACTCAGTTGGATCTCCTTCACTTGACAGGGAAGTGCCCGAGCAGCGACCTTCCCCAGCTCTAGCCCAACTCCTACTTACCTGCCAGGTGAGATACTATGATCATGTAGGTGCTTCTCCCAGGGCAAGGCTCACCCATTGCACTCTTGGTGTGCTGCCCCTGTGATTTCCCAAAATGTGGGAAACTTGACTGCATAATTTGTGTTTCCCCTGGTCGGCTCTCGTATAATTCAGATCTCTTTGTCTCAGGTTTCTTTCCAGCCTAGTTTGCTGTCTGTTTCCACTTCTCTTTTCTTGAGCCGCTCCCTTCTATGCCCTTGCGCACTATTCTGACCTCTCCTGTCTGCTTACTTTGTGCCTTCCAACGCACAATGCAAACTACAGGTAGTGCTGCAGGGCCCACACCCTTTTACATGCTTTACAGAGCAGCTCTGGAGCTGTTACAGTGCCCAGCTGCTGCAAGAAATCAGCTTGAATGCTTCAGGGGCTGGGGCATAACCAACATGAGCCCCACACCGAAGGAGGGTGGAGATGTTTAATGCGAATTAGGGGTCATCCAAGCGCCGCAAAAGGCCGCCATTCCCTGCACATCCCTTTTTTCTTTTCATATGCAGACGAGGGTTGAAGCCAACTTTGACCCACTGCTTGGATGACATCACCATATGCAAATCCATCTGCTGCAGGCCTTCCCCAGGAATGCTTGCACTAGTTGTTGCATTTGGTTTGTTGTTTGGGGGTGCTTCAGTATTAGGCAGCCTTCTGCCCTCCCATGTTCATCTGAAAATATGTGTTCTCCCTGCAGTTGTTGTCCCAAGATGAGAGTTCCCTTGTGCTGCCTCAGTTGAATCGCCTTTACTTGACAGAGATGTGCCTGAGCAGCGGCCCTCCCCATCCCTGTCCCAAATCATACTTATTTTGCATAGGAGATACCATGGTCATGAAGATTGTTCTCCCAGGGTGAGGTTCATTCATTGCATTCTGGGTATGCTGACCCCTGTGATTTCCCCAAATGTTGGAAACTCGACTGCATTATTTGTGGTAGTGGGGGGCTGTGCTTGTGCTTTCCTCTGGTCAGCTCTGGTAAAAGTCAGATTTCTTTGTCTCAGATCTTCCTCTAGCCTTGTTCTTCTTTCGAGAGTTCCCTTGTGCTGCCTCAGTTGGATCTCCTTCACTTGACAGGGGGGTGCCCGAGCAGCGACCCTCCCCAGCTCTAGCCTAACTCCTACTTACCTGCCAGGTGAGATACTATGATCATGTAGGTGCTTCTCCCAGGGCAAGGCTCACCCATCGCACTCTTGGTGTGCTGCCCCTGTGATTTCCCCAAATGTGGGAAACTTGACTGCATAATTTGTGTTTCCCCTGGTCGGCTCTCGTATAATTCAGATGTCTTTGTCTCAGGTCTCTCTCCAGCCTAGTTTGCTGTCTGTTTCCACTTCTCTTTTCTTGAGCCGCTCCCTTCTATGCCCTTGCGCACTATCCTGACTTCTCCCGTCTGCTTACTTTGTGCCTTCCAACGCACAATGCGAACTACAGGTAGTGCTGCAGGGCCCACACCCTTTTACTTGCCTTACAGAGCAGCTCTGGAGCTGTTACAGTGCCCAGCTGCTGCAAGAAATCAGCTTGAATGCTTCAGGGGCTGGGGCATAGCCAACATGAGCCCCACACCGAAGGAGGGTGGAGGTGTTTAATGCGAACTAGGGGTCATCCAAGCGCCGCAAAAGGCCGCCATGCCCTGCATGCCCCTCTTCTCTATTCATATGCAGATGAGTGTTGAAGCCAACTTTGACCCACTGCTTGGATGACATCACCATATGCAAATCCATCTGCTGCAGGCCTTCCCCCAGGAATGCTTGCACTAGTTGTTGCATTTGGTTTGTTGTTTGGGGGTGCTTCAGTATTAGGCAGCCTTCTGCCCTCCCATGTTCATCTGAAAATTTGTGTTCTCCCTGCAGTTGTTGTCCCCCGATGAGAGTTCCCTTGTGCTGCCTCAGTTGAATCTCCTTTACTTGACAGAGATGTGCCTGAGCAGCGGCCCTCCCCAGCTCTATCCCAAATCATACTTATTTTGCATAGGAGATACCATGGTCATGAAGATTGTTTTCCCAGGGTGAGGTTCATTCATTGCATTCTGGGTATGCTGACCCCTGTGATTTCCCCAAATGTGGGAAACTGGACTGCATTATTTGTGGTAGTGAGGGACTGTGTTTGTGCTTTCCTCTGGTCAGCTCTGGTAAAAGTCAGATTTCTTTGTCTCAGATCTTCCTCTAGCCTTGTTCTTCTTTCGAGAGTTCCCTTGTGCTGCCTCAGTTGGATCTCCTTCACTTGACAGGGGGGTGCCCGAGCAGCGACCCTCCCCAGCTCTAGCCCAGCTCCTACTTACCTGCCAGGTGAGATACTATGATCATGAAGGTGCTTCTCCCAGGGCAAGGCTCACCCATTGCACTCTGGGTGTGCTTTTCCTGCGGTTTCCCCAAATGTTGGACACTTGACTGCATAATTTGTGTTTCACCTGGTCGGCTCTCGTATAATTCAGATCTCTTTGTCTCAGGTCTCTCTCCAGCCTAATTTGCAGTCTGTTTCCACTTCTCTTTTCTTGAGTTGCTCCCTTCTATGCCCTTGCGCACTGTCCTGACTTCTCCCGTCTGCTTACTTTGTGCCTTCCAACGCACAATGCAAACTACAGGTAGTGCTGCAGGGCCCACACCCTTTTACTTGCCTTACAGAGCAGCTCTGGAGCTGTTACAGTGCCCAGCTGCTGCAAGAAATCAGCTTGAATGCTTCAGGGGCTGGGGCATAGCCATCATGAGCCCCACACCGAAGGAGGGTGGAGGTGTTTAATGCGAACTAGGGGTCATCCAAGCACCGCAAAAGGCCGCCATGCCCTGCATGCCAATTTTATCTTTTCATATGCAGACGAGGGTTGAAGCCAACTTTGACCCACTGCTTGGATGACATCACCATATGCAAATCCATCTGCTGCAGGCCTTCCCCCAGGAATGCTTGCACTAGTTGTTGCATTTGGTTTGTTGTTTGGGGGTGCTTCAGTATTAGGCAGCCTTCTGCCCTCCCATGTTCATCTGAAAATATGTGTACCTCCTGCAGTTGTTGTCCCCAGATGAGAGTTCCCTTGTGCTGCCTCAGTTGAATCTCCTTTACTTGACAGAGATGTGCCTGAGCAGCGGCCCTCTCCAGCCCTATCCCAAATCATACTTATTTTGCATAGGAGATATTATGGTCATGAAGATTGTTCTCCCAGGGTGAGGTTCATTCATTGCATTCTGGGTATGCTGACCCCTGTTATTTCCCCAAATGTGGTAAACTTGACAGCATTATTTGTGGTAGTGGGGGACTGTGTTTGTGCTTTCCTCTGGTCAGCTCTGGTAAAAGTCAGATTTCTTTGTCTCAGATCTTCCTCTAGCCTTGTTCTTCTTTCGAGAGTTCCCTTGTGCTGCCTTAGTTGGATCTCCTTCACTTGACAGGGGGGTGCCCGAGCAGTGACCCTCCCCAGCTCTAGCCCAACTCCTACTTACCTGCTAGGTGAGATACTATGATCATGAAGGTGCTTCTCCCAGGGCAAGGCTCACCAATTGCACTCTGGGTGTGCTGCTCCTGCGATATCCTCAAATGTGGGAAACTTGACTGCATAATTTGTGTTTCCCCTGGTCGGCTCTCGTATAATTCAGATCTCTTTGTCTCATGTCTCTCTCCAGCCTAGTTTGCTGTCTGTTTACACTTCTCTTTTCTTGAGCCACTCCCTTCTATGCCCTTGCGCACTATCTTGACTTCTACCGTCTGCTTACTTTGTGCCGTCCAACGCACAATGCGAACTACAGGTAGTGCTGCAGGGCCCACACCCTTTTAGTTGCCTTACAGAGCAGCTCTGGAGCTATTACAGTGCCCAGCTGCTGCAAGTAATCAGCTTGAATGCTTCAGGGGCTGGGGCATAGCCAACATGAGCCCCACACCGAAGTAGGGTGGAGGTGTTTAATGCGAACTAGGGGTCATCCAAGCGCCGCAAAAGGCCGCCATGCCCTGCACGCCCCTTTTCTCTTTTCATATGCAGACGAGGGTTGAAGCCAACTTTGACCCACTGCTTGGATGACATCACCATATGCAAATCCATCTGCTGCAGGCCTTCCCCCAGGAATGCTTGTACTAGTTGTTGCGTTTGGTTTGTTGTTTGGGGGTGCTTCAGTATTAGGCAGCCTTCTGCCCTCCCATGTTCATCTGAAAATATGTGTTCTCCCTGCAGTTGTTGTCCCCAGATGAGAGTTCCCTTGTGCTGCCTCAGTTGAATCTCCTTTACTTGACAAGGGA
Organism: Pseudophryne corroboree; assembly: GCF_028390025.1. Classification (NCBI taxonomy): domain Eukaryota; kingdom Metazoa; phylum Chordata; class Amphibia; order Anura; family Myobatrachidae; genus Pseudophryne; species Pseudophryne corroboree. The sequence continues at coordinate 176,505,430 of NC_086451.1, forward strand.
GGCATTTTGGATTTTTTCTTTGGGTACCCATACACCTGATGGTCTGAATGAGAGCATCGAACTGAACAACATTGGCAGTCTCTGAAGATTTTATCTATTGATTTACCTAATACATTATTTATTGAATATCCATTTATTGTATGTTTAATAAATAAAAAAATTATTAGAAGTAGCTATTTTGGAAACAGCTTTCCTCTTAGGATGAAACTGTATAATCCTGTTGTGTGTGTTCCTTTAAAGTTCTTTAGTAAAATCCACTAGTAATGATGAACATCAGATTTCTTCCTCCATCCTCTTTTTACACTTTCTCTTGGTTCTATATATATTTTTTTTTCTATTTTTATTTTTTTCCCCTCCTTCTCCCAAAATGCCCCCCTCCCTCCCCCCCCTCCCTGTTTTACATTTTAAAATCTTTAAATATTTAAATCTTCGAATCCTTAAATTGTCTGTTTAATATTTATTTTTTCTTCAATTCTTTTTGTTGTTTAAACAGCAATGTAGTTATTCCAGGGGTTAAAATAATGAAATATAGAAATAATATTAACAAAAATTAAAGGTAAAAATGAATTGATAGAATGATCCCATTAAAAGTAAATAAATAATATGGATGTTAAGCTGAGCAGGTTGGATTCGAACATGGGACTAGCTGCATAGAGTGCATTTGATGTTTCCCCTGCGCCACAAGAACTGCTTTAGTAATGGCATGGATTTATGTTACCCTAAAAGGTTTTATATAAGTAAATGGGGATCCTTAGTGCTGAGTCTCTGAATTATGTATATGTGATTATAGATATGAGGTATTGATTGAAAGATTATAGGTTAATCTGTATATAGATTATATATTTTCTGTTATTTTTTAAACCACCTTGTTGCTTATTTTATTATTATTTTTAATCACCATGTTGCTTATTTTTATATTATGAAATGCCTTTATATGTGCAATTGCAATTAGAAAGTTGTTCCATATGTGAGTCATTACATGTATGCATCCAATTAGTACATGTATGTATCCAATCAACTAATTAGTAATGCTATTGGTCCGGTGCATTTTAAAAAGAGCCTGCTAGGCTGCTGATGTATCCTCTGACGAAACCGCTCTTGGATAACAGCGGAAAAACGCGTAAGGAAGGTGATTACCGGACACTCTGATTGCTGAGATATAAGCCCGTTCATGAACGAGCTACATCACGGCGGACGTCTGATGTAAAGACAGCGGTGAAGGGGAAAAAGCAATTTGAGACCGAGCAAAAGGAGGTCTCTACCCCACGGCAGGGAGAAATATCCCGACCGCGAGTGCCTATAAGATCCAGCCACGGTTAACGGGGGTCGTAGCATACCGCTGTGTTTCACCAACCATCACAGCGCTCTCCCCCTGTTTTCTTTCATTACTCACGTGAGTTACATATGAACTTTAACTGCAGTAAATAAGAGGCGTTGGTTACAACTGTTGCTGTTCATCCACAAGAAGGAATTTAATGTATCAATTACAATTGGAAAGTAATGATTAAATTACAACAGCTGTATCCAGGAGGATTTTTTGGACACTTTAATAAACATTCCGTTGTCATCAAGGGCAATATGAAATAGATCCTGATTACATTTAGATATGGATAGTGGTGCCTATATATGTTGACTCCATTGTATTTTATTGAATGTGGGTTTCTTCTGTCTATATATATTTTTTAAAAATAAAGAGCTTGTATATTTTATTTTTTGCGCTCCCTTAATAACAAGTGTGATTATCTTTAAAATTTGGTTTATTATTGGTAGAACAGTACTACCTATGGGAGCAGCATTTTATAATATATGGTGAAAATTAATAGATGTATAAAGATTAAATAAGCAACAAATTGGTGAAATAGATAAGTTTTGATAGAATCGCTGGGTTCTATATATATATATTGACATTTGGTTATATATATGTATAGACTTTATAAATTCTTGACAGAGATGTGCCTGAGCAGCGGCCCTCCCCAGCCCTATCCCAAATCATAATTATTTTGCATAGGAGATACCATGGTCATGAAGATTGTTCTCCCAGGGTGAGGTTCATTCATTGCATTCTGGGTATGCTGACCCCTGTGATTTCCCCAAATGTGGGAAACTCGACTGCATTATTTGTGGTAGTGGGGGACTGTGTTTGTGCTTTCCTCTGGTCAGCTCTGGTAAAAGTCAGATTTATTTGTCTCAGATCTTCCTCTAGCCTTGTTCTTCTTTCGAGAGTTTCCATGTGCTGCCTCAGTTGGATCTCCTTCACTTGACAGGGGGGTGCCCAAGCAGCGACCCTCCCCAGCTCTAGCCCAACTCCTACTTACCTGCCAGGTGAGATACTATGATCATGAAGGTGCTTCTCCCAGGGCAAGGCTCACCCATTGCACTCTGGGTGTGCTGCTCCTGCGGTTTTTCCAAATGTTGGACACTTGACTGCATAATTTGTGTTTCCCCTGGTCGGCTCTCGTATAATTCAGATCTCTTTGTCTCAGGTCTCTCTCCAGCCTAGTTTGCTGTCTGTTTCCACTTCTCTTTTCTTGAGTTGCTCCCTTCTATGCCCTTGCGCACTATCCTGACTTCTCCCGTCTGCTTACTTTGTGCCTTCCAACGCACAATGCAAACCACAGGTAGTGCTGCAGGGCCCACACCCTTTTACTTGCCTTACAGAGCAGCTCTGGAGCTGTTACAGTGCCCAGCTGCTGCAAGAAATCAGCTTGAATGCTTCAGGGGCTGGGGCATAGCCCCACACCGAAGGAGGGTGGAGGTGTTTAATGCAAACTAGGGGTCATCCAAGCGCCGCAAAAGGCCGCCATGCCCTGCACGCCACTTTTCTCTTTTCATATGCAGACGAGGGTTGAAGCCAACTTTGACCCACTGCTTGGATGACATCACCATATGCAAATCCATCTGCTGCAGGCCTTCCCCCAGGAATGCTTGCACTAGTTGTTGCATTTGGTTTGTTGTTTGGGGGTGCTTCAGTATTAGGCAGCCTTCTGCCCTCCCATGTTCATCTGAAAATATGTGTTCTCCCTGCAGTTGTTGTCCCCAGATGAGAGTTCCCTTGTGCTGCCTCAGTTGAATCTCCTTTACTTGACAGAGATGTGCCTGAGCAGCGGCCCTCCCCAGCCCTATCCCAAGTCATACTTATTTTGCATAGGAGATACCATGGTCATGAAGATTGTTCTCCCAGGGTGAGGTTCATTCATTGCATTCTGGGTATGCTGACCCCTATGATTTCCCCAAATGTGGGAAACTCGACTGCATTATTTGTGGTAGTGGGGGACTGTGTTTGTTCTTTCCTCTGGTCAGCTCTGGTAAAAGTCAGATTTATTTGTCTCAGATCTTCCTCTAGCCTTGTTCTTCTATCGAGAGTTTCCTTGTGCTGCCTCAGTTGGATCTACTTCACTTGACAGGGGGGTGCCCGAGCAGCGACCCTCCCCAGCTCTATCCCAAATCCTACTTACCTGCCAGGTGAGATACTATGATCATGAAGGTGCTTCTCCCAGGGCAAGTCTCACCCATTGCACTCTGGGTGTGCTGCTCCTGCGATTTCCCCAAATGTGGGAAACTTGACTGCATAATTTGTGTTTCCCCTGGTCGGCTCTCGTATAATTCAGATCTCTTTGTCTCAGGTCTCTCTCCAGCCTAGTTTGCTGTCTATTTCCACTTCTTTTTTCTTGAGCCGCTCCCTTCTATGCCCTTGCGCACTATCCTGACTTCTCCCGTCTGCTTAATTTGTGCCTTCCAACGCACAATGCGAACTTAAGGTAGTGCTGCAGGGCCCACGCCCTTTTACTTGCCTTACAGAGCAGCTCTGGAGCTGTTACAGTGCCCAGCTGCTGCAAGAAATCAGCTTGAATGCTTCAGGGGCTGGGGCATAGCCAACATGAGCCCCACACCGAAGGAGGGTGGAGGTGTTTAATGCGAACTAGGGGTCATCCAATCGCCGCAAAAGGCCGCCATGCCCTGCACGCCCCTTTTCTCTTTTCATATGCAGACGAGGGTTGAAGCCAACTTTGACCCACTGCTTGGATGACATCACCATATGCAAATCCATCTGCTGCAGCCTTCCCCCAGGAATGCTTGCACTAGTTGTTGCATTTGGTTTGTTGTTTGGGGGTGCTTCAGTATTAGGCAGCCTTCTGCCCTCCCATGTTCATCTGAAAATATGTGTTCTCCCTGCAGTTGTTGTCCCCAGATGAGAGTTCCCTTGTGCTGCCTCAGTTGAATCTTCTTTACTTGACAGAGATGTGCCTGAGCAGCGGCCCTCCCCAGCCCTATCCCAAATCATACTTATTTTGCATAGGAGATACCATGGTCATGAAGATTGTTCTCCCAGGGTGAGGTTCATTCATTGCATTCTGGGTATGCTGACCCCTGTGATTTCCTTAAATGTGGGAAACTCGACTGCATTATTTGTGGTAGTGGGGGACTGTGTTTGTGCTTTCCTCTGGTCAGCTCTGGTAAAAGTCAGATTTCTTTGTCTCAGATTTTCCTCTAGCCTTGTTCTTCTTTCGAGAGTTCCCTTGTGCTGCCTCAGTTGGATCTCCTTCACTTGACAGGGGGGTGCCCGAGCAGCGACCCTCCCCAGCTCTAGCCCAACTCCTACTTACCTGCCAGGTGAGATACTATGATCATGAAGTTGCTTCTCCCTGGGCAAAGATCACCCATTGCACTCTGGGTGTGCTGCCCCTGTGATTTCCCCAAATGTGGGAAACTTGACTGCGTAATTTGTGTTTCCCCTGGTCGGCTCTCATATAATTCAGATCTCTTTGTCTCAGGTCTCTCTCCAGCCTAGTTTGCTGTCTGTTTCCACTTCTTTTTTCTTGAGCCCCTCCCTTCTATACCCTTGTGCACTATCCTGACTTCTCCTCCTGTCTGCTTACTTTGTGCCTTACAATGCACAATGCAAACTACAGGTAGTGCTGCAGGGCCCACACCCTTTTACTTGCCTTACAGAGCAGCTCTGGAGCTGTTACAGTGCCCAGCTGCTGCAAGAAATCAGCTTGAATGCTTCAGGGGCTGGGGCATGGCCAACATGAGCCCCACACCGAAGGAGGGTGAAGGTGTTTAATGCGAGCTAGGGGTCATCCAAGCGCCGCAAAAGGCTGCCATGCCCTGCACGCCCCTTTTCTCTTTTCATATGCAGACGAGGGTTGAAGCCAACTTTGACCCACTGCTTGGATGACATCACCATATGCAAATCCATCTGCTGCAGGCCTTCCCCCAGGAATGCCTGCACTAGTTGTTGCATTTTGTTTGTTGTTTTGGGGTGCTTCAGTATTAGGTAGCCTTCTGCCCTCCCATGTTCATCTGAAAATATGTGTTCTCCCTGCAGTTGTTGTCCCCAGATGAGAGTTCCCTTGTGCTGCCTCAGTTGAATCTCCTTTACTTGACAGAGATGTGCCTGAGCAGCGGCCCTCCCCAGCCCTATCCCAAATCATACTTATTTTGCATAGGAGATACCTTGGTCATGAAGATTGTTCTCCCAGGGTGAGGTTCATTCATTGCATTCTGGGTATGCTGACTAGTGATGAGCGAGGTTCGGTTTTACTCGGTTTTACTCGGTTTTACTCGGTTCTCAAAACGGCATCTTATTGGCTATCCAAAACACGTGACATCCGTGAGCCAATAAGATGCAGTTTTGAGAACCGAGTAAAACCGAGTAAAACCGAATCCGCTCATCACTAATGCTGACCCCTGTGATTTCCACAAATGTGGGAAACTCGACTGCATTATTTGTGGTAGTGGGGGACTGTGTTTGTGCTTTCCTCTGGTCAGCTCTGGTAAAAGTCAGATTTCTTTGTCTCAGATTTTCCTCTAGCCTTGTTCTTCTTTCGAGAGTTCCCTTGTGCTGCCTCAGTTGGATCTCCTTCACTTGACAGGGGGCTGCCCGAGCAGCGACCCTCCCCAGCTCTAGCCCAACTCCTACTTACCTGCCAGGTGAGATACTATGATCATGAAGTTGCTTCTCCCATGGCAAGGATCACCCATTGCACTCTGGGTGTGCTGCCCCTGTGATTTCCCCAAATGTGGGAAACTTGACTGCGTAATTTGTGTTTCCCCTGGTCGGCTCTCATATAATTCAGATCTCTTTGTCTCAGGTCTCTCTCCAGCCTAGTTTGCTGTCTGTTTCCACTTCTTTTTTCTTGAGCCCCTCCCTTCTATACCCTTGTGCACTATCCTGACTTCTCCTCCCGTCTGCTTACTTTGTGCCTTACAATGCACAATGCAAACTACAGGTAGTGCTGCAGGGCCCACACCCTTTTACTTGCCTTACAGAGCAGCTCTGGAGCTGTTACAGTGCCCAGCTGCTGCAAGAAATCAGCTTGAATGCTTCAGGGGCTGGGGCATGGCCAACATGAGCCCCACACCGAAGGAGGGTGAAGGTGTTTAATGCGAGCTAGGGGTCATCCAAGCGCCGCAAAAGGCTGCCATGCCCTGCACGCCCCTTTTCTCTTTTCATATGCAGACGAGGGTTGAAGCCAACTTTGACCCACTGCTTGGATGACATCACCATATGCAAATCCATCTGCTGCAGGCCTTCCCCCAGGAATGCCTGCACTAGTTGTTGCATTTTGTTTGTTGTTTTGGGGTGCTTCAGTATTAGGTAGCCTTCTGCCCTCCCATGTTCATCTGAAAATATGTGTTCTCCCTGCAGTTGTTGTCCCCAGATGAGAGTTCCCTTGTGCTGCCTCAGTTGAATCTCCTTTACTTGACAGAGATGTGCCTGAGCAGCGGCCCTCCCCAGCCCTATCCCAAATCATACTTATTTTGCATAGGAGATACCTTGGTCATGAAGATTGTTCTCCCAGGGTGAGGTTCATTCATTGCATTCTGGGTATGCTGACCCCTGTGATTTCCACAAATGTGGGAAACTCGACTGCATTATTTGTGGTAGTGGGGGACTGTGTTTGTGCTTTCCTCTGGTCAGCTCTGGTAAAAGTCAGATTTCTTTGTCTCAGATTTTCCTCTAGCCTTGTTCTTCTTTCGAGAGTTCCCTTGTGCTGCCTCAGTTGGATCTCCTTCACTTGACAGGGGGCTGCCCGAGCAGCGACCCTCCCCAGCTCTAGCCCAACTCCTACTTACCTGCCAGGTGAGATACTATGATCATGAAGTTGCTTCTCCCATGGCAAGGATCACCCATTGCACTCTGGGTGTGCTGCCCCTGTGATTTCCCCAAATGTGGGAAACTTGACTGCGTAATTTGTGTTTCCCCTGGTCGGCTCTCATATAATTCAGATCTCTTTGTCTCAGGTCTCTCTCCAGCCTAGTTTGCTGTCTGTTTCCACTTCTTTTTTCTTGAGCCCCTCCCTTCTATACCCTTGTGCACTATCATGACTTCTCCTCCCGTCTGCTTACTTTGTGCCTTACAATGCACAATGCAAACTACAGGTAGTGCTGCAGGGCCCACACACTTTTACTTGCCTTACAGAGCAGCTCTGGAGCTGTTACAGTGCCCAGCTGCTGCAAGAAATCAGCTTGAATGCTTCAGGGACTGGGGCATGGCCAACATGAGCCCCACACAGAAGGAGGGTGGGGGTATTTAATGCGAACTAGGGGTCATCCAAGCGCCGCAAAAGGCCGCCATGCCCTGCATACCCCTTTTCTCTTTTCATATGCAGATGAGGGTTCCAGCCAACTTTGGCCCACTGCTTGGATGACATCACCGTATGCAAATCCGTCTTCTGCAGACCTTCCCCCAGGAATGCTTGTACTAGTTGTTGCATTTGGTTTGTTGTTTGGGGGTGCTTCAGTATTAGGCAGCCTTCTGCCCTCCCATGTTCATCTGAAAATATGTGTTCTCCCTGCAGTTGTTGTCCCCAGATGAGAGTTCCCTTGTGCTGCCTCAGTTGAATCTCCTTTACTTGACAGAGATGTGCCTGAGCAGCGGCCCTCCCCAGCCCTATCCCAAATCATACTTATTTTGCATAGGAGATACCATGGTCATGAAGATTGTTCTCCCAGGGTGAGGTTCATTCATTGCATTCTGGGTATGCTGACCCCTGTGATTTCCCCAAATGTGGGAAACTTGACTGCATTATTTGTGGTAGTGAGTGACTGTGTTTGTGCTTTCCTCTGGTCAGCTCTTGTAAAAGTCAGATTTCTTTGTCTCAGATCTTCCTCTAGCCTTGTTCTTCTTTCGAGAGTTTCCTTGTGCTGCTTCAGTTGGATCTCCTTCACTTGACAGGGGGGTGCCCGAGCAGCGACCCTCCCCAGCTCTAGCCCAACTCCTACTTACCTGCCAGGTGAGATACTATGATCATGAAGGTGCTTCTCCCAGGGCAAGGCTCACCCATTGCACTCTGGGTGTGCTGCTCCTGCGATTTCCCCAAATGTGGGAAACTTGACTGCATAATTTGTGTTTCCCCTGGTCGGCTCTCGTATAATTCAGATCTCTTTGTCTCAGGTCTCTCTCCAGCCTAGTTTGCTGTCTGTTTCCACTTCTCTTTTCTTGAGCCGCTCCCTTCTATGCCCTTGCGCACTATCCCAGGATAATTATTGTAGCTGGTCTGCGGGTAACAGCTCTCAGATCCACTTCTAGAAAAAATGCAACAATGTAATTTGAGTGACAAACTGCAGAGATGAACCCTTTCTGTGACTGCTGCACAGGGATCACACAAACTCTATTCATAGGGCTGACTTCACTTAGGGGAGATGTTCTCGCCCCGCAAAGAAGTGCGAGTATATACCGCACTTACGGTACCATTGGATTTACAGATATTTTCTTGCAATACACTATGGGGGTCATTCTGAGTTGATTGCTCGCTAGCAGTTTTTAGCAGCCTTAAAACGGTGGAGTTAACATATCTCACGTGGAAGGTGGTCATGTTATTAGCCTTGGCTTTGGCTAGGCGAGTGTCGGAATTAGCGGCTTTGTCACATAAAAGCCCATATTTGGTGTTCCATGTGGATAGAGCGGAATTGCGGACCCATCCTCAATTCCTACCAAAAGTGGTCTCATCTTTTCATATGAACCAATCTATTGTGGTGCCTTTGGCTACGCGTGACTTGGAGGATTCCGAGTTACTTGATGTGGTCAGGGCTTTGAAAATTTACGTGGCCAGGACGGCTAGAGTCAGGAAAACTGAAGCGCTGTTTGTCCTGTATGCAACCAACAAGATTGGTGCCCCTGCTTCAAAGCAGGCTATTGCTCGCTGGATTTGTAACACGATTCAGCAAGCGCATTCTATGGCTGGATTGCAGTTACCGAAATCGGTCTAGGCCCATTCCACGAGGAAAGTGGGCTCTTCTTGGGCGGCTGCCCGAGGGGTCTCGGCACTACAGCTGTGTCGAGCTGCTACTTGGTCAGGTTCAAACACCTTTTCAAAATACTATAAGTTTGATACCCTGGCTGAGGAGGAACTCATGTTTGCTCAATCGGTGCTGCAGAGTCATCCGCACTCTCCCGCCCGTTTTGGAGCTTTGGTATAATCCCCATGGTCCTTATGGAGTCCCCAGCATCCTCTAGGACGTTAGAGAAAATAAGATTTTAAACCTACCGGTAAATCTTTTTCTCGTAGTCCGTAGAGGATGCTGGGCGCCCGTCCCAAGTGCGGACTACTTCTGCAATACTTGTATATAGTTATTGCTTCAATAAGGGTTATGTTATAGTTGCATCGGTCCTGCACTGATGCTACAGTATGTTGTTTTTTCGTACTCATAACTGGGTAGTTTATCACAAGTTATACAGTGTGATTGGTGTGGCTGGTATGAATCTTGCCCTGGATTAACAAAATCCTTTCCTCATACTGTCAGTCTCCTCTGGGCACAGTTTCTCTAACTGTGGCATAGAGGTGCATAGAGGGAGGAGCCAGTGCACACCCAGAACTAAAGTCTTTCTTAAAGTGCCCATGTCTCCTGCGGAGCCCGTCTATCCCCATGGTCCTTACGGAGTCCCCAGCACCCTCTACGGACTACGAGAAAAAGATTTACCGGTAGGTTTAAAATCTTATTTTCTACTTTATTCTTTTCTATCCTAGTTTATTACGACCAACTCTCATCCAAGGAGTTTGATATTCTACTACCTGCATGCAATTTAAATTGCTTAAATTGTTTATATGGTTGATTTGTCCTTCACAACCCATAATCTGCAACTTGGATGTACTTGTGTCATTGAAAATCTTATAATAAAAATGTTTATATATTGAAAAAAAAAGTTATAAGACATATGCATTCAATATTTGAAGAAACAAAATAAAATAAAGCTATGTATTGGGTTTCACTAACAAGCACATTGGAAGACTTGACTACTGTTAAAAGACATGCATTACATGGTATAGAGCCACAAACCACAATGTAGTAAAATAAAAACAAACTTACATGTGCTAGAGCTGGGGAGGGTCGCTGCTCGGGCAGCCCCCTGTCAAGTGAAGGAGATCCAACTGAGGCAGCACAAGGGAACTCTCGAAAGAAGAACAAGGCTAGAGGAAAATCTGAGACAAAGAAATCTGACTTTTACCAGAGCTGACCAGAGGAAAGCACAAACACTATCCCCCACTACCACAAATAATGCAGTCGAGTTTCCCACATTTGTGGAAATCACAGGGGTCAGCATACCCAGAATGCAATGAATGAACCTCACCCTGGGAGAACAATCTTCATGACCATGGTATCTCCTATGCAAAATAAGTATGATTTGGGATAGGGCTGGGGAGGGCCGCTGCTCAGGCACATCTCTGTCAAGTAAAGGAGATTCAACTGAGGCAGCACAAGGGAACTCTCATCTGGGGACAACAACTGCAGGGAGAACACATATTTTCAGATGAACATGGGAGGGCAGAAGGCTACCTAATACTGAAGCACCCCCAAACAACAAACAAAATGCAACAACTAGTGCAAGCATTCCTGGGGGAAGGCCTGCAGCAGATGGATTTGCATATGGTGATGTCATCCAAGCAGTGGGTCAAAGTTGGCTTCAACCCTCGTCTGCATATGAAAAGAGAAAAGGGGCGTGCAGGGCATGGCAGCCTTTTGCGGCGCTTGGATGACCCCTAGCTCGCATTAAACACCTCCACCCTCCTTCGGTGTGGGGCTCATGTTGGCTATGCCCCAGCCCCTGAAGCATTCAAGCTGATTTCTTGCAGCAGTTGGCACTGTAACAGCTCCAGAGCTGCTCTGTAAGGCAAATAAAAGGGTGTGGGACCTGCAGCACTACCTGTAGTTCGCATTGTGCGTTGGAAGGCAAAAAGTAAGCAGACGGGAGAAGACAGGATAGTGCGCAAGGGCATAGAAGGGAGCGGCTCAAGAAAAGAGAAGTGGAAACAGACAGCAAACTAGGCTGGAGAGAGACCTGAGACAAAGAGATCTGAATTATACGAGAGCCGACCAGGGGAAACACAAATTATGCAGTCAAGTTTCCCACATTTGGGGAAATCGCAGGAGCAGCACACCCAGAGTGCAATGGGTGAGCCTTGCCCTGGGAGAAGCACCTTCATGATCATAGTATCTCACCTGGCAGGTAAGTAGGAGTTGGGCTAGAGCTGGGGAGGGTCGCTGCTCGGGCACCCCCCTGTCAAGTGAAGGAGATCCAACTGAGGCAGCACAAGGAAACTCTCGAAAGAAGAACAAGGCTAGAGGAAGATCTGAGACAAAGAAATCTGACTTTTACCAGAGCTGACCAGAGGAAAGCACAAACACAGTCACTCACTACCACAAATAATGCAGTCAAGTTTCCCACATTTGGGGAAATCACAGGGGTCAGCATACCCAGAATGCAATGAATGAACCTCACCCTGGGAGAACAATCTTCATGACCATGGTATCTCCTATGCAAAATAAGTATGATTTGGGATAGGGATGGGGAGGGCCGCTGCTCAGGCACATCTCTGTCAAGTAAAGGAGATTCAACTGAGGCAGCACAAGGGAACTCTCATCTGGGGACAACAACTGCAGGGAGAACACATATTTTCAGATGAACATGGGAGGGCAGAAGGCTGCCTAATACTGAAGCACCCCCAAACAACAAACCAAATGCAACAACTAGTACAAGCATTCCTGGGGGAAGGTCTGCAGAAGACGGATTTGCATACGGTGATGTCATCCAAGCAGTGGGCCAAAGTTGGCTGGAACCCTCATCTGCATATGAAAAGAGAAAAGGGGTATGCAGGGCATGGCGGCCTTTTGCGGCGCTTGGATGACCCCTAGTTCGCATTAAATACCCCCACCCTCCTTCTCTGTGGGGCTCATGTTGGCCATGCCCCAGCCCCTGAAGCATTCAAGCTGATTTCTTGCAGCAGCTGGGCACTGTAAGAACTCCAGAGCTGCTCTGTAAGGAAAGTAAAAGGGTGTGGGCCCTGCAGCACTACCTGTAGTTTGCATTGTGCGTTGGAAGGCACAAAGTAAGCAGACGGGAGAAGTCAGGATAGTGAGCAAGGGCATAGAAGGGAGCAACTCAAGAAAAGAGAAGTGGAAACAGACAGCAAACTAGGCTGGAGAGAGACCTGAGACAAAGAGATCTGAATTATACGAGAGCCGACCAGGGGAAACACAAATTATGCAGTCAAGTGTCCAACATTTGGGGAAACCGCAGGAGCAGCACACCCAGAGTGCAATGGGTGAGCCTTGCCCTGGGAGAAGCACCTTCATGATCATAGTATCTCACCTGGCAGGTAAGTAGGAGTTGGGCTAGAGCTGGGGAGGGTCGCTGCTCGGGCACCCCCCTGTCAAGTGAAGGAGATCCAACTGAGGCAGCACATGGAAACTCTCGAAAGAAGAACAAGGCTAGAGGAAGATCTGAGACAAATAAATCTGACTTTTACCAGAGCTGACCAGAGGAAAGCACAAACACAGTCCCCCACTACCACAAATAATGCAGTTGAGTTTCCCACATTTGGGGAAATCACAGGGGTCAGCATACCCAGAATGCAATGAATGAACCTCACCCTGGGAGAACAATCTTCATGACCATGGTATCTCCTATGCAAAATAAGTATGATTTGGGATAGGGCTGGGGAGGGCTCAGGCACATCTCTGTCAAGAATTTATAAAGTCTATACATATATATAACCAAATGTCAATAAATATATATAGAACCCAGTGCTCCTATCAAAACTTATCTATTTCACCAATTTGTTGCTTATTTAATCTTTATACATCTATTAATTTTCACCATATATTATAAAATGGTGCTCCCATAGGTAGTACTGTTCTACCAATAATAAACCAAATTTTAAAGATAATCACACTTGTTATCAAGGGAGCGCAAAAAATAAAATATACAAGCTCTTTATTTTAAAAAAAATATATATAGACAGAAGAAACCCACATTCAATAAAATACAATGGAGTCAACATATATAGGCACCACTATCCATATCTAAATGTAATCAGGATCTATTTCATATTGCCCTTGATGACAACGGAATGTTTATTAAAGTGTCCAAAAAATCCTCCTGGATACAGCTGTTGTAATTTAATCGTTACTTTCCAATTGTAATTGATACATTAAATTCCTTCTTGTGGATGAACAGCAACAGTTGTAACCAACGCCTCTTATTTACTGCAGTTAAAGTTCATATGTAACTCACGTGAGTAATGAAAGAAAACAGGGGGAGAGCGCTGTGATGGTTGGTGAAACACAGCGGTATGCTACGACCCCCGTTAACCGTGGCTGGATCTTATTGGCACTCGCGGTCGGGATATTTCTCCCTGCCGTGGGGTAGAGACCTCCTTTTGCTCGGTCTCAAATTGCTTTTTCCCCTTCACCGCTGTCTTTACATCAGACGTCCGCCGTGATGTAGCTCGTTCATGAACGGGCTTATATCTCAGCAATCAGAGTGTCCGGTAATCACCTTCCTTACGTGTTTCTCCGCTGTTATCCAAGAGCGGTTTCGTCAGAGGATACATCAGCAGCCTAGCAGGCTCTTTTTAAAATGCACCGGACCAATAGTATTACTAATTAGTTGATTGGATACATACATGTACTAATTGGATGCATACATGTAATGACTCACATATGGAACAACTTTCTAATTGCAATTGCACATATAAAGGCATTTCATAATATAAAAATAAGCAACATGGTGATTAAAAATAATAATAAAATAAGCAACAAGGTGGTTTAAAAAATAACAGAAAATATATAATCTATATACAGATTAACCTATAATCTTTCAATCAATACCTCATATCTATAATCACATATACATAATTCAGAGACTCAGCACTAAGGATCCCCATTTACTTATATAAAACCTTTTAGGGTAACATAAATCCATGCCACTACTAAAGCAGTTCTTGTGGCGCAGGGGAAACATCAAATGCACTCTATGCAGCTAGTCCCATGTTCGAATCCAACCTGCTCAGCTTAACATCCATATTATTTATTTACTTTTAATGGGATCATTCTATCAATTCATTTTTACCTTTAATTTTTGTTAATATTATTTCTATATTTCATTATTTTAACCCCTGGAATAATTACATTGCTGTTTAAACAACAAAAAGAATTGAAGAAAAAATAAATATTAAACAGACAATTTAAGGATTCGAAGATTTAAATATTTAAAGATTTTAAAATTTAAAACAGGGAGGGGGGGAGAGGGAGGGGGGCCTTTTGGGAGAAGGAGGGGAAAAAAATAAAAATAGAAAAAATATATATATATATAGAACCAAGAGAAAGTGTAAAAAGAGGATGGAGGAAGAAATCTGATGTTCATCATTACTAGTGGATTTTACTAAGGAACATTAAAGGAATACACACAACAGGATTATACAGTTTCATCCTAAGAGGAAAGCTGTTTCCAAAATAGCTACTTCTAATAATTTTGTTTATTTATTAAACATACAATAAATGGATATTCAATAAATAATATATTAGGTAAATCAATAGATAAAATCTTCAGAGACTGCCAATGTTGTTCAGTTCGATGCTCTCATTCAGACCATCAGGTGTAAGGGTACCCAAAGAAAAAATCCAAAATGCCTCCCTTGTCAAGTAAAGGAGATTCAACTGAGGCAGCACAAGGGAACTCTCATCTGGGGACAACAACTGCAGGGAGAACACATATTTTCAGATGAACATGGGAGGGCAGAAGGCTGCCTAATACTGAAGCACCCCCAAACAACAAACCAAATGCAACAACTAGTACAAGCATTCCTGGGGGAAGGCCTGCAGCAGATGGATTTGCATATGGTGATGTCATCCAAGCAGTGGGTCAAAGTTGGCTTCAACCCTCGTCTGCATATGAAAAGAGAAAAGGGGCGTGCAGGGCATGGCGGCCTTTTGCGGCGCTTGGATGACCCCTAGTTCGCATTAAACATCTCCACCCTACTTCGGTGTGGGGCTCATGTTGGCTATGCCCCAGCCCCTGAAGCAATCAAGCTGATTACTTGCAGCAGCTGGGCACTGTAATAGCTCCAGAGCTGCTCTGTAAGGCAACTAAAAGGGTGTGGGCCCTGCAGCACTACCTGTAGTTCGCATTGTGCGTTGGAAGGCACAAAGTAAGCAGACGGGAGAAGTCAAGATAGTGCGCAAGGCATAGAAGGGAGTGGCTCAAGAAAAGAGAAGTGTAAACAGACAGCAAACTAGGCTGGAGAGAGACATGAGACAAAGAGATCTGAATTATACGAGAGCCGACCAGGGGAAACACAAATTATGCAGTCAAGTTTCCCACATTTGGGGAAATCGCAGGAGCAGCACACCCAGAGTGCAATTGGTGAGCCTTGCCCTGGGAGAAGCACCTTCATGATCATAGTATCTTACCTAGCAGGTAAGAAGGAGTTGGGCTAGAGCTGGGGAGGGTCGCTGCTCGGGCACCCCCCTGTCAAGTGAAGGAGATCCAACTGAGGCAGCACAAGGGAACTCTCGAAAGAAGAACAAGGCTAGAGGAAGATCTGAGACAAAGAAATCTGACTTTTACCAGAGCTGACCAGAGGAAAGCACAAACACAGTCCCCCACTACCACAAATAATGCTGTCAAGTTTACCACATTTGGGGAAATAACAGGGGTCAGCATACCCAGAATGCAATGAATGAACCTCACCCTGGGAGAACAATCTTCATGACCATGGTATCTCCTATGCAAAATAAGTATGATTTGGGATAGGGCTGGGGAGGGCCGCTGCTCAGGCACATCTCTGTCAAGTAAAGGAGATTCAACTGAGGCAGCACAAGGGAACTCTCATCTGGGGACAACAACTGCAGGAGGTACACATATTTTCAGATGAACATGGGAGGGCAGACGGCTGCCTAATACTGAAGCACCCCCAAACAACAAACCAAATGCAACAACTAGTGCAAGCATTCCTGGGGGAAGGCCTGCAGCAGATGGATTTGCATATGGTGATGTCATCCAAGCAGTGGGTCAAAGTTGGCTTCAACCCTCGTCTGCATATGAAAAGAGAATATTGGCATGCAGGGCATGGCGGCCTTTTGCGGTGCTTGGATGACCCCTAGTTCGCATTAAACACCTCCACCCTCCTTCGGTGTGGGGCTCATGATGGCTATGCCCCAGCCCCTGAAGCATTCAAGCTGATTTCTTGCAGCAGCTGGGCACTGTAACAGCTCCAGAGCTGCTCTGTAAGGCAAGTAAAAGGGTGTGGGCCCTGCAGCACTACCTGTAGTTTGCATTGTGCGTTGGAAGGCACAAAGTAAGCAGACGGGAGAAGTCAGGATAGTGCGCAAGGGCATAGAAGGGAGCAACTCAAGAAAAGAGAAGTGGAAACAGACTGCAAATTAGGCTGGAGAGAGACCTGAGACAAAGAGATCTGAATTATACGAGAGCCGACCAGGTGAAACACAAATTATGCAGTCAAGTGTCCAACATTTGGGGAAACCGCAGGAGTTGCACACCCAGAGTGCAATGGGTGAGCCTTGCCCTGGGAGAAGCACCTTCATGATCATAGTATCTCACCTGGCAGGTAAGTAGGAGCTGGGCTAGAGCTGGGGAGGGTCGCTGCTCGGGCACCCCCCTGTCAAGTGAAGGAGATCCAACTGAGGCAGCACAAGGGAACTCTCGAAAGAAGAACAAGGCTAGAGGAAGATCTGAGACAAAGAAATCTGACTTTTACCAGAGCTGACCAGAGGAAAGCACAAACACAGTCCCTCACTACCACAAATAATGCAGTCCAGTTTCCCACATTTGGGGAAATCACAGGGGTCAGCATACCCAGAATGCAATGAATGAACCTCACCCTGGGAAAACAATCTTCATGACCATGGTATCTCCTATGCAAAATAAGTATGATTTGGGATAGAGCTGGGGAGGGCCGCTGCTCAGGCACATCTCTGTCAAGTAAAGGAGATTCAACTGAGGCAGCACAAGCGAACTCTCATCTGGGGACAACAACTGCAGGGAGAACACATTTTCAGATGAACATGGGAGGGCAGAAGGCTGCCTAATACTGAAGCACCCCCAAACAACAAACCAAATGCAACAACTAGTGCAAGCATTCCTGGGGAAGGCCTGCAGCAGATGGATTTGCATATGGTGATCTCATCCAAGCAGTGGGTCAAAGTTGGCTTCAACCCTCGTCTGCATATGAAAAGAAAAAAGGGATGTGCAGGGCATGGCGGCCTTTTGCGGCGCTTGGATGACCCCTAATTCGCATTAAACATCTCCACCCTCCTTCGGTGTGGGGCTCATGTTGGCTATGCCCCAGCCCCTGAAGCATTCAAGCTGATTTCTTGCAGCAGCTGGGCACTGTAACAGCTCCAGAGCTGCTCTGTAAAGCATGTAAAAGGGTGTGGGCCCTGCAGCACTACCTGTAGTTTGCATTGTGCGTTGGAAGGCACAAAGTAAGCAGACAGGAGAGGTCAGAATAGTGCGCAAGGGCATAGAAGGGAGCGGCTCAAGAAAAGAGAAGTGGAAACAGACAGCAAACTAGGCTGGAGAGAGACCTGAGACAAAGAGATCTGAATTATACGAGAGCCGACCAGGGGAAACACAAATTATGCAGTCAAGTTTCCCACATTTGGGGAAATCACAGGGGCAGCACACCCAGAGTGCAATGGGTGAGCCTTGCCCTGGGAGAAGCACCTACATGATCATAGTATCTCACCTGGCAGGTAAGTAGGAGTTGGGCTAGAGCTGGGGAGGGTCGCTGCTCGGGCACCCCCCTGTCAAGTGAAGGAGATCCAACTGAGGCAGCACAAGGGAACTCTCGAAAGAAGAACAAGGCTAGAGGAAGATCTGAGACAAAGAAATCTGACTTTTACCAGAGCTGACCAGAGGAAAGCACAAACACAGTCCCCCACTACCACAAATAATGCAGTCAAGTTTCCCACATTTGGGGAAATCACAGGGGTCAGCATACCCAGAATGCAATGAATGAACCTCACCCTGGGAGAACAATCTTCATGACCATGGTATCTCCTATGCAAAATAAGTATGATTTGGGATAGGGCTGGGGAGGGCCGCTGCTCAGGCACATCTCTGTCAAGTAAAGGCGATTCAACTGAGGCAGCACAAGGGAACTCTCATCTGGGGACAACAACTGCAGGGAGAACACATATTTTCAGATGAACATGGGAGGGCAGAAGGCTGCCTAATACTGAAGCACCCCCAAACAACAAACCAAATGCAACAACTAGTGCAAGCATTCCTGGGGAAGGCCTGCAGCAGATGGATTTGCATATGGTGATGTCATCCAAGCAGTGGGTCAAAGTTGGCTTCAACCCTCGTCTGCATATGAAAAGAAAAAAGGGATGTGCAGGGCATGGCGGCCTTTTGCGGCGCTTGGATGACCCCTAATTCGCATTAAACATCTCCACCCTCCTTCGGTGTGGGGCTCATGTTGGCTATGCCCCAGCCCCTGAAGCATTCAAGCTGATTTCTTGCAGCAGCTGGGCACTGTAACAGCTCCAGAGCTGCTCTGTAAGGCAAGTAAAAGGGTGTGGGCCCTGCAGCACTACCTGTAGTTTGCATTGTGCGTTGGAAGGCACAAAGTAAGCAGACAGGAGAGGTCAGAATAGTGCGCAAGGGCATAGAAGGGAGCGGCTCAAGAAAAGAGAAGTGGAAACAGACAGCAAACTAGGCTGGAGAGAGACCTGAGACAAAGAGATCTGAATTATACGAGAGCCGACCAGGGGAAACACAAATTATGCAGTCAAGTGTCCCACATTTGGGGAAATCGCAGGAGCAGCACACCCAGAGTGCAATGGGTGAGCCTTGCCCTGGGAGAAGCACCTACATGATCATAGTATCTCACCTGGCAGGTAAGTAGGAGTTGGGCTAGAGCTGGGGAGGGTCGCTGCTCGGGCACCCCCCTGTCAAGTGAAGGAGATCCAACTGAGGCAGCACAAGGGAACTCTCGAAAGAAGAACAAGGCTAGAGGAAGAAATGAGACAAAGAAATCTGACTTTTACCAGAGCTGACCAGAGGAAAGCACAAACACAGTCCCCCACTACTACAAATAATGCAGTCAAGTTTCCCACATTTGGGGAAATCACAGGGGTCAGCATACCCAGAATGCAATGAATGAACCTCACCCTGGGAAAACAATCTTCATGACCATGGTATCTCCTATGCAAGATAAGTATGATTTGGGATAGGGCTGGAGAGGGCCGCTGCTCAGGCACATCTCTGTCAAGTAAAGGAGATTCAACTGAGGCAGCACAAGGGAACTCTCATCTGGGGACAACAACTGCAGGGAGAACACATATTTTCAGATGAACATTGGAGGGCAGAAGGCTGCCTAATACTGAAGCACCCCCAAACAACAAACCAAATGCAACAACTAGTGCAAGCATTCCTGGGGGAAGGCCTGCAGCAGATTGATTTGCATATGGTAATGCCATCCAAGCAGTGGGTCAAAGTTGGCTTTAACCCTCGTCTGCATATGAAAAGAGAAAAGGGGCGTGCAGGGCATGGCGGCCTTTTGCGGCGCTTGGATGACCTCTAGTTCGCATTAAACACCTCCACCCTCCTTCGGTGTGGGGCTCATGTTGGCTATGCCCCAGCCCCTGAAGCATTCAAGCTGATTTCTTGCAGCAGCTGGGCACTGTAACAGCTCCAGAGCTGCTCTGTAAGGCAAGTAAAAGGGTGTGGGCCCTGCAGCACTACCTGTAGTTTGCATTGTGCATTGGAAGGCACAAAGTAAGCAGACGGGAGAAGTCAGGATAGTGCGCAAGGGCATAGAAGGGAGCGGCTCAAGAAAAGAAAAGTGGAAACAGACAGCAAACTAGGCTGGAGAGCTCTTCTGTCTATATTTTGCAAACCTGCTCTTGTCCTCTCCAGCTGCTCCATGTAGATTTGACGTCTGGAAAGGTGCATAACCCACTGACAAGCAGGCACACTCCTGCATGAGTTTTCTCTCTCACTAGCTGGATGATACACAATCATTTGCATGTGCTCCACCTCCGACACACCACCCACCCAACCACAAAGTGACCAGAGCCACCCACAAGCCAACTGGCTCCGTGATTTAATTTGCACAGTGTAGTCATCCAGGCAGCATGTCCTTCTCAATGGAAGGATCTCTGGTTCCATGGAATCTTCCACATTGGAATGCTGCGGAACAAAAATGATTTAAATATTCAGCTTGCTAGCATTCAATGTACCTGCGGCTTGGCTCTAGCACATGGGTCTTCATCCTGTGGCCCTCCAGCTGCTGTGAAACTACACATCCCAGCATGCCCTGCCACAGTTTTGCTATTAAGGTATGCTAAAACTGAGGCAGGGCATGCTGGGATGTGTAGTTCCACAGCAGCTGGAGGGTCGCAGGTTGAAGACCCATGTTCTAGCATGCCTGTTCTATGATGCATGTACCGTGATGTCACAATCAGCTTGGAATGGGGTGTCTAGCAGGCATTTGCTGACAGCCACTTGAGGGAGACACACATCAGGAGATGCAGCATATCGGAGGTCTTCGATGCCTTTCCAGCAAATGCACACCACCTGCTGCTGGTCTGGACACAAAACAATGCCCACAATCGAAGTCCCAAAATGCCCAACTACAGGATTCATGTAAGTAGTGAATTTAGGAATGAATTTAGAAGTAGGAAATTAAGTTAGTTCACAAGTACATTCAAATTCAGATCTAAAGTCTAGGTAGGCCTCACGTCCTGGCAGCCCCCAGCACTTAAAAATGCCTTGATTAGAGGTAGGGAATTAAATGGAGATAAGAAGTAGACGCAAAATAAGACTCCACAGAGCAGTTATCAGGTGTCTTTATCAATTGTTGCATTTAAAAAATCAAGCAATTAGGGAACACAATGTTGCAACAATGTAACCCTATTTGCAAAATAGTACTAAATAAGTTTGTCGATGTAAGACATTTGCAAAGGCGCATTTAAAACACGCTGGAAAATGCAACTGAATCTGTTTTTGGAGGCTAGAATAGGAAATGTGCATCGGTCCAACAAGAACTGAAAGCTCTTCTACCATCTTCCTTTTCTGAAAAGCCATTTAATATATGGTTCCCAGATAGGGGACATATCAGATATTGCCTTTCAAAAGCAGCAAATATCATACCACTTCTATTGCCATCAAAGATAAACATTGATTGTTTTCAGATATTGGATTGAAAAAGCAGTCTTTATTGACATAAAGAAGCAAAAAAACATACATAAACATTACACACATAAGTACTGTGTTGCAGCACAGATAAAACACAATACAAATGCTGTCGGTATAGTACAGTTCAAGAACTACAGCACAGGCCAGCCTACACTATAAATCATGAACTGCACTATACATTTAAACTATACAATAATACAACAGTTAATAAGGCTATGTGTGTGGAGTGTAAGAGGGTGAGGGAATCACAAGCCCGAAGCTTTATTGAAAGACAGACACATATAAATGGAGGATTAATAAATACAAAGATATCCTTTACTATAGAATGTAGTCCAATCCGGTCTTTCAACTCTTCCACAACTGAAAAACGGATAGTGTTTCCAAGCCTTCCATCCTGGAATATCTTCAGTCTCTCGCCAATGAAGAAAACAATCCCTCCAGCAGACTCTTCAACCACGATACAAGATCACAGCCAAAAGTGCGAGAAGCAACTACACTTGCGTTTAACCAAAATGGCTAAAACTTAGTGAAGGAAAGTGCAGTGCACCAAAACATAAGCTGACACAATCATGGAGAATGCGCCAGCATATATGCTCTTCTATCTATATTTTGCAAACCTGCTCTTGTCCCCTCCAGCTGCTCCATGTAGATTTGACGCCTCTCAAGGTGCATAACCCACTGACAAGCAGGCACACTCCTGCATGAGTTTTCACTCTCACTAGCTGGATGATACACATTCATTTGCATGTGCTCCACCTCCGACACACCGCCCACCCAACCACCCAGTCACCAGAGCCACCCACAAGCCAACTGGCTCCGTGATTTAATTTGCACAGTGCAGTCATCCAGGCAGCATGTCCTTCTCAATGGAATAATCTCTGGTTCCATGGAATCTTCCGCATTGGAATGCTGCGGAACAAAAAGGATTTAAACATTCAGCTTGCTAGCATTCAATGTACCTGCGGCTTGGCTCTAGCACATGGGTCTTCATCCTGTGGCCCTCCAGCTGCTGTGAAACTACACATCCCAGCATGCCCTGCCACAGTTTTGCTATTAAGGTATGCTAAAACTGAGGCAGGGCATGCTGGTATATGTAGTTCCACAGCAGCTGGAGGGTCGCAGGTTGAAGACCCATATTCTAGCATGCCTGTTCTATGATGCATGTTCCGTGATGTCACAATCAGCTTGGAATGGGGTGTCTAGCATGCATTTGCTGACAGCCACTTGAGGGAGACACACATCAGGAGATGCAGCATATCGGAGGTCTTCGATGCCTTTCCAGCAAATGCACACCACCAGCTGCTGGTCTGGACACAAAACAATGCCCACAATTGAAGGCTCAAAATGCCCAACTACAGGATTCATGTAAGTAGTGAATTTAGGAATGAATTTAGAAGTAGGAAATTAAGTTAGTTCACAAGTACTTTCAAATTCAGATCTAAAGTCTAGGTAGGCCTCACGTCCTGGCAGCCCCCAGCATTTAAAAATGCTTTGATTAGAGGTAGGGAATTAAATGTAGATAAGAAGTAGACACAAAATAAGACTCCACAGAGCAATTATCAGGTGTCTTTATCAATTGTTGCATTTAAAAAATCAAGCAATTAGGGAACACAATGTTGCGACAATGTAACCCTATTTGCAAAATAGTACTAAATAAGTTTGTCGATGTAAGACATTTGCAAAGGCGCAAACAAAACACGCTGGAAAATGCAACTGAATCTGTTTTTGGAGGTTAGAATAGATGCAGGATCAAGTAGCTCAATGGGTAGGGTATTTGATTAGAATTCAACAGGTTATAGGTTTGAATCCTGGGTATGATAGTTTGAGGTGTTATTTAATAAAGTATGTTTATATATTAGTCACACATGGCTTACTTGTACAAATGGCATGTCACCAGTTAGTGCTGACTGCTGATATGCCATTTGCACAAACACGCCATGTGTGACTGTATATGCATTTAAGGAGGGCACCCCGGCAATACCACAAACCATTGAGTGTCAAGTATACTAGATATATCTTCATATCTCATGTGCTTTCTCTGAGACCAATCTTGTTATGCCCCTTCCCCACAAGGCATGCGCCTTTTGTCCATATTGCAAAAATAGTGGAGGGGGGGGGCGCATATAATTATCTGTCACAGGGCACCAAAAAGTCTAGTTATGGCTCTGGTATGCATTATGTAATCTGGCAGACCATATCTCCAACACTGGCTGGTTGGAATAGAAATCCGGTTATCTATGTGAGCAAATGACCATCAACGATTTACTCTCAAACACTAGAAAATGGACAAAAATGGTCCCCTAAACAAATTGGTTAAATTTTGGGTTTAACCAATTTGTGTAATGACTATTTTTGACCACTTTTCTAGTGTTTGGGAGCAAATGGTTAATTGACATTTGCTCCTATACATTACCAGATTTTCATTCCATCCATCCAGACTGGATAGATAGCCTGACAGATAATTGTGTAGTGTACGCCCAGGATAACTGTCAGTTGTGCTTTCTTTTATGACGGCACATAAATGGGTGGGCAGATCCAGAGCAAGCACTGCCCACTCATGCATAGTTGTCAACTGATGTGAAGTTCCAGGGGGCAATCTCAGTTATAAAGAAAAGTATCTGGAAATTGTCCCTAGTTTAAAAAAAAAATAAAAAAAATTGATCAACTCCATTTATTTAGTATGATATCCCAGGTGATAGGATGCCGGCAGTCAGAACAACTATACCATACCCAGGATTCAAACCTATAACTACCATACCCAGGATTCAAACCTATAACCTGTTGAATTCTAATCAAACACCCTACCTATTGAGCTATTTGATCCTGCATAAAAATTGTGAACATTATATGAAGCTATTGGTACTTTGAAAAAAAAAGTATCAGCATTACAACGCAGCAGATCCATGCAGTTTGCAGCCACACACTACATGTATCTGCTCAGCCACAATGCTGATTATTTCTTCACAAAGTACAAGGTGAGCTCCAAACAGAATTCTCTAGCTTAGAATTATGCCAAACCTAGAAGTCGGGCCCCCCACCCTGGGATCCCCCAGAGGGAGGCCTGCACCGTCATGCGGCAGGCTTGTCCGTTTTGGAAGCAGGCTGATGGGCAGCCCAGGCTTGCTTCAGTCTGGGCTTGTCAGGTCTGGAAGCATGAGCTTGCTTTGGGTATGCCTGACCTTGGGTACGCTTTACCTTGAGGATGAAAGGGCCAAGGGAAAGTACTTTTAGCCTTCTGCGTGGTAGGAGTCATACAAGGTAGGCAAGCTGTTTTAGCAGTAGCCAGATCAGCTACAATCTTATTGAGGTCTTCTCCAAAGAGAGTGTCTCCCTTGAAAGGAAGCACCTCCAGGGTTTTCTTGAAATCCATATCCACCGACCAGGATCTCAACCAGCTGTATAAAGTATTACCTTGGAACTGGCTCTCCACTCCCCATTATCTGGTTATCATGGCTTCCTCCGCCAGTGTCCAGACTCGCTTGCTGAAGCTCGGCCACTTCTTCCTAGCAGCAGGCTCCTGGATCACTGGGCAGCAGAGGTGCTTGGGAGCCGGAAGGGGGCGGAGCAATCAGGCAGGCAGTTGCAGTGCTGCCCAGCTATCTGTGGTGTGAGAAGAAGCAGGGGCACCCCACCGCTGGCAGTGCTGCAGCTAGCGGTGGTGGCAGCGGCGAGGCTGCTGGGCTGGGTCTTTAAAAAGGTGGAAAGAAGGGTGTTACGGCATGGAATGTACAAACTGCGAGACCCTGCTGGTAGCGCCTTTGTCTATTTAGTAGGAAGGGCACGTAACAGCCGGAGGGCAATGGAGGAAGCCCCTTTAGGGCTGGAGCCCGGCGGCAACTGACTCCGTTGTCTCTGGCAGTTCCGCCCCTGCACTAGAGGAATGGTCAAGAACATGGCAACATTTAATGCCAAAAAATGCAAAATCATACACGTCTCAAAAATACAAAGGCTAACTATAATATTAAGGGCATTATAATGGCAAGAGGAAAGCTATCTAAGTATTACTATTTCAGGTGAGCAATGTAACAAAGCAATAGGAAAGGCAAGTCAGATGCTTGTTTGCATAGGTAAAGAACCAGTAGCAGAAAAAAGTAATACAGGTTGAGTATCCCATATCCAAATATTCCGAAATACGGAATATTCCGAAATACGGACTTTTTTGAGTGAGACTGAGATAGTGAAACCTTTGTTTTTTGATGGCTCAGTGTACACAAACTTTGTTTAATACTCAAAGTTATTAAAAATATTGTATTAAATGAACTTCAGACTGTGTGTATAAGGTGTATATGACACATAAATGAATTCTGTGAATGTACACACACTTTGTTTAATGCACAAAGTTATAAAAAATATTGGCTAAAATGACCTTCAGGCTGTGTGTATATGGTATATATGAAACATAAATGCATTCTGTGCTTAGATTTAGGTCCCATCACCATAATATCTCGTTATGATATGCAATTATTCCAAAATACAGAAAAATCCGATATTCAAAATTCCTCTGGTCCCAAGCATTTTGGATAAGGGATACTCAACCTGTAATGCCACTGTATAGGTCCTTGGTACAGCCACATTTAGAATCCTGTGTTCAGTTCCAGAAGCCATATCTCAAGCGCCTTGAGTCCTGTTGGAGAAAGAGCACTATATAAATAAATAGTATCAAAATTTGTTTCACGGCACCCCTAGGCCAAAGTTTTCTTTATTGAGAAATTCAGAAAAAAATATAAAATTAAGTAAATTGTGTTTATAGCATGTCATCCTCAGGTTCAGTTATGTTGTGAGGGAATGGTTTTGCCAATTTAATAAAGTATAAATAATTTTAATTGGTCCTGGACCACCAAACTATGCTACCAGTGCAAGAACCCCAGTTTGGAAACTACTGCCATAAAATAAACCTTTTTTGTTTTTTTTAAACTACATGTAATACACCTTAGATCTCAGTTCCTAAAAGGTTTTAAACCCTTGCATACAGTAAACTACACATATTTAAAAATCCTACACCGGGCACAAGTGCTCACGGGCCAATTTCATGGCAGTCTCGGATAGGAGGGCATTGTGGATTCACCAAGGGAATGCTGATGCTGACTCCAAGAAGCCTCTTCAAGATCGCAGGAGCAGAGTCCTCTGCTTCTGCCAAATCCACTGCATGACGCTGGGGCTCTCTTGCAGGAGCCCACACCAGTGGGGGGCACCAGGGGCGGAACTACTGGCAGGGCAGGCAGTGCATTGCACTGGGGCCCCGCCGCACTCAAGGGCCCACAGCCGCCGGCATTACAATGAGTCACAACATTGCAACTCAGCAGATCAATGCAGTGTGCAGCCACACACTCCATATATCTGCTCAGCCACAATGCTGATTATTTCTTCACAAAGTACAAGGTGAGCTCCAAATAGAATTCTCTAGCTTAGATTATACCTTTCTATGCAAGGGTAAATAGCTCAATTGTTTGACTGCAATGCCACAGGAAATGGTTTGGATCCAAGACAGTGTGACTGAATAATAAAGAAACCTTAAGATGAGTTCATGAATGTTGTATAATTATTAGTGAGAGAAGGGGTCAGGAGCATGCTAGGCTGCAAAAAAATAAGGTAGGCTGCAAGTGAAAGTAATGATCTCCTATATATTTTCCCAGATCTGTCACTCTGTGTGGCTAACTCTGGGGGAAGTCACAGCAATGGGCGGAGACGGCATCTGCAGGACGATACACCAGTGCCAGCAGCAGACCGTAACAAAGTGACAGATTAGGGAGAATATATAGGAGGTAGGGAGGTGGCCATGGTACATGGCTGACCAAGGGACACTAGCTCATGTACCCCTTTACCACTGAGGCTAGCCACCAAGGATGGACCTGTCACCAGTGCACATGCAATAACCTCTTCTGCTGCCCTCTTTGCAACTCGGATTGCCCAGTGCTCCCCTTCGCTAACAGTCAACAAAGTTTCCCCATCTCACGATCTGCCTCCTCACCGCCACTTTCATCTCTACAGCACACGCGCATATCATACAAGATCCCATCATGCGTACGTAGGTCTGAAATGCCAGAGGGAGGTTGGGGGGAGATTGGCATGCGCCAGCAACACCACACAGCTCACTGTGACCACAGTGGAGAGGCGCTGCAACAGGACAATACACCAACCTCGGAGCAAGGAACTGCGTCGGTCAGGAGGAGAACTATTTCAATAGCATAAAAAGGTTAGTGCGTCTCACCCTATGGACACCAGACTCATCAAGTCACTGTTGCCAGAGTCTCATACAATGACTCTGAACCTCTAAGCACACTATTTGACTGTCCACACCCTGCTGTGCCTATTACCCATCTCCTCCACCACCCTCAACACTGACCCACACATCATTCACCCACAAAGATACAATAAAGGTAGTTTGGATAAATTAGCTAAATGAAATGGATTTAACCAATTTATCTAAATGACCATTTTTGGATGTTTTCCAGTGTTTGTGAGCAAATGGTCAATTGTCATTTGCTGCCACATATTAGCATAATTTTGTTTCAACTAGAAAAAAAAAATTGGACAGATAATCTAAGTATGGATCCAGTTTAAAGGTCCGTATTCACGGCCCAATTTTGGGGAGAGATGTGTGCTGAGCGAACTGCTCAGCACACATCTCTCCCCCCGCTCAGCACAGCGTGATGTGTACTGAGCGTACGGGGGGTGGGGGGGCGCTCATTTCACCCCCTGTGTAGGGCATTCTGTGTGTATCCAGCTTAACAGGTGTGAGCATCATACAACTACTGACTTGCGAGTAACAATACAGCAGCTCCATACCTTGTGACTTGAAGAAACACCAGTTAACCCCGGGAATGCTGCAGTCAAAGCAACAATTCCTCTTCTTACATTCCGCTGCACTTATTGTGGGGTAGCCGCAATCCCTTCTGCTGTACGGTTCCACATTACATTGTTTCTTGTCACTTCCTGTTGATGCAGTAAGGAAACATCCAGGAATTACAGCAGCTTAGTTTTTTTTTTTTTTAACTGGTGCAATTTAGCTAAAACAGCTAACAGGAAATTTCCACTTAAATGGTATTTTCTAATCTTATCTGACCATGACTAAGAATAAAGGATACACAAGATAAACTCTTATAGCTATGGACCTTATCCATGTTTAAGCTCCATCAAATCTGTAATCAATAGCACTACATGCTCCCACTCTACCACTGTACTGTATACTCTACCTGTGTTTTTAAGGTAAAAACACCATTTAACCCCAGTGACACTTGAATTAAAGCAGCAGCCTCTATAATAGCATTCTTTAGCATTAATCCCAGGAAATCTGCAATCTTCACGCTCTTTGATAGCCACGCTACATTGCTGTTTACTTGGATGGAGCAGAGAGCACAACATCAGGACATAGGAAATATTACAATGCATGACAAGAAAGGTGTGAGCTCTACAGCAAGGCCTCTAACCCATTGCCAGTGCCAAATACATAGGGCTTAACTCAGATCTGATCACAGCAGCAAATTTATTAGCTAAAACCATGTACACTGCAGGGGGGGGGGGGGGGGTGTATAATATGTGCAGAGAGAGTTAGATTTTGGTGCGGTGTGTTCAAACTGAAATCTAAATTGCAGTGTAAAAACAAAACAGCCAGTATTTACCCTGCACACAAACAATATAACCCACCTAAATCTCTCTGCAAATGTTATATCTGCCCCCCCCCCCCCCCCATCCCTGCAGTGCACATGGTTTTGCCCACTAGCTAACAAATTTGCTGCATCTGGGAATTACAGCATCTTAATATTTCTTTTTACAGAAGGTTCAGCAAATTAAATTATTTAGTGAAATACTGTAATCATAACAGTTACAGGGATATTGTAGGTAGATTTATGGTCAGTGGATAAATGTAAAAAATAAACCCTTAGGCATAGTTCCCAAATGCTGTCATTGCAATCCAGATTTTAAGGATAACATGCTTGAGCACAGGTGACTTAATTAGAACTTCGGTCAATGTGAATTAACCATTGGACTCAACCATGGTTATCCTTAAAACCCAGGGGTCTATTTAAGATCGATCTTAATCGATGTGTGTTTTTTTTTCAACCTGGAAGCCCAACATTTACTAACATTTTAAAATTTATATAAAAAAATCATCTGTTCGTAAATGCAGTGCACATGGTTTTGCCCAACTGCTAACAAAAATCCTGCTGCGATCAACTCAGAATTACCCCCCATGGCCCTCATTCCGAGTTGTTCGCTCGCAAGCTGCTTTTAGCAGCATTGCACACGCTAAGCCGCCGCCTACTGGGAGTGAATCTTAGCATCTTAAAATTGCGAACGAAAGATTTGCAATATTGCGATAAGACATCTCTGTGCAGTTTCTGAGTAGCTCGAGACTTACTCTGCCAGTGCGATCAGTTCAGTGCTTGTCGTTCCTGGTTTGACGTCACAAACACACCCAGCGTTCGCCCAGACACTCCTCCGTTTCTCCAGCCATTACCGCGTTTTTCCCAGAAACGGTAGCATTTTTTCCCACACGCCCCTAAAACGGTCTGTTTCCGCCCAGAAACACCCACTTCCTGTCAATCACATTACGATCACCAGAACGATGAAAAAACCGTGAGTAATATTCCTAACTGCATAGCAAATTTACTTGGCGCAGTCGCAGTGCGAACATTGCGCATGCGCATTAAGCGGAAAATCGCTGCGATGCGAAGAAAATTACAGAGCGAACAACTCGGAATGACCACCTATGTGCACTGCAGGGAAGGCAGATTTAACATGTGCAGAGAGAGTTAGATTTGGGTGTGGTGTGTTCAATCTGCAATCTAATTTGCAGTGTAAAAATAAAGCAGTCAGTATTTACCCTGCACAGAAACAAAATAACTCACCCAAATCTAACTCTTTCTGCACATGTTATATCTGCCTCCCCTGCAGTACACATGGTTTTGCCCAACTGCTAACAAAATTCCTGCTGCGATCAACTTGGAATTACCCCCATCGAATTACCCCCATTTTCACACTGCTCGTGTATATAAGACATAGGGCCTAATTCAGTTTGGATCGTAATACGCGTTCCAACCGCAAAAACTATGAAGAGGATGGGGGCATATACGCAGGGTCCATCCTGTGCGTGTGCCTACATTTTCTCCGGGTGCCCCGCAGAAAATGCGAATGCCTCTGCCTGTCAATCAGTAGAGGGCGTACCTTCGCAGGTATATCGCGATCATGAGCCATGTCTCCCATTTTTGTCATTATAGGTGCTCTGTGAGCTGCTGGCCATGCCCCAGCCCCTCTGTCTCCCGTGAATAGACATTGAGGCTTATTCAGACCAGATCGCTTCAATTTATTTTCACCCAGCGGGCAATCAGGTCTGCACTGCACATGCGTATGCGCCACAATGCGTAAGTGCGACGGTCCGGAGATCACAAGAAGATTGACAAGAAGAGGGTGTTTGTGTGGGTGGCAACTGAATGTTTCTAGGGAGTGTCCGGAAAAACACTGGAGGGACCCGGCGTTTTGTGGGAGGATTTGTGACGTCACAATGTGCATATTTGCAGAGCAACAAGCTACAGGGAGCCTTCCACCCCCCCCTTCCCCATGACTATGGGACACTGCGGCTCCCACAGGGGGGGGGGGGGGTTGTTTGGGTTAGCTGGACATTCCCAAAAAAAGTGACTGTCCTGCAAAAATTGGTATAGTTGGGAGGTATGTTCAAATACATTTATTGTTTTGCATGCAGGGTAAATACTGGCTTCTTTGACATTTAGCCACAAATGCTGCACAGCTGAATTACAGTATTACACTGCAATTAACAGTTATGCTAGGACATTCCCCCTCCCAAATCTACCTCTCTCTGCATGTTACATCTGTCCCACAGTGGCGTGCGGTGAGGTCAGTGGCTAGTGAGGCACTACAGCCATAATTTCCGCCGAATCCTGCCGATGACCCTTAGCCAATGCCCGCTACTGCCTCTGAGCCGATACCCGCTGCCACCGCCAATGGCTTACAAACTCTCCCACAATCAACTGACCCAGCCCTCCACCACTAATTTCTATCTCAGTCCGATGCCGCCAATGCCCGCTGCCTGCCTGCTCATTGTTCTTGTTATATATTATACATTTTTAAAGAAAAAAAAAATGAGTGTTTGGGACTGGGAAGGGTGAGGGAGGAGGACATGAATGCAATTTTGTTGTCCAGGGCTTCCATTAACTTAAAGGAGAAGGGTCTGAATGGGTTAAAAAAAAATGCGTGAGGTCCCCCCTCCTTAGTATAACCAGCCTCGGGCTCTTTGAGCCGGTCCTGGTTATTTAAATACTGGGGGAAAAATTGGACAGGGGTTCCCCGTATTTAGACAACCAGCACCGGGCTCTTAGAACGGTCCAGGTTCCAAAAATACGTGGGACAAAAGATGTAGGGGTCCCCCATATTTTTAAAACCAGCACCGGGCTCCACTAGCCAGAGAGATAATGCCACAGCCGGGGGACACTTTTATGTAGGTCCCTGCGGCCCTGGCATTACCCCTCCAACTAGTCACCCCTGGCCGGGGTTCCCTGGAGGAGTGGGGACCCCTTAAATCAAGAGGTTCCTCCCCTCGAGGCACCCAAGGGCCAGAGGTGAAGCCCGAGGCTGTCCCCAGCACCCCTGGGTGGTGGGTGCCGGGCTGATAGCCATGTGTGTAAAAAAAGAATATTGTTTTTTTTGTTGTGGAACTACAAGGCCCAGCAAGCCTCCCCCGCTTGCTGGTACTTGGAGAACCTCAAGTACCAGCAGGCGGGGAAATAACAGGCTTGCTGGTACCTGTAGTTCTACAACAACAAAAAATACCCAAATAAAAACGCAAACACACATAGCGTGACAGTAAAATTATTGAGACAGGCTGTAGCATGTGGGTGCATGTAACCCTATAAAAGTGATGGATTGGGTGACTATTACAATACCCACTGTTGCTGTCTGAAAAATTATGGATTTATAGATTGCTCTGCCGAGACATGTTTTTTTCTAAAATGCACCACAGGTATGGATGGATAGTATACTTGACGACACAGAGGTAGGTAGAGCAGTGGCCTACTGTACCGTACTGCTATATATTATATTATTTATTATTATTATTATCCTTTATTTATATGGCGCCACAAGGGTTCCGCAGTGCCCAACTACAGAGTACATAAACAAATAATCAAACAGGAAAACAGCAACTTACAGTTGACGACAATATAGGACAAGTACAGGGTAAATAAACATAGCTACATCAGCAGATGACACTGGAATACGTATCAGGTGGCAGAAGACTGCTGGATTTGGTGCAGCTGAAGATTATTAAAGTAAGAAAAGAGTAAGCACATGAGGGAAGAGGGCCCTGCTCGTGAGAGCTTACATTCTAAAAGGGAGGGGTAGACAGACAGGGGTGAGACAGATGGGGTACATAGAGAGCGTGGAACAGAGGTTTAGGATGAGATTTGGCTGGGTTTGGTGAAGAAGTGGGTCTTGAGAGCCCGTTTGAAGTTTTGTAGAGAGGTGGAGAGTCTGAGGGGGAGAGGTAGGGAATTCCAGAGAAGTGGTGCAGCACGTGAAAAATCTTGGAGGTAGGAGTGGGAGGAAGTAATCCGTAGGCAGGAGTCGGTGTGCATTAGCAGAGCGAAGAGGACGGATGGGAGTGTAAAGCGAGATAAGATCAGAGATGTAGATGGGAGAGGAGTGGGTGAGGGCTTTGTAAGCAAGTGTGAGAAGCTTGAAATGGATTCTGAAAGGGAAGGGGAGCCAGTGAAGGACTAGTAAGAGAGGAGAGGTGGACGTAGTGCGTTTGGTGAGGAAAATGAGCCGGGAAGCAGCATTGAGGATAGATTGGAGTGGAGAGAGGTATTTGTCAGGAATGCCAGTCAGGAAGAGATTACAGCAGTCCAGTCTGGAGATGACCAGTGAGTGGATAAGAGTCTTAGTAGCATCCTGGGTCAGAAAGGGTCTGATCCTGGAAATATTTTTTAGATGAAAACGGCAGGTTTGTGAGAGGTGCTGAATGTGTGGTTTGAAGGAGAGGGAGGAGTCAAGGATTACTCCAAGACAGCGCACTTGGGGGGGTAGAGGAGATAGTAGTGCCATCAATAGATAATGAGATTGTAGGAGGTGAGGTTATGCGGGAGGGAGGGAAGATGATCAGATCGGTCTTAGACATGTTAAGTTTAAGAAAGAGCTGGGACATCCAGGAAGAGATAGCAGAGAGACAGTTGGAGATACGAGTGAGGAGAGTAGGGGAGAGGTCTGGAGAGGAAAGATAGATTTGAGTGTCATCAGCACAGAGATGATATTGGAAACCAAAAGAACTAATGAGCTTACTTAGTGAGGACGTTTAGAGAGAGAAGAGAAGAGGACCAAGGACAGAACCTTGGGGTACCCCTACAGTTAGTGGAAGTGAGGGGGAGGTGGAGTCATGAGAGGAGACAGAGAATGAACGGTCAGAAAGGTAGGACGACAACCAAGAGAGGGCTGTGTTACGCAGACCAATGGAGTGAAGGATTTGCAGTAGGAGAGGATGGTCCACAGTGTCAAAAGCAGCAGAGAGATCAAGTAGAATAAGTAGAGAGTAGTGTCCCTTAGATTTAGCAGCATGGAGGTCATTGCATACTTTTGTAAGGGCAGTTTCAGTGGAGTGGAGAGGACGGAAGCCAGACTGGAATGGGTCAAGCAGTGAGTGTGAGGAAAGAAAGGAAGTAAGGCGGTTGTAGACAATACGCTCAAGGAGTTTGGAGGCAAAAGGGAGGAGAGAGATGGGTCGGTAGTTGGAGAGAGTGTTTGGATCAAGGGTAGGTTTTTTAAGAATAGGAGAGATGAGAGCGTGCTTGAAGGCAGAGGGGACAGTGCCTGATGAGAGGGAGAGATTGAGAAGGTGGGAAAGATGGGAAAAAGCAGAAGAAGAGAGGTGGCAAAGGAGGCAGGAGGGGATTGGGTCAAGTGGGGAGGTGGTGAGGGGACAGGAACGAATGAGGGCCATGACTTCCTCTCCAGATGCATGGGAGAAAGATGACAGAGTTGGTGCGAGGGATGGGGAGGGTTCGTAAGGGTTGGGAGAAGGCTGGTTACTGATAGTCTGGTGTGATGTGATGTCCTGACGTATGGAGTCAATTTTGGATGTGAAGTAAGTGGCAAAGTCAAGAGCAGAGAGTGAGGAAGGGAGACGAGGTGGAGGTGGGCAGAGGAGTGAGTTGAGAGTGGCAAAGAGGCGCCGGGGGTTGGAAGACTGGGAGGAGATGAGGTTCTTGAAGTATGACTGTTTAGCAAGAGAAAGGGCAGCACTGAAGGATGAGAGCATAAGTTTGAAATGGAGGAAGTCTGCATTAGAGCGTGATTTCCTCCAGTGTCGCTCAGCCGTACGTGAGCATTTTTGCAGATATCTGGTGCATTTGGTGTGCCAGGGTTGAGGTGTTAATTTGCGAGGGTGAATAGTGGTTGGTGGAGCAACAGAGTCAAGAGCAGAAGTAAGGGAAGCATTGTATGTGGAAGTGGCTTGTTCAGGGCATGAGAGAGAGAGAGAGACTAGGAGAGAGAAGTGAGTCAAACAGGGAGGAAAGGAATGTGGTGTCAATAGCTTCAATGTTACGCTTAGTGATGGTAGCCTTAGGAGGTAGAGATGGGGAAGTCGAGAGAGATAGGTTGAAGGAGAGCAGGTGGTGGTCAGAGAGGGGAAATGGGGAGTTGGAAAAATCAGAAATATCACAGCGGTGAGTGAAGACCAGATCCAGTGAGCTCCCATTCACATGGGAGGGTGAGGAGGTCCACTGGGAGAGACCAAGTGAAGAGGTGAGGTTAAGGAGTTTAGAGGCAGGGGATTGTGTGGGGATGTCAATAGGGATGTTGAAATCGCCTAGGATAATGGTGGGAATGTCAGAAGAGAGGAAGTGAGGAAGCCAGGAAGCAAAGTTGTCGATGAATTTGGAAGCAGTGCCAGGGGGGGCGGTAAATGACAGCTACTCTAAGATGGACTGGTTGGAAGAGGCATATGGCGTGGACCTCAAATGTAGAGAATATAAGGGATGGTTCTGGTGGTATGAGTTGGTAGGAGTAACTAGAAGGTAAAAGGACCCCAACACCACCCCCATGGCGACCCCCAGGTCGGGGTGTGTGTGTGAATGTAAGGCCCCCAGCAGAGAGAGCAGCAGCAGAAGTAGTGTCAGAGGGCGTAATCCAAGTTTCAGTAATGGCTAGTAGGTGTAGGGAGTTGGAAATGAAAAGGTCATGAGTGGGGACCAGTTTGTTATAAACAGATCTGGCATTCCAGAGGGCACAGGATAGGGGGTATGAGTTTGTGGGAGAGATGTGAATTAGATTTTCAGGGTTGCTGTAGCGATGAGGTGGGATTAACTTTGAGGGCAGGGATGATGAGAGAGTAGTGATGGTACGGGTGCCTGAGCTAGGATGGGAAACTGCAGGAGGTGGGCAGGGAGGGAGGTCAGTGTGATGTGGATGGGGGTGTGGGGAGGTGACAGGGAAGGGAGAGAGGGAGCAGGGCTGAGTTGTGGGGTAGCAGGACCATGGGGCAGAGGTGAATGAAAGTGGGGTAACAGGAAAGGTGGGGGAAGGAAACAGAGGGATGGAGGGGAGACAGAGGAGGGGAGAGAGGAGGAGGTGGAGGAGACTAGGGGGGAAGGCTAAAGATACATTATTAGGTAGACACTGAGTGATGTGGGGAGTATAAGAAAACCTTGACATAGTGTTAAGTAGGTAAATAGGTTGAGGGAAAGTGGAAGTAGGAGAGGAGACTGTGGCAATCCGAGCAGAAGAATTGCAGAAATGCAGGTGAGAAAAGCAGTGTAGGCTCAAGGGGTGTAGATTTAGTATGAAATGAGTCAAAAGCGTAGATAAAGTGGGTGCAGAAAAGTATTTGGAGTGTAAGAAATGAAAGGATTGTGAGAGGTTTAAGAAGCAATGGTAATTATGTTAGATGTTTTAAGTGTTTGCAGGTAAAATT
This sequence comes from Pseudophryne corroboree, assembly GCF_028390025.1. Classification (NCBI taxonomy): domain Eukaryota; kingdom Metazoa; phylum Chordata; class Amphibia; order Anura; family Myobatrachidae; genus Pseudophryne; species Pseudophryne corroboree. The sequence continues at coordinate 176,541,801 of NC_086451.1, forward strand.
GCATTGGTGCAGCTGTGCTTAAAAAACAAAATTACAATAATACAGATACAGGCATTTGTAGGTGAAATGGATGGTTTATGAAATGTCCAAGTAAGGTAGTTCTGTGCTATGTAATCAGATGCAACAATCAGGAGGTGAGTGATCTGAGGAGTAAGTGACTCACATTTGTTATTAGTTCTTCAGTTTTCTTTGTTTTGTTAGATTGGTGTGCTTCTGTTTTCCTTCTTTTTCACTTCGATTGAACGCTAATTGAACACTGCTGTTATGTGTCAATTTTATCACGCTTTGATAAAACTGCACGCTTAGATCAATAAATGCACAGCCAAATGGCTTTGCACAGCCTACACCATTGGACTTAAGTAGAAGACTATTACAAGTGAAACCAATAATTGAAATCTGTAACCACACCCCACCCCCTCAAATGCCAGGCAATAAATTACCTTAAAAACAACAACCAGGCATTCCACAAAGATTAAACTGGGTCTATATCATTCAAAACTTTAAAAAAGTACTTCAAAATCACATACTATGCAATAATGTTTCAATTTGCATTACCCAGCAGAATTAGCTTTGCATATATAGATATAGTGCAGCAGAATATATTGGTGGTTGTAGTCAATTGTAATTACTCAGCAGAATTAGCTTTGCATATATAGATATAGTGCAGCAGAATATATTGGTGGTTGTAGTCAATTGTAATTACCCAGCAGAATTAGCTTTGCAAATATAGATATAGTGCAGCAGAATATATTGGTGGTTGTAGTCAGTTGTAATGCTAATAATATTTTTTTGCAAAGTACCAATAGCTTCATATAATGTTCACAATTTTTATGCAGGATCAAGTAGCTCAATGGGTAGGGTGTTTGATTAGAATTCAACAGGTTATAGGTTTGAATCCTGGGTATGGTAGTTTGAGGTGTTATTTAATAAAGTGTGTTTATATATTAGTCACACATGGCTTACTTGTACAAATGGCATGTCACCAGTTAGTGCTGACTGCTGATATGCCATTTGCACAAGCAAGCCATGTGTGACTGTATATGCATTTAAGGAGGGCCCCCCGGCAATACCACAAACCATTGAGTGTCAAGTATACTAGATATATCTTCATATCTCATGTGCTTTCTCTGAGACCAATCTTGTTATGCCCCTTCCCCACGAGGCATGCGCCTTTTGTCCATATTGCAAAAATAGTGGGGGGGGGGGGGGGGGGGGGGCATATAATTCTCTGTCACAGGGCACTAAAAAGTCTAGTTATGGCTCTGGTATGCATTATGTAATCTGGCAGACCATCTCTCCAACACTGGCTGATTGGAATAGAAATCCGGTTATCTATGTGAGCTAATGACCATCAACGATTTACTCTCAAACACTAGAAAATGGACAAAAATGGTCCCCTAAACAAATTGGTTAAATTTTGGGTTTAACCAATTTGTGTAATGACCATTTTTGACCACTTTTCTAGTGTTTGGGAGCAAATGGTTAATCGACATTTGCTCCTATACATTACCAGATTTTTATTCCATCCATCCAGACTGGATAGATAGCCTGACAGATAATTGTGTAGTGTACGCCCAGGATAACTGTCAGTTATGCTTTTTTATGATGGCACACAAATGGGTGGGCAGATCCAGGGCAAGCACTGCCCACTCATGCATAGTTGTCAACTGATGTGAAGTTCCAGGGGGCAATCTCAGTTATAAATAAAAGTATCTGGAAATTGTCCCTAGTTTAATAAAAAAAAAAAAAAAAATTGATCAACTCCATTTATTTAGTATGATATCCCAGGTGATAGGATGCCGGCAGTCAGAATAACATGCTTTATTAAATAACACATCTCAAACTACAATACCCAGGATTCAAACCTATAACCTGTTGAATTCTAATCAAACACCCTACCCATTGAGCTATTTGATCCTGCATAAAAATTGTGAACATTATATGAAGCTATTGGTACTTTGAAAAAAAAAAGTATCAGCATTGCAACGCAGCAGATCCATGCAGTTTGCAGCCACACACTACATGTATCTGCTCAGCCACAATGCTGATTATTTCTTCACAAAGTACAAGGTGAGCTCCAAATAGAATTCTCTATCTTAGAATTATACCTTTCTATGCCAAACCTAGAAGTCGGGCCCCCCACCCTGGGATCCCCCAGAGGGAGGCCCGCCCCGTCATGCGGCAGGCTTGTCCGTTTTGGAAGCAGGCTGACGGGCAGCCCAGGCTTGCTTCAGTCTGGGCTTGGCAGGTCTGGAAGCATGAGCTTGCTTTGGGTATGCCTGACCATGGGTACGCTTTACCTGGAGGATGAAAGGGCCCAGGAAAAGTACTTTTAGCCTTCTGCGTGGTAGGAGTCATACTAGGTAGGCAAGTTGTTTTAGCAGTAGCCAGATCAGCTACAATCTTATTGAGGTCTTCTCCAAAGAGAGTGTCTCCCTTGAAAGGAAGCACCTCCAGGGTTATCTTGGAATCCATATCCACCGACCAGGATCTCAACCAGCTGTATAAAGTATTACCTTGGAACTGGCTCTCCACTCCCCATTATCTGGTTATCATGACTTCCTCCGCCAGTTTCCAGACTCGCTTGCTGAAGCTCGGCCACTTCTTCCTAGCAGCAGGCTCCTGGATCACTGGGCAGCAGAGGTGCTTGGGAGCCGGATGGGGGAGGAGCAATAAGGCAGGCAGCCTTTGGCACACACACACACACACACACCAAAAAAGAACATATCCCAGTTTAACATAACGCTATGTGGTGCAAGGTATGGAGCTGGTCACTTGTATCAGACCTCTGACATTTGCCTTTTCACCCATATTGCATACTTTTTCTTGCAGGTTGTGTCTTAATTCAAGAAGTGTTCTAAGTACTTCAGCTTAGTATCTTTACTGACCCCTCTTTACCCCACACTACATAACTGACCCCTCTATACCCTACACTACATCACTGACCTTTCTATAACCATCACTGCATTACTGACCCCTCTTTACAGTACACTGACCTCTATATACCTGCTAGTACATCCCTGATGCCTATATTCCCTACGCCACATCCCTGACGCCTCTATTCCCTACGCCACATCCCTGACGCCTCTATTCCCTACGCCACATCCCTGACGCCTCTATTCCCTACGCCACATCCCTGACGCCTCTATTCCCTACGCCACATCCCTGACGCCTCTATTCCCTACGCCACATCCCTGACGCCTCTATTCCCTACGCCACATCCCTGACGCCTCTATTCCCTACGCCACATCCCTGATGCCTTTATTTCCTACGCCACATCCATGACGCCTCTATTCCCTACGCCACATCCCTGACGCCTCTATTCCCTACGCCACATCCCTGACGCCTCTATTCCCTACGCCACATCCCTGACGCCTCTATTCCTTACGCTACATCCCTGACGCCTCTATACAGTACAATGCATTACTGATCCCTCTAGACCATACATCCTCATTACATCAGAGAGTTAGTGAAACACTGGAAAAAATAAGGGTATAAGTGGACTACAGAAACTGATGCTCTAAACAAAGGAGAGAGAGAGTAAAGCACAAGGGAAAGTGGGCAATTAGAACACCATAGAGAGAGGAGAGATAGAAATGCCTGAAAAAGTAGAGGGGGTTGGGTATGGCATCGGCGCTCGGGATTCCAGAGGTCACATGATCCCCAATCCTAATACTAACCCTCTGGGGGGGTGGCGGATAGGGCTAACCCTCAGGGGGTGGCAGCTAGGGCTACCCCCTTCCCCCTCCTAGTGCCTTCCCTTACACCACATCCCCTGGTCCGACTCCTAACCCTCCCTCCAATATTCACCTTCGGGATGTTGGCTGTCTGTGTGCCGGCACCAGTCTCCCAAGTGGTGTCAGGATTCCAACATCGGTCAAATGACCGCCGGTATACCGTCTGCCAGGATGGTAAATGTATCCTGAGGACAGGTAGTGAGTGTGGAGGGATAGGTGGTTCAGTAAAATGTAACGGCTCAAACTGCGATCATTCACTGATAAATTGATTTATAGCTCTCCCTTTTTAACCATTGCAATTATAAAAGCAATGTTTTTTAAACTTTTAAATAAAGCTTGTTAGCATCCCCAGCACACTGTATATGCTGGGAGATGTAGTTCTCAATATGAAAACATTTAAATACTGTATGAACTCTAATCCCCCAACTGAAACCTGGATGGTGCTCCTGGCAAGTGACATCCTGGCCAAGGGGTAGATACGCCCCTGAGGGTCAGGGCCAGCAACAGAAATCTTGGGCCCCAGTACACTGATATCTCTGGGGCCCCCTTAAGCCCCCCTTAACTTGGCAGAGGGATCTTTAAAAAAAAAATGGAGCCTTTGACTCGGACCGTCAGTGAGGCCGGCAGGTGGTTTTCATACTGGGCTATCCAGCTCTTCGGTGGCGGTGGCAGGGACATTCAGAAAAGGGCCAGCACAGCAACATGCATAATAATGGCAATACAGTATGGACCACAGGGACTGGACAAAGTGATGGGGTAAAAGGAGGGGGGAGGGTTTAGTTGGCCTGTTGACACTGCAGCATACTTACGACTGCAAGGGATATAGGACTCTTGAGTTCACGGGCCAATTTCATGGCAGTCTCGGATAGGAGGGCATTGTGGATTCACCAAGGGAATGCTGATACTGACTCCAAGAAGAAAGGGAGTCTCTTCCCTATGAAGGTGAAGCCTTGTTTGGCGACGGCCTAGTTAATTTGATCTCGGCAGCTCCCGCAGGTAAGTCAACCTTCTTGCCCTATGTTCCCTCTCAACGGATGAAGACGCATCATTATCTACCGCAGTCATTTTGGCCCAATAGATATGCAAGAAGTTAAGATTCCCCTTTCTTTGCAGGTAGAGGAAGGAGAAGGAAGGAGAAGGAAGAGGTCTGTAGCCTCTTCAAGATCGCAGGAGCAGAGATTGTCCTCTGCTTCTGCCAAATCCACTGCATGACGCTGGGGCTTTCTTGCAGGAGCCCACACCAGTGGGGGCACGTCTAAAACTCTTCAGTCAGTTCTGGATTCATTCGGACCTGGACTCGTGGGTTTTACAAATAGTGTCCCAAGGGTACAAACTGGGTTTTCAGGACGTTCCCCCTCACCGATTGTTCAAATTGGCCTTAGTCAGCAGGGAGAAGGTTTTTATTCAAGCCTCTTCGTGGTCCCGAAGCCAGACGGCTCAGTCAGACCAATCTAAAATCTGAAATCCCTCAATTTCTTCCTAAAAAAATTCAATTTCAAGATGGAATCTCTCAGGGTAGTGATCTCCAGTCCGGAGGAAAGAGATTACATGGTTTTGGTAGACATAAAGGATGCCTACTTACATGTTCCCATTTAGCCACTGCATCAAGCTACCTAAGGTTTGCAATTCAGGATCGTCATTACCAATTTCAGACATTGCCGTTTGGTCTGTCCACGGCTCCGAGGATTTTCACCAGGGTGATGGCGGAAATGATGGTTCTCCTTCGCAAGCAAGGAGTCACAATTATCCCGTACTTGGATGATCTCCTGATAAAGGCGAGATCCAGGGACCAGTTGGTGCAAAACATTGCACTCTCCCTGACAGTTCTTCAACAACATGGTTGGCTCCTACACTTGCCAAAATCGCAGTTGGTCCCAATGACGCGGTAGTTGTTTTTGGGAGTCATACTGGACACAGAAGAGGTTTTCTTCCAGGGGAAAGGCTATGGAGATCCAGAGTCTGGTCAAACAAATTCTGAAACCAGCAAGAGTGTTAATCCATCAATGCATTCGGTTGCTGGGGAAGATGGTTGTGGCCTACGAGGCCATTCAGTTTGGCAGGTTCCATGCCAGAGTGTTCCAGTGGGACCTGTTGGACAAGTGGTCCGGATCCCACCTACACATGCACCGGAGGATAATCCTGTCTTCCAAGACCAGAATCTCACTCCATTGGTGGCTGCACAGTTCTCACCTCCTAGAGGGGCGATGGTTCGGGATCCAGCACTGGATCCTAGGGACCACAGATGCAACCCTCCGAGGCTGGGGAGCAGTCACACAGGGGGAAAACGTCCAAGGAAGATGGTCAAGTCAGGAAAGTTGTCTCCACATAAATGTTCTGGAGTTAAGGGCCATTTAATAACTGCAGACACAGTACACACTGGGACGGGTGCCCAGCATCCTCTACAGACTAAGAGAAAAGGATTTACCGGTAGGTATTAAAATCCTAGTTTCTCTAACGTCCTAGAGGATGCTGGGGACTCCGTAAGGACCATGGGGATAGACGGGCTCCGCAGAGTTCATGATCTTCACTGAGGTAACGCACAGCACTGCAGCTGTGCGCCATTGCTCCCATACACCTCACATACTCCGGTCACTGTAAGGGTGCAGGGCGCAGGGGGGGCACCCTGGGCTGCAATATAAACCTCTTATTGGCAAAAATATAACATATATACAGCTGGGCACTGTATATATGTATGAGCCCCCGCCAATTTTACAGTTTAAGCGGGACAGAAGCCCGCCGCCGAGGGGGCGGGGCTTCTCCCTCAGCACTCACCAGCGCCATTTTTTCTCCACAGCACCGCTGAGAGGAAGCTCCCCGGACTCTCCCCTGCTTATACCACGGTAGAGAAGATGGTTGAAAAGAGGGGGGGGGGGCACAAAATTTGTCGCAAATTACATACAGCAGCGCTACTGGACAAACATTAAGTTACTGTGTTATTCCTGGGTTATATAGCGCTGGGGTGTGTGCTGGCATACTCTCTCTCTGTCTCTCCAAAGGGCCTTGTGGGGAAACTGTCTTCAGAAAAAGCATTCCCTGTGTGTGTGGTGTCGGTACACGTGTGTCGACATGTCTGAGGAAGAAGGCTATATTAGAGAGGAGCGGGAGCAAATGAATGTGGTGTCCTCGCTGACACCTGATTGGATGGATATGTGGAATGCTTTAAATGCTAGTGTAAACTCATTGTACAAAAGATTAGACAAGGCTGAAGCTTTGGGACAGTCAGGGTCTCAACCCATGCCTGATCCTATGTTGCAGGGACTGTCGGGGTCTCATAAGCGCCCACTATCCCAGATTGTTGACACAGATACCGACATGGATTCTGACTCCAGTGTCGATTACGATGATGCAAAGTTACAGCCAAAATTGGCAAAATCCATTCGATATATGATTATGGCAATAAAAGATGTTTTGCACATCACAGAGGAACCCCCTGTCCCTGACAAGAGGGTACATATGTACAAGGGAAAGAAGCCTGAGGTAACCTTTGAGGGGGTCACACGAGCTGAACGAGTTATGTGAAAAAGCTTGGGAATCTCCAGATAAAAGACTGCAGATTTCCAAAAGGATTCTTATGGCGTATCCTTTTCCATCAACGGATAGGTTACGATGGAAATCCTCCCCTAGGATGGACAAAGCATTAACACGCACAGCTACAGTTGGAAAATCAAATTTTTACCTTATGTTCCCTCACAGCATAAGAAAGCTCCGCATTATCAAATGCAGTCCTTTCGGTCACAAAGAAACAAGAAAGTGCGAGGTGCGTCCTTTCTTGCCAGAGGTAGGGGCAGAGGAATAAAGCTGCACAACACAGCTAGTTCCCAGGAACAGAAGTCCTCCCCGGCCTCTACAAAATCTACCTCATGACGCTGGGGCTCCACTGGCAGAGTCCGGCCCATGTGATGTCATGCAGCTGCTCTGACCACACCTCCTGTTTCTCCGTTGCCGACCCCATTTTGAAACCGTGCCCCCGCACCGCTCCATCTCCGACTTGGAAATGGAATGTTGTTGACCCCCCTCCCCCCTTCACCGATTCACAGGCAGAGGCGATCGCATTATCTGCGGGGTACCGCAGAAAATGCAGGCGGATGCGTATGCTCTTAGCAGTTTTTGCAGTTGGATTGCGATCCAACCTGAATCAGGCCCCATTACCTATCACAATGCACTGCGGGTAGTACAAAATGGGGTTAATATAGGAGAAAAAACCCCAGAGCTGTGCTCCTTAACTGTCCCTGGTGGCTAGTGGAGCGGCTGCCCAGTAATCAGTGTCCACGCCAGTGCGCACACGGCCCGCCCCCATCAGCGGCCTCGTGATCCCGGAGGGTGGTGTGTGTGTGACTGACCTTAGGAAGAAACCGGAGCCTCCGCTGCAGTGACCCAGCAACCGGGGCACGGGATTATACTGCGCCTCTGGGAGTGATGGAGCTGCAGTAAAGAAGTCTATTAGACCTAGCCTGCTGCAGCCCTTGTAGATTCTTATAAAAAAAGTTCTTCTTTTCTTGCCAAAATTAATAGCTAAGAATAGGCTACCTAAGTGGCCTGCTACTGAAGGCACCAACTACAAACTGAGCTCCCTGTTCATGGAAGCGAGGTTATAGAGGAGGGGGCGCTGAGCATCTTGGGAACAGTCAAAAGCTTTGAGCCTGTTGGTGCCTCAGATCAAGATCCTACTCTACACCCCAATGTGAATCCTTGTGGAGTCCAGTGTACCCCACAGAAGAAATGAATGTGTCACACCCATTGGCAGCAACATTAGAATAGCTGCTGATGGGCACAATTGAGAAAGGAAGGGGGGAAAACATTTGAATCCAGCACATATATGTAATTTGTACCTTCCTACTTTAAAATGTAATGGATGAACCTCACCCTGTGAGAACTATCTTCATGATCAAGAGATCTCATATGCAACATAAGTATGTGTTGGGATAGGGCTGTGGAGGGCGGCTGCTCGGGCACACCCCTGTCAAGTTAAGGAGATTCAACTGAGGCAGCACAAGGGAACTCTCATCTGGGGACAACAACTGCAGGGAGAACACATTTTCAGACGAATGTGGGAGGGCAGAAGGCTGCCTAATACTGAAGCACCCCCAAACAACAAACCAAATGCAACAACTAGTGCAAGCATTCCTGGGGGAAGGCCTGCAGCAGATGGATTTGCATATGGTGATGTCATCCAAGCAGTGGGCATAGTTGGCTGCAACCCTCGTCTGCATATGAAAAGAGAAAAGGGTCACGCAGGGCATGGCGGCCTTTGTGGGGTTGCGCTTGGATGACACCTAAATCGCTTTATACACCCCCACCCCCCATCAGTGTGGGCTCATGTTGGCCATGCCCCAGCCCCTGAAGCATTCAAGCTGATTTCTTGCAGCAGCTGGACCCAGTAACAGCTCCAGAGTTGCTCTACAAGACAAGTAAAAGGGTGTGAGCCCTGCAGCACCACCTGTAGTTTGCATACACACATATATAGGACAGCATCTCTTATATGCCCCAGGGTCAATAAAATAGTATCCTTATCTATGGTATCCATCCCCTCAGATAAGGTAACCGTCCATGCCGCTACAGCACTACACACCCAGGCCGACGCAATTGCCGGTCTGAGTAAGGTACCTGAATGTGTATAAATGGACTTCAGGGTAATCTCCTGTTTGCGGTCAGCAGACTCTTTGAGGGTAGCCGTATACTGGGACGGGAGGGCTACCTTCTTGGATAAGCGTGTTAATGCTTTGTCCACCCAAGGGGAGGATTCCCATCGTAACCTATCCGTTGATGGGAAAGGATACGCCATAAGAATCCTTTTGGAAATCTGCAGTCTTTTATCTGGAGATTTCCAAGCTTTTTCACATAACTCGTTCAGCTTGTGTGAGGGGAGAAAGGTTACCTCAGGCTTCTTTCCCTTGTACATATGTACCCTCTTGTCAGGGACAGGGGGTTCCTCTGTGATGTGCAAAACATCTTTTATTGCCATAATCATATATCGAATGGATTTTGCCAATTTTGGCTGTAACTTTGCATCATCGTAATCGACACTGGAGTCAGAATCCATGTCGGTATCTGTGTCAATCTGGGATAGTGGGCGCTTATGAGACCCTGACAGTCCCTGCAACATAGGATCAGGCATGGGTTGAGACCCTGACTGTCCCAAAGCTTCAGCCTTGTCCAATCTTTTGTGCAATGAGTTTACACTAGCATTTAAAACATTCCACATATCCATCCAATCAGCTGTCGGTGGAGACACCACATTCATTTGCTCCTGCTCCTCTCTAATATAGCCTTCTTCCTCAGACATGTCAGACATGTCGACACACGTGTACCGACACACCACAAACACAGGGAATGTGTGAAGACAGTTTCCCCACAAGGCCCTTTGGAGAGACAGAGAGAGAGTATGCCAGCACACACCCCAGCGCTATATAACCCAGGAATACACAGTAACTTAATGTTTGCCCAGTAGTACTGCTGTATGTAATTTGCGCCGAATTATGTGCCCCCCCCCCTCTTTTCAACTCTCTTGTCTACTATGGTATAAGCAGGGGAGAGTCCGGGGAGCTTCCTCTCAGCGGTGCTGTGAAGAAAAAATGGCGCTGGTGAGTGCTGAGGGAGAAGCCCCGCACCCTCGGCGGCGGGCTTCTGTCCCGCTTAAACTGTAAAATTGGCGGGGGCTCATACATATATACAGTGCTCAGCTGTATATATGTTATATTTTTGGCAAAAAGAGGTTTATATTGCTGCCCAGGGCGCCCTGCACCCTTACAGTGACCAGAGTATGTGAGGTGTATGGGAGCAATGGCGCACAGCTGCAGTGCTGTGCGTTACTTCAGTGAAGCTGGGCACTGTATATGTATGAGCCTCTGCCAATTTTACAGTTTAAGCGGGACAGAAGCCCGCCGCCGAGGGGGCGGGGCTTCTCCCTCAGCACTCACCAGCGCCATTTTTTCTCCACAGCACCGCTGAGAGGAAGCTGCCCGGACTCTCCCCTGCTTATACCATGGTAGACAAGAGGGTTGAAAAGAGAGGGGGGGCACATAATTCGGCGCAAATGACATACAGCAGCGCTACTGGACAAACATTAAGTTACTGTGTTATTCCTGGGTTATATAGCGCTGGGGTGTGTGCTGGCATACTCTCTCTCTCTGTCTCTCCAATGGGCCTTGTGGGGAAACGGTCTTCAGAAAAAGCATTCCCTGTGTTTGTGGTGTGTCGGTACACGTGTGTCGACATGTCTGAGGAAGAAGGCTATATTAGAGAGGAGCGGGAGCAAATGAATGTGGTGTCTCCGCCGACACCTGATTGGATGGATATGTGGAATGTTTTAAATGCTAGTGTAAACTCATTGCACAAAAGATTAGACAAGGCTGAAGCTTTGGGACAGTCAGGGTCTCAACCCATGCCTGATCCTATGTCGCAGGGACTGTCAGGGTCTCATAAGTGCCCACTATCCCAGATTGTTGACACAGATACTGACACGGATTCTGACTCCAGTGTCGATTACGATGATGCAAAGTTACAGCCAAAATTGGCAAAATCCATTCGATATAGGATTATGGCAATAAAAGATGTTTTGCACATCAGAGAGGAACCCCCTGTCCCTGACAAGAGGGTACATATGTACAAGGGAAAAAAGCCTGAGGTAACCTTTGAGGGGGTCACACGAGCTGAACGAGTTATGTGAAAAAGCTTGGGAATCTCCAGATAAAAGACTGCAGATTTCCAAAAGGATTCTTATGGCGTATCCTTTCCCATCAATGGATAGGTTACGAGGGGAATCCTCCCCTAGGGTGGACAAAGCATTAACACGCTTATCCAAGAAGGTAGCCCTCCCGTCCCAGTATACGGCTACCCTCAAAGAGTCTGCTGACCGCAAACAGGAGATTACCCTGAAGTCCATTTATACACATTCAGGTACCTTACTCAGACCGGCAATTGCGTCGGCCTGGGTGTGTAGTGCTGTAGCGGCATGGACGGTTACCTTATCTGAGGGGATGGATACCATAGATAAGGATACTATTTTATTGACCCTGGGGCATATAAGAGATGCTGTCCTATATATGTGTGTATGCAAACTACAGGTGGTGCTGCAGGGCTCACACCCTTTTACTTGTCTTGTAGAGCAACTCTGGAGCTGTTACTGGGTCCAGCTGCTGCAAGAAATCAGCTTGAATGCTTCAGGGGCTGGGGCATGGCCAACATGAGCCCACACTGATGGGGGGTGGGGGTGTATAAAGCGATTTAGGTGTCATCCAAGCGCAACCCCACAAAGGCCGCCATGCCCTGCGTGACCCCTTTCTCTTTTCATATGCAGACGAGGGTTGCAGCCAACTATGTCCACTGCTTGGATGACATCACCATATGCAAATCCATCTGCTGCAGGCCTTCCCCCAGGAATGCTTGCACTAGTTGTTGCATTTGGTTTGTTGTTTGGGGGTGCTTCAGTATTAGGCAGCCTTCTGCCCTCCCACATTCGTCTGAAAATGTGTTCTCCCTGCAGTTGTTGTCCCCAGATGAGAGTTCCCTTGTGCTGCCTCAGTTGAATCTCCTTAACTTGACAGGGGTGTGCCCGAGCAGCCGCCCTCCACAGCCCTATCCCAACACATACTTATCTTGCATATGAGATCTTTTGATCATGAAGATAGTTCTCAAAGGGTGAGGTTCATCCATTACATTTTAAAGTAGGAAGGTACAAATTACATATTCAAATTACATATATGTGCTGGATTCAAATGTTTTCCCCCCTTCCTTTCTCAATTGTGCCCATCAGCAGCTATTCTAATGTTGCTGCCAATGGGTGTGACACATTAATTTCTTCTGTGGGGTACAGTGGACTCCACAAGGATTCACATTGGGGTGTAGAGTAGGATCTTGATCTGAGGCACCAACAGGCTCAAAGCTTTTGACTGTTCCCAAGATGCTCAGCGCCCCCTCCTCTATAACCTCGCTTCCATGAACAGGGAGCTCAGTTTGTAGTTGGTGCCTTTAGTAGCAGGCCACTTAACAGGGGGCTGCCTCAGGCAGCCTATTCTAAGCTATTAATTTTGGCAAGAAAAGAAGAACTTTTTTCATAAGAATCTACAAGGGCTGCAGCAGGCTAGGTCTAATAGACTTCTTTACTGCAGCTCCATCACTCCCAGTGGCGCAGTATACTCCCGTGCCCCGGTTGCTGGGTCACTGCAGCGGAGGCTCCGGTTTCTTCCTAAGGTCAGTCACACACACACCACCCTCCGGGATCACGAGGCCGCTGATGGGGGCGGGCCGTGTGCGCACTGGCATGGACACTGATTACTGGGCAGCCGCTCCACTAGCCACCAGGGACAGTTAAGGAGCACAGCTCTGGGGTTTTTTCTCCTATATTAACCCCATTTTGTACTACCCACAGTGCATTGTGATAGGTAATGGGGCCTGATTCAGGTTGGATCGCAATCCAACTGCAAAAACTGCTAAGAGCATACGCATCCGCCTGCATTTTCTGCGGCACCCCGCAGATAATACGATCGCCTCTGCCTGTGAATCGGTGAAGGGGGGGGGGGGGGAGGGGGGTCAACAACACTCCATTTCCAAGTCGGAGATGGAGCGGTGCGGGGGCACGGTTTCAAAATGGGGTCGGCAACGGAGAAACAGGAGGTGTGGTCAGAGCAGCTGCATGACATCACATGGGCCGGACTCTGCCAGTGGAGCCCCAGCGTCATGAGGTAGATTTTGTAGAGGCCGGGGAGGACTTCTGTTCCTGGGAACTAGCTGTGTTGTGCAGCTTTATTCCTCTGCCCCTACCTCTGGCAAGAAAGGACGCACCTCGCACTTTCTTGTTTCTTTGTGACCGAAAGGACTGCATTTGATAATGCGGAGCTTTCTTATGCTGTGAGGGAACATAAGGTAAAAATTTGGTTTTTCAACTGTAGCTGTGCGTGTTAATGCTTTGTCCATCCTAGGGGAGGATTTCCATCGTAACCTATCCGTTGATGGAAAAGGATACGCCATAAGAATCCTTTTGGAAATCTGCAGTCTTTTATCTGGAGATTCCCAAGCTTTTTCACATAACTCGTTCAGCTCGTGTGACCCCCTCAAAGGTTACCTCAGGCTTCTTTCCCTTGTACATATGTACCCTCTTGTCAGGGACAGGGGGTTCCTCTGTGATGTGCAAAACATCTTTTATTGCCATAATCATATATCGAATGGATTTTGCCAATTTTGGCTGTAACTTTGCATCATCGTAATCGACACTGGAGTCAGAATCCATGTCGGTATCTGTGTCAACAATCTGGGATAGTGGGCGCTTATGAGACCCTGACAGTCCCTGCAACATAGGATCAGGCATGGGTTGAGACCATGACTGTCCCAAAGCTTCAGCCTTGTCTAATCTTTTGTACAATGAGTTTACACTAGCATTTAAAGCATTCCACATATCCATCCAATCAGGTGTCAGCGAGGACACCACATTCATTTGCTCCCAATCCTCTCTAATATAGCCTTCTTCCTCAGACATGTCGACACACGTGTACCGACACACCACACACACAGGGAATGCTTTTTCTGGAGACAGTTTCCCCACAAGGCCCTTTGGAGAGACAGAGAGAGAGTATGCCAGCACACACCCCAGCGTTATATAACCCAGGAATAACACAGTATCTTAATGTTTGTCCAGTAGCGCTGCTGTATGTAATTTGTGCCGAATTTTGTGCCCCCCCCCCTCTTTTCAACCATCTTCTCTACCGTGGTATAAGCAGGGGAGAGTCCGGGGAGCTTCCTCTCAGCGGTGCTGTGGAGAAAAAATGGCGCTGGTGAGTGCTGAGGGAGAAGCCCTGCCCCCTCGGCGGCGGGCTTCTGTCCCGCTTAAACTGTAAAATTGGCGGGGGCTCATACATATATACAGTGCCCAGCTGTATATATGTTATATTTTTGCCAAAAAGAGGTTTATATTGCTGCCCAGGGTGCCCCCCCTGCGCCCTGCACCCTTACAGTGACCGGAGTATGTGAGGTGTATGGGAGCAATGGCGCACAGCTGCAGTGCTGTGCGTTACCTCAGTGAAGATCATGAACTCTGCGGAGCCCGTCTATCCCCATGGTCCTTACGGAGTCCCCAGCATCCTCTAGGACGTTAGAGAAACTAGGATTTTAATACCTACCGGTAAATCCTTTTCTCCTAGTCTGTAGAGGATGCTGGGCACCCGTCCCAGTGTGTACTGTGTCTGCAGTTATTAAATGGCCCTTAACTCCAGAACATTTATGTGGAGACAACTTTCCTGACTTGACCATCTTCCTTGGACGTTTTCCCCCTGTGTGACTGCTCCCCAGCCTCGGAGGGTTGCATCTGTGGTCCCTAGGATCCAGTGCTGGATCCCGAACCATCGCCCCTCTAGGAGGTGAGAACTGTGCAGCCACCAATGGAGTGAGATTCTGGTCTTGGAAGACAGGATTATCCTCCGGTGCATGTGTAGGTGGGATCCGGACCACTTGTCCAACAGGTCCCACTGGAACACTCTGGCATGGAACCTGCCAAACTGAATGGCCTCGTAGGCCACAACCATCTTCCCCAGCAACCGAATGCATTGATGGATTAACACTCTTGCTGGTTTCAGAATTTGTTTGACCAGACTCTGGATCTCCATAGCCTTTCCCCTGGAAGAAAACCTCTTCTGTGTCCAGCATGACTCCCAAAAACAACTACCGCGTCATTGGGACCAACTGCGATTTTGGCAAGTGTAGGAGCCAACCATGTTGTTGAAGAACTGTCAGGGAGAGTGCAATGTTTTGCACCAACTGGTCCCTGGATCTCGCCTTTATCAGGAGATCATCCAAGTACGGGATAATTGTGACTCCTTGCTTGCGAAGGAGAACCATCATTTCCGCCATCACCCTGGTAAAAATCCTCGGAGCCGTGGACAGACCAAACGGCAATGTCTGAAATTGGTAATGACAATCCTGAATTGCAAACCTTAGGTAGCTTGATGCAGTGGCTAAATGGGAACATGTAAGTAGGCATCCTTTATGTCTACCAAAACCATGAAATCTCTTTCCTCCGGACTGGAGATCACTACCCTGAGAGATTCCATCTTGAAATTGAATTTCTTTAGGAAGAAATTGAGGGATTTCAGATTTTAGATTGGTCTGACTGAGCCGTCCGGCTTCGGGACCACGAAGAGGCTTGAATAAAAACCTTCTCCCTGCTGACTAAGGCCAATTTGAACAATCGGTGAGGGGGAACGTCTTGAAAACCCAGTTTGTACCCTTGGGACACTATTTGTAAAACCCACGAGTCCAGGTCCGAATGAATCCAGAACTGACTGAAGAGTTTTAGACGTGCCCCCACTGGTGTGAGCTCCTGCAAGAAAGCCCCAGCGTCATGCAGTGGATTTGGCAGAAGCAGAGGACAATCTCTGCTCCTGCGATCTTGAAGAGGCTACAGACCTCTTCCTTCTCCTTCCTCTACCTGCAAAGAAAGGGGAATCTTAACTTCTTGCATATCTATTGGGCCAAAATGACTGCGGTAGATAATGATGCATCTTCATCCGTTGAGAGGGAACATAGGGCAAGAAGGTTGACTTACCTGCGGGAGCTGCCGAGATCAAATTAACTAGGCCGTCGCCAAACAAGGCTTCACCTTCATAGGGAAGAGACTCCCTTTCTTCTTGGAGTCAGCATCAGCATTCCCTTGGTGAATCCACAATGCCCTCCTATCCGAGACTGCCATGAAATTGGCCCGTGAACTCAAGAGTCCTATATCCCTTGCAGTCGTAAGTATGCTGCAGTGTCAACAGGCCAACTAAACCCTCCCCCCTCCTTTTACCCCATCACTTTGTCCAGTCCCTGTGGTCCATACTGTATTGCCATTATTATGCATGTTGCTGTGCTGGCCCTTTTCTCAATGTCCCTGCCACCGCCACCGAAGAGCTGGATAGCCCAGTATGAAAACCACCTGCCGGCCTCACTGACGGTCCGAGTCAAAGGCTCCATTTTTTTTTTAAAGATCCCTCTGCCAAGTTAAGGGGGGCTTAAGGGGGCCCCAGAGATATCAGTGTACTGGGGCCCAAGATTTCTGTTGCTGGCCCTGACCCTCTGGGGCGTATCTACCCCTTGGCCAGGATGTCACTTGCCAGGAGCACCATCCAGGTTTCAGTTGGGGGATTAGAGTTCATACAGTAATTAAATGTTTTCATATTGAGAACTACATCTCCCAGCATATACAGTGTGCTGGGGATGCTAACAAGCTTTATTTAAAAGTTTAAAAAAAAACATTGCTTTTATAATTGCAATGGTTAAAAAGGGAGAGCTATAAATCAATTTATCAGTGAATGATCGCAGTTTGAGCCGTTACATTTTACTGAACCACCTATCCCTCCACACTCACTACCTGTCCTCAGGATACATTTACCATCCTGGCAGACGGTATACCGGCGGTCATTTGACCGATGTTGGAATCCTGACACCACTTGGGAGACTGGTGCCGGCACACAGACAGCCAACATCCCGAAGGTGAGTATTGGAGGGAGGGTTAGGAGTCGGACCAGGGGAGGTGGTGTAAGGGAAGGCACTAGGAGGGGAGGGGGGGGTAGCCCTAGCTGCCACCCCCTGAGGGTTAGCCCTATCCGCCACCCCCCCAGAGGGTTAGTATTAGGATTGGGGATCATGTGACCTCTGGAATCCCGAGCGCCGGATGCCATACCCAACCCCCTTTACTTTTTCAGGCATTTCTATCTCTCCTCTCTCTATGGTGTTCCAATTGCCCACTTTCCCTTGTGCTTTACTCTCTCTCTCCTTTGTTTAGAGCATCAGTTTCTGTAGTCCACTTATACCCTTATTTTTTCCAGTGTTTCACTAACTCTCTGATGTAATGAGGATGTATGGTCTAGAGCAGTGGTTCTCAAACTCGGTCCTCAGGACCCCACACAGTGCATGTTTTGCAGGTAACCCAGCAGGTGCACAGGTGTATTAATTACTCACTGACACATTTTAAAAGGTCCACAGGTGGAGCTAATTATGTCACTTGTGATTCTGTGAGGAGACCTGCAAAACATGCACCGTGTGGGGTCCTGAGGACCGAGTTTGAGAACCTGTGGTCTAGAGGGATCAGTAATGCATTGTACTGTATAGAGGCGTCAGGGATGTAGCGTAGGGAATAGAGGCGTCAGGGATGTGGCGTAGGGAATAGAGGCGTCAGGGATGTGGCGTAGGGAATAGAGGCGTCAGGGATGTGGCGTAGGGAATAGAGGCGTCAGGGATGTGGCGTAGGGAATAGAGGCGTCAGGGATGTGGCGTAGGGAATAGAGGCGTCAGGGATGTGGCGTAGGGAATAGAGGCGTCAGGGATGTGGCGTAGGGAATAGAGGCGTCAGGGATGTGGCGTAGGGAATAGAGGCGTCAGGGATGTGGCGTAGGGAATAGAGGCGTCAGGGATGTGGCGTAGGGAATAGAGGCGTCAGGGATGTGGCGTAGGGAATAGAGGCGTCAGGGATGTGGCGTAGGGAATAGAGGCGTCAGGGATGTACTAGCAGGTATATAGAGGTCAGTGTACTGTAAAGAGGGGTCAGTAATGCAGTGATGGTTATAGAAAGGTCAGTGATGTAGTGTAGGGTATAGAGGGGTCAGTTATGTAGTGTGGGGTAAAGAGGGGTCAGTAAAGATACTAAGCTGAAGTACTTAGAACACTTCTTGAATTAAGACACAACCTGCAAGAAAAAGTATGCAATATGGGTGAAAAGGCAAATGTCAGAGGTCTGATACAAGTGACCAGCTCCATACCTTGCACCACATAGCGTTATGTTAAACTGGGATATGTTCTTTTTTGGTGTGTGTGGGTGTGTGTGGGTGCCAAAGGCTGCCTGCCTTATTGCTCCTCCCCCATCCGGCTCCCAAGCACCTCTGCTGCCCAGTGATCCAGGAGCCTGCTGCTAGGAAGAAGTGGCCGAGCTTCAGCAAGCGAGTCTGGAAACTGGCGGAGGAAGTCATGATAACCAGATAATGGGGAGTGGAGAGCCAGTTCCAAGGTAATACTTTATACAGCTGGTTGAGATCCTGGTCGGTGGATATGGATTCCAAGAAAACCCTGGAGGTGCTTCCTTTCAAGGGAGACACTCTCTTTGGAGAAGACCTCAATAAGATTGTAGCTGATCTGGCTACTGCTAAAACAACTTGCCTACCTAGTATGACTCCTACCACGCAGAAGGCTAAAAGTACTTTTCCTTGGCCCTTTCATCCTCCAGGTAAAGCGTACCCATGGTCAGGCATACCCAAAGCAAGCTCATGCTTCCAGACCTGCCAAGCCCAGACTGAAGCAAGCCTGTGCTGCCCGTCAGCCTGCTTCCAAAACGGACAAGCCTGCCGCATGACGGGGCGGGCCTCCCTCTGGGGGATCCCAGGGTGGGGGGCCCGACTTCTAGGTTTGGCATAGAAAGGTATAATTCTAAGATAGAGAATTCTATTTGGAGCTCACCTTGTACTTTGTGAAGAAATAATCAGCATTGTGGCTGAGCAGATACATGTAGTGTGTGGCTGCAAACTGCATGGATCTGCTGCGTTGCAATGCTGATACTTTTTTTTTTCAAAGTACCAATAGCTTCATATAATGTTCACAATTTTTATGCAGGATCAAATAGCTCAATGGGTAGGGTGTTTGATTAGAATTCAACAGGTTATAGGTTTGAATCCTGGGTATTGTAGTTTGAGATGTGTTATTTAATAAAGCATGTTATTCTGACTGCCGGCATCCTATCACCTGGGATATCATACTAAATAAATGGAGTTGATCAATTTTTTTTTTTTTTTTATTAAACTAGGGACAATTTCCAGATACTATTATTTATAACTGAGATTGCCCCCTGGAACTTCACATCAGTTGACAACTATGCATGAGTGGGCAGTGCTTGCCCTGGATCTGCCCACCTATTTGTGTTCCATCATAAAATAAAGCATAACTGACAGTTATCCTGGGCGTACACTACACAATTATCTGTCAGGCTATCTATCCAGTCTGGATGGATGGAATAAAAATCTGGTAATGTATAGGAGCAAATGTCGATTAACCATTTGCTCCCAAACACTAGAAAAGTGGTCAAAAATGGTCATTACACAAATTGGTTAAACCCAAAATTTAACCAATTTGTTTAGGGGACCATTTTTGTCCATTTTCTAGTGTTTGAGAGTAAATCGTTGATGGTCATTTGCTCACATAAATAACCGGATTTCTATTCCAATCAGCCAGTGTTGGAGAGATGGTCTGCCAGATTACATAATGCATACCAGAGCCATAACTAGACTTTTTAGTGCCCTGTGACAGAGAATTATATGCCCCCCCCCCCCCACTATTTTTGCAATATGGACAAAAGGCGCATGCCTCGTGGGGAAGGGGCATAACAAGATTGGTCTCAGAGAAAGCACATGAGATATGAAGATATATCTAGTATACTTGACACTCAATGGTTTGTGGTATTGCCGGGGGGCCCTCCTTAAATGCATATACAGTCACACATGGCTTGCTTGTGCAAATGGCATATCAGCAGTCAGCACTAACTGGTGACATGCCATTTGTACAAGTAAGCCATGTGTGACTAATATATAAACACACTTTATTAAATAACACCTCAAACTACCATACCCAGGATTCAAACCTATAACCTGTTGAATTCTAATCAAACACCCTACCCATTGAGCTACTTGATCCTGCATAAAAATTGTGAACATTATATGAAGCTATTGGTACTTTGCAAAAAAATATTATTAGCATTGCAACTCAGCAGATCAATGCAGTGTGCAGCCACACACTCCATATATCTGCTCAGCCACAATGCTGATTATTTCTTCACAAAGTACAAGGTGAGCTCCAAATAGAATTCTCTAGCTTAGATTATACCTTTCTATGCAAGGGTAAATAGCTCAATTGTTTGACTGCAATGCCACAGGAAATGGTTTGGATCCAAGACAGTGTGACTGAATAATAAAGAAACCTTAAGATGAGTTCATGAATGTTGTAAAAGTATTAGTGAGAGAAGGGGTCAGGAGCATGCTAGGCTGCAAAAAATAAGGTAGGCTGCAAGTGAAAGTAATGATCTCCTATATATTTTCCCAGATCTGTCACTCTGTGTGGCTAACTCTGGGGGAAGTCACATCAATGGGCGGAGACGGCATCTGCAGGACGATACACCAGTGCCAGCAGCAGACCGTAACAAAGTGACAGATTAGGGAGAATATATAGGAGGTAGGGAGGTGGCCATGGTACATGGCTGACCAAGGGACACTAGCTCATGTACCCCTTTACCACTGAGGCTAGCCACCAAGGATGGACCTGTCACCAGTGCACATGCAATAACCTCTTCTGCTGCCCTCTTTGCAACTCAGATTGCCCAGTGCTCCCCTTCGCTAACAGTCCACAAAGTTTCCCCATCTCACGATCTGCCTCCTCACCGCCACTTTCATCTCTACAGCACACGCGCATATCATACAAGATCCCATCATGCGTACGTAGGTCTGAAATGCCAGAGGGAGGTTGGGGGGAGATTGGCATGCGCCAGCAACACCACACAGCTCACTGTGACCACAGTGGAGAGGCGCTGCAACAGGACAATACACCAACCTCGGAGCAAGGAACTGCGTCGGTCAGGAGGAGAACTATTTCAATAGCATAAAAAGGTTAGTGCGTCCCACCCTATGGACACCAGACTCATCAAGTCACTGTTGCCAGAGTCTCATACAATGACTCTGAACCTCTAAGCACACTATTTGACTGTCCACACCCTGCTGTGCCTATTACCCATCTCCTCCACCACCCTCAACACTGACCCACACATCATTCACCCACAAAGATACAATAAAGGTAGTTTGGATAAATTAGCTAAATGAAATGGATTTAACCAATTTATCTAAATGACCATTTTTGGATGTTTTCCAGTGTTTGTGAGCAAATGGTCAATTGTCATTTGCTGCCACATATTAGCATAATTTTGTTTCAACTAGAAAAAAAAAATTGGACAGATAATCTAAGTGTGGATCCAGTTTAAAGGTCCGTATTCACGGCCCGATTTTGGGGAGATGTGTGCTGAGCGAACTGCTCAGCACACATCTCTCCCCCCGCTCAGCACAGCGTGATGTGTACTGAGCGTACGGGGGGTGGGGGGGCGCTCATTTCACCCCCTGTGTAGGGCATTGTGTGTGTATCCAGCTTAACAGGTGTGAGCATCATACAACTACTGACTTGCGAGTAACTATACAGCAGCTCCATACCTTGTGACTTGAAGAAACACCAGTTAACCCCGGGAATGCTGCAGTCAAAGCAACAATTCCTCTTCTTACATTCCGCTGCACTTATTGTGGGGTAGCCGCAATCCCTTCTGCTGTACGGTTCCACATTACATTGTTTCTTGTCACTTCCTGTTGATGCAGTAAGGAAACATCCAGGAATTACAGCAGCTTAGTTTTTTTTTTTTTTTTTTTTAACTGGTACAATTTAGCTAAAACAGCTAACAGGAAATTTCCACTTAAATGGTATTTTCTAATCTTATCTGACCATGACTAAGAATAAAGGATACACAAGATAAACTCTTATAGCTATGGACCTTATCCATGTTTAAGCTCCATCAAATCTGTAATCAATAGCACTACATGCTCCCACTCTACCACTGTACTGTATACTCTACCTGTGTTTTTAAGGTAAAAACACCATTTAACCCCAGTGACACTTGAATTAAAGCAGCAGCCTCTATAATAGCATTCTTTAGCATTAATCCCAGGAAATCTGCAATCTTCACGCTCTTTGATAGCCACGCTACATTGCTGTTTACTTGGATGGAGCAGAGAGCACAACATCAGGACATAGGAAATATTACAATGCATGATAAGAAAGGTGTGAGCTCTACAGCAAGGCCTCTAACCCTTTGCCAGTGCCAAATACATAGGGCTTAACTCAGATCTGATCACAGCAGCAAATTTATTAGCTAAAACCATGTACACTGCAGGGGGGGGGGGGGTGTATAATATGTGCAGAGAGAGTTAGATTTTGGTGCGGTGTGTTCAAACTGAAATCTAAATTGCAGTGTAAAAACAAAACAGCCAGTATTTACCCTGCACACAAACAATATAACCCACCTAAATCTCTCTGCAAATGTTATATCTGCCCCCCCCCCCATCCATGCAGTGCACATGGTTTTGCCCACTAGCTAACAAATTTGCTGCATCTGGGAATTACAGCATCTTAATATTTCTTTTTACAGAAGGTTCAGCAAATTAAATTATTTAGTGAAATACTGTAATCATAACAGTTACAGGGATATTGTAGGTAGATTTATTGTCAGTGGATAAATGTAAAAATTAAACCCTTAGGCATAGTTCCCAAATGCTGTCATTGCAATCCAGATTTTAAGGATATCATGCTTGAGCACAGGTGACTTAATTAGAACTTCGGTCAATGTGAATTAACCATTGGACTCAACCATGGTTATCCTTAAAACCCAGGGGTCTATTTAAGATCGATCTTAATCGATGTTGGGCTTCCAGGTTGAAAAAAAAACACACATTTACTAACATTTTAAAATTTATATAAAAAATCATCTGTTCGTAAATGCAGTGCACATGGTTTTGCCCAACTGCTAACAAAAATCCTGCTGCGATCAACTCAGAATTACCCCCCATGGCCCTCATTCCGAGTTGTTCGCTCGCAAGCTGCTTTTAGCAGCATTGCACACGCTAAGCCGCCGCCTACTGGGAGTGAATCTTAGCATCTTAAAATTGCGAACGAAAGATTTGCAATATTGCGATAAGACATCTCTGTGCAGTTTCTGAGTAGCTCGAGACTTATAGGCCCTACACACTTGGCGATATTCTGAAAGATATGAACGATCTCGATCATAAATGAACGAGAACTCGTTCATATCTTTCAGTGTGGAGACTTAAGCGATGAACGATGCGCGTCCCCGCGCTCGTTCATCGCTGGTCTCCCGTCGGCTGTGCATGCAGGCCAATATGGACGATCTCGTCCATATTTGCCTGCACTTCAATGCAGCCGGGTGACGGGGGGAGTGAAGAAACTTCACTCCCCCCGTCACTGCCCCCCCGCCGCCGGGTTGCTCGTCGGCCGTATCGGCCGTCGGGCACCTCGGCGGCGCATCGCCGAGTGTGTAGGGCCCTTTACTCTGCCAGTGCGATCAGTTCAGTGCTTGTCGTTCCTGGTTTGACGTCACAAACACACCCAGCGTTCGCCCAGACACTCCTCCGTTTCTCCAGCCATTACCGCGTTTTTCCCAGAAACGGTAGCATTTTTTCCCACACGCCCCTAAAACGGTCTGTTTCCGCCCAGAAACACCCACTTCCTGTCAATCACATTACGTTTACCAGAACGATGAAAAAACCGTGAGTAATATTCCTAACTGCATAGCAAATTTACTTGGCGCAGTCGCAGTGCGAACATTGCACATGCGCATTAAGCGGAAAATCGCTGCGATGCGAAGAAAATTACCGAGCGAACAACTCGGAATGACCACCTATGTGCACTGCAGGGAAGGCAGATTTAACATGTGCAGAGAGAGTTAGATTTGGGTGTGGTGTGTTCAATCTGCAATCTAATTTGCAGTGTAAAAATAAAGCAGTCAGTATTTACCCTGCACAGAAACAAAATAACTCACCCAAATCTAACTCTTTCTGCACATGTTATATCTGCCTCCCCTGTAGTACACATGGTTTTGCCCAACTGCAAACAAAATTCCTGCTGTGATCAACTTGGAATTACCCCATCGAATTACCCCCATTTTCACACTGCTCGTGTATATAAGACATAGTTTGGATCGTAATACGCGTTACAACCGCAAAAACTATGAAGAGGATGGGGGCATATACGCAGGGTCCATCCTGTGCGTGTGCCTACATTTTCTCCGGGTGCCCCGCAGAAAATGCGAATGCCTCTGCCTGTCAATCAGTAGAGGGCGTACCTTCGCAGGTATATCGCAATCATGAGCCATGTCTCCCATTTTTGTCATTATAGGTGCTCTGTGAGCTGCTGGCCATGCCCCAGCCCCTCTGTCTCCCGTGAATAGACATTGAGGCTTATTCAGACCAGATCGCTTCAATTTATTTTCACCCAGCGGGCAATCAGGTCTGCACTGCACATGCGTATGCGCCACAATGCGTAAGTGCGACGGTCCGGAGATCACAAGAAGATTGACAAGAAGAGGGTGTTTGTGTGGGTGGCAACTGAATGTTTCTAGGGAGTGTCCGGAAAAACACTGGAGGGACCCGGCGTTTTGTGGGAGGATTTGTGACGTCACCTCAATGGCTGAGTAAGTGCTGAGCTGTGCAGCTCTTGTGCACATGTGATCACACACCTGCACAGCAAATTTTCCCTTCCGCTGTAGGCGGCAACTACCTGATTACAGGGATGCAAAAAACACACCCTAGCGATCAGGTCTGAATTACCCACAATGTGCATATTTGCAGAGCAACAAGCTACAGGGAGCCTTCCACCCCCCCCCCTTCCCCATGACTATGGGACACTGCGGCCCCCACAGGGGGGGGGGGGGGTTGTTTGGGTTAGCTGGACATTCCCAAAAAAAGTGACTGTCCTGCAAAAATTGGTATAGTTGGGAGGTATGTTCAAATACATTTATTGTTTTGCATGCAGGGTAAATACTGGCTTCGTTGACATTTAGCCACAAATGCTGCACAGCTGAATTACAGTATTACACTGCAATTAACAGTTATGCTAGGACATTCCCCCTCCCAAATCTACCTCTCTCTGCATGTTACATCTGTCCCACAGTGGCGTGCGGTGAGGTCAGTGGCTAGTGAGGCACTACAGCCATAATTTCCGCCGAATCCTGCCGATAACCCTTAGCCAATGCCCGCTACTGCCTCTGAGCCGATACCCGCTGCCACCGCCAATGGCTTACAAACTCTCCCACAATCAACTGACCCAGCCCTCCACCACTAATTTCTATCTCAGTCCGATGCCGCCAATGCCCGCTGCCTGCCTGCTCATTGTTCTTGTTATATATTATACATTTTTAAAGAAAAAAAAATGAGTGTTTGGGACTGGGAAGGGTGAGGGAGGAGGACATGAATGCAATTTTGTTGTCCAGGGCTTCCATTAACTTAAAGGAGAAGGGTCTGAATGGGTTAAAAAAAAATGCGTGAGGTCCCCCCTCCTTAGTATAACCAGCCTCGGGCTCTTTGAGCCGGTCCTGGTTATTTAAATACTGGGGGAAAAATTGGACAGGGGTTCCCCGTATTTAGACAACCAGCACCGGGCTCTTAGAACGGTCCAGGTTCCAAAAATACGTGGGACAAAAGATGTAGGGGTCCCCCATATTTTTAAAACCAGCACCGGGCTCCACTAGCCAGAGAGATAATGCCACAGCCGGGGGACACTTTTATGTAGGTCCCTGCGGCCCTGGCATTACCCCTCCAACTAGTCACCCCTGGCCGGGGTTCCCTGGAGGAGTGGGGACCCCTTAAATCAAGAGGTTCCTCCCCTCGAGGCACCCAAGGGCCAGAGGTGAAGCCCGAGGCTGTCCCCAGCACCCCTGGGTGGTGGGTGCCGGACTGATAGCCATGTGTGTAAAAAAAGAATATTGTTTTTTTTGTTGTGGAACTACAAGGCCCAGCAAGCCTCCCCCGCTTGCTGGTACTTGGAGAACCTTGGAGGGCTTTGTAAGCAAGTGTGAGAAGCTTGAAATGGATTCTGAAAGGGAAGGGGAGCCAGTGAAGGACTAGTAAGAGAGGAGAGGTGGACGTAGTGCGTTTGGTGAGGAAAATGAGCCGGGAAGCAGCATTGAGGATAGATTGGAGTGGAGAGAGGTATTTGTCAGGAATGCCAGTCAGGAAGAGATTACAGCAGTCCAGTCTGGAGATGACCAGTGAGTGGATAAGAGTCTTAGTAGCATCCTGGGTCAGAAAGGGTCTGATCCTGGAAATATTTTTTAGATGAAAACGGCAGGTTTGTGAGAGGTGCTGAATGTGTGGTTTGAAGGAGAGGGAGGAGTCAAGGATTACTCCAAGACAGCGCACTTGGGGGGTAGAGGAGATAGTAGTGCCATCAATAGATAATGAGATTGTAGGAGGTGAGGTTATGCGGGAGGGAGGGAAGATGATCAGCTCGGTCTTAGACATGTTAAGTTTAAGAAAGAGCTGGGACATCCAGGAAGAGATAGCAGAGAGACAGTTGGAGATACGAGTGAGGAGAGTAGGGGAGAGGTCTGGAGAGGAAAGATAGATTTGAGTGTCATCAGCATAGAGATGATATTGGAAACCAAAAGAACTAATGAGCTTACTTAGTGAGGACGTATAGAGAGAGAAGAGAAGAGGACCAAGGACAGAACCTTGGGGTACCCCTACAGTTAGTGGAAGTGAGGGGGAGGTGGAGTCATGAGAGGAGACAGAGAATGAACGGTCCGAAAGGTAGGACGACAACCAAGAGAGGGCTGTGTTACGCAGACCAATGGAGTGAAGGATTTGCAGTAGGAGAGGATGGTCCACAGTGTCAAAAGCAGCAGAGAGATCAAGTAGAATAAGTAGAGAGTAGTGTCCCTTAGATTTAGCAGCATGGAGGTCATTGCATACTTTTGTAAGGGCAGTTTCAGTGGAGTGGAGAGGACGGAAGCCAGACTGGAATGGGTCAAGCAGTGAGTGTGAGGAAAGAAAGGAAGTAAGGCGGTTGTAGACAATACGCTCAAGGAGTTTGGAGGCAAAAGGGAGGAGAGAGATGGGTCGGTAGTTGGAGAGAGTGTTTGGATCAAGGGTAGGTTTTTTAAGAATAGGAGAGATGAGAGCGTGCTTGAAGGCAGAGGGGACAGTGCCTGATGAGAGGGAGAGATTGAGAAGGTGGGAAAGATGGGAAAAAGCAGAAGAAGAGAGGTGGCAAAGGAGGCTGGAGGGGATTGGGTCAAGTGGGGAGGTGGTGAGGGGACAGGAACGAATGAGGGCCATGACTTCCTCTCCAGATGCATGGGAGAAAGATGACAGAGTTGGTGCGAGGGATGGGGAGGGTTGGTAAGGGTTGGGAGAAGGCTGGTTACTGATAGTCTGGTGTGATGTGATGTCCTGACGTATGGAGTCAATTTTGGATGTGAAGTAAGTGGCAAAGTCAAGAGCAGAGAGTGAGGAAGGGAGACGAGGTGGAGGTGGGCAGAGGAGTGAGTTGAGAGTGGCAAAGAGGCGCCGGGGGTTGGAAGACTGGGAGGAGATGAGGTTCTTGAAGTATGACTGTTTAGCAAGAGAAAGGGCAGCACTGAAGGATGAGAGCATAAGTTTGAAATGGAGGAAGTCTGCCTTAGAGCGTGATTTCCTCCAGTGTCGCTCAGCCGTACGTGAGCATTTTTGCAGATATCTGGTGCATTTGGTGTGCCAGGGTTGAGGTGTTAATTTGTGAGGGTGAATAGTGGTTGGTGGAGCAACAGAGTCAAGAGCAGAAGTAAGGGAAGCATTGTATGTGGAAGTGGCTTGTTCAGGGCATGAGAGAGAGAGAATAGGAGAGAGAAGTGAGTCAAACAGGGAGGAAAGGAATGTGGTGTCAATAGCTTCAATGTTACGCTTAGTGATGGTAGCCTTAGGAGGTAGAGATGGGGAAGTCGAGAGAGATAGGTTGAAGGAGAGCAGGTGGTGGTCAGAGAGGGGAAATGGGGAGTTGGAAAAATCAGAAATATCACAGCGGTGAGTGAAGACCAGATCCAGTGAGCTCCCATTCGCATGGGAGGGTGAGGAGGTCCACTGGGAGAGACCAAGTGAAGAGGTGAGGTTAAGGAGTTTAGAGGCAGGGGATTGTGTGGGGATGTCAATAGGGATGTTGAAATCGCCTAGGATAATGGTGGGAATGTCAGAAGAGAGGAAGTGAGGAAGCCAGGAAGCAAAGTTGTCGATTAATTTGGAAGCAGTGCCAGGGGGGCGGTAAATGACAGCTACTCTAAGATGGACTGGTTGGAAGAGGCATATGGCGTGGACCTCAACTGTAGAGAATATAAGGGATGGTTCTGGTGGTATGAGTTGGTAGGAGTAACTAGAAGGTAAAAGGACCCCAACACCACCCCCATGGCGACCCCCAGGTCGGGGTGTGTGTGTGAATGTAAGGCCCCCAGCAGAGAGAGCAGCAGCAGAAGTAGTGTCAGAGGGCGTAATCCAAGTTTCAGTAATGGCTAGTAGGTGTAGGGAGTTGGAAATGAAAAGGTCATGAGTGGGGACCAGTTTGTTATAAACAGATCTGGCATTCCAGAGGGCACAGGATAGGGGGTATGAGTTTGTAAGAGAGATGTGAATTAGATTTTCAGGGTTGCTGTAGCGATGAGGTGGGATTAAGTTTGAGGGCAGGGATGATGAGAGAGTAGTGATGGTACGGGTGCCTGAGCTAGGAGGGGAAACTGCAGGAGGTGGGCAGGGAGGGAGGTCAGTGTGATGTGGATGGGGGTGTGGGGAGGTGACAGGGAAGGGAGAGAGGGAGCAGGGCTGAGTTGTGGGGTAGCAGGACCATGGGGCAGAGGTGAATGAAAGTGGGGTAACAGGAAAGGTGGGGGAAGGAAACAGAGGGATGGAGGGGAGACAGAGGAGGGGAGAGAGGAGGAGGTGGAGGAGACTAGGGGGGAAGGCTAAAGATACATTATTAGGTAAACACTGAGTGATGTGGGGAGTATAAGAAAACATTGACATAGTGTTAAGTAGGTAAATAGGTTGAGGGAAAGTGGAAGTAGGAGAGGAGACTGTAAGGCAATCCGAGCAGAAGAATTGCAGAAATGCAGGTGAGAAAAGCAGTGTAGGCTCAAGGGGTGTAGATTTAGTATGAAATTAGTCAAAAGCGTAGATAAAGTGGATGCAGAAAAGTATTTGGAGTGTAAGAAATGAAAGGATTGTGAGAGGTTTAAGAAGCAATGGTAATTATGTTAGATGTTTTAAGTGTATGCAGGTAAAATTGCATTGGTGCAGCTGTGCTTAAAAAACAAAATTACAATAATACAGATACAGGCATTTGTAGGTGAAATGGATGGTTTATGAAATGTCCAAGTAAGGTAGTTCTGTGCTATGTAATCAGATGCAACAATCAGGAGGTGAGTGATCTGAGGAGTAAGTGACTCACATTTGTTATTAGTTCTTCAGTTTTCTTTGTTTTGTTAGATTGGTGTGCTTCTGTTTTCCTTCTTTTTCACTTCGATTGAACGCTGATTGAACACTGCTGTTATGTGTCAATTTTATCACGCTTTGATAAAAATGCACGCTTAGATCAATAAATGCACAGCCAAATGGCTTTGCACAGCCTACACCATTGGACTTAAGTAGAAGACTATTACAAGTGAAACCAATAATTGAAATCTGTAACCACACCCCACCCCCTCAAATGCCAGGCAATAAATTACCTTAAAAACAACAACCAGGCATTCCACAAAGATTAAACTGGGTCTATATCATTCAAAACTTTAAAAAAGTACTTCAAAATCACATACTATGCAATAATGTTTCAATTTGCATTACCCAGCAGAATTAGCTTTGCATATATAGATATAGTGCAGCAGAATATATTGGTGGTTGTAGTCAATTGTAATTACCTGTAGGTGACAAGAAGAGAAGAAACGTCAATTCACAATCGATATCAGCTGAAGATAAATTAATGCTGATTGAACACTGCTGTTATGTGTCAATTTTATCACGCTTTGATAAAAATGCACGCTTAGATCAATAAATGCACAGCCAAACGGCTTTGCACAGCCTACACCATTGGACTTAAGTAGAAGACTATTACAAGTGAAATCAATAATTGAAATCTGTAACCACACCCCACCCCCTCAAATGCCAGGCAATAAATTACCTTAAAAACAACAACCAGGCATTCCACAAAGATTAAACTGGGTCTATATCATTCAAAACTTTAAAAAAGTACTTCAAAATCACATACTATGCAATAATGTTTCAATTTGCATTACCCAGCAGAATTAGCTTTGCATATATAGATATAGTGCAGCAGAATATATTGGTGGTTGTAGTCAATTGTAATTACTCAGCAGAATTAGCTTTGCATATATAGATATAGTGCAGCAGAATATATTGGTGGTTGTAGTCAATTGTAATTACCCAGCAGAATTAGCTTTGCAAATATAGATATAGTGCAGCAGAATATATTGGTGGTTGTAGTCAGTTGTAATTACCCAGCAGAATTAGCTTTGCATATATATAGTGCAGCAGAATATATTGGTGGTTGTAGTCAATTGTAATTACCCAGCAGCAGCTCTACTGCACTCAACATCACCAGTGCTCACAATATATATAATGCTATATACTATGCCATAGTGGTGCTTACTATAGTATATAACACCTCCTACTGCGTTCCCCCTGGCAATGAGCATGACATCCAGAGAGTGAAACCCCTGGCAATGAGCATGACACCCAGCACGTGAAACTCTTGGCATTGAGCAGTTTTTGTAAAAGTAATTAGAAGCTTTACTGTAGGGCATAGTGTATCACAGATATTGTGGTGAGTGACATAATATGTTCCAAAGGGCATTAATGTGTGGGGCTTAACATGGTGGAAATTACTGTACTTTTTTCCCTGTGGTGGCCGAGGTCTGTTGGTGCAGGGTCAAGAACTGGGGTGTAAGGTAGTCTTTGCCTGCAAGGCTACGCCCATTTTATGGAGACCATACCCATTTTTGCGAGGTCACGCCCCCCCATCCCGTCCGGAGCGCTCACGCAAATATAGTTTTTTTTATATATATATATATGGGGGAGGGGCACAATTTTTAATGCCAATGGTGGCGGGGGGCACGCATTTGAAGCCAAATTGTTTAGAAACACCCCTGCAAGAAAATATCTGCAAATCCAATGTTACCATAAGTGTGGCATATACCTGCGCTTGCTCGCGGGGTGAGAACATCTCCCTAATTGAATTCAGCGATATTATTAGAGGTTGTGCAGCAGCCACAGAAAGGGTTAATCTCTGCAACTTGTCACTAAATTACATTGTTGCAATTTTAGCTGGGAGCTGCAATAATTACTCTAATATATAACACAGCCAACACTTCTATATTCACACAATATACTGCATGGTGAATATAGAAGTGGTGCTTACTAAACAGCACCTCCTACTGCATTCCACATCACCGCTGGTCACACTCATATCAGGCCCATAATGCTGTATACTATGCCATAGTGGTGCTTACTATATAACACCAGGTGCTGTGCAGTGGTCAAAACACACTAACTGGTCCCATGCTGTTGTTGAACTAAAGGCCTATACACACGATGAGATTCGGTCTATGCTAATAGGTTTAAAAAGGTTACATAAAAGCTACTTTATGTATTTATTCATTAAAGTTTTTAAGTTGTATTTTACAACCATACAATGATATGATATATAATGTATCGTATAATCATTACATAATGTTGATGGCATTGAATTGTCTCTGCCTTGACTAGTGGCAGCAGCTTCAGCACTAGGTGGAAGTGGATCTTGATCTTTCCCTATTTTACCCTCCACCTTTTTGTTCTCCATTTTTTAATGTGTGGAATTATATGCCAGTAATATATCTGGACTTAGACGGTGGTAATGTCTGGAATTAGATACCACTAGATAGATACCAGATATCACTGCATACCCTCCAACATTTTACACACAAAAATTGGTACAAATTAGGAAAAGGGGCGTGGTCACGGGTAAAGGGGGGCGTGGTCACGCCCCTTTTCCTATACTTTCAATGGAAGTTTGGAGAGCCAAAAATAGGTACAGACCATGAAAAAAAGGTACTGTACCTATTAAAAAGGTACAGTTGGAGGGTATGTCACTGTGACTGGAATGATGACATATGCACAGTGACAGGACACTACCACAGCACCCTACAGCAGCCATATGCGGCACAAGACACTGGAGTATTAGTAATGTACTGTAGTATACTGAGCACCACAAGACAATGAGCAGTGATACGGAGCACTGATGAGATTACTAGAACTGACACTGAGCAGCCAGATGCAGCACTGGACTATTAGTAATGTTCTGTAGTATACTGAGCACCACAATGCAGCACAAAACAATGAGCAGTGATACTGAGCACTGATGAGGATACTAGAACTGACACTGAGCAGCAAGATGCAGCACTGGACTATTAGTAATGTACTCTAGTATACTGAGCACCACAATGCAGCACAAGACAATGAGCAGTGATACTGAGCACTGATGAGGATACTACTGAGAACTGACACTGAGCAGGAGAGACACACTACAATTTCATCTTGCGCCTCTTTTTTTATTTATCTTTGCATCATGTGCTGTTTGGGGCTATTTTTTTAAGTGCCATCCTGTCTGACACTGCAGTGCCACTCCTAGATGGGCCAGGTGTTTGTGCTGCCCACTTGGGTCGCTTAGCTTAGTCATCCAGGGACCTTGGTGCAAATTTTAGGACTAAAAATAATATTGGGAGGTGTGAGGTGTTCAGAATAGACTGGAAAGGAGTAGAAATTATGGTTATTGAGCTTAATACTATAGGATCAAAATTACCCCCAAATTCTATGATTTTAGCTGTTTGAGGTTTTAAAAAAAAATCACCCGAATCCAAAACCCGAAAGGGTGGTTTTGCCAAAACGCGTCCGTATCCAAAACACAACTGCGGATCCGAAACCAAAACCAAAACATGAAACACGAAAAATGCCCGCTGCACATCTCTAGTTAGGGGTGAAGCATGTAGCCTTGTAGACTATGCACAGCTATATCTAGAAAAATATACGATCTAATCTTTAACCAACCAATGCAAGAAAGTATTTAATGTGAAAATACGAAACACTAGACTAATTGGAGGTGCGCCCTAAAGCAAATTACAATGTTAGGATTAGGGGGTTCGGAAAGACCTCTAGTGTGTTACAAACCTGCAGCGGCCGCGGCGGCCGCGCTTGTCCCTACGGGTGGTCTGGTCTGCCCGGCGCCTCGTTCCCCCTGGCGGTCTCCGGATTCAGTGGCGGGTCGGCGCTGCTCCCCGGCGGCTTCCCGGAAGCAGGGACGCCGCCATCGCAAGTGAGGGCAAGCAGGCGGAGCAGGTCTGACGTCACCTGCCTGCTCCGTCAATCAGGCTGGGGCGGGGAGTTTAAAAGCGGATACCAGGCAGAGATCCGGTGCCTGAGTACCTTCGTTTCTCCTTCGGAAGCTGTGATTCCAGAGCTCCCTCGTCCTGTGCCTCCAAGCATCCTGTGCCTCCAAGCATTCCGTGCCTCCAAGCACCTCCGTGCCTCCAAGCACCTCCGTGCCTCCAAGCACCTCCGTGCCTCCAAGCACCTCGTGCCTCCAAGCACCTCCGTGCCTCCAAGCACCTCCGTGCCTCCAAGCACCTCCGTGCCTCCAAGCACCTCGTGCCTCCAAGCACCTCCGTGCCTCCAAGCACCTCCGTGCCTCCAAGCACCTCCGTGCCTCCAAGCACCTCCGTGCCCCCAAGCACCTCGTGCCTCCAAGCACCTCCGTGCCTCCAAGCACCTCCGTGCCTCCAAGTACCCCCGTGCCTTCAAGCACCTCCGTGCCTCCAAGCACCTCGTGCCTCCAAGCACCTCCGTGCCTCCAAGCACCTCCGTGCCTCCAAGCACCTCCGTGCCTCCAAGCACCTCCGTGCCTCCAAGCACCTCGTGCCTCCAAGCATCTCCGTACCTCCAGGGGCCTCCTAGCACGCCCTGTACTTCCAGCACCTCAGAACCCCAATACCGCGGAGCCTCCGACATCACGGTACCTCTAATATCTCAGTACCCCAGCCTTCAGTATTTCTACGAGTCTTGTCTTACAGGAGACCGTCAAGAACTCCTCTGTGCCTCCCGCCTGCCGACGTAGTCCTGCATGAGGAAGACCTACATCCGGCCATCCCTACTGCGACCCAGTGGCGGTTCCTCTTCCCGGTCATCGGAAGAAGCCCCGAGTCCACAACACTCCCAAACCAGGTCAGTGATAGTATACTCAGGCCTAATGGACTCGGGGATTCGGAACACGGACTCGAGTGCCATCCAGAACCTGGCTTCCCGAGTACAAAGTCAGGAGGCGGCGCAAGGCCAGGTGATGCAGTACCTCCAGCAGTTGTCCGGACGTCTGGATCAGATCCAGGCGTCTCTGGCCTCAGTAATTCCGGCTCCTGCTCCAGTGGTCGCACCAGTTGTCGTTGCCAGTAATGTTCAACCATCGGCTGGTATCACTCCACGTCTTCAGTTGCCTACTCCGTCCCGCTATAATGGGAATCCCAAAAATTGCCGCGGTTTCTTGAACCAATGCGAGGTACATTTCGAGCTACTTGCACACAACTTTCCTACAGACCGGTCCAAGGTAGCATATATCATTTCTTTATTGGAAGGTTCTGCTTTGGATTGGGTGTCTCCACTATGGGAACGGTCCGATCCCATGGTTTCCAACTATACCAACTTCATCTCGTCCTTTCGAAGGATTTTCGACGAACCCGGCAGAATGACCACGGCTTCTTCCGATTTGCTCCATGTTCGGCAAGGCGCCCGTTCCGTGGGCCAGTATGTGGTTCATTTCCAGACCATTGCTTCCGAACTACGCTGGAATAATGACGCCCTGAGAGCTGCCTTCTGGAACGGTCTTTCCGACCGGCTGAAAGATGAGCTGGTTACTAGAGATCTGCCGGATCCATTAGAAGATTTGATTTCTCTGTGCGTCAAGGTGGATCTTCGGATGCAAGAGCGTGGAAGAGAACGTAGCCATTCAGATCGTCCCAGGCTCCGGAATCCTACTCCTAGGCCGGTGGCCTCACCTAGCTCAGATGAGCCCATGCAAATTAACCGCTCCCGACTGTCTCCAGAAGAACGACAGCGTCGTCGTGAGGGTAAACTCTGCCTTTACTGTGGAGCCGCAGATCATTTTCTTAAATCTTGTAAAGTCCGTCCGGGAAACGGGCAGTCCTAGCTTGTTCCGGAGGAGTCAAGCTGGGAGTTGCGACAAAAGCTTCTCCAACTTCGGACTGTTTGCTTCCAGTAACTCTAGTCTCCAACTCAGTCTCCAAGTCTTGTGAAGCCCTATTGGACTCCGGAGCTGCGGGGAACTTCGTTTCTTCCATCTGTGCCCAAAGTTTGGGTTTGAAGTTACGGCCTATCGAGCGGCCAATCTCACTGACGGCTATCAATGGGACTAGAATTGCCAAAGGTCTTATAAGGTGGCGCACGGGGCCAGTTAAGCTGCAGGTCGGGGCTCTACATCAGGAAGATTTGGAACTCTTGGTAATCCCAGAAATGTCCCATGATCTGGTTCTTGGAATACCTTGGCTAAAAAGTCATAATCCCCACATCGACTGGAAGTCGTCACAAATTCTGTCCTGGAGTTCCTTTTGTCACACTAATTGTCTTACTCCTGTCTGTCCGCTCCGTGTCACTTCCAAGACGGATGAAGAGCACATTCCGGAGGCATATCAAGGGTACAAGGACGTGTTTTCGGAACAAGCTGCGGACCTATTACCACCTCACAGGCCTTGGGACTGCTCTATTGACCTTGTCCCAGGGAAGACGCCACCCCGTGGTCGCACATATCCTCTGTCTCTTCCTGAGACCCAAGCCATGTCGGAGTATATTAAGTCCAATCTGCTCAAAGGATTCATTCGCCCCTCTTCCTCCCCTGCTGGTGCAGGCTTCTTTTTTGTGAAGAAAAAAGACGGAGGGTTGAGACCATGCATCGACTACCGCGGCCTAAATGACATTACTATTAAGAATAAGTACCCTTTGCCACTAATCACAGAGTTATTTGATAGGGTTCGTGGGGCCCGCATTTTTTCCAAACTCGACTTGAGAGGAGCTTATAATCTTATACGCATCCGAGAGGGGGATGAATGGAAGACTGCCTTTAATACCCGAGATGGGCATTACGAATACTTGGTGATGCCATTTGGTCTTAGTAATGCTCCCGCGGTTTTCCAGGGATTCGTCAATGAAATCTTTCGTGATATGCTGTATCAGAGCGTTGTGGTATATTTGGACGACATATTGATTTTTTCCAAGAATCTTGTCGAACACAGGTTACAAGTCAAAGAAGTACTACACCGTTTACGAGAGAATCATCTCTACGCCAAGCTCTCCAAGTGTACCTTTGAAGTAACATCTATTCCGTTCCTCGGTTATGTCATCTCGGGGACGGAGCTTCGCATGGATCCGGAAAAGTTATCTGCCATTCGTGACTGGACTCAACCTCTTTCCCTGAAAGCAATACAAAGATTCCTGGGCTTTGCGAACTACTACAGGAAATTCATTAAGGGTTTCTCCACCATTGTTGCGCCCATTACTGCCCTGACGAGGAAGGGTTCCAATCCTAGTCTGTGGTCCCCGGAAGCCATTTTAGCTTTTTCTCGTTTAAAATTAGCCTTCATGACGGCTCCAGTTCTCAAACAACCAGATTTCGATGAACCCTTCTTCTTAGAAGTTGATGCGTCTTCAGTCGGAGTTGGGGCTGTTCTCTCCCAGTATTCCTCTGATAAGAAACTACATCCGTGTGGCTTCCATTCTCGTAAGTTCTCTCCGGCCGAACGGAACTACACTATTGGAGACCAGGAACTCTTGGCAATCAAGTCTGCCTTGGAAGAATGGAGATATCTTCTGGAAGGGGCTAAACACGTGTTTACTATCTACACAGATCACAAGAATTTGCTGTACATCAAATCCGCACAGTGCTTGAATCCTCGCCAGGCAAGATGGGCACTTTTCTTTTCCCGATTCTCGTTCATTATCAAGTACCGGGCCGGGAGTCTCAATATTAAAGCAGATGCACTTTCTCGTTCACAAGTTTCCTCTGACGAGGATGAACCTCCGGAGCGGGGTTTAATTCTGAATCCAGTTTCTGTCTCTGTTGCTTTAACTACTCCAGCTCCTCCTCCTGGAAGAATGTCCGTACCAGCTAGATTCCGCTCAAGGATACTACTGTGGGTCCATAACTCCAAGTTTTCCGGTCATCCCGGCGCTCAGAAGATGTACAAGTTTCTGCAAAGATCTTACTGGTGGAACACCATGAGGAAGGATGTACAAGATTGCGTTAATTCCTGTCCCCAATGTACACAACACAAATCTCCTCGTTTGCCTCCTGCAGGGTTACTTCGTCCTCTGCCTATCCCTGTGAGACCCTGGACTCACATTTCCATGGACTTCGTCACTGACCTGCCCTGTTCCAAAGGTTTCAACACCGTTTGGGTTATCGTTGACCGTTTTTCGAAGATGGCACACTTTGTGCCCTTGACTGGTCTTCCAACAGCACCGAAACTGGCACTACTGTTTATCCGAGAACATTTTCGTTTGCATGGGTTGCCACAAGAGATTGTTTCTGACCGAGGAGTACAGTTCACCGCCAGGTTTTGGAAAGCCCTTTGTTCGACTCTGCAAATCAAACTTAAGTTTTCGTCTGCTTATCATCCCCAAACAAATGGACAAACGGAACGTGTCAATCAGGATCTAGAGACTTTTCTTCGTCTGTACCTCTCTCCTTCACAGGACAATTGGGTGGAGTTGCTGCCTTGGGCGGAGTTTGCCCACAACCATTTGTTTCATTCTTCCACTGGGGAATCACCATTTTTCGTCAATTACGGGTTCCATCCCCGTGTTCCGGAATTTCCAAGCCTTCCGTTAGTAGAGGTTCCTGCTGTAGTATCCACTCTACGACACTTTGGACAAATTTGGAGGAAGGTTCATGCCAATCTTAAGCAGGTTTCGGCTCGGTACAAGTTCTTCGCAGATAAGAAACGGCGAGCTGCACCTCAATATAAAGTTGGGGACAGGGTATGGCTGTCCACACGGAACCTCCGGCTGAAGGTGCCTACCATGAAATTCGCTCCAAGGTTCATCGGGCCCTACCCTGTGCTACAAGTCTTAAATCCTGTGGTCTGTAAACTGGGTTTGCCTGCCCATCTTCGAGTACCTAACGCCTTTCATGTTTCTCTACTCCGTCCCCTCGTTCTGAATCGGTTCCACTCAGCACTCCCTAGGTCAACGTCAGTAGTGGCAGAAGCCGGAGCAGAGTTTGAAATCAAAGCTATTCTTGACTCCCGTTATCTTCATAAAAAATTACAGTACTTGGTGGACTGGAAGGGTTACGGTCCTGAGGAAAGAAGTTGGATTGGAGCTACTGAAGTAATGGCTCCTCGTCTGATTCGGATCTTCCACTCCAAACATCCGACTAAGCCCGGGAAGTGTCCAGGGGCCACTCCTGGAGGAGGGGGTACTGTTACAAACCTGCAGCGGCCGCGGCGGCCGCGCTTGTCCCTACGGGTGGTCTGGTCTGCCCGGCGCCTCGTTCCCCCTGGCGGTCTCCGGATTCAGTGGCGGGTCGGCGCTGCTCCCCGGCGGCTTCCCGGAAGCAGGGACGCCGCCATCGCAAGTGAGGGCAAGCAGGCGGAGCAGGTCTGACGTCACCTGCCTGCTCCGTCAATCAGGCTGGGGCGGGGAGTTTAAAAGCGGATACCAGGCAGAGATCCGGTGCCTGAGTACCTTCGTTTCTCCTTCGGAAGCTGTGATTCCAGAGCTCCCTCGTCCTGTGCCTCCAAGCATCCTGTGCCTCCAAGCATTCCGTGCCTCCAAGCACCTCCGTGCCTCCAAGCACCTCCGTGCCCCCAAGCACCTCGTGCCTCCAAGCACCTCCGTGCCTCCAAGCACCTCCGTGCCTCCAAGTACCCCCGTGCCTTCAAGCACCTCCGTGCCTCCAAGCACCTCGTGCCTCCAAGCACCTCCGTGCCTCCAAGCACCTCCGTGCCTCCAAGCACCTCCGTGCCTCCAAGCACCTCGTGCCTCCAAGCATCTCCGTACCTCCAGGGGCCTCCTAGCACGCCCTGTACTTCCAGCACCTCAGAACCCCAATACCGCGGAGCCTCCGACATCACGGTACCTCTAATATCTCAGTACCCCAGCCTTCAGTATTTCTACGAGTCTTGTCTTACAGGAGACCGTCAAGAACTCCTCTGTGCCTCCCGCCTGCCGACGTAGTCCTGCATGAGGAAGACCTACATCCGGCCATCCCTACTGCGACCCAGTGGCGGTTCCTCTTCCCGGTCATCGGAAGAAGCCCCGAGTCCACAACACTCCCAAACCAGGTCAGTGATATAGTGTATACACTACTATATACATTTTAAGATAGGAAGGTACAAATTACATATTCACATTGCATCTATGGGCTGGATTCAAATGTCCCTTTCCTCCCTCAATCGTGCCCGTCAGCAGCTATTCTAATGTTGCTGCTAACGGGTGCGACATGTTTATTTCAGCTCGCTACCCCCAGGGGAAACAAGCTGAAATGTGTGCAAAGAGACCCATTTGGGCAACCAAACGGTGTCTTTTCACGATCGCGCCCATTACTTTATTCAGGTTTAGGTGCTTTGTGCACCTAAACCAGAGTGTAATGGGCGCAATAATTGAGGGCATTTGAATTTCCCTTATATGTGTGTGTGTGATATACACACAGACACACATACTGTATTTCTTTATATAATGGACACCTCAGTTTCTATTCATTCATGTCCTGCCCCCTACTCTGTCAGACCCCTTCCCCTCTACTTTTCTGACCCCAAACGCCACTCATTTTTGTTGAGTGCTGGTGGGCCCATTCAGAATTTTGCTATGGGGCCCACAAAGGTCTAGTTACGCCACTGGGCAGGGTTATAGAGGAGGCGGTGCAAGGCATCCTGGGAACAGTCAAAGCTTTAGCCTGTTGGTGCCTTGGATCAACATCCAACTCTACACCCCGATGTTAGTGTAGTGCCTTTTGGGGTTAAGGTTTTACAGAAAGTTACAGGTTTTTTTAATTTAGTAAAATATGCCCCATTTTAAAGATAGGGCATTTAAATTTGTTGCACCTGTGCAGTACATAGCAGCCTGCAGGGCATGTACAGTGGCTTCATTTGGGTGCACATACATTGCCGGCTCCTGGTCGCAAACTGAAATTATTGTGTGTAAGTGGAATTAGCGGTGTTTATGTCATACAGGGGGGTGGGGGAGGTTTGTGGTTGGCGGGGGGCACGCTGTGCGATTATTATCCTGCATCTATACATACATGCGCTAACACCTGGACATACACTGATGTACCCACACCTAATATCCATACATACACGCCCTGACACCTGGACATACACCAACATTCCCACACCTGCATCTATACATACACATGCTGACACCTGGACATACACCAACATACAAGCACCTGCATCTATATATACACGCGCTGACAAATGGACATACACCGACGTACCCACACTTGCATCTATACATACATGCACTGACATCTGGACATACAAGCACCTGCATCTATACATACACGCGCTGACACCTGAACCTACACTGATGTTCCCACACCTGCATCTATACATACACATTCTGACACCTGGACATACACAGACGTACCCACACCTGCATCTATACATACACGCGTTGACACCTGGACGTACACTGACGTACACACACCTACATCTATATATGCATGGATGCAAATGTGGGTACGTCTGTATACGTCCAGTTGTTAGCATGTGTATGTATAGATGTTAGGTGTGGGTACATCAGTGTATGTCCAGGTGTCAGCACATGTATGTATAGATTCACATGTGGGTATGTTGGTGTACGTTTAGGGGTCAGCGTGTTTATGTATAGATGTTGGTGTGTGTATGTCAGTGTACGTACAGATATAGGTGTGTGTATGTATGCATGTATGTATGTATGTATGTATAGAGGAAGGTGTGATACATACATATAACACATACATGATAGATACATACATATATCAC
The DNA here is from genome assembly GCF_028390025.1 of Pseudophryne corroboree. Taxonomy (NCBI): domain Eukaryota; kingdom Metazoa; phylum Chordata; class Amphibia; order Anura; family Myobatrachidae; genus Pseudophryne; species Pseudophryne corroboree. The sequence goes on from NC_086451.1 coordinate 176,583,183, forward strand.
ACACACGATAGATAGATAGATAGATAGATAGATAGATAGAACACATACATACAAGATAGATACATACATACATGATAGATACATATATACACACACATACGATAGATAGATAGATAGATAGATAGATAGATAGATATCACAAACATATATGATTCATACATATATCACACACACATACATGATACATACATGAGAAAGACCTGGGATGGTGATGAGGCCCGGGCCCCCTGCTGATGTTGCGTTGAGGAAGGCAGTGTTCCAGGGCGGATGCCAGTCGGGGAGAGCGCCGCGCAGCCCGGGAAAAATACTGCTGAGGAGCTACATCTGGAAGAGCCCCAGGGAGGGAGAGTGTCACATGCCCCTTCCTGCGCGGCACACTCTGCAGGCCTGCACATGGGAAGGGAGGTCTCTGGCCACACATACTCACCCTGCTGCTGAAGCCCCGCTGCTGTCCTCATCAGCGCTCTCCAGCGGGGAGCGGGGCCAGGATGAACCTCAACCTGTGAGAACTATCTTCATGATCAAGAGATCTCATATGCAAGATAAGTATGTGTTGGGAAAGGGCTGGGGAGGGCGGCTGCTCGGGCACACCCTCGTCAAGTTAAGGAGATTTAACTGAGGAAGCACAAGGGAACTCTCGTCTGAGGACAACAACTGCAGGGAGACCACATCTTTTCAGATAAACATGGGAGGGCGGAAGGCTGCCTAATACTGAAGCACCCTCAGACATTAAACCATATGCAACAACTATTGCAAGCATTCCTGGGGGAAGGTCTGCAGCAGACGGATTTGCATTCGGTGATGTCATCCAAGCAGTGGGCCAAAGTTGGCTGGAACCCTCATCTGTATATGAAAAGAGAAAAGGGGCATGCGGGGCATGGCGGTCTTTTGCGGCGCTTGGATAACCCCAAGTTTGCATTAAACACCCCCACCCTCCTTCGGTGTGGGGCTCATGTTGGCCATGCCCAAGCCCCTGAAGCATTCAAGCTGATTTCTTGCAGCAGCTGGGCACTGTAACAGCTTCAGAGCTGCTCTACAAGACAAGTAAAAGGGTGTGGGCCCTGCAGCACCACCGGTAGTTTGCATACACACATATATAGGACAGCATCTCTTATATGCCCCAGGGTCAATAAAATAGTATCCTTGTCTAGGCTATCCATCCCCTCAGATAAGGCATTTGTCCATGCCGCTACAGCACTACACACCCAGGTCGACGCAATTGCCGGTCTGAGTAAGGTACCTGAATGTGTATAAATGGACTTCAGGGTAATCTCCTGTTTGCGGTCAGCACACTCTTTGAGGGTAGCCGTATCCTGGGACGGGAGGGCTACCTTCTTGGATAAGCGTGTTAATGCTTTGTCCACCCTAGGGGAGGATTCCCATCGTAACCTATCCGTTGATGGGAAAGGATACGCCATAAGAATCCTTTTGGAAATCTGCAGTCTTTTATCTGGAGATTTCCAAGCTTTTTCACATAACTCGTTCAGCTCGTGTGAGGGGGGAAAGGTTACCTCAGGCTTCTTTCCCTTGTACATATGTACCCTCTTGTCAGCGACAGGGGGTTACTCTGTGATGTGCAAAACATCTTTTATTGCCATAATCATAAATCGAATGGATTTTGCCAATTTTGGCTGTAACTTTGCATCATCGTAATCGACACTGGAGTCAGAATCCGTGTCGGTATCTGTGTTAACAAACTGGGATAGTGGGCGCTTATGAGACCCTGACAGTCCCTGCAACATAGGATCAGGCATGGGTTGAGACCCTGACTGTCCCAAAGCTTCTGCCTTGTCTAATCTTTTGTGCAATGAGTTTACACTAGCATTTAAAACATTCCACATATCCATCCAATCAGCTGTCGGCGGAGACACCACATTCATTTGCTCCCGCTCCTCTCTAATATAGCCTTCTTCCTCAGACATGTCGACACACGTGTACCGACACACCACACACACAGGGAATGCTTTTTCTGAAGACAGTTTCCCCACAAAGCCCTTTGGAGAGACAGAGAGGGAGTATGCCAGCACACACCCCAGCGCTATATAACCCAGGAATAAAACAGTAACTTAATGTTTGCCCAGTAGTGCTGCTGTATGTAATTTGCGAATTATGTGCCCCCCCCCCCCCTCTTTTCAACCCTCTTGTCTAACGTGGTATAAGCAGGGTAGAGTCCGGGGAGCTTCCTCTCAGCGGTGCTGTGGAGAAAAAATGGCGCTGGTGAGTGCTGAGGGAGAAGCCCCGCCCCCTCGGAGGCGGGCTTCTGTCCCGCTTAAACTGTAAAATTGGTGGGGGCTCATACATATATACAGTGCCCAGCTGTATATATGTTATATTTTTGCGAAAGAGGTTTATATTGCTGCCCAGGGCGCCCCCCCTGCGCCCTGCACCCTTACAGTGACCGGAGTATGTGAGGTGTATGGGAGCAAAGGCACACAGCTGCAGTGCTGTGCGTTACCTCAGTGAAGATCATGAAGTCTTCTGCCGCCTCTGAAGTCTTCTTTTCTTCTCATACTCACCCGGCTTCTATCTTCCGGCTCTGCGAGGGGGACGGAGGCGCGGCTCTGGGACGGACGGCGAGGGTGAGATCCTGCGTACCAATCCCTCTGGAGCTAATGGTGTCCAGTAGCCTAAGAAGCAGGACCTTGCAACTCAGAGAGTAGGGCTGCTTCTCTCCCCTCAGTCCCTCGATGAGGGAGTCTGTTGCCAGCAGTGCTCCCTGAAAATTAAAAACCTAACAAAATACTTTCTGTCAGAAAGCTCAGGAGAGCTCCTGAAAAGCACCCAGTCTCCACTGGGCACAGTATCAAACTGAGGTCTGGAGGAGGGGCATAGAGGGAGGAGCCAGTGCACACCCAGAACTAAAGTCTTTCTTAAAGTGCCCATGTCTCCTGCGGAGCCCGTCTATCCCCATGGTCCTTACGGAGTCCCCAGCATCCTCTAGGACTTTAGAGAAAATAGGATTTTAATACCTACTGGTAAATCCTTTTCTCTTAGTCCGTAGAGGATGCTGGGCACCCGTCCCAGTGCGTACTGTGTCTGCAGTTATTAAATGGCCCTTAACTCCAGAACATTTATGTGGAGACAACTTTCCTGACTTGACCATCTTCCTTGGATGTTTTCCCCCTGTGTGACTGCTCCCCAGCCTCGGAGGGTTGCATCCGTGGTCCCTAGGATCCCGTCCTGGATCCCAAACCATCGCCCCTCTAGGTGGTGAGAACTGTGCAGCCACCAATGGAGTGAGATTCTGGTCTTGGAAGACAGGATTATCCTCCGGTGCATGTGTAGGTGGGATCCGGACCACTTGTCCAACAGGTCCCACTGGAACTGTCACGATCCGGGTATCTGGACGCCATTACTTACCCTTCAGATGCCTCCTAAGGCGGGCTCAGCGTTCCAGGACCGGATTCCGCTGTTCCTGAGTTTCCACATGCAGAGTGGTCTTTTCATCAGCCGCGGCCTCCGCTGTGCCCGCGTGGTTAAATGTGCATCTATCAGCCTGGCGTCTCCTGTCTCCGGTGGCCGGCGCCGCCATTACTGTTTCCCAGACCACATGGATTACAAACCAAACTTCCCTCCAAGTGTCTGCATGGGCGCAGCCATCTTGGATTCTGTCATCTGATCATTTCCACCAATCTGCTGTCTGTGTTGTTGATTTGCATAATTGCCTAGCCAACCCCTTCCTTGCTGCAGGTATAAGTAAGCTGTACCTGAGCAAGGAAGACGTCAGTGCTTTGGTTGTCAAACCTAGTTCCTGTTTGTCTCTCTTCTATGATTGTCTTCCAGGTTCCAGCTCCTGTCTCAAGACTTCCACCATAGAGACCCGCACCAGCATTCCACCTGCGGTGTAGCCTGACTCTCCAATCCATTGTGGATTCATCTGTTTCCAGCTACAACACTACCTGCTTCCAGCCTCAGCTTCCAGCAGAGTACAGCTTCCCTTAAAGGGCCGGTGTCCTTTCTACACTTTACCACTCTCCACCGGAATTATTATTTCTCCGCTCTCAAGTTCTACATTTCAGTTCACATTTCATCGCTCCCAAAGTTCATTTATTATTTAACTGGTTCCAGCCAGTATCCACTCCGTGCTAACAACAGTCTGGTTCCAGCCAGTATCCACAGCAGCTGTTTTACCTTCAGCAACCCAGCTCTTCCTGGAACACCAGCTGGTACAATCCTGGGTTATCTCCATTGCTACAGCCGGGCCTGGTAAGGACTTTCCATCTAGAAGATCATAAGAACTATCTCACACTACCAGTGCCCTGTGGCTCCTGCCATGCTGTAGTACTCAGGAACTGTATTTATTCTTTGCTGACTTTTACGTTTTCTTTTATTGCTGCTGTGATGCGGAGTTGTCATAATAAACATCATTGACTTTTATCTAAGTTGTCGTGGTCACGCCTTCGGGCAGTTATTATTCATGTTACTTACATGTCCAGGGGTCTGATACAACCTCCCAGGTTCCGGTACATCTCAGCCCCTACAACTGAGGCTGCCTCCCGTCAGCTCAGGCCCTCAGTTGTGACAGTAAGCACTGACCTAATGAATCCAGCCGGAGACCAGGATCAAACGGCCAGGCCGATGCAAGAACTGGCAGCCCGACTAGAACATCAGGAGGCTGCACAGGGCCACATCATCCGCTGTCTCCAGGATCTCTCTACTCGGCTGGATGGGATTCAGACAACTCTCCGTGGATCAGGCGCGTCTGGTGCGTCAACCACAGTGACTCCAGCTATAACCCCACCCACCTTACCCATTTCTGCTCCACGTCTTCATCTTCCAACGCCAGCAAAATTTGACGGATCTCCAAGATTCTGCAGGGGATTTCTCAACCAGTGTGAGATTCAGTTTGAGCTACAACCTGGCAATTTTCCCAGTGACCGTACAAAAATTGCCTACATTATTTCTCTTCTCAGTGGCTCAGCCCTTGATTGGGCATCACCGTTATGGGAGAGGTCCGACACCCTGCTATCTTCTTACACTGCATTTGTGTCAACATTCAGGCGCATCTTCGACGAGCCAGGCAGGGTAACTTCAGCTTCGTCTGAGATTCTCCGTTTACGCCAGGAATCACGTACTGTAGGACAATATCTTATACAGTTCCAGATCCTGGCATCCGAACTGGCATGGAACGACGAGGCCCTGTATGCTGCATTCTGGCATGGTTTATCTGAGCGTATTAAAGATGAGTTAGCTACCAGAGACTTACCCTCCAAGTTAGATGAGCTAATCTCACTTTGTACGAAAGTTGACTTACGTTTCAGAGAGAGAGCAACTGAGCGTGGAAGATCATCTGCTCCAAAATCTTCTACTCCTCCTCCTCGCCAACTGTCACCAACTACAGATGAACCCATGCAAATTGGCCGTTCCCGTTTAACTCCTGCTGAGCGCCGAAGACGTCTCTCCGAGTTTCTCTGTCTGTATTGTGCAGCTCCGTCTCACACCATTAATGCCTGTCCCAAACGTCCGGGAAACTCCAAATCCTAGCTCGCCAAGGAGAGGGCCGGCTAGGAGTAATGATCTCCTCTCCATCTCCTCAAGATTGTAACCTCCCAGTCTCGCTTCAAGTTGCTCAACGTTATCAGAACGTCATTGCCCTCCTGGATTCCGGAGCAGCTGGGAACTTTATTACTGAAGCCTATGTTAAACGGTGGTCCCTACCCACCGAGAGACTTCCTTCGTCCTTTTCCTTAACTGCTGTGGATGGCAGTAAAATTTTTGATACAGTTATTTCTCTAAGGACTCTACCAGTTCGTCTGAGAGTGGGAGTTCTTCATTCCGAACTTATTTCATTTTTAGTGATTCCAAGAGCCACACATCCTGTGGTCCTGGGCCTTCCATGGCTCCGTCTTCACAATCCTACAATTGATTGGACGACTACGCAAATCCTGGCATGGGGTTCCTCCTGTACTAAGACATGTTTGTTTAAAGTGTTGCCTGTCTGTTCTTCCTCCCCCAGGTCGTCTGATGTTCCACCTCCTCCATATCAAGATTTCACGGACGTGTTCAGTAAAGCTTCTGCTGATATCCTTCCTCCTCATAGAGAATGGGACTGCCCGATTGATCTCGTTCCAGGGAAGGTTCCACCTCGAGGCCGAACTTATCCGTTGTCTCTCCCCGAGACACATTCTATGGAGGAATACATTAAAGAGAACCTAGCAAAGGGGTTCATTCAACCTTCTTCTTCTCCAGCCGGCGCAGGCTTCTTTTTTGTAAAGAAGAAAGATGGTGGTCTGCGGCCGTGCATCGACTACAGAGGTTTGAACGACATTACCATCAAGAACCGCTATCCTTTACCCCTGATTACTGAGCTCTTTGACAGAGTTAGCGGAGCTACCATCTTTACAAAGCTGGACCTGAGAGGTGCATACAATCTCATCCGGATCCGTGAGGGTGACGAGTGGAAGACCGCATTTAACACCCGTGACGGACATTATGAGTACCTCGTCATGCCCTTCGGATTGAGCAATGCTCCAGCTGTCTTCCAGCATTTCGTCAATGAGATCTTCAGAGACATTCTATACCGTCATGTCGTGGTCTATCTAGATGATATCCTCATTTTTGCCAACGATTTAGAGGAACATCGTTTCTGGGTAAAGGAGGTTCTGTCCCGTCTCCGTGTCAATCATCTCTACTGCAAATTAGAGAAATGCGTCTTTGAAGTCAAGTCCATTCCGTTTCTAGGGTACATTGTGTCCGGTTCCGGACTAGAGATGGATCCTGAGAAACTACAAGCAATCCAGAATTGGCCGGTACCCTTAACCCTCAAAGGGGTCCAGAGGTTCTTAGGGTTCGCCAATTATTACCGAAAGTTTATACGAGACTTTTCCACCATTGTGGCGCCTATTACTGCTTTCACCAAGAAGGGTGCTAACCCGTCCAAGTGGTCTGAAGAAGCCATGCAAGCTTTTCATCTTTTAAAACAGAGGTTCATCTCTGCACCTGTCCTGAAACAGCCTGACATCGACTCTCCTTTCATCTTAGAGGTGGATGCCTCCTCCGTTGGAGTAGGAGCGGTGTTATCTCAGAGGGCTAAAGATGGTCATTTACATCCTTGCAGTTTCTTCTCACGGAAGTTCTCCCCAGCGGAGCGCAACTATGCCATTGGCGACCAGGAGTTGCTAGCCATCAAGCTCGCTCTAGTGGAGTGGAGATATCTGTTGGAGGGAGCTTCTCATTCAATCACCATCCTTACAGACCACAAGAACCTTCTATATCTAAAAGGCGCACAATGTCTCAACCCTCGTCAGGCCAGATGGGCACTTTTCTTTTCCAGGTTCGACTTTAAACTCCAGTTCTGTCCGGGCTCTCAGAATCGCAAGGCCGATGCCCTTTCCCGCTCATGGGAGCAAGAAAATGAGTCAGAGTCTTCAGACAAGCATCCTATTATAAATCCGTTGGCATTCTCCACGGTAGGGATGGACTCTACGCCCCCATCAGGGAAAAGTTTTGTGAAGCCGACACTAAGGAAGAAGCTCATGCATTGGGCCCATGCTTCCCGTTTTGCCGGACATACAGGTATCCAAAAAACCCTGGAGTTTATCTCTAGGTCCTATTGGTGGCCAACGCTGAAAAAGGACGTTTTGGAGTTTATTGCATCTTGCCCAAAGTGTGCTCAACATAAAGTATCCCGCCAGTCGCCTGCGGGGCAACTGGTTCCACTATCTGTTCCCCGTCGACCATGGACCCATTTGTCGATGGATTTTATTACAGATTTGCCCATGTGCAACAAGTTCAATACCATCTGGGTGGTAGTTGACCGGTTCACCAAGATGGCACACTTCATTCCTCTCACCGGTCTTCCGTCAGCTTCCAAGTTGGCTCAAGTATTCATACAAGAGATCTTCCGACTCCACGGTCTTCCAGAAGAAATTATCTCAGATCGAGGAGTTCAATTCACAGCCAAATTCTGGCGAAGTTTATGTCAAGTCCTCCAAGTCAAGTTAAAGTTTTCCACGGCTTACCATCCTCAGACCAATGGTCAAACTGAGAGGGTGAATCAGGACTTGGAGGCCTTCCTCCGCATCTATGTGTCCTCCTCTCAAGATGACTGGGTTCAATTACTTCCCTGGGCCGAGTTCTGTCATAACAACCAGTATCATTCTTCATCTTCCTCAACACCATTCTTCACCAACTTTGGATTCCACCCTAAAGTCCCTGAGTTCCAACCGCTTCCAGCAACTTCTGTTCCCGCAGTGGATATCACCTTGCATCAGTTTGCCAATATCTGGAAGAGCGTACGATCAGCTCTGCTCAAGGCATCGTTCAGGTACAAGAAGTTTGCGGATAAGAAGCGTCGAGCAGTTCCTGCTCTCAAGGTGGGTGATCGGGTATGGTTATCCACGAAGAATTTGAGGTTAAGAGTTCCCAGTATGAAGTTTGCACCTCGCTACATCGGTCCTTTTAAAATTGATCAAGTCATCAATCCTGTTGCTTACAGACTCCAGTTACCTCCCTTCTTAAAAATACCCAGGACATTCCATGTTTCCCTGTTGAAACCGCTAATCTTGAATCGGTTTCATTCCTCACTTCCACCAACTCCGAAAGTCCAAACTCAACGAGGCGTTGAGTATGAAGTGGCCAAGATCCTGGACTCACGTCACCGTTACGGTCAACTTCAGTATCTCATTGACTGGAAGGGCTATGGTCCTGAAGAACGCTCTTGGACCAATGCCTCTGACGTCCATGCTCCTGCCTTGGTCCGAAATTTCCACGCAAAGTTTCCTTTAAAGCCTAAGAAGTGTCCTGGGGCCACTCCTAAAGGGGGGGGTGCTGTCACGATCCGGGTATCTGGACGCCATTACTTACCCTTCAGATGCCTCCTAAGGCGGGCTCAGCGTTCCAGGACCGGATTCCGCTGTTCCTGAGTTTCCACATGCAGAGTGGTCTTTTCATCAGCCGCGGCCTCCGCTGTGCCCGCGTGGTTAAATGTGCATCTATCAGCCTGGCGTCTCCTGTCTCCGGTGGCCGGCGCCGCCATTACTGTTTCCCAGACCACATGGATTACAAACCAAACTTCCCTCCAAGTGTCTGCATGGGCGCAGCCATCTTGGATTCTGTCATCTGATCATTTCCACCAATCTGCTGTCTGTGTTGTTGATTTGCATAATTGCCTAGCCAACCCCTTCCTTGCTGCAGGTATAAGTAAGCTGTACCTGAGCAAGGAAGACGTCAGTGCTTTGGTTGTCAAACCTAGTTCCTGTTTGTCTCTCTTCTATGATTGTCTTCCAGGTTCCAGCTCCTGTCTCAAGACTTCCACCATAGAGACCCGCACCAGCATTCCACCTGCGGTGTAGCCTGACTCTCCAATCCATTGTGGATTCATCTGTTTCCAGCTACAACACTACCTGCTTCCAGCCTCAGCTTCCAGCAGAGTACAGCTTCCCTTAAAGGGCCGGTGTCCTTTCTACACTTTACCACTCTCCACCGGAATTATTATTTCTCCGCTCTCAAGTTCTACATTTCAGTTCACATTTCATCGCTCCCAAAGTTCATTTATTATTTAACTGGTTCCAGCCAGTATCCACTCCGTGCTAACAACAGTCTGGTTCCAGCCAGTATCCACAGCAGCTGTTTTACCTTCAGCAACCCAGCTCTTCCTGGAACACCAGCTGGTACAATCCTGGGTTATCTCCATTGCTACAGCCGGGCCTGGTAAGGACTTTCCATCTAGAAGATCATAAGAACTATCTCACACTACCAGTGCCCTGTGGCTCCTGCCATGCTGTAGTACTCAGGAACTGTATTTATTCTTTGCTGACTTTTACGTTTTCTTTTATTGCTGCTGTGATGCGGAGTTGTCATAATAAACATCATTGACTTTTATCTAAGTTGTCGTGGTCACGCCTTCGGGCAGTTATTATTCATGTTACTTACATGTCCAGGGGTCTGATACAACCTCCCAGGTTCCGGTACATCTCAGCCCCTACAACTGAGGCTGCCTCCCGTCAGCTCAGGCCCTCAGTTGTGACAGGAACACTCTGGCATGGAGCCTGCCAAACTGAATGGCCTCGTAGGCCGCAACCATCTTCCCCAGCAACCGAATGCATTGATGGATTAACACTCTTGCTGGTTTCAGAATTTGTTTGACCAGACTCTGGATCTCCAGAGCCATTCCACTAGAAGAAAACCTCTTCTGTGTCCAGTATCACTCCCAAAAACAACAACCGCGTCATTAGGATATCGGATTTTTCTGTATTTTGGAATAATTGCATACCATAACGAGATATTATGGTGATGGGACCTAAATCTAAGCACAGAATGCATTTATGTTTCATATATACCATATACACACAGCCTGAAGGTCATTTTAGCCAATATTTTTTATAACTTTGTGCATTAAACAAAGTGTGTGTACATTCACAGAATTCATTTATGTGTCATATACACCTTATACACACAGTCTGAAGTTCATTTAATACAATATTTTTAATAACTTTGAGTATTAAACAAAGTTTGTGTACACTGAGCCATCAAAAAACAAAGGTTTCACTATCTCAGTCTCACTCAAAAAAGTCCGTATTTCGGAATATTCCGTATTTCGGAATATTTGGATATGGGATACTCAACCTGTATTACTTTTTTCTGCTACTGGTTCTTTACCTATGCAAACAAGCATCTGACTTGCCTTTCCTATTGCTTTGTTACATTGCTCACCTGAAATAGTAATACTTAGATAGCTTTCCTCTTGCCATTATAATGCCCTTAATATTATAGTTAGCCTTTGTATTTTTGAGACGTGTATGATTTTGCATTTTTTGGCATTAAATGTTGCCATGTTCTTGACCATTCCTCTAGTCCAGGGGCGGAACTGCCAGAGACAACGGAGTCAGTTGCCGCCGGGCTCCAGCCCTAAAGGGGCTTCCTCCATTGCCCTCCGGCTGTTACGTGCCCTTCCTACTAAATAGACAAAGGCGCTACCAGCAGGGTCTCGCAGTTTGTACATTCCATGCCGTAACACCCTTCTTTCCACCTTTTTAAAGACCCAGCCCAGCAGCCTCGCCGCTGCCACCACCGCTAGCTGCAGCACTGCCAGCGGTGGGGTGCCCCTGCTTCTTCTCACACCACAGATAGCTGGGCAGCACTGCAACTGCCTGCCTGATTGCTCCGCCCCCTTCCGGCTCCCAAGCACCTCTGCTGCCCAGTGATCCAGGAGCCTGCTGCTAGGAAGAAGTGGCCGAGCTTCAGCAAGCGAGTCTGGACACTGGCGGAGGAAGCCATGATAACCAGATAATGGGGAGTGGAGAGCCAGTTCCAAGGTAATACTTTATACAGCTGGTTGAGATCCTGGTCGGTGGATATGGATTCCAAGAAAACCCTGGAGGTGCTTCCTTTCAAGGGAGACACTCTCTTTGGAGAAGACCTCAATAAGATTGTAGCTGATCTGGCTACCGCTAAAACAGCTTGCCTACCTAGTATGACTTCTACCACGCAGAAGGCTAAAAGTACTTTCCCTTGGCCCTTTCATCCTCAAGGTAAAGCGTACCCAAGGTCAGGCATACCCAAAGCAAGCTCATGCTTCCAGACCTGCCAAGCCCAGACTGAAGCAAGCCTGGGCTGCCCATCAGCCTGCTTCCAAAACGGACAAGCCTGCCGCATGACGGTGCAGGCCTCCCTCTGGGGGATCCCAGGGTGGGGGGCCCGACTTCTAGGTTTGGCATAATTCTAAGCTAGAGAATTCTGTTTGGAGCTCACCTTGTACTTTGTGAAGAAATAATCAGCATTGTGGCTGAGCAGATACATGTAGTGTGTGGCTGCAAACTGCATGGATCTGCTGCGTTGTAATGCTGATACTTTTTTTTTCAAAGTACCAATAGCTTCATATAATGTTCACAATTTTTATGCAGGATCAAATAGCTCAATAGGTAGGGTGTTTGATTAGAATTCAACAGGTTATAGGTTTGAATCCTGGGTATGGTAGTTTGAGATGTGTTATTTAATAAAGTATGTTGTTCTGACTGCCGGCATCCTATCACCTGGGATATCATACTAAATAAATGGAGTTGATCAATTTTTTTTTATTTTTTTTTTAAACTAGGGACAATTTCCAGATACTTTTCTTTATAACTGAGATTGCCCCCTGGAACTTTACATCAGTTGACAACTATGCATGAGTGGGCAGTGCTTGCTCTGGATCTGCCCACCCATTTATGTGCCGTCATAAAAGAAAGCACAACTGACAGTTATCCTGGGCGTACACTACACAATTATCTGTCAGGCTATCTATCCAGTCTGGATGGATGGAATGAAAATCTGGTAATGTATAGGAGCAAATGTCAATTAACCATTTGCTCCCAAACACTAGAAAAGTGGTCAAAAATGGTCATTACACAAATTGGTTAAACCCAAAATTTAACCAATTTGTTTAGGGGACCATTTTTGTCCATTTTCTAGTGTTTGAGAGTAAATCGTTGATGGTCATTTGCTCACATAGATAACCGGATTTCTATTCCAACCAGCCAGTGTTGGAGATATGGTCTGCCAGATTACATAATGCATACCAGAGCCATAACTAGACTTTTTGGTGCCCTGTGACAGATAATTATATGCCCCCCCCCCTCCCCATTTTTGCAATATAGACAAAAGGCGCATGCCTTGTGGGGAAGGGGCATAACAAGATTGGTCTCAGAGAAAGCACATGAGATATGAAGATATATCTAGTATACTTGACACTCAATGGTTTGTGGTATTGCCGGGGTGCCCTCCTTAAATGCATATACAGTCACACATGGCGTGTTTGTGCAAATGGCATATTAGCAGTCAGCACTAACTGGTGACATGCCATTTGTACAAGTAAGCCATGTGTGACTAGTATATAAACATACTTTATTAAATAACACCTCAAACTATCATACCCAGGATTCAAACCTATAACCTGTTGAATTCTAATCAAATACCCTACCCATTGAGCTACTTGATCCTGCATCTATTCTAACCTCCAAAAACAGATTCAGTTGCATTTTCCAGCGTGTTTTGTTTGCGCCTTTGCAAATGTCTTACATCGACAAACTTATTTAGTACTATTTTGCAAATAGGGTTACATTGTCGCAACATTGTGTTCCCTAATTGCTTGATTTTTTTAAATGCAACAATTGATAAAGACACCTGATAATTGCTCTGTGGAGTCTTATTTTGTGTCTACTTCTTATCTACATTTAATTCCCTACCTCTAATCAAGGCATTTTTAAATGCTGGGGGCTGCCAGGACGTGAGGCCTACCTAGACTTTAGATCTGAATTTGAATGTACTTGTGAACTAACTTAATTTCCTACTTCTAAATTCATTCCTAAATTCACTACTTATATTAATCCTGTAGTTGGGCATTTTGAGCCTTCAATTGTGGGCATTGTTTTGTGTCCAGACCAGCAGCTGGTGGTGTGCATTTTGCTGGAAAGGCATCGAAGACCTCCGATATGCTGCATCTCCTGATGTGTGTCTCCCTCAAGTGGCTGTCAGCAAATGCATGCTAGACACCCCATTCCAAGCTGATTGTGACATCACGGAACATGCATCATAGAACAGGCATGCTAGAATATGGGTCTTCAACCTGCGACCCTCCAGCTGCTGTGGAACTACATATACCAGCATGCCCTGCCTCAGTTTTAGCATACCTTAATAGCAAAACTGTGGCAGGGCATGCTGGGATGTGTAGTTTCACAGCAGCTGGAGGGCCACAGGATGAAGACCCATGTGCTAGAGCCAAGCCGCAGGTACATTGAATGCTAGCAAGCTGAATGTTTAAATCCTTTTTGTTCCGCAGCATTCCAATGCGGAAGATTCCATGGAACCAGAGATTATTCCATTGAGAAGGACATGCTGCCTGGATGACTGCACTGTGCAAATTAAGTCACGGAGCCAGTTGGCTTGTGGGTGGCTCTGGTGACTGGGTGGTTGGGTGGGCGGTGTGTCGGAGGTGGAGCACATGCAAATGAATGTGTATCATCCAGCTAGTGAGAGTGAAAACTCATGCAGGAGTGTGCCTGCTTGTCAGTGGGTTATGCACCTTGCCAGACGTCAAATCTACATGGAGCAGCTGGAGGGGACAAGAGCAGGTTTGCAAAATATAGATAGAAGAGCATATATGCTGGCGCATTCTCCATGATTGTGTCAGCTTATGTTTTGGTGCACTGCACTTTCCTCCATTAAGTTTTAGCTATTTTGGTTAAACGCAAGTGTAGTTGCTTCTCGCCCTTTTGGCTGTGATCTTGTATCGTGGTTAAAGAGTCTGCTGGAGGGATTGTTTTCTTCATTGGCGAGAGACTGAAGATATTCCAGGATGGAAGGCTTGGGAACACTATCCGTTTTTAAGTTGTGGAAGAGTTGAAAGACCGGATTGGACTACATTCTATAGTAAAGGATATCTTTGTATTTATTAATCCTCCCTTTATATGTGTCTGTCTTTCAATAAAGCTTCGGGCTTGTGATTCCCTCACCCTCTTACACTCCACACCCATAGCCTTATTAACTGTTGTATTATTGTATTGTTTAAATGTATAGTGCAGTTCATGATTTATAGTGTAGGCTGGCCTGTGCTGTAGTTCTTGAACTGTACTATACCGACAGCATTTGTATTGTGTTTTATCTGTGCTGCAACACAGTACTTATGTGTGTAATGTTTATGTATGTTTTTTTGCTTCTTTATGTCAATAAAGACTGCTTTTTCAATCCAATATCTGAAAACAATCAATGTTTATCTTTGATGGCAATAGAAGTGGTATGATATTTGCTGCTTTTGAAAGGCAATATCTGATATGTCCCCTATCTGGGAACCATATATTAAATGGCTTTTCAGAAAAGGGAGATGGTAGAAGAGCTTTCAGTACTGGTAGGACCGATGCACATTTCCTATTCTAGCCTCCAAAAACAGATTCAGTTGCATTTTCCAGCGTGTTCTGGATGCGCCTTTGCAAATGTCTTACATCGACAAACTTATTTAGTACTATTTTGCAAATAGGGTTACATTGTTGCAACATTGTGTTCCCTAATTGCTTGATTTTTTAAATGCAACAATTGATAAAGACACCTGATAACTGCTCTGTGGAGTCTTATTTTGTGTCTACTTTTTATCTACATTTAATTCTCTACCTCTAATCAAGGCATTTTTAAGTGCTGGGAACTGCCAGGACGTGAGGCCTACCTAGACTTTAGATCTGAATTTGAATGTACTTGTGAACTAACTTAATTTCCTACTTCTAAATTCATTCCTAAATTCACTACTTACATGAATCCTGTAGTTGGGCATTTTGGGACTTCGATTGTGGGCATTGTTTTGTGTCCAGACCAGCAGCAGGTGGTGTGCATTTGCTGGAAAGGCATCGAAGACCTCCGATATGCTGCATCTCCTGATGTGTGTCTCCCTCAAGTGGCTGTCAGCAAATGCCTGCTAGACACCCCATTCCAAGCTGATTGTGACATCACGGTACATGCATCATAGAACAGGCATGCTAGAACATGGGTCTTCAACCTGCGACCCTCCAGCTGCTGTGGAACTACACATCCCAGCATGCCCTGCCTCAGTTTTAGCATACCTTAATAGCAAAACTGTGGCAGGGCATGCTGGGATGTGTAGTTTCACAGCAGCTGGAGGGCCACAGGATGAAGACCCATGTGCTAGAGCCAAGCCGCAGGTACATTGAATGCTAGCAAGCTGAATATTTAAATCCTTTTTGTTCCGCAGCATTCCAATGTGGAAGATTCCATGGAACCAGAGATCCTTCCATTGAGAAGGACATGCTGCCTGGATGACTACACTGTGCAAATTAAATCACGGAGCTAGTTGGTTTGTGGGTGGCTCTGGTGACTGGGTGGTTGGGTGGGTGGTGTGTCGGAGGTGGAGCACATGCAAATGATTGTGTATCATCCAGCTAGTGAGAGAGAAAACTCATGCAGGAGTGTGCCTGCTTGTCAGTGGGTTATGCACCTTGCCAGACTTCAAATCTACATAGAGCAGCTGGAGGGGACAAGAGCAGGTTTGCAAAATATAGATAGAAGAGCATATATGCTGGCACATTCTCCATGATTGTGTCAGCTTATGTTTTGGTGCACTGCACTTTCCTCCACTAAGTTTTAGCCATT
The DNA here is from genome assembly GCF_028390025.1 of Pseudophryne corroboree. Classification (NCBI taxonomy): domain Eukaryota; kingdom Metazoa; phylum Chordata; class Amphibia; order Anura; family Myobatrachidae; genus Pseudophryne; species Pseudophryne corroboree. The sequence goes on from NC_086451.1 coordinate 176,599,254, forward strand.
TTTGTTAAGCTCAAGTGTAGTTGCTTCTCGGCCTTTTGGCTGTGATCTTGTATCGTGGTTGAAGGGTCTGCTGGAGGGAGGGATTGTTTTCTTCATTGGCGAAAGACCAAAGATATTCCAGGATGGAAGGCTTGGGAACACTATCCGTTTTTCAGTTGTGGAAGAGCACAGAGGTCGGATTGGACTACATTCTATAGTAAAGGATACCTTTCTATTTATTGCCCCTCCCCTTATATGTGTCTGTGTTACAATAAAGCTTCGGTCTTGTGATTCCCTCACCCTCTTACACTCCACACACATAGCCTTATTAACTGTTGTATTATTGTATAGTTTAAATGTATAGTGCAGTTCATGATTTATAGTGTAGGCTGGCCTGTGCTGTAGTTCTTGAACTGTACTATACCGACAGCATTTGTATTGTGTTTTGGCTGTGCTGCAACACAGTACTTATGTGTGTAATGTTTATGTATGTTTTTTTGCTTCTTTATGTCAATAAAGACTGCTTTTTCAATCCAATATCTGAAAACAATCAATGTTTATCTTTGATGGCAATAGAAGTGGTATGATATTTGCTGCTTTTGAAAGGCAATATCTGATATGTCCCCTATCTGGGAACCATATATTAAATGGCTTTTCAGAAAAGGAAGATGGTAGAAGAGCTTTCAGTACTTGTTTGACCGATGCACATTTCCTATTCTAGCCTCCAAAAACAGATTCAGTTGCATTTTCCAGTGTGTTTTAAATGCGCCTTTGCAAATGTCTTACATCGACAAACTTATTTAGTACTATTTTGCAAATAGGGTTACATTGTTGCAACATTGTGTTCCCTAATTGCTTGATTTTTTAAATGCAACAATTGATAAAGACACCTGATAACTGCTCTGTGGAGTCTTATTTTGCGTCTACTTCTTATCTACATTTAATTCCCTACCTCTAATCAAGGGATTTTTAAATGCTGGGGGCTGCCAGGACGTGAGGCCTACCTAGACTTTAGATCTGAATTTGAATGCACTTGTGAACTAACTTAATTTCCTACTTCTAAATTCATTCCTAAATTCACTACTTACATGAATCCTGTAGTTGGGCATTTTGGGACTTCGATTGTGGGCATTGTTTTGTGTCCAGACCAGCAGCAGGTGGTGTGCATTTGCTGGAAAGGCATCGAAGACCTCCGATATGCTGCATCTCCTGATGTGTGTCTACCTCAAGTGGCTGTCAGCAAATGCCTGCTAGATACCCCATTCCAAGCTGATTGTGACATCACGGAACATGCATCATAGAACAGGCATGCTAGAACATGGGTCTTCAACCTGCGACCCTCCAGCTGCTGTGGAACTACACATCCCAGCATGCCCTGCCTCAGTTTTAGCATACCTTAATAGCAAAACTGTGGCAGGGCATGCTGGGATGTGTAGTTTCACAGCAGCTGGAGGGCCACAGGATGAAGACCCATGTGCTAGAGCCAAGCCGCAGGTACATTGAATGCTAGCAAGCTGAATGTTTAAATCCTTTTTGTTCCGCAGCATTCCAATGCGGAAGATTCCATGGAACCAGAGATTATTCCATTGAGAAGGACATGCTGCCTGGATGACTGCACTGTGCAAATTAAGTCACGGAGCCAGTTGGCTTGTGGGTGGCTCTGGTGACTGGGTGGTTGGGTGGGCGGTGTGTCGGAGGTGGAGCACATGCAAATGAATGTGTATCATCCAGCTAGAGAGAGTGAAAACTCATGCAGGAGTGTGCCTGCTTGTCAGTGGGTTATGCACCTTGCCAGACGTCAAATCTACATGGAGCAGCTGGAGGGTACAAGAGCAGGTTTGCAAAATATAGATAGAAGAGCATATATGCTGGCGCATTCTCCATGATTGTGTCAGCTTATGTTTTGGTGCACTGCACTTTCCTCCACTAAGTTTTAGCTATTTTGGTTAAACGCAAGTGTAGTTGCTTCTCGCCCTTTTGGCTGTGATCATGTATCGTGGTTAAAGAGTCTGCTGGAGGGATTGTTTTCTTCATTGGCGAGAGACTGAAGATATTCCAGGATGGAAGGCTTGGGAACACTATCCGTTTTTAAGTTGTGGAAGAGTTGAAAGACCGGATTGGACTACATTCTATAGTAAAGGATATCTTTGTATTTATTAATCCTCCCTTTATATGTGTCTGTCTTTCAATAAAGCTTCGGGCTTGTGATTCCCTCACCCTCTTACACTCCACACCCATAGCCTTATTAACTGTTGTATTATTGTATTGTTTAAATGTATAGTGCAGTTCATGATTTATAGTGTAGGCTGGCCTGTGCTGTAGTTCTTGAACTGTACTATACCGACAGCATTTGTATTGTGTTTTATCTGTGCTGCAACACAGTACTTATGTGTGTAATGTTTATGTATGTTTTTTTGCTTCTTTATGTCAATAAAGACTGCTTTTTCAATCCAATATCTGAAAACAATCAATGTTTATCTTTGATGGCAATAGAAGTGGTATGATATTTGCTGCTTTTGAAAGGCAATATCTGATATGTCCCCTATCTGGGAACCATATATTAAATGGCTTTTCAGAAAAGGGAGATGGTAGAAGAGCTTTCAGTACTGGTAGGACCGATGCACATTTCCTATTCTAGCCTCCAAAAACAGATTCAGTTGCATTTTCCAGCGTGTTTTGGATGCGCCTTTGCAAATGTCTTACATCGACAAACTTATTTAGTACTATTTTGCAAATAGGGTTACATTGTTGCAACATTGTGTTCCCTAATTGCTTGATTTTTTAAATGCAACAATTGATAAAGACACCTGATAACTGCTCTGTGGAGTCTTATTTTGTGTCTACTTTTTATCTACATTTAATTCTCTACCTCTAATCAAGGCATTTTTAAGTGCTGGGGGCTGCCAGGACGTGAGGCCTACCTAGACTTTAGATCTGAATTTGAATGTACTTGTGAACTAACTTAATTTCCTACTTCTAAATTCATTCCTAAATTCACTACTTACATGAATCCTGTAGTTGGGCATTTTGGGACTTCGATTGTGGGCATTGTTTTGTGTCCAGACCAGCAGCAGGTGGTGTGCATTTGCTGGAAAGGCATCGAAGACCTCCGATATGCTGCATCTCCTGATGTGTGTCTCCCTCAAGTGGCTGTCAGCAAATGCCTGCTAGACACCCCATTCCAAGCTGATTGTGACATCACGGTACATGCATCATAGAACAGGCATGCTAGAACATGGGTCTTCAACCTGCGACCCTCCAGCTGCTGTGGAACTACACATCCCAGCATGCCCTGCCTCAGTTTTAGCATACCTTAATAGCAAAACTGTGGCAGGGCATGCTGGGATGTGTAGTTTCACAGCAGCTGGAAGGCCACAGGATGAAGACCCATGTGCTAAAGCCAAGCCGCAGGTACATTGAATGCTAGCAAGCTGAATATTTAAATCCTTTTTATTCCGCAGCATTCCAATGTGGAAGATTCCATGGAACCAGAGATCCTTCCATTGAGAAGGACATGCTGCCTGGATGACTACACTGTGCAAATTAAATCACGGAGCCAGTTGGCTTGTGGGTGGCTCTGGTCACTGGGTGGTTGGGTGGGTGGTGTGTCGGAGGTGGAGCACATGCAAATGATTGTGTATCATCCAGCTAGTGAGAGAGAAAACTCATGCAGGAGTGTGCCTGCTTGTCAGTGGGTTATGCACCTTTCCAGACGTCAAATCTACATGGAGCAGCTGGAGAGGACAAGAGCAGGTTTGCAAAATATAGACAGAAGAGCTCTCCAGCCTAGTTTGCTGTCTGTTTCCACTTCTCTTTTCTTGAGCCGCTCCCTTCTATGCCCTTGCGCACTATCCTGACTTCTCCCATCTGCTTACTTTGTGCCTTCCAACGCACAATGCGAACTACAGGTAGTGCTGCAGGGCCCACACCCTTTTACTTGCCATACAGAGCAGCTCTGGAGCTGTTACAGTGCCCAGCTTCTGCAAGAAATCAGCTTGAATGCTTCAGGGGCTGGGGCATAGCCAACATGAGCCCCACACCGAAGGAGCGTGGAGGTGTTTAATGCGAACTAGGGGTCATCCAAGCGCTGCAAAAGGCCGACATGCCCTGCACGCCCCTTTTCTCTATTCATATGCAGACGAGGGTTGAAGCCAACTTTGACCCACTGCTTGGATGACATCACCATATGCAAATCCATCTGCTGCAGGCCTTCCTCCAGGAATGCTTGCACTAGTTGTTGCATTTGGTTTGTTGTTTGGGGGTGCTTCAGTATTAGGCAGCCTTCTGCCCTCCCATGTTCATCTGAAAATATGTGTTCTCCCTGCAGTTGTTGTCCCCAGATGAGAGTTCCCTTGTGCTGCCTCAGTTGAATCTTCTTTACTTGACAGAGATGTGCCTGAGCAGCGGCCCTCCCCAGCCCTATCCCAAATCATACTTATTTTGCATAGGAGATACCATGGTCATGAAGATTGTTCTCCCAGGGTGAGGTTCATTCATTGCATTCTGGGTATGCTGACCCCTGTGATTTCCCCAAATGTGGGAAACTTGACTGCATTATTTGTGGTAGTGGGGGACTGTGTTTGTGCTTTCCTCTGGTCAGCTCTGGTAAAAGTCAGATTTCTTTGTCTCAGATCTTCCTCTAGCCTTGTTCTTCTTTCGAGAGTTCCCTTGTGCTGCCTCAGTTGGATCTCCTTTACTTGACAGGGGGGTGCCCAAGCAGCGACCCTCCCCAGCTCTAGCCCAACTCCTACTTACTTGCCAGGTGAGATACTATGATCATGAAGGTGCTTCTCCCAGGACAAGGCTCACCCATTGCACTCTGGGTGTGCTGCCCCTGTGATTTCCCCAACTGTGGGAAACTTGACTGCATAATTTGTGTTTCCACTGGTCGGCTTTCATATAATTCAGATCTCTTTGTCTCAGGTCTCTCTCCAGCCTAGTTTGCAGTCTGTTTCCACTTCTTTTTTTTTGAGCCCCTCCTTTCTATACCCTTGTGCACTATCCTGACTTCTCCTCCTGTCTGCTTACTTTGTGCCTTCCAATGCACAATGCAAACTACAGGTAGTGCTGCAGGGCCCACAAACTTTTACTTGCATTACAGAGCAGCTCTGGAGCTGTTACAGTGCCAAGCTGCTGCAAGAAATCAGCTTGAATGCTTCAGGGGCTGGGGCATTGCAAACATGAGCCCCACACCGAAGGAGGGTGGGGGTGTTTAATGCGAACTAAGGGTCATCCAAGCGCCGCAAAAGGCCGCCATTCCCTGCATACCCCTTTTCTCTTTTCATATGCAGATGAGGGTTCCAGCCAACCGTGCCCACTGCTTGGATGACATCACTGTATGCAAATCCGTCTTCTGCAGACCTTCCCCCAGGAATGCTTGTACTAGTTGTTGCATTTGGTTTGTTGTTTGGGGGTGCTTCAGTATTAGGCAGCCTTCTGCCCTCCCATGTTCATCTGAAAATATGTGTTCTCCCTGCAGTTGTTGTCCCCAGATGAGAGTTCCCTTGTGCTGCGTCAGTTGAATCTCCTTTACTTGACAGAGATGTGCCTGAGCAGCGGCCCTCCCCAGCCCTATCCCAAATCATACTTATTTTGCATAGGAGATATCATGGTAATGAAGACTGTTATCCCAGGGTGAGGTTCATTCATTGCATTCTGGGTATGCTGACCCCTGTGATTTCCCCAAATGTGGGAAACTCGACTTCATTATTTGTGGTAGTGGGGGACTGTGTTTGTGCTTTCCTCTGGTCAGCTCTGGTAAAAGTCAGATTTATTTGTCTCAGATCTTCCTCTAGCCTTGTTCTTCTTTCGAGAGTTCCCTTGTGCTGACTCAGTTGGATCTCCTTCACTTGACAGGGAAGTGCCCGAGCAGCGACCCTACCCAGCTCTAGCCCAACTCCTACTTACCTGCCAGGTGAGATACTATGATCATGTAGGTGCTTCTCCCAGGGCAAGGCTCACCCATTGCACTCTTGGTGTGCTGCCCCTGTGATTTCCCCAAATGTGGGAAACTTGACTGCATAATTTGTGTTTCCCCTGGTCGGCTCTCGTATAATTCAGATCTCTTTGTCTCAGGTCTCTTTCCAGCCTAGTTTGCAGTCTGTTTCCACTTCTCTTTTCTTGAGCCGCTCCCTTCTATGCCCTTGCGCACTATTCTGACCTCTCCTGTCTGCTTACTTTGTGCCTTCCAACGCACAATGCAAACTACAGGTAGTGCTGCAGGGCCCACACCCTTTTACATGCTTTACAGAGCAGCTCTGGAGCTGTTACAGTGCCCAGCTGCTGCAAGAAATCAGCTTGAATGCTTCAGGGGCTGGGGCATAACCAACATGAGCCCCACACCGAAGGAGGGTGGAGATGTTTAATGCGAATTAGGGGTCATCCAAGCGCCGCAAAAGGCCGCCATTCCCTGCACATCCCTTTTTTCTTTTCATATGCAGACGAGGGTTGAAGCCAACTTTGACCCACTGCTTGGATGACATCACCATATGCAAATCCATCTGCTGCAGGCCTTCCCCAGGAATGCTTGCACTAGTTGTTGCATTTGGTTTGTTGTTTGGGGGTGCTTCAGTATTAGGCAGCCTTCTGCCCTCCCATGTTCATCTGAAAATATGTGTTCTCCCTGCAGTTGTTGTCCCAAGATGAGAGTTCCCTTGTGCTGCCTCAGTTGAATCGCCTTTACTTGACAGAGATGTGCCTGAGCAGCGGCCCTCTCCAGCCCTATCCCAAATCATACTTATTTTGCATAGGAGATACTATGGTCATGAAGATTGTTCTCCCAGGGTGAGGTTCATTCATTGCATTCTGGGTATGCTGACCCCTGTTATTTCCCCAAATGTGGTAAACTTGACAGCATTATTTGTGGTAGTGGGGGACTGTGTTTGTGCTTTCCTCTGGTCAGCTCTGGTAAAAGTCAGATTTCTTTGTCTCAGATCTTCCTCTAGCCTTGTTCTTCTTTCGAGAGTTCCCTTGTGTTGCCTTAGTTGGATCTCCTTCACTTGACAGGGGGGTGCCCGAGCAGTGACCCTCCCCAGCTCTAGCCCAACTCCTACTTACCTGCTAGGTGAGATACTATGATCATGAAGGTGCTTCTCCCAGGGCAAGGCTCACCCATTGCACTCTGGGTGGGCTACTCCTGCGGTTTCCCCAAATGTTGGACACTTGACTGCATAATTTGTGTTTCACCTGGTCGGCTCTCGTATAATTCAGATCTCTTTGTCTCAGGTCTCTCTCCAGCCTAATTTGCAGTCTGTTTCCACTTCTCTTTTCTTGAGTTGCTCCCTTCTATGCCCTTGCGCACTGTCCTGACTTCTCCCGTCTGCTTACTTTGTGCCTTCCAACGCACAATGCAAACTACAGGTAGTGCTGCAGGGCCCACACCCTTTTACTTGCCTTACAGAGCAGCTCTGGAGCTGTTACAGTGCCCAGCTGCTGCAAGAAATCAGCTTGAATGCTTCAGGGGCTGGGGCATAGCCATCATGAGCCCCACACCGAAGGAGGGTGGAGGTGTTTAATGCGAACTAGGGGTCATCCAAGCACCGCAAAAGGCCGCCATGCCCTGCATGCCAATTTTATCTTTTCATATGCAGACGAGGGTTGAAGCCAACTTTGACCCACTGCTTGGATGACATCACCATATGCAAATCCATCTGCTGCAGGCCTTCCCCCAGGAATGCTTGCACTAGTTGTTGCATTTGGTTTGTTGTTTGGGGGTGCTTCAGTATTAGGCAGCCTTCTGCCCTCCCATGTTCATCTGAAAATATGTGTACCTCCTGCAGTTGTTGTCCCCAGATGAGAGTTCCCTTGTGCTGCCTCAGTTGAATCTCCTTTACTTGACAGAGATGTGCCTGAGCAGCGGCCCTCTCCAGCCCTATCCCAAATCATACTTATTTTGCATAGGAGATACTATGGTCATGAAGATTGTTCTCCCAGGGTGAGGTTCATTCATTGCATTCTGGGTATGCTGACCCCTGTTATTTCCCCAAATGTGGTAAACTTGACAGCATTATTTGTGGTAGTGGGGGACTGTGTTTGTGCTTTCCTCTGGTCAGCTCTGGTAAAAGTCAGATTTCTTTGTCTCAGATCTTCCTCTAGCCTTGTTCTTCTTTCGAGAGTTCCCTTGTGTTGCCTTAGTTGGATCTCCTTCACTTGACAGGGGGGTGCCCGAGCAGTGACCCTCCCCAGCTCTAGCCCAACTCCTACTTACCTGCTAGGTGAGATACTATGATCATGAAGGTGCTTCTCCCAGGGCAAGGCTCACCAATTGCACTCTGGGTGTGCTGCTCCTGCGATATCCCCAAATGTGGGAAACTTGACTGCATAATTTGTGTTTCCCCTGGTCGGCTCTCGTATAATTCAGATCTCTTTGTCTCATGTCTCTCTCCAGCCTAGTTTGCTGTCTGTTTACACTTCTCTTTTCTTGAGCCACTCCCTTCTATGCCCTTGCGCACTATCTTGACTTCTACCGTCTGCTTACTTTGTGCCGTCCAACGCACAATGCGAACTACAGGTAGTGCTGCAGGGCCCACACCCTTTTAGTTGCCTTACAGAGCAGCTCTGGAGCTATTACAGTGCCCAGCTGCTGTAAGTAATCAGCTTGAATGCTTCAGGGGCTGGGGCATAGCCAACATGAGCCCCACACCGAAGTAGGGTGGAGGTGTTTAATGCGAACTAGGGGTCATCCAAGCGCCGCAAAAGGCCGCCATGCCCTGCACGCCCCTTTTCTCTTTTCATATGCAGACGAGGGTTGAAGCCAACTTTGACCCACTGCTTGGATGACATCACCATATGCAAATCCATCTGCTGCAGGCCTTCCCCCAGGAATGCTTGTACTAGTTGTTGCATTTGGTTTGTTGTTTGGGGGTGCTTCAGTATTAGGCAGCCTTCTGCCCTCCCATGTTCATCTGAAAATATGTGTTCTCCCTGCAGTTGTTGTCCCCAGATGAGAGTTCCCTTGTGCTGCCTCAGTTGAATCTCCTTTACTTGACAAGGGAGGCATTTTGGATTTTTTCTTTGGGTACCCTTACACCTGATGGTCTGAATGAGAGCATCGAACTGAACAACATTGGCAGTCTCTGAAGATTTTATCTATTGATTTACCTAATATATTATTTATTGAATATCCATTTATTGTATGTTTAATAAATAAACAAAATTATTAGAAGTAGCTATTTTGGAAACAGCTTTCCTCTTAGGATGAAACTGTATAATCCTGTTGTGTGTGTTCCTTTAAAGTTCTTTAGTAAAATCCACTAGTAATGATGAACATCAGATTTCTTCCTCCATCCTCTTTTTACACTTTCTCTTGGTTCTATATATATTTTTTTTTCTATTTTTATTTTTTTCCCCTCCTTCTCCCAAAAGGCCCCCCTCCCTCCCCCCCCTCCCTGTTTTAAATTTTAAAATCTTTAAATATTTAAATCTTCGAATCCTTAAATTGTCTGTTTAATATTTATTTTTTCTTCAATTCTTTTTGTTGTTTAAACAGCAATGTAGTTATTCCAGGGGTTAAAATAATGAAATATAGAAATAATATTAACAAAAATTAAAGGTAAAAATGAATTGATAGAATGATCCCATTAAAAGTAAATAAATAATATGGATGTTAAGCTGAGCAGGTTGGATTCGAACATGGGACTAGCTGCATAGAGTGCATTTGATGTTTCCCCTGCGCCACAAGAACTGCTTTAGTAATGGCATGGATTTATGTTACCCTAAAAGGTTTTATATAAGTAAATGGGGATCCTTAGTGCTGAGTCTCTGAATTATGTATATGTGATTATAGATATGAGGTATTGATTGAAAGATTATAGGTTAATCTGTATATAGATTATATATTTTCTGTTATTTTTTAAACCACCTTGTTGCTTATTTTATTATTATTTTTAATCACCATGTTGCTTATTTTTATATTATGAAATGCCTTTATATGTGCAATTGCAATTAGAAAGTTGTTCCATATGTGAGTCATTACATGTATGCATCCAATTAGTACATGTATGTATCCAATTAACTAATTAGTAATGCTATTGGTCCGGTGCATTTTAAAAAGAGCCTGCTAGGCTGCTGATGTATCCTCTGACGAAACCGCTCTTGGATAACAGCGGAAAAACGCGTAAGGAAGGTGATTACCGGACACTCTGATTGCTGAGATATAAGCCCGTTCATGAACGAGCTACATCACGGCGGACGTCTGATGTAAAGACAGCGGTGAAGGGGAAAAAGCAATTTGAGACCGAGCAAAAGGAGGTCTCTACCCCACGGCAGGGAGAAATATCCCGACCGCGAGTGCCAATAAGATCCAGCCACGGTTAACGGGGGTCGTAGCATACCGCTGTGTTTCACCAACCATCACAGCGCTCTCCCCCTGTTTTCTTTCATTACTCACGTGAGTTACATATGAACTTTAACTGCAGTAAATAAGAGGCGTTGGTTACAACTGTTGCTGTTCATCCACAAGAAGGAATTTAATGTATCAATTACAATTGGAAAGTAATGATTAAATTACAACAGCTGTATCCAGGAGGATTTTTTGGACACTTTAATAAACATTCCGTTGTCATCAAGGGCAATATGAAATAGATCCTGATTACATTTAGATATGGATAGTGGTGCCTATATATGTTGACTCCATTGTATTTTATTGAATGTGGGTTTCTTCTGTCTATATATATTTTTTAAAAATAAAGAGCTTGTATATTTTATTTTTTGCGCTCCCTTAATAACAAGTGTGATTATCTTTAAAATTTGGTTTATTATTGGTAGAACAGTACTACCTATGGGAGCAGCATTTTATAATATATGGTGAAAATTAATAGATGTATAAAGATTAAATAAGCAACAAATTGGTGAAATAGATAAGTTTTGATAGAATCGCTGGGTTCTATATATATATATTGACATTTGGTTATATATATGTATAGACTTTATAAATTCTTGACAGAGATGTGCCTGAGCAGCGGCCCTCCCCAGCCCTATCCCAAATCATACTTATTTTGCATAGGAGATACCATGGTCATGAAGATTGTTCTCCCAGGGTGAGGTTCATTCATTGCATTCTGGGTATGCTGACCCCTGTGATTTCCCCAAATGTGGGAAACTCGACTGCATTATTTGTGGTAGTGGGGGACTGTGTTTGTGCTTTCCTCTGGTCAGCTCTGGTAAAAGTCAGATTTATTTGTCTCAGATCTTCCTCTAGCCTTGTTCTTCTTTCGAGAGTTTCCATGTGCTGCCTCAGTTGGATCTCCTTCACTTGACAGGGGGGTGCCCAAGCAGCGACCCTCCCCAGCTCTAGCCCAACTCCTACTTACCTGCCAGGTGAGATACTATGATCATGAAGGTGCTTCTCCCAGGGCAAGGCTCACCCATTGCACTCTGGGTGTGCTGCTCCTGCGGTTTCCCCAAATGTTGGACACTTGACTGCATAATTTGTGTTTCCCCTGGTCGGCTCTCGTATAATTCAGATCTCTTTGTCTCAGGTCTCTCTCCAGCTTAGTTTGCTGTCTGTTTCCACTTCTCTTTTCTTGAGTTGCTCCCTTCTATGCCCTTGCGCACTATCCTGACTTCTCCCGTCTGCTTACTTTGTGCCTTCCAACGCACAATGCAAACCACAGGTAGTGCTGCAGGGCCCACACCCTTTTACTTGCCTTACAGAGCAGCTCTGGAGCTGTTACAGTGCCCAGCTGCTGCAAGAAATCAGCTTGAATGCTTCAGGGGCTGGGGCATAGCCCCACACCGAAGGAGGGTGGAGGTGTTTAATGCAAACTAGGGGTCATCCAAGCGCCGCAAAAGGCCGCCATGCCCTGCACGCCCCTTTTCTCTTTTCATATGCAGACGAGGGTTGAAGCCAACTTTGACCCACTGCTTGGATGACATCACCATATGCAAATCCATCTGCTGCAGGCCTTCCCCCAGGAATGCTTGCACTAGTTGTTGCATTTGGTTTGTTGTTTGGGGGTGCTTCAGTATTAGGCAGCCTTCTGCCCTCCCATGTTCATCTGAAAATATGTGTTCTCCCTGCAGTTGTTGTCCCCAGATGAGAGTTCCCTTGTGCTGCCTCAGTTGAATCTCCTTTACTTGACAGAGATGTGCCTGAGCAGCGGCCCTCCCCAGCCCTATCCCAAGTCATACTTATTTTACATAGGAGATACCATGGTCATGAAGATTGTTCTCCCAGGGTGAGGTTCATTCATTGCATTCTGGGTATGCTGACCCCTATGATTTCCCCAAATGTGGGAAACTCGACTGCATTATGTGTGGTAGTGGGGGACTGTGTTTGTTCTTTCCTCTGGTCAGCTCTGGTAAAAGTCAGATTTATTTGTCTCAGATCTTCCTCTAGCCTTGTTCTTCTATCGAGAGTTTCCTTGTGCTGCCTCAGTTGGATCTACTTCACTTGACAGGGGGGTGCCCGAGCAGCGACCCTCCCCAGCTCTATCCCAAATCCTACTTACCTGCCAGGTGAGATACTATGATCATGAAGGTGCTTCTCCCAGGGCAAGTCTCACCCATTGCACTCTGGGTGTGCTGCTCCTGCGATTTCCCCAAATGTGGGAAACTTGACTGCATAATTTGTGTTTCCCCTGGTCGGCTCTCGTATAATTCAGATCTCTTTGTCTCAGGTCTCTCTCCAGCCTAGTTTGCTGTCTATTTCCACTTCTTTTTTTTTGAGCCGCTCCCTTCTATGCCCTTGCGCACTATCCTGACTTCTCCCGTCTGCTTAATTTGTGCCTTCCAACGCACAATGCGAACTAAAGGTAGTGCTGCAGGGCCCACGCCCTTTTACTTGCCTTACAGAGCAGCTCTGGAGCTGTTACAGTGCCTAGCTGCTGCAAGAAATCAGCTTGAATGCTTCAGGGGCTGGGGCATAGCCAACATGAGCCCCACACCGAAGGAGGGTGGAGGTGTTTAATGCGAACTAGGGGTCATCCAATCGCCACAAAAGGCCGCCATGCCCTGCACGCCCCTTTTCTCTTTTCATATGCAGACGAGGGTTGAAGCCAACTTTGACCCACTGCTTGGATGACATCACCATATGCAAATCCATCTGCTGCAGCCTTCCCCCAGGAATGCTTGCACTAGTTGTTGCATTTGGTTTGTTGTTTGGGGGTGCTTCAGTATTAGGCAGCCTTCTGCCCTCCCATGTTCATCTGAAAATATGTGTTCTCCCTGCAGTTGTTGTCCCCAGATGAGAGTTCCCTTGTGCTGCCTCAGTTGAATCTTCTTTACTTGACAGAGATGTGCCTGAGCAGCGGCCCTCCCCAGCCCTATCCCAAATCATACTTATTTTGCATAGGAGATACCATGGTCATGAAGATTGTTCTCCCAGGGTGAGGTTCATTCATTGCATTCTGGGTATGCTGACCCCTGTGATTTCCTTAAATGTGGGAAACTCGACTGCATTATTTGTGGTAGTGGGGGACTGTGTTTGTGCTTTCCTCTGGTCAGCTCTGGTAAAAGTCAGATTTCTTTGTCTCAGATTTTCCTCTAGCCTTGTTCTTCTTTCGAGAGTTCCCTTGTGCTGCCTCAGTTGGATCTCCTTCACTTGACAGGGGGGTGCCCGAGCAGCGACCCTCCCCAGCTCTAGCCCAACTCCTACTTACCTGCCAGGTGAGATACTATGATCATGAAGTTGCTTCTCCCTGGGCAAGGATCACCCATTGCACTCTGGGTGTGCTGCCCCTGTGATTTCCCCAAATGTGGGAAACTTGACTGCGTAATTTGTGTTTCCCCTGGTCGGCTCTCATATAATTCAGATCTCTTTGTCTCAGGTCTCTCTCCAGCCTAGTTTGCTGTCTGTTTCCACTTCTTTTTTCTTGAGCCCCTCCCTTCTATACCCTTGTGCACTATCCTGACTTCTCCTCCCGTCTGCTTACTTTGTGCCTTACAATGCACAATGCAAACTACAGGTAGTGCTGCAGGGCCCACACCCTTTTACTTGCCTTACAGAGCAGCTCTGGAGCTGTTACAGTGCCCAGCTGCTGCAAGAAATCAGCTTGAATGCTTCAGGGGCTGGGGCATGGCCAACATGAGCCCCACACCGAAGGAGGGTGAAGGTGTTTAATGCGAGCTAGGGGTCATCCAAGCGCCGCAAAAGGCTGCCATGCCCTGCACGCCCCTTTTCTCTTTTCATATGCAGACGAGGGTTGAAGCCAACTTTGACCCACTGCTTGGATGACATCACCATATGCAAATCCATCTGCTGCAGGCCTTCCCCCAGGAATGCCTGCACTAGTTGTTGCATTTTGTTTGTTGTTTTGGGGTGCTTCAGTATTAGGTAGCCTTCTGCCCTCCCATGTTCATCTGAAAATATGTGTTCTCCCTGCAGTTGTTGTCCCCAGATGAGAGTTCCCTTGTGCTGCCTCAGTTGAATCTCCTTTACTTGACAGAGATGTGCCTGAGCAGCGGCCCTCCCCAGCCCTATCCCAAATCATACTTATTTTGCATAGGAGATACCATGGTCATGAAGATTGTTCTCCCAGGGTGAGGTTCATTCATTGCATTCTGGGTATGCTGACCCCTGTGATTTCCACAAATGTGGGAAACTCGACTGCATTATTTGTGGTAGTGGGGGACTGTGTTTGTGCTTTCCTCTGGTCAGCTCTGGTAAAAGTCAGATTTCTTTGTCTCAGATTTTCCTCTAGCCTTGTTCTTCTTTCGAGAGTTCCCTTGTGCTGCCTCAGTTGGATCTCCTTCACTTGACAGGGGGCTGCCCGAGCAGCGACCCTCCCCAGCTCTAGCCCAACTCCTACTTACCTGCCAGGTGAGATACTATGATCATGAAGTTGCTTCTCCCATGGCAAGGATCACCCATTGCACTCTGGGTGTGCTGCCCCTGTGATTTCCCCAAATGTGGGAAACTTGACTGCGTAATTTGTGTTTCCCCTGGTCGGCTCTCATATAATTCAGATCTCTTTGTCTCAGGTCTCTCTCCAGCCTAGTTTGCTGTCTGTTTCCACTTCTTTTTTCTTGAGCCCCTCCCTTCTATACCCTTGTGCACTATCCTGACTTCTCCTCCCGTCTGCTTACTTTGTGCCTTACAATGCACAATGCAAACTACAGGTAGTGCTGCAGGGCCCACACACTTTTACTTGCCTTACAGAGCAGCTCTGGAGCTGTTACAGTGCCCAGCTGCTGCAAGAAATCAGCTTGAATGCTTCAGGGACTGGGGCATGGCCAACATGAGCCCCACACAGAAGGAGGGTGGGGGTATTTAATGCGAACTAGGGGTCATCCAAGCGCCGCAAAAGGCCGCCATGCCCTGCATACCCCTTTTCTCTTTTCATATGCAGATGAGGGTTCCAGCCAACTTTGGCCCACTGCTTGGATGACATCACCGTATGCAAATCCGTCTTCTGCAGACCTTCCCCCAGGAATGCTTGTACTAGTTGTTGCATTTGGTTTGTTGTTTGGGGGTGCTTCAGTATTAGGCAGCCTTCTGCCCTCCCATGTTCATCTGAAAATATGTGTTCTCCCTGCAGTTGTTGTCCCCAGATGAGAGTTCCCTTGTGCTGCCTCAGTTGAATCTCCTTTACTTGACAGAGATGTGCCTGAGCAGCGGCCCTCCCCAGCCCTATCCCAAATCATACTTATTTTGCATAGGAGATACCATGGTCATGAAGATTGTTCTCCCAGGGTGAGGTTCATTCATTGCATTCTGGGTATGCTGACCCCTGTGATTTCCCCAAATGTGGGAAACTTGACTGCATTATTTGTGGTAGTGAGGGACTGTGTTTGTGCTTTCCTCTGGTCAGCTCTGGTAAAAGTCAGATTTCTTTGTCTCAGATCTTCCTCTAGCCTTGTTCTTCTTTCGAGAGTTTCCTTGTGCTGCCTCAGTTGGATCTCCTTCACTTGACAGGGGGGTGCCCGAGCAGCGACCCTCCCCAGCTCTAGCCCAACTCCTACTTACCTGCCAGGTGAGATACTATGATCATGAAGGTGCTTCTCCCAGGGCAAGGCTCACCCATTGCACTCTGGGTGTGCTGCTCCTGCGATTTCCCCAAATGTGGGAAACTTGACTGCATAATTTGTGTTTCCCCTGGTCGGCTCTCGTATAATTCAGATCTCTTTGTCTCAGGTCTCTCTCCAGCCTAGTTTGCTGTCTGTTTCCACTTCTCTTTTCTTGAGCCGCTCCCTTCTATGCCCTTGCGCACTATCCCAGGATAATTATTGTAGCTGGTCTGCGGGTAACAGCTCTCAGATCCACTTCTAGAAAAAATGCAACAATGTAATTTGAGTGACAAACTGCAGAGATGAACCCTTTCTGTGACTGCTGCACAGGGATCACACAAACTCTATTCATAGGGCTGACTTCACTTAGGGGAGATGTTCTCGCCCCGCAAAGAAGTGCGAGTATATACCGCACTTACGGTACCATTGGATTTACAGATATTTTCTTGCAATACACTATGGGGGTCATTCTGAGTTGATTGCTCGCTAGCAGTTTTTAGCAGCCTTAAAACGGTGGAGTTAACATATCTCACGTGGAAGGTGGTCATGTTATTAGCCTTGGCTTCGGCTAGGCGAGTGTCGGAATTAGCGGCTTTGTCACATAAAAGCCCATATTTGGTGTTCCATGTGGATAGAGCGGAATTGCGGACCCATCCTCAATTCCTACCAAAAGTGGTCTCATCTTTTCATATGAACCAATCTATTGTGGTGCCTTTGGCTACGCGTGACTTGGAGGATTCCGAGTTACTTGATGTGGTCAGGGCTTTGAAAATTTACGTGGCCAGGACGGCTAGAGTCAGGAAAACTGAAGCGCTGTTTGTCCTGTATGCAACCAACAAGATTGGTGCCCCTGCTTCAAAGCAGGCTATTGCTCGCTGGATTTGTAACACGATTCAGCAAGCGCATTCTATGGCTGGATTGCAGTTACCGAAATCGGTCTAGGCCCATTCCACGAGGAAAGTGGGCTCTTCTTGGGCGGCTGCCCGAGGGGTCTCGGCACTACAGCTGTGTCGAGCTGCTACTTGGTCAGGTTCAAACACCTTTTCAAAATACTATAAGTTTGATACCCTGGCTGAGGAGGAACTCATGTTTGCTCAATCGGTGCTGCAGAGTCATCCGCACTCTCCCGCCCGTTTTGGAGCTTTGGTATAATCCCCATGGTCCTTATGGAGTCCCCAGCATCCTCTAGGACGTTAGAGAAAATAAGATTTTAAACCTACCGGTAAATCTTTTTCTCGTAGTCCGTAGAGGATGCTGGGCGCCCGTCCCAAGTGCGGACTACTTCTGCAATACTTGTATATAGTTATTGCTTCAATAAGGGTTATGTTATAGTTGCATCGGTCCTGCACTGATGCTACAGTATGTTGTTTTTTCGTACTCTTAACTGGGTAGTTTATCACAAGTTATACAGTGTGATTGGTGTGGCTGGTATGAATCTTGCCCTGGATTAACAAAATCCTTTCCTCATACTGTCAGTCTCCTCTGGGCACAGTTTCTCTAACTGTGGCATAGAGGCGCATAGAGGGAGGAGCCAGTGCACACCCAGAACTAAAGTCTTTCTTAAAGTGCCCATGTCTCCTGCGGAGCCCGTCTATCCCCATGGTCCTTACGGAGTCCCCAGCACCCTCTACGGACTACGAGAAAAAGATTTACCGGTAGGTTTAAAATCTTATTTTCTACTTTATTCTTTTCTATCCTAGTTTATTACGACCAACTCTCATCCAAGGAGTTTGATATTCTACTACCTGCATGCAATTTAAATTGCTTAAATTGTTTATATGGTTGATTTGTCCTTCACAACCCATAATCTGCAACTTGGATGTACTTGTGTCATTGAAAATCTTATAATAAAAATGTTTATATATTGAAAAAAAAAGTTATAAGACATATGCATTCAATATTTGAAGAAACAAAATAAAATAAAGCTATGTATTGGGTTTCACTAACAAGCACATTGGAAGACTTGACTACTGTTAAAAGACATGCATTACATGGTATAGAGCCACAAACCACAATGTAGTAAAATAAAAACAAACTTACATGTGCTAGAGCTGGGGAGGGTCGCTGCTCGGTCAGCCCCCTGTCAAGTGAAGGAGATCCAACTGAGGCAGCACAAGGGAACTCTCGAAAGAAGAACAAGGCTAGAGGAAAATCTGAGACAAAGAAATCTGACTTTTACCAGAGCTGACCAGAGGAAAGCACAAACACAGTCCCCCACTACCACAAATAATGCAGTCGAGTTTCCCACATTTGTGGAAATCACAGGGGTCAGCATACCCAGAATGCAATGAATGAACCTCACCCTGGGAGAACAATCTTCATGACCATGGTATCTCCTATGCAAAATAAGTATGATTTGGGATAGGGCTGGGGAGGGCCGCTGCTCAGGCACATCTCTGTCAAGTAAAGGAGATTCAACTGAGGCAGCACAAGGGAACTCTCATCTGGGGACAACAACTGCAGGGAGAACACATATTTTCAGATGAACATGGGAGGGCAGAAGGCTACCTAATACTGAAGCACCCCCAAACAACAAACAAAATGCAACAACTAGTGCAAGCATTCCTGGGGGAAGGCCTGCAGCAGATGGATTTGCATATGGTGATGTCATCCAAGCAGTGGGTCAAAGTTGGCTTCAACCCTCGTCTGCATATGAAAAGAGAAAAGGGGCGTGCAGGGCATGGCAGCCTTTTGCGGCGCTTGGATGACCCCTAGCTCGCATTAAACACCTCCACCCTCCTTCGGTGTGGGGCTCATGTTGGCTATGCCCCAGCCCCTGAAGCATTCAAGCTGATTTCTTGCAGCAGTTGGCACTGTAACAGCTCCAGAGCTGCTCTGTAAGGCAAATAAAAGGGTGTGGGACCTGCAGCACTACCTGTAGTTCGCATTGTGCGTTGGAAGGCAAAAAGTAAGCAGACGGGAGAAGACAGGATAGTGCGCAAGGGCATAGAAGGGAGCGGCTCAAGAAAAGAGAAGTGGAAACAGACAGCAAACTAGGCTGGAGAGAGACCTGAGACAAAGAGATCTGAATTATACGAGAGCCGACCAGGGGAAACACAAATTATGCAGTCAAGTTTCCCACATTTGGGGAAATCGCAGGAGCAGCACACCCAGAGTGCAATGGGTGAGCCTTGCCCTGGGAGAAGCACCTTCATGATCATAGTATCTCACCTGGCAGGTAAGTAGGAGTTGGGCTAGAGCTGGGGAGGGTCGCTGCTCGGGCACCCCCCTGTCAAGTGAAGGAGATCCAACTGAGGCAGCACAAGGAAACTCTCGAAAGAAGAACAAGGCTAGAGGAAGATCTGAGACAAAGAAATCTGACTTTTACCAGAGCTGACCAGAGGAAAGCACAAACACAGTCACTCACTACCACAAATAATGCAGTTGAGTTTCCCACATTTGGGGAAATCACAGGGGTCAGCATACCCAGAATGCAATGAATGAACCTCACCCTGGGAGAACAATCTTCATGACCATGGTATCTCCTATGCAAAATAAGTATGATTTGGGATAGGGCTGGGGAGGGCCGCTGCTCAGGCACATCTCTGTCAAGTAAAGGAGATTCAACTGAGGCAGCACAAGGGAACTCTCATCTGGGGACAACAACTGCAGGGAGAACACATATTTTCAGATGAACAAGGGAGGGCAGAAGGCTGCCTAATACTGAAGCACCCCCAAACAACAAACCAAATGCAACAACTAGTACAAGCATTCCTGGGGGAAGGTCTGCAGAAGACGGATTTGCATACGGTGATGTCATCCAAGCAGTGGGCCAAAGTTGGCTGGAACCCTCATCTGCATATGAAAAGAGAAAAGGGGTATGCAGGGCATGGCGGCCTTTTGCGGCGCTTGGATGACCCCTAGTTCGCATTAAATACCCCCACCCTCCTTCTCTGTGGGGCTCATGTTGGCCATGCCCCAGCCCCTGAAGCATTCAAGCTGATTTCTTGCAGCAGCTGGGCACTGTAACAGCTCCAGAGCTGCTCTGTAAGGCAAGTAAAAGGGTGTGGGCCCTGCAGCACTACCTGTAGTTTGCATTGTGCATTGTAAGGCACAAAGTAAGCAGACGGGAGGAGAAGTCAGGATAGTGCACAAGGGTATAGAAGGGAGGGGCTCAAGAAAAAAGAAGTGGAAACAGACAGCAAACTAGGCTGGAGAGAGACCTGAGACAAAGAGATCTGAATTATATGAGAGCCGACCAGGGGAAACACAAATTACGCAGTCAAGTTTCCCACATTTGGGGAAATCACAGGGGCAGCACACCCAGAGTGCAATGGGTGATCCTTGCCCAGGGAGAAGCAACTTCATGATCATAGTATCTCACCTGGCAGGTAAGTAGGAGTTGGGCTAGAGCTGGGGAGGGTCGCTGCTCGGGCACCCCCCTGTCAAGTGAAGTAGATCCAACTGAGGCAGCACAAGGGAACTCTCGAAAGAAGAACAAGGCTAGAGGAAGATCTGAGACAAAGAAATCTGACTTTTACCAGAGCTGACCAGAGGAAAGCACAAACACAGTCCCCCACTACCACAAATAATGCTGTCAAGTTTACCACATTTGGGGAAATAACAGGGGTCAGCATACCCAGAATGCAATGAATGAACCTCACCCTGGGAGAACAATCTTCATGACCATGGTATCTCCTATGCAAAATAAGTATGATTTGGGATAGGGCTGGGGAGGGCCGCTGCTCAGGCACATCTCTGTCAAGTAAAGGAGATTCAACTGAGGCAGCACAAGGGAACTCTCATCTGGGGGCAACAACTGCAGGGAGAACACATATTTTCAGATGAACATGGGAGGGCAGAGGCTGCCTAATACTGAAGCACCCCCAACAACAAACCAAATGCAACAACTAGTGCAAGCATTCCTGGGGGAAGGCCTGCAGCAGATGGATTTGCATATGGTGATGTCATCCAAGCAGTGGGTCAAAGTTGGCTTCAACCCTCATCTGCATATGAATAGAGAAGAGGGCCGTGCAGGGCATGGCGGCCTTTTGCGGCGCTTGGATGACCCCTAGTTCGCATTAAACACCTCCACCCTCCTTCGGTGTGGGGCTCATGTTGGCTATGCCCCAGCCCCTGAAGCATTCAAGCTGATTTCTTGCAGCAGCTGGGCACTGTAACAGCTCCAGAGCTGCTCTGTAAGGCAAGTAAAAGGGTGTGGGCCCTGCAGCACTACCTGTAGTTTGCATTGTGCATTGTAAGGCACTAAGTAAGCAGACGGGAGGAGAACTAAAACAAAATCACCAAGTAGGCGCACAATACCAATGATGTTGATAAAAACACAATTTATTAACATAAAACCAATGACAAACTGATTAAAAAACACAACACTACACAGAGCATATAACTGAGGTATTATACCTTATAATTCACACATAAAGTGTATTATTAAGTGAAAGGGACACTGAAATGCAGGAGAACCCGTCTCTGTAAGATAGGGTTAATCTCTCACATTAATTCCATATCAGACAGTTTAAATGAAAAGGAAGTCCTGTAAACTGATGTAATAAGCGTTTGTGACCATAAAGGTATCCGGATTTAAATAATGTTTCCTTGGAGCAAAATAAACCAACCGATTAATGTTACTCACAGAGACGTAATGATCTCTTGCTGCACGGGATAAATGGTTAAGGAACCGCTTGTTATCACCCTGTGCATGGGTGAGACATCCGTCAGCGGTATATTCAGATGAAAGCCATTTCTTTCTGTGCAGCACCAGTTGCCTGTATCAGACCACCATACAGATCCTCCAGCTTGCTGAGCGACGCCCGGCCGGGCAGGAGGTAACAATGTTCCAAATGCAAGGAGAGTTAGAGTGGAATGATTGAATCACAGGCTGGATCATTCACCGGTGACTTGTAACGGACGGCTGAAAGTGATGGATGTCGTGCTCCGTGGGACACTTAATGGTCAAGTGTGGCCCTTTCTTCTGTACCCTCAACGCGTTTCTCCGCACCTAAGGCGGCTTCTTCAAGAGGCAGAGACACTCTGCCTCTTGAAGAAGCCGCCTTAGGTGCGGAGAAACGCGTTGAGGGTACAGAAGAAAGGGCCACACTTGACCATTAAGTGTCCCACGGAGCACGACATCCATCACTTTCAGCCGTCCGTTACAAGTCACCGGTGAATGATCCAGCCTGTGATTCAATCATTCCACTCTAACTCTCCTTGCATTTGGAACATTGTTACCTCCTGCCCGGCCGGGCGTCGCTCAGCAAGCTGGAGGATCTGTATGGTTGTCTGATACAGGCAACTGGTGCTGCACAGAAAGAAATGGCTTTCATCTGAATATACCGCTGACGGATGTCTCACCCATGCACAGGGTGATAACAAGCGGTTCCTTAACCATTTATCCCGTGCAGCAAGAGATCATTACGTCTCTGTGAGTAACATTAATCGGTTGGTTTATTTTGCTCCAAGGAAACATTATTTAAATCCGGATACCTTTATGGTCACAAACGCTTATTACATCAGTTTACAGGACTTCCTTTTCATTTAAACTGTCTGATATGGAATTAATGTGAGAGATTAACCCTATCTTACAGAGACGGGTTCTCCTGCATTTCAGTGTCCCTTTCACTTAATAATACACTTTATGTGTGAATTATAAGGTATAATACCTCAGTTATATGCTCTGTGTAGTGTTGTGTTTTTTAATCAGTTTGTCATTGGTTTTATGTTAATAAATTGTGTTTTTATCAACATCATTGGTATTGTGCGCCTACTTGGTGATTTTGTTTTAGTTGTTTTACTTTCAGGAGGCCGGCTACCTCCTTACCAAGTGGCTGCCATTATCAGTGCTATATTTGCACGACCCTGTTCAGCGCCTAAAAACCTTTTTTTCGTTTGTATTTCCAGACGGGAGGAGAAGTCAGGATAGTGCACTAGGGTATAGAAGGGAGGGGCTCAAGAAAAAAGAAGTGGAAACAGACAGCAAACTAGGCTGGAGAGAGACCTGAGACAAAGAGATCTGAATTATATGAGAGCTGACCAGGGGAAACACAAATTATGCAGTCAAGTTTCCCACATTTGGGGAAATCGCAGGAGCAGCACACCCAGAGTGCAATGGGTGATCCTTGTCCTGGGAGAAGCAACTTCATGATCATAGTATCTCACCTGGCAGGTAAGTAGGAGTTGGGCTAGAGCTGGGGAGGGTCGCTGCTCGGGCACCCCCCTGTCAAGTGAAGTAGATCCAACTGAGGCAGCACAAGGAAACTCTCGATAGAAGAACAAGGCTAGAGGAAGATCTGAGACAAATAAATCTGACTTTTACCAGAGCTGACCAGAGGAAAGAACAAACACAGTCCCCCACTACCACAAATAATGCAGTCGAGTTTCCCACATTTGTGGAAATCACAGGGGTCAGCATACCCAGAATGCAATGAATGAACCTCACCCTGGGAGAACAATCTTCATGACTATGGTATCTCCTATGCAAAATAAGTATGACTTGGGATAGGGCTGGGGAGGGCCGCTGCTCAGGCACATCTCTGTCATGTAAAGGAGATTCAACTGAGGCAGCACAAGGGAACTCTCATCTGGGGACAACAACTGCAGGGAGAACACATATTTTCAGATGAACATGGTAGGGCAGAAGGCTGCCTAATACTGAAGCACCCCCAAACAACAAACCAAATGCAACAACTAGTGCAAGCATTCCTGGGGGAAGGCCTGCAGCAGATGGATTTGCATATGGTGATGTCATCCAAGCAGTGGGTCAAAGTTGGCTTCAACCCTCGTCTGCATATGAAAAGAGAAAAGGGGCGTGCAGGGCATGGCGGCCTTTTGCGGCACTTGGATGACCCCTAGTTCGCATTAAACACCTCCACCCTCCTTCGGTGTGGGGCTATGCCCCAGCCCCTGAAGCATTCAAGCTGATTTCTTGCAGCAGCTGGGCACTGTAACAACTCCAGAGCTGCTCTGTAAGGAAAGTAAAAGGGTGTGGGCCCTGCAGCACTACCTGTAGTTTGCATTGTGCGTTGGAAGGCACAAAGTAAGCAGACGGGAGAAGTCAGGATAGTGAGCAAGGGCATAGAAGGGAGCAACTCAAGAAAAGAGAAGTGGAAACAGACAGCAAACTAGGCTGGAGAGAGACCTGAGACAAAGAGATCTGAATTATACGAGAGCCGACCAGGGGAAACACAAATTATGCAGTCAAGTGTCCAACATTTGGGGAAACCGCAGGAGCAGCACACCCAGAGTGCAATGGGTGAGCCTTGCCCTGGGAGAAGCACCTTCATGATCATAGTATCTCACCTGGCAGGTAAGTAGGAGTTGGGCTAGAGCTGGGGAGGGTCGCTGCTCGGGCACCCCCCTGTCAAGTGAAGGAGATCCAACTGAGGCAGCACATGGAAACTCTCGAAAGAAGAACAAGGCTAGAGGAAGATCTGAGACAAATAAATCTGACTTTTACCAGAGCTGACCAGAGGAAAGCACAAACACAGTCCCCCACTACCACAAATAATGCAGTTGAGTTTCCCACATTTGGGGAAATCACAGGGGTCAGCATACCCAGAATGCAATGAATGAACCTCACCCTGGGAGAACAATCTTCATGACCATGGTATCTCCTATGCAAAATAAGTATGATTTGGGATAGGGCTGGGGAGGGCTCAGGCACATCTCTGTCAAGAATTTATAAAGTCTATACATATATATAACCAAATGTCAATAAATATATATAGAACCCAGTGCTCCTATCAAAACTTATCTATTTCACCAATTTGTTGCTTATTTAATCTTTATACATCTATTAATTTTCACCATATATTATAAAATGGTGCTCCCATAGGTAGTACTGTTCTACCAATAATAAACCAAATTTTAAAGATAATCACACTTGTTATCAAGGGAGCGCAAAAAATAAAATATACAAGCTCTTTATTTTTAAAAAAATATATATAGACAGAAGAAACCCACATTCAATAAAATACAATGGAGTCAACATATATAGGCACCACTATCCATATCTAAATGTAATCAGGATCTATTTCATATTGCCCTTGATGACAACGGAATGTTTATTAAAGTGTCCAAAAAATCCTCCTGGATACAGCTGTTGTAATTTAATCGTTACTTTCCAATTGTAATTGATACATTAAATTCCTTCTTGTGGATGAACAGCAACAGTTGTAACCAACGCCTCTTATTTACTGCAGTTAAAGTTCATATGTAACTCACGTGAGTAATGAAAGAAAACAGGGGGAGAGCGCTGTGATGGTTGGTGAAACACAGCGGTATGCTACGACCCCCGTTAACCGTGGCTGGATCTTATTGGCACTCGCGGTCGGGATATTTCTCCCTGCCGTGGGGTAGAGACCTCCTTTTGCTCGGTCTCAAATTGCTTTTTCCCCTTCACCGCTGTCTTTACATCAGACGTCCGCCGTGATGTAGCTCGTTCATGAACGGGCTTATATCTCAGCAATCAGAGTGTCCGGTAATCACCTTCCTTACGCGTTTCTCCGCTGTTATCCAAGAGCGGTTTCGTCAGAGGATACATCAGCAGCCTAGCAGGCTCTTTTTAAAATGCACCGGACCAATAGTATTACTAATTAGTTGATTGGATACATACATGTACTAATTGGATGCATACATGTAATGACTCACATATGGAACAACTTTCTAATTGCAATTGCACATATAAAGGCATTTCATAATATAAAAATAAGCAACATGGTGATTAAAAATAATAATAAAATAAGCAACAAGGTGGTTTAAAAAATAACAGAAAATATATAATCTATATACAGATTAACCTATAATCTTTCAATCAATACCTCATATCTATAATCACATATACATAATTCAGAGACTCAGCACTAAGGATCCCCATTTACTTATATAAAACCTTTTAGGGTAACATAAATCCATGCCACTACTAAAGCAGTTCTTGTGGCGCAGGGGAAACATCACCTGCACTCTATGCAGCTAGTCCCATGTTCGAATCCAACCTGCTCAGCTTAACATCCATATTATTTATTTACTTTTAATGGGATCATTCTATCAATTCATTTTTACCTTTAATTTTTGTTAATATTATTTCTATATTTCATTATTTTAACCCCTGGAATAATTACATTGCTGTTTAAACAACAAAAAGAATTGAAGAAAAAATAAATATTAAACAGACAATTTAAGGATTCGAAGATTTAAATATTTAAAGATTTTAAAATTTAAAACAGGGAGGGGGGGAGAGGGAGGGGGGCCTTTTGGGAGAAGGAGGGGGAAAAAATAAAAATAGAAAAAAAATATATATATATAGAACCAAGAGAAAGTGTAAAAAGAGGATGGAGGAAGAAATCTGATGTTCATCATTACTAGTGGATTTTACTAAGGAACATTAAAGGAATACACACAACAGGATTATACAGTTTCATCCTAAGAGGAAAGCTGTTTCCAAAATAGCTACTTCTAATAATTTTGTTTATTTATTAAACATACAATAAATGGATATTCAATAAATAATATATTAGGTAAATCAATAGATAAAATCTTCAGAGACTGCCAATGTTGTTCAGTTCGATGCTCTCATTCAGACCATCAGGTGTAAGGGTACCCAAAGAAAAAATCCAAAATGCCTCCCTTGTCAAGTAAAGGAGATTCAACTGAGGCAGCACAAGGGAACTCTCATCTGGGGACAACAACTGCAGGGAGAACACATTTTCAGATGAACATGGGAGGGCAGAAGGCTGCCTAATACTGAAGCACCCCCAAACAACAAACCAAATGCAACAACTAGTACAAGCATTCCTGGGGGAAGGCCTGCAGCAGATGGATTTGCATATGGTGATGTCATCCAAGCAGTGGGTCAAAGTTGGCTTCAACCCTCGTCTGCATATGAAAAGAGAAAAGGGGCATGCAGGGCATGGCGGCCT
Source organism: Pseudophryne corroboree (assembly GCF_028390025.1). NCBI lineage: Eukaryota > Metazoa > Chordata > Amphibia > Anura > Myobatrachidae > Pseudophryne > Pseudophryne corroboree. The sequence continues at coordinate 176,626,049 of NC_086451.1, forward strand.
TTTGCGGCGCTTGGATGACCCCTAGTTTGCATTAAACACCTCCACCCTACTTCGGTGTGGGGCTCATGTTGGCTATGCCCCAGCCCCTGAAGCAATCAAGCTGATTACTTGCAGCAGCTGGGCACTGTAATAGCTCCAGAGCTGCTCTGTAAGGCAACTAAAAGGGTGTGGGCCCTGCAGCACTACCTGTAGTTCGCATTGTGCGTTGGAAGGCACAAAGTAAGCAGACGGGAGAAGTCAAGATAGTGCGCAAGGCATAGAAGGGAGTGGCTCAAGAAAAGAGAAGTGTAAACAGACTGCAAACTAAGCTGGAGAGAGACATGAGACAAAGAGATCTGAATTATACGAGAGCCGACCAGGGGAAACACAAATTATGCAGTCAAGTTTCCCACATTTGGGGAAATCGCAGGAGCAGCACACCCAGAGTGCAATTGGTGAGCCTTGCCCTGGGAGAAGCACCTTCATGATCATAGTATCTTACCTAGCAGGTAAGAAGGAGTTGGGCTAGAGCTGGGGAGGGTCGCTGCTCGGGCACCCCCCTGTCAAGTGAAGGAGATCCAACTGAGGCAGCACAAGGGAACTCTCGAAAGAAGAACAAGGCTAGAGGAAGATCTGAGACAAAGAAATCTGACTTTTACCAGAGCTGACCAGAGGAAAGCACAAACACAGTCCCCCACTACCACAAATAATGCTGTCAAGTTTACCACATTTGGGGAAATAACAGGGGTCAGCATACCCAGAATGCAATGAATGAACCTCACCCTGGGAGAACAATCTTCATGACCATGGTATCTCCTATGCAAAATAAGTATGATTTGGGATAGGGCTGGGGAGGGCCGCTGCTCAGGCACATCTCTGTCAAGTAAAGGAGATTCAACTGAGGCAGCACAAGGGAACTCTCATCTGGGGACAACAACGGCAGGAGGTACACATATTTTCAGATGAACATGGGAGGGCAGACGGCTGCCTAATACTGAAGCACCCCCAAACAACAAACCAAATGCAACAACTAGTGCAAGCATTCCTGGGGGAAGGCCTGCAGCAGATGGATTTGCATATGGTGATGTCATCCAAGCAGTGGGTCAAAGTTGGCTTCAACCCTCGTCTGCATATGAAAAGAGAAAATTGGCATGCAGGGCATGGCGGCCTTTTGCGGTGCTTGGATGACCCCTAGTTCGCATTAAACACCTCCACCCTCCTTCGGTGTGGGGCTCATGATGGCTATGCCCCAGCCCCTGAAGCATTCAAGCTGATTTCTTGCAGCAGCTGGGCACTGTAACAGCTCCAGAGCTGCTCTGTAAGGCAAGTAAAAGGGTGTGGGCCCTGCAGCACTACCTGTAGTTTGCATTGTGCGTTGGAAGGCACAAAGTAAGCAGACGGGAGAAGTCAGGATAGTGCGCAAGGGCATAGAAGGGAGCAACTCAAGAAAAGAGAAGTGGAAACAGACTGCAAATTAGGCTGGAGAGAGACCTGAGACAAAGAGATCTGAATTATACGAGAGCCGACCAGGTGAAACACAAATTATGCAGTCAAGTGTCCAACATTTGGGGAAACCGCAGGAGTTGCACACCCAGAGTGCAATGGGTGAGCCTTGCCCTGGGAGAAGCACCTTCATGATCATAGTATCTCACCTGGCAGGTAAGTAGGAGCTGGGCTAGAGCTGGGGAGGGTCGCTGCTCGGGCACCCCCCTGTCAAGTGAAGGAGATCCAACTGAGGCAGCACAAGGGAACTCTCGAAAGAAGAACAAGGCTAGAGGAAGATCTGAGACAAAGAAATCTGACTTTTACCAGAGCTGACCAGAGGAAAGCACAAACACAGTCCCCCACTACCACAAATAATGCAGTCGAGTTTCCAACATTTGGGGAAATCACAGGGGTCAGCATACCCAGAATGCAATGAATGAACCTCACCCTGGGAGAACAATCTTCATGACCATGGTATCTCCTATGCAAAATAAGTATGATTTGGGATAGGGCTGGGGAGGGCCGCTGCTCAGGCACATCTCTGTCAAGTAAAGGCGATTCAACTGAGGCAGCACAAGGGAACTCTCATCTGGGGACAACAACTGCAGGGAGAACACATATTTTCAGATGAACATGGGAGGGCAGAAGGCTGCCTAATACTGAAGCACCCCCAAACAACAAACCAAATGCAACAACTAGTGCAAGCATTCCTGGGGAAGGCCTGCAGCAGATGGATTTGCATATGGTGATCTCATCCAAGCAGTGGGTCAAAGTTGGCTTCAACCCTCGTCTGCATATGAAAAGAAAAAAGGGATGTGCAGGGCATGGCGGCCTTTTGCGGCGCTTGGATGACCCCTAATTCGCATTAAACATCTCCACCCTCCTTCGGTGTGGGGCTCATGTTGGCTATGCCCCAGCCCCTGAAGCATTCAAGCTGATTTCTTGCAGCAGCTGGGCACTGTAACAGCTCCAGAGCTGCTCTGTAAAGCATGTAAAAGGGTGTGGGCCCTGCAGCACTACCTGTAGTTTGCATTGTGCGTTGGAAGGCACAAAGTAAGCAGACAGGAGAGGTCAGAATAGTGCGCAAGGGCATAGAAGGGAGCGGCTCAAGAAAAGAGAAGTGGAAACAGACAGCAAACTAGGCTGGAGAGAGACCTGAGACAAAGAGATCTGAATTATACGAGAGCCGACCAGGGGAAACACAAATTATGCAGTCAAGTTTCCCACATTTGGGGAAATCACAGGGGCAGCACACCCAGAGTGCAATGGGTGAGCCTTGCCCTGGGAGAAGCACCTACATGATCATAGTATCTCACCTGGCAGGTAAGTAGGAGTTGGGCTAGAGCTGGGGAGGGTCGCTGCTCGGGCACCCCCCTGTCAAGTGAAGGAGATCCAACTGAGGCAGCACAAGGGAACTCTCGAAAGAAGAACAAGGCTAGAGGAAGATCTGAGACAAAGAAATCTGACTTTTACCAGAGCTGACCAGAGGAAAGCACAAACACAGTCCCCCACTACCACAAATAATGCAGTCAAGTTTCCCACATTTGGGGAAATCACAGGGGTCAGCATACCCAGAATGCAATGAATGAACCTCACCCTGGGAGAACAATCTTCATGACCATGGTATCTCCTATGCAAAATAAGTATGATTTGGGATAGGGCTGGGGAGGGCCGCTGCTCAGGCACATCTCTGTCAAGTAAAGGCGATTCAACTGAGGCAGCACAAGGGAACTCTCATCTGGGGACAACAACTGCAGGGAGAACACATATTTTCAGATGAACATGGGAGGGCAGAAGGCTGCCTAATACTGAAGCACCCCCAAACAACAAACCAAATGCAACAACTAGTGCAAGCATTCCTGGGGAAGGCCTGCAGCAGATGGATTTGCATATGGTGATGTCATCCAAGCAGTGGGTCAAAGTTGGCTTCAACCCTCGTCTGCATATGAAAAGAAAAAAGGGATGTGCAGGGCATGGCGGCCTTTTGCGGCGCTTGGATGACCCCTAATTCGCATTAAACATCTCCACCCTCCTTCGGTGTGGGGCTCATGTTGGCTATGCCCCAGCCCCTGAAGCATTCAAGCTGATTTCTTGCAGCAGCTGGGCACTGTAACAGCTCCAGAGCTGCTCTGTAAGGCAAGTAAAAGGGTGTGGGCCCTGCAGCACTACCTGTAGTTTGCATTGTGCGTTGGAAGGCACAAAGTAAGCAGACAGGAGAGGTCAGAATAGTGCGCAAGGGCATAGAAGGGAGCGGCTCAAGAAAAGAGAAGTGGAAACAGACAGCAAACTAGGCTGGAGAGAGACCTGAGACAAAGAGATCTGAATTATACGAGAGCCGACCAGGGGAAACACAAATTATGCAGTCAAGTGTCCCACATTTGGGGAAATCGCAGGAGCAGCACACCCAGAGTGCAATGGGTGAGCCTTGCCCTGGGAGAAGCACCTACATGATCATAGTATCTCACCTGGCAGGTAAGTAGGAGTTGGGCTAGAGCTGGGGAGGGTCGCTGCTCGGGCACCCCCCTGTCAAGTGAAGGAGATCCAACTGAGGCAGCACAAGGGAACTCTCGAAAGAAGAACAAGGCTAGAGGAAGAAATGAGACAAAGAAATCTGACTTTTACCAGAGCTGACCAGAGGAAAGCACAAACACAGTCCCCCACTACTACAAATAATGCAGTCAAGTTTCCCACATTTGGGGAAATCACAGGGGTCAGCATACCCAGAATGCAATGAATGAACCTCACCCTGGGAAAACAATCTTCATGACCATGGTATCTCCTATGCAAGATAAGTATGATTTGGGATAGGGCTGGAGAGGGCCGCTGCTCAGGCACATCTCTGTCAAGTAAAGGAGATTCAACTGAGGCAGCACAAGGGAACTCTCATCTGGGGACAACAACTGCAGGGAGAACACATATTTTCAGATGAACATGGGAGGGCAGAAGGCTGCCTAATACTGAAGCACCCCCAAACAACAAACCAAATGCAACAACTAGTGCAAGCATTCCTGGGGGAAGGCCTGCAGCAGATTGATTTGCATATGGTAATGCCATCCAAGCAGTGGGTCAAAGTTGGCTTTAACCCTCGTCTGCATATGAAAAGAGAAAAGGGGCGTGCAGGGCATGGCGGCCTTTTGCGGCGCTTGGATGACCTCTAGTTCGCATTAAACACCTCCACCCTCCTTCGGTGTGGGGCTCATGTTGGCTATGCCCCAGCCCCTGAAGCATTCAAGCTGATTTCTTGCAGCAGCTGGGCACTGTAACAGCTCCAGAGCTGCTCTGTAAGGCAAGTAAAAGGGTGTGGGCCCTGCAGCACTACCTGTAGTTTGCATTGTGCATTGGAAGGCACAAAGTAAGCAGACGGGAGAAGTCAGGATAGTGCGCAAGGGCATAGAAGGGAGCGGCTCAAGAAAAGAAAAGTGGAAACAGACAGCAAACTAGGCTGGAGAGCTCTTCTGTCTATATTTTGCAAACCTGCTCTTGTCCTCTCCAGCTGCTCCATGTAGATTTGACGTCTGGAAAGGTGCATAACCCACTGACAAGCAGGCACACTCCTGCATGAGTTTTCTCTCTCACTAGCTGGATGATACACAATCATTTGCATGTGCTCCACCTCCGACACACCACCCACCCAACCACCCAGTGACCAGAGCCACCCACAAGCCAACTGGCTCCGTGATTTAATTTGCACAGTGTAGTCATCCAGGCAGCATGTCCTTCTCAATGGAAGGATCTCTGGTTCCATGGAATCTTCCACATTGGAATGCTGCGGAACAAAAATGATTTAAATATTCAGCTTGCTAGCATTCAATGTACCTGCGGCTTGGCTCTAGCACATGGGTCTTCATCCTGTGGCCCTCCAGCTGCTGTGAAACTACACATCCCAGCATGCCCTGCCACAGTTTTGCTATTAAGGTATGCTAAAACTGAGGCAGGGCATGCTGGGATGTGTAGTTCCACAGCAGCTGGAGGGTCGCAGGTTGAAGACCCATGTTCTAGCATGCCTGTTCTATGATGCATGTACCGTGATGTCACAATCAGCTTGGAATGGGGTGTCTAGCAGGCATTTGCTGACAGCCACTTGAGGGAGACACACATCAGGAGATGCAGCATATCGGAGGTCTTCGATGCCTTTCCAGCAAATGCACACCACCTGCTGCTGGTCTGGACACAAAACAATGCCCACAATCGAAGTCCCAAAATGCCCAACTACAGGATTCATGTAAGTAGTGAATTTAGGAATGAATTTAGAAGTAGGAAATTAAGTTAGTTCACAAGTACATTCAAATTCAGATCTAAAGTCTAGGTAGGCCTCACGTCCTGGCAGCCCCCAGCACTTAAAAATGCCTTGATTAGAGGTAGGGAATTAAATGGAGATAAGAAGTAGACGCAAAATAAGACTCCACAGAGCAGTTATCAGGTGTCTTTATCAATTGTTGCATTTAAAAAATCAAGCAATTAGGGAACACAATGTTGCAACAATGTAACCCTACTTGCAAAATAGTACTAAATAAGTTTGTCGATGTAAGACATTTGCAAAGGCGCATTTAAAACACGCTGGAAAATGCAACTGAATCTGTTTTTGGAGGCTAGAATAGGAAATGTGCATCGGTCCAACAAGAACTGAAAGCTCTTCTACCATCTTCCTTTTCTGAAAAGCCATTTAATATATGGTTCCCAGATAGGGGACATATCAGATATTGCCTTTCAAAAGCAGCAAATATCATACCACTTCTATTGCCATCAAAGATAAACATTGATTGTTTTCAGATATTGGATTGAAAAAGCAGTCTTTATTGACATAAAGAAGCAAAAAAACATACATAAACATTACACACATAAGTACTGTGTTGCAGCACAGATAAAACACAATACAAATGCTGTCGGTATAGTACAGTTCAAGAACTACAGCACAGGCCAGCCTACACTATAAATCATGAACTGCACTATACATTTAAACTATACAATAATACAACAGTTAATAAGGCTATGTGTGTGGAGTGTAAGAGGGTGAGGGAATCACAAGCCCGAAGCTTTATTGAAAGACAGACACATATAAAGGGAGGATTAATAAATACAAAGATATCCTTTACTATAGAATGTAGTCCAATCCGGTCTTTCAACTCTTCCACAACTGAAAAACGGATAGTGTTCCCAAGCCTTCCATCCTGGAATATCTTCAGTCTCTCGCCAATGAAGAAAACAATCCCTCCAGCAGACTCTTCAACCACGATACAAGATCACAGCCAAAAGTGCAAGAAGCAACTACACTTGCGTTTAACCAAAATGGCTAAAACTTAGTGAAGGAAAGTGCAGTGCACCAAAACATAAGCTGACACAATCATGGAGAATGCGCCAGCATATATGCTCTTCTATCTATATTTTGCAAACCTGCTCTTGTCCCCTCCAGCTGCTCCATGTAGATTTGACGCCTGGCAAGGTGCATAACCCACTGACAAGCAGGCACACTCCTGCATGAGTTTTCACTCTCACTAGCTGGATGATACACATTCATTTGCATGTGCTCCACCTCCGACACACCGCCCACCCAACCACCCAGTCACCAGAGCCACCCACAAGCCAACTGGCTCCGTGATTTAATTTGCACAGTGCAGTCATCCAGGCAGCATGTCCTTCTCAATGGAATAATCTCTGGTTCCATGGAATCTTCCGCATTGGAATGCTGCGGAACAAAAAGGATTTAAACATTCAGCTTGCTAGCATTCAATGTACCTGCGGCTTGGCTCTAGCACATGGGTCTTCATCCTGTGGCCCTCCAGCTGCTGTGAAACTACACATCCCAGCATGCCCTGCCACAGTTTTGCTATTAAGGTATGCTAAAACTGAGGCAGGGCATGCTGGTATATGTAGTTCCACAGCAGCTGGAGGGTCGCAGGTTGAAGACCCATATTCTAGCATGCCTGTTCTATGATGCATGTTCCGTGATGTCACAATCAGCTTGGAATGGGGTGTCTAGCATGCATTTGCTGACAGCCACTTGAGGGAGACACACATCAGGAGATGCAGCATATCGGAGGTCTTCGATGCCTTTCCAGCAAATGCACACCACCAGCTGCTGGTCTGGACACAAAACAATGCCCACAATTGAAGGCTCAAAATGCCCAACTACAGGATTCATGTAAGTAGTGAATTTAGGAATGAATTTAGAAGTAGGAAATTAAGTTAGTTCACAAGTACTTTCAAATTCAGATCTAAAGTCTAGGTAGGCCTCACGTCCTGGCAGCCCCCAGCATTTAAAAATGCCTTGATTAGAGGTAGGGAATTAAATGTAGATAAGAAGTAGACACAAAATAAGACTCCACAGAGCAATTATCAGGTGTCTTTATCAATTGTTGCATTTAAAAATATCAAGCAATTAGGGAACACAATGTTGCGACAATGTAACCCTATTTGCAAAATAGTACTAAATAAGTTTGTCGATGTAAGACATTTGCAAAGGCGCAAACAAAACACGCTGGAAAATGCAACTGAATCTGTTTTTGGAGGTTAGAATAGATGCAGGATCAAGTAGCTCAATGGGTAGGGTATTTGATTAGAATTCAACAGGTTATAGGTTTGAATCCTGGGTATGATAGTTTGAGGTGTTATTTAATAAAGTATGTTTATATATTAGTCACACATGGCTTACTTGTACAAATGGCATGTCACCAGTTAGTGCTGACTGCTGATATGCCATTTGCACAAACACGCCATGTGTGACTGTATATGCATTTAAGGAGGGCACCCCGGCAATACCACAAACCATTGAGTGTCAAGTATACTAGATATATCTTCATATCTCATGTGCTTTCTCTGAGACCAATCTTGTTATGCCCCTTCCCCACAAGGCATGCGCCTTTTGTCCATATTGCAAAAATGGGGAGGGGGGGGGCGCATATAATTATCTGTCACAGGGCACCAAAAAGTCTAGTTATGGCTCTGGTATGCATTATGTAATCTGGCAGACCATATCTCCAACACTGGCTGGTTGGAATAGAAATCCGGTTATCTATGTGAGCAAATGACCATCAACGATTTACTCTCAAACACTAGAAAATGGACAAAAATGGTCCCCTAAACAAATTGGTTAAATTTTGGGTTTAACCAATTTGTGTAATGACCATTTTTGACCACTTTTCTAGTGTTTGGGAGCAAATGGTTAATTGACATTTGCTCCTATACATTACCAGATTTTCATTCCATCCATCCAGACTGGATAGATAGCCTGACAGATAATTGTGTAGTGTACGCCCAGGATAACTGTCAGTTGTGCTTTCTTTTATGACGGCACATAAATGGGTGGGCAGATCCAGAGCAAGCACTGCCCACTCATGCATAGTTGTCAACTGATGTGAAGTTCCAGGGGGCAATCTCAGTTATAAAGAAAAGTATCTGGAAATTGTCCCTAGTTTAAAAAAAAAATAAAAAAAATTGATCAACTCCATTTATTTAGTATGATATCCCAGGTGATAGGATGCCGGCAGTCAGAACAACTATACCATACCCAGGATTCAAACCTATAACTACCATACCCAGGATTCAAACCTATAACCTGTTGAATTCTAATCAAACACCCTACCTATTGAGCTATTTGATCCTGCATAAAAATTGTGAACATTATATGAAGCTATTGGTACTTTGAAAAAAAAAGTATCAGCATTACAACGCAGCAGATCCATGCAGTTTGCAGCCACACACTACATGTATCTGCTCAGCCACAATGCTGATTATTTCTTCACAAAGTACAAGGTGAGCTCCAAACAGAATTCTCTAGCTTAGAATTATGCCAAACCTAGAAGTCGGGCCCCCCACCCTGGGATCCCCCAGAGGGAGGCCTGCACCGTCATGCGGCAGGCTTGTCCGTTTTGGAAGCAGGCTGATGGGCAGCCCAGGCTTGCTTCAGTCTGGGCTTGGCAGGTCTGGAAGCATGAGCTTGCTTTGGGTATGCCTGACCTTGGGTATGCTTTACCTTGAGGATGAATGGGCCAAGGGAAAGTACTTTTAGCCTTCTGCGTGGTAGGAGTCATACTAGGTAGGCAAGCTGTTTTAGCAGTAGCCAGATCAGCTACAATCTTATTGAGGTCTTCTCCAAAGAGAGTGTCTCCCTTGAAAGGAAGCACCTCCAGGGTTTTCTTGGAATCCATATCCACCGACCAGGATCTCAACCAGCTGTATAAAGTATTACCTTGGAACTGGCTCTCCACTCCCCATTATCTGGTTATCATGGCTTCCTCCGCCAGTGTCCAGACTCGCTTGCTGAAGCTCGGCCACTTCTTCCTAGCAGCAGGCTCCTGGATCACTGGGCAGCAGAGGTGCTTGGGAGCCGGAAGGGGGCGGAGCAATCAGGCAGGCAGTTGCAGTGCTGCCCAGCTATCTGTGGTGTGAGAAGAAGCAGGGGCACCCCACCGCTGGCAGTGCTGCAGCTAGCGGTGGTGGCAGCGGCGAGGCTGCTGGGCTGGGTCTTTAAAAAGGTGGAAAGAAGGGTGTTACGGCATGGAATGTACAAACTGCGAGACCCTGCTGGTAGCGCCTTTGTCTATTTAGTAGGAAGGGCACGTAACAGCCGGAGGGCAATGGAGGAAGCCCCTTTAGGGCTGGAGCCCGGCGGCAACTGACTCCGTTGTCTCTGGCAGTTCCGCCCCTGGACTAGAGGAATGGTCAAGAACATGGCAACATTTAATGCCAAAAAATGCAAAATCATACACGTCTCAAAAATACAAAGGCTAACTATAATATTAAGGGCATTATAATGGCAAGAGGAAAGCTATCTAAGTATTACTATTTCAGGTGAGCAATGTAACAAAGCAATAGGAAAGGCAAGTCAGATGCTTGTTTGCATAGGTAAAGAACCAGTAGCAGAAAAAAGTAATACAGGTTGAGTATCCCATATCCAAATATTCCGAAATACGGAATATTCCGAAATACGGACTTTTTTGAGTGAGACTGAGATAGTGAAACCTTTGTTTTTTGATGGCTCAGTGTACACAAACTTTGTTTAATACTCAAAGTTATTACAAATATTGTATTAAATGAACTTCAGACTGTGTGTATAAGGTGTATATGACACATAAATGAATTCTGTGAATGTACACACACTTTGTTTAATGCACAAAGTTATAAAAAATATTGGCTAAAATGACCTTCAGGCTGTGTGTATATGGTATATATGAAACATAAATGCATTCTGTGCTTAGATTTAGGTCCCATCACCATAATATCTCGTTATGGTATGCAATTATTCCAAAATACAGAAAAATCCGATATCCAAAATTCCTCTGGTCCCAAGCATTTTGGATAAGGGATACTCAACCTGTAATGCCACTGTATAGGTCCTTGGTACAGCCACATTTAGAATCCTGTGTTCAGTTCCAGAAGCCATATCTCAAGCGCCTTGAGTCCTGTTGGAGAAAGAGCACTATATAAATAAATAGTATCAAAATTTGTTTCACGGCACCCCTAGGCCAAAGTTTTTTTTATTGAGAAATTCAGAAAAAAATATAAAATTAAGTAAATTGTGTTTATAGCATGTCATCCTCAGGTTCAGTTATGTTGTGAGGGAATGGTTTTGGCAATTTAATAAAGTATAAATAATTTTAATTGGTCCTGGACCACCAAACTATGCTACCAGTGCAAGAACCCCAGTTTGGAAACTACTGCCATAAAATAAACCTTTTTTGTTTTTTTTAAACTACATGTAATACACCTTAGATATCAGTTCCTAAAAGGTTTTAAACCCTTGCATACAGTAAACTACACATATTTAAAAATCCTACACCGGGCACAAGTGCTCACGGGCCAATTTCATGGCAGTCTCGGATAGGAGGGCATTGTGGATTCACCAAGGGAATGCTGATGCTGACTCCAAGAAGCCTCTTCAAGATCGCAGGAGCAGAGTCCTCTGCTTCTGCCAAATCCACTGCATGACGCTGGGGCTCTCTTGCAGGAGCCCACACCAGTGGGGGGCACCAGGGGCGGAACTACTGGCAGGGCAGGCAGTGCATTGCACTGGGGCCCCGCCGCACTCAAGGGCCCACAGCCGCCGGCATTACAATGAGTCACAACATTGCAACTCAGCAGATCAATGCAGTGTGCAGCCACACACTCCATATATCTGCTCAGCCACAATGCTGATTATTTCTTCACAAAGTACAAGGTGAGCTCCAAATAGAATTCTCTAGCTTAGATTATACCTTTCTATGCAAGGGTAAATAGCTCAATTGTTTGACTGCAATGCCACAGGAAATGGTTTGGATCCAAGACAGTGTGACTGAATAATAAAGAAACCTTAAGATGAGTTCATGAATGTTGTATAAGTATTAGTGAGAGAAGGGGTCAGGAGCATGCTAGGCTGCAAAAAAATAAGGTAGGCTGCAAGTGAAAGTAATGATCTCCTATATATTTTCCCAGATCTGTCACTCTGTGTGGCTAACTCTGGGGGAAGTCACAGCAATGGGCGGAGACGGCATCTGCAGGACGATACACCAGTGCCAGCAGCAGACCGTAACAAAGTGACAGATTAGGGAGAATATATAGGAGGTAGGGAGGTGGCCATGGTACATGGCTGACCAAGGGACACTAGCTCATGTACCCCTTTACCACTGAGGCTAGCCACCAAGGATGGACCTGTCACCAGTGCACATGCAATAACCTCTTCTGCTGCCCTCTTTGCAACTCGGATTGCCCAGTGCTCCCCTTCGCTAACAGTCAACAAAGTTTCCCCATCTCACGATCTGCCTCCTCACCGCCACTTTCATCTCTACAGCACACGCGCATATCATACAAGATCCCATCATGCGTACGTAGGTCTGAAATGCCAGAGGGAGGTTGGGGGGAGATTGGCATGCGCCAGCAACACCACACAGCTCACTGTGACCACAGTGGAGAGGCGCTGCAACAGGACAATACACCAACCTCGGAGCAAGGAACTGCGTCGGTCAGGAGGAGAACTATTTCAATAGCATAAAAAGGTTAGTGCGTCTCACCCTATGGACACCAGACTCATCAAGTCACTGTTGCCAGAGTCTCATACAATGACTCTGAACCTCTAAGCACACTATTTGACTGTCCACACCCTGCTGTGCCTATTACCCATCTCCTCCACCACCCTCAACACTGACCCACACATCATTCACCCACAAAGATACAATAAAGGTAGTTTGGATAAATTAGCTAAATGAAATGGATTTAACCAATTTATCTAAATGACCATTTTTGGATGTTTTCCAGTGTTTGTGAGCAAATGGTCAATTGTCATTTGCTGCCACATATTAGCATAATTTTGTTTCAACTAGAAAAAAAAAATTGGACAGATAATCTAAGTATGGATCCAGTTTAAAGGTCCGTATTCACGGCCCAATTTTGGGGAGAGATGTGTGCTGAGCGAACTGCTCAGCACACATCTCTCCCCCCGCTCAGCACAGCGTGATGTGTACTGAGCGTACGGGGGGTGGGGGGGCGCTCATTTCACCCCCTGTGTAGGGCATTCTGTGTGTATCCAGCTTAACAGGTGTGAGCATCATACAACTACTGACTTGCGAGTAACTATACAGCAGCTCCATACCTTGTGACTTGAAGAAACACCAGTTAACCCCGGGAATGCTGCAGTCAAAGCAACAATTCCTCTTCTTACATTCCGCTGCACTTATTGTGGGGTAGCCGCAATCCCTTCTGCTGTACGGTTCCACATTACATTGTTTCTTGTCACTTCCTGTTGATGCAGTAAGGAAACATCCAGGAATTACAGCAGCTTAGTTTTTTTTTTTTTTTTAACTGGTGCAATTTAGCTAAAACAGCTAACAGGAAATTTCCACTTAAATGGTATTTTCTAATCTTATCTGACCATGACTAAGAATAAAGGATACACAAGATAAACTCTTATAGCTATGGACCTTATCCATGTTTAAGCTCCATCAAATCTGTAATCAATAGCACTACATGCTCCCACTCTACCACTGTACTGTATACTCTACCTGTGTTTTTAAGGTAAAAACACCATTTAACCCCAGTGACACTTGAATTAAAGCAGCAGCCTCTATAATAGCATTCTTTAGCATTAATCCCAGGAAATCTGCAATCTTCACGCTCTTTGATAGCCACGCTACATTGCTGTTTACTTGGATGGAGCAGAGAGCACAACATCAGGACATAGGAAATATTACAATGCATGACAAGAAAGGTGTGAGCTCTACAGCAAGGCCTCTAACCCATTGCCAGTGCCAAATACATAGGGCTTAACTCAGATCTGATCACAGCAGCAAATTTATTAGCTAAAACCATGTACACTGCAGGGGGGGGGGGGGGGGGGGGTGTATAATATGTGCAGAGAGAGTTAGATTTTGGTGCGGTGTGTTCAAACTGAAATCTAAATTGCAGTGTAAAAACAAAACAGCCAGTATTTACCCTGCACACAAACAATATAACCCACCTAAATCTCTCTGCAAATGTTATATCTGCCCCCCCCCCCCATCCCTGCAGTGCACATGGTTTTGCCCACTAGCTAACAAATTTGCTGCATCTGGGAATTACAGCATCTTAATATTTCTTTTTACAGAAGGTTCAGCAAATTAAATTATTTAGTGAAATACTGTAATCATAACAGTTACAGGGATATTGTAGGTAGATTTATGGTCAGTGGATAAATGTAAAAAATAAACCCTTAGGCATAGTTCCCAAATGCTGTCATTGCAATCCAGATTTTAAGGATAACATGCACAGGTGACTTAATTAGAACTTCGGTCAATGTGAATTAACCATTGGACTCAACCATGGTTATCCTTAAAACCCAGGGGTCTATTTAAGATCGATCTTAATCGATGTGTGTTTTTTTTTCAACCTGGAAGCCCAACATTTACTAACATTTTAAAATTTATATAAAAAATCATCTGTTCGTAAATGCAGTGCACATGGTTTTGCCCAACTGCTAACAAAAATCCTGCTGCGATCAACTCAGAATTACCCCCCATGGCCCTCATTCCGAGTTGTTCGCTCGCAAGCTGCTTTTAGCAGCATTGCACACGCTAAGCCGCCGCCTACTGGGAGTGAATCTTAGCATCTTAAAATTGCGAACGAAAGATTTGCAATATTGCGATAAGACATCTCTGTGCAGTTTCTGAGTAGCTCGAGACTTACTCTGCCAGTGCGATCAGTTCAGTGCTTGTCGTTCCTGGTTTGACGTCACAAACACACCCAGCGTTCGCCCAGACACTCCTCCGTTTCTCCAGCCATTACCGCGTTTTTCCCAGAAACGGTAGCATTTTTTCCCACACGCCCCTAAAACGGTCTGTTTCCGCCCAGAAACACCCACTTCCTGTCAATCACATTACGATCACCAGAACGATGAAAAAACCACGAGTAATATTCCTAACTGCATAGCAAATTTACTTGGCGCAGTCGCAGTGCGAACATTGCGCATGCGCATTAAGCGGAAAATCGCTGCGATGCGAAGAAAATTACAGAGCGAACAACTCGGAATGACCACCTATGTGCACTGCAGGGAAGGCAGATTTAACATGTGCAGAGAGAGTTAGATTTGGGTGTGGTGTGTTCAATCTGCAATCTAATTTGCAGTGTAAAAATAAAGCAGTCAGTATTTACCCTGCACAGAAACAAAATAACTCACCCAAATCTAACTCTTTCTGCACATGTTATATCTGCCTCCCCTGCAGTACACATGGTTTTGCCCAACTGCTAACAAAATTCCTGCTGCGATCAACTTGGAATTACCCCCATCGAATTACCCCCATTTTCACACTGCTCGTGTATATAAGACATAGGGCCTAATTCAGTTTGGATCGTAATACGCGTTCCAACCGCAAAAACTATGAAGAGGATGGGGGCATATACGCAGGGTCCATCCTGTGCGTGTGCCTACATTTTCTCCGGGTGCCCCGCAGAAAATGCGAATGCCTCTGCCTGTCAATCAGTAGAGGGCGTACCTTCGCAGGTATATCGCGATCATGAGCCATGTCTCCCATTTTTGTCATTATAGGTGCTCTGTGAGCTGCTGGCCATGCCCCAGCCCCTCTGTCTCCCGTGAATAGACATTGAGGCTTATTCAGACCAGATCGCTTCAATTTATTTTCACCCAGCGGGCAATCAGGTCTGCACTGCACATGCGTATGCGCCACAATGCGTAAGTGCGACGGTCCGGAGATCACAAGAAGATTGACAAGAAGAGGGTGTTTGTGTGGGTGGCAACTGAATGTTTCTAGGGAGTGTCCGGAAAAACACTGGAGGGACCCGGCGTTTTGTGACGTCACAATGTGCATATTTGCAGAGCAACAAGCTACAGGGAGCCTTCCACCCCCCCCTTCCCCATGACTATGGGACACTGCGGCTCCCACAGGGGGGGGGGGGGGGTTGTTTGGGTTAGCTGGACATTCCCAAAAAAAGTGACTGTCCTGCAAAAATTGGTATAGTTGGGAGGTATGTTCAAATACATTTATTGTTTTGCATGCAGGGTAAATACTGGCTTCTTTGACATTTAGCCACAAATGCTGCACAGCTGAATTACAGTATTACACTGCAATTAACAGTTATGCTAGGACATTCCCCCTCCCAAATCTACCTCTCTCTGCATGTTACATCTGTCCCACAGTGGCGTGCGGTGAGGTCAGTGGCTAGTGAGGCACTACAGCCATAATTTCCGCCGAATCCTGCCGATGACCCTTAGCCAATGCCCGCTACTGCCTCTGAGCCGATACCCGCTGCCACCGCCAATGGCTTACAAACTCTCCCACAATCAACTGACCCAGCCCTCCACCACTAATTTCTATCTCAGTCCGATGCCGCCAATGCCCGCTGCCTGCCTGCTCATTGTTCTTGTTATATATTATACATTTTTAAAGAAAAAAAAATGAGTGTTTGGGACTGGGAAGGGTGAGGGAGGAGGACATGAATGCAATTTTGTTGTCCAGGGCTTCCATTAACTTAAAGGAGAAGGGTCTGAATGGGTTAAAAAAAAATGCGTGAGGTCCCCCCTCCTTAGTATAACCAGCCTCGGGCTCTTTGAGCCGGTCCTGGTTATTTAAATACTGGGGGAAAAATTGGACAGGGGTTCCCCGTATTTAGACAACCAGCACCGGGCTCTTAGAACGGTCCAGGTTCCAAAAATACGTGGGACAAAAGATGTAGGGGTCCCCCATATTTTTAAAACCAGCACCGGGCTCCACTAGCCAGAGAGATAATGCCACAGCCGGGGGACACTTTTATGTAGGTCCCTGCGGCCCTGGCATTACCCCTCCAACTAGTCACCCCTGGCCGGGGTTCCCTGGAGGAGTGGGGACCCCTTAAATCAAGAGGTTCCTCCCCTCGAGGCACCCAAGGGCCAGAGGTGAAGCCCGAGGCTGTCCCCAGCACCCCTGGGTGGTGGGTGCCGGGCTGATAGCCATGTGTGTAAAAAAAGAATATTGTTTTTTTTGTTGTGGAACTACAAGGCCCAGCAAGCCTCCCCCGCTTGCTGGTACTTGGAGAACCTCAAGTACCAGCAGGCGGGGAAATAACGGGCTTGCTGGTACCTGTAGTTCTACAACAACAAAAAATACCCAAATAAAAACGCAAACACACATAGCGTGACAGTAAAATTATTGAGACAGGCTGTAGCATGTGGGTGCATGTAACCCTATAAAAGTGATGGATTGGGTGACTATTACAATACCCACTGTTGCTGTCTGAAAAATTATGGATTTATAGATTGCTCTGCCGAGACATGTTTTTTTCTAAAATGCACCACAGGTATGGATGGATAGTATACTTGACGACACAGAGGTAGGTAGAGCAGTGGCCTACTGTACCGTACTGCTATATATTATATTATTTATTATTATTATTATCCTTTATTTATATGGCGCCACAAGGGTTCCGCAGTGCCCAACTACAGAGTACATAAACAAATAATCAAACAGGAAAACAGCAACTTACAGTTGACGACAATATAGGACAAGTACAGGGTAAATAAACATAGCTACATCAGCAGATGACACTGGAATAAGTATCAGGTGGCAGAAGACTGCTGGATTTGGTGCAGCTGAAGATTATTAAAGTAAGAAAAGAGTAAGCACATGAGGGAAGAGGGCCCTGCTCGTGAGAGCTTACATTCTAAAAGGGAGGGGTAGACAGACAGGGGTGAGACAGATGGGGTACATAGAGAGCGTGGAACAGAGGTTTAGGATGAGATTTGGCTGGGTTTGGTGAAGAAGTGGGTCTTGAGAGCCCGTTTGAAGTTTTGTAGAGAGGTGGAGAGTCTGAGGGGGAGAGGTAGGGAATTCCAGAGAAGTGGTGCAGCACGTGAAAAATCTTGGAGGTAGGAGTGGGAGGAAGTAATCCGTAGGCAGGAGTCGGTGTGCATTAGCAGAGCGAAGAGGACGGATGGGAGTGTAAAGCGAGATAAGATCAGAGATGTAGATGGGAGAGGAGTGGGTGAGGGCTTTGTAAGCAAGTGTGAGAAGCTTGAAATGGATTCTGAAAGGGAAGGGGAGCCAGTGAAGGACTAGTAAGAGAGGAGAGGTGGACGTAGTGCGTTTGGTGAGGAAAATGAGCCGGGAAGCAGCATTGAGGATAGATTGGAGTGGAGAGAGGTATTTGTCAGGAATGCCAGTCAGGAAGAGATTACAGCAGTCCAGTCTGGAGATGACCAGTGAGTGGATAAGAGTCTTAGTAGCATCCTGGGTCAGAAAGGGTCTGATCCTGGAAATATTTTTTAGATGAAAACGGCAGGTTTGTGAGAGGTGCTGAATGTGTGGTTTGAAGGAGAGGGAGGAGTCAAGGATTACTCCAAGACAGCGCACTTGGGGGGGTAGAGGAGATAGTAGTGCCATCAATAGATAATGAGATTGTAGGAGGTGAGGTTATGCGGGAGGGAGGGAAGATGATCAGATCGGTCTTAGACATGTTAAGTTTAAGAAAGAGCTGGGACATCCAGGAAGAGATAGCAGAGAGACAGTTGGAGATACGAGTGAGGAGAGTAGGGGAGAGGTCTGGAGAGGAAAGATAGATTTGAGTGTCATCAGCACAGAGATGATATTGGAAACCAAAAGAACTAATGAGCTTACTTAGTGAGGACGTTTAGAGAGAGAAGAGAAGAGGACCAAGGACAGAACCTTGGGGTACCCCTACAGTTAGTGGAAGTGAGGGGGAGGTGGAGTCATGAGAGGAGACAGAGAATGAACGGTCAGAAAGGTAGGACGACAACCAAGAGAGGGCTGTGTTACGCAGACCAATGGAGTGAAGGATTTGCAGTAGGAGAGGATGGTCCACAGTGTCAAAAGCAGCAGAGAGATCAAGTAGAATAAGTAGAGAGTAGTGTCCCTTAGATTTAGCAGCATGGAGGTCATTGCATACTTTTGTAAGGGCAGTTTCAGTGGAGTGGAGAGGACGGAAGCCAGACTGGAATGGGTCAAGCAGTGAGTGTGAGGAAAGAAAGGAAGTAAGGCGGTTGTAGACAATACGCTCAAGGAGTTTGGAGGCAAAAGGGAGGAGAGAGATGGGTCGGTAGTTGGAGAGAGTGTTTGGATCAAGGGTAGGTTTTTTAAGAATAGGAGAGATGAGAGCGTGCTTGAAGGCAGAGGGGACAGTGCCTGATGAGAGGGAGAGATTGAGAAGGTGGGAAAGATGGGAAAAAGCAGAAGAAGAGAGGTGGCAAAGGAGGCAGGAGGGGATTGGGTCAAGTGGGGAGGTGGTGAGGGGACAGGAACGAATGAGGGCCATGACTTCCTCTCCAGATGCATGGGAGAAAGATGACAGAGTTGGTGCGAGGGATGGGGAGGGTTCGTAAGGGTTGGGAGAAGGCTGGTTACTGATAGTCTGGTGTGATGTGATGTCCTGACGTATGGAGTCAATTTTGGATGTGAAGTAAGTGGCAAAGTCAAGAGCAGAGAGTGAGGAAGGGAGACGAGGTGGAGGTGGGCAGAGGAGTGAGTTGAGAGTGGCAAAGAGGCGCCGGGGGTTGGAAGACTGGGAGGAGATGAGGTTCTTGAAGTATGACTGTTTAGCAAGAGAAAGGGCAGCACTGAAGGATGAGAGCATAAGTTTGAAATGGAGGAAGTCTGCATTAGAGCGTGATTTCCTCCAGTGTCGCTCAGCCGTACGTGAGCATTTTTGCAGATATCTGGTGCATTTGGTGTGCCAGGGTTGAGGTGTTAATTTGTGAGGGTGAATAGTGGTTGGTGGAGCAACAGAGTCAAGAGCAGAAGTAAGGGAAGCATTGTATGTGGAAGTGGCTTGTTCAGGGCATGAGAGAGAGAGACTAGGAGAGAGAAGTGAGTCAAACAGGGAGGAAAGGAATGTGGTGTCAATAGCTTCAATGTTACGCTTAGTGATGGTAGCCTTAGGAGGTAGAGATGGGGAAGTCGAGAGAGATAGGTTGAAGGAGAGCAGGTGGTGGTCAGAGAGGGGAAATGGGGAGTTGGAAAAATCAGAAATATCACAGCGGTGAGTGAAGACCAGATCCAGTGAGCTCCCATTCACATGGGAGGGTGAGGAGGTCCACTGGGAGAGACCAAGTGAAGAGGTGAGGTTAAGGAGTTTAGAGGCAGGGGATTGTGTGGGGATGTCAATAGGGATGTTGAAATCGCCTAGGATAATGGTGGGAATGTCAGAAGAGAGGAAGTGAGGAAGCCAGGAAGCAAAGTTGTCGATGAATTTGGAAGCAGTGCCAGGGGGGGCGGTAAATGACAGCTACTCTAAGATGGACTGGTTGGAAGAGGCATATGGCGTGGACCTCAAATGTAGAGAATATAAGGGATGGTTCTGGTGGTATGAGTTGGTAGGAGTAACTAGAAGGTAAAAGGACCCCAACACCACCCCCATGGCGACCCCCAGGTCGGGGTGTGTGTGTGAATGTAAGGCCCCCAGCAGAGAGAGCAGCAGCAGAAGTAGTGTCAGAGGGCGTAATCCAAGTTTCAGTAATGGCTAGTAGGTGTAGGGAGTTGGAAATGAAAAGGTCATGAGTG
The DNA here is from genome assembly GCF_028390025.1 of Pseudophryne corroboree. Taxonomy (NCBI): domain Eukaryota; kingdom Metazoa; phylum Chordata; class Amphibia; order Anura; family Myobatrachidae; genus Pseudophryne; species Pseudophryne corroboree. The sequence goes on from NC_086451.1 coordinate 176,646,460, forward strand.
GGGACCAGTTTGTTATAAACAGATCTGGCATTCCAGAGGGCACAGGATAGGGGGTATGAGTTTGTGGGAGAGATGTGAATTAGATTTTCAGGGTTGCTGTAGCGATGAGGTGGGATTAACTTTGAGGGCAGGGATGATGAGAGAGTAGTGATGGTACGGGTGCCTGAGCTAGGATGGGAAACTGCAGGAGGTGGGCAGGGAGGGAGGTCAGTGTGATGTGGATGGGGGTGTGGGGAGGTGACAGGGAAGGGAGAGAGGGAGCAGGGCTGAGTTGTGGGGTAGCAGGACCATGGGGCAGAGGTGAATGAAAGTGGGGTAACAGGAAAGGTGGGGGAAGGAAACAGAGGGATGGAGGGGAGACAGAGGAGGGGAGAGAGGAGGAGGTGGAGGAGACTAGGGGGGAAGGCTAAAGATACATTATTAGGTAGACACTGAGTGATGTGGGGAGTATAAGAAAACCTTGACATAGTGTTAAGTAGGTAAATAGGTTGAGGGAAAGTGGAAGTAGGAGAGGAGACTGTAAGGCAATCCGAGCAGAAGAATTGCAGAAATGCAGGTGAGAAAAGCAGTGTAGGCTCAAGGGGTGTAGATTTAGTATGAAATGAGTCAAAAGCGTAGATAAAGTGGGTGCAGAAAAGTATTTGGAGTGTAAGAAATGAAAGGATTGTGAGAGGTTTAAGAAGCAATGGTAATTATGTTAGATGTTTTAAGTGTATGCAGGTAAAATTGCATTGGTGCAGCTGTGCTTAAAAAACAAAATTACAATAATACAGATACAGGCATTTGTAGGTGAAATGGATGGTTTATGAAATGTCCAAGTAAGGTAGTTCTGTGCTATGTAATCAGATGCAACAATCAGGAGGTGAGTGATCTGAGGAGTAAGTGACTCACATTTGTTATTAGTTCTTCAGTTTTCTTTGTTTTGTTAGATTGGTGTGCTTCTGTTTTCCTTCTTTTTCACTTCGATTGAACGCTAATTGAACACTGCTGTTATGTGTCAATTTTATCACGCTTTGATAAAACTGCACGCTTAGATCAATAAATGCACAGCCAAATGGCTTTGCACAGCCTACACCATTGGACTTAAGTAGAAGACTATTACAAGTGAAACCAATAATTGAAATCTGTAACCACACCCCACCCCCTCAAATGCCAGGCAATAAATTACCTTAAAAACAACAACCAGGCATTCCACAAAGATTAAACTGGGTCTATATCATTCAAAACTTTAAAAAAGTACTTCAAAATCACATACTATGCAATAATGTTTCAATTTGCATTACCCAGCAGAATTAGCTTTGCATATATAGATATAGTGCAGCAGAATATATTGGTGGTTGTAGTCAATTGTAATTACTCAGCAGAATTAGCTTTGCATATATAGATATAGTGCAGCAGAATATATTGGTGGTTGTAGTCAATTGTAATTACCCAGCAGAATTAGCTTTGCAAATATAGATATAGTGCAGCAGAATATATTGGTGGTTGTAGTCAGTTGTAATGCTAATAATATTTTTTTGCAAAGTACCAATAGCTTCATATAATGTTCACAATTTTTATGCAGGATCAAGTAGCTCAATGGGTAGGGTGTTTGATTAGAATTCAACAGGTTATAGGTTTGAATCCTGGGTATGGTAGTTTGAGGTGTTATTTAATAAAGTGTGTTTATATATTAGTCACACATGGCTTACTTGTACAAATGGCATGTCACCAGTTAGTGCTGACTGCTGATATGCCATTTGCACAAGCAAGCCATGTGTGACTGTATATGCATTTAAGGAGGGCCCCCCGGCAATACCACAAACCATTGAGTGTCAAGTATACTAGATATATCTTCATATCTCATGTGCTTTCTCTGAGACCAATCTTGTTATGCCCCTTCCCCACGAGGCATGCGCCTTTTGTCCATATTGCAAAAATAGTGGGGGGGGGGGGGGGGGGGCATATAATTCTCTGTCACAGGGCACTAAAAAGTCTAGTTATGGCTCTGGTATGCATTATGTAATCTGGCAGACCATCTCTCCAACACTGGCTGATTGGAATAGAAATCCGGTTATCTATGTGAGCTAATGACCATCAACGATTTACTCTCAAACACTAGAAAATGGACAAAAATGGTCCCCTAAACAAATTGGTTAAATTTTGGGTTTAACCAATTTGTGTAATGACCATTTTTGACCACTTTTCTAGTGTTTGGGAGCAAATGGTTAATCGACATTTGCTCCTATACATTACCAGATTTTTATTCCATCCATCCAGACTGGATAGATAGCCTGACAGATAATTGTGTAGTGTACGCCCAGGATAACTGTCAGTTATGCTTTTTTATGATGGCACACAAATGGGTGGGCAGATCCAGGGCAAGCACTGCCCACTCATGCATAGTTGTCAACTGATGTGAAGTTCCAGGGGGCAATCTCAGTTATAAATAAAAGTATCTGGAAATTGTCCCTAGTTTAATAAAAAAAAAAAAAAAAATTGATCAACTCCATTTATTTAGTATGATATCCCAGGTGATAGGATGCCGGCAGTCAGAATAACATGCTTTATTAAATAACACATCTCAAACTACAATACCCAGGATTCAAACCTATAACCTGTTGAATTCTAATCAAACACCCTACCCATTGAGCTATTTGATCCTGCATAAAAATTGTGAACATTATATGAAGCTATTGGTACTTTGAAAAAAAAAAGTATCAGCATTGCAACGCAGCAGATCCATGCAGTTTGCAGCCACACACTACATGTATCTGCTCAGCCACAATGCTGATTATTTCTTCACAAAGTACAAGGTGAGCTCCAAATAGAATTCTCTATCTTAGAATTATACCTTTCTATGCCAAACCTAGAAGTCGGGCCCCCCACCCTGGGATCCCCCAGAGGGAGGCCCGCCCCGTCATGCGGCAGGCTTGTCCGTTTTGGAAGCAGGCTGACGGGCAGCCCAGGCTTGCTTCAGTCTGGGCTTGGCAGGTCTGGAAGCATGAGCTTGCTTTGGGTATGCCTGACCATGGGTACGCTTTACCTGGAGGATGAAAGGGCCCAGGAAAAGTACTTTTAGCCTTCTGCGTGGTAGGAGTCATACTAGGTAGGCAAGTTGTTTTAGCAGTAGCCAGATCAGCTACAATCTTATTGAGGTCTTCTCCAAAGAGAGTGTCTCCCTTGAAAGGAAGCACCTCCAGGGTTATCTTGGAATCCATATCCACCGACCAGGATCTCAACCAGCTGTATAAAGTATTACCTTGGAACTGGCTCTCCACTCCCCATTATCTGGTTATCATGACTTCCTCCGCCAGTTTCCAGACTCGCTTGCTGAAGCTCGGCCACTTCTTCCTAGCAGCAGGCTCCTGGATCACTGGGCAGCAGAGGTGCTTGGGAGCCGGATGGGGGAGGAGCAATAAGGCAGGCAGCCTTTGGCACACACACACACACACACACCAAAAAAGAACATATCCCAGTTTAACATAACGCTATGTGGTGCAAGGTATGGAGCTGGTCACTTGTATCAGACCTCTGACATTTGCCTTTTCACCCATATTGCATACTTTTTCTTGCAGGTTGTGTCTTAATTCAAGAAGTGTTCTAAGTACTTCAGCTTAGTATCTTTACTGACCCCTCTTTACCCCACACTACATAACTGACCCCTCTATACCCTACACTACATCACTGACCTTTCTATAACCATCACTGCATTACTGACCCCTCTTTACAGTACACTGACCTCTATATACCTGCTAGTACATCCCTGATGCCTATATTCCCTACGCCACATCCCTGACGCCTCTATTCCCTGCGCCACATCCCTGACGCCTCTATTCCCTACGCCACATCCCTGACGCCTCTATTCCCTACGCCACATCCCTGACGCCTCTATTCCCTACGCCACATCCCTGACGCCTCTATTCCCTACGCCACATCCCTGACGCCTCTATTCCCTACGCCACATCCCTGATGCCTTTATTTCCTACGCCACATCCATGACGCCTCTATTCCCTACGCCACATCCCTGACGCCTCTATTCCCTACGCCACATCCCTGACGCCTCTATTCCCTACGCCACATCCCTGACGCCTCTATTCCTTACGCTACATCCCTGACGCCTCTATACAGTACAATGCATTACTGATCCCTCTAGACCATACATCCTCATTACATCAGAGAGTTAGTGAAACACTGGAAAAAATAAGGGTATAAGTGGACTACAGAAACTGATGCTCTAAACAAAGGAGAGAGAGAGTAAAGCACAAGGGAAAGTGGGCAATTAGAACACCATAGAGAGAGGAGAGATAGAAATGCCTGAAAAAGTAGAGGGGGTTGGGTATGGCATCGGCGCTCGGGATTCCAGAGGTCACATGATCCCCAATCCTAATACTAACCCTCTGGGGGGGTGGCGGATAGGGCTAACCCTCAGGGGGTGGCAGCTAGGGCTACCCCCTTCCCCCTCCTAGTGCCTTCCCTTACACCACATCCCCTGGTCCGACTCCTAACCCTCCCTCCAATATTCACCTTCGGGATGTTGGCTGTCTGTGTGCCGGCACCAGTCTCCCAAGTGGTGTCAGGATTCCAACATCGGTCAAATGACCGCCGGTATACCGTCTGCCAGGATGGTAAATGTATCCTGAGGACAGGTAGTGAGTGTGGAGGGATAGGTGGTTCAGTAAAATGTAACGGCTCAAACTGCGATCATTCACTGATAAATTGATTTATAGCTCTCCCTTTTTAACCATTGCAATTATAAAAGCAATGTTTTTTAAACTTTTAAATAAAGCTTGTTAGCATCCCCAGCACACTGTATATGCTGGGAGATGTAGTTCTCAATATGAAAACATTTAATTACTGTATGAACTCTAATCCCCCAACTGAAACCTGGATGGTGCTCCTGGCAAGTGACATCCTGGCCAAGGGGTAGATACGCCCCTGAGGGTCAGGGCCAGCAACAGAAATCTTGGGCCCCAGTACACTGATATCTCTGGGGCCCCCTTAAGCCCCCCTTAACTTGGCAGAGGGATCTTTAAAAAAAAAATGGAGCCTTTGACTCGGACCGTCAGTGAGGCCGGCAGGTGGTTTTCATACTGGGCTATCCAGCTCTTCGGTGGCGGTGGCAGGGACATTCAGAAAAGGGCCAGCACAGCAACATGCATAATAATGGCAATACAGTATGGACCACAGGGACTGGACAAAGTGATGGGGTAAAAGGAGGGGGGAGGGTTTAGTTGGCCTGTTGACACTGCAGCATACTTACGACTGCAAGGGATATAGGACTCTTGAGTTCACGGGCCAATTTCATGGCAGTCTCGGATAGGAGGGCATTGTGGATTCACCAAGGGAATGCTGATACTGACTCCAAGAAGAAAGGGAGTCTCTTCCCTATGAAGGTGAAGCCTTGTTTGGCGACGGCCTAGTTAATTTGATCTCGGCAGCTCCCGCAGGTAAGTCAACCTTCTTGCCCTATGTTCCCTCTCAACGGATGAAGACGCATCATTATCTACCGCAGTCATTTTGGCCCAATAGATATGCAAGAAGTTAAGATTCCCCTTTCTTTGCAGGTAGAGGAAGGAGAAGGAAGGAGAAGGAAGAGGTCTGTAGCCTCTTCAAGATCGCAGGAGCAGAGATTGTCCTCTGCTTCTGCCAAATCCACTGCATGACGCTGGGGCTTTCTTGCAGGAGCCCACACCAGTGGGGGCACGTCTAAAACTCTTCAGTCAGTTCTGGATTCATTCGGACCTGGACTCGTGGGTTTTACAAATAGTGTCCCAAGGGTACAAACTGGGTTTTCAGGACGTTCCCCCTCACCGATTGTTCAAATTGGCCTTAGTCAGCAGGGAGAAGGTTTTTATTCAAGCCTCTTCGTGGTCCCGAAGCCAGACGGCTCAGTCAGACCAATCTAAAATCTGAAATCCCTCAATTTCTTCCTAAAAAAATTCAATTTCAAGATGGAATCTCTCAGGGTAGTGATCTCCAGTCCGGAGGAAAGAGATTACATGGTTTTGGTAGACATAAAGGATGCCTACTTACATGTTCCCATTTAGCCACTGCATCAAGCTACCTAAGGTTTGCAATTCAGGATCGTCATTACCAATTTCAGACATTGCCGTTTGGTCTGTCCACGGCTCCGAGGATTTTCACCAGGGTGATGGCGGAAATGATGGTTCTCCTTCGCAAGCAAGGAGTCACAATTATCCCGTACTTGGATGATCTCCTGATAAAGGCGAGATCCAGGGACCAGTTGGTGCAAAACATTGCACTCTCCCTGACAGTTCTTCAACAACATGGTTGGCTCCTACACTTGCCAAAATCGCAGTTGGTCCCAATGACGCGGTAGTTGTTTTTGGGAGTCATACTGGACACAGAAGAGGTTTTCTTCCAGGGGAAAGGCTATGGAGATCCAGAGTCTGGTCAAACAAATTCTGAAACCAGCAAGAGTGTTAATCCATCAATGCATTCGGTTGCTGGGGAAGATGGTTGTGGCCTACGAGGCCATTCAGTTTGGCAGGTTCCATGCCAGAGTGTTCCAGTGGGACCTGTTGGACAAGTGGTCCGGATCCCACCTACACATGCACCGGAGGATAATCCTGTCTTCCAAGACCAGAATCTCACTCCATTGGTGGCTGCACAGTTCTCACCTCCTAGAGGGGCGATGGTTCGGGATCCAGCACTGGATCCTAGGGACCACAGATGCAACCCTCCGAGGCTGGGGAGCAGTCACACAGGGGGAAAACGTCCAAGGAAGATGGTCAAGTCAGGAAAGTTGTCTCCACATAAATGTTCTGGAGTTAAGGGCCATTTAATAACTGCAGACACAGTACACACTGGGACGGGTGCCCAGCATCCTCTACAGACTAAGAGAAAAGGATTTACCGGTAGGTATTAAAATCCTAGTTTCTCTAACGTCCTAGAGGATGCTGGGGACTCCGTAAGGACCATGGGGATAGACGGGCTCCGCAGAGTTCATGATCTTCACTGAGGTAACGCACAGCACTGCAGCTGTGCGCCATTGCTCCCATACACCTCACATACTCCGGTCACTGTAAGGGTGCAGGGCGCAGGGGGGGCACCCTGGGCTGCAATATAAACCTCTTATTGGCAAAAATATAACATATATACAGCTGGGCACTGTATATATGTATGAGCCCCCGCCAATTTTACAGTTTAAGCGGGACAGAAGCCCGCCGCCGAGGGGGCGGGGCTTCTCCCTCAGCACTCACCAGCGCCATTTTTTCTCCACAGCACCGCTGAGAGGAAGCTCCCCGGACTCTCCCCTGCTTATACCACGGTAGAGAAGATGGTTGAAAAGAGGGGGGGGGGGGGGCACAAAATTTGTCGCAAATTACATACAGCAGCGCTACTGGACAAACATTAAGTTACTGTGTTATTCCTGGGTTATATAGCGCTGGGGTGTGTGCTGGCATACTCTCTCTCTGTCTCTCCAAAGGGCCTTGTGGGGAAACTGTCTTCAGAAAAAGCATTCCCTGTGTGTGTGGTGTCGGTACACGTGTGTCGACATGTCTGAGGAAGAAGGCTATATTAGAGAGGAGCGGGAGCAAATGAATGTGGTGTCTTCGCTGACACCTGATTGGATGGATATGTGGAATGCTTTAAATGCTAGTGTAAACTCATTGTACAAAAGATTAGACAAGGCTGAAGCTTTGGGACAGTCAGGGTCTCAACCCATGCCTGATCCTATGTTGCAGGGACTGTCAGGGTCTCATAAGCGCCCACTATCCCAGATTGTTGACACAGATACCGACATGGATTCTGACTCCAGTGTCGATTACGATGATGCAAAGTTACAGCCAAAATTGGCAAAATCCATTCGATATATGATTATGGCAATAAAAGATGTTTTGCACATCACAGAGGAACCCCCTGTCCCTGACAAGAGGGTACATATGTACAAGGGAAAGAAGCCTGAGGTAACCTTTGAGGGGGTCACACGAGCTGAACGAGTTATGTGAAAAAGCTTGGGAATCTCCAGATAAAAGACTGCAGATTTCCAAAAGGATTCTTATGGCGTATCCTTTTCCATCAACGGATAGGTTACGATGGAAATCCTCCCCTAGGATGGACAAAGCATTAACACGCACAGCTACAGTTGGAAAATCAAATTTTTACCTTATGTTCCCTCACAGCATAAGAAAGCTCCGCATTATCAAATGCAGTCCTTTCGGTCACAAAGAAACAAGAAAGTGCGAGGTGCGTCCTTTCTTGCCAGAGGTAGGGGCAGAGGAATAAAGCTGCACAACACAGCTAGTTCCCAGGAACAGAAGTCCTCCCCGGCCTCTACAAAATCTACCTCATGACGCTGGGGCTCCACTGGCAGAGTCCGGCCCATGTGATGTCATGCAGCTGCTCTGACCACACCTCCTGTTTCTCCGTTGCCGACCCCATTTTGAAACCGTGCCCCCGCACCGCTCCATCTCCGACTTGGAAATGGAATGTTGTTGACCCCCCTCCCCCCTTCACCGATTCACAGGCAGAGGCGATCGCATTATCTGCGGGGTACCGCAGAAAATGCAGGCGGATGCGTATGCTCTTAGCAGTTTTTGCAGTTGGATTGCGATCCAACCTGAATCAGGCCCCATTACCTATCACAATGCACTGCGGGTAGTACAAAATGGGGTTAATATAGGAGAAAAAACCCCAGAGCTGTGCTCCTTAACTGTCCCTGGTGGCTAGTGGAGCGGCTGCCCAGTAATCAGTGTCCACGCCAGTGCGCACACGGCCCGCCCCCATCAGCGGCCTCGTGATCCCGGAGGGTGGTGTGTGTGTGACTGACCTTAGGAAGAAACCGGAGCCTCCGCTGCAGTGACCCAGCAACCGGGGCACGGGATTATACTGCGCCTCTGGGAGTGATGGAGCTGCAGTAAAGAAGTCTATTAGACCTAGCCTGCTGCAGCCCTTGTAGATTCTTATAAAAAAAGTTCTTCTTTTCTTGCCAAAATTAATAGCTAAGAATAGGCTACCTAAGTGGCCTGCTACTGAAGGCACCAACTACAAACTGAGCTCCCTGTTCATGGAAGCGAGGTTATAGAGGAGGGGGCGCTGAGCATCTTGGGAACAGTCAAAAGCTTTGAGCCTGTTGGTGCCTCAGATCAAGATCCTACTCTACACCCCAATGTGAATCCTTGTGGAGTCCAGTGTACCCCACAGAAGAAATGAATGTGTCACACCCATTGGCAGCAACATTAGAATAGCTGCTGATGGGCACAATTGAGAAAGGAAGGGGGGAAAACATTTGAATCCAGCACATATATGTAATTTGTACCTTCCTACTTTAAAATGTAATGGATGAACCTCACCCTGTGAGAACTATCTTCATGATCAAGAGATCTCATATGCAACATAAGTATGTGTTGGGATAGGGCTGTGGAGGGCGGCTGCTCGGGCACACCCCTGTCAAGTTAAGGAGATTCAACTGAGGCAGCACAAGGGAACTCTCATCTGGGGACAACAACTGCAGGGAGAACACATTTTCAGACGAATGTGGGAGGGCAGAAGGCTGCCTAATACTGGAGCACCCCCAAACAACAAACCAAATGCAACAACTAGTGCAAGCATTCCTGGGGGAAGGCCTGCAGCAGATGGATTTGCATATGGTGATGTCATCCAAGCAGTGGGCATAGTTGGCTGCAACCCTCGTCTGCATATGAAAAGAGAAAAGGGTCACGCAGGGCATGGCGGCCTTTGTGGGGTTGCGCTTGGATGACACCTAAATCGCTTTATACACCCCCACCCCCCATCAGTGTGGGCTCATGTTGGCCATGCCCCAGCCCCTGAAGCATTCAAGCTGATTTCTTGCAGCAGCTGGACCCAGTAACAGCTCCAGAGTTGCTCTACAAGACAAGTAAAAGGGTGTGAGCCCTGCAGCACCACCTGTAGTTTGCATACACACATATATAGGACAGCATCTCTTATATGCCCCAGGGTCAATAAAATAGTATCCTTATCTATGGTATCCATCCCCTCAGATAAGGTAACCGTCCATGCCGCTACAGCACTACACACCCAGGCCGACGCAATTGCCGGTCTGAGTAAGGTACCTGAATGTGTATAAATGGACTTCAGGGTAATCTCCTGTTTGCGGTCAGCAGACTCTTTGAGGGTAGCCGTATACTGGGACGGGAGGGCTACCTTCTTGGATAAGCGTGTTAATGCTTTGTCCACCCAAGGGGAGGATTCCCATCGTAACCTATCCGTTGATGGGAAAGGATACGCCATAAGAATCCTTTTGGAAATCTGCAGTCTTTTATCTGGAGATTTCCAAGCTTTTTCACATAACTCGTTCAGCTCGTGTGAGGGGAGAAAGGTTACCTCAGGCTTCTTTCCCTTGTACATATGTACCCTCTTGTCAGGGACAGGGGGTTCCTCTGTGATGTGCAAAACATCTTTTATTGCCATAATCATATATCGAATGGATTTTGCCAATTTTGGCTGTAACTTTGCATCATCGTAATCGACACTGGAGTCAGAATCCATGTCGGTATCTGTGTCAACAATCTGGGATAGTGGGCGCTTATGAGACCCTGACAGTCCCTGCAACATAGGATCAGGCATGGGTTGAGACCCTGACTGTCCCAAAGCTTCAGCCTTGTCCAATCTTTTGTGCAATGAGTTTACACTAGCATTTAAAACATTCCACATATCCATCCAATCAGCTGTCGGTGGAGACACCACATTCATTTGCTCCTGCTCCTCTCTAATATAGCCTTCTTCCTCAGACATGTCAGACATGTCGACACACGTGTACCGACACACCACAAACACAGGGAATGTGTGAAGACAGTTTCCCCACAAGGCCCTTTGGAGAGACAGAGAGAGAGTATGCCAGCACACACCCCAGCGCTATATAACCCAGGAATACACAGTAACTTAATGTTTGCCCAGTAGTACTGCTGTATGTAATTTGCGCCGAATTATGTGCCCCCCCCCCCTCTTTTCAACTCTCTTGTCTACTATGGTATAAGCAGGGGAGAGTCCGGGGAGCTTCCTCTCAGCGGTGCTGTGAAGAAAAAATGGCGCTGGTGAGTGCTGAGGGAGAAGCCCCGCACCCTCGGCGGCGGGCTTCTGTCCCGCTTAAACTGTAAAATTGGCGGGGGCTCATACATATATACAGTGCTCAGCTGTATATATGTTATATTTTTGGCAAAAAGAGGTTTATATTGCTGCCCAGGGCGCCCTGCACCCTTACAGTGACCAGAGTATGTGAGGTGTATGGGAGCAATGGCGCACAGCTGCAGTGCTGTGCGTTACTTCAGTGAAGCTGGGCACTGTATATGTATGAGCCTCTGCCAATTTTACAGTTTAAGCGGGACAGAAGCCCGCCGCCGAGGGGGCGGGGCTTCTCCCTCAGCACTCACCAGCGCCATTTTTTCTCCACAGCACCGCTGAGAGGAAGCTGCCCGGACTCTCCCCTGCTTATACCATGGTAGACAAGAGGGTTGAAAAGAGAGGGGGGGCACATAATTCGGCGCAAATGACATACAGCAGCGCTACTGGACAAACATTAAGTTACTGTGTTATTCCTGGGTTATATAGCGCTGGGGTGTGTGCTGGCATACTCTCTCTCTCTGTCTCTCCAATGGGCCTTGTGGGGAAACGGTCTTCAGAAAAAGCATTCCCTGTGTTTGTGGTGTGTCAGTACACGTGTGTCGACATGTCTGAGGAAGAAGGCTATATTAGAGAGGAGCGGGAGCAAATGAATGTGGTGTCTCCGCCGACACCTGATTGGATGGATATGTGGAATGTTTTAAATGCTAGTGTAAACTCATTGCACAAAAGATTAGACAAGGCTGAAGCTTTGGGACAGTCAGGGTCTCAACCCATGCCTGATCCTATGTCGCAGGGACTGTCAGGGTCTCATAAGTGCCCACTATCCCAGATTGTTGACACAGATACTGACACGGATTCTGACTCCAGTGTCGATTACGATGATGCAAAGTTACAGCCAAAATTGGCAAAATCCATTCGATATAGGATTATGGCAATAAAAGATGTTTTGCACATCAGAGAGGAACCCCCTGTCCCTGACAAGAGGGTACATATGTACAAGGGAAAAAAGCCTGAGGTAACCTTTGAGGGGGTCACACGAGCTGAACGAGTTATGTGAAAAAGCTTGGGAATCTCCAGATAAAAGACTGCAGATTTCCAAAAGGATTCTTATGGCGTATCCTTTCCCATCAATGGATAGGTTACGAGGGGAATCCTCCCCTAGGGTGGACAAAGCATTAACACGCTTATCCAAGAAGGTAGCCCTCCCGTCCCAGTATACGGCTACCCTCAAAGAGTCTGCTGACCGCAAACAGGAGATTACCCTGAAGTCCATTTATACACATTCAGGTACCTTACTCAGACCGGCAATTGCGTCGGCCTGGGTGTGTAGTGCTGTAGCGGCATGGACGGTTACCTTATCTGAGGGGATGGATACCATAGATAAGGATACTATTTTATTGACCCTGGGGCATATAAGAGATGCTGTCCTATATATGTGTGTATGCAAACTACAGGTGGTGCTGCAGGGCTCACACCCTTTTACTTGTCTTGTAGAGCAACTCTGGAGCTGTTACTGGGTCCAGCTGCTGCAAGAAATCAGCTTGAATGCTTCAGGGGCTGGGGCATGGCCAACATGAGCCCACACTGATGGGGGGTGGGGGTGTATAAAGCGATTTAGGTGTCATCCAAGCGCAACCCCACAAAGGCCGCCATGCCCTGCGTGACCCCTTTCTCTTTTCATATGCAGACGAGGGTTGCAGCCAACTATGTCCACTGCTTGGATGACATCACCATATGCAAATCCATCTGCTGCAGGCCTTCCCCCAGGAATGCTTGCACTAGTTGTTGCATTTGGTTTGTTGTTTGGGGGTGCTTCAGTATTAGGCAGCCTTCTGCCCTCCCACATTCGTCTGAAAATGTGTTCTCCCTGCAGTTGTTGTCCCCAGATGAGAGTTCCCTTGTGCTGCCTCAGTTGAATCTCCTTAACTTGACAGGGGTGTGCCCGAGCAGCCGCCCTCCACAGCCCTATCCCAACACATACTTATCTTGCATATGAGATCTTTTGATCATGAAGATAGTTCTCAAAGGGTGAGGTTCATCCATTACATTTTAAAGTAGGAAGGTACAAATTACATATTCAAATTACATATATGTGCTGGATTCAAATGTTTTCCCCCCTTCCTTTCTCAATTGTGCCCATCAGCAGCTATTCTAATGTTGCTGCCAATGGGTGTGACACATTAATTTCTTCTGTGGGGTACAGTGGACTCCACAAGGATTCACATTGGGGTGTAGAGTAGGATCTTGATCTGAGGCACCAACAGGCTCAAAGCTTTTGACTGTTCCCAAGATGCTCAGCGCCCCCTCCTCTATAACCTCGCTTCCATGAACAGGGAGCTCAGTTTGTAGTTGGTGCCTTTAGTAGCAGGCCACTTAACAGGGGGCTGCCTCAGGCAGCCTATTCTAAGCTATTAATTTTGGCAAGAAAAGAAGAACTTTTTTCATAAGAATCTACAAGGGCTGCAGCAGGCTAGGTCTAATAGACTTCTTTACTGCAGCTCCATCACTCCCAGTGGCGCAGTATACTCCCGTGCCCCGGTTGCTGGGTCACTGCAGCGGAGGCTCCGGTTTCTTCCTAAGGTCAGTCACACACACACCACCCTCCGGGATCACGAGGCCGCTGATGGGGGCGGGCCGTGTGCGCACTGGCATGGACACTGATTACCGGGCAGCCGCTCCACTAGCCACCAGGGACAGTTAAGGAGCACAGCTCTGGGGTTTTTTCTCCTATATTAACCCCATTTTGTACTACCCACAGTGCATTGTGATAGGTAATGGGGCCTGATTCAGGTTGGATCGCAATCCAACTGCAAAAACTGCTAAGAGCATACGCATCCGCCTGCATTTTCTGCGGCACCCCGCAGATAATACGATCGCCTCTGCCTGTGAATCGGTGAAGGGGGGGGGGGGGGAGGGGGGTCAACAACACTCCATTTCCAAGTCGGAGATGGAGCGGTGCGGGGGCACGGTTTCAAAATGGGGTCGGCAACGGAGAAACAGGAGGTGTGGTCAGAGCAGCTGCATGACATCACATGGGCCGGACTCTGCCAGTGGAGCCCCAGCGTCATGAGGTAGATTTTGTAGAGGCCGGGGAGGACTTCTGTTCCTGGGAACTAGCTGTGTTGTGCAGCTTTATTCCTCTGCCCCTACCTCTGGCAAGAAAGGACGCACCTCGCACTTTCTTGTTTCTTTGTGACCGAAAGGACTGCATTTGATAATGCGGAGCTTTCTTATGCTGTGAGGGAACATAAGGTAAAAATTTGGTTTTTCAACTGTAGCTGTGCGTGTTAATGCTTTGTCCATCCTAGGGGAGGATTTCCATCGTAACCTATCCGTTGATGGAAAAGGATACGCCATAAGAATCCTTTTGGAAATCTGCAGTCTTTTATCTGGAGATTCCCAAGCTTTTTCACATAACTCGTTCAGCTCGTGTGACCCCCTCAAAGGTTACCTCAGGCTTCTTTCCCTTGTACATATGTACCCTCTTGTCAGGGACAGGGGGTTCCTCTGTGATGTGCAAAACATCTTTTATTGCCATAATCATATATCGAATGGATTTTGCCAATTTTGGCTGTAACTTTGCATCATCGTAATCGACACTGGAGTCAGAATCCATGTCGGTATCTGTGTCAACAATCTGGGATAGTGGGCGCTTATGAGACCCTGACAGTCCCTGCAACATAGGATCAGGCATGGGTTGAGACCATGACTGTCCCAAAGCTTCAGCCTTGTCTAATCTTTTGTACAATGAGTTTACACTAGCATTTAAAGCATTCCACATATCCATCCAATCAGGTGTCAGCGAGGACACCACATTCATTTGCTCCCAATCCTCTCTAATATAGCCTTCTTCCTCAGACATGTCGACACACGTGTACCGACACACCACACACACAGGGAATGCTTTTTCTGGAGACAGTTTCCCCACAAGGCCCTTTGGAGAGACAGAGAGAGAGTATGCCAGCACACACCCCAGCGCTATATAACCCAGGAATAACACAGTATCTTAATGTTTGTCCAGTAGCGCTGCTGTATGTAATTTGTGCCGAATTTTGTGCCCCCCCCCCTCTTTTCAACCATCTTCTCTACCGTGGTATAAGCAAGGGAGAGTCCGGGGAGCTTCCTCTCAGCGGTGCTGTGGAGAAAAAATGGCGCTGGTGAGTGCTGAGGGAGAAGCCCTGCCCCCTCGGCGGCGGGCTTCTGTCCCGCTTAAACTGTAAAATTGGCGGGGGCTCATACATATATACAGTGCCCAGCTGTATATATGTTATATTTTTGCCAAAAAGAGGTTTATATTGCTGCCCAGGGTGCCCCCCCTGCGCCCTGCACCCTTACAGTGACCGGAGTATGTGAGGTGTATGGGAGCAATGGCGCACAGCTGCAGTGCTGTGCGTTACCTCAGTGAAGATCATGAACTCTGCGGAGCCCGTCTATCCCCATGGTCCTTACGGAGTCCCCAGCATCCTCTAGGACGTTAGAGAAACTAGGATTTTAATACCTACCGGTAAATCCTTTTCTCCTAGTCTGTAGAGGATGCTGGGCACCCGTCCCAGTGTGTACTGTGTCTGCAGTTATTAAATGGCCCTTAACTCCAGAACATTTATGTGGAGACAACTTTCCTGACTTGACCATCTTCCTTGGACGTTTTCCCCCTGTGTGACTGCTCCCCAGCCTCGGAGGGTTGCATCTGTGGTCCCTAGGATCCAGTGCTGGATCCCGAACCATCGCCCCTCTAGGAGGTGAGAACTGTGCAGCCACCAATGGAGTGAGATTCTGGTCTTGGAAGACAGGATTATCCTCCGGTGCATGTGTAGGTGGGATCCGGACCACTTGTCCAACAGGTCCCACTGGAACACTCTGGCATGGAACCTGCCAAACTGAATGGCCTCGTAGGCCACAACCATCTTCCCCAGCAACCGAATGCATTGATGGATTAACACTCTTGCTGGTTTCAGAATTTGTTTGACCAGACTCTGGATCTCCATAGCCTTTCCCCTGGAAGAAAACCTCTTCTGTGTCCAGCATGACTCCCAAAAACAACTACCGCGTCATTGGGACCAACTGCGATTTTGGCAAGTGTAGGAGCCAACCATGTTGTTGAAGAACTGTCAGGGAGAGTGCAATGTTTTGCACCAACTGGTCCCTGGATCTCGCCTTTATCAGGAGATCATCCAAGTACGGGATAATTGTGACTCCTTGCTTGCGAAGGAGAACCATCATTTCCGCCATCACCCTGGTAAAAATCCTCGGAGCCGTGGACAGACCAAACGGCAATGTCTGAAATTGGTAATGACAATCCTGAATTGCAAACCTTAGGTAGCTTGATGCAGTGGCTAAATGGGAACATGTAAGTAGGCATCCTTTATGTCTACCAAAACCATGAAATCTCTTTCCTCCGGACTGGAGATCACTACCCTGAGAGATTCCATCTTGAAATTGAATTTCTTTAGGAAGAAATTGAGGGATTTCAGATTTTAGATTGGTCTGACTGAGCCGTCCGGCTTCGGGACCACGAAGAGGCTTGAATAAAAACCTTCTCCCTGCTGACTAAGGCCAATTTGAACAATCGGTGAGGGGGAACGTCTTGAAAACCCAGTTTGTACCCTTGGGACACTATTTGTAAAACCCACGAGTCCAGGTTCGAATGAATCCAGAACTGACTGAAGAGTTTTAGACGTGCCCCCACTGGTGTGGGCTCCTGCAAGAAAGCCCCAGCGTCATGCAGTGGATTTGGCAGAAGCAGAGGACAATCTCTGCTCCTGCGATCTTGAAGAGGCTACAGACCTCTTCCTTCTCCTTCCTCTACCTGCAAAGAAAGGGGAATCTTAACTTCTTGCATATCTATTGGGCCAAAATGACTGCGGTAGATAATGATGCATCTTCATCCGTTGAGAGGGAACATAGGGCAAGAAGGTTGACTTACCTGCGGGAGCTGCCGAGATCAAATTAACTAGGCCGTCGCCAAACAAGGCTTCACCTTCATAGGGAAGAGACTCCCTTTCTTCTTGGAGTCAGCATCAGCATTCCCTTGGTGAATCCACAATGCCCTCCTATCCGAGACTGCCATGAAATTGGCCCGTGAACTCAAGAGTCCTATATCCCTTGCAGTCGTAAGTATGCTGCAGTGTCAACAGGCCAACTAAACCCTCCCCCCTCCTTTTACCCCATCACTTTGTCCAGTCCCTGTGGTCCATACTGTATTGCCATTATTATGCATGTTGCTGTGCTGGCCCTTTTCTCAATGTCCCTGCCACCGCCACCGAAGAGCTGGATAGCCCAGTATGAAAACCACCTGCCGGCCTCACTGACGGTCCGAGTCAAAGGCTCCATTTTTTTTTTAAAGATCCCTCTGCCAAGTTAAGGGGGGCTTAAGGGGGCCCCAGAGATATCAGTGTACTGGGGCCCAAGATTTCTGTTGCTGGCCCTGACCCTCTGGGGCGTATCTACCCCTTGGCCAGGATGTCACTTGCCAGGAGCACCATCCAGGTTTCAGTTGGGGGATTAGAGTTCATACAGTAATTAAATGTTTTCATATTGAGAACTACATCTCCCAGCATATACAGTGTTCTGGGGATGCTAACAAACTTTATTTAAAAGTTTAAAAAAAAACATTGCTTTTATAATTGCAATGGTTAAAAAGGGAGAGCTATAAATCAATTTATCAGTGAATGATCGCAGTTTGAGCCGTTACATTTTACTGAACCACCTATCCCTCCACACTCACTACCTGTCCTCAGGATACATTTACCATCCTGGCAGACGGTATACCGGCGGTCATTTGACCGATGTTGGAATCCTGACACCACTTGGGAGACTGGTGCCGGCACACAGACAGCCAACATCCCGAAGGTGAGTATTGGAGGGAGGGTTAGGAGTCGGACCAGGGGAGGTGGTGTAAGGGAAGGCACTAGGAGGGGAGGGGGGGGTAGCCCTAGCTGCCACCCCCTGAGGGTTAGCCCTATCCGCCACCCCCCCAGAGGGTTAGTATTAGGATTGGGGATCATGTGACCTCTGGAATCCCGAGCGCCGGATGCCATACCCAACCCCCTTTACTTTTTCAGGCATTTCTATCTCTCCTCTCTCTATGGTGTTCCAATTGCCCACTTTCCCTTGTGCTTTACTCTCTCTCTCCTTTGTTTAGAGCATCAGTTTCTGTAGTCCACTTATACCCTTATTTTTTCCAGTGTTTCACTAACTCTTTGATGTAATGAGGATGTATGGTCTAGAGGGATCAGTAATGCATTGTACTGTATAGAGGCGTCAGGGATGTGGCGTAGGGAATAGAGGCGTCAGGGATGTGGCGTAGGGAATAGAGGCGTCAGGGATGTGGCGTAGGGAATAGAGGCGTCAGGGATGTGGCGTAGGGAATAGAGGCGTCAGGGATGTGGCGTAGGGAATAGAGGCGTCAGGGATGTGGCGTAGGGAATAGAGGCGTCAGGGATGTGGCGTAGGGAATAGAGGCGTCAGGGATGTGGCGTAGGGAATAGAGGCGTCAGGGATGTGGCGTAGGGAATAGAGGCGTCAGGGATGTGGCGTAGGGAATAGAGGCGTCAGGGATGTGGCGTAGGGAATAGAGGCGTCAGGGATGTGGCGTAGGGAATAGAGGCGTCAGGGATGTGGCGTAGGGAATAGAGGCGTCAGGGATGTACTAGCAGGTATATAGAGGTCAGTGTACTGTAAAGAGGGGTCAGTAATGCAGTGATGGTTATAGAAAGGTCAGTGATGTAGTGTAGGGTATAGAGGGGTCAGTTATGTAGTGTGGGGTAAAGAGGGGTCAGTAAAGATACTAAGCTGAAGTACTTAGAACACTTCTTGAATTAAGACACAACCTGCAAGAAAAAGTATGCAATATGGGTGAAAAGGCAAATGTCAGAGGTCTGATACAAGTGACCAGCTCCATACCTTGCACCACATAGCGTTATGTTAAACTGGGATATGTTCTTTTTTGGTGTGTGTGGGTGTGTGTGGGTGCCAAAGGCTGCCTGCCTTATTGCTCCTCCCCCATCCGGCTCCCAAGCACCTCTGCTGCCCAGTGATCCAGGAGCCTGCTGCTAGGAAGAAGTGGCCGAGCTTCAGCAAGAGAGTCTGGAAACTGGCGGAGGAAGTCATGATAACCAGATAATGGGGAGTGGAGAGCCAGTTCCAAGGTAATACTTTATACAGCTGGTTGAGATCCTGGTCGGTGGATATGGATTCCAAGAAAACCCTGGAGGTGCTTCCTTTCAAGGGAGACACTCTCTTTGGAGAAGACCTCAATAAGATTGTAGCTGATCTGGCTACTGCTAAAACAACTTGCCTACCTAGTATGACTCCTACCACGCAGAAGGCTAAAAGTACTTTTCCTTGGCCCTTTCATCCTCCAGGTAAAGCGTACCCATGGTCAGGCATACCCAAAGCAAGCTCATGCTTCCAGACCTGCCAAGCCCAGACTGAAGCAAGCCTGTGCTGCCCGTCAGCCTGCTTCCAAAACGGACAAGCCTGCCGCATGACGGGGCGGGCCTCCCTCTGGGGGATCCCAGGGTGGGGGGCCCGACTTCTAGGTTTGGCATAGAAAGGTATAATTCTAAGATAGAGAATTCTATTTGGAGCTCACCTTGTACTTTGTGAAGAAATAATCAGCATTGTGGCTGAGCAGATACATGTAGTGTGTGGCTGCAAACTGCATGGATCTGCTGCGTTGCAATGCTGATACTTTTTTTTTTCAAAGTACCAATAGCTTCATATAATGTTCACAATTTTTATGCAGGATCAAATAGCTCAATGGGTAGGGTGTTTGATTAGAATTCAACAGGTTATAGGTTTGAATCCTGGGTATTGTAGTTTGAGATGTGTTATTTAATAAAGCATGTTATTCTGACTGCCGGCATCCTATCACCTGGGATATCATACTAAATAAATGGAGTTGATCAATTTTTTTTTTTTTTTATTAAACTAGGGACAATTTCCAGATACTATTATTTATAACTGAGATTGCCCCCTGGAACTTCACATCAGTTGACAACTATGCATGAGTGGGCAGTGCTTGCCCTGGATCTGCCCACCTATTTGTGTTCCATCATAAAATAAAGCATAACTGACAGTTATCCTGGGCGTACACTACACAATTATCTGTCAGGCTATCTATCCAGTCTGGATGGATGGAATAAAAATCTGGTAATGTATAGGAGCAAATGTCGATTAACCATTTGCTCCCAAACACTAGAAAAGTGGTCAAAAATGGTCATTACACAAATTGGTTAAACCCAAAATTTAACCAATTTGTTTAGGGGACCATTTTTGTCCATTTTCTAGTGTTTGAGAGTAAATCGTTGATGGTCATTTGCTCACATAAATAACCGGATTTCTATTCCAATCAGCCAGTGTTGGAGAGATGGTCTGCCAGATTACATAATGCATACCAGAGCCATAACTAGACTTTTTAGTGCCCTGTGACAGAGAATTATATGCCCCCCCCCCCCACTATTTTTGCAATATGGACAAAAGGCGCATGCCTCGTGGGGAAGGGGCATAACAAGATTGGTCTCAGAGAAAGCACATGAGATATGAAGATATATCTAGTATACTTGACACTCAATGGTTTGTGGTATTGCCGGGGGCCCCTCCTTAAATGCATATACAGTCACACATGGCTTGCTTGTGCAAATGGCATATCAGCAGTCAGCACTAACTGGTGACATGCCATTTGTACAAGTAAGCCATGTGTGACTAATATATAAACACACTTTATTAAATAACACCTCAAACTACCATACCCAGGATTCAAACCTATAACCTGTTGAATTCTAATCAAACACCCTACCCATTGAGCTACTTGATCCTGCATAAAAATTGTGAACATTATATGAAGCTATTGGTACTTTGCAAAAAAATATTATTAGCATTGCAACTCAGCAGATCAATGCAGTGTGCAGCCACACACTCCATATATCTGCTCAGCCACAATGCTGATTATTTCTTCACAAAGTACAAGGTGAGCTCCAAATAGAATTCTCTAGCTTAGATTATACCTTTCTATGCAAGGGTAAATAGCTCAATTGTTTGACTGCAATGCCACAGGAAATGGTTTGGATCCAAGACAGTGTGACTGAATAATAAAGAAACCTTAAGATGAGTTCATGAATGTTGTAAAAGTATTAGTGAGAGAAGGGGTCAGGAGCATGCTAGGCTGCAAAAAATAAGGTAGGCTGCAAGTGAAAGTAATGATCTCCTATATATTTTCCCAGATCTGTCACTCTGTGTGGCTAACTCTGGGGGAAGTCACATCAATGGGCGGAGACGGCATCTGCAGGACGATACACCAGTGCCAGCAGCAGACCGTAACAAAGTGACAGATTAGGGAGAATATATAGGAGGTAGGGAGGTGGCCATGGTACATGGCTGACCAAGGGACACTAGCTCATGTACCCCTTTACCACTGAGGCTAGCCACCAAGGATGGACCTGTCACCAGTGCACATGCAATAACCTCTTCTGCTGCCCTCTTTGCAACTCAGATTGCCCAGTGCTCCCCTTCGCTAACAGTCCACAAAGTTTCCCCATCTCACGATCTGCCTCCTCACCGCCACTTTCATCTCTACAGCACACGCGCATATCATACAAGATCCCATCATGCGTACGTAGGTCTGAAATGCCAGAGGGAGGTTGGGGGGAGATTGGCATGCGCCAGCAACACCACACAGCTCACTGTGACCACAGTGGAGAGGCGCTGCAACAGGACAATACACCAACCTCGGAGCAAGGAACTGCGTCGGTCAGGAGGAGAACTATTTCAATAGCATAAAAAGGTTAGTGCGTCCCACCCTATGGACACCAGACTCATCAAGTCACTGTTGCCAGAGTCTCATACAATGACTCTGAACCTCTAAGCACACTATTTGACTGTCCACACCCTGCTGTGCCTATTACCCATCTCCTCCACCACCCTCAACACTGACCCACACATCATTCACCCACAAAGATACAATAAAGGTAGTTTGGATAAATTAGCTAAATGAAATGGATTTAACCAATTTATCTAAATGACCATTTTTGGATGTTTTCCAGTGTTTGTGAGCAAATGGTCAATTGTCATTTGCTGCCACATATTAGCATAATTTTGTTTCAACTAGAAAAAAAAAATTGGACAGATAATCTAAGTGTGGATCCAGTTTAAAGGTCCGTATTCACGGCCCGATTTTGGGGAGATGTGTGCTGAGCGAACTGCTCAGCACACATCTCTCCCCCCGCTCAGCACAGCGTGATGTGTACTGAGCGTACGGGGGGTGGGGGGGCGCTCATTTCACCCCCTGTGTAGGGCATTGTGTGTGTATCCAGCTTAACAGGTGTGAGCATCATACAACTACTGACTTGCGAGTAACTATACAGCAGCTCCATACCTTGTGACTTGAAGAAACACCAGTTAACCCCGGGAATGCTGCAGTCAAAGCAACAATTCCTCTTCTTACATTCCGCTGCACTTATTGTGGGGTAGCCGCAATCCCTTCTGCTGTACGGTTCCACATTACATTGTTTCTTGTCACTTCCTGTTGATGCAGTAAGGAAACATCCAGGAATTACAGCAGCTTAGTTTTTTTTTTTTTTTTTTTAACTGGTACAATTTAGCTAAAACAGCTAACAGGAAATTTCCACTTAAATGGTATTTTCTAATCTTATCTGACCATGACTAAGAATAAAGGATACACAAGATAAACTCTTATAGCTATGGACCTTATCCATGTTTAAGCTCCATCAAATCTGTAATCAATAGCACTACATGCTCCCACTCTACCACTGTACTGTATACTCTACCTGTGTTTTTAAGGTAAAAACACCATTTAACCCCAGTGACACTTGAATTAAAGCAGCAGCCTCTATAATAGCATTCTTTAGCATTAATCCCAGGAAATCTGCAATCTTCACGCTCTTTGATAGCCACGCTACATTGCTGTTTACTTGGATGGAGCAGAGAGCACAACATCAGGACATAGGAAATATTACAATGCATGATAAGAAAGGTGTGAGCTCTACAGCAAGGCCTCTAACCCTTTGCCAGTGCCAAATACATAGGGCTTAACTCAGATCTGATCACAGCAGCAAATTTATTAGCTAAAACCATGTACACTGCAGGGGGGGGGGGGGGGGGGTGTATAATATGTGCAGAGAGAGTTAGATTTTGGTGCGGTGTGTTCAAACTGAAATCTAAATTGCAGTGTAAAAACAAAACAGCCAGTATTTACCCTGCACACAAACAATATAACCCACCTAAATCTCTCTGCAAATGTTATATCTGCCCCCCCCCCCCCATCCATGCAGTGCACATGGTTTTGCCCACTAGCTAACAAATTTGCTGCATCTGGGAATTACAGCATCTTAATATTTCTTTTTACAGAAGGTTCAGCAAATTAAATTATTTAGTGAAATACTGTAATCATAACAGTTACAGGGATATTGTAGGTAGATTTATTGTCAGTGGATAAATGTAAAAATTAAACCCTTAGGCATAGTTCCCAAATGCTGTCATTGCAATCCAGATTTTAAGGATATCATGCTTGAGCACAGGTGACTTAATTAGAACTTCGGTCAATGTGAATTAACCATTGGACTCAACCATGGTTATCCTTAAAACCCAGGGGTCTATTTAAGATCGATCTTAATCGATGTTGGGCTTCCAGGTTGAAAAAAAAACACACATTTACTAACATTTTAAAATTTATATAAAAAATCATCTGTTCGTAAATGCAGTGCACATGGTTTTGCCCAACTGCTAACAAAAATCCTGCTGCGATCAACTCAGAATTACCCCCCATGGCCCTCATTCCGAGTTGTTCGCTCGCAAGCTGCTTTTAGCAGCATTGCACACGCTAAGCCGCCGCCTACTGGGAGTGAATCTTAGCATCTTAAAATTGCGAACGAAAGATTTGCAATATTGCGATAAGACATCTCTGTGCAGTTTCTGAGTAGCTCGAGACTTATAGGCCCTACACACTTGGCGATATTCTGAAAGATATGAACGATCTCGATCATAAATGAACGAGAACTCGTTCATATCTTTCAGTGTGGAGACTTAAGCGATGAACGATGCGCGTCCCCGCGCTCGTTCATCGCTGGTCTCCCGTCGGCTGTGCATGCAGGCCAATATGGACGATCTCGTCCATATTTGCCTGCACTTCAATGCAGCCGGGTGACGGGGGGAGTGAAGAAACTTCACTCCCCCCGTCACTGCCCCCCCCGCCGCCGGGTTGCTCGTCGGCCGTATCGGCCGTCGGGCACCTCGGCGGCGCATCGCCAAGTGTGTAGGGCCCTTTACTCTGCCAGTGCGATCAGTTCAGTGCTTGTCGTTCCTGGTTTGACGTCACAAACACACCCAGCGTTCGCCCAGACACTCCTCCGTTTCTCCAGCCATTACCGCGTTTTTCCCAGAAACGGTAGCATTTTTTCCCACACGCCCCTAAAACGGTCTGTTTCCGCCCAGAAACACCCACTTCCTGTCAATCACATTACGTTTACCAGAACGATGAAAAAACCGTGAGTAATATTCCTAACTGCATAGCAAATTTACTTGGCGCAGTCGCAGTGCGAACATTGCACATGCGCATTAAGCGGAAAATCGCTGCGATGCGAAGAAAATTACCGAGCGAACAACTCGGAATGACCACCTATGTGCACTGCAGGGAAGGCAGATTTAACATGTGCAGAGAGAGTTAGATTTGGGTGTGGTGTGTTCAATCTGCAATCTAATTTGCAGTGTAAAAATAAAGCAGTCAGTATTTACCCTGCACAGAAACAAAATAACTCACCCAAATCTAACTCTTTCTGCACATGTTATATCTGCCTCCCCTGTAGTACACATGGTTTTGCCCAACTGCAAACAAAATTCCTGCTGTGATCAACTTGGAATTACCCCATCGAATTACCCCCATTTTCACACTGCTCGTGTATATAAGACATAGTTTGGATCGTAATACGCGTTACAACCGCAAAAACTATGAAGAGGATGGGGGCATATACGCAGGGTCCATCCTGTGCGTGTGCCTACATTTTCTCCGGGTGCCCCGCAGAAAATGCGAATGCCTCTGCCTGTCAATCAGTAGAGGGCGTACCTTCGCAGGTATATCGCAATCATGAGCCATGTCTCCCATTTTTGTCATTATAGGTGCTCTGTGAGCTGCTGGCCATGCCCCAGCCCCTCTGTCTCCCGTGAATAGACATTGAGGCTTATTCAGACCAGATCGCTTCAATTTATTTTCACCCAGCGGGCAATCAGGTCTGCACTGCACATGCGTATGCGCCACAATGCGTAAGTGCGACGGTCCGGAGATCACAAGAAGATTGACAAGAAGAGGGTGTTTGTGTGGGTGGCAACTGAATGTTTCTAGGGAGTGTCCGGAAAAACACTGGAGGGACCCGGCGTTTTGTGGGAGGATTTGTGACGTCACCTCAATGGCTGAGTAAGTGCTGAGCTGTGCAGCTCTTGTGCACATGTGATCACACACCTGCACAGCAAATTTTTCCTTCCGCTGTAGGCGGCAACTACCTGATTACAGGGATGCAAAAAACACACCCTAGCGATCAGGTCTGAATTACCCACAATGTGCATATTTGCAGAGCAACAAGCTACAGGGAGCCTTCCACCCCCCCCCCCTTCCCCATGACTATGGGACACTGCGGCCCCCACAGGGGGGGGGGGGTTGTTTGGGTTAGCTGGACATTCCCAAAAAAAGTGACTGTCCTGCAAAAATTGGTATAGTTGAGAGGTATGTTCAAATACATTTATTGTTTTGCATGCAGGGTAAATACTGGCTTCGTTGACATTTAGCCACAAATGCTGCACAGCTGAATTACAGTATTACACTGCAATTAACAGTTATGCTAGGACATTCCCCCTTCCAAATCTACCTCTCTCTGCATGTTACATCTGTCCCACAGTGGCGTGCGGTGAGGTCAGTGGCTAGTGAGGCACTACAGCCATAATTTCCGCCGAATCCTGCCGATGACCCTTAGCCAATGCCCGCTACTGCCTCTGAGCCGATACCCGCTGCCACCGCCAATGGCTTACAAACTCTCCCACAATCAACTGACCCAGCCCTCCACCACTAATTTCTATCTCAGTCCGATGCCGCCAATGCCCGCTGCCTGCCTGCTCATTGTTCTTGTTATATATTATACATTTTTAAAGAAAAAAAAATGAGTGTTTGGGACTGGGAAGGGTGAGGGAGGAGGACATGAATGCAATTTTGTTGTCCAGGGCTTCCATTAACTTAAAGGAGAAGGGTCTGAATGGGTTAAAAAAAAATGCGTGAGGTCCCCCCTCCTTAGTATAACCAGCCTCGGGCTCTTTGAGCCGGTCCTGGTTATTTAAATACTGGGGGAAAAATTGGACAGGGGTTCCCCGTATTTAGACAACCAGCACCGGGCTCTTAGAACGGTCCAGGTTCCAAAAATACGTGGGACAAAAGATGTAGGGGTCCCCCATATTTTTAAAACCAGCACCGGGCTCCACTAGCCAGAGAGATAATGCCACAGCCGGGGGACACTTTTATGTAGGTCCCTGCGGCCCTGGCATTACCCCTCCAACTAGTCACCCCTGGCCGGGGTTCCCTGGAGGAGTGGGGACCCCTTAAATCAAGAGGTTCCTCCCCTCGAGGCACCCAAGGGCCAGAGGTGAAGCCCGAGGCTGTCCCCAGCACCCCTGGGTGGTGGGTGCCGGGCTGATAGCCATGTGTGTAAAAAAAGAATATTGTTTTTTTTGTTGTGGAACTACAAGGCCCAGCAAGCCTCCCCCGCTTGCTGGTACTTGGAGAACCTTGGAGGGCTTTGTAAGCAAGTGTGAGAAGCTTGAAATGGATTCTGAAAGGGAAGGGGAGCCAGTGAAGGACTAGTAAGAGAGGAGAGGTGGACGTAGTGCGTTTGGTGAGGAAAATGAGCCGGGAAGCAGCATTGAGGATAGATTGGAGTGGAGAGAGGTATTTGTCAGGAATGCCAGTCAGGAAGAGATTACAGCAGTCCAGTCTGGAGATGACCAGTGAGTGGATAAGAGTCTTAGTAGCATCCTGGGTCAGAAAGGGTCTGATCCTGGAAATATTTTTTAGATGAAAACGGCAGGTTTGTGAGAGGTGCTGAATGTGTGGTTTGAAGGAGAGGGAGGAGTCAAGGATTACTCCAAGACAGCGCACTTGGGGGGTAGAGGAGATAGTAGTGCCATCAATAGATAATGAGATTGTAGGAGGTGAGGTTATGCGGGAGGGAGGGAAGATGATCAGCTCGGTCTTAGACATGTTAAGTTTAAGAAAGAGCTGGGACATCCAGGAAGAGATAGCAGAGAGACAGTTGGAGATACGAGTGAGGAGAGTAGGGGAGAGGTCTGGAGAGGAAAGATAGATTTGAGTGTCATCAGCATAGAGATGATATTGGAAACCAAAAGAACTAATGAGCTTACTTAGTGAGGACGTATAGAGAGAGAAGAGAAGAGGACCAAGGACAGAACCTTGGGGTACCCCTACAGTTAGTGGAAGTGAGGGGGAGGTGGAGTCATGAGAGGAGACAGAGAATGAACGGTCCGAAAGGTAGGACGACAACCAAGAGAGGGCTGTGTTACGCAGACCAATGGAGTGAAGGATTTGCAGTAGGAGAGGATGGTCCACAGTGTCAAAAGCAGCAGAGAGATCAAGTAGAATAAGTAGAGAGTAGTGTCCCTTAGATTTAGCAGCATGGAGGTCATTGCATACTTTTGTAAGGGCAGTTTCAGTGGAGTGGAGAGGACGGAAGCCAGACTGGAATGGGTCAAGCAGTGAGTGTGAGGAAAGAAAGGAAGTAAGGCGGTTGTAGACAATACGCTCAAGGAGTTTGGAGGCAAAAGGGAGGAGAGAGATGGGTCGGTAGTTGGAGAGAGTGTTTGGATCAAGGGTAGGTTTTTTAAGAATAGGAGAGATGAGAGCGTGCTTGAAGGCAGAGGGGACAGTGCCTGATGAGAGGGAGAGATTGAGAAGGTGGGAAAGATGGGAAAAAGCAGAAGAAGAGAGGTGGCAAAGGAGGCTGGAGGGGATTGGGTCAAGTGGGGAGGTGGTGAGGGGACAGGAACGAATGAGGGCCATGACTTCCTCTCCAGATGCATGGGAGAAAGATGACAGAGTTGGTGCGAGGGATGGGGAGGGTTGGTAAGGGTTGGGAGAAGGCTGGTTACTGATAGTCTGGTGTGATGTGATGTCCTGACGTATGGAGTCAATTTTGGATGTGAAGTAAGTGGCAAAGTCAAGAGCAGAGAGTGAGGAAGGGAGACGAGGTGGAGGTGGGCAGAGGAGTGAGTTGAGAGTGGCAAAGAGGCGCCGGGGGTTGGAAGACTGGGAGGAGATGAGGTTCTTGAAGTATGACTGTTTAGCAAGAGAAAGGGCAGCACTGAAGGATGAGAGCATAAGTTTGAAATGGAGGAAGTCTGCCTTAGAGCGTGATTTCCTCCAGTGTCGCTCAGCCGTACGTGAGCATTTTTGCAGATATCTGGTGCATTTGGTGTGCCAGGGTTGAGGTGTTAATTTGTGAGGGTGAATAGTGGTTGGTGGAGCAACAGAGTCAAGAGCAGAAGTAAGGGAAGCATTGTATGTGGAAGTGGCTTGTTCAGGGCATGAGAGAGAGAGAATAGGAGAGAGAAGTGAGTCAAACAGGGAGGAAAGGAATGTGGTGTCAATAGCTTCAATGTTACGCTTAGTGATGGTAGCCTTAGGAGGTAGAGATGGGGAAGTCGAGAGAGATAGGTTGAAGGAGAGCAGGTGGTGGTCAGAGAGGGGAAATGGGGAGTTGGAAAAATCAGAAATATCACAGCGGTGAGTGAAGACCAGATCCAGTGAGCTCCCATTCGCATGGGAGGGTGAGGAGGTCCACTGGGAGAGACCAAGTGAAGAGGTGAGGTTAAGGAGTTTAGAGGCAGGGGATTGTGTGGGGATGTCAATAGGGATGTTGAAATCGCCTAGGATAATGGTGGGAATGTCAGAAGAGAGGAAGTGAGGAAGCCAGGAAGCAAAGTTGTCGATTAATTTGGAAGCAGTGCCAGGGGGGCGGTAAATGACAGCTACTCTAAGATGGACTGGTTGGAAGAGGCATATGGCGTGGACCTCAACTGTAGAGAATATAAGGGATGGTTCTGGTGGTATGAGTTGGTAGGAGTAACTAGAAGGTAAAAGGACCCCAACACCACCCCCATGGCGACCCCCAGGTCGGGGTGTGTGTGTGAATGTAAGGCCCCCAGCAGAGAGAGCAGCAGCAGAAGTAGTGTCAGAGGGCGTAATCCAAGTTTCAGTAATGGCTAGTAGGTGTAGGGAGTTGGAAATGAAAAGGTCATGAGTGGGGACCAGTTTGTTATAAACAGATCTGGCATTCCAGAGGGCACAGGATAGGGGGTATGAGTTTGTGGGAGAGATGTGAATTAGATTTTCAGGGTTGCTGTAGCGATGAGGTGGGATTAAGTTTGAGGGCAGGGATGATGAGAGAGTAGTGATGGTACGGGTGCCTGAGCTAGGAGGGGAAACTGCAGGAGGTGGGCAGGGAGGGAGGTCAGTGTGATGTGGATGGGGGTGTGGGGAGGTGACAGGGAAGGGAGAGAGGGAGCAGGGCTGAGTTGTGGGGTAGCAGGACCATGGGGCAGAGGTGAATGAAAGTGGGGTAACAGGAAAGGTGGGGGAAGGAAACAGAGGGATGGAGGGGAGACAGAGGAGGGGAGAGAGGAGGAGGTGGAGGAGACTAGGGGGGAAGGCTAAAGATACATTATTAGGTAAACACTGAGTGATGTGGGGAGTATAAGAAAACATTGACATAGTGTTAAGTAGGTAAATAGGTTGAGGGAAAGTGGAAGTAGGAGAGGAGACTGTAAGGCAATCCGAGCAGAAGAATTGCAGAAATGCAGGTGAGAAAAGCAGTGTAGGCTCAAGGGGTGTAGATTTAGTATGAAATGAGTCAAAAGCGTAGATAAAGTGGATGCAGAAAAGTATTTGGAGTGTAAGAAATGAAAGGATTGTGAGAGGTTTAAGAAGCAATGGTAATTATGTTAGATGTTTTAAGTGTATGCAGGTAAAATTGCATTGGTGCAGCTGTGCTTAAAAAACAAAATTACAATAATACAGATACAGGCATTTGTAGGTGAAATGGATGGTTTATGAAATGTCCAAGTAAGGTAGTTCTGTGCTATGTAATCAGATGCAACAATCAGGAGGTGAGTGATCTGAGGAGTAAGTGACTCACATTTGTTATTAGTTCTTCAGTTTTCTTTGTTTTGTTAGATTGGTGTGCTTCTGTTTTCCTTCTTTTTCACTTCGATTGAACGCTGATTGAACACTGCTGTTATGTGTCAATTTTATCACGCTTTGATAAAAATGCACGCTTAGATCAATAAATGCACAGCCAAATGGCTTTGCACAGCCTACACCATTGGACTTAAGTAGAAGACTATTACAAGTGAAACCAATAATTGAAATCTGTAACCACACCCCATCCCCTCAAATGCCAGGCAATAAATTACCTTAAAAACAACAACCAGGCATTCCACAAAGATTAAACTGGGTCTATATCATTCAAAACTTTAAAAAAGTACTTCAAAATCACATACTATGCAATAATGTTTCAATTTGCATTACCCAGCAGAATTAGCTTTGCATATATAGATATAGTGCAGCAGAATATATTGGTGGTTGTAGTCAATTGTAATTACCTGTAGGTGACAAGAAGAGAAGAAACGTCAATTCACAATCGATATCAGCTGAAGATAAATTAATGCTGATTGAACACTGCTGTTATGTGTCAATTTTATCACGCTTTGATAAAAATGCACGCTTAGATCAATAAATGCACAGCCAAACGGCTTTGCACAGCCTACACCATTGGACTTAAGTAGAAGACTATTACAAGTGAAATCAATAATTGAAATCTGTAACCACACCCCACCCCCTCAAATGCCAGGCAATAAATTACCTTAAAAACAACAACCAGGCATTCCACAAAGATTAAACTGGGTCTATATCATTCAAAACTTTAAAAAAGTACTTCAAAATCACATACTATGCAATAATGTTTCAATTTGCATTACCCAGCAGAATTAGCTTTGCATATATAGATATAGTGCAGCAGAATATATTGGTGGTTGTAGTCAATTGTAATTACTCAGCAGAATTAGCTTTGCATATATAGATATAGTGCAGCAGAATATATTGGTGGTTGTAGTCAATTGTAATTACCCAGCAGAATTAGCTTTGCAAATATAGATATAGTGCAGCAGAATATATTGGTGGTTGTAGTCAGTTGTAATTACCCAGCAGAATTAGCTTTGCATATATATAGTGCAGCAGAATATATTGGTGGTTGTAGTCAATTGTAATTACCCAGCAGCAGCTCTACTGCACTCAACATCACCAGTGCTCACAATATATATAATGCTATATACTATGCCATAGTGGTGCTTACTATAGTATATAACACCTCCTACTGCGTTCCCCCTGGCAATGAGCATGACATCCAGAGAGTGAAACCCCTGGCAATGAGCATGACACCCAGCACGTGAAACTCTTGGCATTGAGCAGTTTTTGTAAAAGTAATTAGAAGCTTTACTGTAGGGCATAGTGTATCACAGATATTGTGGTGAGTGACATAATATGTTCCAAAGGGCATTAATGTGTGGGGCTTAACATGGTGGAAATTACTGTACTTTTTTCCCTGTGGTGGCCGAGGTCTGTTGGTGCAGGGTCAAGAACTGGGGTGTAAGGTAGTCTTTGCCTGCAAGGCTACGCCCATTTTATGGAGACCATACCCATTTTTGCGAGGTCACGCCCCCCCATCCCGTCCGGAGCGCTCACGCAAATATAGTTTTTTTTATATATATATATATGGGGGAGGGGCACAATTTTTAATGCCAATGGTGGCGGGGGGCACGCATTTGAAGCCAAATTGTTTAGAAACACCCCTGCAAGAAAATATCTGCAAATCCAATGTTACCATAAGTGTGGCATATACCTGCGCTTGCTCGCGGGGTGAGAACATCTCCCTAATTGAATTCAGCGATATTATTAGAGGTTGTGCAGCAGCCACAGAAAGGGTTAATCTCTGCAACTTGTCACTAAATTACATTGTTGCAATTTTAGCTGGGAGCTGCAATAATTACTCTAATATATAACACAGCCAACACTTCTATATTCACACAATATACTGCATGGTGAATATAGAAGTGGTGCTTACTAAACAGCACCTCCTACTGCATTCCACATCACCGCTGGTCACACTCATATCAGGCCCATAATGCTGTATACTATGCCATAGTGGTGCTTACTATATAACACCAGGTGCTGTGCAGTGGTCAAAACACACTAACTGGTCCCATGCTGTTGTTGAACTAAAGGCCTATACACACAATGAGATTCGGTCTATGCTAATAGGTTTAAAAAGGTTACATAAAAGCTACTTTATGTATTTATTCATTAAAGTTTTTAAGTTGTATTTTACAACCATACAATGATATGATATATAATGTATCGTATAATCATTACATAATGTTGATGGCATTGAATTGTCTCTGCCTTGACTAGTGGCAGCAGCTTCAGCACTAGGTGGAAGTGGATCTTGATCTTTCCCTATTTTACCCTCCACCTTTTTGTTCTCCATTTTTTAATGTGTGGAATTATATGCCAGTAATATATCTGGACTTAGACGGTGGTAATGTCTGGAATTAGATACCACTAGATAGATACCAGATATCACTGCATACCCTCCAACATTTTACACACAAAAATTGGTACAAATTAGGAAAAGGGGCGTGGTCACGGGTAAAGGGGGCGTGGTCACGCCCCTTTTCCTATACTTTCAATGGAAGTTTGGAGAGCCAAAAATAGGTACAGACCATGAAAAAAAGGTACTGTACCTATTAAAAAGGTACAGTTGGAGGGTATGTCACTGTGACTGGAATGATGACATATGCACAGTGACAGGACACTACCACAGCACCCTACAGCAGCCATATGCGGCACAAGACACTGGAGTATTAGTAATGTACTGTAGTATACTGAGCACCACAAGACAATGAGCAGTGATACGGAGCACTGATGAGATTACTAGAACTGACACTGAGCAGCCAGATGCAGCACTGGACTATTAGTAATGTTCTGTAGTATACTGAGCACCACAATGCAGCACAAAACAATGAGCAGTGATACTGAGCACTGATGAGGATACTAGAACTGACACTGAGCAGCAAGATGCAGCACTGGACTATTAGTAATGTACTCTAGTATACTGAGCACCACAATGCAGCACAAGACAATGAGCAGTGATACTGAGCACTGATGAGGATACTACTGAGAACTGACACTGAGCAGGAGAGACACACTACAATTTCATCTTGCGCCTCTTTTTTTATTTATCTTTGCATCATGTGCTGTTTGGGGCTATTTTTTTAAGTGCCATCCTGTCTGACACTGCAGTGCCACTCCTAGATGGGCCAGGTGTTTGTGCTGCCCACTTGGGTCGCTTAGCTTAGTCATCCAGGGACCTTGGTGCAAATTTTAGGACTAAAAATAATATTGGGAGGTGTGAGGTGTTCAGAATAGACTGGAAAGGAGTAGAAATTATGGTTATTGAGCTTAATACTATAGGATCAAAATTACCCCCAAATTCTATGATTTTAGCTGTTTGAGGTTTTAAAAAAAAATCACCCGAATCCAAAACCCGAAAGGGTGGTTTTGCCAAAACGCGTCCGTATCCAAAACACAACTGCGGATCCGAAACCAAAACCAAAACATGAAACACGAAAAATGCCCGCTGCACATCTCTAGTTAGGGGTGAAGCATGTAGCCTTGTAGACTATGCACAGCTATATCTAGAAAAATATACGATCTAATCTTTAACCAACCAATGCAAGAAAGTATTTAATGTGAAAATACGAAACACTAGACTAATTGGAGGTGCGCCCTGAAGCAAATTACAATGTTAGGATTAGGGGGTTCGGAAAGACCTCTAGTGTATACACTACTATATACATTTTAAGATAGGAAGGTACAAATTACATATTCACATTGCATCTATGGGCTGGATTCAAATGTCCCTTTCCTCCCTCAATCGTGCCCGTCAGCAGCTATTCTAATGTTGCTGCTAACGGGTGCGACATGTTTATTTCAGCTCGCTACCCCCAGGGGAAACAAGCTGAAATGTGTGCAAAGAGACCCATTTGGGCAACCAAACGGTGTCTTTTCACGATCGCGCCCATTACTTTATTCAGGTTTAGGTGCTTTGTGCACCTAAACCAGAGTGTAATGGGCGCAATAATTGAGGGCATTTGAATTTCCCTTATATGTGTGTGTGTGATATACACACAGACACACATACTGTATTTCTTTATATAATGGACACCTCAGTTTCTATTCATTCATGTCCTGCCCCCTACTCTGTCAGACCCCTTCCCCTCTACTTTTCTGACCCCAAACGCCACTCATTTTTGTTGAGTGCTGGTGGGCCCATTCAGAATTTTGCTATGGGGCCCACAAAGGTCTAGTTACGCCACTGGGCAGGGTTATAGAGGAGGCGGTGCAAGGCATCCTGGGAACAGTCAAAGCTTTAGCCTGTTGGTGCCTTGGATCAACATCCAACTCTACACCCCGATGTTAGTGTAGTGCCTTTTGGGGTTAAGGTTTTACAGAAAGTTACAGGTTTTTTTAATTTAGTAAAATATGCCCCATTTTAAAGATAGGGCATTTAAATTTGTTGCACCTGTGCAGTACATAGCAGCCTGCAGGGCATGTACAGTGGCTTCATTTGGGTGCACATACATTGCCGGCTCCTGGTCGCAAACTGAAATTATTGTGTGTAAGTGGAATTAGCGGTGTTTATGTCATACAGGGGGGTGGGGGAGGTTTGTGGTTGGCGGGGGGCACGCTGTGCGATTATTATCCTGCATCTATACATACATGCGCTAACACCTGGACATACACTGATGTACCCACACCTAATATCCATACATACACGCCCTGACACCTGGACATACACCAACATTCCCACACCTGCATCTATACATACACATGCTGACACCTGGACATACACCAACATACAAGCACCTGCATCTATATATACACGCGCTGACAAATGGACATACACCGACGTACCCACACTTGCATCTATACATACATGCACTGACATCTGGACATACAAGCACCTGCATCTATACATACACGCGCTGACACCTGAACCTACACTGACGTTCCCACACCTGCATCTATACATACACATTCTGACACCTGGACATACACAGACGTACCCACACCTGCATCTATACATACACGCGTTGACACCTGGACGTACACTGACGTACACACACCTACATCTATATATGCATGGATGCAAATGTGGGTACGTCTGTATACGTCCAGTTGTTAGCATGTGTATGTATAGATGTTAGGTGTGGGTACATCAGTGTATGTCCAGGTGTCAGCACATGTATGTATAGATTCACATGTGGGTATGTTGGTGTACGTTTAGGGGTCAGCGTGTTTATGTATAGATGTTGGTGTGTGTATGTCAGTGTACGTACAGATATAGGTGTGTGTATGTATGCATGTATGTATGTATGTATGTATAGAGGAAGGTGTGATACATACATATAACACATACATGATAGATACATACATATATCACACACACGATAGATAGATAGATAGATAGATAGAACACATACATACAAGATAGATACATACATACATGATAGATACATATATACACACACATACGATAGATAGATAGATAGATAGATAGATAGATATCACAAACATATATGATTCATACATATATCACACACACATACATGATACATACATGAGAAAGACCTGGGATGGTGATGAGGCCCGGGCCCCCTGCTGATGTTGCGTTGAGGAAGGCAGTGTTCCAGGGCGGATGCCAGTCGGGGAGAGCGCCGCGCAGCCCGGGAAAAATACTGCTGAGGAGCTACATCTGGAAGAGCCCCAGGGAGGGAGAGTGTCACATGCCCCTTCCTGCGCGGCACACTCTGCAGGCCTGCACATGGGAAGGGAGGTCTCTGGCCACACATACTCACCCTGCTGCTGAAGCCCCGCTGCTGTCCTCATCAGCGCTCTCCAGCGGGGAGCGGGGCCAGGATGAACCTCAACCTGTGAGAACTATCTTCATGATCAAGAGATCTCATATGCAAGATAAGTATGTGTTGGGAAAGGGCTGGGGAGGGCGGCTGCTCGGGCACACCCTCGTCAAGTTAAGGAGATTTAACTGAGGAAGCACAAGGGAACTCTCGTCTGAGGACAACAACTGCAGGGAGACCACATCTTTTCAGATAAACATGGGAGGGCGGAAGGCTGCCTAATACTGAAGCACCCTCAGACATTAAACCATATGCAACAACTATTGCAAGCATTCCTGGGGGAAGGTCTGCAGCAGACGGATTTGCATTCGGTGATGTCATCCAAGCAGTGGGCCAAAGTTGGCTGGAACCCTCATCTGTATATGAAAAGAGAAAAGGGGCATGCGGGGCATGGCGGTCTTTTGCGGCGCTTGGATAACCCCAAGTTTGCATTAAACACCCCCACCCTCCTTCGGTGTGGGGCTCATGTTGGCCATGCCCAAGCCCCTGAAGCATTCAAGCTGATTTCTTGCAGCAGCTGGGCACTGTAACAGCTTCAGAGCTGCTCTACAAGACAAGTAAAAGGGTGTGGGCCCTGCAGCACCACCGGTAGTTTGCATACACACATATATAGGACAGCATCTCTTATATGCCCCAGGGTCAATAAAATAGTATCCTTGTCTAGGCTATCCATCCCCTCAGATAAGGCATTTGTCCATGCCGCTACAGCACTACACACCCAGGTCGACGCAATTGCCGGTCTGAGTAAGGTACCTGAATGTGTATAAATGGACTTCAGGGTAATCTCCTGTTTGCGGTCAGCACACTCTTTGAGGGTAGCCGTATCCTGGGACGGGAGGGCTACCTTCTTGGATAAGCGTGTTAATGCTTTGTCCACCCTAGGGGAGGATTCCCATCGTAACCTATCCGTTGATGGGAAAGGATACGCCATAAGAATCCTTTTGGAAATCTGCAGTCTTTTATCTGGAGATTTCCAAGCTTTTTCACATAACTCGTTCAGCTCGTGTGAGGGGGGAAAGGTTACCTCAGGCTTCTTTCCCTTGTACATATGTACCCTCTTGTCAGCGACAGGGGGTTACTCTGTGATGTGCAAAACATCTTTTATTGCCATAATCATAAATCGAATGGATTTTGCCAATTTTGGCTGTAACTTTGCATCATCGTAATCGACACTGGAGTCAGAATCCGTGTCGGTATCTGTGTTAACAAACTGGGATAGTGGGCGCTTATGAGACCCTGACAGTCCCTGCAACATAGGATCAGGCATGGGTTGAGACCCTGACTGTCCCAAAGCTTCTGCCTTGTCTAATCTTTTGTGCAATGAGTTTACACTAGCATTTAAAACATTCCACATATCCATCCAATCAGCTGTCGGCGGAGACACCACATTCATTTGCTCCCGCTCCTCTCTAATATAGCCTTCTTCCTCAGACATGTCGACACACGTGTACCGACACACCACACACACAGGGAATGCTTTTTCTGAAGACAGTTTCCCCACAAGGCCCTTTGGAGAGACAGAGAGGGAGTATGCCAGCACACACCCCAGCGCTATATAACCCAGGAATAAAACAGTAACTTAATGTTTGCCCAGTAGTGCTGCTGTATGTAATTTGCGAATTATGTGCCCCCCCCCCCCCCTCTTTTCAACCCTCTTGTCTAACGTGGTATAAGCAGGGTAGAGTCCTGGGAGCTTCCTCTCAGCGGTGCTGTGGAGAAAAAATGGCGCTGGTGAGTGCTGAGGGAGAAGCCCCGCCCCCTCGGAGGCGGGCTTCTGTCCCGCTTAAACTGTAAAATTGGTGGGGGCTCATACATATATACAGTGCCCAGCTGTATATATGTTATATTTTTGCGAAAGAGGTTTATATTGCTGCCCAGGGCGCCCCCCCTGCGCCCTGCACCCTTACAGTGACCGGAGTATGTGAGGTGTATGGGAGCAAAGGCACACAGCTGCAGTGCTGTGCGTTACCTCAGTGAAGATCATGAAGTCTTCTGCCGCCTCTGAAGTCTTCTTTTCTTCTCATACTCACCCGGCTTCTATCTTCCGGCTCTGCGAGGGGGACGGAGGCGCGGCTCTGGGACGGACGGCGAGGGTGAGATCCTGCGTACCAATCCCTCTGGAGCTAATGGTGTCCAGTAGCCTAAGAAGCAGGACCTTGCAACTCAGAGAGTAGGGCTGCTTCTCTCCCCTCAGTCCCTCGATGAGGGAGTCTGTTGCCAGCAGTGCTCCCTGAAAATTAAAAACCTAACAAAATACTTTCTGTCAGAAAGCTCAGGAGAGCTCCTGAAAAGCACCCAGTCTCCACTGGGCACAGTATCAAACTGAGGTCTGGAGGAGGGGCATAGAGGGAGGAGCCAGTGCACACCCAGAACTAAAGTCTTTCTTAAAGTGCCCATGTCTCCTGCGGAGCCCGTCTATCCCCATGGTCCTTACGGAGTCCCCAGCATCCTCTAGGACTTTAGAGAAAATAGGATTTTAATACCTACTGGTAAATCCTTTTCTCTTAGTCCGTAGAGGATGCTGGGCACCCGTCCCAGTGCGTACTGTGTCTGCAGTTATTAAATGGCCCTTAACTCCAGAACATTTATGTGGAGACAACTTTCCTGACTTGACCATCTTCCTTGGATGTTTTCCCCCTGTGTGACTGCTCCCCAGCCTCGGAGGGTTGCATCCGTGGTCCCTAGGATCCCGTCCTGGATCCCAAACCATCGCCCCTCTAGGTGGTGAGAACTGTGCAGCCACCAATGGAGTGAGATTCTGGTCTTGGAAGACAGGATTATCCTCCGGTGCATGTGTAGGTGGGATCCGGACCACTTGTCCAACAGGTCCCACTGGAACTGTCACGATCCGGGTATCTGGACGCCATTACTTACCCTTCAGATGCCTCCTAAGGCGGGCTCAGCGTTCCAGGACCGGATTCCGCTGTTCCTGAGTTTCCACATGCAGAGTGGTCTTTTCATCAGCCGCGGCCTCCGCTGTGCCCGCGTGGTTAAATGTGCATCTATCAGCCTGGCGTCTCCTGTCTCCGGTGGCCGGCGCCGCCATTACTGTTTCCCAGACCACATGGATTACAAACCAAACTTCCCTCCAAGTGTCTGCATGGGCGCAGCCATCTTGGATTCTGTCATCTGATCATTTCCACCAATCTGCTGTCTGTGTTGTTGATTTGCATAATTGCCTAGCCAACCCCTTCCTTGCTGCAGGTATAAGTAAGCTGTACCTGAGCAAGGAAGACGTCAGTGCTTTGGTTGTCAAACCTAGTTCCTGTTTGTCTCTCTTCTATGATTGTCTTCCAGGTTCCAGCTCCTGTCTCAAGACTTCCACCATAGAGACCCGCACCAGCATTCCACCTGCGGTGTAGCCTGACTCTCCAATCCATTGTGGATTCATCTGTTTCCAGCTACAACACTACCTGCTTCCAGCCTCAGCTTCCAGCAGAGTACAGCTTCCCTTAAAGGGCCGGTGTCCTTTCTACACTTTACCACTCTCCACCGGAATTATTATTTCTCCGCTCTCAAGTTCTACATTTCAGTTCACATTTCATCGCTCCCAAAGTTCATTTATTATTTAACTGGTTCCAGCCAGTATCCACTCCGTGCTAACAACAGTCTGGTTCCAGCCAGTATCCACAGCAGCTGTTTTACCTTCAGCAACCCAGCTCTTCCTGGAACACCAGCTGGTACAATCCTGGGTTATCTCCATTGCTACAGCCGGGCCTGGTAAGGACTTTCCATCTAGAAGATCATAAGAACTATCTCACACTACCAGTGCCCTGTGGCTCCTGCCATGCTGTAGTACTCAGGAACTGTATTTATTCTTTGCTGACTTTTACGTTTTCTTTTATTGCTGCTGTGATGCGGAGTTGTCATAATAAACATCATTGACTTTTATCTAAGTTGTCGTGGTCACGCCTTCGGGCAGTTATTATTCATGTTACTTACATGTCCAGGGGTCTGATACAACCTCCCAGGTTCCGGTACATCTCAGCCCCTACAACTGAGGCTGCCTCCCGTCAGCTCAGGCCCTCAGTTGTGACAGTAAGCACTGACCTAATGAATCCAGCCGGAGACCAGGATCAAGCGGCCAGGCCGATGCAAGAACTGGCAGCCCGACTAGAACATCAGGAGGCTGCACAGGGCCACATCATCCGCTGTCTCCAGGATCTCTCTACTCGGCTGGATGGGATTCAGACAACTCTCCGTGGATCAGGCGCGTCTGGTGCGTCAACCACAGTGACTCCAGCTATAACCCCACCCACCTTACCCATTTCTGCTCCACGTCTTCATCTTCCAACGCCAGCAAAATTTGACGGATCTCCAAGATTCTGCAGGGGATTTCTCAACCAGTGTGAGATTCAGTTTGAGCTACAACCTGGCAATTTTCCCAGTGACCGTACAAAAATTGCCTACATTATTTCTCTTCTCAGTGGCTCAGCCCTTGATTGGGCATCACCGTTATGGGAGAGGTCCGACACCCTGCTATCTTCTTACACTGCATTTGTGTCAACATTCAGGCGCATCTTCGACGAGCCAGGCAGGGTAACTTCAGCTTCGTCTGAGATTCTCCGTTTACGCCAGGAATCACGTACTGTAGGACAATATCTTATACAGTTCCAGATCCTGGCATCCGAACTGGCATGGAACGACGAGGCCCTGTATGCTGCATTCTGGCATGGTTTATCCGAGCGTATTAAAGATGAGTTAGCTACCAGAGACTTACCCTCCAAGTTAGATGAGCTAATCTCACTTTGTACGAAAGTTGACTTACGTTTCAGAGAGAGAGCAACTGAGCGTGGAAGATCATCTGCTCCAAAATCTTCTACTCCTCCTCCTCGCCAACTGTCACCAACTACAGATGAACCCATGCAAATTGGCCGTTCCCGTTTAACTCCTGCTGAGCGCCGAAGACGTCTCTCCGAGTTTCTCTGTCTGTATTGTGCAGCTCCGTCTCACACCATTAATGCCTGTCCCAAACGTCCGGGAAACTCCAAATCCTAGCTCGCCAAGGAGAGGGCCGGCTAGGAGTAATGATCTCCTCTCCATCTCCTCAAGATTGTAACCTCCCAGTCTCGCTTCAAGTTGCTCAACGTTATCAGAACGTCATTGCCCTCCTGGATTCCGGAGCAGCTGGGAACTTTATTACTGAAGCCTATGTTAAACGGTGGTCCCTACCCACCGAGAGACTTCCTTCGTCCTTTTCCTTAACTGCTGTGGATGGCAGTAAAATTTTTGATACAGTTATTTCTCTAAGGACTCTACCAGTTCGTCTGAGAGTGGGAGTTCTTCATTCCGAACTTATTTCATTTTTAGTGATTCCAAGAGCCACACATCCTGTGGTCCTGGGCCTTCCATGGCTCCGTCTTCACAATCCTACAATTGATTGGACGACTACGCAAATCCTGGCATGGGGTTCCTCCTGTACTAAGACATGTTTGTTTAAAGTGTTGCCTGTCTGTTCTTCCTCCCCCAGGTCGTCTGATGTTCCACCTCCTCCATATCAAGATTTCACGGACGTGTTCAGTAAAGCTTCTGCTGATATCCTTCCTCCTCATAGAGAATGGGACTGCCCGATTGATCTCGTTCCAGGGAAGGTTCCACCTCGAGGCCGAACTTATCCGTTGTCTCTCCCCGAGACACATTCTATGGAGGAATACATTAAAGAGAACCTAGCAAAGGGGTTCATTCGACCTTCTTCTTCTCCAGCCGGCGCAGGCTTCTTTTTTGTAAAGAAGAAAGATGGTGGTCTGCGGCCGTGCATCGACTACAGAGGTTTGAACGACATTACCATCAAGAACCGCTATCCTTTACCCCTGATTACTGAGCTCTTTGACAGAGTTAGCGGAGCTACCATCTTTACAAAGCTGGACCTGAGAGGTGCATACAATCTCATCCGGATCCGTGAGGGTGACGAGTGGAAGACCGCATTTAACACCCGTGACGGACATTATGAGTACCTCGTCATGCCCTTCGGATTGAGCAATGCTCCAGCTGTCTTCCAGCATTTCGTCAATGAGATCTTCAGAGACATTCTATACCGTCATGTCGTGGTCTATCTAGATGATATCCTCATTTTTGCCAACGATTTAGAGGAACATCGTTTCTGGGTAAAGGAGGTTCTGTCCCGTCTCCGTGTCAATCATCTCTACTGCAAATTAGAGAAATGCGTCTTTGAAGTCAAGTCCATTCCGTTTCTAGGGTACATTGTGTCCGGTTCCGGACTAGAGATGGATCCTGAGAAACTACAAGCAATCCAGAATTGGCCGGTACCCTTAACCCTCAAAGGGGTCCAGAGGTTCTTAGGGTTCGCCAATTATTACCGAAAGTTTATACGAGACTTTTCCACCATTGTGGCGCCTATTACTGCTTTCACCAAGAAGGGTGCTAACCCGTCCAAGTGGTCTGAAGAAGCCATGCAAGCTTTTCATCTTTTAAAACAGAGGTTCATCTCTGCACCTGTCCTGAAACAGCCTGACATCGACTCTCCTTTCATCTTAGAGGTGGATGCCTCCTCCGTTGGAGTAGGAGCGGTGTTATCTCAGAGGGCTAAAGATGGTCATTTACATCCTTGCAGTTTCTTCTCACGGAAGTTCTCCCCAGCGGAGCGCAACTATGCCATTGGCGACCAGGAGTTGCTAGCCATCAAGCTCGCTCTAGTGGAGTGGAGATATCTGTTGGAGGGAGCTTCTCATTCAATCACCATCCTTACAGACCACAAGAACCTTCTATATCTAAAAGGCGCACAATGTCTCAACCCTCGTCAGGCCAGATGGGCACTTTTCTTTTCCAGGTTCGACTTTAAACTCCAGTTCTGTCCGGGCTCTCAGAATCGCAAGGCCGA
The DNA here is from genome assembly GCF_028390025.1 of Pseudophryne corroboree. Classification (NCBI taxonomy): domain Eukaryota; kingdom Metazoa; phylum Chordata; class Amphibia; order Anura; family Myobatrachidae; genus Pseudophryne; species Pseudophryne corroboree. The sequence goes on from NC_086451.1 coordinate 176,689,448, forward strand.
TGCCCTTTCCCGCTCATGGGAGCAAGAAAATGAGTCAGAGTCTTCAGACAAGCATCCTATTATAAATCCGTTGGCATTCTCCACGGTAGGGATGGACTCTACGCCCCCATCAGGGAAAAGTTTTGTGAAGCCGACACTAAGGAAGAAGCTCATGCATTGGGCCCATGCTTCCCGTTTTGCCGGACATACAGGTATCCAAAAAACCCTGGAGTTTATCTCTAGGTCCTATTGGTGGCCAACGCTGAAAAAGGACGTTTTGGAGTTTATTGCATCTTGCCCAAAGTGTGCTCAACATAAAGTATCCCGCCAGTCGCCTGCGGGGCAACTGGTTCCACTATCTGTTCCCCGTCGACCATGGACCCATTTGTCGATGGATTTTATTACAGATTTGCCCATGTGCAACAAGTTCAATACCATCTGGGTGGTAGTTGACCGGTTCACCAAGATGGCACACTTCATTCCTCTCACCGGTCTTCCGTCAGCTTCCAAGTTGGCTCAAGTATTCATACAAGAGATCTTCCGACTCCACGGTCTTCCAGAAGAAATTATCTCAGATCGAGGAGTTCAATTCACAGCCAAATTCTGGCGAAGTTTATGTCAAGTCCTCCAAGTCAAGTTAAAGTTTTCCACGGCTTACCATCCTCAGACCAATGGTCAAACTGAGAGGGTGAATCAGGACTTGGAGGCCTTCCTCCGCATCTATGTGTCCTCCTCTCAAGATGACTGGGTTCAATTACTTCCCTGGGCCGAGTTCTGTCATAACAACCAGTATCATTCTTCATCTTCCTCAACACCATTCTTCACCAACTTTGGATTCCACCCTAAAGTCCCTGAGTTCCAACCGCTTCCAGCAACTTCTGTTCCCGCAGTGGATATCACCTTGCATCAGTTTGCCAATATCTGGAAGAGCGTACGATCAGCTCTGCTCAAGGCATCGTTCAGGTACAAGAAGTTTGCGGATAAGAAGCGTCGAGCAGTTCCTGCTCTCAAGGTGGGTGATCGGGTATGGTTATCCACGAAGAATTTGAGGTTAAGAGTTCCCAGTATGAAGTTTGCACCTCGCTACATCGGTCCTTTTAAAATTGATCAAGTCATCAATCCTGTTGCTTACAGACTCCAGTTACCTCCCTTCTTAAAAATACCCAGGACATTCCATGTTTCCCTGTTGAAACCGCTAATCTTGAATCGGTTTCATTCCTCACTTCCACCAACTCCGAAAGTCCAAACTCAACGAGGCGTTGAGTATGAAGTGGCCAAGATCCTGGACTCACGTCACCGTTACGGTCAACTTCAGTATCTCATTGACTGGAAGGGCTATGGTCCTGAAGAACGCTCTTGGACCAATGCCTCTGACGTCCATGCTCCTGCCTTGGTCCGAAATTTCCACGCAAAGTTTCCTTTAAAGCCTAAGAAGTGTCCTGGGGCCACTCCTAAAGGGGGGGGTGCTGTCACGATCCGGGTATCTGGACGCCATTATTTACCCTTCAGATGCCTCCTAAGGCGGGCTCAGCGTTCCAGGACCGGATTCCGCTGTTCCTGAGTTTCCACATGCAGAGTGGTCTTTTCATCAGCCGCGGCCTCCGCTGTGCCCGCGTGGTTAAATGTGCATCTATCAGCCTGGCGTCTCCTGTCTCCGGTGGCCGGCGCCGCCATTACTGTTTCCCAGACCACATGGATTACAAACCAAACTTCCCTCCAAGTGTCTGCATGGGCGCAGCCATCTTGGATTCTGTCATCTGATCATTTCCACCAATCTGCTGTCTGTGTTGTTGATTTGCATAATTGCCTAGCCAACCCCTTCCTTGCTGCAGGTATAAGTAAGCTGTACCTGAGCAAGGAAGACGTCAGTGCTTTGGTTGTCAAACCTAGTTCCTGTTTGTCTCTCTTCTATGATTGTCTTCCAGGTTCCAGCTCCTGTCTCAAGACTTCCACCATAGAGACCCGCACCAGCATTCCACCTGCGGTGTAGCCTGACTCTCCAATCCATTGTGGATTCATCTGTTTCCAGCTACAACACTACCTGCTTCCAGCCTCAGCTTCCAGCAGAGTACAGCTTCCCTTAAAGGGCCGGTGTCCTTTCTACACTTTACCACTCTCCACCGGAATTATTATTTCTCCGCTCTCAAGTTCTACATTTCAGTTCACATTTCATCGCTCCCAAAGTTCATTTATTATTTAACTGGTTCCAGCCAGTATCCACTCCGTGCTAACAACAGTCTGGTTCCAGCCAGTATCCACAGCAGCTGTTTTACCTTCAGCAACCCAGCTCTTCCTGGAACACCAGCTGGTACAATCCTGGGTTATCTCCATTGCTACAGCCGGGCCTGGTAAGGACTTTCCATCTAGAAGATCATAAGAACTATCTCACACTACCAGTGCCCTGTGGCTCCTGCCATGCTGTAGTACTCAGGAACTGTATTTATTCTTTGCTGACTTTTACGTTTTCTTTTATTGCTGCTGTGATGCGGAGTTGTCATAATAAACATCATTGACTTTTATCTAAGTTGTCGTGGTCACGCCTTCGGGCAGTTATTATTCATGTTACTTACATGTCCAGGGGTCTGATACAACCTCCCAGGTTCCGGTACATCTCAGCCCCTACAACTGAGGCTGCCTCCCGTCAGCTCAGGCCCTCAGTTGTGACAGGAACACTCTGGCATGGAGCCTGCCAAACTGAATGGCCTCGTAGGCCGCAACCATCTTCCCCAGCAACCGAATGCATTGATGGATTAACACTCTTGCTGGTTTCAGAATTTGTTTGACCAGACTCTGGATCTCCAGAGCCATTCCACTAGAAGAAAACCTCTTCTGTGTCCAGTATCACTCCCAAAAACAACAACCGCGTCATTAGGATATCGGATTTTTCTGTATTTTGGAATAATTGCATACCATAACGAGATATTATGGTGATGGGACCTAAATCTAAGCACAGAATGCATTTATGTTTCATATATACCATATACACACAGCCTGAAGGTCATTTTAGCCAATATTTTTTATAACTTTGTGCATTAAACAAAGTGTGTGTACATTCACAGAATTCATTTATGTGTCATATACACCTTATACACACAGTCTGAAGTTCATTTAATACAATATTTTTAATAACTTTGAGTATTAAACAAAGTTTGTGTACACTGAGCCATCAAAAAACAAAGGTTTCACTATCTCAGTCTCACTCAAAAAAGTCCGTATTTCGGAATATTCCGTATTTCGGAATATTTGGATATGGGATACTCAACCTGTATTACTTTTTTCTGCTACTGGTTCTTTACCTATGCAAACAAGCATCTGACTTGCCTTTCCTATTGCTTTGTTACATTGCTCACCTGAAATAGTAATACTTAGATAGCTTTCCTCTTGCCATTATAATGCCCTTAATATTATAGTTAGCCTTTGTATTTTTGAGACGTGTATGATTTTGCATTTTTTGGCATTAAATGTTGCCATGTTCTTGACCATTCCTCTAGTCCAGGGGCGGAACTGCCAGAGACAACGGAGTCAGTTGCCGCCGGGCTCCAGCCCTAAAGGGGCTTCCTCCATTGCCCTCCGGCTGTTACGTGCCCTTCCTACTAAATAGACAAAGGCGCTACCAGCAGGGTCTCGCAGTTTGTACATTCCATGCCGTAACACCCTTCTTTCCACCTTTTTAAAGACCCAGCCCAGCAGCCTCGCCGCTGCCACCACCGCTAGCTGCAGCACTGCCAGCGGTGGGGTGCCCCTGCTTCTTCTCACACCACAGATAGCTGGGCAGCACTGCAACTGCCTGCCTGATTGCTCCGCCCCCTTCCGGCTCCCAAGCACCTCTGCTGCCCAGTGATCCAGGAGCCTGCTGCTAGGAAGAAGTGGCCGAGCTTCAGCAAGCGAGTCTGGACACTGGCGGAGGAAGCCATGATAACCAGATAATGGGGAGTGGAGAGCCAGTTCCAAGGTAATACTTTATACAGCTGGTTGAGATCCTGGTCGGTGGATATGGATTCCAAGAAAACCCTGGAGGTGCTTCCTTTCAAGGGAGACACTCTCTTTGGAGAAGACCTCAATAAGATTGTAGCTGATCTGGCTACCGCTAAAACAGCTTGCCTACCTAGTATGACTTCTACCACGCAGAAGGCTAAAAGTACTTTCCCTTGGCCCTTTCATCCTCAAGGTAAAGCGTACCCAAGGTCAGGCATACCCAAAGCAAGCTCATGCTTCCAGACCTGCCAAGCCCAGACTGAAGCAAGCCTGGGCTGCCCATCAGCCTGCTTCCAAAACGGACAAGCCTGCCGCATGACGGTGCAGGCCTCCCTCTGGGGGATCCCAGGGTGGGGGGCCCGACTTCTAGGTTTGGCATAATTCTAAGCTAGAGAATTCTGTTTGGAGCTCACCTTGTACTTTGTGAAGAAATAATCAGCATTGTGGCTGAGCAGATACATGTAGTGTGTGGCTGCAAACTGCATGGATCTGCTGCGTTGTAATGCTGATACTTTTTTTTTCAAAGTACCAATAGCTTCATATAATGTTCACAATTTTTATGCAGGATCAAATAGCTCAATAGGTAGGGTGTTTGATTAGAATTCAACAGGTTATAGGTTTGAATCCTGGGTATGGTAGTTTGAGATGTGTTATTTAATAAAGTATGTTGTTCTGACTGCCGGCATCCTATCACCTGGGATATCATACTAAATAAATGGAGTTGATCAATTTTTTTTTATTTTTTTTTTAAACTAGGGACAATTTCCAGATACTTTTCTTTATAACTGAGATTGCCCCCTGGAACTTTACATCAGTTGACAACTATGCATGAGTGGGCAGTGCTTGCTCTGGATCTGCCCACCCATTTATGTGCCGTCATAAAAGAAAGCACAACTGACAGTTATCCTGGGCGTACACTACACAATTATCTGTCAGGCTATCTATCCAGTCTGGATGGATGGAATGAAAATCTGGTAATGTATAGGAGCAAATGTCAATTAACCATTTGCTCCCAAACACTAGAAAAGTGGTCAAAAATGGTCATTACACAAATTGGTTAAACCCAAAATTTAACCAATTTGTTTAGGGGACCATTTTTGTCCATTTTCTAGTGTTTGAGAGTAAATCGTTGATGGTCATTTGCTCACATAGATAACCGGATTTCTATTCCAACCAGCCAGTGTTGGAGATATGGTCTGCCAGATTACATAATGCATACCAGAGCCATAACTAGACTTTTTGGTGCCCTGTGACAGATAATTATATGCCCCCCCCCCTCCCCATTTTTGCAATATAGACAAAAGGCGCATGCCTTGTGGGGAAGGGGCATAACAAGATTGGTCTCAGAGAAAGCACATGAGATATGAAGATATATCTAGTATACTTGACACTCAATGGTTTGTGGTATTGCCGGGGTGCCCTCCTTAAATGCATATACAGTCACACATGGCGTGTTTGTGCAAATGGCATATTAGCAGTCAGCACTAACTGGTGACATGCCATTTGTACAAGTAAGCCATGTGTGACTAGTATATAAACATACTTTATTAAATAACACCTCAAACTATCATACCCAGGATTCAAACCTATAACCTGTTGAATTCTAATCAAATACCCTACCCATTGAGCTACTTGATCCTGCATCTATTCTAACCTCCAAAAACAGATTCAGTTGCATTTTCCAGCGTGTTTTGTTTGCGCCTTTGCAAATGTCTTACATCGACAAACTTATTTAGTACTATTTTGCAAATAGGGTTACATTGTCGCAACATTGTGTTCCCTAATTGCTTGATTTTTTTAAATGCAACAATTGATAAAGACACCTGATAATTGCTCTGTGGAGTCTTATTTTGTGTCTACTTCTTATCTACATTTAATTCCCTACCTCTAATCAAGGCATTTTTAAATGCTGGGGGCTGCCAGGACGTGAGGCCTACCTAGACTTTAGATCTGAATTTGAATGTACTTGTGAACTAACTTAATTTCCTACTTCTAAATTCATTCCTAAATTCACTACTTATATTAATCCTGTAGTTGGGCATTTTGAGCCTTCAATTGTGGGCATTGTTTTGTGTCCAGACCAGCAGCTGGTGGTGTGCATTTTGCTGGAAAGGCATCGAAGACCTCCGATATGCTGCATCTCCTGATGTGTGTCTCCCTCAAGTGGCTGTCAGCAAATGCATGCTAGACACCCCATTCCAAGCTGATTGTGACATCACGGAACATGCATCATAGAACAGGCATGCTAGAATATGGGTCTTCAACCTGCGACCCTCCAGCTGCTGTGGAACTACATATACCAGCATGCCCTGCCTCAGTTTTAGCATACCTTAATAGCAAAACTGTGGCAGGGCATGCTGGGATGTGTAGTTTCACAGCAGCTGGAGGGCCACAGGATGAAGACCCATGTGCTAGAGCCAAGCCGCAGGTACATTGAATGCTAGCAAGCTGAATGTTTAAATCCTTTTTGTTCCGCAGCATTCCAATGCGGAAGATTCCATGGAACCAGAGATTATTCCATTGAGAAGGACATGCTGCCTGGATGACTGCACTGTGCAAATTAAGTCACGGAGCCAGTTGGCTTGTGGGTGGCTCTGGTGACTGGGTGGTTGGGTGGGCGGTGTGTCGGAGGTGGAGCACATGCAAATGAATGTGTATCATCCAGCTAGTGAGAGTGAAAACTCATGCAGGAGTGTGCCTGCTTGTCAGTGGGTTATGCACCTTGCCAGACGTCAAATCTACATGGAGCAGCTGGAGGGGACAAGAGCAGGTTTGCAAAATATAGATAGAAGAGCATATATGCTGGCGCATTCTCCATGATTGTGTCAGCTTATGTTTTGGTGCACTGCACTTTCCTCCATTAAGTTTTAGCTATTTTGGTTAAACGCAAGTGTAGTTGCTTCTCGCCCTTTTGGCTGTGATCTTGTATCGTGGTTAAAGAGTCTGCTGGAGGGATTGTTTTCTTCATTGGCGAGAGACTGAAGATATTCCAGGATGGAAGGCTTGGGAACACTATCCGTTTTTAAGTTGTGGAAGAGTTGAAAGACCGGATTGGACTACATTCTATAGTAAAGGATATCTTTGTATTTATTAATCCTCCCTTTATATGTGTCTGTCTTTCAATAAAGCTTCGGGCTTGTGATTCCCTCACCCTCTTACACTCCACACCCATAGCCTTATTAACTGTTGTATTATTGTATTGTTTAAATGTATAGTGCAGTTCATGATTTATAGTGTAGGCTGGCCTGTGCTGTAGTTCTTGAACTGTACTATACCGACAGCATTTGTATTGTGTTTTATCTGTGCTGCAACACAGTACTTATGTGTGTAATGTTTATGTATGTTTTTTTGCTTCTTTATGTCAATAAAGACTGCTTTTTCAATCCAATATCTGAAAACAATCAATGTTTATCTTTGATGGCAATAGAAGTGGTATGATATTTGCTGCTTTTGAAAGGCAATATCTGATATGTCCCCTATCTGGGAACCATATATTAAATGGCTTTTCAGAAAAGGGAGATGGTAGAAGAGCTTTCAGTACTGGTAGGACCGATGCACATTTCCTATTCTAGCCTCCAAAAACAGATTCAGTTGCATTTTCCAGCGTGTTCTGGATGCGCCTTTGCAAATGTCTTACATCGACAAACTTATTTAGTACTATTTTGCAAATAGGGTTACATTGTTGCAACATTGTGTTCCCTAATTGCTTGATTTTTTAAATGCAACAATTGATAAAGACACCTGATAACTGCTCTGTGGAGTCTTATTTTGTGTCTACTTTTTATCTACATTTAATTCTCTACCTCTAATCAAGGCATTTTTAAGTGCTGGGAACTGCCAGGACGTGAGGCCTACCTAGACTTTAGATCTGAATTTGAATGTACTTGTGAACTAACTTAATTTCCTACTTCTAAATTCATTCCTAAATTCACTACTTACATGAATCCTGTAGTTGGGCATTTTGGGACTTCGATTGTGGGCATTGTTTTGTGTCCAGACCAGCAGCAGGTGGTGTGCATTTGCTGGAAAGGCATCGAAGACCTCCGATATGCTGCATCTCCTGATGTGTGTCTCCCTCAAGTGGCTGTCAGCAAATGCCTGCTAGACACCCCATTCCAAGCTGATTGTGACATCACGGTACATGCATCATAGAACAGGCATGCTAGAACATGGGTCTTCAACCTGCGACCCTCCAGCTGCTGTGGAACTACACATCCCAGCATGCCCTGCCTCAGTTTTAGCATACCTTAATAGCAAAACTGTGGCAGGGCATGCTGGGATGTGTAGTTTCACAGCAGCTGGAGGGCCACAGGATGAAGACCCATGTGCTAGAGCCAAGCCGCAGGTACATTGAATGCTAGCAAGCTGAATATTTAAATCCTTTTTGTTCCGCAGCATTCCAATGTGGAAGATTCCATGGAACCAGAGATCCTTCCATTGAGAAGGACATGCTGCCTGGATGACTACACTGTGCAAATTAAATCACGGAGCTAGTTGGTTTGTGGGTGGCTCTGGTGACTGGGTGGTTGGGTGGGTGGTGTGTCGGAGGTGGAGCACATGCAAATGATTGTGTATCATCCAGCTAGTGAGAGAGAAAACTCATGCAGGAGTGTGCCTGCTTGTCAGTGGGTTATGCACCTTGCCAGACTTCAAATCTACATAGAGCAGCTGGAGGGGACAAGAGCAGGTTTGCAAAATATAGATAGAAGAGCATATATGCTGGCACATTCTCCATGATTGTGTCAGCTTATGTTTTGGTGCACTGCACTTTCCTCCACTAAGTTTTAGCCATTTTTGTTAAGCTCAAGTGTAGTTGCTTCTCGGCCTTTTGGCTGTGATCTTGTATCGTGGTTGAAGGGTCTGCTGGAGGGAGGGATTGTTTTCTTCATTGGCGAAAGACCAAAGATATTCCAGGATGGAAGGCTTGGGAACACTATCCGTTTTTCAGTTGTGGAAGAGCACAGAGGTCGGATTGGACTACATTCTATAGTAAAGGATACCTTTCTATTTATTGCCCCTCCCCTTATATGTGTCTGTGTTACAATAAAGCTTCGGTCTTGTGATTCCCTCACCCTCTTACACTCCACACACATAGCCTTATTAACTGTTGTATTATTGTATAGTTTAAATGTATAGTGCAGTTCATGATTTATAGTGTAGGCTGGCCTGTGCTGTAGTTCTTGAACTGTACTATACCGACAGCATTTGTATTGTGTTTTGGCTGTGCTGCAACACAGTACTTATGTGTGTAATGTTTATGTATGTTTTTTTGCTTCTTTATGTCAATAAAGACTGCTTTTTCAATCCAATATCTGAAAACAATCAATGTTTATCTTTGATGGCAATAGAAGTGGTATGATATTTGCTGCTTTTGAAAGGCAATATCTGATATGTCCCCTATCTGGGAACCATATATTAAATGGCTTTTCAGAAAAGGAAGATGGTAGAAGAGCTTTCAGTACTTGTTTGACCGATGCACATTTCCTATTCTAGCCTCCAAAAACAGATTCAGTTGCATTTTCCAGTCTGTTTTAAATGCGCCTTTGCAAATGTCTTACATCGACAAACTTATTTAGTACTATTTTGCAAATAGGGTTACATTGTTGCAACATTGTGTTCCCTAATTGCTTGATTTTTTAAATGCAACAATTGATAAAGACACCTGATAACTGCTCTGTGGAGTCTTATTTTGCGTCTACTTCTTATCTACATTTAATTCCCTACCTCTAATCAAGGGATTTTTAAATGCTGGGGGCTGCCAGGACGTGAGGCCTACCTAGACTTTAGATCTGAATTTGAATGCACTTGTGAACTAACTTAATTTCCTACTTCTAAATTCATTCCTAAATTCACTACTTACATGAATCCTGTAGTTGGGCATTTTGGGACTTCGATTGTGGGCATTGTTTTGTGTCCAGACCAGCAGCAGGTGGTGTGCATTTGCTGGAAAGGCATCGAAGACCTCCGATATGCTGCATCTCCTGATGTGTGTCTACCTCAAGTGGCTGTCAGCAAATGCCTGCTAGATACCCCATTCCAAGCTGATTGTGACATCACGGAACATGCATCATAGAACAGGCATGCTAGAACATGGGTCTTCAACCTGCGACCCTCCAGCTGCTGTGGAACTACACATCCCAGCATGCCCTGCCTCAGTTTTAGCATACCTTAATAGCAAAACTGTGGCAGGGCATGCTGGGATGTGTAGTTTCACAGCAGCTGGAGGGCCACAGGATGAAGACCCATGTGCTAGAGCCAAGCCGCAGGTACATTGAATGCTAGCAAGCTGAATGTTTAAATCCTTTTTGTTCCGCAGCATTCCAATGCGGAAGATTCCATGGAACCAGAGATTATTCCATTGAGAAGGACATGCTGCCTGGATGACTGCACTGTGCAAATTAAGTCACGGAGCCAGTTGGCTTGTGGGTGGCTCTGGTGACTGGGTGGTTGGGTGGGCGGTGTGTCGGAGGTGGAGCACATGCAAATGAATGTGTATCATCCAGCTAGTGAGAGTGAAAACTCATGCAGGAGTGTGCCTGCTTGTCAGTGGGTTATGCACCTTGCCAGACGTCAAATCTACATGGAGCAGCTGGAGGGTACAAGAGCAGGTTTGCAAAATATAGATAGAAGAGCATATATGCTGGCGCATTCTCCATGATTGTGTCAGCTTATGTTTTGGTGCACTGCACTTTCCTCCACTAAGTTTTAGCTATTTTGGTTAAACGCAAGTGTAGTTGCTTCTCGCCCTTTTGGCTGTGATCTTGTATCGTGGTTAAAGAGTCTGCTGGAGGGATTGTTTTCTTCATTGGCGAGAGACTGAAGATATTCCAGGATGGAAGGCTTGGGAACACTATCCGTTTTTAAGTTGTGGAAGAGTTGAAAGACCGGATTGGACTACATTCTATAGTAAAGGATATCTTTGTATTTATTAATCCTCCCTTTATATGTGTCTGTCTTTCAATAAAGCTTCGGGCTTGTGATTCCCTCACCCTCTTACACTCCACACCCATAGCCTTATTAACTGTTGTATTATTGTATTGTTTAAATGTATAGTGCAGTTCATGATTTATAGTGTAGGCTGGCCTGTGCTGTAGTTCTTGAACTGTACTATACCGACAGCATTTGTATTGTGTTTTATCTGTGCTGCAACACAGTACTTATGTGTGTAATGTTTATGTATGTTTTTTTGCTTCTTTATGTCAATAAAGACTGCTTTTTCAATCCAATATCTGAAAACAATCAATGTTTATCTTTGATGGCAATAGAAGTGGTATGATATTTGCTGCTTTTGAAAGGCAATATCTGATATGTCCCCTATCTGGGAACCATATATTAAATGGCTTTTCAGAAAAGGGAGATGGTAGAAGAGCTTTCAGTACTGGTAGGACCGATGCACATTTCCTATTCTAGCCTCCAAAAACAGATTCAGTTGCATTTTCCAGCGTGTTTTGGATGCGCCTTTGCAAATGTCTTACATCGACAAACTTATTTAGTACTATTTTGCAAATAGGGTTACATTGTTGCAACATTGTGTTCCCTAATTGCTTGATTTTTTAAATGCAACAATTGATAAAGACACCTGATAACTGCTCTGTGGAGTCTTATTTTGTGTCTACTTTTTATCTACATTTAATTCTCTACCTCTAATCAAGGCATTTTTAAGTGCTGGGGGCTGCCAGGACGTGAGGCCTACCTAGACTTTAGATCTGAATTTGAATGTACTTGTGAACTAACTTAATTTCCTACTTCTAAATTCATTCCTAAATTCACTACTTACATGAATCCTGTAGTTGGGCATTTTGGGACTTCGATTGTGGGCATTGTTTTGTGTCCAGACCAGCAGCAGGTGGTGTGCATTTGCTGGAAAGGCATCGAAGACCTCCGATATGCTGCATCTCCTGATGTGTGTCTCCCTCAAGTGGCTGTCAGCAAATGCCTGCTAGACACCCCATTCCAAGCTGATTGTGACATCACGGTACATGCATCATAGAACAGGCATGCTAGAACATGGGTCTTCAACCTGCGACCCTCCAGCTGCTGTGGAACTACACATCCCAGCATGCCCTGCCTCAGTTTTAGCATACCTTAATAGCAAAACTGTGGCAGGGCATGCTGGGATGTGTAGTTTCACAGCAGCTGGAAGGCCACAGGATGAAGACCCATGTGCTAAAGCCAAGCCGCAGGTACATTGAATGCTAGCAAGCTGAATATTTAAATCCTTTTTATTCCGCAGCATTCCAATGTGGAAGATTCCATGGAACCAGAGATCCTTCCATTGAGAAGGACATGCTGCCTGGATGACTACACTGTGCAAATTAAATCACGGAGCCAGTTGGCTTGTGGGTGGCTCTGGTCACTGGGTGGTTGGGTGGGTGGTGTGTCGGAGGTGGAGCACATGCAAATGATTGTGTATCATCCAGCTAGTGAGAGAGAAAACTCATGCAGGAGTGTGCCTGCTTGTCAGTGGGTTATGCACCTTTCCAGACGTCAAATCTACATGGAGCAGCTGGAGAGGACAAGAGCAGGTTTGCAAAATATAGACAGAAGAGCTCTCCAGCCTAGTTTGCTGTCTGTTTCCACTTCTCTTTTCTTGAGCCGCTCCCTTCTATGCCCTTGCGCACTATCCTGACTTCTCCCATCTGCTTACTTTGTGCCTTCCAACGCACAATGCGAACTACAGGTAGTGCTGCAGGGCCCACACCCTTTTACTTGCCATACAGAGCAGCTCTGGAGCTGTTACAGTGCCCAGCTTCTGCAAGAAATCAGCTTGAATGCTTCAGGGGCTGGGGCATAGCCAACATGAGCCCCACACCGCAGGAGCGTGGAGGTGTTTAATGCGAACTAGGGGTCATCCAAGCGCTGCAAAAGGCCGACATGCCCTGCACGCCCCTTTTCTCTATTCATATGCAGACGAGGGTTGAAGCCAACTTTGACCCACTGCTTGGATGACATCACCATATGCAAATCCATCTGCTGCAGGCCTTCCTCCAGGAATGCTTGCACTAGTTGTTGCATTTGGTTTGTTGTTTGGGGGTGCTTCAGTATTAGGCAGCCTTCTGCCCTCCCATGTTCATCTGAAAATATGTGTTCTCCCTGCAGTTGTTGTCCCCAGATGAGAGTTCCCTTGTGCTGCCTCAGTTGAATCTTCTTTACTTGACAGAGATGTGCCTGAGCAGCGGCCCTCCCCAGCCCTATCCCAAATCATACTTATTTTGCATAGGAGATACCATGGTCATGAAGATTGTTCTCCCAGGGTGAGGTTCATTCATTGCATTCTGGGTATGCTGACCCCTGTGATTTCCCCAAATGTGGGAAACTTGACTGCATTATTTGTGGTAGTGGGGGACTGTGTTTGTGCTTTCCTCTGGTCAGCTCTGGTAAAAGTCAGATTTCTTTGTCTCAGATCTTCCTCTAGCCTTGTTCTTCTTTCGAGAGTTCCCTTGTGCTGCCTCAGTTGGATCTCCTTTACTTGACAGGGGGGTGCCCAAGCAGCGACCCTCCCCAGCTCTAGCCCAACTCCTACTTACTTGCCAGGTGAGATACTATGATCATGAAGGTGCTTCTCCCAGGACAAGGCTCACCCATTGCACTCTGGGTGTGCTGCCCCTGTGATTTCCCCAAATGTGGGAAACTTGACTGCATAATTTGTGTTTCCACTGGTCGGCTTTCATATAATTCAGATCTCTTTGTCTCAGGTCTCTCTCCAGCCTAGTTTGCAGTCTGTTTCCACTTCTTTTTTTTTGAGCCCCTCCTTTCTATACCCTTGTGCACTATCCTGACTTCTCCTCCTGTCTGCTTACTTTGTGCCTTCCAATGCACAATGCAAACTACAGGTAGTGCTGCAGGGCCCACAAACTTTTACTTGCATTACAGAGCAGCTCTGGAGCTGTTACAGTGCCAAGCTGCTGCAAGAAATCAGCTTGAATGCTTCAGGGGCTGGGGCATTGCAAACATGAGCCCCACACCGAAGGAGGGTGGGGGTGTTTAATGCGAACTAAGGGTCATCCAAGCGCCGCAAAAGGCCGCCATTCCCTGCATACCCCTTTTCTCTTTTCATATGCAGATGAGGGTTCCAGCCAACCGTGCCCACTGCTTGGATGACATCACTGTATGCAAATCCGTCTTCTGCAGACCTTCCCCCAGGAATGCTTGTACTAGTTGTTGCATTTGGTTTGTTGTTTGGGGGTGCTTCAGTATTAGGCAGCCTTCTGCCCTCCCATGTTCATCTGAAAATATGTGTTCTCCCTGCAGTTGTTGTCCCCAGATGAGAGTTCCCTTGTGCTGCGTCAGTTGAATCTCCTTTACTTGACAGAGATGTGCCTGAGCAGCGGCCCTCCCCAGCCCTATCCCAAATCATACTTATTTTGCATAGGAGATATCATGGTAATGAAGACTGTTATCCCAGGGTGAGGTTCATTCATTGCATTCTGGGTATGCTGACCCCTGTGATTTCCCCAAATGTGGGAAACTCGACTTCATTATTTGTGGTAGTGGGGGACTGTGTTTGTGCTTTCCTCTGGTCAGCTCTGGTAAAAGTCAGATTTATTTGTCTCAGATCTTCCTCTAGCCTTGTTCTTCTTTCGAGAGTTCCCTTGTGCTGACTCAGTTGGATCTCCTTCACTTGACAGGGAAGTGCCCGAGCAGCGACCCTACCCAGCTCTAGCCCAACTCCTACTTACCTGCCAGGTGAGATACTATGATCATGTAGGTGCTTCTCCCAGGGCAAGGCTCACCCATTGCACTCTTGGTGTGCTGCCCCTGTGATTTCCCCAAATGTGGGAAACTTGACTGCATAATTTGTGTTTCCCCTGGTCGGCTCTCGTATAATTCAGAACTCTTTGTCTCAGGTCTCTTTCCAGCCTAGTTTGCAGTCTGTTTCCACTTCTCTTTTCTTGAGCCGCTCCCTTCTATGCCCTTGCGCACTATTCTGACCTCTCCTGTCTGCTTACTTTGTGCCTTCCAACGCACAATGCAAACTACAGGTAGTGCTGCAGGGCCCACACCCTTTTACATGCTTTACAGAGCAGCTCTGGAGCTGTTACAGTGCCCAGCTGCTGCAAGAAATCAGCTTGAATGCTTCAGGGGCTGGGGCATAACCAACATGAGCCCCACACCGAAGGAGGGTGGAGATGTTTAATGCGAATTAGGGGTCATCCAAGCGCCGCAAAAGGCCGCCATTCCCTGCACATCCCTTTTTTCTTTTCATATGCAGACGAGGGTTGAAGCCAACTTTGACCCACTGCTTGGATGACATCACCATATGCAAATCCATCTGCTGCAGGCCTTCCCCAGGAATGCTTGCACTAGTTGTTGCATTTGGTTTGTTGTTTGGGGGTGCTTCAGTATTAGGCAGCCTTCTGCCCTCCCATGTTCATCTGAAAATATGTGTTCTCCCTGCAGTTGTTGTCCCAAGATGAGAGTTCCCTTGTGCTGCCTCAGTTGAATCGCCTTTACTTGACAGAGATGTGCCTGAGCAGCGGCCCTCTCCAGCCCTATCCCAAATCATACTTATTTTGCATAGGAGATACTATGGTCATGAAGATTGTTCTCCCAGGGTGAGGTTCATTCATTGCATTCTGGGTATGCTGACCCCTGTTATTTCCCCAAATGTGGTAAACTTGACAGCATTATTTGTGGTAGTGGGGGACTGTGTTTGTGCTTTCCTCTGGTCAGCTCTGGTAAAAGTCAGATTTCTTTGTCTCAGATCTTCCTCTAGCCTTGTTCTTCTTTCGAGAGTTCCCTTGTGTTGCCTTAGTTGGATCTCCTTCACTTGACAGGGGGGTGCCCGAGCAGTGACCCTCCCCAGCTCTAGCCCAACTCCTACTTACCTGCTAGGTGAGATACTATGATCATGAAGGTGCTTCTCCCAGGGCAAGGCTCACCCATTGCACTCTGGGTGGGCTACTCCTGCGGTTTCCCCAAATGTTGGACACTTGACTGCATAATTTGTGTTTCACCTGGTCGGCTCTCGTATAATTCAGATCTCTTTGTCTCAGGTCTCTCTCCAGCCTAATTTGCAGTCTGTTTCCACTTCTCTTTTCTTGAGTTGCTCCCTTCTATGCCCTTGCGCACTGTCCTGACTTCTCCCGTCTGCTTACTTTGTGCCTTCCAACGCACAATGCAAACTACAGGTAGTGCTGCAGGGCCCACACCCTTTTACTTGCCTTACAGAGCAGCTCTGGAGCTGTTACAGTGCCCAGCTGCTGCAAGAAATCAGCTTGAATGCTTCAGGGGCTGGGGCATAGCCATCATGAGCCCCACACCGAAGGAGGGTGGAGGTGTTTAATGCGAACTAGGGGTCATCCAAGCACCGCAAAAGGCCGCCATGCCCTGCATGCCAATTTTATCTTTTCATATGCAGACGAGGGTTGAAGCCAACTTTGACCCACTGCTTGGATGACATCACCATATGCAAATCCATCTGCTGCAGGCCTTCCCCCAGGAATGCTTGCACTAGTTGTTGCATTTGGTTTGTTGTTTGGGGGTGCTTCAGTATTAGGCAGCCTTCTGCCCTCCCATGTTCATCTGAAAATATGTGTACCTCCTGCAGTTGTTGTCCCCAGATGAGAGTTCCCTTGTGCTGCCTCAGTTGAATCTCCTTTACTTGACAGAGATGTGCCTGAGCAGCGGCCCTCTCCAGCCCTATCCCAAATCATACTTATTTTGCATAGGAGATACTATGGTCATGAAGATTGTTCTCCCAGGGTGAGGTTCATTCATTGCATTCTGGGTATGCTGACCCCTGTTATTTCCCCAAATGTGGTAAACTTGACAGCATTATTTGTGGTAGTGGGGGACTGTGTTTGTGCTTTCCTCTGGTCAGCTCTGGTAAAAGTCAGATTTCTTTGTCTCAGATCTTCCTCTAGCCTTGTTCTTCTTTCGAGAGTTCCCTTGTGTTGCCTTAGTTGGATCTCCTTCACTTGACAGGGGGGTGCCCGAGCAGTGACCCTCCCCAGCTCTAGCCCAACTCCTACTTACCTGCTAGGTGAGATACTATGATCATGAAGGTGCTTCTCCCAGGGCAAGGCTCACCAATTGCACTCTGGGTGTGCTGCTCCTGCGATATCCCCAAATGTGGGAAACTTGACTGCATAATTTGTGTTTCCCCTGGTCGGCTCTCGTATAATTCAGATCTCTTTGTCTCATGTCTCTCTCCAGCCTAGTTTGCTGTCTGTTTACACTTCTCTTTTCTTGAGCCACTCCCTTCTATGCCCTTGCGCACTATCTTGACTTCTACCGTCTGCTTACTTTGTGCCGTCCAACGCACAATGCGAACTACAGGTAGTGCTGCAGGGCCCACACCCTTTTAGTTGCCTTACAGAGCAGCTCTGGAGCTATTACAGTGCCCAGCTGCTGTAAGTAATCAGCTTGAATGCTTCAGGGGCTGGGGCATAGCCAACATGAGCCCCACACCGAAGTAGGGTGGAGGTGTTTAATGCGAACTAGGGGTCATCCAAGCGCCGCAAAAGGCCGCCATGCCCTGCACGCCCCTTTTCTCTTTTCATATGCAGACGAGGGTTGAAGCCAACTTTGACCCACTGCTTGGATGACATCACCATATGCAAATCCATCTGCTGCAGGCCTTCCCCCAGGAATGCTTGTACTAGTTGTTGCATTTGGTTTGTTGTTTGGGGGTGCTTCAGTATTAGGCAGCCTTCTGCCCTCCCATGTTCATCTGAAAATATGTGTTCTCCCTGCAGTTGTTGTCCCCAGATGAGAGTTCCCTTGTGCTGCCTCAGTTGAATCTCCTTTACTTGACAAGGGAGGCATTTTGGATTTTTTCTTTGGGTACCCTTACACCTGATGGTCTGAATGAGAGCATCGAACTGAACAACATTGGCAGTCTCTGAAGATTTTATCTATTGATTTACCTAATACATTATTTATTGAATATCCATTTATTGTATGTTTAATAAATAAAAAAATTATTAGAAGTAGCTATTTTGGAAACAGCTTTCCTCTTAGGATGAAACTGTATAATCCTGTTGTGTGTGTTCCTTTAAAGTTCTTTAGTAAAATCCACTAGTAATGATGAACATCAGATTTCTTCCTCCATCCTCTTTTTACACTTTCTCTTGGTTCTATATATATTTTTTTTTCTATTTTTATTTTTTTCCCCTCCTTCTCCCAAAAGGCCCCCCTCCCTCCCCCCCCTCCCTGTTTTAAATTTTAAAATCTTTAAATATTTAAATCTTCGAATCCTTAAATTGTCTGTTTAATATTTATTTTTTCTTCAATTCTTTTTGTTGTTTAAACAGCAATGTAGTTATTCCAGGGGTTAAAATAATGAAATATAGAAATAATATTAACAAAAATTAAAGGTAAAAATGAATTGATAGAATGATCCCATTAAAAGTAAATAAATAATATGGATGTTAAGCTGAGCAGGTTGGATTCGAACATGGGACTAGCTGCATAGAGTGCATTTGATGTTTCCCCTGCGCCACAAGAACTGCTTTAGTAATGGCATGGATTTATGTTACCCTAAAAGGTTTTATATAAGTAAATGGGGATCCTTAGTGCTGAGTCTCTGAATTATGTATATGTGATTATAGATATGAGGTATTGATTGAAAGATTATAGGTTAATCTGTATATAGATTATATATTTTCTGTTATTTTTTAAACCACCTTGTTGCTTATTTTATTATTATTTTTAATCACCATGTTGCTTATTTTTATATTATGAAATGCCTTTATATGTGCAATTGCAATTAGAAAGTTGTTCCATATGTGAGTCATTACATGTATGCATCCAATTAGTACATGTATGTATCCAATCAACTAATTAGTAATGCTATTGGTCCGGTGCATTTTAAAAAGAGCCTGCTAGGCTGCTGATGTATCCTCTGACGAAACCGCTCTTGGATAACAGCGGAAAAACGCGTAAGGAAGGTGATTACCGGACACTCTGATTGCTGAGATATAAGCCCGTTCATGAACGAGCTACATCACGGCGGACGTCTGATGTAAAGACAGCGGTGAAGGGGAAAAAGCAATTTGAGACCGAGCAAAAGGAGGTCTCTACCCCACGGCAGGGAGAAATATCCCGACCGCGAGTGCCAATAAGATCCAGCCACGGTTAACGGGGGTCGTAGCATACCGCTGTGTTTCACCAACCATCACAGCGCTCTCCCCCTGTTTTCTTTCATTACTCACGTGAGTTACATATGAACTTTAACTGCAGTAAATAAGAGGCGTTGGTTACAACTGTTGCTGTTCATCCACAAGAAGGAATTTAATGTATCAATTACAATTGGAAAGTAATGATTAAATTACAACAGCTGTATCCAGGAGGATTTTTTGGACACTTTAATAAACATTCCGTTGTCATCAAGGGCAATATGAAATAGATCCTGATTACATTTAGATATGGATAGTGGTGCCTATATATGTTGACTCCATTGTATTTTATTGAATGTGGGTTTCTTCTGTCTATATATATTTTTTAAAAATAAAGAGCTTGTATATTTTATTTTTTGCGCTCCCTTAATAACAAGTGTGATTATCTTTAAAATTTGGTTTATTATTGGTAGAACAGTACTACCTATGGGAGCAGCATTTTATAATATATGGTGAAAATTAATAGATGTATAAAGATTAAATAAGCAACAAATTGGTGAAATAGATAAGTTTTGATAGAATCGCTGGGTTCTATATATATATATTGACATTTGGTTATATATATGTATAGACTTTATAAATTCTTGACAGAGATGTGCCTGAGCAGCGGCCCTCCCCAGCCCTATCCCAAATCATACTTATTTTGCATAGGAGATACCATGGTCATGAAGATTGTTCTCCCAGGGTGAGGTTCATTCATTGCATTCTGGGTATGCTGACCCCTGTGATTTCCCCAAATGTGGGAAACTCGACTGCATTATTTGTGGTAGTGGGGGACTGTGTTTGTGCTTTCCTCTGGTCAGCTCTGGTAAAAGTCAGATTTATTTGTCTCAGATCTTCCTCTAGCCTTGTTCTTCTTTCGAGAGTTTCCATGTGCTGCCTCAGTTGGATCTCCTTCACTTGACAGGGGGGTGCCCAAGCAGCGACCCTCCCCAGCTCTAGCCCAACTCCTACTTACCTGCCAGGTGAGATACTATGATCATGAAGGTGCTTCTCCCAGGGCAAGGCTCACCCATTGCACTCTGGGTGTGCTGCTCCTGCGGTTTCCCCAAATGTTGGACACTTGACTGCATAATTTGTGTTTCCCCTGGTCGGCTCTCGTATAATTCAGATCTCTTTGTCTCAGGTCTCTCTCCAGCTTAGTTTGCTGTCTGTTTCCACTTCTCTTTTCTTGAGTTGCTCCCTTCTATGCCCTTGCGCACTATCCTGACTTCTCCCGTCTGCTTACTTTGTGCCTTCCAACGCACAATGCAAACCACAGGTAGTGCTGCAGGGCCCACACCCTTTTACTTGCCTTACAGAGCAGCTCTGGAGCTGTTACAGTGCCCAGCTGCTGCAAGAAATCAGCTTGAATGCTTCAGGGGCTGGGGCATAGCCCCACACCGAAGGAGGGTGGAGGTGTTTAATGCAAACTAGGGGTCATCCAAGCGCCGCAAAAGGCCGCCATGCCCTGCACGCCCCTTTTCTCTTTTCATATGCAGACGAGGGTTGAAGCCAACTTTGACCCACTGCTTGGATGACATCACCATATGCAAATCCATCTGCTGCAGGCCTTCCCCCAGGAATGCTTGCACTAGTTGTTGCATTTGGTTTGTTGTTTGGGGGTGCTTCAGTTTTAGGCAGCCTTCTGCCCTCCCATGTTCATCTGAAAATATGTGTTCTCCCTGCAGTTGTTGTCCCCAGATGAGAGTTCCCTTGTGCTGCCTCAGTTGAATCTCCTTTACTTGACAGAGATGTGCCTGAGCAGCGGCCCTCCCCAGCCCTATCCCAAGTCATACTTATTTTGCATAGGAGATACCATGGTCATGAAGATTGTTCTCCCAGGGTGAGGTTCATTCATTGCATTCTGGGTATGCTGACCCCTATGATTTCCCCAAATGTGGGAAACTCGACTGCATTATGTGTGGTAGTGGGGGACTGTGTTTGTTCTTTCCTCTGGTCAGCTCTGGTAAAAGTCAGATTTATTTGTCTCAGATCTTCCTCTAGCCTTGTTCTTCTATCGAGAGTTTCCTTGTGCTGCCTCAGTTGGATCTACTTCACTTGACAGGGGGGTGCCCGAGCAGCGACCCTCCCCAGCTCTATCCCAAATCCTACTTACCTGCCAGGTGAGATACTATGATCATGAAGGTGCTTCTCCCAGGGCAAGTCTCACCCATTGCACTCTGGGTGTGCTGCTCCTGCGATTTCCCCAAATGTGGGAAACTTGACTGCATAATTTGTGTTTCCCCTGGTCGGCTCTCGTATAATTCAGATCTCTTTGTCTCAGGTCTCTCTCCAGCCTAGTTTGCTGTCTATTTCCACTTCTTTTTTCTTGAGCCGCTCCCTTCTATGCCCTTGCGCACTATCCTGACTTCTCCCGTCTGCTTAATTTGTGCCTTCCAACGCACAATGCGAACTAAAGGTAGTGCTGCAGGGCCCACGCCCTTTTACTTGCCTTACAGAGCAGCTCTGGAGCTGTTACAGTGCCTAGCTGCTGCAAGAAATCAGCTTGAATGCTTCAGGGGCTGGGGCATAGCCAACATGAGCCCCACACCGAAGGAGGGTGGAGGTGTTTAATGCGAACTAGGGGTCATCCAATCGCCGCAAAAGGCCGCCATGCCCTGCACGCCCCTTTTCTCTTTTCATATGCAGACGAGGGTTGAAGCCAACTTTGACCCACTGCTTGGATGACATCACCATATGCAAATCCATCTGCTGCAGCCTTCCCCCAGGAATGCTTGCACTAGTTGTTGCATTTGGTTTGTTGTTTGGGGGTGCTTCAGTATTAGGCAGCCTTCTGCCCTCCCATGTTCATCTGAAAATATGTGTTCTCCCTGCAGTTGTTGTCCCCAGATGAGAGTTCCCTTGTGCTGCCTCAGTTGAATCTTCTTTACTTGACAGAGATGTGCCTGAGCAGCGGCCCTCCCCAGCCCTATCCCAAATCATACTTATTTTGCATAGGAGATACCATGGTCATGAAGATTGTTCTCCCAGGGTGAGGTTCATTCATTGCATTCTGGGTATGCTGACCCCTGTGATTTCCTTAAATGTGGGAAACTCGACTGCATTATTTGTGGTAGTGGGGGACTGTGTTTGTGCTTTCCTCTGGTCAGCTCTGGTAAAAGTCAGATTTCTTTGTCTCAGATTTTCCTCTAGCCTTGTTCTTCTTTCGAGAGTTCCCTTGTGCTGCCTCAGTTGGATCTCCTTCACTTGACAGGGGGGTGCCCGAGCAGCGACCCTCCCCAGCTCTAGCCCAACTCCTACTTACCTGCCAGGTGAGATACTATGATCATGAAGTTGCTTCTCCCTGGGCAAGGATCACCCATTGCACTCTGGGTGTGCTGCCCCTGTGATTTCCCCAAATGTGGGAAACTTGACTGCGTAATTTGTGTTTCCCCTGGTCGGCTCTCATATAATTCAGATCTCTTTGTCTCAGGTCTCTCTCCAGCCTAGTTTGCTGTCTGTTTCCACTTCTTTTTTCTTGAGCCCCTCCCTTCTATACCCTTGTGCACTATCCTGACTTCTCCTCCCGTCTGCTTACTTTGTGCCTTACAATGCACAATGCAAACTACAGGTAGTGCTGCAGGGCCCACACCCTTTTACTTGCCTTACAGAGCAGCTCTGGAGCTGTTACAGTGCCCAGCTGCTGCAAGAAATCAGCTTGAATGCTTCAGGGGCTGGGGCATGGCCAACATGAGCCCCACACCGAAGGAGGGTGAAGGTGTTTAATGCGAGCTAGGGGTCATCCAAGCGCCGCAAAAGGCTGCCATGCCCTGCACGCCCCTTTTCTCTTTTCATATGCAGACGAGGGTTGAAGCCAACTTTGACCCACTGCTTGGATGACATCACCATATGCAAATCCATCTGCTGCAGGCCTTCCCCCAGGAATGCCTGCACTAGTTGTTGCATTTTGTTTGTTGTTTTGGGGTGCTTCAGTATTAGGTAGCCTTCTGCCCTCCCATGTTCATCTGAAAATATGTGTTCTCCCTGCAGTTGTTGTCCCCAGATGAGAGTTCCCTTGTGCTGCCTCAGTTGAATCTCCTTTACTTGACAGAGATGTGCCTGAGCAGCGGCCCTCCCCAGCCCTATCCCAAATCATACTTATTTTGCATAGGAGATACCATGGTCATGAAGATTGTTCTCCCAGGGTGAGGTTCATTCATTGCATTCTGGGTATGCTGACCCCTGTGATTTCCACAAATGTGGGAAACTCGACTGCATTATTTGTGGTAGTGGGGGACTGTGTTTGTGCTTTCCTCTGGTCAGCTCTGGTAAAAGTCAGATTTCTTTGTCTCAGATTTTCCTCTAGCCTTGTTCTTCTTTCGAGAGTTCCCTTGTGCTGCCTCAGTTGGATCTCCTTCACTTGACAGGGGGCTGCCCGAGCAGCGACCCTCCCCAGCTCTAGCCCAACTCCTACTTACCTGCCAGGTGAGATACTATGATCATGAAGTTGCTTCTCCCATGGCAAGGATCACCCATTGCACTCTGGGTGTGCTGCCCCTGTGATTTCCCCAAATGTGGGAAACTTGACTGCGTAATTTGTGTTTCCCCTGGTCGGCTCTCATATAATTCAGATCTCTTTGTCTCAGGTCTCTCTCCAGCCTAGTTTGCTGTCTGTTTCCACTTCTTTTTTCTTGAGCCCCTCCCTTCTATACCCTTGTGCACTATCCTGACTTCTCCTCCCGTCTGCTTACTTTGTGCCTTACAATGCACAATGCAAACTACAGGTAGTGCTGCAGGGCCCACACACTTTTACTTGCCTTACAGAGCAGCTCTGGAGCTGTTACAGTGCCCAGCTGCTGCAAGAAATCAGCTTGAATGCTTCAGGGACTGGGGCATGGCCAACATGAGCCCCACACAGAAGGAGTGTGGGGGTATTTAATGCGAACTAGGGGTCATCCAAGCGCCGCAAAAGGCCGCCATGCCCTGCATACCCCTTTTCTCTTTTCATATGCAGATGAGGGTTCCAGCCAACTTTGGCCCACTGCTTGGATGACATCACCGTATGCAAATCCGTCTTCTGCAGACCTTCCCCCAGGAATGCTTGTACTAGTTGTTGCATTTGGTTTGTTGTTTGGGGGTGCTTCAGTATTAGGCAGCCTTCTGCCCTCCCATGTTCATCTGAAAATATGTGTTCTCCCTGCAGTTGTTGTCCCCAGATGAGAGTTCCCTTGTGCTGCCTCAGTTGAATCTCCTTTACTTGACAGAGATGTGCCTGAGCAGCGGCCCTCCCCAGCCCTATCCCAAATCATACTTATTTTGCATAGGAGATACCATGGTCATGAAGATTGTTCTCCCAGGGTGAGGTTCATTCATTGCATTCTGGGTATGCTGACCCCTGTGATTTCCCCAAATGTGGGAAACTTGACTGCATTATTTGTGGTAGTGAGGGACTGTGTTTGTGCTTTCCTCTGGTCAGCTCTGGTAAAAGTCAGATTTCTTTGTCTCAGATCTTCCTCTAGCCTTGTTCTTCTTTCGAGAGTTTCCTTGTGCTGCCTCAGTTGGATCTCCTTCACTTGACAGGGGGGTGCCCGAGCAGCGACCCTCCCCAGCTCTAGCCCAACTCCTACTTACCTGCCAGGTGAGATACTATGATCATGAAGGTGCTTCTCCCAGGGCAAGGCTCACCCATTGCACTCTGGGTGTGCTGCTCCTGCGATTTCCCCAAATGTGGGAAACTTGACTGCATAATTTGTGTTTCCCCTGGTCGGCTCTCGTATAATTCAGATCTCTTTGTCTCAGGTCTCTCTCCAGCCTAGTTTGCTGTCTGTTTCCACTTCTCTTTTCTTGAGCCGCTCCCTTCTATGCCCTTGCGCACTATCCCAGGATAATTATTGTAGCTGGTCTGCGGGTAACAGCTCTCAGATCCACTTCTAGAAAAAATGCAACAATGTAATTTGAGTGACAAACTGCAGAGATGAACCCTTTCTGTGACTGCTGCACAGGGATCACACAAACTCTATTCATAGGGCTGACTTCACTTAGGGGAGATGTTCTCGCCCCGCAAAGAAGTGCGAGTATATACCGCACTTACGGTACCATTGGATTTACAGATATTTTCTTGCAATACACTATGGGGGTCATTCTGAGTTGATTGCTCGCTAGCAGTTTTTAGCAGCCTTAAAACGGTGGAGTTAACATATCTCACGTGGAAGGTGGTCATGTTATTAGCCTTGGCTTCGGCTAGGCGAGTGTCGGAATTAGCGGCTTTGTCACATAAAAGCCCATATTTGGTGTTCCATGTGGATAGAGCGGAATTGCGGACCCATCCTCAATTCCTACCAAAAGTGGTCTCATCTTTTCATATGAACCAATCTATTGTGGTGCCTTTGGCTACGCGTGACTTGGAGGATTCCGAGTTACTTGATGTGGTCAGGGCTTTGAAAATTTACGTGGCCAGGACGGCTAGAGTCAGGAAAACTGAAGCGCTGTTTGTCCTGTATGCAACCAACAAGATTGGTGCCCCTGCTTCAAAGCAGGCTATTGCTCGCTGGATTTGTAACACGATTCAGCAAGCGCATTCTATGGCTGGATTGCAGTTACCGAAATCGGTCTAGGCCCATTCCACGAGGAAAGTGGGCTCTTCTTGGGCGGCTGCCCGAGGGGTCTCGGCACTACAGCTGTGTCGAGCTGCTACTTGGTCAGGTTCAAACACCTTTTCAAAATACTATAAGTTTGATACCCTGGCTGAGGAGGAACTCATGTTTGCTCAATCGGTGCTGCAGAGTCATCCGCACTCTCCCGCCCGTTTTGGAGCTTTGGTATAATCCCCATGGTCCTTATGGAGTCCCCAGCATCCTCTAGGACGTTAGAGAAAATAAGATTTTAAACCTACCGGTAAATCTTTTTCTCGTAGTCCGTAGAGGATGCTGGGCGCCCGTCCCAAGTGCGGACTACTTCTGCAATACTTGTATATAGTTATTGCTTCAATAAGGGTTATGTTATAGTTGCATCGGTCCTGCACTGATGCTACAGTATGTTGTTTTTTCGTACTCTTAACTGGGTAGTTTATCACAAGTTATACAGTGTGATTGGTGTGGCTGGTATGAATCTTGCCCTGGATTAACAAAATCCTTTCCTCATACTGTCAGTCTCCTCTGGGCACAGTTTCTCTAACTGTGGCATAGAGGCGCATAGAGGGAGGAGCCAGTGCACACCCAGAACTAAAGTCTTTCTTAAAGTGCCCATGTCTCCTGCGGAGCCCGTCTATCCCCATGGTCCTTACGGAGTCCCCAGCACCCTCTACGGACTACGAGAAAAAGATTTACCGGTAGGTTTAAAATCTTATTTTCTACTTTATTCTTTTCTATCCTAGTTTATTACGACCAACTCTCATCCAAGGAGTTTGATATTCTACTACCTGCATGCAATTTAAATTGCTTAAATTGTTTATATGGTTGATTTGTCCTTCACAACCCATAATCTGCAACTTGGATGTACTTGTGTCATTGAAAATCTTATAATAAAAATGTTTATATATTGAAAAAAAAAGTTATAAGACATATGCATTCAATATTTGAAGAAACAAAATAAAATAAAGCTATGTATTGGGTTTCACTAACAAGCACATTGGAAGACTTGACTACTGTTAAAAGACATGCATTACATGGTATAGAGCCACAAACCACAATGTAGTAAAATAAAAACAAACTTACATGTGCTAGAGCTGGGGAGGGTCGCTGCTCGGGCAGCCCCCTGTCAAGTGAAGGAGATCCAACTGAGGCAGCACAAGGGAACTCTCGAAAGAAGAACAAGGCTAGAGGAAAATCTGAGACAAAGAAATCTGACTTTTACCAGAGCTGACCAGAGGAAAGCACAAACACAGTCCCCCACTACCACAAATAATGCAGTCGAGTTTCCCACATTTGTGGAAATCACAGGGGTCAGCATACCCAGAATGCAATGAATGAACCTCACCCTGGGAGAACAATCTTCATGACCATGGTATCTCCTATGCAAAATAAGTATGATTTGGGATAGGGCTGGGGAGGGCCGCTGCTCAGGCACATCTCTGTCAAGTAAAGGAGATTCAACTGAGGCAGCACAAGGGAACTCTCATCTGGGGACAACAACTGCAGGGAGAACACATATTTTCAGATGAACATGGGAGGGCAGAAGGCTACCTAATACTGAAGCACCCCCAAACAACAAACAAAATGCAACAACTAGTGCAAGCATTCCTGGGGGAAGGCCTGCAGCAGATGGATTTGCATATGGTGATGTCATCCAAGCAGTGGGTCAAAGTTGGCTTCAACCCTCGTCTGCATATGAAAAGAGAAAAGGGGCGTGCAGGGCATGGCAGCCTTTTGCGGCGCTTGGATGACCCCTAGCTCGCATTAAACACCTCCACCCTCCTTCGGTGTGGGGCTCATGTTAGCTATGCCCCAGCCCCTGAAGCATTCAAGCTGATTTCTTGCAGCAGTTGGCACTGTAACAGCTCCAGAGCTGCTCTGTAAGGCAAATAAAAGGGTGTGGGACCTGCAGCACTACCTGTAGTTCGCATTGTGCGTTGGAAGGCAAAAAGTAAGCAGACGGGAGAAGACAGGATAGTGCGCAAGGGCATAGAAGGGAGCGGCTCAAGAAAAGAGAAGTGGAAACAGACAGCAAACTAGGCTGGAGAGAGACCTGAGACAAAGAGATCTGAATTATACGAGAGCCGACCAGGGGAAACACAAATTATGCAGTCAAGTTTCCCACATTTGGGGAAATCGCAGGAGCAGCACACCCAGAGTGCAATGGGTGAGCCTTGCCCTGGGAGAAGCACCTTCATGATCATAGTATCTCACCTGGCAGGTAAGTAGGAGTTGGGCTAGAGCTGGGGAGGGTCGCTGCTCGGGCACCCCCCTGTCAAGTGAAGGAGATCCAACTGAGGCAGCACAAGGAAACTCTCGAAAGAAGAACAAGGCTAGAGGAAGATCTGAGACAAAGAAATCTGACTTTTACCAGAGCTGACCAGAGGAAAGCACAAACACAGTCACTCACTACCACAAATAATGCAGTCAAGTTTCCCACATTTGGGGAAATCACAGGGGTCAGCATACCCAGAATGCAATGAATGAACCTCACCCTGGGAGAACAATCTTCATGACCATGGTATCTCCTATGCAAAATAAGTATGATTTGGGATAGGGCTGGGGAGGGCCGCTGCTCAGGCACATCTCTGTCAAGTAAAGGAGATTCAACTGAGGCAGCACAAGGGAACTCTCATCTGGGGACAACAACTGCAGGGAGAACACATATTTTCAGATGAACAAGGGAGGGCAGAAGGCTGCCTAATACTGAAGCACCCCCAAACAACAAACCAAATGCAACAACTAGTACAAGCATTCCTGGGGGAAGGTCTGCAGAAGACGGATTTGCATACGGTGATGTCATCCAAGCAGTGGGCCAAAGTTGGCTGGAACCCTCATCTGCATATGAAAAGAGAAAAGGGGTATGCAGGGCATGGCGGCCTTTTGCGGCGCTTGGATGACCCCTAGTTCGCATTAAATACCCCCACCCTCCTTCTCTGTGGGGCTCATGTTGGCCATGCCCCAGCCCCTGAAGCATTCAAGCTGATTTCTTGCAGCAGCTGGGCACTGTAACAGCTCCAGAGCTGCTCTGTAAGGCAAGTAAAAGGGTGTGGGCCCTGCAGCACTACCTGTAGTTTGCATTGTGCATTGTAAGGCACAAAGTAAGCAGACGGGAGGAGAAGTCAGGATAGTGCACAAGGGTATAGAAGGGAGGGGCTCAAGAAAAAAGAAGTGGAAACAGACAGCAAACTAGGCTGGAGAGAGACCTGAGACAAAGAGATCTGAATTATATGAGAGCCGACCAGGGGAAACACAAATTACGCAGTCAAGTTTCCCACATTTGGGGAAATCACAGGGGCAGCACACCCAGAGTGCAATGGGTGATCCTTGCCCAGGGAGAAGCAACTTCATGATCATAGTATCTCACCTGGCAGGTAAGTAGGAGTTGGGCTAGAGCTGGGGAGGGTCGCTGCTCGGGCACCCCCCTGTCAAGTGAAGTAGATCCAACTGAGGCAGCACAAGGGAACTCTCGAAAGAAGAACAAGGCTAGAGGAAGATCTGAGACAAAGAAATCTGACTTTTACCAGAGCTGACCAGAGGAAAGCACAAACACAGTCCCCCACTACCACAAATAATGCTGTCAAGTTTACCACATTTGGGGAAATAACAGGGGTCAGCATACCCAGAATGCAATGAATGAACCTCACCCTGGGAGAACAATCTTCATGACCATGGTATCTCCTATGCAAAATAAGTATGATTTGGGATAGAGCTGGGGAGGGCCGCTGCTCAGGCACATCTCTGTCAAGTAAAGGAGATTCAACTGAGGCAGCACAAGGGAACTCTCATCTGGGGGCAACAACTGCAGGGAGAACACATATTTTCAGATGAACATGGGAGGGCAGAGGCTGCCTAATACTGAAGCACCCCCAACAACAAACCAAATGCAACAACTAGTGCAAGCATTCCTGGGGGAAGGCCTGCAGCAGATGGATTTGCATATGGTGATGTCATCCAAGCAGTGGGTCAAAGTTGGCTTCAACCCTCATCTGCATATGAATAGAGAAGAGGGGCGTGCAGGGCATGGCGGCCTTTTGCGGCGCTTGGATGACCCCTAGTTCGCATTAAACACCTCCACCCTCCTTCGGTGTGGGGCTCATGTTGGCTATGCCCCAGCCCCTGAAGCATTCAAGCTGATTTCTTGCAGCAGCTGGGCACTGTAACAGCTCCAGAGCTGCTCTGTAAGGCAAGTAAAAGGGTGTGGGCCCTGCAGCACTACCTGTAGTTTGCATTGTGCATTGTAAGGCACTAAGTAAGCAGACGGGAGGAGAACTAAAACAAAATCACCAAGTAGGCGCACAATACCAATGATGTTGATAAAAACACAATTTATTAACATAAAACCAATGACAAACTGATTAAAAAACACAACACTACACAGAGCATATAACTGAGGTATTATACCTTATAATTCACACATAAAGTGTATTATTAAGTGAAAGGGACACTGAAATGCAGGAGAACCCGTCTCTGTAAGATAGGGTTAATCTCTCACATTAATTCCATATCAGACAGTTTAAATGAAAAGGAAGTCCTGTAAACTGATGTAATAAGCGTTTGTGACCATAAAGGTATCCGGATTTAAATAATGTTTCCTTGGAGCAAAATAAACCAACCGATTAATGTTACTCACAGAGACGTAATGATCTCTTGCTGCACGGGATAAATGGTTAAGGAACCGCTTGTTATCACCCTGTGCATGGGTGAGACATCCGTCAGCGGTATATTCAGATGAAAGCCATTTCTTTCTGTGCAGCACCAGTTGCCTGTATCAGACCACCATACAGATCCTCCAGCTTGCTGAGCGACGCCCGGCCGGGCAGGAGGTAACAATGTTCCAAATGCAAGGAGAGTTAGAGTGGAATGATTGAATCACAGGCTGGATCATTCACCGGTGACTTGTAACGGACGGCTGAAAGTGATGGATGTCGTGCTCCGTGGGACACTTAATGGTCAAGTGTGGCCCTTTCTTCTGTACCCTCAACGCGTTTCTCCGCACCTAAGGCGGCTTCTTCAAGAGGCAGAGACACTCTGCCTCTTGAAGAAGCCGCCTTAGGTGCGGAGAAACGCGTTGAGGGTACAGAAGAAAGGGCCACACTTGACCATTAAGTGTCCCACGGAGCACGACATCCATCACTTTCAGCCGTCCGTTACAAGTCACCGGTGAATGATCCAGCCTGTGATTCAATCATTCCACTCTAACTCTCCTTGCATTTGGAACATTGTTACCTCCTGCCCGGCCGGGCGTCGCTCAGCAAGCTGGAGGATCTGTATGGTTGTCTGATACAGGCAACTGGTGCTGCACAGAAAGAAATGGCTTTCATCTGAATATACCGCTGACGGATGTCTCACCCATGCACAGGGTGATAACAAGCGGTTCCTTAACCATTTATCCCGTGCAGCAAGAGATCATTACGTCTCTGTGAGTAACATTAATCGGTTGGTTTATTTTGCTCCAAGGAAACATTATTTAAATCCGGATACCTTTATGGTCACAAACGCTTATTACATCAGTTTACAGGACTTCCTTTTCATTTAAACTGTCTGATATGGAATTAATGTGAGAGATTAACCCTATCTTACAGAGACGGGTTCTCCTGCATTTCAGTGTCCCTTTCACTTAATAATACACTTTATGTGTGAATTATAAGGTATAATACCTCAGTTATATGCTCTGTGTAGTGTTGTGTTTTTTAATCAGTTTGTCATTGGTTTTATGTTAATAAATTGTGTTTTTATCAACATCATTGGTATTGTGCGCCTACTTGGTGATTTTGTTTTAGTTGTTTTACTTTCAGGAGGCCGGCTACCTCCTTACCAAGTGGCTGCCATTATCAGTGCTATATTTGCACGACCCTGTTCAGCGCCTAAAAACCTTTTTTTCGTTTGTATTTCCAGACGGGAGGAGAAGTCAGGATAGTGCACTAGGGTATAGAAGGGAGGGGCTCAAGAAAAAAGAAGTGGAAACAGACAGCAAACTAGGCTGGAGAGAGACCTGAGACAAAGAGATCTGAATTAAATGAGAGCTGACCAGGGGAAACACAAATTATGCAGTCAAGTTTCCCACATTTGGGGAAATCGCAGGAGCAGCACACCCAGAGTGCAATGGGTGATCCTTGTCCTGGGAGAAGCAACTTCATGATCATAGTATCTCACCTGGCAGGTAAGTAGGAGTTGGGCTAGAGCTGGGGAGGGTCGCTGCTCGGGCACCCCCCTGTCAAGTGAAGTAGATTCAACTGAGGCAGCACAAGGAAACTCTCGATAGAAGAACAAGGCTAGAGGAAGATCTGAGACAAAGAAATCTGACTTTTACCAGAGCTGACCAGAGGAAAGAACAAACACAGTCCCCCACTACCACAAATAATGCAGTCGAGTTTCCCACATTTGTGGAAATCACAGGGGTCAGCATACCCAGAATGCAATGAATGAACCTCACCCTGGGAGAACAATCTTCATGACCATGGTATCTCCTATGCAAAATAAGTATGACTTGGGATAGGGCTGGGGAGGGCCGCTGCTCAGGCACATCTCTGTCATGTAAAGGAGATTCAACTGAGGCAGCACAAGGGAACTCTCATCTGGGGACAACAACTGCAGGGAGAACACATATTTTCAGATGAACATGGTAGGGCAGAAGGCTGCCTAATACTGAAGCACCCCCAAACAACAAACCAAATGCAACAACTAGTGCAAGCATTCCTGGGGGAAGGCCTGCAGCAGATGGATTTGCATATGGTGATGTCATCCAAGCAGTGGGTCAAAGTTGGCTTCAACCCTCGTCTGCATATGAAAAGAGAAAAGGGGCGTGCAGGGCATGGCGGCCTTTTGCGGCACTTGGATGACCCCTAGTTCGCATTAAACACCTCCACCCTCCTTCGGTGTGGGGCTATGCCCCAGCCCCTGAAGCATTCAAGCTGATTTCTTGCAGCAGCTGGGCACTGTAACAACTCCAGAGCTGCTCTGTAAGGAAAGTAAAAGGGTGTTGGCCCTGCAGCACTACCTGTAGTTTGCATTGTGCGTTGGAAGGCACAAAGTAAGCAGACGGGAGAAGTCAGGATAGTGAGCAAGGGCATAGAAGGGAGCAACTCAAGAAAAGAGAAGTGGAAACAGACAGCAAACTAGGCTGGAGAGAGACCTGAGACAAAGAGATCTGAATTATACGAGAGCCGACCAGGGGAAACACAAATTATGCAGTCAAGTGTCCAACATTTGGGGAAACCGCAGGAGCAGCACACCCAGAGTGCAATGGGTGAGCCTTGCCCTGGGAGAAGCACCTTCATGATCATAGTATCTCACCTGGCAGGTAAGTAGGAGTTGGGCTAGAGCTGGGGAGGGTCGCTGCTCGGGCACCCCCCTGTCAAGTGAAGGAGATCCAACTGAGGCAGCACATGGAAACTCTCGAAAGAAGAACAAGGCTAGAGGAAGATCTGAGACAAATAAATCTGACTTTTACCAGAGCTGACCAGAGGAAAGCACAAACACAGTCCCCCACTACCACAAATAATGCAGTTGAGTTTCCCACATTTGGGGAAATCACAGGGGTCAGCATACCCAGAATGCAATGAATGAACCTCACCCTGGGAGAACAATCTTCATGACCATGGTATCTCCTATGCAAAATAAGTATGATTTGGGATAGGGCTGGGGAGGGCTCAGGCACATCTCTGTCAAGAATTTATAAAGTCTATACATATATATAACCAAATGTCAATAAATATATATAGAACCCAGTGCTCCTATCAAAACTTATCTATTTCACCAATTTGTTGCTTATTTAATCTTTATACATCTATTAATTTTCACCATATATTATAAAATGGTGCTCCCATAGGTAGTACTGTTCTACCAATAATAAACCAAATTTTAAAGATAATCACACTTGTTATCAAGGGAGCGCAAAAAATAAAATATACAAGCTCTTTATTTAAAAAAAAATATATATAGACAGAAGAAACCCACATTCAATAAAATACAATGGAGTCAACATATATAGGCACCACTATCCATATCTAAATGTAATCAGGATCTATTTCATATTGCCCTTGATGACAACGGAATGTTTATTAAAGTGTCCAAAAAATCCTCCTGGATACAGCTGTTGTAATTTAATCGTTACTTTCCAATTGTAATTGATACATTAAATTCCTTCTTGTGGATGAACAGCAACAGTTGTAACCAACGCCTCTTATTTACTGCAGTTAAAGTTCATATGTAACTCACGTGAGTAATGAAAGAAAACATGGGGAGAGCGCTGTGATGGTTGGTGAAACACAGCGGTATGCTACGACCCCCGTTAACCATGGCTGGATCTTATTGGCACTCGCGGTCGGGATATTTCTCCCTGCCGTGGGGTAGAGACCTCCTTTTGCTCGGTCTCAAATTGCTTTTTCCCCTTCACCGCTGTCTTTACATCAGACGTCCGCCGTGATGTAGCTCGTTCATGAACGGGCTTATATCTCAGCAATCAGAGTGTCCGGTAATCACCTTCCTTACGCGTTTCTCCGCTGTTATCCAAGAGCGGTTTCGTCAGAGGATACATCAGCAGCCTAGCAGGCTCTTTTTAAAATGCACCGGACCAATAGTATTACTAATTAGTTGATTGGATACATACATGTACTAATTGGATGCATACATGTAATGACTCACATATGGAACAACTTTCTAATTGCAATTGCACATATAAAGGCATTTCATAATATAAAAATAAGCAACATGGTGATTAAAAATAATAATAAAATAAGCAACAAGGTGGTTTAAAAAATAACAGAAAATATATAATCTATATACAGATTAACCTATAATCTTTCAATCAATACCTCATATCTATAATCACATATACATAATTCAGAGACTCAGCACTAAGGATCCCCATTTACTTATATAAAACCTTTTAGGGTAACATAAATCCATGCCACTACTAAAGCAGTTCTTGTGGCGCAGGGGAAACATCACCTGCACTCTATGCAGCTAGTCCCATGTTCGAATCCAACCTGCTCAGCTTAACATCCATATTATTTATTTACTTTTAATGGGATCATTCTATCAATTCATTTTTACCTTTAATTTTTGTTAATATTATTTCTATATTTCATTATTTTAACCCCTGGAATAATTACATTGCTGTTTAAACAACAAAAAGAATTGAAGAAAAAATAAATATTAAACAGACAATTTAAGGATTCGAAGATTTAAATATTTAAAGATTTTAAAATTTAAAACAGGGAGGGGGGGAGAGGGAGGGGGGCCTTTTGGGAGAAGGAGGGGGAAAAAATAAAAATAGAAAAAAAATATATATATATAGAACCAAGAGAAAGTGTAAAAAGAGGATGGAGGAAGAAATCTGATGTTCATCATTACTAGTGGATTTTACTAAGGAACATTAAAGGAATACACACAACAGGATTATACAGTTTCATCCTAAGAGGAAAGCTGTTTCCAAAATAGCTACTTCTAATAATTTTGTTTATTTATTAAACATACAATAAATGGATATTCAATAAATAATATATTAGGTAAATCAATAGATAAAATCTTCAGAGACTGCCAATGTTGTTCAGTTCGATGCTCTCATTCAGACCATCAGGTGTAAGGGTACCCAAAGAAAAAATCCAAAATGCCTCCCTTGTCAAGTAAAGGAGATTCAACTGAGGCAGCACAAGGGAACTCTCATCTGGGGACAACAACTGCAGGGAGAACACATATTTTCAGATGAACATGGGAGGGCAGAAGGCTGCCTAATACTGAAGCACCCCCAAACAACAAACCAAATGCAACAACTAGTACAAGCATTCCTGGGGGAAGGCCTGCAGCAGATGGATTTGCATATGGTGATGTCATCCAAGCAGTGGGTCAAAGTTGGCTTCAACCCTCATCTGCATATGAAAAGAGAAAAGGGGCGTGCAGGGCATGGCGGCCTTTTGCGGCGCTTGGATGACCCCTAGTTCGCATTAAACACCTCCACCCTACTTCGGTGTGGGGCTCATGTTGGCTATGCCCCAGCCCCTGAAGCAATCAAGCTGATTACTTGCAGCAGCTGGGCACTGTAATAGCTCCAGAGCTGCTCTGTAAGGCAACTAAAAGGGTGTGGGCCCTGCAGCACTACCTGTAGTTCGCATTGTGCGTTGGAAGGCACAAAGTAAGCAGACGGGAGAAGTCAAGATAGTGCGCAAGGCATAGAAGGGAGTGGCTCAAGAAAAGAGAAGTGTAAACAGACAGCAAACTAAGCTGGAGAGAGACATGAGACAAAGAGATCTGAATTATACGAGAGCCGACCAGGGGAAACACAAATTATGCAGTCAAGTTTCCCACATTTGGGGAAATCGCAGGAGCAGCACACCCAGAGTGCAATTGGTGAGCCTTGCCCTGGGAGAAGCACCTTCATGATCATAGTATCTTACCTAGCAGGTAAGAAGGAGTTGGGCT
Organism: Pseudophryne corroboree; assembly: GCF_028390025.1. Taxonomy (NCBI): domain Eukaryota; kingdom Metazoa; phylum Chordata; class Amphibia; order Anura; family Myobatrachidae; genus Pseudophryne; species Pseudophryne corroboree. The sequence continues at coordinate 176,725,497 of NC_086451.1, forward strand.
AGAGCTGGGGAGGGTCGCTGCTCGGGCACCCCCCTGTCAAGTGAAGGAGATCCAACTGAGGCAGCACAAGGGAACTTTTGAAAGAAGAACAAGGCTAGAGGAAGATCTGAGACAAAGAAATCTGACTTTTACCAGAGCTGACCAGAGGAAAGCACAAACACAGTCCCCCACTACCACAAATAATGCTGTCAAGTTTACCACATTTGGGGAAATAACAGGGGTCAGCATACCCAGAATGCAATGAATGAACCTCACCCTGGGAGAACAATCTTCATGACCATGGTATCTCCTATGCAAAATAAGTATGATTTGGGATAGGGCTGGGGAGGGCCGCTGCTCAGGCACATCTCTGTCAAGTAAAGGAGATTCAACTGAGGCAGCACAAGGGAACTCTCATCTGGGGACAACAACGGCAGGAGGTACACATATTTTCAGATGAACATGGGAGGGCAGACGGCTGCCTAATACTGAAGCACCCCCAAACAACAAACCAAATGCAACAACTAGTGCAAGCATTCCTGGGGGAAGGCCTGCAGCAGATGGATTTGCATATGGTGATGTCATCCAAGCAGTGGGTCAAAGTTGGCTTCAACCCTCGTCTGCATATGAAAAGAGAAAATTGGCATGCAGGGCATGGCGGCCTTTTGCGGTGCTTGGATGACCCCTAGTTCGCATTAAACACCTCCACCCTCCTTCGGTGTGGGGCTCATGATGGCTATGCCCCAGCCCCTGAAGCATTCAAGCTGATTTCTTGCAGCAGCTGGGCACTGTAACAGCTCCAGAGCTGCTCTGTAAGGCAAGTAAAAGGGTGTGGGCCCTGCAGCACTACCTGTAGTTTGCATTGTGCGTTGGAAGGCACAAAGTAAGCAGACGGGAGAAGTCAGGATAGTGCGCAAGGGCATAGAAGGGAGCAACTCAAGAAAAGAGAAGTGGAAACAGACTGCAAATTAGGCTGGAGAGAGACCTGAGACAAAGAGATCTGAATTATACGAGAGCCGACCAGGTGAAACACAAATTATGCAGTCAAGTGTCCAACATTTGGGGAAACCGCAGGAGTTGCACACCCAGAGTGCAATGGGTGAGCCTTGCCCTGGGAGAAGCACCTTCATGATCATAGTATCTCACCTGGCAGGTAAGTAGGAGCTGGGCTAGAGCTGGGGAGGGTCGCTGCTCGGGCACCCCCCTGTCAAGTGAAGGAGATCCAACTGAGGCAGCACAAGGGAACTCTCGAAAGAAGAACAAGGCTAGAGGAAGATCTGAGACAAAGAAATCTGACTTTTACCAGAGCTGACCAGAGGAAAGCACAAACACAGTCCCTCACTACCACAAATAATGCAGTCCAGTTTCCCACATTTGGGGAAATCACAGGGGTCAGCATACCCAGAATGCAATGAATGAACCTCACCCTGGGAAAACAATCTTCATGACCATGGTATCTCCTATGCAAAATAAGTATGATTTGGGATAGAGCTGGGGAGGGCCGCTGCTCAGGCACATCTCTGTCAAGTAAAGGAGATTCAACTGAGGCAGCACAAGCGAACTCTCATCTGGGGACAACAACTGCAGGGAGAACACATATTTTCAGATGAACATGGGAGGGCAGAAGGCTGCCTAATACTGAAGCACCCCCAAACAACAAACCAAATGCAACAACTAGTGCAAGCATTCCTGGGGGAAGGCCTGCAGCAGATGGATTTGCATATGGTGATGTCATCCAAGCAGTGGGTCAAAGTTGGCTTCAACACTCATCTGCATATGAATAGAGAAGAGGGGCGTGCAGGGCATGGCGGCCTTTTGCGGCGCTTGGATGACCCCTAATTCGCATTAAACATCTCCACCCTCCTTCGGTGTGGGGCTCATGTTGGCTATGCCCCAGCCCCTGAAGCATTCAAGCTGATTTCTTGCAGCAGCTGGGCACTGTAACAGCTCCAGAGCTACTCTGTAAGGCAAGTAAAAGGGTGTGGGCCCTGCAGCACTACCTGTAGTTTGCATTGTGCGTTGGAAGGCACAAAGTAAGCAGACGGGAGAGGTCAGAATAGTGCGCAAGGGCATAGAAGGGAGCGGCTCAAGAAAAGAGAAGTGGAAACAGACAGCAAACTAGGCTGGAGAGAGACCTGAGACAAAGAGATATGAATTATACGAGAGCCGACCAGGGGAAACACAAATTATGCAGTCAAGTTTCCCACATTTGGGGAAATCACAGGGGCAGCACACCCAGAGTGCAATGGGTGAGCCTTGCCCTGGGAGAAGCACCTACATGATCATAGTATCTCACCTGGCAGGTAAGTAGGAGTTTGGCTAGAGCTGGGGAGGGTCGCAGCTCGGGCACCCCCCTGTCAAGTGAAGGAGATCCAACTGAGGCAGCACAAGGGAACTCTCGAAAGAAGAACAAGGCTAGAGGAAGATCTGAGACAAAGAAATCTGACTTTTACCAGAGCTGACCAGAGGAAAGCACAAACACAGTCCCCCACTACCACAAATAATGCAGTCAAGTTTCCCACATTTGGGGAAATCACAGGGGTCAGCATACCCAGAATGCAATGAATGAACCTCAACCTGGGAGAACAATCTTCATGACCATGGTATCTCCTATGCAAAATAAGTATGATTTGGGATAGAGCTGGGGAGGGCCGCTGCTCAGGCACATCTCTGTCAAGTAAAGGAGATTCAACTGAGGCAGCACAAGGGAACTCTCATCTGGGGACAACAACTGCAGGGAGAACACATATTTTCAGATGAACATGGGAGGGCAGAAGGCTGCCTAATACTGAAGCACCCCCAAACAACAAACCAAATGCAACAACTAGTGCAAGCATTCCTGGGGGAAGGCCTGCAGCAGATGGATTTGCATATGGTGATGTCATCCAAGCAGTGGGTCAAAGTTGGCTGGAACCCTCATCTGCATATGAAAAGAGAAAAGGGGTATGCAGGGAATGGCGGCCTTTTGCGGCGCTTGGATGACCCTTAGTTCGCATTAAACACCCCCACCCTCCTTCGGTGTGGGGCTCATGTTGGCAATGCCCCAGCCCCTGAAGCATTCAAGCTGATTTCTTGCAGCAGCTTGGCACTGTAACAGCTCCAGAGCTGCTCTGTAATGCAAGTAAAAGTTTGTGGGCCCTGCAGCACTACCTGTAGTTTGCATTGTGCATTGGAAGGCACAAAGTAAGCAGACAGGAGGAGAAATCAGGATAGTGCACAAGGGTATAGAAGGGAGGGGCTCAAAAAAAAAAGAAGTGGAAACAGACTGCAAACTAGGCTGGAGAGAGACCTGAGACAAAGAGATCTGAATTATATGAAAGCCGACCAGTGGAAACACAAATTATGCAGTCAAGTTTCCCACATTTGGGGAAATCACAGGGGCAGCACACCCAGAGTGCAATGGGTGAGCCTTGCCCTGGGAGAAGCACCTTCATGATCATAGTATCTCACCTGGCAGGTAAGTAGGAGTTGGGCTAGAGCTGGGGAGGGTCGCTGCTTGGGCACCCCCCTGTCAAGTGAAGGAGATCCAACTGAGGCAGCACAAGGGAACTCTCGAAAGAAGAACAAGGCTAGAGGAAGATCTGAGACAAAGAAATCTGACTTTTACCAGAGCTGACCAGAGGAAAGCACAAACACAGTCCCCCACTACCACAAATAATGCAGTCAAGTTTCCCACATTTGGGGAAATCACAGGGGTCAGCATACCCAGAATGCAATGAATGAACCTCACCCTGGGAGAACAATCTTCATGACCATGGTATCTCCTATGCAAAATAAGTATGATTTGGGATAGGGCTGGGGAGGGCCGCTGCTCAGGCACATCTCTGTCAAGTTAAGAAGATTCAACTGAGGCAGCACAAGGGAACTCTCATCTGGGGACAACAACTGCAGGGAGAACACATATTTTCAGATGAACATGGGAGGGCAGAAGGCTGCCTAATACTGAAGCACCCCCAAACAACAAACCAAATGCAACAACTAGTGCAAGCATTCCTGGGGGAAGGCCTGCAGCAGATGGATTTGCATATGGTGATGTCATCCAAGCAGTGGGTCAAAGTTGGCTTCAACCCTCGTCTGCATATGAAAAGAGAAAAGGGGCGTGCAGGGCATGGCGGCCTTTTGCGGTGCTTGGATGACCCCTAGTTCGCATTAAACACCTCCACCCTCCTTCGGTGTGGGGCTCATGTTGGCTATGCCCCAGCCCCTGAAGCATTCAAGCTGATTTCTTGCAGAAGCTGGGCACTGTAACAGCTCCAGAGCTGCTCTGTATGGCAAGTAAAAGGGTGTGGGCCCTGCAGCACTACCTGTAGTTCGCATTGTGCGTTGGAAGGCACAAAGTAAGCAGATGGGAGAAGTCAGGATAGTGCGCAAGGGCATAGAAGGGAGCGGCTCAAGAAAAGAGAAGTGGAAACAGACAGCAAACTAGGCTGGAGAGCTCTTCTGTCTATATTTTGCAAACCTGCTCTTGTCCTCTCCAGCTGCTCCATGTAGATTTGACGTCTGGAAAAGTGCATAACCCACTGACAAGCAGGCACACTCCTGCATGAGTTTTCTCTCTCACTAGCTGGATGATACACAATCATTTGCATGTGCTCCACCTCTGACACACCACCCACCCAACCACCCAGTGACCAGAGCCACCCACAAGCCAACTGGCTCCGTGATTTAATTTGCACAGTGTAGTCATCCAGGCAGCATGTCCTTCTCAATGGAAGGATCTCTGGTTCCATGGAATCTTCCACATTGGAATGCTGCGGAATAAAAAGGATTTAAATATTCAGCTTGCTAGCATTCAATGTACCTGCGGCTTGGCTTTAGCACATGGGTCTTCATCCTGTGGCCCTCCAGCTGCTGTGAAACTACACATCCCAGCATGCCCTGCCACAGTTTTGCTATTAAGGTATGCTAAAACTGAGGCAGGGCATGCTGGGATGTGTAGTTCCACAGCAGCTGGAGGGTCGCAGGTTGAAGACCCATGTTCTAGCATGCCTGTTCTATGATGCATGTACCGTGATGTCACAATCAGCTTGGAATGGGGTGTCTAGCAGGCATTTGCTGACAGCCACTTGAGGGAGACACACATCAGGAGATGCAGCATATCGGAGGTCTTCGATGCCTTTCCAGCAAATGCACACCACCTGCTGCTGGTCTGGACACAAAACAATGCCCACAATCGAAGTCCCAAAATGCCCAACTACAGGATTCATGTAAGTAGTGAATTTAGGAATGAATTTAGAAGTAGGAAATTAAGTTAGTTCACAAGTACATTCAAATTCTATGCCCTTGCGCACTATCCTGACTTCTCCTGTCTGCTTACTTTGTGCCTTCCAACGCACAATGCGAACTACAGGTAGTGCTGCAGGGCCCACACCCTTTTACTTGCCTTACAGAGCAGCTCTGGAGCTGTTACAGTGCCCAGCTGCTGCAAGAAATCAGCTTGAATGCTTCAGGGGCTGGGGCATAGCCAACATGAGCCCCACACCGAAGGAGGGTGGAGGTGTTTAATGCGAACTAGGGGTCATCCAAGCGCCGCAAAAGGCCGCCATGCCCTGCATGCCCCTCTTCTCTATTCATATGCAGATGAGTGTTGAAGCCAACTTTGACCCACTGCTTGGATGACATCACCATATGCAAATCCATCTGCTGCAGGCCTTCCCCCAGGAATGCTTGCACTAGTTGTTGCATTTGGTTTGTTGTTTGGGGGTGCTTCAGTATTAGGCAGCCTTCTGCCCTCCCATGTTCATCTGAAAATTTGTGTTCTCCCTGCAGTTGTTGTCCCCCGATGAGAGTTCCCTTGTGCTGCCTCAGTTGAATCTCCTTTACTTGACAGAGATGTGCCTGAGCAGCGGCCCTCCCCAGCTCTATCCCAAATCATACTTATTTTGCATAGGAGATACCATGGTCATGAAGATTGTTTTCCCAGGGTGAGGTTCATTCATTGCATTCTGGGTATGCTGACCCCTGTGATTTCCCCAAATGTGGGAAACTGGACTGCATTATTTGTGGTAGTGAGGGACTGTGTTTGTGCTTTCCTCTGGTCAGCTCTGGTAAAAGTCAGATTTCTTTGTCTCAGATCTTCCTCTAGCCTTGTTCTTCTTTCGAGAGTTCCCTTGTGCTGCCTCAGTTGGATCTCCTTCACTTGACAGGGGGGTGCCCGAGCAGCGACCCTCCCCAGCTCTAGCCCAGCTCCTACTTACCTGCCAGGTGAGATACTATGATCATGAAGGTGCTTCTCCCAGGGCAAGGCTCACCCATTGCACTCTGGGTGGGCTACTCCTGCGGTTTCCCCAAATGTTGGACACTTGACTGCATAATTTGTGTTTCACCTGGTCGGCTCTCGTATAATTCAGATCTCTTTGTCTCAGGTCTCTCTCCAGCCTAATTTGCAGTCTGTTTCCACTTCTCTTTTCTTGAGTTGCTCCCTTCTATGCCCTTGCGCACTGTCCTGACTTCTCCCGTCTGCTTACTTTGTGCCTTCCAACGCACAATGCAAACTACAGGTAGTGCTGCAGGGCCCACACCCTTTTACTTGCCTTACAGAGCAGCTCTGGAGCTGTTACAGTGCCCAGCTGCTGCAAGAAATCAGCTTGAATGCTTCAGGGGCTGGGGCATAGCCATCATGAGCCCCACACCGAAGGAGGGTGGAGGTGTTTAATGCGAACTAGGGGTCATCCAAGCACCGCAAAAGGCCGCCATGCCCTGCATGCCAATTTTATCTTTTCATATGCAGACGAGGGTTGAAGCCAACTTTGACCCACTGCTTGGATGACATCACCATATGCAAATCCATCTGCTGCAGGCCTTCCCCCAGGAATGCTTGCACTAGTTGTTGCATTTGGTTTGTTGTTTGGGGGTGCTTCAGTATTAGGCAGCCTTCTGCCCTCCCATGTTCATCTGAAAATATGTGTACCTCCTGCAGTTGTTGTCCCCAGATGAGAGTTCCCTTGTGCTGCCTCAGTTGAATCTCCTTTACTTGACAGAGATGTGCCTGAGCAGCGGCCCTCTCCAGCCCTATCCCAAATCATACTTATTTTGCATAGGAGATACTATGGTCATGAAGATTGTTCTCCCAGGGTGAGGTTCATTCATTGCATTCTGGGTATGCTGACCCCTGTTATTTCCCCAAATGTGGTAAACTTGACAGCATTATTTGTGGTAGTGGGGGACTGTGTTTGTGCTTTCCTCTGGTCAGCTCTGGTAAAAGTCAGATTTCTTTGTCTCAGATCTTCCTCTAGCCTTGTTCTTCTTTCGAGAGTTCCCTTGTGTTGCCTTAGTTGGATCTCCTTCACTTGACAGGGGGGTGCCCGAGCAGTGACCCTCCCCAGCTCTAGCCCAACTCCTACTTACCTGCTAGGTGAGATACTATGATCATGAAGGTGCTTCTCCCAGGGCAAGGCTCACCAATTGCACTCTGGGTGTGCTGCTCCTGCGATATCCCCAAATGTGGGAAACTTGACTGCATAATTTGTGTTTCCCCTGGTCGGCTCTCGTATAATTCAGATCTCTTTGTCTCATGTCTCTCTCCAGCCTAGTTTGCTGTCTGTTTACACTTCTCTTTTCTTGAGCCACTCCCTTCTATGCCCTTGCGCACTATCTTGACTTCTACCGTCTGCTTACTTTGTGCCGTCCAACGCACAATGCGAACTACAGGTAGTGCTGCAGGGCCCACACCCTTTTAGTTGCCTTACAGAGCAGCTCTGGAGCTATTACAGTGCCCAGCTGCTGTAAGTAATCAGCTTGAATGCTTCAGGGGCTGGGGCATAGCCAACATGAGCCCCACACCGAAGTAGGGTGGAGGTGTTTAATGCGAACTAGGGGTCATCCAAGCGCCGCAAAAGGCCGCCATGCCCTGCACGCCCCTTTTCTCTTTTCATATGCAGACGAGGGTTGAAGCCAACTTTGACCCACTGCTTGGATGACATCACCATATGCAAATCCATCTGCTGCAGGCCTTCCCCCAGGAATGCTTGTACTAGTTGTTGCATTTGGTTTGTTGTTTGGGGGTGCTTCAGTATTAGGCAGCCTTCTGCCCTCCCATGTTCATCTGAAAATATGTGTTCTCCCTGCAGTTGTTGTCCCCAGATGAGAGTTCCCTTGTGCTGCCTCAGTTGAATCTCCTTTACTTGACAAGGGAGGCATTTTGGATTTTTTCTTTGGGTACCCTTACACCTGATGGTCTGAATGAGAGCATCGAACTGAACAACATTGGCAGTCTCTGAAGATTTTATCTATTGATTTACCTAATACATTATTTATTGAATATCCATTTATTGTATGTTTAATAAATAAAAAAATTATTAGAAGTAGCTATTTTGGAAACAGCTTTCCTCTTAGGATGAAACTGTATAATCCTGTTGTGTGTGTTCCTTTAAAGTTCTTTAGTAAAATCCACTAGTAATGATGAACATCAGATTTCTTCCTCCATCCTCTTTTTACACTTTCTCTTGGTTCTATATATATTTTTTTTTCTATTTTTATTTTTTTCCCCTCCTTCTCCCAAAAGGCCCCCCTCCCTCCCCCCCCTCCCTGTTTTAAATTTTAAAATCTTTAAATATTTAAATCTTCGAATCCTTAAATTGTCTGTTTAATATTTATTTTTTCTTCAATTCTTTTTGTTGTTTAAACAGCAATGTAGTTATTCCAGGGGTTAAAATAATGAAATATAGAAATAATATTAACAAAAATTAAAGGTAAAAATGAATTGATAGAATGATCCCATTAAAAGTAAATAAATAATATGGATGTTAAGCTGAGCAGGTTGGATTCGAACATGGGACTAGCTGCATAGAGTGCATTTGATGTTTCCCCTGCGCCACAAGAACTGCTTTAGTAATTGCATGGATTTATGTTACCCTAAAAGGTTTTATATAAGTAAATGGGGATCCTTAGTGCTGAGTCTCTGAATTATGTATATGTGATTATAGATATGAGGTATTGATTGAAAGATTATAGGTTAATCTGTATATAGATTATATATTTTCTGTTATTTTTTAAACCACCTTGTTGCTTATTTTATTATTATTTTTAATCACCATGTTGCTTATTTTTATATTATGAAATGCCTTTATATGTGCAATTGCAATTAGAAAGTTGTTCCATATGTGAGTCATTACATGTATGCATCCAATTAGTACATGTATGTATCCAATCAACTAATTAGTAATGCTATTGGTCCGGTGCATTTTAAAAAGAGCCTGCTAGGCTGCTGATGTATCCTCTGACGAAACCGCTCTTGGATAACAGCGGAAAAACGCGTAAGGAAGGTGATTACCGGACACTCTGATTGCTGAGATATAAGCCCGTTCATGAACGAGCTACATCACGGCGGACGTCTGATGTAAAGACAGCGGTGAAGGGGAAAAAGCAATTTGAGACCGAGCAAAAGGAGGTCTCTACCCCACGGCAGGGAGAAATATCCCGACCGCGAGTGCCAATAAGATCCAGCCACGGTTAACGGGGGTCGTAGCATACCGCTGTGTTTCACCAACCATCACAGCGCTCTCCCCCTGTTTTCTTTCATTACTCACGTGAGTTACATATGAACTTTAACTGCAGTAAATAAGAGGCGTTGGTTACAACTGTTGCTGTTCATCCACAAGAAGGAATTTAATGTATCAATTACAATTGGAAAGTAATGATTAAATTACAACAGCTGTATCCAGGAGGATTTTTTGGACACTTTAATAAACATTCCGTTGTCATCAAGGGCAATATGAAATAGATCCTGATTACATTTAGATATGGATAGTGGTGCCTATATATGTTGACTCCATTGTATTTTATTGAATGTGGGTTTCTTCTGTCTATATATATTTTTTAAAAATAAAGAGCTTGTATATTTTATTTTTTGCGCTCCCTTAATAACAAGTGTGATTATCTTTAAAATTTGGTTTATTATTGGTAGAACAGTACTACCTATGGGAGCAGCATTTTATAATATATGGTGAAAATTAATAGATGTATAAAGATTAAATAAGCAACAAATTGGTGAAATAGATAAGTTTTGATAGAATCGCTGGGTTCTATATATATATATTGACATTTGGTTATATATATGTATAGACTTTATAAATTCTTGACAGAGATGTGCCTGAGCAGCGGCCCTCCCCAGCCCTATCCCAAATCATACTTATTTTGCATAGGAGATACCATGGTCATGAAGATTGTTCTCCCAGGGTGAGGTTCATTCATTGCATTCTGGGTATGCTGACCCCTGTGATTTCCCCAAATGTGGGAAACTCGACTGCATTATTTGTGGTAGTGGGGGACTGTGTTTGTGCTTTCCTCTGGTCAGCTCTGGTAAAAGTCAGATTTATTTGTCTCAGATCTTCCTCTAGCCTTGTTCTTCTTTCGAGAGTTTCCATGTGCTGCCTCAGTTGGATCTCCTTCACTTGACAGGGGGGTGCCCAAGCAGCGACCCTCCCCAGCTCTAGCCCAACTCCTACTTACCTGCCAGGTGAGATACTATGATCATGAAGGTGCTTCTCCCAGGGCAAGGCTCACCCATTGCACTCTGGGTGTGCTGCTCCTGCGGTTTCCCCAAATGTTGGACACTTGACTGCATAATTTGTGTTTCCCCTGGTCGGCTCTCGTATAATTCAGATCTCTTTGTCTCAGGTCTCTCTCCAGCCTAGTTTGCTGTCTGTTTCCACTTCTCTTTTCTTGAGTTGCTCCCTTCTATGCCCTTGCGCACTATCCTCTCCCGTCTGCTTACTTTGTGCCTTCCAACGCACAATGCAAACCACAGGTAGTGCTGCAGGGCCCACACCCTTTTACTTACCTTACAGAGCAGCTCTGGAGCTGTTACAGTGCCCAGCTGCTGCAAGAAATCAGCTTGAATGCTTCAGGGGCTGGGGCATAGCCCCACACCGAAGGAGGGTGGAGGTGTTTAATGCAAACTAGGGGTCATCCAAGCGCCGCAAAAGGCCGCCATGCCCTGCACGCCCCTTTTCTCTTTTCATATGCAGACGAGGGTTGAAGCCATCTTTGACCCACTGCTTGGATGACATCACCATATGCAAATCCATCTGCTGCAGGCCTTCCCCCAGGAATGCTTGCACTAGTTGTTGCATTTGGTTTGTTGTTTGGGGGTGCTTCAGTATTAGGCAGCCTTCTGCCCTCCCATGTTCATCTGAAAATATGTGTTCTCCCTGCAGTTGTTGTCCCCAGATGAGAGTTCCCTTGTGCTGCCTCAGTTGAATCTCCTTTACTTGACAGAGATGTGCCTGAGCAGCGGCCCTCCCCAGCCCTATCCCAAGTCATACTTATTTTGCATAGGAGATACCATGGTCATGAAGATTGTTCTCCCAGGGTGAGGTTCATTCATTGCATTCTGGGTATGCTGACCCCTATGATTTCCCCAAATGTGGGAAACTCGACTGCATTATGTGTGGTAGTGGGGGACTGTGTTTGTTCTTTCCTCTGGTCAGCTCTGGTAAAAGTCAGATTTATTTGTCTCAGATCTTCCTCTAGCCTTGTTCTTCTATCGAGAGTTTCCTTGTGCTGCCTCAGTTGAATCTACTTTACTTGACAGGGGGGTGCCCGAGCAGCGACCCTCCCCAGCTCTATCCCAAATCCTACTTACCTGCCAGGTGAGATACTATGATCATGAAGGTGCTTCTCCCAGGGCAAGTCTCACCCATTGCACTCTGGGTGTGCTGCTCTTGCGATTTCCCCAAATGTGGGAAACTTGACTGCATAATTTGTGTTTCCCCTGGTCGGCTCTCGTATAATTCAGATCTCTTTGTCTCAGGTCTCTCTCCAGCCTAGTTTGCTGTCTATTTCCACTTCTTTTTTCTTGAGCCGCTCCCTTCTATGCCCTTGCGCACTATCCTGACTTCTCCCGTCTGCTTAATTTGTGCCTTCCAACGCACAATGCGAACTAAAGGTAGTGCTGCAGGGCCCACGCCCTTTTACTTGCCTTACAGAGCAGCTCTGGAGCTGTTACAGTGCCTAGCTGCTGCAAGAAATCAGCTTGAATGCTTCAGGGGCTGGGGCATAGCCAACATGAGCCCCACACCGAAGGAGGGTGGAGGTGTTTAATGCGAACTAGGGGTCATCCAAGCGCCGCAAAAGGCCGCCATGCCCTGCATGCCCCTCTTCTCTATTCATATGCAGATGAGGGTTCCAGCCAACTTTGGCCCACTGCTTGGATGACATCACCGTATGCAAATCCGTCTTCTGCAGACCTTCCCCCAGGAATGCTTGTACTAGTTGTTGCATTTGGTTTGTTGTTTGGGGGTGCTTCAGTATTAGGCAGCCTTCTGCCCTCCCATGTTCATCTGAAAATATGTGTTCTCCCTGCAGTTGTTGTCCCCAGATGAGAGTTCCCTTGTGCTGCCTCAGTTGAATCTCCTTTACTTGACAGAGATGTGCCTGAGCAGCGGCCCTCCCCAGCCCTATCCCAAATCATACTTATTTTGCATAGGAGATACCATGGTCATGAAGATTGTTCTCCCAGGGTGAGGTTCATTCATTGCATTCTGGGTATGCTGACCCCTGTGATTTCCCCAAATGTGGGAAACTTGACTGCATTATTTGTGGTAGTGAGTGACTGTGTTTGTGCTTTCCTCTGGTCAGCTCTGGTAAAAGTCAGATTTCTTTGTCTCAGATCTTCCTCTAGCCTTGTTCTTCTTTCGAGAGTTTCCTTGTGCTGCCTCAGTTGGATCTCCTTCACTTGACAGGGGGGTGCCCGAGCAGCGACCCTCCCCAGCTCTAGCCCAACTCCTACTTACCTGCCAGGTGAGATACTATGATCATGAAGGTGCTTCTCCCAGGGCAAGGCTCACCCATTGCACTCTGGGTGTGCTGCTCCTGCGATTTCCCCAAATGTGGGAAACTTGACTGCATAATTTGTGTTTCCCCTGGTCGGCTCTCGTATAATTCAGATCTCTTTGTCTCAGGTCTCTCTCCAGCCTAGTTTGCTGTCTGTTTCCACTTCTCTTTTCTTGAGCCGCTCCCTTCTATGCCCTTGCGCACTATCCCAGGATAATTATTGTAGCTGGTCTGCGGGTAACAGCTCTCAGATCCACTTCTAGAAAAAATGCAACAATGTAATTTGAGTGACAAACTGCAGAGATGAACCCTTTCTGTGACTGCTGCACAGGGATCACACAAACTCTATTCATAGGGCTGACTTCACTTAGGGGAGATGTTCTCGCCCCGCAAAGAAGTGCGAGTATATACCGCACTTACGGTACCATTGGATTTACAGATATTTTCTTGCAATACACTATGGGGGTCATTCTGAGTTGATTGCTCGCTAGCAGTTTTTAGCAGCCTTAAAACGGTGGAGTTAACATATCTCACGTGGAAGGTGGTCATGTTATTAGCCTTGGCTTCGGCTAGGCGAGTGTCGGAATTAGCGGCTTTGTCACATAAAAGCCCATATTTGGTGTTCCATGTGGATAGAGCGGAATTGCGGACCCATCCTCAATTCCTACCAAAAGTGGTCTCATCTTTTCATATGAACCAATCTATTGTGGTGCCTTTGGCTACGCGTGACTTGGAGGATTCCGAGTTACTTGATGTGGTCAGGGCTTTGAAAATTTACGTGGCCAGGACGGCTAGAGTCAGGAAAACTGAAGCGCTGTTTGTCCTGTATGCAACCAACAAGATTGGTGCCCCTGCTTCAAAGCAGGCTATTGCTCGCTGGATTTGTAACACGATTCAGCAAGCGCATTCTATGGCTGGATTGCAGTTACCGAAATCGGTCTAGGCCCATTCCACGAGGAAAGTGGGCTCTTCTTGGGCGGCTGCCCGAGGGGTCTCGGCACTACAGCTGTGTCGAGCTGCTACTTGGTCAGGTTCAAACACCTTTTCAAAATACTATAAGTTTGATACCCTGGCTGAGGAGGAACTCATGTTTGCTCAATCGGTGCTGCAGAGTCATCCGCACTCTCCCGCCCGTTTTGGAGCTTTGGTATAATCCCCATGGTCCTTATGGAGTCCCCAGCATCCTCTAGGACGTTAGAGAAAATAAGATTTTAAACCTACCGGTAAATCTTTTTCTCGTAGTCCGTAGAGGATGCTGGGCGCCCGTCCCAAGTGCGGACTACTTCTGCAATACTTGTATATAGTTATTGCTTCAATAAGGGTTATGTTATAGTTGCATCGGTCCTGCACTGATGCTACAGTATGTTGTTTTTTCGTACTCATAACTGGGTAGTTTATCACAAGTTATACAGTGTGATTGGTGTGGCTGGTATGAATCTTGCCCTGGATTAACAAAATCCTTTCCTCATACTGTCAGTCTCCTCTGGGCACAGTTTCTCTAACTGTGGCATAGAGGCGCATAGAGGGAGGAGCCAGTGCACACCCAGAACTAAAGTCTTTCTTAAAGTGCCCATGTCTCCTGCGGAGCCCGTCTATCCCCATGGTCCTTACGGAGTCCCCAGCACCCTCTACGGACTACGAGAAAAAGATTTACCGGTAGGTTTAAAATCTTATTTTCTACTTTATTCTTTTCTATCCTAGTTTATTACGACCAACTCTCATCCAAGGAGTTTGATATTCTACTACCTGCATGCAATTTAAATTGCTTAAATTGTTTATATGGTTGATTTGTCCTTCACAACCCATAATCTGCAACTTGGATGTACTTGTGTCATTGAAAATCTTATAATAAAAATGTTTATATATTGAAAAAAAAAGTTATAAGACATATGCATTCAATATTTGAAGAAACAAAATAAAATAAAGCTATGTATTGGGTTTCACTAACAAGCACATTGGAAGACTTGACTACTGTTAAAAGACATGCATTACATGGTATAGAGCCACAAACCACAATGTAGTAAAATAAAAACAAACTTACATGTGCTAGAGCTGGGGAGGGTCGCTGCTCGGGCAGCCCCCTGTCAAGTGAAGGAGATCCAACTGAGGCAGCACAAGGGAACTCTCGAAAGAAGAACAAGGCTAGAGGAAAATCTGAGACAAAGAAATCTGACTTTTACCAGAGCTGACCAGAGGAAAGCACAAACACAGTCCCCCACTACCACAAATAATGCAGTCGAGTTTCCCACATTTGTGGAAATCACAGGGGTCAGCATAGCCAGAATGCAATGAATGAACCTCACCCTGGGAGAACAATCTTCATGACCATGGTATCTCCTATGCAAAATAAGTATGATTTGGGATAGGGCTGGGGAGGGCCGCTGCTCAGGCACATCTCTGTCAAGTAAAGGAGATTCAACTGAGGCAGCACAAGGGAACTCTCATCTGGGGACAACAACTGCAGGGAGAACACATATTTTCAGATGAACATGGGAGGGCAGAAGGCTACCTAATACTGAAGCACCCCCAAACAACAAACAAAATGCAACAACTAGTGCAAGCATTCCTGGGGGAAGGCCTGCAGCAGATGGATTTGCATATGGTGATGTCATCCAAGCAGTGGGTCAAAGTTGGCTTCAACCCTCGTCTGCATATGAAAAGAGAAAAGGGGCGTGCAGGGCATGGCAGCCTTTTGCGGCGCTTGGATGACCCCTAGCTCGCATTAAACACCTCCACCCTCCTTCGGTGTGGGGCTCATGTTGGCTATGCCCCAGCCCCTGAAGCATTCAAGCTGATTTCTTGCAGCAGTTGGCACTGTAACAGCTCCAGAGCTGCTCTGTAAGGCAAATAAAAGGGTGTGGGACCTGCAGCACTACCTGTAGTTCGCATTGTGCGTTGGAAGGCAAAAAGTAAGCAGACGGGAGAAGACAGGATAGTGCGCAAGGGCATAGAAGGGAGCGGCTCAAGAAAAGAGAAGTGGAAACAGACAGCAAACTAGGCTGGAGAGAGACCTGAGACAAAGAGATCTGAATTATACGAGAGCCGACCAGGGGAAACACAAATTATGCAGTCAAGTTTCCCACATTTGGGGAAATCGCAGGAGCAGCACACCCAGAGTGCAATGGGTGAGCCTTGCCCTGGGAGAAGCACCTTCATGATCATAGTATCTCACCTGGCAGGTAAGTAGGAGTTGGGCTAGAGCTGGGGAGAGTCGCTGCTCGGGCACCCCCCTGTCAAGTGAAGGAGATCCAACTGAGGCAGCACAAGGAAACTCTCGAAAGAAGAACAAGGCTAGAGGAAGATCTGAGACAAAGAAATCTGACTTTTACCAGAGCTGACCAGAGGAAAGCACAAACACAGTCACTCACTACCACAAATAATGCAGTCAAGTTTCCCACATTTGGGGAAATCACAGGGGTCAGCATACCCAGAATGCAATGAATGAACCTCACCCTGGGAGAACAATCTTCATGACCATGGTATCTCCTATGCAAAATAAGTATGATTTGGGATAGGGCTGGGGAGGGCCGCTGCTCAGGCACATCTCTGTCAAGTAAAGGAGATTCAACTGAGGCAGCACAAGGGAACTCTCATCTGGGGACAACAACTGCAGGGAGAACACATATTTTCAGATGAACAAGGGAGGGCAGAAGGCTGCCTAATACTGAAGCACCCCCAAACAACAAACCAAATGCAACAACTAGTACAAGCATTCCTGGGGGAAGGTCTGCAGAAGACGGATTTGCATACGGTGATGTCATCCAAGCAGTGGGCCAAAGTTGGCTGGAACCCTCATCTGCATATGAAAAGAGAAAAGGGGTATGCAGGGCATGGCGGCCTTTTGCGGCGCTAGGATGACCCCTAGTTCGCATTAAATACCCCCACCCTCCTTCTCTGTGGGGCTCATGTTGGCCATGCCCCAGCCCCTGAAGCATTCAAGCTGATTTCTTGCAGCAGCTGGGCACTGTAACAGCTCCAGAGCTGCTCTGTAAGGCAAGTAAAAGGGTGTGGGCCCTGCAGCACTACCTGTAGTTTGCATTGTGCATTGTAAGGCACAAAGTAAGCAGACGGGAGGAGAAGTCAGGATAGTGCACAAGGGTATAGAAGGGAGGGGCTCAAGAAAAAAGAAGTGGAAACAGACAGCAAACTAGGCTGGAGAGAGACCTGAGACAAAGAGATCTGAATTATATGAGAGCCGACCAGGGGAAACACAAATTACGCAGTCAAGTTTCCCACATTTGGGGAAATCACAGGGGCAGCACACCCAGAGTGCAATGGGTGATCCTTGCCCAGGGAGAAGCAACTTCATGATCATAGTATCTCACCTGGCAGGTAAGTAGGAGTTGGGCTAGAGCTGGGGAGGGTCGCTGCTCGGGCACCCCCCTGTCAAGTGAAGTAGATCCAACTGAGGCAGCACAAGGGAACTCTCGAAAGAAGAACAAGGCTAGAGGAAGATCTGAGACAAAGAAATCTGACTTTTACCAGAGCTGACCAGAGGAAAGCACAAACACAGTCCCCCACTACCACAAATAATGCTGTCAAGTTTACCACATTTGGGGAAATAACAGGGGTCAGCATACCCAGAATGCAATGAATGAACCTCACCCTGGGAGAACAATCTTCATGACCATGGTATCTCCTATGCAAAATAAGTATGATTTGGGATAGGGCTGGGGAGGGCCGCTGCTCAGGCACATCTCTGTCAAGTAAAGGAGATTCAACTGAGGCAGCACAAGGGAACTCTCATCTGGGGACAACAACTGCAGGAGTTACACATATTTTCAGATGAACATGGGAGGGCAGAAGGCTGCCTAATACTGAAGCACCCCCAAACAACAAACCAAATGCAACAACTAGTGCAAGCATTCCTGGGGGAAGGCCTGCAGCAGATTGATTTGCATATGGTGATGTCATCCAAGCAGTGGGTCAAAGTTGGCTTCAACCCTCGTCTGCATATGAAAAGAGAAAATTGGCATGCAGGGCATGGCGGCCTTTTGCGGTGCTTGGATGACCCCTAGTTCGCATTAAACACCTCCACCCTCCTTCGGTGTGGGGCTCATGATGGCTATGCCCCAGCCCCTGAAGCATTCAAGCTGATTTCTTGCAGCAGCTGGGCACTGTAACAGCTCCAGAGCTGCTCTGTAAGGCAAGTAAAAGGGTGTGGGCCCTGCAGCACTACCTGTAGTTTGCATTGTGCGTTGGAAGGCACAAAGTAAGCAGACGGGAGAAGTCAGGATAGTGCGCAAGGGCATAGAAGGGAGCAACTCAAGAAAAGAGAAGTGGAAACAGACTGCAAATTAGGCTGGAGAGTGACCTGAGACAAAGAGATCTGAATTATACGAGAGCCGACCAGGTGAAACACAAATTATGCAGTCAAGTGTCCAACATTTGGGAAAACCGCAGGAGTAGCACACCCAGAGTGCAATGGGTGAGCCTTGCCCTGGGAGAAGCACCTTCATGATCATAGTATCTCACCTGGCAGGTAAGTAGGAGCTGGGGAGGGTCGCTGCTCGGGCACCCCCCTGTCAAGTGAAGGAGATCCAACTGAGGCAGCACAAAGGAACTCTCGAAAGAAGAACAAGGCTAGAGGAAGATCTGAGACAAAGAAATCTGACTTTTACCAGAGCTGACCAGAGGAAAGCACAAACACAGTCCCTCACTACCACAAATAATGCAGTCCAGTTTCCCACATTTGGGGAAATCACAGGGGTCAGCATACCCAGAATGCAATGAATGAACCTCACCCTGGGAAAACAATCTTCATGACCATGGTATCTCCTATGCAAAATAAGTATGATTTGGGATAGAGCTGGGGAGGGCCGCTGCTCAGGCACATCTCTGTCAAGTAAATGAGATTCAACTGAGGCAGCACAAGGGAACTCTCATCTGGGGGCAACAACTGCAGGGAGAACACATATTTTCAGATGAACATGGGAGGGCAGAGGCTGCCTAATACTGAAGCACCCCCAAACAACAAACCAAATGCAACAACTAGTGCAAGCATTCCTGGGGGAAGGCCTGCAGCAGATGGATTTGCATATGGTGATGTCATCCAAGCAGTGGGTCAAAGTTGGCTTCAACCCTCATCTGCATATGAATAGAGAAGAGGGGCGTGCAGGGCATGGCGGCCTTTTGCGGCGCTTGGATGACCCCTAGTTCGCATTAAACACCTCCACCCTCCTTCGGTGTGGGGCTCATGATGGCTATGCCCCAGCCCCTGAAGCATTCAAGCTGATTTCTTGCAGCAGCTGGGCACTGTAACAGCTCCAGAGCTGCTCTGTAAGGTAAGTAAAAGGGTGTGGGCCCTGCAGCACTACCTGTAGTTTGCATTGTGCGTTGGAAGGCACAAAGTAAGCAGACGGGAGAAGTCAGGATAGTGCGCAAGGGCATAGAAGGGAGCAACTCAAGAAAAGAGAAGTGGAAACAGACTGCAAATTAGGCTGGAGAGAGACCTGAGACAAAGAGATCTGAATTATACGAGAGCCGACCAGGTGAAACACAAATTATGCAGTCAAGTGTCCAACATTTGGGGAAACCGCAGGAGTTGCACACCCAGAGTGCAATGGGTGAGCCTTGCCCTGGGAGAAGCACCTTCATGATCATAGTATCTCACCTGGCAGGTAAGTAGGAGCTGGGCTAGAGCTGGGGAGGGTCGCTGCTCGGGCACCCCCCTGTCAAGTGAAGGAGATCCAACTGAGGCAGCACAAGGGAACTCTCGAAAGAAGAACAAGGCTAGAGGAAGATCTGAGACAAAGAAATCTGACTTTTACCAGAGCTGACCAGAGGAAAGCACAAACACAGTCCCTCACTACCACAAATAATGCAGTCCAGTTTCCCACATTTGGGGAAATTACAGGGGTCAGCATACCCAGAATGCAATGAATGAACCTCACCCTGGGAAAACAATCTTCATGACCATGGTATCTCCTATGCAAAATAAGTATGATTTGGGATAGAGCTGGGGAGGGCCGCTGCTCAGGCACATCTCTGTCAAGTAAAGGAGATTCAACTGAGGCAGCACAAGGGAACTCTCATCTGGGGGCAACAACTGCAGGGAGAACACATATTTTCAGATGAACATGGGAGGGCAGAGGCTGCCTAATACTGAAGCACCCCCAACAACAAACCAAATGCAACAACTAGTGCAAGCATTCCTGGGGGAAGGCCTGCAGCAGATGGATTTGCATATGGTGATGTCATCCAAGCAGTGGGTCAAAGTTGGCTTCAACCCTCATCTGCATATGAATAGAGAAGAGGGGCGTGCAGGGCATGGCGGCCTTTTGCGGCGCTTGGATGACCCCTAGTTCGCATTAAACACCTCCACCCTCCTTCGGTGTGGGGCTCATGTTGGCTATGCCCCAGCCCCTGAAGCATTCAAGCTGATTTCTTGCAGCAGCTGGGCACTGTAACAGCTCCAGAGCTGCTCTGTAAGGCAAGTAAAAGGGTGTGGGCCCTGCAGCACTACCTGTAGTTTGCATTGTGCATTGTAAGGCACTAAGTAAGCAGACGGGAGGAGAACTAAAACAAAATCACCAAGTAGGCGCACAATACCAATGATGTTGATAAAAACACAATTTATTAACATAAAACCAATGACAAACTGATTAAAAAACACAACACTACACAGAGCATATAACTGAGGTATTATACCTTATAATTCACACATAAAGTGTATTATTAAGTGAAAGGGACACTGAAATGCAGGAGAACCCGTCTCTGTAAGATAGGGTTAATCTCTCACATTAATTCCATATCAGACAGTTTAAATGAAAAGGAAGTCCTGTAAACTGATGTAATAAGCGTTTGTGACCATAAAGGTATCCGGATTTAAATAATGTTTCCTTGGAGCAAAATAAACCAACCGATTAATGTTACTCACAGAGACGTAATGATCTCTTGCTGCACGGGATAAATGGTTAAGGAACCGCTTGTTATCACCCTGTGCATGGGTGAGACATCCGTCAGCGGTATATTCAGATGAAAGCCATTTCTTTCTGTGCAGCACCAGTTGCCTGTATCAGACCACCATACAGATCCTCCAGCTTGCTGAGCGACGCCCGGCCGGGCAGGAGGTAACAATGTTCCAAATGCAAGGAGAGTTAGAGTGGAATGATTGAATCACAGGCTGGATCATTCACCGGTGACTTGTAACGGACGGCTGAAAGTGATGGATGTCGTGCTCCGTGGGACACTTAATGGTCAAGTGTGGCCCTTTCTTCTGTACCCTCAACGCGTTTCTCCGCACCTAAGGCGGCTTCTTCAAGAGGCAGAGACACTCTGCCTCTTGAAGAAGCCGCCTTAGGTGCGGAGAAACGCGTTGAGGGTACAGAAGAAAGGGCCACACTTGACCATTAAGTGTCCCACGGAGCACGACATCCATCACTTTCAGCCGTCCGTTACAAGTCACCGGTGAATGATCCAGCCTGTGATTCAATCATTCCACTCTAACTCTCCTTGCATTTGGAACATTGTTACCTCCTGCCCGGCCGGGCGTCGCTCAGCAAGCTGGAGGATCTGTATGGTTGTCTGATACAGGCAACTGGTGCTGCACAGAAAGAAATGGCTTTCATCTGAATATACCGCTGACGGATGTCTCACCCATGCACAGGGTGATAACAAGCGGTTCCTTAACCATTTATCCCGTGCAGCAAGAGATCATTACGTCTCTGTGAGTAACATTAATCGGTTGGTTTATTTTGCTCCAAGGAAACATTATTTAAATCCGGATACCTTTATGGTCACAAACGCTTATTACATCAGTTTACAGGACTTCCTTTTCATTTAAACTGTCTGATATGGAATTAATGTGAGAGATTAACCCTATCTTACAGAGACGGGTTCTCCTGCATTTCAGTGTCCCTTTCACTTAATAATACACTTTATGTGTGAATTATAAGGTATAATACCTCAGTTATATGCTCTGTGTAGTGTTGTGTTTTTTAATCAGTTTGTCATTGGTTTTATGTTAATAAATTGTGTTTTTATCAACATCATTGGTATTGTGCGCCTACTTGGTGATTTTGTTTTAGTTGTTTTACTTTCAGGAGGCCGGCTACCTCCTTACCAAGTGGCTGCCATTATCAGTGCTATATTTGCACGACCCTGTTCAGCGCCTAAAAACCTTTTTTTCGTTTGTATTTCCAGACGGGAGGAGAAGTCAGGATAGTGCACTAGGGTATAGAAGGGAGGGGCTCAAGAAAAAAGAAGTGGAAACAGACAGCAAACTAGGCTGGAGAGAGACCTGAGACAAAGAGATCTGAATTATATGAGAGCTGACCAGGGGAAACACAAATTATGCAGTCAAGTTTCCCACATTTGGGGAAATCGCAGGAGCAGCACACCCAGAGTGCAATGGGTGATCCTTGTCCTGGGAGAAGCAACTTCATGATCATAGTATCTCACCTGGCAGGTAAGTAGGAGTTGGGCTAGAGCTGGGGAGGGTCGCTGCTCGGGCACCCCCCTGTCAAGTGAAGTAGATCCAACTGAGGCAGCACAAGGAAACTCTCGATAGAAGAACAAGGCTAGAGGAAGATCTGAGACAAATAAATCTGACTTTTACCAGAGCTGACCAGAGGAAAGAACAAACACAGTCCCCCACTACCACAAATAATGCAGTCGAGTTTCCCACATTTGTGGAAATCACAGGGGTCAGCATACCCAGAATGCAATGAATGAACCTCACCCTGGGAGAACAATCTTCATGACCATGGTATCTCCTATGCAAAATAAGTATGACTTGGGATAGGGCTGGGGAGGGCCGCTGCTCAGGCACATCTCTGTCATGTAAAGGAGATTCAACTGAGGCAGCACAAGGGAACTCTCATCTGGGGACAACAACTGCAGGGAGAACACATATTTTCAGATGAACATGGTAGGGCAGAAGGCTGCCTAATACTGAAGCACCCCCAAACAACAAACCAAATGCAACAACTAGTGCAAGCATTCCTGGGGGAAGGCCTGCAGCAGATGGATTTGCATATGGTGATGTCATCCAAGCAGTGGGTCAAAGTTGGCTTCAACCCTCGTCTGCATATGAAAAGAGAAAAGGGGCGTGCAGGGCATGGCGGCCTTTTGCGGCACTTGGATGACCCCTAGTTCGCATTAAACACCTCCACCCTCCTTCGGTGTGGGGCTATGCCCCAGCCCATGAAGCATTAAAGCTGATTTCTTGCAGCAGCTGGGCACTGTAACAACTCCAGAGCTGTTCTGTAAGGAAAGTAAAAGGGTGTGGGCCCTGCAGCACTACCTGTAGTTTGCATTGTGCGTTGGAAGGCACAAAGTAAGCAGACGGGAGAAGTCAGGATAGTGAGCAAGGGCATAGAAGGGAGCAACTCAAGAAAAGAGAAGTGGAAACAGACAGCAAACTAGGCTGGAGAGAGACCTGAGACAAAGAGATCTGAATTATACGAGAGCCGACCAGGGGAAACACAAATTATGCAGTCAAGTGTCCAACATTTGGGGAAACCGCAGGAGCAGCACACCCAGAGTGCAATGGGTGAGCCTTGCCCTGGGAGAAGCACCTTCATGATCATAGTATCTCACCTGGCAGGTAAGTAGGAGTTGGGCTAGAGCTGGGGAGGGTCGCTGCTCGGGCACCCCCCTGTCAAGTGAAGGAGATCCAACTGAGGCAGCACATGGAAACTCTCGAAAGAAGAACAAGGCTAGAGGAAGATCTGAGACAAATAAATCTGACTTTTACCAGAGCTGACCAGAGGAAAGCACAAACACAGTCCCCCACTACCACAAATAATGCAGTTGAGTTTCCCACATTTGGGGAAATCACAGGGGTCAGCATACCCAGAATGCAATGAAAGAACCTCACCCTGGGAGAACAATCTTCATGACCATGGTATCTCCTATGCAAAATAAGTATGATTTGGGATAGGGCTGGGGAGGGCTCAGGCACATCTCTGTCAAGAATTTATAAAGTCTATACATATATATAACCAAATGTCAATAAATATATATAGAACCCAGTGCTCCTATCAAAACTTATCTATTTCACCAATTTGTTGCTTATTTAATCTTTATACATCTATTAATTTTCACCATATATTATAAAATGGTGCTCCCATAGGTAGTACTGTTCTACCAATAATAAACCAAATTTTAAAGATAATCACACTTGTTATCAAGGGAGCGCAAAAAATAAAATATACAAGCTCTTTATTTTTAAAAAAATATATATAGACAGAAGAAACCCACATTCAATAAAATACAATGGAGTCAACATATATAGGCACCACTATCCATATCTAAATGTAATCAGGATCTATTTCATATTGCCCTTGATGACAACGGAATGTTTATTAAAGTGTCCAAAAAATCCTCCTGGATACAGCTGTTGTAATTTAATCGTTACTTTCCAATTGTAATTGATACATTAAATTCCTTCTTGTGGATGAACAGCAACAGTTGTAACCAACGCCTCTTATTTACTGCAGTTAAAGTTCATATGTAACTCACGTGAGTAATGAAAGAAAACAGGGGGAGAGCGCTGTGATGGTTGGTGAAACACAGCGGTATGCTACGACCCCCGTTAACCGTGGCTGGATCTTATTGGCACTCGCGGTCGGGATATTTCTCCCTGCCGTGGGGTAGAGACCTCCTTTTGCTCGGTCTCAAATTGCTTTTTCCCCTTCACCGCTGTCTTTACATCAGACGTCCGCCGTGATGTAGCTCGTTCATGAACGGGCTTATATCTCAGCAATCAGAGTGTCCGGTAATCACCTTCCTTACGCGTTTCTCCGCTGTTATCCAAGAGCGGTTTCGTCAGAGGATACATCAGCAGCCTAGCAGGCTCTTTTTAAAATGCACCGGACCAATAGTATTACTAATTAGTTGATTGGATACATACATGTACTAATTGGATGCATACATGTAATGACTCACATATGGAACAACTTTCTAATTGCAATTGCACATATAAAGGCATTTCATAATATAAAAATAAGCAACATGGTGATTAAAAATAATAATAAAATAAGCAACAAGGTGGTTTAAAAAATAACAGAAAATATATAATCTATATACAGATTAACCTATAATCTTTCAATCAATACCTCATATCTATAATCACATATACATAATTCAGAGACTCAGCACTAAGGATCCCCATTTACTTATATAAAACCTTTTAGGGTAACATAAATCCATGCCACTACTAAAGCAGTTCTTGTGGCGCAGGGGAAACATCACCTGCACTCTATGCAGCTAGTCCCATGTTCGAATCCAACCTGCTCAGCTTAACATCCATATTATTTATTTACTTTTAATGGGATCATTCTATCAATTCATTTTTACCTTTAATTTTTGTTAATATTATTTCTATATTTCATTATTTTAACCCCTGGAATAATTACATTGCTGTTTAAACAACAAAAAGAATTGAAGAAAAAATAAATATTAAACAGACAATTTAAGGATTCGAAGATTTAAATATTTAAAGATTTTAAAATTTAAAACAGGGAGGGGGGGAGAGGGAGGGGGGCCTTTTGGGAGAAGGAGGGGGAAAAAATAAAAATAGAAAAAAAATATATATATATAGAACCAAGAGAAAGTGTAAAAAGAGGATGGAGGAAGAAATCTGATGTTCATCATTACTAGTGGATTTTACTAAGGAACATTAAAGGAATACACACAACAGGATTATACAGTTTCATCCTAAGAGGAAAGCTGTTTCCAAAATAGCTACTTCTAATAATTTTGTTTATTTATTAAACATACAATAAATGGATATTCAATAAATAATATATTAGGTAAATCAATAGATAAAATCTTCAGAGACTGCCAATGTTGTTCAGTTCGATGCTCTCATTCAGACCATCAGGTGTAAGGGTACCCAAAGAAAAAATCCAAAATGCCTCCCTTGTCAAGTAAAGGAGATTCAACTGAGGCAGCACAAGGGAACTCTCATCTGGGGACAACAACTGCAGGGAGAACACATATTTTCAGATGAACATGGGAGGGCAGAAGGCTGCCTAATACTGAAGCACCCCCAAACAACAAACCAAATGCAACAACTAGTACAAGCATTCCTGGGGGAAGGCCTGCAGCAGATGGATTTGCATATGGTGATGTCATCCAAGCAGTGGGTCAAAGTTGGCTTCAACCCTCGTCTGCATATGAAAAGAGAAAAGGGGCGTGCAGGGCATGGCGGCCTTTTGCGGCGCTTGGATGACCCCTAGTTCGCATTAAACACCTCCACCCTACTTCGGTGTGGGGCTCATGTTGGCTATGCCCCAGCCCCTGAAGCAATCAAGCTGATTACTTGCAGCAGCTGGGCACTGTAATAGCTCCAGAGCTGCTCTGTAAGGCAACTAAAAGGGTGTGGGCCCTGCAGCACTACCTGTAGTTCGCATTGTGCGTTGGAAGGCACAAAGTAAGCAGACGGGAGAAGTCAAGATAGTGCGCAAGGCATAGAAGGGAGTGGCTCAAGAAAAGAGAAGTGTAAACAGACAGCAAACTAAGCTGGAGAGAGACATGAGACAAAGAGATCTGAATTATACGAGAGCCGACCAGGGGAAACACAAATTATGCAGTCAAGTTTCCCACATTTGGGGAAATCGCAGGAGCAGCACACCCAGAGTGCAATTGGTGAGCCTTGCCCTGGGAGAAGCACCTTCATGATCATAGTATCTTACCTAGCAGGTAAGAAGGAGTTGGGCTAGAGCTGGGGAGGGTCGCTGCTCGGGCACCCCCCTGTCAAGTGAAGGAGATCCAACTGAGGCAGCACAAGGGAACTCTCGAAAGAAGAACAAGGCTAGAGGAAGATCTGAGACAAAGAAATCTGACTTTTACCAGAGCTGACCAGAGGAAAGCACAAACACAGTCCCCCACTACCACAAATAATGCTGTCAAGTTTACCACATTTGGGGAAATAACAGGGGTCAGCATACCCAGAATGCAATGAATGAACCTCACCCTGGGAGAACAATCTTCATGACCATGGTATCTCCTATGCAAAATAAGTATGATTTGGGATAGGGCTGGGGAGGGCCGCTGCTCAGGCACATCTCTGTCAAGTAAAGGAGATTCAACTGAGGCAGCACAAGGGAACTCTCATCTGGGGACAACAACGGCAGGAGGTACACATATTTTCAGATGAACATGGGAGGGCAGACGGCTGCCTAATACTGAAGCACCCCCAAACAACAAACCAAATGCAACAACTAGTGCAAGCATTCCTGGGGGAAGGCCTGCAGCAGATGGATTTGCATATGGTGATGTCATCCAAGCAGTGGGTCAAAGTTGGCTTCAACCCTCGTCTGCATATGAAAAGAGAAAATTGGCATGCAGGGCATGGCGGCCTTTTGCGGTGCTTGGATGACCCCTAGTTCGCATTAAACACCTCCACCCTCCTTCGGTGTGGGGCTCATGATGGCTATGCCCCAGCCCCTGAAGCATTCAAGCTGATTTCTTGCAGCAGCTGGGCACTGTAACAGCTCCAGAGCTGCTCTGTAAGGCAAGTAAAAGGGTGTGGGCCCTGCAGCACTACCTGTAGTTTGCATTGTGCGTTGGAAGGCACAAAGTAAGCAGACGGGAGAAGTCAGGATAGTGCGCAAGGGCATAGAAGGGAGCAACTCAAGAAAAGAGAAGTGGAAACAGACTGCAAATTAGGCTGGAGAGAGACCTGAGACAAAGAGATCTGAATTATACGAGAGCCGACCAGGTGAAACACAAATTATGCAGTCAAGTGTCCAACATTTGGGGAAACCGCAGGAGTTGCACACCCAGAGTGCAATGGGTGAGCCTTGCCCTGGGAGAAGCACCTTCATGATCATAGTATCTCACCTGGCAGGTAAGTAGGAGCTGGGCTAGAGCTGGGGAGGGTCGCTGCTCGGGCACCCCCCTGTCAAGTGAAGGAGATCCAACTGAGGCAGCACAAGGGAACTCTCGAAAGAAGAACAAGGCTAGAGGAAGATCTGAGACAAAGAAATCTGACTTTTACCAGAGCTGACCAGAGGAAAGCACAAACACAGTCCCTCACTACCACAAATAATGCAGTCCAGTTTCCCACATTTGGGGAAATCACAGGGGTCAGCATACCCAGAATGCAATGAATGAACCTCACCCTGGGAAAACAATCTTCATGACCATGGTATCTCCTATGCAAAATAAGTATGATTTGGGATAGAGCTGGGGAGGGCCGCTGCTCAGGCACATCTCTGTCAAGTAAAGGAGATTCAACTGAGGCAGCACAAGCGAACTCTCATCTGGGGACAACAACTGCAGGGAGAACACATATTTTCAGATGAACATAGGAGGGCAGAAGGCTGCCTAATACTGAAGCACCCCCAAACAACAAACCAAATGCAACAACTAGTGCAAGCATTCCTGGGGGAAGGCCTGCAGCAGATGGATTTGCATATGGTGATGTCATCCAAGCAGTGGGTCAAAGTTGGCTTCAACCCTCATCTGCATATGAATAGAGAAGAGGGGCGTGCAGGGCATGGCGGCCTTTTGCGGCGCTTGGATGACCCCTAGTTCGCATTAAACACCTCCACCCTCCTTCGGTGTGGGGCTCATGTTGGCTATGCCCCAGCCCCTGAAGCATTCAAGCTGATTTCTTGCAGCAGCTGGGCACTGTAACAGCTCCAGAGCTGCTCTGTAAGGCAAGTAAAAGGGTGTGGGCCCTGCAGCACTACCTGTAGTTCGCATTGTGCGTTGGAAGGCAAAAAGTAAGCAGACGGGAGAAGTCAGGATAGTGCGCAAGGGTATAGAAGGGAGCGGCTCAAGAAAAGAGAAGTGGAAACAGACAGCAAACTAGGCTGGAGAGAGACCTGAGACAAAGACATCTGAATTATACGAGAGCCGACCAGGGGAAACACAAATTATGCAGTCAAGTTTCCCGCATTTGGGGAAATCACAGGGGCAGCACACCCAGAGTGCGATGGGTGAGCCTTGCCCTAGGAGAAGCACCTACATGATCATTGTATCTCACCTGGCAGGTAAGTAGGAGTTGGGCTAGAGCTGGGGAGGGTCGCTGCTCGGGCACCCCCCTGTCAAGTGAAGGAGATCCAACTGAGGCAGCACAAGGGAACTCTCGAAAGAAGAACAAGGCTAGAGGAAGATCTGAGACAAAGAAATCTGTCTTTTACCAGAGCTGACCAGAGGAAAGCACAAACACAGTCCCCCACTACCACAAATAATGCAGTCGAGTTTCCAACATTTGGGGAAATCACAGGGGTCAGCATACCCAGAATGCAATGAATGAACCTCACCCTGGGAGAACAATCTTCATGACCATGGTATCTCCTATGCAAAATAAGTATGATTTGGGATAGGGCTGGGGAGGGCCGCTGCTCAGGCACATCTCTGTCAAGTAAAGGCGATTCAACTGAGGCAGCACAAGGGAACTCTCATCTGGGGACAACAACTGCAGGGAGAACACATATTTTCAGATGAACATGGGAGGGCAGAAGGCTGCCTAATACTGAAGCACCCCCAAACAACAAACCAAATGCAACAACTAGTGCAAGCATTCCTGGGGAAGGCCTGCAACAGATGGATTTGCATATGGTGATCTCATCCAAGCAGTGGGTCAAAGTTGGCTTCAACCCTCGTCTGCATATGAAAAGAAAAAAGGGATGTGCAGGGCATGGCGGCCTTTTGCGGCGCTTGGATGACCCCTAATTCGCATTAAACATCTCCACCCTCCTTCGGTGTGGGGCTCATGTTGGCTATGCCCCAGCCCCTGAAGCATTCAAGCTGATTTCTTGCAGCAGCTGGGCACTGTAACAGCTCCAGAGCTGCTCTGTAAAGCATGTAAAAGGGTGTGGGCCCTGCAGCACTACCTGTAGTTTGCATTGTGCGTTGGAAGGCACAAAGTAAGCACACAGGAGAGGTCAGAATAGTGCGCAAGGGCATAGAAGGGAGCGGCTCAAGAAAAGAGAAGTGGAAACAGACAGCAAACTAGGCTGGAGAGAGACCTGAGACAAAGAGATCTGAATTATACGAGAGCCGACCAGGGGAAACACAAATTATGCAGTCAAGTTTCCCACATTTGAGGAAATCACAGGGGCAGCACACCCAGAGTGCAATGGGTGAGCCTTGCCCTGGGAGAAGCACCTACATGATCATAGTATCTCACCTGGCAGGTAAGTAGGAGTTGGGCTAGAGCTGGGGAGGGTCGCTGCTCGGGCACCCCCCTGTCAAGTGAAGGAGATCCAACTGAGGCAGCACAAGGGAACTCTCGAAAGAAGAACAAGGCTAGAGGAAGATCTGAGACAAAGAAATCTGACTTTTACCAGAGCTGACCAGAGGAAAGCACAAACACAGTCCCCCACTACCACAAATAATGCAGTCAAGTTTCCCACATTTGGGGAAATCACAGGGGTCAGCATACCCAGAATGCAATGAATGAACCTCACCCTGGGAGAACAATCTTCATGACCATGGTATCTCCTATGCAAAATAAGTATGATTTGGGATAGGGCTGGGGAGGGCCGCTGCTCAGGCACATCTCTGTCAAGTAAAGGCGATTCAACTGAGGCAGCACAAGGGAACTCTCATCTGGGGACAACAACTGCAGGGAGAACACATATTTTCAGATGAACATGGGAGGGCAGAAGGCTGCCTAATACTGAAGCACCCCCAAACAACAAACCAAATGCAACAACTAGTGCAAGCATTCCTGGGGAAGGCCTGCAGCAGATGGATTTGCATATGGTGATGTCATCCAAGCAGTGGGTCAAAGTTGGCTTCAACCCTCGTCTGCATATGAAAAGAAAAAAGGGATGTGCAGGGCATGGCGGCCTTTTGCGGCGCTTGGATGACCCCTAATTCGCATTAAACATCTCCACCCTCCTTCGGTGTGGGGCTCATGTTGGCTATGCCCCAGCCCCTGAAGCATTCAAGCTGATTTCTTGCAGCAGCTGGGCACTGTAACAGCTCCAGAGCTGCTCTGTAAGGCAAGTAAAAGGGTGTGGGCCCTGCAGCACTACCTGTAGTTTGCATTGTGCGTTGGAAGGCACAAAGTAAGCAGACAGGAGAGGTCAGAATAGTGCGCAAGGGCACAGAAGGGAGCGGCTCAAGAAAAGAGAAGTGGAAACAGACAGCAAACTAGGCTGGAGAGAGACCTGAGACAAAGAGATCTGAATTATACGAGAGCCGACCAGGGGAAACACAAATTATGCAGTCAAGTGTCCCACATTTGGGGAAATCGCAGGAGCAGCACACCCAGAGTGCAATGGGTGAGCCTTGCCCTGGGAGAAGCACCTACATGATCATAGTATCTCACCTGGCAGGTAAGTAGGAGTTGGGCTAGAGCTGGGGAGGGTCGCTGCTCGGGCACCCCCCTGTCAAGTGAAGGAGATCCAACTGAGGCAGCACAAGGGAACTCTCGAAAGAAGAACAAGGCTAGAGGAAGAAATGAGACAAAGAAATCTGACTTTTACCAGAGCTGACCAGAGGAAAGCACAAACACAGTCCCCCACTACTACAAATAATGCAGTCAAGTTTCCCACATTTGGGGAAATCACAGGGGTCAGCATACCCAGAATGCAATGAATGAACCTCACCCTGGGAAAACAATCTTCATGACCATGGTATCTCCTATGCAAGATAAGTATGATTTGGGATAGGG
Source organism: Pseudophryne corroboree (assembly GCF_028390025.1). Taxonomy (NCBI): domain Eukaryota; kingdom Metazoa; phylum Chordata; class Amphibia; order Anura; family Myobatrachidae; genus Pseudophryne; species Pseudophryne corroboree. The sequence goes on from NC_086451.1 coordinate 176,756,836, forward strand.
CTGGAGAGGGCCGCTGCTCAGGCACATCTCTGTCAAGTAAAGGAGATTCAACTGAGGCAGCACAAGGGAACTCTCATCTGGGGACAACAACTGCAGGGAGAACACATATTTTCAGATGAACATGGGAGGGCAGAAGGCTGCCTAATACTGAAGCACCCCCAAACAACAAACCAAATGCAACAACTAGTGCAAGCATTCCTGGGGGAAGGCCTGCAGCAGATTGATTTGCATATGGTAATGCCATCCAAGCAGTGGGTCAAAGTTGGCTTTAACCCTCGTCTGCATATGAAAAGAGAAAAGGGGCGTGCAGGGCATGGCGGCCTTTTGCGGCGCTTGGATGACCTCTAGTTCGCATTAAACACCTCCACCCTCCTTCGGTGTGGGGCTCATGTTGGCTATGCCCCAGCCCCTGAAGCATTCAAGCTGATTTCTTGCAGCAGCTGGGCACTGTAACAGCTCCAGAGCTGCTCTGTAAGGCAAGTAAAAGGGTGTGGGCCCTGCAGCACTACCTGTAGTTTGCATTGTGCATTGGAAGGCACAAAGTAAGCAGACGGGAGAAGTCAGGATAGTGCGCAAGGGCATAGAAGGGAGCGGCTCAAGAAAAGAAAAGTGGAAACAGACAGCAAACTAGGCTGGAGAGCTCTTCTGTCTATATTTTGCAAACCTGCTCTTGTCCTCTCCAGCTGCTCCATGTAGATTTGACGTCTGGAAAGGTGCATAACCCACTGACAAGCAGGCACACTCCTGCATGAGTTTTCTCTCTCACTAGCTGGATGATACACAATCATTTGCATGTGCTCCACCTCCGACACACCACCCACCCAACCACCCAGTGACCAGAGCCACCCACAAGCCAACTGGCTCCGTGATTTAATTTGCACAGTGTAGTCATCCAGGCAGCATGTCCTTCTCAATGGAAGGATCTCTGGTTCCATGGAATCTTCCACATTGGAATGCTGTGGAACAAAAATGATTTAAATATTCAGCTTGCTAGCATTCAATGTACCTGCGGCTTGGCTCTAGCACATGGGTCTTCATCCTGTGGCCCTCCAGCTGCTGTGAAACTACACATCCCAGCATGCCCTGCCACAGTTTTGCTATTAAGGTATGCTAAAACTGAGGCAGGGCATGCTGGGATGTGTAGTTCCACAGCAGCTGGAGGGTCGCAGGTTGAAGACCCATGTTCTAGCATGCCTGTTCTATGATGCATGTACCGTGATGTCACAATCAGCTTGGAATGGGGTGTCTAGCAGGCATTTGCTGACAGCCACTTGAGGGAGACACACATCAGGAGATGCAGCATATCGGAGGTCTTCGATGCCTTTCCAGCAAATGCACACCACCTGCTGCTGGTCTGGACACAAAACAATGCCCACAATCGAAGTCCCAAAATGCCCAACTACAGGATTCATGTAAGTAGTGAATTTAGGAATGAATTTAGAAGTAGGAAATTAAGTTAGTTCACAAGTACATTCAAATTCAGATCTAAAGTCTAGGTAGGCCTCATGTCCTGGCAGCCCCCAGCACTTAAAAATGCCTTGATTAGAGGTAGGGAATTAAATGGAGATAAGAAGTAGACGCAAAATAAGACTCCACAGAGCAGTTATCAGGTGTCTTTATCAATTGTTGCATTTAAAAAATCAAGCAATTAGGGAACACAATGTTGCAACAATGTAACCCTATTTGCAAAATAGTACTAAATAAGTTTGTCGATGTAAGACATTTGCAAAGGCGCATTTAAAACACGCTGGAAAATGCAACTGAATCTGTTTTTGGAGGCTAGAATAGGAAATGTGCATCGGTCCAACAAGAACTGAAAGCTCTTCTACCATCTTCCTTTTCTGAAAAGCCATTTAATATATGGTTCCCAGATAGGGGACATATCAGATATTGCCTTTCAAAAGCAGCAAATATCATACCACTTCTATTGCCATCAAAGATAAACATTGATTGTTTTCAGATATTGGATTGAAAAAGCAGTCTTTATTGACATAAAGAAGCAAAAAAACATACATAAACATTACACACATAAGTACTGTGTTGCAGCACAGATAAAACACAATACAAATGCTGTCGGTATAGTACAGTTCAAGAACTACAGCACAGGCCAGCCTACACTATAAATCATGAACTGCACTATACATTTAAACTATACAATAATACAACAGTTAATAAGGCTATGTGTGTGGAGTGTAAGAGGGTGAGGGAATCACAAGCCCGAAGCTTTATTGAAAGACAGACACATATAAAGGGAGGATTAATAAATACAAAGATATCCTTTACTATAGAATGTAGTCCAATCCGGTCTTTCAACTCTTCCACAACTGAAAAACGGATAGTGTTCCCAAGCCTTCCATCCTGGAATATCTTCAGTCTCTCGCCAATGAAGAAAACAATCCCTCCAGCAGACTCTTCAACCACGATACAAGATCACAGCCAAAAGTGCAAGAAGCAACTACACTTGCGTTTAACCAAAATGGCTAAAACTTAGTGAAGGAAAGTGCAGTGCACCAAAACATAAGCTGACACAATCATGGAGAATGCGCCAGCATATATGCTCTTCTATCTATATTTTGCAAACCTGCTCTTGTCCCCTCCAGCTGCTCCATGTAGATTTGACGCCTGGCAAGGTGCATAACCCACTGACAAGCAGGCACACTCCTGCATGAGTTTTCACTCTCACTAGCTGGATGATACACATTCATTTGCATGTGCTCCACCTCCGACACACCGCCCACCCAACCACCCAGTCACCAGAGCCACCCACAAGCCAACTGGCTCCGTGATTTAATTTGCACAGTGCAGTCATCCAGGCAGCATGTCCTTCTCAATGGAATAATCTCTGGTTCCATGGAATCTTCCGCATTGGAATGCTGCGGAACAAAAAGGATTTAAACATTCAGCTTGCTAGCATTCAATGTACCTGCGGCTTGGCTCTAGCACATGGGTCTTCATCCTGTGGCCCTCCAGCTGCTGTGAAACTACACATCCCAGCATGCCCTGCCACAGTTTTGCTATTAAGGTATGCTAAAACTGAGGCAGGGCATGCTGGTATATGTAGTTCCACAGCAGCTGGAGGGTCGCAGGTTGAAGACCCATATTCTAGCATGCCTGTTCTATGATGCATGTTCCGTGTAGAGATGAGCGGGTTCGGTTTCTTTGAATCCGAACCCGCACGAACTTCACTTTTTTTTCCACGGGTCCGAGCGACTCGGATCTTCCCGCCTTGCTCGGTTAACCCGAGCGCGCCCGAACGTCATCATGACGCTGTCGGATTCTCGCGAGACTCGGATTCTATATAAGGAGCCGCGCGTCGCCGCCATTTTCACTCGTGCATTGAGATTGATAGGGAGAGGACGTGTCTGGCGTCCTCTCCATTAGAATAGAGATAGATAGATTAGATAGAGAGAGATTGTGCAGAGTCGCAGACAGAGTTAGTTTACCACAGTCAGTGACCAGTGCAGTTGCTAGTTAACTTTTATTTAATATAATATATCCGTTCACTTCTCTCTGCTATATCCGTTCTCTGCCTGAAAAAAAAAACGATACACAGCACAGTCAGTCACACAGTGTGACTCAGTCTGTGTGCACTCAGCTCAGCCCAGTGTGCTGCACAGTCATCAATGTATAAATTAAAAGCTTATAATTAATTGTGGGGGAGACTGGGGAGCACTGCAGGTTGTTAGCAGGAGCCAGGAGTACAATTATATTAATTAACAGTGCACACTTTTGCTGCAGGAGTGGTGACCAGTGCCTGACCACCAGTATAGTATTGTTGTATACTACTAATATCTCTTTAAATATCAACCAGTCTATATTAGCAGCAGACACAGTACAGTGCGGTAGTTCACGGCTGTGGCTACCTCTGTGTCGGCACACGGCAGGCAGTCCGTCCGACCAGAATTGTATTATTTATTATTATATACCTACCACCTAACCGTGGTTTTTTTTTCATTCTTTATACCGTCATAGTGTCATCCTAATTGTTACGAGTATACTACTATCTCTTTATCAACCAGTGTACAGTGCGGTAGTTCACGGCTGTGGCTACCTCTGTGTCGGCACACGGCAGGCAGTCCGTCCGACCAGAATTGTATTATTTATTATTATATACCTACCACCTAACCGTGGTTTTTTTTTCATTCTTTATACCGTCATAGTGTCATCCTAATTGTTACGAGTATACTACTATCTCTTTATCAACCAGTGTACAGTGCGGTAGTTCACGGCTGTGGCTACCTCTGTGTCGGCACACGGCAGGCAGTCCGTCCGACCAGAATTGTATTATTTATTATTATATACCTACCACCTAACCGTGGTTTTTTTTTCATTCTTTATACCGTCATAGTGTCATCCTAATTGTTACGAGTATACTACTATCTCTTTATCAACCAGTGTACAGTGCGGTAGTTCACGGCTGTGGCTACCTCTGTGTCGGCACACGGCAGGCAGTCCGTCCGACCAGAATTGTATTATTTATTATTATATACCTACCACCTAACCGTGGTTTTTTTTTCATTCTTTATACCGTCATAGTGTCATCCTAATTGTTACGAGTATACTACTATCTCTTTATCAACCAGTGTACAGTGCGGTAGTTCACGGCTGTGGCTACCTCTGTGTCGGCACACGGCAGGCAGTCCGTCCGACCAGAATTGTATTATTTATTATTATATACCTACCACCTAACCGTGGTTTTTTTTTCATTCTTTATACCGTCATAGTGTCATCCTAATTGTTACGAGTATACTACTATCTCTTTATCAACCAGTGTACAGTGCGGTAGTTCACGGCTGTGGCTACCTCTGTGTCGGCACACGGCAGGCAGTCCGTCCGACCAGAATTGTATTATTTATTATTATATACCTACCACCTAACCGTGGTTTTTTTTTCATTCTTTATACCGTCATAGTGTCATCCTAATTGTTACGAGTATACTACTATCTCTTTATCAACCAGTGTACAGTGCGGTAGTTCACGGCTGTGGCTACCTCTGTGTCGGCACACGGCAGGCAGTCCGTCCGACCAGAATTGTATTATTTATTATTATATACCTACCACCTAACCGTGGTTTTTTTTTCATTCTTTATACCGTCATAGTGTCATCCTAATTGTTACGAGTATACTACTATCTCTTTATCAACCAGTGTACAGTGCGGTAGTTCACGGCTGTGGCTACCTCTGTGTCGGCACACGGCAGGCAGTCCGTCCGACCAGAATTGTATTATTTATTATTATATACCTACCACCTAACCGTGGTTTTTTTTTCATTCTTTATACCGTCATAGTGTCATCCTAATTGTTATGAGTATACTACTATCTCTTTATCAACCAGTGTACAGTGCGGTAGTTCACGGCTGTGGCTACCTCTGTGTCGGCACACGGCAGGCAGTCCGTCCGACCAGAATTGTATTATTTATTATTATATACCTACCACCTAACCGTGGTTTTTTTTTCATTCTTTATACCGTCATAGTGTCATCCTAATTGTTACGAGTATACTACTATCTCTTTATCAACCAGTGTACAGTGCGGTAGTTCACGGCTGTGGCTACCTCTGTGTCGGCACACGGCAGGCAGTCCGTCCGACCAGAATTGTATTATTTATTATTATATACCTACCACCTAACCGTGGTTTTTTTTTCATTCTTTATACCGTCATAGTGTCATCCTAATTGTTACGAGTATACTACTATCTCTTTATCAACCAGTGTACAGTGCGGTAGTTCACGGCTGTGGCTACCTCTGTGTCGGCACACGGCAGGCAGTCCGTCCGACCAGAATTGTATTATTTATTATTATATACCTACCACCTAACCGTGGTTTTTTTTTCATTCTTTATACCGTCATAGTGTCATCCTAATTGTTACGAGTATACTACTATCTCTTTATCAACCAGTGTACAGTGCGGTAGTTCACGGCTGTGGCTACCTCTGTGTCGGCACACGGCAGGCAGTCCGTCCGACCAGAATTGTATTATTTATTATTATATACCTACCACCTAACCGTGTTTTTTTTTTCATTCTTTATACCGTCATAGTGTCATCCTAATTGTTACGAGTATACTACTATCTCTTTATCAACCAGTGTACAGTGCGGTAGTTCACGGCTGTGGCTACCTCTGTGTCGGCACACGGCAGGCAGTCCGTCCGACCAGAATTGTATTATTTATTATTATATACCTACCACCTAACCGTGGTTTTTTTTTCATTCTTTATACCGTCATAGTGTCATCCTAATTGTTACGAGTATACTACTATCTCTTTATCAACCAGTGTACAGTGCGGTAGTTCACGGCTGTGGCTACCTCTGTGTCGGCACACGGCAGGCAGTCCGTCCGACCAGAATTGTATTATTTATTATTATATACCTACCACCTAACCGTGGTTTTTTTTCCATTCTTTATACCGTCATAGTGTCATCCTAATTGTTACGAGTATACTACTATCTCTTTATCAACCAGTGTACAGTGCGGTAGTTCACGGCTGTGGCTACCTCTGTGTCGGCACACGGCAGGCAGTCCGTCCGACCAGAATTGTATTATTTATTATTATATACCTACCACCTAACCGTGGTTTTTTTTTCATTCTTTATACCGTCATAGTGTCATCCTAATTGTTACGAGTATACTACTATCTCTTTATCAACCAGTGTACAGTGCGGTAGTTCACGGCTGTGGCTACCTCTGTGTCGGCAGTCGGCAGGCAGTCCGTCCATCCATAATTGTATTATTATTATAATATATACCACCTAACCGTGGTTTTTTTTTCATTCTTTATACCGTCGTCATAGTGTCATACTAGTTGTTACGAGTATACTACTATCTCTTTATCAACCAGTGTACAGTGCGGTAGTTCACGGCTGTGGCTACCTCTGTGTCGGCAGTCGGCAGGCAGTCCGTCCATCCATAATTGTATTATTATTATAATATATACCACCTAACCGTGGTTTTTTTTTCATTCTTTATACCGTCGTCATAGTGTCATACTAGTTGTTACGAGTATACTACTATCTCTTTATCAACCAGTGTACAGTGCGGTAGTTCACGGCTGTGGCTACCTCTGTGTCGGCAGTCGGCAGGCAGTCCGTCCATCCATAATTGTATTATTATTATAATATATACCACCTAACCGTGGTTTTTTTTTCATTCTTTATACCGTCGTCATAGTGTCATACTAGTTGTTACGAGTATACTACTATCTCTTTATCAACCAGTGTACAGTGCGGTAGTTCACGGCTGTGGCTACCTCTGTGTCGGCAGTCGGCAGGCAGTCCGTCCATCCATAATTGTATTATTATTATAATATATACCACCTAACCGTGGTTTTTTTATACCACCTAACCGTGGCAGTCCGTCCATAATTGTATACTAGTATCCAATCCATCCATCTCCATTGTTTACCTGAGGTGCCTTTTAGTTCTGCCTATAAAATATGGAGAACAAAAAAGTTGAGGTTCCAAAATTAGGGAAAGATCAAGATCCACTTCCACCTCGTGCTGAAGCTGCTGCCACTAGTCATGGCCGAGACGATGAAATGCCAGCAACGTCGTCTGCCAAGGCCGATGCCCAATGTCATAGTACAGAGCATGTCAAATCCAAAACACCAAATATCAGAAAAAAAAGGACTCCAAAACCTAAAATAAAATTGTCGGAGGAGAAGCGTAAACTTGCCAATATGCCATTTACCACACGGAGTGGCAAGGAACGGCTGAGGCCCTGGCCTATGTTCATGGCTAGTGGTTCAGCTTCACATGAGGATGGAAGCACTCAGCCTCTCGCTAGAAAACTGAAAAGACTCAAGCTGGCAAAAGCACCGCAAAGAACTGTGCGTTCTTTGAAATCCCAAATCCACAAGGAGAGTCCAATTGTGTCGTTTGCGATGCCTGACCTTCCCAACACTGGACGTGAAGAGCATGCGCCTTCCACTATTTGCATGCCCCCTGCAAGTGCTGGAAGGAGCACCCGCAGTCCAGTTCCTGATAGTCAGATTGAAGATGTCAGTGTTGAAGTACACCAGGATGAGGAGGATATGGGTGTTGCTGGCGCTGGGGAGGAAATTGACCAGGAGGATTCTGATGGTGAGGTGGTTTGTTTAAGTCAGGCACCCGGGGAGACACCTGTTGTCCGTGGGAGGAATATGGCCGTTGACATGCCAGGTGAAAATACCAAAAAAATCAGCTCTTCGGTGTGGAGGTATTTCACCAGAAATGCGGACAACAGGTGTCAAGCCGTGTGTTCCCTTTGTCAAGCTGTAATAAGTAGGGGTAAGGACGTTAACCACCTCGGAACATCCTCCCTTATACGTCACCTGCAGCGCATTCATAATAAGTCAGTGACAAGTTCAAAAACTTTGGGTGACAGCGGAAGCAGTCCACTGACCAGTAAATCCCTTCCTCTTGTAACCAAGCTCACGCAAACCACCCCACCAACTCCCTCAGTGTCAATTTCCTCCTTCCCCAGGAATGCCAATAGTCCTGCAGGCCATGTCACTGGCAAGTCTGACGAGTCCTCTCCTGCCTGGGATTCCTCCGATGCATCCTTGCGTGTAACGCCTACTGCTGCTGGCGCTGCTGTTGTTGCCGCTGGGAGTCGATGGTCATCCCAGAGGGGAAGTCGTAAGCCCACTTGTACTACTTCCAGTAAGCAATTGACTGTTCAACAGTCCTTTGCGAGGAAGATGAAATATCACAGCAGTCATCCTACTGCAAAGCGGATAACTGAGGCCTTGGCATCCTGGGTGGTGAGAAACGTGGTTCCGGTATCCATCATTACTGCAGAGCCAACTAGAGACTTGTTGGAGGTACTGTGTCCCCGGTACCAAATACCATCTAGGTTCCATTTCTCTAGGCAGGCGATACCGAAAATGTACACAGACCTCAGAAAAAGAGTCACCAGTGTCCTAAAAAATGCAGCTGTACCCAATGTCCACTTAACCACGGACATGTGGACAAGTGGAGCAGGGCAGGGTCAGGACTATATGACTGTGACAGCCCACTGGGTAGATGTATGGACTCCCGCCGCAAGAACAGCAGCGGCGGCACCAGTAGCAGCATCTCGCAAACGCCAACTCTTTCCTAGGCAGGCTACGCTTTGTATCACCGCTTTCCAGAATACGCACACAGCTGAAAACCTCTTACGGCAACTGAGGAAGATCATCGCGGAATGGCTTACCCCAATTGGACTCTCCTGTGGATTTGTGGCATCGGACAACGCCAGCAATATTGTGTGTGCATTAAATCTGGGCCAATTCCAGCACGTCCCATGTTTTGCACATACCTTGAATTTGGTGGTGCAGAATTTTTTAAAAAACGACAGGGGCGTGCAAGAGATGCTGTCGGTGGCCAGAAGAATTGCGGGACACTTTCGGCGTACAGGCACCACGTACAGAAAACTGGAGCACCACAAAAAACTACTGAACCTGCCCTGCCATCATCTGAAGCAAGAAGTGGTAACGAGGTGGAATTCAACCCTCTATATGCTTCAGAGGTTGGAGGAGCAGCAAAAGGCCATTCAAGCCTATACAATTGAGCACGATATAGTAGGTGGAATGCACCTGTCTCAAGTGCAGTGGAGAATGATTTCAACGTTGTGCAAGGTTCTGATGCCCTTTGAACTTGCCACACGTGAAGTCAGTTCAGACACTGCCAGCCTGAGTCAGGTCATTCCCCTCATCAGGCTTTTGCAGAAGAAGCTGGAGGCATTGAAGGAGGAGCTAACACGGAGCGATTCCGCTAGGCATGTGGGACTTGTGGATGCAGCCCTTAATTCGCTTAACAAGGATTCACGGGTGGTCAATCTGTTGAAATCAGAGCACTACATTTTGGCCACCGTGCTCGATCCTAGATTTAAAGCCTACCTTGGATCTCTCTTTCCGGCAGACACAGGTCTGCTGGGGTTGAAAGACCTGCTGGTGACAAAATTGTCAAGTCAAGCGGAACGCGACCTGTCAACATCTCCTCCTTCACATTCTCCCGCAACTGGGGGTGCGAGGAAAAGGCTCAGAATTCCGAGCCCACCCGCTGGCGGTGATGCAGGGCAGTCTGGAGCGACTGCTGATGCTGACATCTGGTCCGGACTGAAGGACCTGACAACGATTACGGACATGTCGTCTACTGTCACTGCATATGATTCTCTCAACATTGATAGAATGGTGGAGGATTATATGAGTGACCGCATCCAAGTAGGCACGTCACACAGTCCGTACTTATACTGGCAGGAAAAAGAGGCAATTTGGAGGCCCTTGCACAAACTGGCTTTATTCTACCTAAGTTGCCCTCCCACAAGTGTGTACTCCGAAAGAGTGTTTAGTGCCGCCGCTCACCTTGTCAGCAATCGGCGTACGAGGTTACATCCAGAAAATGTGGAGAAGATGATGTTCATTAAAATGAATTATAATCAATTCCTCCGCGGAGACATTGACCAGCAGCAATTGCCTCCACAAAGTACACAGGGAGCTGAGATGGTGGATTCCAGTGGGGACGAATTGATAATCTGTGAGGAGGGGGATGTACACGGTGATATATCGGAGGGTGAAGATGAGGTGGACATCTTGCCTCTGTAGAGCCAGTTTGTGCAAGGAGAGATTAATTGCTTCTTTTTTGGGGGGGGTCCAAACCAACCCGTCATATCAGTCACAGTCGTGTGGCAGACCCTGTCACTGAAATGATGGGTTGGTTAAAGTGTGCATGTCCTGTTTTGTTTATACAACATAAGGGTGGGTGGGAGGGCCCAAGGATAATTCCATCTTGCACCTCTTTTTTCTTTTCTTTTTCTTTGCATCATGTGCTGATTGGGGAGGGTTTTTTGGAAGGGACATCCTGCGT